>NC_045430.1:126200424-128600424 GCF_902635505.1 Sarcophilus harrisii
AGATTAATTACAGTTTTACAGCTCCAAATATGTGACCCTACAATTCATGGAGAATGTTAGTGGAAAATATTAGAAAAATTTTAAGACTCAGAACAAAGCTTCCATTCATATTTCAGTCCTTTTTTGTTTGTTGTTTTTGGGTTTGGGGTTTTTTTGAGATTGGATCTTTCTATTTCTTTCTGACTGGAAAGACAGTGAGCACCATAGGTCCAATCCCAATTTTTATCAGCATAGAAACTATAATTTGATTGTTTTTCTAACATGTTCCAGTTCCTTACCTCTGCCTCTTAGAACCTCTGAAATCAAGATATGTATAGTAGCAGAGATTACTAGTGGGTACCACCGTACCAATTTTATTATAATCTGATGTAGTTTACTCAATGAAGATATTTCTCCACTACCTGACAATAAAAATGTTAGCAAAATCTAGAACTAAGATACGTTCTTCTAGCCTTTGATTTTGAAATGTTCAATAAAATATAAACTTCCTCCTTTTATATCTATTTATCCCTTAATTCTTTTCAAATGAATCAAACCAACATTTATAAAATACCTCATGTATAGCAATTTAGATAATACAGTGAATACATTATTGAAGTCAGAAAGAACTGAATTCAAATTTGACCTCAGATTCTTACACTCTGGGTACATCACAACTTCTGTTTGTCTCAGTTACTTCAACTATGAAATGGGGTTAATAACAGTGCCTATATCCTAAGATCGCTATGAGGATAAAATGAGATATTTGTAAAAACACTTTGCAAGTTTTAAAGCACTATATGAATATTGTTATTATTATTTATATAGAGGATAAACAGCCGAGTTTGAGGTCAGGAATATGAGTTTAAGTCTTTCTGAGACATAATGAATATGTGATCATAGACAAATATCTTAATTTCTTAGTGCCCTTCACTGAAATTAGCTTCAGATTTAGTGAACAAGGCACATAAAATATTTTCTCTCTGTTTCCCCATCAATAAAATTAAGATGTATAATATATTTTCTGGCTATGAAATTCTATAAATCTGTGTGTACACATGCATGTTGTGTTTGTGTATGTGTGTGTGTGTGTCTCCATGTGAGTAGGAGAATATTACTGAACTAGAAAGACATTTGACAAGTAAAGGAAAGATGTGTTTGATTATTGCCAGTATAATTTTACTGATATGATAGCAATGACTATCTCCCTATTTAATGGTAATACTAAAGAAATCATAGCTATTGGAGTTTTTCTTTCTCAGGTAAAATGTTTTCTGACCACCAAGAAACATTAAATATAACAATTCTCTCCCACACACCTCTCCCAGTCCTTTGAAGCACAAAGGGCACATACTACAAGACTCGTTACTAGATTGCTTAGTAGATAGAAGACTGATTCAAATCCTGCCTCCTACATTTATTACTTGTATGATCCTGGACAAGCTGCTTAGCTTCTCTTAATATGTAAAATAGCATGTTGGGAAGAATCAGTCTTAATGACTATAAAGTCCTTTATATATTTATATCTTAATCCTCTAAAATAGATGGGGTTAAACAATGGTAATGGTTGGAGGGGTGGGCAGCTGGACTTGGAATCAGGAAGACCTGAATTCAAATCTAGTCTCAGATATCTTTTAGCTCCTAGCAAATAACTTACCCTCAATTTTCCTTGATTCACTGGGGAAGGCAATGATGAAGCAATTCAGTATCTTTGCCAAGAAAATCCCATGAACAATATGGTCTAGAAAGTTATTAAAAATTGAACCAGGACTGAACAACAACAGCAATAATAATAGTGATCTGAAAGGACTAGGATAAGGATGAGGGAAAGAAAGAAGGAAAAAAATATCATTTGGTAAAAATTACACCAAAATGAAATCAAATCTTCCTTGACTCTGACTTTCTATTGATTAAAAAATCAACAAACATGCTTTTGAGCCTTTACTATGTACTAGACACTATTCTTGACACCAGAAATGTAAAGAGAAATATGAAACAGTTCCTTACTTTAAGAGGCTTAAAAGCTAGCCAGAAGAGACACAACCTTTTATAAGCATATGTAGAATAGATATAGACTAATTGAGGTAGTTGTGGAAGAGTGTGATAGTAACTGCTTAGATTTGTTGGAGAAAGATTTTACATAGAAAGTGACACTTCTGCTGAGCTTTAAAAGAAATTAGGAATTCTTAGAGGAAAGGTGAGGAGAAAATACACAAGCTTGCTGTGGCATAAACAGTGAAAAGATTAAGAGATGGAAAATGGAGTGTTAGGTAACAGAAATAGTAAGAAAACTAAATTATCTACATTGGAATATACATCAAGGTGAAGCAATGAAACTGGTCAATTAGCCAAAATTGGATAGGACCCTTTAAGAATATTTTAGTGGCAATATGGAAAATAGATTGGAGTGGAAGAGAAAGTAGCAGGAAGCCTACTAATTGAAATGCTATTGCAAAGTCCAGGTGAAAGATGATGAGGGCTAAAACCAGGGTAGTAACTGTATGAGTCAAAAGAAGTCGATGGATGTGAGAGATGGACAAGATTTGGCAACTGATCAAGACCTCAGTTGGCCTGTCATCTATCCCTTTTCCCTTTTTACTGCCTCACCTCATATACAAGGAAGTCTTTCTGTTTGTTAAAAATCCAGGGTTTCAAAACTACTTTTGTTACCTTACATTAATGGGATATTCTTGTTAAAGGCCATTGTCAGAACTAACCATCTCGAGGTGATCATAGTTGTGTTCTTTGTCTCATTTTCTTTGGTCCATTAAGAAAGAGCCAAGTTGGAAATATACAATCTGGGTAAAATACCATGATATTCTTTCCTTGTATAGATTCAGTCACACTCCATCAATGTCTCCAATAGTTCTTGTGTCTCCAGTCTCCCCTGAGTTCACTCCATCTTCCCTCAGTGAATTGTGTGCTTCCTGACATTTCAGTAATTTATCAACTGGCATTAACTTACCATGATACAGGGATATGGAGTCAAGCACCTTGGCTTTCCCACTTGGCAGAATTCTCTTACTGGAACTCATGTCTGACTTCTCATCACATCTTAAAAATTTAGGAGGTGCAGAGCTAAAGAATTTTAAATATCCTAGTTTAAAGTATTCATGTTTATGTAGTTTAGAGACCCAATGAGTGATTGGACTTTCAGAAACACTGACCCCACATCAAGAATGACAGGACAGTTGAGAACAGAGATTAAATGAGGTTATTGTATACTAAGAAAGCAGAGCAAGAGAAAAAAAAAGTAAATCATGAATGCTATGAATTTAATTTAGGCTGGGAATTTCCTGTTAGTTATGTCTAGGGATTCATGTAGCCCCTATAGAAACAAGGGGAAGGGGAGTTGGTTAAATCAGCACTTAGCAGTTTTGCTGATTTTCAGTAGTTTGAAAATGGATTTACTTAGGCTTTATGACTTGTACACATCAGAAAGTGAATGTAACTCGAAGGATTTTTGCCAGTCTTTGAGTACCAATAAAACCTAAAATAAAGCACTAAGTAATGTGGAGTAAGACCTGAATGACTATCTTTTTAATTCTTAAAAGACCCTTCACAGACATTATGGAGTTAGACTGATTTACCTTGCTGGCTTAAATTCTGCAGCACTATCCAAAGTACAGGGAAACACAGATTTGGCTAGAAGTATGCTACAGTCATTCTTGGAGATTTTTGGAAACTAGAAGCCCTTAGCACAGTATTTTTGGAACAAACTCCAAACCTACAGATTTTCATTTCTCTCAATTCATTGAAATGCTCCACTCCCTGAATTTAACTGTCTCTTAAGGTGTACTGATTAGCAAACTTAGTAGAAGAGCATGATGTACTATGAATTGTTGAAATATTGCACAAAGCATAAACAATCTATGTGCCACCTCTAAACATTGAAACCATATTATTGTGAATTGGGTGAATCTCAGGAGAGATCTGAGCATTTCCTTCCCCTTCTCTAACTACTGTCTCACAAATAGATAAATATATATACATACACACACACACACACACACACACACACACACAGAAAGAGACAGAGATAGAGACGGAGATAAAGAGAGATATATAGAGAAAACCTCAGATCTAAATCCATAGAGATTATATCAAGGAAGGGGATATTCATGGAATGGAAACATTAAGAAATTTTTTTTCCTATAAGGTATAGCATATACTTTTAAAAAATTGTGTCCCAAGAAAAATATTAAATATGACTCAAAAAAGATTTTAAGGAAAACAGTAGGAAGTTACCTCTCTAATACCAGTTTGCTTAAAGATGGTGAGATAAATAAGATGACACATTATGGCATTTACCAGAACTTTGCTTATGAATCAACCTACTTAAGTGATTTTCCCATTTCTCTCTTCTGTTTCTTAAGAACATGTAAATTAATTTCTGAATAATATATATTTCCTCCCCATACTCCCTTCACAGCCTTACGTTTTTACCCTTTATGAAAATGCTCATGGCCAGGATTGCTTTGATCACACAGGGGATATTTTTGACAATTTCGCTTCTCATAGAATATATAACACTAAAGACCCAGGATCTGGAGGAGACTTCCATGACCATCAAGTCCAGACCCCTCAATTTATATCAGAAGGACTTGAGACCACTGAAAGTTAAGTAACTTAGCATCATAAATTATTTATTTATATGATGATTTAATTTATATAATTTAATTTATATGCTTCTTATTATTTAGATGATGATTTGATGATGAAATCATTTAGTCAAAGACCCTCATTTTTATAGAGAAAGGAATTGAAGTACAGAGAAGAGAAGGGGAAGTAGCAAAGGTGAGATTTTATCTTCTGACTTCTGGATCTTCTGATTCCAGAGTCAGTACTCTTGGCACTGGATCTACACTCTATCTCCCTTTGACTATTTCCTACAGATTTCAAATATTTGTGATTTAATACAAGTGGTTACCACTGAATCACATAGTTTATGATTTAGCAAATGGAGCACAAAGTCTACCATACCTAAAATTTAATTGGCCCTTAGTCAACTTTGTTATAAAACTCTGAATTTAACTAGAGTGCACCTCAATAAGTACCAATAGTATACCCAATCCCTAGCTCCCTAGTCAGACCCTTTCCAGCTTGGTAGCACTAACTAGATCCTGTGGTCCATTTTCAAGAACCCAGGATCTCCATAATAAGACTTTAGTGGTGGTCTACAATTAACTTGCTGAAAATTAGGAAGTTATATCAGGATTCTGAACCAAATCTTTAATTAAAGCTCAGTAGAAGGAATCCAGATCTGGAGTCAGGAAGATATGAATTCAAATTTGGCTTCAGATACCTACTAGTTGTGTGATTCTGAGCAGGTCTCTGCACCTGTTTGCCTCAGTTTTCTCATCTATAAAATAAAGACAATAATAGCATCTACCTATTAAGGTTGTCACAAGGATCAAAAGAGATACTATTTGTAAAATGCTTAGCATACTACTTGGCACATAGGAGACACTATTTAAATGTTGGTTATTATTATTATTACCATCTGTTTTAATTTTGTATTTAAACAAGGAACCAGATTATTAGTTCATTTTGTAAAAATGTACAAAATTAATTTTGAACACACCCAGCTTTAAACATCCCAATTTTTAGTCTGGAACAAAATAAAACAACCGAGGAAAAGGTTATAGTGACTGTTTTTGGAGGGATAAGGAAAGGCAGCGAGTATGAGCCAATACAAAACTTCTTAAACTGTGGGTTTCTTACCGCCCCCCCATGTGGGGCCATATAACTGAATGAATGTGAGAGTCATGAAATAATGATTTATTATCAGTATATGTTTGTTTTGCATATCTATTTTATTTACATTTCTCAGGCAAAAAGGTGTCACAAGTAGAAAAAGTTTAAGAAGCCATTCTCTAATCAACTATTAAGAAAATTGTTTCAATTCCCCATTTACATTTTGGTTGTTCTAATTAATCTGATATTGAAAGTTGTAAGATCAAAGTAAAATTTAAGAGCTCACAAATTGTACCCAATATTTTTAAAGTTGGGCTGACATGGAACATGCCTAAATATGGTAGAACAGAATTAGTCCCTATAGTCTCTTAATGATTTGTCCAGGTTATTGTTTTATTGACTTGACTATAGCACATCCACGTGGATGGGCTGTGGTAAAACCAACCAGACTGGTTCTGCCATGAGTGGGTTTGGTAGTTGCAAACTATAAATGAGGCCTTAAATTCCCATTATCCCATATGTCAAAAGCTAATTACCCACATAACTAAAGCATATGTAAAAATTTAAATGCATTTCTTAATATCCATTTTCATATTTTCATTGATGTGAATGATCTTTCTAATGTTCCTATGCCACCATTAACAAGAATTTCATTTCATAGAAAGTAAAGTCTCCTTGTGTTGTTAAATAGAAAGGAAGACAAAAAGAATAGAAGAAAGGAAGAAAGGAAAGAAGGAAGGAAGGAAGGAAGGAAGGAAGGAAGGAAGGAAGGAAGGAAGGAAGGAAGGAAGGAAGGACAAAGGAATAAAAGTGAAAGAAACCATATAAACTCACGTTCAGGCAATTCAAAGAAATTTCAGATTTTCCCCTTGATCACAGAGGTTGGTCAGTTTGAAGAGAACTCTGATAGTGCAAATAATTATCTATTTCTTTACAAGCATTTTTATTTTACCATTTTAAAATTTGGAGCATCTGGTAAGGGATATGGGGAGTAAGGTGAAAAGACAATGGCTACGATATGGCCTAGCTCTTATTCCATTGAGGAGGTCCAAAGACAATATAGAAAAGCAAATACATATGACTTATTTTTATTATTTTAATTGTAGTCACTATCATTCCTTCTTGGAAGGAGTATTAAGCTGGATTAGCAAGCTTTTATTTTCCTGTATTTTGAAAGGAGGGACTGAAAATTCAGATGAGTTTGGTTGGGGCGAATTTTCATACATATTAACCTTGTGACTATTTTTTTTTCAAACTTTGTAATGATCTTTGCTCTAAAACAGGATTGTAAAGTTGCCTTTCACAAATGAGGGGAATTATGATTTTTATTATTTTGTTCTTAATATTAATGTATATTTCTCTTTCTTTTTTGGTTATTCATCACAAAATCCTTAGCACCAATCATTTTAGCCTTCTGTTCATAGACAAGGCAGAAGATATGAAGTTTTTTCCCCCTCAGTGTTATCACAGGAACCAGATGATATGTATTCCTTACTCAGTCTATTGAACCACATTCTTCTCTTCCTCTTATTCTGTCCTTCTTCAACCCTCATCTCTTTGCCAAGGATAGGGAAGGGAGGAATTCATGGGCAAAGACTTGAAGATCAAATAACAACTTTATAAACATCTCTTGGCTCTTTAATAATGTTGTCTAAGGGGAAAAAAATCTCTCCAACGAACACACATTTCAATAGTTCTTCCTCACTAATCATGCCTTCAAGGATGCTTTTATGGTATTAGTTCTTTGCCAGTTAAGACCAATCCATCAAATTCATCAGATTCAAATTGTATGTCTTGCACATATTAGTTGTGTGACAATCAATGTCCATATATATGTGTGTATATATATATATGTCTTTATGTCTTTACATATATATATAACATATGTGTCTTTACATATATATGTGTATGTGTATATATATATATATATATATATATATATATATATATTTTTTTTTTTTTGTTAAGGCAATTGGGGTTAAATGACTTGCCCAGGGTCACACAGCTAGGGGAGTGTTAATGTCTGAGACCAGATTTGAACTCGAGTCCTTCTGACTTCAGGGCTGGTGCTCTGTCTACCTTTCCACCTAGCTTCCCCCTGTGATTATAATGTTCAAATGCCATCAGGTTAATATTTAGGAGTTCTGCAAGGAAATCAGATGCCAAAACAAACACTGTTACCTTCTTCCCTATTACCCTTCCCAGTCAAAATACATCTTATAGGCCAAACAAAATTGAATCCCAAAAATGAAAGAATCAAATAACAGAGAGAATAGTTTAACTGTGATGAAAGGAGATAATAAAAAGAAAAGGAAATAGCAGCAGTGAAAATGCTCTATACTTTATAATTTAGAAAGAGGTGCCCTTTATTTTGGCAAAGGTGAATATGATTCCCTATGATTTGTGCCACAGCTCTCCTCCTTTCCCTCGTTCTCCAAAAAGGCCTTTGAAAGAAAACCATCAATTACAGGTAATGCTACTATAACTAAGAAAGCCTTATCCACAGCTTCGGGATGGGGAGGGTATAGAAGAGAAAGGCTCCCTGAGGAATGTGAGAGTTGTTGAATAGTTACTGGTGTATTTTACACTTCGATATCCTTAGAAACTTAATGCTAGTTTCTTGCATTGGACTGCAGCTAAGATATGATGTTTTTCAGACACAAATGCAATTATTGCCATCTAGTGGCCTTTTTAGTTACTGCATTTTCCTCCAACACATTTAATTATTGGTTTCAGGACCAGCTAGAAATGACAAGTTTTTCCATGACTACTAATATGATGTTCATGGTTTTTAAGCTCTAACATTTACCTAAAGAGTTCCAAGGACTGAATTGACAAAAACATTAAAAATAAATACATAAGTGAAGAAAAACATTCCTTCTTTTTGGATCAAGAAAGCCAGAATTGGTTATTTATGGTGAGGTAATCTAAAATTAAAAGATTAGGAAACAATCATTAATTATCTTCAGACTAATACTTAAAGTGTCCTGGACTTTTAAAAAATTAATTTTCATCTCTCAACTAAATTAAGAAATCTCCAAGAACTTTTTTTTTTCCCTTAAGAAATCACAGCACGTCTACTGAAAGCAAATTGACTGATCTGTCTTCTGGCTTTCTATTATTACTCATATAGCAAATGTTGGGATAATTTAAATCAGAGAACCATCTTCCTCAAGTCATGTCAGTGTATGTATAACACTAAGGTTACATATAAAAGTTAGTCAGAATATTCTAAAAGTTAAGATAAACAGTCTGAAAATTTAACAAATATGTAAATGGGGAAGGACAAAATGACAAGCTGAGATGAGCTGCTGCCTATCCTCAGTGCAGAGTTTGAAAAGCTATTCTTGATTCCAAGTGCCATTCTGAAATCTTCTGACCCCAGTGGCCATTCCATGTAGATGAAAAACACAGATCCCTTGCCTACTATGTAAATTTGAGTGGAGCTTTCACCTAATCCCCTTTGCTTTGAAGTTTTTGGCAGTATAAGCCTTACATTTTGGCATTTCTTATAGAAAGTTGCAACATATATGTTATATTTATCCAGGAGACTTAAAGAACCTCCCTATAGCCCTTCCAACAGTTCAAATTTAATGAGTTAGATTACCTTGATTTCTTGTAACTATTGAGGCATATGTCTCCTGAACTTCAATAGTAGCTGCCCTGCAAAACCCGGTGTATGGTGAGTCTATTAAAAATGGGCATTATGCGTGATTACCTTTTGCTTGTTTGTGTTACTGTCTCCATGGCCCCCACACAGGCATTGATTTTCAGTGGCTTGTTGCTGTTTGTTTTTCCCTACACAGGAGACTATAAAGAGAATGGAAATCTTTCAAAGAAGGTTATGCCCTGAATTTTTCTTATGTGTGCATAGGTTTTTCCTGAGAGAAGAGAATGACTTTATTGTATAGAACACATTAAAATCTTCGAATATGAATATGCATTTATGATACCTAAAAGTGATTTGCAAAGCTGAAATGAAAATTACCTTAAACAGAGATTTCTATCCATAAGACCCCTGCTAACAAGTCCACTGGAGGTTCATTGGCAATTAAATAAATTTTCATTTGATTTTAGTCTCAATGTCAGGATTTTTTTGTTTGTTTATTTGTTTTTAGCACGCTCAAGACTACCAAAATCTTTCATACAGTTAAAATACTTTAGAAAAAGTAATGAAAAGTTATACACGTGTAAATGTGTTGAAGCTTTCGTCAAACCCATTCCTTACAAGTTCTGTGCTAGGATTCGACTTCTGTTTTATTGAAAGAAACTTCACCTAATAAACATTCAAATCTTAACTACATTTGTATAGTTCATAAGATGAAATCCTTTCATGATTATTCATCCTGCCAACAGTTCAAATAGTTGTTGTTCAAGTAGGCACTGGGGGGAGAGGGAAAGGTTAAAAAAATATTACCCATTGTTTATTGTGCATTAACATTTAATATTTAAGACAAAAGAAAATGCTTATTTCTATAGAATATGGATATAAATTTTAAAAGTTATTTGCATTCATCAAATATTTCTAGGACTGCTATACTATGAAGATATTGAACATTTTTTTTTCTTTTTCTGTCTTTTCTACAATATTTGTTGTTTTCTTATATTTTCAAAGCAGACTATTTGCTCCCTAAGACCTATATATTCTTTATCAGTCTTTTTTTTTTTTTTTTTTTTTTGCTGACTGATCCTCAGGCTATCATTAGTCATAGTCTTATTGGCTTAGGTAGGAATACATTAATTTAATATAGCATTATATTTACACTTAATTGTCATTTGCTTCTTTTATAACATATTATTTTATTAAGGAAACACTGGCACAAGCATTACAGACAGGAATTCCTAAAATTCTAAAGTTAAATATTAAATAGATCACTCTTTTCTTGGAAAGAAAAAGAAGTCATTCAATCAGCAAGCATTCATCAGCAACCTACTATGTGCAAAATACTGAGCTTGGAGCTTGGGATGCACAAAGAAAATATAAGTGACTGCCTGAAGATTACATCTTCAGGGATGACAATATAAATATGTATGTAAGTATACACAAACAGGAAAAGAAAATAAAGAGACATATCTCAATACTTTAGAATAACCAACAATATTTTCTCTTCTAGTTATTTAGGAAATGCTATTAAAGGGTAAGGACTGCTGATAGGGATTCTGATTACAAATACATTTTAATTTGACTTGAACAGATACTCTTCTCAGGGTTCATAGTCTTGTTGTTCAAAGAAAACAAAGCCAAGCCTGTATATTATGAGGTTGAGGAGGAAATATCTCTGCTGATTTTAATTCAGGTATTATAAAATTATCCCATTATCAAACTGGAGGTAAAATACTTTGTTTCAGAACACAGAGTGTTTAGAAATTATAGGTGTGAAATACAGGCAATCACTTTGTTTAAGAATTTTCCTTAATTACTGGTGAGGATTCTATTAGTCAGAAGTAATTTAGAAGATAACTCTGGTATTTAAAAAATATCAAAAAAACTTTTTTTTTTTTTTTGATAAATGTTGGAAGCTAAACCTTTTGAAAAGGATATTCTTCAAGGCAATCACTTTGTAGTTCCTCAGGAAGACAGAATTCAAGAAGTGTATTCCCAGATACTCCCCAAAGAAGGAACAAATATACAGATGCCATCCTTTGCAAGCATATGTCTCTGACTGACATCAATGAAAACTGTACATTCAGAAGAGTTCTTCAATTCAGCCCTCTGTGGCATGAATAACTTGAAGAGACAGCACAATATTTTCTAAAGCAGAAAAAGGAGTTCCAAGAGAGAAGATGACACATTTTCCAGAGAAAACACCTTCTTAGCACACATGTTTGGAAATGACACAAGAAAAATTATCTGTGCCTCAAAAGGGGATTTGCAAAAGTGCCAAAATGTCACTTAAATGACTTCATTGATTGCCTCCCCCCACCCCCAATGGCCCATGTTTAACCCTCAGTTATCTGTGTATGAATGATTAAAATAAATGCTTCTACCTGAGTTTACACATCATTATCTGCTATAGTCATTTGGGAGTTAAGTAGAGTAAGTAAAGGAAGAATTAACTTTAAAGACTTCAAAGGGTGTAACATCCAAATAAAAGATGAATATAAATCATCACACAAGGTTGCCTAATGAGAGCTAGTTTTACTGAATCTCATGTGGCATAGAACCAAGGCTTTCTAAAATGTGCTGTCCAATGCAAAATTTGTGCATTTGTGAATTTTGCTACTAGACTCTAATCTCCATGAATAAAAGAATCAGAGCAAAGTTAAACTTTGTATCTCCACCAAAAACTAATACAGTACTCTGCATACAAGGATACTTAAAGAATATTCATAGAATTAAATAAAATATTTATTTCTTAATGTTAATGCTATCTTTGAAGCAATATTGCAGTATATTTATGAATTTTAATGGATTTAATTTTAATGATAATGTTTTTATGGGCAGAATAATCATGATTTCCATGTATTAAGTACTAAAATATTCAAAGGTCAAAGGTTGCTTTTGACATAACAGACACCATCATATTCCCCCTAAACACACAAATATACACCAATACATGATTATAAATACATTTTTGTTCTTAGCAATCAAAACATGATCTAGTCATTAAATTTCCAAGCTATAATGTAATTATTTCCTTTTTCATAAACAAGTATGTTAAGTTGAAAAATTAAAGGGAAAAGGCAATCAAAATCAGACATCTAAATACATTTAGTATCCAATGCAGTACAATACCTATATTCTCCCTCAAATCAACAATCATTTCTTTAGAGGTACAGCCCAGATGCCAGAGTAAAGGCAGAGACACACCTTAGTACTCCCAAATTCATTTCCAAAGATTTTTTCAAATAATGTCTCAGAACAAATTCTAGAATGACAGAATGAACAAAAGGATAAAAAGAAATAATTTTCCTGTCCAAAATAACTTATCAGTTAATCAGGGAAAGTCTGTCTTACTAGTATGAGAATTTCTTGAACTCTCAGTGTACAGATGACACTATTTAAGATAAAGAACACTAGCAGGAGTAGGACCCTGGTCATAATACCAAAGAAGAAAAGAGTGAAGATCACTCACCTACTAGAGCATGGGACAGGAGAGCAGTAAATGCACTTCTCTTTATGTCCACACCTTGGAAAAAATGAAAACTTACAGACAACTAGAGCTAAATCTAAAAACACCAGCACAAAAAACCCTGAGATTTGGGTCCAGGAACCCTTTCACCTGGAGAGTAGATGCCCATTTTAACATAAAAGAGATGAAATGGATTAGAATATAAGCAAACAATAATAACAAAGAATCTGACCAAAGAAAGTTATATGATGACAAGAAAGATCAAAAAACAAACAGAGGAAGACAACAGTCAAAAAGCTGCATCCAGAGTGTCAAAAAAAAAAAAAAAAAGTTATTTCTCAGTCCTAAAATGAATTTCTGAAGAGCTCTAAAAAGATTTTTAAAATTAGAGAAGTGAGGAAAAATTAAGAAGAAAAATGAAAGTAATGCAAAAAAAAAAATCATGAAGAAAGGAGTCAGCAGTTTGCTTTAGGAAATAATCCAAAATATTGAAAGAAATAATACTTTAAAAGACAGACTAGGCCAAATGGTTAAAAGAAAAAGACACCAAAAAATTCACTGAAGAGACAAATTCCTTAAAAAGCAAAATTGATCACATAGGAAAAATGTATAAAACTTTACTAAAGAAAAAAAAACTTAAAAATTAGAATTGGACAAATTTAAAGGAGGTACAAAACTATACTGAAGAAAATAATGCCTTAATAATTGAAATTAGAAGCTCCTGACTTTTTTGATATAACAAATATAATATGATATAATAAAAATAATGAGACAATCAAAGTAATAAAACATAGAAGAAAATGTGAATTATTTCATTGAAAAAACAACTGACCTGGAAAACAGATTGAGGAGGACTAATTTGGGAAATATTAGACTACCTGAAAATCATGCTCAAAAAAGCTTCTACATGCCATCTTTAAAAAAAAACAACAAAACTTCCCTGATATCCTAAAATTACAGAGTAAAATTATAGGTATAAAATTATAGGTATAGGGTAAAATTATAGGGTATAGTAGATTTAAAATAATCTACTAATCATATCAAAATGAAAATTCCCAGGAATATTATAGCCAAATTCCAGAGTTCCACAGTCAAAGAGAAAATATTTAAAACAGCCAGAAAGAAAAAATTCAAATATTATAGAAGCACAGTTAGAATTACACAAGATTTAGCAGTCTCTACTTTAAAAGATCAAAGGTTTTGGAGTATGATATCCTGGAGAGAAAAGATCTAGAACTACGACCTAGGATCACCCACCCAGAAAAACTGAGTATTAATCTTCAGGAGAAACATGGTCATTCAATGAAGTAGAGATCTCTCAAGTATTCCAAATGAAAAGACAAGAGCTGAAGAGATAATTTTACTTTCAAGAGAAATATAAAAAGAGAAATAGGAAAGAAAAATTATAAGGAATTCAATAGTTAAATTATTTCTCCATAGGAAAAGGATACTCGGAGTAACACCTAAGAACTTTCTCATTATTAAAGCAGTTAGAAAGAGAATACATAGCTACAAGATGTGAATGTGAGTTGAGTAAGATGGGAAGATATCTAAAAAGATAAAATTAAGGATGAGAAAGAAAAAAACACTGGGAGAAGAGGAAAAAGAGAGGTAGAATGGGGTAAATTATTTTACCTAAAAACTTTTACATTCGAGGGGTTCAAGTAAAGCTTGAACTTTACTGTTATTGAAATTGGCTCAAACAGAAAATGATATACATACTCAATTGGGTATAGAAATTTATTTATCCTATAGTAAAGAAGGAGAGGAAATGCATAAGAGAAATATTGGGAGAGAGTGCCAATAGAAGGGAAAGTGTATTGGGGTGGGAATAGTCACAAGTAAACACTTGAGGATAGATAGGGTAAAAGGAGAGAGAGAAAAGGATAAACAGTGGGCAAATAGGATGGAAGGAAACACAGTAAATTATAATGGTAAAAAAAATATATTAAGTTTCTCTGAGGCCTTATTTCTGAAATTAATACCAAAGTGAATCAAAATTATAAGAATCCAAGCTATTCCCCATTTGATAAATGGTTAAAGGATACAATTTTCAGACAAAGAAATTAAAGCTATATGTAGTCATATAAACAGAAATGTTCCAAATCACTATTGATTAGAGAAATGCAAATTTAAAACAACTCTGAGGTATCATCTCAAACCTATCAAGTTGGCTATCATGGCAAGAAAGGAAAATAATGAATGTTGGAGGGAATGTGAGAAAATTAAGACATTAAAGCACTGTTGGTGGAGTTGTAAACTGATCCAACAATTATATAGAACAATTTGGAATTTTATGTGTGTATATATATATATATATATATATATATATATATCTTTTGATCCAATAATAACATTACAAGGTCTGTATCTCAAAGAGACTGTGGGAAAAAAGGAAAAGGACCTACATATACATAAATGTTTATATCATCTCTTCTTGTGTTGGCAAAAACACCAGGACATTGAGGCAATACCTATTGATTAGAGAATGACTGAATAAGCAATGATATATGATTGTAATAAAACACTAATATCCTATAAGCGATTGAAATCAGGTGCTTCCAGAAGAACCTGAAAAGATTTATATGATTGATGCAAAATAACGGGAGCAGAACCAAAAGAAGAATTATACAAATGCAGCCACACTGTGGGATGACTGTCTCTGAATGCCTTGTCTGTTTTCAGCAATTCATGTTCCAGGACAATTCTGAAAGATTTGTAATGGAGGGTACTGTCCACCTTCAGAGAGGGAATTGATGGAGTCTGAGTGTAACTTAAATCATATTTTTTTCTTTGTTTGTTTTCCTTGGTTTTTTGTTTTCTCATTTTTTGGTGGAAGGGAGCTATTTTTTTTAAACACTATGATTAATATGGGAATATATTTTATATGACTGCACACATATACCGTTCATTAAGTTATTTGCCTTACAAATGAGTGGGAAGGAGAGAGAGGAAGGGAAAGAGTTTGGAATTCCAGATTTTGGAGGATGAATATTGAACATTGTTTTTACATGTAATCAAAAACAACAATGAAATTAAAAACAATAACAACCATTTATTTAGCAACAAGCACCAGTGCTAGGAATTTTGCTAAGTACTACAGATTCAAAGATGCAAGATAGGTTTTATCTTCAAGGAAATTATATTCAATGAGTACACAAGAAGTAAGTGTAACAACACTATATTAGTTAGGTCAACAAATATCTCCCCTTATACCTCTCCTCAGGGTACAATACTTTTTCCTCCTCTAAAAGTGTTATACTGCTGTTTTCCCAACAATAATCAATGAACAAATTCACTTGGAAAGTTTAAAAATGAATGAAATAAAAATAAATATTTTTATTTATGGTGGAAACTAAAATGGACAAAAAAAGACAAATGTATGGGTCTCATGGTAACATGAAGCCTCTTTTATTGGAAAATATCCTTTCTTTCTTTCTTTCTATTAACTCTTCTGTGTTCCTTCCTTTCTCCCTCCTTTTCTTTTTCCCTCTCTCCCTTTTCCCTTCCCTCCCTCTTTCCTTCCTTCCTTCCTTTTTTCCTTCCTTCCTTCCTCCCTCCCTCCCTCCCTCCTTTCCTTCCTTCCTTCCTTCCTTCCTTCCTTCCTTTCTTCCTCCCTCCCTCCTTCCCTCTTTTCCTTCCTTCCTTCCTTTTTTCCTTCCTTCCTCCCTCCCTCCCTCCCTCCTTTCCTTCCTTCCTTCCTTCCTTCCTTCCTTCCTTCCTTCCTTTCTTCCTTTCCTCCTTCTTTTCTTCCTTCCTTCCTTCTTTCCTTCCTTCCTTCCTTCCTTCCTTCACTCCCTTCCCCCTTCTTTCTTTCTTTCCTTCCCGATACTGATTACTTATGTATCTGTGACATGATGAGCACCATTTTTGGAAAGGGAGAGAGCATTTAGAGAAGTGAAATGACTAGCCAAAACAGCTAAAAAATGCATGGTAGAGCCAAGACTTGAGTCCTTTATCACTTAAACCATTGCTAATGATTTACCTTGGAAGCATATTTTCCACGGATGTCCACATTGATAATGAAGTTTATACACATATTGCCAGAACTAGCTCAGTGTTTGGGAGGCTCTGAAGAATAGTGTGGGAGAGGAAAGGTAATAGATTGACTACCAAACTGAAGGTTTACAGAGCTATTGTGCCAACCTCTTTGCTGTAAAACCTGGACAGTGTGCCAGTGCCACTCCAAGAAACTGAATTGCTTCTATTTGAATCGTCTTAGGAAGATTTTGAAGATCACCTGGCAGGATAAGATACCAGATGCGACATTGAGGTCCTTTCTTGAACTAAACTACAAGCATTCAAACTCTACTTCAGAGTGCAACTCCAGTGGGCTGGTCACATTGTTCAAATGTCAAATGTATATTTTACAAATTTTACAAAAGCCTATTTTATGGAGAACTCACACAGGGAAAGCACTCACAAGTTGGTCAGAAAAAAATGATACAATGACACGCTCAAGGTCTCTCTAAAAACTTTAGAATTGATTGTATGACATGGGAGACACTGGCACAGGATGGGCCAGCATTGCGTGCTCTCATCAGAGAAGGTGCTCTGCTCTATGAGCAAAACAAAATTGAATTTGAAGAAATGAGATACACAAAATTAAAGAATCCACCTCAAATGTACATAGAGACTATTTGTGTTTGATCTGTGACAGAGCATTCTGAGCTCATATTAGTCTAATTAGCCATGATTGATAACATGGTAACTCTATTCTAACATAGTGATGTCATTTTGGTCCTCTTCAAGAATGAAGAACAACAATCAACCAAACAACACCTAGAGAGTGTCTGGTGCGCTAGAAAGAGTGTTGACCTGAGTTCAAATAGAATTTTAAACATTTAAGTCATTTAACCCAACTCATAACTTTCCTCATGTGTAAAATGAGCTGGAAAAAGAAATGACAAACCACTGTCCTATCTTTGCCAAGAAAGTCCCAAAAGACATGGATCACAGAGAATCAGACATAAATAAAATGAAACAATAGCAATATGCTTACTAAGGTAGTTGTTTGTCCTTTGTTCTCAAAGAGGACCAAGACAACAGGAAGATGATTCCATGTTATGCAAGTGAATTGGATTTCAGTGAGGGAGGGCTGTGCAAGGTCATGTGCCTCACTTTCCCCCCCAGAACCATCTGGGTCTAGTGGCCAGATATAGATCAGAGGATTGAAGAAGGCCCTGATTGCAATGGGAGATCTTGTCCTTTTTAAGCTAAAATTTTTATCAATTTGACTGATACCCCACTCATTCTGTGATTAAGGGTAGTAGCAATTGAGGCAAAGAATCTTCTCTTTTACGTACTCAAAAAAACTAATAACCCAAATAAATAAATCTGGGAGAAGACCCTCAGGTTTCTGGTCAAAGCAGAAATGATTGATATTGACATTTAATCTGAGTAAATGGGGACCCAAACAATGATCAAATATGACTTGGAAAAGAATCTATTGGTGGCCAATTAATGAAAATCAGAGTGGTACTTAGGTAGTATGTGTCAGGAGGAAGATTTGAATCCAGGTTTTCCTGACTCCATGACTAGCCCTCTTCTCTGTACTACCACAGATATTACTGTGGACAACATGATTAATTACTTGCCTTCTACTAATAAATAATGAACTTTCCAAACTTAGCTTGGATAGTTCTTGTTAAAAAGTACTTTAACAAACCTTTTTTAGTGTAGTGAGCCTTGCTAGGATTTTCCTTCTGCTAGCCTAATGTCACACAGCTAGTAATTGGTTAAGTGTTGCTACTATAAAGAAACCAGATCTTCTGAGGCCCATTTTAAAATTCTCTTTCTGCATAACTCCAATGCTCGACTGTTATTTATGGAGTCTGACAAATTTGATCCTGATTGTTCTCCATAATTTTATTAGTTCTTCAGTTTACTTCTGGACGTGCAATTGGAGTTGGACTAATTAATTCGTCATTTCCCCATAGCTCAAAAAATTTCTCATGAGGGATAACAAGCTACCTTTGGAGGACGTTTATTCTTCTTTTGAAAAGCTGAAGGTTTTGGTTCCATCAAGCTAATATTTGCCTGTTGCATCTTCCATCTATTGCTCTTATTCCTCTCCTCTGGTTCAAGAAAAATAGAATGAATTCCTTTTTTACTTGATGGAGATTTAAATACTTGAAAATAACTAGTCTGTCTCTTTTTAGTCTTTTCTTTTAAGACTCAATTTCTCCATTTTCTTCTAGTGTTTTTTATACATTAGGAACTTATTGGCCTGGATGTTTACTCCTTTGGTTACTTTTCAGCTTATTAATACATTTATAAAAAATTGACACATAGCTGGAAAAAAAAGCAAAACATTTCTAAAGGAAACATTTTCTTCCAGATATGCCAAACAGGTCCAAGAACAAAAAAATACTACTACTACCCTACTCATCCTGAATAGTGTGCCTCTGGAAAAGCAACTTAAAACTGCATTAGCTTTTATTCTTATCAATGCAAGATGTGGAGGATTTATGGAAGAATATCCTTAAAAATCATTCAGAATGAGCAATGATCTTAGAACATGGATTTACTTGCACAAAATAAAGAAGTACAATAAGCAAAACCAAGAGAACATCACATAAAGTAGAAGTAAGTTGTCCTTAAAACTGAGTTACCAACTCACTTTGGCTATTATAAATATTCAAATTAACTACAATGGACATATGAAGAAGAAGCTATCTGCATCCAGCAAAAGAAATGATAAATAGAACTATTAATATGATAGTTTTATACAGTACACACATACATATAAACACACATACACATACATGTATACATATGTGTGATATTTGTGTATAATTGTGGCCATCTCTAGGGCAGGGGAAGGGAAGAAAAAAGTGAAAATATTAATTAATGAATTAACTTTTATTTAAATAATCAAGTTTAAATAAAAATATTTAAAAGGAATAGCAAGTTATATCCAATAGATTTTTCAGTTTCATCAACAATGGTTTTTTTTTTTTTTTTTTTTTTTTTTTGGTTATACTCTGTTATGCAAGTGTTTGTTTTGTTCCATAAATTTAAAAAATAAAATCTTTTTTTCAAAAAAAGAAAAAATATTCAGAATGAAAAAGCATGGAAAGATTGACATTTTTATAAATGGAGGTGATAATCACATTGATGAGGTCAGAGATCCACTGAAATATGATTGTAATTATTATTATTGCTATTCAGTTTATCCAAGCTTGTGTGAAAACCGCAAAATAAAGGAGAGGAGGAGCAGCAAAGGGTCACTCATTTCCTCCACATTCATGGTAGGAAAAAGAAACATGTAAAAGCAATAATGAAATACAAGATTTAAACTAGTGTAATGATGAAGCCATTTTGATAGGTAGTGTCTTCAAGAAAAGGAAGCTTTTTGGTGCATTAGGAGAATATGAGTTCAAGTCCTGCCTCTTATAAATATATATTATCTCTGTGACCCTGGGTAAAGCACTTACATAGCTAGATGGAATTTTGTAAGATGAAGTTGTGGATCTGCATTTGTAGAAGGAATTTCAGTTCTCAGTACCAATCATAAGTTTAGTCCCTATTCCTTTTCTCCCAAGAATCCAGGAATCATTAATAGATATTCTCTTTAACCTTCACACCACTCTTATGTAACAGGTTTGATTATTTGTAATTTGTAGACTAAGGCTCAGGTACTGACAAGAAACTTCTCTGTAACAGAATATAAATGATAACCAGAAACACCAGGTAATATGTTTATTATCTAATGTGATTCATTGCTGGAATATGTTATCATCTTATAACTACCCTTGTCTCAAAATCTATGGATAGTCAATCTCTCCAAAACAAACCAAAAAAACTAGCAAAAACATTCAACTAGTTAGAATTTCAGGTTCAAGAGTCTTTGGGAGGCATAAAAGGTGAAATCTAAATGATATAAAAAGAAAAAAATGAAAAATTAAAAAAATGAATATCATTTTTATTAAAACAATAGAAATGACAAGTTCAGAAAATAGGAAGAAATTCTATTGAAGTGAAAACTTTGAATCAGATTTAAGTCTAATGGACAATAAAGCTATTTGAATATTTAAAGAAGTATGGAGCACCAAATCACAAAGGTGACTAATAATTTAATATTGATCCCCATGCAACAATACAGACACAATTAGATTCTAATTTTTATGAAGGAGAATTAACAATTTGAATAGAAGGCATTTTTTTTAGTCGTGTTATATTATGTGAAATCTTTTTTTTTTTTTTTTTTTTTGTTAATGTTGAACAGGTCTATTTTAACCTTTGAGCAGTACTCTCATAGTGATTTTTAAAAAATACATTGAAATCTAGAACAAAAGAAAGACTAAATCAGAGAAGGAAATTCCATAGATTGGATCCTTGACTGGATTTCATAAGTCTATTTATTTCAAAGGAGTTTCATGTTGTTCATATGTGAATGGTCATCAACCCCCTAGCAGATAGGGATGTGTTCATATTAAAAAAAAAAACCTTTTCTCTTCAATTTTCCTAATTTAATGCAGGGTTCTCTAATTTTTAGTAATTGATGCAGGATTTATTCAGAATGATAGAATCCAAAACTAATTTAATTTACTGCATTCTGCTTCTGAAATTAATTTTCGAGGTACATCCTCAATACAGTAAAACCTCACGATTTCAATATAATGTGAGAGAAAGCCAGTCTGTCAGTTAAAAACATCAAAATGATAAACTATTTTAGTAAAAATTAATTTTGATTGCTTTGAAATGCTGCTTCTATCATCAATGAAGCAAAATGAGGTAATCAACAAATTATAATTCACAACAGGTCTCCATTATGTAAAAAAGGTATCATAAGCACAACATTATTTCCAATACAAGATGTATTTGCAAATTCTGAAAATGAAGAAAGATTGAAAGAATTTCTTTTTTTTTTAAAGATATCAATTACAAAGTGCTTCTGATTTTAGATACCATGTCTCTTGCTTCTATGACCCTACTTTTAAGGTCCTATATATTTACAGAGAAGGTTATCATTACACTCTTCAATAAGATTCATGCAAGATCTGAATAATTAAAAAGTTGTAATTAGTAGATTTGAAATAATGATGTATGTTTTATATATATAAACTTATGAATGTGTATATATGTGTATACATATACATAAAACACATATATAGACACATATCTATATGCATGTATGTATATATATATATATGTATATATATAAAATGTCTCCCCATAGCTTCTCTCTAAATATTACTCTCCCTAACAAAAAATAGCTTTGGTATTCAAACATGTATCATGTTCTGTAATTTGAAGTGGAAAAAAGATTGCTGAGTTGTTGAGCATGATGACAGTCTTATCAAATTCAGATGCAATAACTATTGTTTTCTTCTCAATCCCTTAAACAGTGAAGAGACTGGAAGAATGATGTGGAAAAAAAAACAGAAAAAAATTATAATGTACATTGTTGTGAACAATAGCTTTACAAGGAAAAACTCCTCCAGCAGAAATCATAGAGTACATTTAAAGTATATTCATACACTTCTCTTCAGCAAAAAATGAAGTGATTTAAATATTTATAAAATATGATTTACATGAAAATGCAATCCTGCTTCTCATTTACTGCATTGTCCTTATGTCACTCAAAGTTGTTTTTTTTTTTCTTTTAAATGCACATTTGGAAACAAATTATATTATGATCCCAAATACAAAAGGTAAATATAATATGGGATGGGTAGAGGGAGGAGGTTGGAGAGAACTGAGAAAGCATGGTAACTGTAAAGATAGTGAAAAGAAAACTACCTTGCTGGATTTTCACACACTGGACTCCTGAGCTGGCTTATTTAAATCTATTTCCATTATGAATTATACATGGCTATCATTACTAAGGTACATCCCCGAGATTGGGGAAAGGGATTTTACTGATAAGATGACAAATGGGAAAAATCCACTGGTTTCAGCAAATCTGTAGTTGGAAATTTTCATTTTAAATGATTATCTAACAATGGTTTTTGGTTGGTTACCTTTTCAACCGTTCGATCTCACTTTTTGCTTTTAATATGTAGCAAATCAAATCTGGGTTATAAACATGAAAAAAACAAACAAACAATGGGGAGAGGTGTTTTTTTTTTTTTTCCCCTTTTCCAGGATGTATATATGGTCTACTGTCCTTTAACATGCCCCAGCGTGCGTGTGGGTAGGTATATGCAGGTGTTTGCCTGGAGGAGAATCATGTAAATGAGAACAGTTCACTAGGTAGCAAAAACCTATCTGCAGGAAGTCTTAGGAACAGCTGCATTCTATGACCTAGTGGGGCTGGGGAGGTAGGGGTGAGGTGGGGTAGACAGATGCATATTGATTTACATTGTTTTGACCAAAATAAGCATAATTATTTGGTTTAAACTTAGAGTGCCCAGTTGTACCTGCCTTAGATTTTTGTGTTAATGTTGTTGGGCCATAGATAGTACTGAATTGAGAAAGTTAAGACTCAAATTTGACAGGATTGAAACTATAGTTATTCATCTCCTTTCAAAGTTAAATTACCCCTAGAAGGCAATTTGGGCATTTGCCTGGTGACCCGAAAAGGAGCACGTATTTTTCCATGAGAAGACTGATGGTGGCCAAATTCCACCTCTTACCATGCCCTGGTCCCACACTTCAGTGACATGCGCAGGATGGATGATGCAGATCTTCAGAAACACAACCCCACCCACGAGGCTTTATTTATTCAGTATGCCTAATATGTACTGTACAGGGTGGTGATTGAGGTTAGTTACATAGACACAGGCCCTGCCCTTGAGGAATTTACCAACCAGCTCAGAAGTTTCACCCTTAGCAGCCCCATTTCTTATTCCATAGATTTGATTTGGAAGCTGCTTAGTGTATGCTGTGATTTTTGAAGGATTCCTGAGTTTTCTTTTTTCTTTTCTTTATTTTCTTTTTCTTCCTCCTGCTTGTTTGTTTTGTTTTGAAATCCAAAATATTGGCTTTAGGCACTTATTCTAACTAGGTCATTGGGTTGTTGCTTACTTCAGAAGTATAATAGTTCTAAGTAAATCAGCTCTGTAGGAAAACATTTAGTAAAGTTATTGCCTTATAATAATAACAATAAAAAACAAACAACATATGCCATGTACTAAAATGGAAAGGACCCTTGATTTGGAGTCAGAGGATTTTGCTGTCTTTGGAGGTAATTCCAATCAAGCTGCATTCTTCTTTCATGTTTAGTTTGATTCTTGGGGATATAGTCAGAATCTCAAGCTTGTCTATCTCTACATACAAATGATAAGAATATGAGAAATAAGCTAATGACTTAGCATGACTTAGCAAAGCAACTGAGGAATCAGGAGAAACTGTGAAAATTGCAGGTAAACACAAAACTAAATTTAAGAAAAGTCCCTAATTTAGATAATCCAGTTACTTCCTCTTATCCAAGGATTTAGAAGAATGGAAAAGAATTTTCTTGCTTTTTTTCATCTGATTAGATATGGTCGTTTCTTTTATTTTTCCTCTTTTTAGATATTTGTGAAGCAAGTCCTAGAGGGACATTCCCAACCCATCACATTTAGCTAAGGTCATTGGAGTTCACTATATATATATATATATATATATATATATATATATATATTCATATCGTACCAATCCATAGTGTCAATAGAGTGTTCTTGTAACAAAAAATGATATGTCTAGGAGTTATAATTCCTAGACTTCAATTGGTTGGTTTAGGATTTTAGATTTAGAGCTGGAAGACACCTTCAAAACCAAGAAGTATACTGTCATCTACAATTTTGTAGAAATAGCAACTGAGGCTGAGAGAGATTAAGTAATTTTTCCAGTGTTATGTAGCTAGTAAATGTTTGAGGTAGATTCAAACTCAGATCTTCTTGACACTAAGCCTAGAACACTGCACTGTCATTGAGCCTAAGCCCTACCAAGCTTGTAAGGCTTTAATTCTAGATCCATTGATTGACTGTTTTATCAGTTGGCAGAACATAAGCTGAATTTTCTTTTTTCCTTCGTTCCTTCCTTCCTTTCTCCCTCCCTTCCTCTTTTCCTCCCTCTCTTCCTTCCTTCCTCCCTCCCTCTCTCTCTCCTCCCTCCCTCCCTCTTTCCCTTTCTTTCTTCTTTCTTTTTTCTTTCTTTCTTTCCTTCCTTCCTTCCTTCCTTCCTTCCTTCCTTCCTTCCTTCCTTCCTTCCTTCCTCCCTCCCTCCCTTCTTTCCTTCCTTCCTTCTTTCCCTCTTTCCATAGCTTAGCTAACTTGCCAAACTTTAAAGTTACTAGTATCTTTCTAAGGCATGGTCAGGGCTAAGACTGGTATAGAAGAGGAACTATTATGCCTAGGACAATAATTCCCAGTCACCATATGTTAGGAACGGCTTTACTCCCATCTTAAAATAATTCCCTACCCCAGCCTCATTCCCATTTTATCTTTTAGTAACTTAGATTGAGTGTAGGATATCTGGAACATCAGAGTGATGTGTGCAATATCTCCTCTTCAGCAAGAATTTCCACTTGTACTAAAAACGAATGGAAGCTTCAGTGCATTAATTATATCTTTAACCACTTCATTGAGCTTTTCAGACCTGCCCCTCCCTCAATTTTAATTAAACATGACAAAGAATGGGTAAAATTACATTATAGGAATATTGAGAAGACCAAAGGAAGGGAGGTGAGGGATTTCTACAATCCCTATCATCAAAACTGAAGGACAAGGCAGGATGGTTTAGATGATATTAACATTTCCTGATGGTCCCAGTAAGCTGAAGATAGGGAGGTTGTAGTATTAAGGAGACAGATAATGTATCAGGCTGGGAAACAAGAGTGATAGTGGAATCATGACTGAATGTTTCCACTGTTTTATGAACATTTTCATCTACTTCTCAGAAGCTATTGCTAAGCTGATTCTGCATTGTTGGGGATTGTTCTCAATTCCTTCTTTTTGATGACAAAAGGGATGATTTCATTTTTCTTCTCAGGACCAATCAAGATTTAGTCAACTTTTATAATCTAGGTTGAAAGTTGTACTCATTACAATATATTATTTGAAAACAATATGTATGAGCTTTGAAAATAATTTATTTTTAGAAACCATATACAGTTTTCTATGGTTTTTACAATTATTGGTGCTTTTTGTATTTAACTTAATGTCATTTTTAATTCCTCCCTTTACCTACCCTACTCAGTGAAGCATCCTTTATTTTATTTTTTGCTGAGGCAAATGGGTTTAAGTGACTTGCTCAGGTTCATAAAGCTAGGAAGTGTTAAGTGTCTGAGACCAAATTTGAACTCAGGTACTACTGACTTCAGGGCTGGTGCTCTATCTACTGTGCTACACAGCTACCCCGTATCCCTTATTTCAAAGTATATAAAAGAAAAAAAAAGTTTAGCAAAACTAATATATCAGCAGTCTGGGATATATGTCTAATGCTCTATTCCCAAAGTATCTCATTTCCACAAATAAGAGTAGAAGGAACTAAAGTAGAGATTCACTTTTTCTTGTCTTTTAAAAATATATATAACAGTGTCATAAATGGGATTTGAAGCTCAATATGCTAAAGCTTCAAGTCACACTATCCAGTACACCGAATCACATGATCTTTGTACAACTGTTCATTTATTACCCTTTGTAATATTTATTTCACATATAGTTTATAAGGTTGATAACTTTTAATTTATTTATAATGCCATGGTGGGCTCACATCTAAAATAGGTTAGATTATACAGCCCAGACCAAAATTAGAGCTGGGAACTATGTGACTAATTGTGCTTTATGATATGAATAAGAATGGCATGAATTTGACATTCACTAGAAATTATGGACATTGGTGTTGCTGAAACTTGAAAGACTAATCTTCTAGTTAGCTGCTTAAAGCCCATGGGTCCCAGTGAAGTTACTTTTATCAAATAAATTTCTCTGACTATTATCTTGGTCTCTGACTCATGTTCTCTCTCCCGGACATCCATTCACATATTCACTTCCAAGTCTTATTCCTTTCCCATCCTCACCAACTCTTTATCTCATGTCTCTGATCAGTCTCTGAATCTTTGCCATGTTCCAACCCAAAAACTAACTCCTCTGAGAGAGGGGAAAAATCAGAACAGAAGTGAGTGCAAGGGATAATGTTGTAAAAAATTACCTTGGCATGGGTTCTGTCAATAAAAAGTTATTATAATAATAAAAAAAACTAACTCCTCTGATGATCTAATCCACATAAACAATGTTAATAGATAAAAAGGTCTCCCTAACTTGACCATCACTTGTCCTCTTCTTGTAATTTAATTCCCTGTGTAATGTACATTAATTGTGCCAGTGGTTTTCTGAAGGAATTGTTTCCATCATTGGTGTCTGACCTCAGAGATTGATTCTAATGAAGTTCTATAGAATAAGAATTGTGACATGGGAGGCCAATAAGAAAGATTAGGGAATTATTGAGTGTTTGCCTCACACTCCTTCTTTCCCTAATTTTCCTCTTATGCATGGGACAAAATCTACAGATTTTAGGTGACTTGTCCAATGTTACACAACTACTTAATGGTAAAGCTAATTAAGTGAGGTTTTCTACCTCCTGGTTCAATGTTCTTTTCATAAGTATATAGCCAATCACTATGCCTGTGTGTAAAAGCTATTTCTAAGCTTTGAAAGCATGACAGGGCTTCAACTCTATGTTATTCTCAAATAAATAGTCATTTGCCCCCACCCTTAGTTTCTCTTACTATTACAATCAGAGAGAACAATTCAAAGCAAAATATATTTTATTGGATAGTAATATGTTATATGCTAAGAAAGATTATATTATATATACCAGAAATACATTCTCACATGAGCTATCAGACTACTAGTAGCAGAAAGGGTAAATCCAAGTAATACCTATGACCTGGGAATATGTGTAGAGGAGTCTAGTTTTTAAACTTTTTTTTTTTCTATTGTTGTCTAAGTTCTTTTAGTTGGCTTAAAGTGAAAATAAAATTCTTAAAACTCTTTCCTTCTCCTTTGATAACTGGTTATAGTCCACAAAAGTGACTGCTAATATTTGTTCTATTCCATTTTTGTTGTATATTTGTGTATCATTTATTTATTTATTTATTTAAGATTTTCCTCCAGTTACATTCGAAACAATTTTTTAAACATTTATTTTTAAGAGTTTTGAGTTCTAGGTTCTTTCCCTTATCCCCATCCACAATTAAAAAACCACATGTAGGATAAAGCACCAGCCCTGAAGTCAGGAGAACCTGAGTTTAAATCTGACCTCAGACACTTAAACACTTCCTACCTATGTGACCCCGGGCAAGTCACTTAAGCCTAATTGCCTCAGGAAAAAAAAAAGAATCACATGTGAAGTTATGCAAAACATTTCTATAAAAGTCTAGTTATAAAAAAACACATAGATCTCTCACCTTAATGAAAATAAAAAGAAGAAGAAGATTATATAAATAATTTAAAAAACCACGTGATCTGACCTCAAATGAATCAAGTATGTGAAAATGCTTTGCAAGCTGCAATGCACTATAGAACATATAGCATTGTCATTAAGGTAGGAAGAGGAGGGAGAAGAAATGAGGGGAAAACTGAGGACCCCCTTAGCCAATGGTTATAATGGAGAAATTCCTGACATTACACAGATTTATTTTCTTAGAAAATGTCAGAGCCAATAAAGGCTCAAGAAAAATTAAGTTAAAAAGGAGAGAAATAGAGAATATTTCTATTTGCATTCAGACATAATCAGTTCCTTCTCTAGATATGGATAGGATTTTTAATCATAAGTCCTTCAGAGTAGTTGTGAATAATTGTACAACTGATAATAATAAAGTCAGTTATAGCTGGTCATCCCAGAATATTGCTATTACTTTGTTTTTCACTTTGTTCATGGAAGACTTTCCAGGTTGTTGTTGTTGTTGTTGTTTTCCTGAGATCATCCTACTCATCATTTCCCAGAGAACAATAATATTCTGTCATAAATAGATACCACAGTTTATGGAGCCATTCCCCAATTGATGAACATCTCAATTTCTGATTATTTTTGAACATCTCAATTTCTGATTATTTTTGTCCAGAGAAGAGAGCTCTTATGGAATTTTTCCTTCTTGTTTTCTTTTATGTTTTTTTTTTTTCTGAATCTTTTTGATATTTATGCCTAGTGATGGTGTTGCTAAAGTCAAAGTAAGGATATACATGAATTTACAGCCCTTTGGGTGCATGTCCTTTCATCATTTATCAATTGAAGCATGGCTCTTTTATATATATATATATATATATATATATATACACATATACATATATATATGTATATAATTTGAGTCAGTTCCCTCCTACATTTGAACACTGAGATCTTATCAGAGAAACCTGCTTCAAAATTCTTTTTACAATTACTATTGCATTTTTTTTTTTTTGCTGAGGCAATTGGGGTTAAGTGACCTGGCCAGGGTCACTCAGCTAGGACATGTTAAATGTCTGAGACCAGATTTTAACTCAGGGCTGGTGCTCTATCCACTGAGCCATCTAGCTGCCCCTTGCTAATTGTATTTCACCCATGTATTTTCTCTCTCTTCACCCAGTCCCTCCTCAAAAGTGTTTTGATACTGAGTACTCCCACCCCCCAATATGCCTTTCCCATATCCCATTCCCTTCCTATTTTCCTACATTTCATTCTTTGTTAAAATTGGGCATTGTTTTCAGAGCAGAAGGTGCACTGTCCCAAAATTTGGGGGTTTTGTGCTGCTGTTTTCAGAAATCCTTCTGGTAGTCTGACCACAAGCTTTCTTTTCTGCCCTGGAGCTGTTAGGTGTGTGCCCGGCCCACTGTAGCTGTAAGATCTAGTTTGCTGACTAGAACTGTGCTGGGACTATATAACAGAACCCTCCACTTCATTGCTTTAGACCCTCTCCCCTGACCTTCTGAATTCTCCCTGTGTCCCTGGGCAGAGAGGTCCAGAAGCCTCCAGCATTGCTGCTGATTCAGAGGTCTCATCTTGCTGGGGTCTGGGTAATAACTGGGAACTGGCTGGACCTGAGCTGGGATTATGCACTGGAGTTTCACTCTGGTTCCATAGGTCTTTTGTGATGATCTTCCAGGTTCTTTTTGGTGTCTCTAGGATGAGAGGTCTGGATGTCCCAGTACTGATGATGATTCAGAGGTCAGACGTGGCCCAGGGTTGGGACTGGGTCTGGTACTGCACCAGTGTGTCCTGCCCGAAGACTGGACCCCCACCCTGGTGTCCCAAACCTTTTCTGTTGAGTTTGTAAGTTGCCTTTGGCTGAAAAATATTCATCTTTTTGGGTGTTCTGATGCTCTAAAATTTTATTAGGAGTCATTATTTAAAGAGATTTGGAGCAGTTTGGGGGAGAGGTTGGGCAAGTTCCTCCCTTTATTCCACCATCTTGGCTCCTCCTCTTCATGTATCATTCATGATAACAAGAAAATTCATGTTCTCTGTGGGTATGTATATAGGCATATCTATGTCTATATTTATATGTAGATATATGCACAGTAATTAGAAGCTTAAACATAAAAATATTATTTTTATTAAGGAATATGTGTGTGCATGTACATTTATGGTATATATGTATATAATGTGTGTGTATATATATATGTATATCAGAGAAATTTTCCATGTAAACTAAAAAACAATAAATCTGAAAGAAAAAAAAAGTTCCATTTTATATTTATTTTTGATATACTACCTAACATAACTAAATCTGTTTTAATTATTTCTTTTGGACTTTGAGCACACACATAATTTTAGTATATGTGACACAGGGGGAAGAAATATTATAATCTTTAAAAGTTTATTTCCATTATGAGCTATAATTATTGTAGATACCATTATATACTTAGATACAGAGGCATAGTGTAGTTAAATAGCAGGATGAAAATTGCATTGTTGTTTTTTTTTTGTATTTATTCCCATATTTCCCAAGGAAAATGTAAGCTTCTTGAGGTTAGAAACCAACTTTTTTTTTCATTTGTATCTGAAGCATTTAGGAAACTCCCTACAACAAAGGAGGTATCAACAGCTAGCTAGCTAGCTAGCTGGCTAAAATGATGATGCATTCTCCCATTTTCTTTCATTTTTGACTCTTAAAATTGTTATTTTATGGATTATAACTTGTTTCTCTTGATTATTTTATTTATCCTATTTATCTTTTGACTCATTCTATACATTATCTCAAGGAACTCTATTGGGGAACAAGAGGTAGATGGAAATAGGGAGGGAATATATGCACAAAAATCAATGCGTATAAAAAAAATAAATGAAGTATATCCTCTAAGAGATCCTGGAACTCTTGGCTCATATAAGCTATATAGTTTCTCCCCTATTATAGTCATATCAGAGTCCATCATACACACATACACATATTGGTGTGTCTATGCATATAATACATTCCACAAATACATTTTATATCTACACATATGATACAGACAACCCATCTAAGGCATGATTATGGTTTTATATACACAATACACATATATGTATGTGTAGGTGTGTGTGTGTGTTTGTGTGTGTGTGTGTGTGTGTTTTCCTTCATTCTCAAAGAAGACCAAAATTATACATCACTGCTTTGGGATCAATGTAAAATGAGTTTGAATGAGACTGATAATACCAGTATAAGTTTAGAAGACTCTACTACAAGTCTGGCACAAATAACACATTTGATCATTTGAAGTAAAAATGTCTCTAAATTTGTGCATCTTGAGTTTCTTTTTAAGTGACTACAATTCTGCTTCATTCATAGAGCACAGTGTCTTCTTTGTTATGGGTGGGCCATGCTGGGTGATTCTGCATCAGTATCTCCCGTGTTTCACAACAGATTCCAAAGTTCTTCAGAGAGACTTTAAGAGCGTCCTTGTATTGCTTCTTCTGAACACCACGAGAGTGCATTTCTTGCATGAGTTCTCTGTAAAATAGTCTTAGACAAACATATGTTTGCTATTTGAACAATGTGACCAGGTCATCAGAGCTGTGCTTTCAACAGTAGAATTTGAATGCTTGGCAATTCAACTCAAAAAAGGACCTCAGTGTCTGGTACCTTATCTTGCCAGGTGATCTTAGAATCTTCCTAAGACAATTCAAAAGGAAGCAATTGAGTTTCCTGGCATGGTACTGGTATGCTGTCCAGGTTTCACAGGCATTTCACAATGTGTTCAGCACAACAGCTCTGTAAAACTTCAATTTGGTATTCAGTCTATTAATACATCTTCTCTCCCATGCTTTATTTTGGAGAAGTAGTTCTGTCATTCTGTGTTATCAACCTCATCATCTACGTGTATATCTCTGAAAAGCATACTGTCAAGGTAAATTAACTTATGCACAGCATTCAATTTAGGTTGCCTAGCATTAGCCAGACATTAAAAGGCTTAGTGAGCATCACTAGTTGTCCATTATCAATCCTTTATATCCTTTACCTAATTCTCATTCCTAAGTCATCCAAAATTGAACTGAAAGGAGATAGCATTACTTAGCAGAAATTCTCCCTTGAATTAGAGATTTTGGGGTCAAATCCTGTCTTTCACTTCCTATGTGACCGGGGGAAAATAACCTTCCTGTGTCTCTGTATCTTCCTCTGTAAAATGAGGGAGTATGCACTCTGAGGTCACTCTCAGTTTTGAATCTATGATTCTATGACACAAGGATTTATAGTTAGTTTATTTCACAACAGTGAAAAACTTCCTCCTTCAGTGATGCTAATTAAAAAGAAAGCTATATCTCTTAATGATAAGTGTCAGTTTTCAAAATGATTAGATTTTGTGCCATAGAGAATTCTACCAACTGCTCTGTTATTCTTTACTCATTTCAGTCATGTCCAGATCTTTACAATCCCATTTGAAATTTTCTTGGAAAAGATATTGGAGTGGTTTGTCATTTCTTTCTCTAACTCATTTTGCTGATGAGGAAACTGAGGCAAATGGAGGTAAGTAATTTGCCAAAGTTTGCACATAGCTAGTATTTCATGCTGGATTTGAACTCAGATCTTTCCGACTCCAGGTCAAGCTTTCAATCTATCCATTGAGCCACCTAGATGCCTTTATTACCTTTGACTTTTTGTTTGATTTAAGAGTGATGATATTTACTTCTCTTTTTCTTTGGAATTTCTTTTTAAAAGTAGATATAAAGGCACTCATTCTAAGAAATATTGTAAGTAATAAACAAAAATAAATATGTATTTTAAAAAATTGTCTTATAGTTATATGATGACTATGGAAGTCCACAAAAAAGATCAACAAATAAAAGCAAACTATCTCAATATAACTTTTTCAACTTCTTTGAGAAGTCTGAAAATTCATATGAAATTTGGCAATGTCAAGTTCATCTGTCACTGAACCACCCACTCATTTCCCTTAAGGGGTATCGTGACTCACTACCAAATTATTTTTTCTGACATATTGTTTTTCTTTATTCCTTTTATTTTAATCCTCTTTCATCTTCTTTAATCAATTTAATATCCTTTAATTGTTTTATCTCAAATCATTTGTTTCATCTATTTCCCCTGATGTTGCCTATTCCCAATCTGTGACTTTCATTTCCTTATTTAAAAAAAAAAAAAAAAAAAAAAAGAAAGAAAAAAGAAAAAAAATTGGAACCAAATTAAGAGGTTTTGAATGTGAACTAGACTGAGAACAGATATGAATATGGGAAACTAAACATGTTAAAAAAAAACAACTTTCCAAAGAAAAGATATTTGAACGATATTTTCTCAATGAATTAAGATTTTTAAAAGCATAGTATTCTTTTTTTGGTAAAATTTCACTTAAAAATATTTAATCTGAAATGGATATAGAAAACCATGCCACAAATTGGGACATTTGTAAAGTGAATTGGACACTTGTAAAAGAAATATTTCTTTTCCTTAAAATCTGATCAATTTTAGCAGCATTAATTATGGTTATTTTTATATGGCATATATTTTTGCCATCAAAACATTGCAAAACTAGATTATCAACAAGAGCCCTTTATTTCTAGATTGTTAGGTATGCAGGTACATTTTTACTTAGTAATTTTAGCATTTAATCTCTTACAACTAAACTACTTTCCACTCTGCTTTGCAAAATTTCTAAACCTTATATTCAAAGATATATATCTTTGAACATACATTTCTTATGTTGGAATATTCTTCCACCCTCTCTTTACATTCTGAATCACTACCCATTCTTTAACAATTACATTAATTGTCACATTTGTCATGGATCACCAAATTTTAGAAATGCAAAAGACATCAGAGGTATTTAAGTCCAAGAGCACCTTAATAAAACTGTTCTTCATGAGAAACTTGACTAATCATCATCCTCTCTATAGTGAAGATGATGACAAGAGCAGTGAAAGTAGTCCATTTCATTTTAGGATAGCTCTGTTTGCTAGTAAGATTTTCCATATATCAAGTTGAAATTTACCTCTTTCTATTCTCACTCAGTACTTCTGACTTTTAACCTCTGAGAACAAGAAGATTTTATTCTGTTCTACTTATGAAATCTTTTCAAAGACTAAAGACAACTTTCTTGTCCAAAGTCAGTTTTTTCCCCTTCAGGGTAATCATCATCAATTTATGCAACTAATTTTCATATAGTAGTGACTCAATGGCCTTCAGATTCTGTTATACACTATGCTATCCCTACTAACTTTCTGGCATTTTTAAATTTAATAAGCATGCAATTCATGCCTTTGTCCAAGTTACTGATAAAAATTCTAGACAGCATGGTGCTAAGCACAGGGAATTTCACTGAAGAATTCCTTCCAACTTGACTTAAAAGCATTAATGACTGCTACTTGGATCTAGTTATTCCCCTAGATCCAAATCTGTGTGTCCAGTGTGTTGTCTCATTTATGTCTCGAACTTGTCTGTGAGAACAACATGAGAAAATTTATCAACTGGTTTGTTAAAACCTAAGTAACCTCGATCAAAAGAATAACTCTCATCTACCAGTTTAGTAACCTCACCAAACATATAAATTAGAGTATGACCTTTTCTTTATGAAGCTCCTCTGCATCTTTGTAATCACCACATATTTTTCTTAATGTTCACTATGCATGCACTTTGATATGAATTATAGAGGCTACTTCACTGAACTATTATTCAAAGATTTCTTTCTCTTCTTTGTTTAAAAAAAATTAAAAACATGTCCTTTTAAAATTTTGAAACTCCTCTGTCATTCCCCATAATTTTTCTTAGTAGTTTGACAATAACATTTACTAGGTCTTTCATTTCTCCAAGATATAGTTCATTTAAGCTTGGTAATAATCTATGCAGGGAGTATGTCATTTAAAGATCTCTGTCTCCCTTTTTATCTTGAGTTTTAATTCTTTATTGTAGTGATTTTTGTTCTATTCTTTCCAGTACAAAGATCATTTTTCTAGGAAAAGAAAATAGAAATGACAACAGAGAGACAGACAGGCAAACAAAGAAAAAGACAGAGAGACAGAGACAGAGACAAAGAGAGAGGCAGACACACAGACACAGATAGATACACAGAAACAGATACACACAGAGCTGGTGATACACAGAGAGGAAGAAAAGAAGAAGGAGGAGGAAGAGGAGGAAGAAGAGGAAGAGGAGGAGAAGAAAGAAGAAAAGAAGAAGAAGAAGAAGGAGGAGGAGGAGGAGGAGGAGGAGGAGGAGGAGGAGGAGGAGGAGAAGAAGAAGAAGAAGAAGAAGAAGAAGAAGAAGAAGAAGAAGAAGAAGAGAGGAGGAGGAGGAGGAGGAGGAGGAGGGAGGAGGAGGAGGAGGAGGAGGAGGAGGAGGAGGAGGAGGAGGAGGAGGAGGAGGAGGAGGAGAAGGAGGAGGAAGAGGAGGAGGAGGAGGAGAAGGAGGAGGAAGAGGAGGAGGAGGAGGAAAAGGAGGAGGAGGAAGAAGGGGAGAAGGAGGAGGAGGAGAAGAAGGAGAAGAAGAAGGTGAAGAAGGAGAAGAAGGAGGTGAAGAAGGAGAAGAAGAAGAAGGAGAAGGAGGAGGAGGAGGAGGAAAAGGAGGAGGAGGAGGAAGAGGAGGAGGAGGAAGAAGAAGAGGGAGGAGGAGGAAGAGGAGGAGGAGGAGGAAGATGAGGTGAAGAAGGAGGTGGTGGAGGAGGAGGAGGAGGAGGAGGAGGAGGAGGAGAAGAAGAAGAAGGTGAAGAAGGAGGAGGAGGAGGAGGAGGAGGAGAAAAGGAAGGAAGTAAAGGAGGAAAGATTTAAGAGAAGGAAGAAAAAATGAATGAACGAAAGAGAAAGCAAGGAAGGAGGAAAGGAAGGAAGAAAGAAAAAAGTTATGACATACAGCTTTCCCTTAATCCTTCACTCCAAGATATAAAATCCTCTTATTTTCCTTAATCTTGCTTACAAAGAAAATCATAATACTTTTAGGGTATCTTCAACTTTTCAAATCATCTCCAATTCATTTAGAATTTTAGTATTCTTGATCATATTTTTAGAAAAGTCTTCCATATTTTTCATTCATACTTTGTTAGTTTCTCTAATTTTCATAAAAATCTTTAGTTCATAAAAATACTTTAATCTAAGATTGAGTTCAATGTTTATGCATATAACACTATTTTTTTTCTTTATCAGAATACAAATAGCACCTAATTTCCATGATCATTTTCAAGCTTGAAAGATATATATGTGTATGCATGTGTGTGTGCATGTATATATATATATATATATATGTATGTATATATATCAAAATGCTTAATGAACTCTTGTTTTCTGCCATAATCTGAATATTTTGAAAATTTCTTTCTTAAAATTTGAGGTCTGTGTCAAACTATTCCCAACTTTTTCACAGTGTCTAAGATGGAGAGTTAGCTTTCTTTTCTACCTCCATAGTCATGTCCTCCCTCTTATTTTGTAGGGTCTGGGGCAGAAATTAGTCCTATTTTTAGTTTTTGCAATTTTCTTATAGCATTTCATATAGCATAATAATATTCCAGTATAACCATATACCACAGCTTATTTAGGCATTCTCTAGTTGATGAATGTCCCATTTTAATATGTTCTCAGATATTTATTAGTTGTGTGACTCTAAATACATCATTTAATCTTGTTTTCATCAATTTTCTCATCTGAAAAATAATCTGGAGAAGAAAATGGCAAACTACTAGAGTATCTTTGTTAAGAAAACTCCAAAAGGAGTCATGGAGAATAACTTGAAAGAGCTGAATAACTGAAATAACTGAAGAACAAACAACACTCTAGTAGATTGTTGGATTAATGAGGGCTTTTTAAATATAATTACAGCATAATAGTAACATAATGTATGTGACAAACATGGAAATCCATTTAGTTTATTTGTTGGATTCAAAGATTCAAGGAGGAGAAGGCATTTAATTCAAGTCTTAAACATGGTAAAGATTTCTACAAGAGGAAAGACTTGGAAAGGGTATTTTAGGAAGAAGGAAATGAAAAAGGAAAGGAGTAGAGGCAAGAAGTTATGATAAAGGCTTAATAAAAGAGGTTGTGGTGATAATGTTGTGAAAAACAATAATAATTAGGTCTTTTTACTAACTGTAAATACAAATGACCTTCCCTATTTTTTTTTTTGTCTTTTTTAGCTCTTCATGCCTTTCTCATAAACAACAGATACATTCATTTTAAGTGGATTGTAGCTGAAATGATTTCAAAATTGCATCATTATAAAATTGAGTACTAAAGACATTAGACTATTTCTCAATTTTCCTTAAAAGTTGTATTTCAGTTTGATTTTATTTTTAAATTTTATTTTAACACATCCTAACCAAGTGTTTATTTTCATAAGAGTCTGCTTACATATCCCTTTACCTGTCTCTATTTTGCTCACAGAATGAAATTGGTAAGGTTACAATGAAGGGTCCTCCTATCCTTTAGGAATAGTCCTTTCATTACTTAATCATAAATTGAGCATTCCTCTTCCTTGCTGGTTGATGCACATATTGAATTAGGGGAAAAATCCTTTACCAGATACACTAATACACACCAGCTTCTTCTTAATCCAATCCAGTCAGTGCCTGGATAATTGACAACATTCACTGCACAGGACTTTTTTGCAGGTCTAGTCTATATACCATCTTTTCTTGAATCTTCATTCTGTATTTGTTGTCTTATCCTCATTAACAAGTAAAATAATTGACAAACAGTAAACACTTAGTTGAATATTGTTATTTAATTGATTTATCTCTTAATTCAACCAGCAAATTACTAATGTATGCAGAACTCTGTGCCTGGGTGGGATATTAGCAGGAAGATCATCATCAATCAATAACTATGGTCATATTGTTATAATAGTGGCAGCAGTGAATTAAAATTGATTTTACGTGAAAGGGTCAATAAGCAATTGTAAAAAAAGCAAAAGCAAAATCTTAGATTCAGGCACCTGTTCCAAAGTGAATAAGAAAATTCTATAACAACAGTCAAAAGTTGATAACTGCAAAGGAAAGACAAGTCCTTTATAATTCTTTATAAAGGCCAAAGGAAATAAATTTTCCTGATATATTTAATCCAGACTGAAACACCTCCATTTTTTCTACAATTATTCTAATGGCTTTCCTACCCTTTATTCTTGCTCTCTACCTCAGCTTCATCCATGCTTCCTCTCTTATTTCCAGTCCTGACTCCTTTTCTCACCCACTAATGACACATATGGACTTTGCACAAATATAGGGATGATAGTATATATAATAAAAGAATGCAAGTATGTGAATTAGAGCAGATGAAACAGATAAATTAGTCTTTGAAAAAATGGAATTTCATTTCCCTTTGTAGTTTGCTCTCTCTTTCTCTTCATATGTTCTATTGCATATTTTACACCACTGGCAATTTGCTCTCATCTTAAAGGATCATAGATTTGAAGTGAGCAGGAATGTTAAAGATCTAATCCAGATTCAAGAAACTTAGTTGTCTCAGTGGATAGAGTATTGGACTTAGCTTTAGGATGACTCATCTTTCTGAGTTCAAATTGGGGTTCAGATGCTTACTAGTTGTATGACCCTGGGCTAGTTCTTTACCCCTATTTGCCTCAGTTTCCTCATCTGTAAAATGAATTGGAAAATAGAATGGCAAGTATCTTTCTAAGGACCCAAATGTGGTCATGATGAATTGTTCATGATTGAAATGACTAAACAATAACAATCAAGGTCTATAATCAATTAATCAATAATAAAATATTTCTTAAGTGACTACTGCAGTATATGCCAAATTTCTAAACCATTTGAATCACTCATGAGTCATTCAAAAAGTAGAAGTAAGATCAAATTAATCTCATTCTTAATTTCTTCTGTTGCAGATTCAAATCTCTATTCAAAGATTATCAATGCTGGTTATTTTATAACCTGCTTATGACATTGCTTTTGGCACAACCTACAGTTGCATATCATCTTGGAACCTCTCACACCTCTAATTAGTTTACTGTGAAATGAATGATTTAAAAATTAAGCATTCTTTTTTAGCCACTAAACTGAACAGAGTTCAAGTTCAGTATCATAATACAACAAAGGAAGGACACAATTCTCATAACCTCTAAAAATAGTAATAATTATATATTGAATAACATACAGGAGATGGTGGGAGACTAAAAAGATTCAGGGAATTCAAACTCATGAAGTTTATAGTTCAGTACGAGGAATAAATACATAAAATATAAATTAGAAGATGGAAAAGGGAGTGAATGGAATATTTATATTTTTGTTGTTTTTCAATCATTTTGGTCATATGTGATTCTTCATGACCCCATTTGGAATTTTCTTGTAAGAGATACTAGAATAGTTTGTCATATCCTTCTCAAGCTCATTTTGCAGATGAGGGAACTGAGGCAAACAAGATTTAATGACCTGTCCAGGGTCACAGAGCTAGTAAAAGTCTAAAGCTGCACTTGAACTCAGGTTTTTCTGACACTAGGGCTGGTGCTCTATTTCACTGTGCAATCTAGTTGCTCTATGCATTAATACAGCACCTACGATGCCACAGGCACTGTGATCAGTGTCTTTTTTGAATATTATTTCATTTGCTTGAATAAGTTTTTAATATAAGACAAATAGCAGTTCAAAGACATCTCAAAAAATGTGAGGACATAGCACATGATAATTTTCATAATAATAGCTGAATTTCATAATATTATGGATTTAGACCCGGGTTCACAAACTTTTCTTTCTATAATGCCACATTGACTCTGAGATTTATATTATGCTGTACTTGTTAGTCAACAAACCCTTATTGAACATTTATATGTCAAGTATTTCTTAAAATACAGAGAGAAAAGAAAGAAAAAAATTCAGTCCCTTTTCTCCAGAAATTCACTTTCTAAGAGAGAAAGGGAGATATGCAAATGACTCTGTACATACAAAATATATATATATATATATGTATATATATATATATATATATATACATATATATATATATATATATAAATGGAAGGCAATCTTAGAGAGAAGGGCTTAGCAATAGTACTGATGGCAAGGGAGAGCACCGATTTAGGCCTCTTACAGCAAAAGGTAGGGTTTGAATTATTTTAGTTTACATTTATTTATTTAATATTTTCCCCCAGTCACCTACAAAACTCTTTTTTTTACATTTTTGTAATATTTTTGAGTTCTAGATTGTCTCCCTTATCCCCACCCACAATTAAGAAACTACATATGAAATTATAAAAATCAAGTTGTGATAAAAAAAAAAAAACATAGATCTCTCACCCTAATGAAAATAAAACCTCTCAAGAAAAATTAAGTTAAAAATGGAGCGATAGAGAAATAGAGAATGCCTCCATTTGTATTCAGACTTGATCAGTTCCTTCTCTGGTTTTGGATAGGATTTTTCATCTAAGTCCTTCAGAGTAGTACTGAGAATAACAAAGTCATTTACAACTGGTAATACCAGAACATTGCTATTACTTTATATTCAGTATATTCACTTTGTTCATGGAGGACTTTTCAATGTTTTTTTTTTTAATCTGAGAGCCTCCTGCTCATCATTTTCCAGAGAACAATAATATTCCATTGGAGAAATTTGCTTTGAAATTATTTTTTACATTTACTATTGCTAATTGTATTTTCCTCTATTTATTTTCTCTCTCCTTTCACCCTGTCCCTTCTCGAAAGTGTTTTGCTACTGACCACTCCTTCCCTTAATATTCACATTCTTTTATCATTCTACCTCCTATACACAAAGCCCATTCTCCTCCTATTTTCCCGCAGGATAAGACAGATTTCTATATCCCTATTGAGTATGTATGTTATATCCCATTTGAGTCAATTCTCATGAGAATAAGCTTCACTTGCTCTTCCTCTCCTCCCTCTTTTCCCCTCCATTGTAAAAACTTTTTTTTGCCTCTCTTTTTATGGCAGATAATTTGCACCATTTCACTTCTCTCTTTCCCTTTCTCCCAATACTTTTCTCTCTCACTCCTTCATTTCATCACTTTTTAAAAAAGATATTATCTCTTCATATTCAACACACACCTATGTTTTTTGTCATTATATAGTCCTTTTAACTGATATAATAATGAAGATGTTCTAATGAACTACAAGTATTATCCTCTCATGTATGAATGTAAATGTTTTTATGTATTAAATTCCTTATATCACTTTTCTGATTAACTCCTCATGTTTCTCCAAAAGTATAGTATTTGAAAATCGAATTTTCCATTCATTTCTAGTTTTTTTTTTTTATCATGAATGTTTGAAAATCCTGTTTCACCACCTTTTCTTCTGAAAGATTATACTATTTTGCTGGGTAAGTGATTCTTGGTTTTAATGGTAGCTCCATTGCTCTCTGGAATATCATATTCATATTCTAAGCTCTCCAGTTCTTTAATGTAGAAACTGCTAAATCTTTTGTTATCCTAACTGTGACTCCACTATATTCAAACTGTTTCTTTCAGGATGCTTGGAATATTTTGTCCTTGATCTGAGAGTTCTGGAATTTTGCTATAATATTCTGGGAGTTTTTATTTGGGCTTCTCTCTCAGGAAATAATGGATATATTCTTTCAATTTCTATTTTACCCTCTGGTTCTAGAATATCAGGACATTTTCTGGTGATAATTTCTTGCAAGATAATGCCCAAACTCTGTTTTTAATTATGACTTTCAGTAGACCAATTATTTTAAAATTATCTCTCCTGGATCTATTTTCCAGGCTAGTTATTTTTCCAATGAGATAGTTCACATTTTTCCTTTTTTTTTTTTTTTTTTTTGGTTTTCATTTTATTATATCTTGATTTCTTATAAATTCATTAGAATTTTATCAATTCTATTTTTTAAGGAATTATTTTCCTTGTTGGAGGCTTTGGTTGTAGAAACTTTGACTTTGTTATCTCCTCAGTGTGTGTTCTGATCCTTTTTGTCACCATAATAATTTTCAATGGTCATAAATTAGTTTTATTTTCTGCTCATTTTGCTAGCCTATTACTCTGATTTTAACTCTTTGTTAAAGTAAGGCTCTGTTTCCAGTGTGGGGCGGGGCAAAATCCCATGTCTCAGGGATTTTGTACAGCTGTTTTCAGAAATTCTTCTAGGAATCTGACCACAAGTACTCTTTTCTGCCCTGGAGCTGTTAGGTGTGTCCCAGTCCCACTCTAGTTACTAGTAAGATTTAATGTGCTGGTTGGGGTTGGGATTCTGCTAACCCAGGCTGCACTGGGACTCCAGATACCAGACTCCCATTCCCATTGCCATAGATCCTCTCCCTGGTGTCTCTGGACTGAGAGGTCTAGAAGCCTCCAGAATTTCTGCTGATTCAGATATCAGGCCCAGGCTGGGTTGGAACTAGGTCCAGGGCTGTATCAGTATGCCCTGTCCCAAGACTCCCACCCTGATGTCACAGATTTTTTTTTTGCTGAGTCTTGGCTAGAAGATGTTCTACTCCACCTTTTGGGGTGTTGAGATGCTCTAAAATTTGTTTAGAGTCATTATTTAAAGGAATTTTGAGCAGTTTGGGGGAATAGTTGGGCAAGTTTCTGCCTTTACTCCACCATCTTGGCTCTGCCTGGTTTGAAATTTTTTAAAAGGAAGTCAAAGAAACTAGGAACTGGAGCTATGGAGGAAGACCTTTCTAGACCTAGGGAACATTCAGAAAAATTACATCGATCTTGGATCTTGTATGGGGAATGATTAAGTATATAAAGAGAGTGAAATGATAATGTTTCTGGAAGCAAATAAAGTCTCAAAATAACCTGATATTCAATTAAACTGACATATTTTGCCAACATATAATGTGAAAGACCATGGTAGCATAGTTAGTGAATACAAAGCCAGTCTTAGGAAGTCCTACATTTTTTTTTGTCATAATGGCTGTGTTATCTGGCACAAAGTACTTAACCTCCAAGTTTCTCTGACCAATTCCTTAATCCGGGGTTTCTCTATACCAATCAAATAACAGATCCAGACTAGTAATAAATATGTAAGTAACATTCAAATATGACAGAAAGTGGAAGGTTCTCTGTTAGGTACTAAGGATCTAAAATGAAAAAAAAAATGGCAAAATTGTTGACTCTGTTGCTTAATTAGTCATTATTTCTAATGATTGCTATGATTTCAAAATAAAAAATAGACCACCATGTGTTTGTATAATCTAAGAAGAAAACATAAAGGAATTATGTATTAAAGGAAGATTAGATAGGGGTAAGATAAACAGGAAAAGGGGAAAATGGAATTCATTATGACTGTGGGAAATGAGATGGGCAAAAGTGCAGAGGTAGGAAAACTGTATTACCTAGGAGCTGAAAGGACCATTTTGTGTATAAAAGAAGGCATGTTAGTGAAAAGTAGAAGAAAATTCAGGGGTAAAAAGAATCTGTAGTTGGAGGACTGGGGATTGGAAGATAACATAAAGACATAGATTTGGGGATCTTAAATAAGAAAAAGATCAATTAAGCCATAGAAGTAGTTTACATATCAAGGGGAGAGCAGTAGAAAGGAAAAACCAGGTCAGGTTGCTAAGGATTAGTTCATTCACATTTAGGAATCAGAAGGGAGAAGAGGATATAGCTGAGAGAACAGTGGTAATCAGACAGATGGGAAGATGTTCAGAATGATAAAATGCCAAATTAAAGAAAGAGAGCTTTCAGAATGAATGAAGAGTTGTTTTTTGCTTTCCCCATATTCATGGAGTTAGTTCATGCTAACATAGACAAGTATCACTAAGATTCCCTGACTGGTAAATGGGTAGAAGATTAGAGAAAGGAGAGGAAGATACAAATACCATCACTGAACCAGTCTTTATCTTGTCATATGTTGGCACTTTCTCCCTTTCCCCTATCCATTAACCAACTCAGCCTGGTGACTGGTGAACAAGTAACTAAATTGTTCTAGAGATAAAGTTCATTAGCAGATAGATGATCCAGTTCCCTGCCCTACTCTCCATTTACCAGGACCAAAACTCATTAAGAATTTGTCTACCTTTGGTAAATTCTAAGCATTATATTCTTTTGCCCACAAATCTCATTGGTTTTCCTTGATCCACATCACTGACCATATTTATGGCCAAAAACCATGGAGAAAAAATGACTCCCCATTATACTCCCTAAAGGATCAAATAAAAAAAATTCCAAATGAAATAAAAAAACTCACAGATAAGCAAGGCAGCATGACCAAAACTATAGTAAGCACTGATGTGTGATCATAATGGTAGAATGGAGCTGATCCTAGATAAGAGTACCTTGCCCCTTTGCAGGATGTTGCTTGGATCACTTGCAAATGTCTATGTATAGCAAATGCTCATTGTCTCCAACCTGGGCTCTTTCCCTCCTTGTAGCACTGAAATTCTCTCCATGGTAAAGAAGTTCATTGATAACATTTTTTTTCAATTATTATTTAGTCATTTTAAAATCGTGTCTGGCTTTGGTTTTTGGACAGTTACTTAAGTAATTTTCCATTTCCTTTTCCAATTCATTTTACACAAAGGAAGTCAAGTAAACAAGGTTAAGTGATTTGCCCTGGTTCACATTGCCAATAAGTGTCTGAGGCCACATTTGTGTGAAGATCGCGTATTTTTAAATCAGCAGGAGTCAGGAATTCAGGTTAGGGAAAATCGTCAGTCTTTATTCTCAGTGAAGAAGGATCGGAGATGGAAGAGAATCGGCGATAGCAATGTGTGCAGCTGAGTCAAGAAGCTAGCTCAACCAGCAGCACACAACCAGCAGCTCAGGTCTCGAACCCAGGCCCAATCTCCCCAGCTTCTCTTTCTTCTCCTCTCTGCCTCCACCACAAAATCGTCATTTCCTATACAACACATCAGGACTCTTGCCGGAGAGTGGCTGGGACCATTCTTTATCAATCATGTATATTAATAGAGTATAGCCCAATTACTATTTAGCCTCACGTACTTGGGACCTCAGTGCATCAACTCAAACCTCAGCCCATTACATCTCCCTTTTCTTTTATTTTAGAACACAGGTGGTCATGCCATCCCTGACTCCTCAGGAGGTCAGAGCCCCAAGGGAGGTGATCACACCTCCCTAACTTCTCAGGAAGGAGGTGAAAGCACCGAAAGGAGGTGATCACAGCCTACTGACTTCTCAGGAAGGCGTGAAAGCACTAAAAGGAGATGATCACGCCTACCTGACATCTCAGGAAGGGAGATGAAGCACCAAAGAGAAATGGGGGTTGCTAGAGGGTTTCTGGGCTGAAGGGTCTTATTATGCACAAACCCATCAGCATGGGAGGTATTACACAAGCACATAGCAATAATGCAGAGGCTATTAAGGATGACCCTCCCCTTAGTCAGTGCAGGCTCAATGTGGTGTAACAAACATGAATTGTACACGCAAGTAGCGGAATAGCAAACAATATAAATCAACATGGTGTTGGAAAAGATCCCAGAAGTCTAGAAGGAGTATGTAAACAACAGTTACACATACACCTTCTTCAACAAAGAGATAGTCCAAAACCAATCTATTGTCCATTCTTCACATGTCAGGAATCCAATAGTCCCCTGAGTTTTGAAGTCCTGCAAAAGTCTTATCATTTCTCAGAGAATCCAATGATTCCTGAGAGTTTTCAAATCCCATGTCTCAGAGAATCCAATGATTCCTGAGGATTTTCAGATCTATGTCTCAGAGAATCCAATGATTCCTGAGGGTTTGAAAGTTCTAAACAATCTTATTCTCAGAGAATCAATGATTCTTGAGGGTTTAAGTCCAACAATCTTTAGATGCCCTAGGTCAAACGCCATAACTGCCATGCTCTTTCAATGGTGAGCACAATCAGCAACAGAACCACCCGATATTTCTTGGGTCTTCTCCTTTGTTTCAAGGGTCTGCTCCGTCTCTCTGCGATGGACAAGGCAAATATGGCTCGTTGGCACCCATCTGATTCCTTCTCCACCTGTAGAGATACAAGCAAACCCTCTCCCCAAGCAGTTAGCCTATCTGGTCCTTTCCATTCCACCACTTTCTGGGTCTCTCCACATCACCTGGTGATTATCTAAAGATAGTGTTGCTGCTCGCCTGGACACTGCCCTTCAGTGGTTATAAAACCTCTGCGAGCCAGTGCATCTTTGTCAAAAATCAAGAGTTAATAGTATAAAGATCTAGATTTAGAAGTTCTCTAGGGATTACCTGTGGCTCCCCTTTCTTTTGTTTTGGAGCGTCTTAATATCTCTGTTTCTCCTCTCCACTATTGCCTGTCCTTAAGGATTAAAAGGTATGCCGTGGTGTGTAAAATCTTATACTGTGCACAAAAGTGTACAAAATGTTTTGAAGTATAAGCAGGACCATTGTCTGTTTTATTGCTTGTGGCACACCCATAATGGCAAATGCTTGTATGAGGAATTCAGTGACCACTCAGGCTGTCTCTTTTGCTGCTGGCATTGCAAAAGTGAATCCCGAAAAGGTGTCTACCACAACATGGATGAAAGACAGACGACCAAAAGATTTATAATGGGTCACATCCATTTGCCAGATTTCATTGGGTCTCAAACCACGAGAGTTCTTCCCTGGAGGCAGTGTAGGAGCGGAGAAAGGAAGGCAAGCCGTACAGGCTTTTACTATGCTCCTAGCTTCCTCTCTTGTTATTCCAAATTGTAAACATAAAGCTCGAGCAGCCTGATGATATTTAGAATGAGATGCCTGAGCTTCTTGGAACAAAGGGGTATTGACCAACATAGTTAGAAGGCTGTCTGCCTTTGAATTGCCATCAAATATGGGACCTGGAAGTCCACTATGAGAATGGACATGTAATATATAGATCTTACCTGGATGCTTTCTCACTTGCTCTTGAAGTTTCTTAAAGAGCTGATATATATTAGAGGCTGCAAATTTTATTTGGGCTGTGGCAATTCTTTGTACCACACCTACTGAATAGGCTGAATCAGATATTATATTTATGTCTCCTGGATAATAAGTAAGGGCATGAGACTCTTAATGTCAGGGTCGTGGGTTCGAGCCCCACGTTGGGCGCCAAATGTGAAGATCGCGTATTTTTAAATCAGTAGGAGTCAGGAATTCAGGTTAGGGGAAAATCGTCAGTCTTTATTCTCAGTGAAGAAGGATCGGAGGTGGAAGAGAATCAGCGATAGCAATGTGTGCAGCTGAGTCAAGAAGCTAGCTCAACCAGCAGCCACACAACCAGCAGCTCGGAGTCTCGAACCCAGGCCCAATCTCCCCCAGCTTCTCTTCCTGTCTCCCCCTCTGCCTCCACCCACCAAAATCGTCATTTCCTATACAACACATCAGGACTTGCACGGAGAGTGGGCTGGGACCATTCTTTATCCAATCATGTATATTAATAGAGTATAGCCCAATTACTATTTAGCCTCACATACTTGGGACCTCAGTGCATCAACTCAAACCTCAGCCCATTACACATTTGAATTCAGGTCTTCTTGATTCCCAGATGCTTTATCCACTACCATCTATCTGCCCACTGATAATAAATATACCAATATGTTTAAATTTAAATTTCAATTTGGGAAAATAATTCTAAAACAAATTAAACTATCAGACATTGTGCCCCACAAGCTATGTATCTCTTTCTGTCCTTGCTTTGAAATTCTCATGAGTGTATAAGTGAGGACTCAAATTTTAATCTCTTTGTTATGGATTCCTATCTTTTCTAAAAGTCAAAATATCCACTTCTCATCCCCTGTAATCAGATTAGTGGAGGGTGGAAGGAGAAAAAGATTACATCCTATTCAAAAGGATCTGATAGCAGTCCAATAAGGCACTGGTGCAAGACACCACCATTCTACAGAACAGGCAAGAATAAGTCTAGTTAATATCATCATCATTATTCTTATTAGTTGTTGATGCTAGTTGGTTAACATTTTGCTTTGGCTCCAAAATTTATTCTTTCCAACAAACCTTGATTGAGATTCTGAGAATCTGATTTTAAAATTCTGTTCATCTCCCTTGTCATTGCTCTTTTCAGTCTTCTTTATTAGCTATTTAATTATTTGGTTAACTTACAAGGCTTTCCCATGAAAGATGTAATACTAAATAAAGTCATATTGCCCTGTAGGAAAGCTAGATACAAGAGCACTGGGTAAACACTCCTTTTGTTTGTTTTTGCCTTAACAATAATGCCATGCTTTGCATATTAATTCCCTTTGTTTCTAATTTCTATAGCAGTTTTGAAAAAAAGGGTAAAGGGATGTCCAGTAAAACTGCATCTTTGGCCACACAAAGATGCCTACTACTGATGAGAAAAATAATAAACATGCTTCCTTTTATATATATTGAAAATGAATGGTTTTTGTTACCTTTGTTTTTACAATTAGAGTTTTCTTATTTTAAAAAAAATTCCATGAATTAAAATTTTGATGTTTGTTATTTCATAGAGATTTTTAAAGACATTATACAATTGAATTTTGTAGAGATGTTTCTACAATTGTCCATTTAAACTTATTCCATTGTGTCTGACTCTTTGTGACCTCATTTGGGATTTTCTTGGCAAAAATACTGGAGTGGACTGCCATCTCTTTCTCCAGGTCATTTTTTGGAGGAGAAACTAAGGCAAACAGGATTTTTCTGGCATCATACAGATATTAATGTCTAGGCCAATTTTGAATTCACGTAGAGGAGGCTACCCTGTTAACAACTGTGCCACCTATCTACCTCGTTTAAACTATCAAATTATCATTTATTTAGGGTATCAATGTATTATAATAGTGTCACCATAAATAACAACTAGTGTATTTCATTAAAAAGTTACTTTAAAATTTACCAAGTGCTTTACACATGGTATCTCATTTAATCCTCACAATGACCCTATAAGATTAACCCCCATTTTACAGATGAGAAAACCAAGGTTGATGAAAGTTTAAGAGTCACACAGCAAATAAGTGCCTGAGGCAGGATTTGAACTTATGTCTTCTTGATTCCAAGGCTGGCATTCTATTCACTGTACCACTGAAGTGCTGAATAATTTGATGACTGTAATATAGTATAGTATAATAGAAAGAGTACTGGATTTAGAATCAAAGGATCTGGGAATATCTTTTCCATTCATTAACTGGGTTTTTTCTTGAATGTCATTTAGCCCCTCTGGGTCTTAGTTTTCTTATCTGTAGAAAAGAAAAAGCTGGATTCTTTTCTCTTTAAAATTTTAAAAGAAATATCTAAAAATTTTCTTCAAAATTATTTTAAAAACCAAGCACCTATATGAGATAATTTCTGGACTCTCCTACTAGGATTTTCTAATTGAAATCTGTGTGTGTGTGTGTGCATAAATGTTTGTATGTATTTAAATATAGTCACAAGTTGTATGCTATTTTATAAAATGTTTATGTGCATATATGTATAAGTATATAAGTTCACATATATATACATAAATACATATATAGTATATGGGTATATATATATACACACACATACAAATATATCTACATATAGATCTAGATCTAGATCTAGATATAGACTTATTATCCTCTAATACAATATAAGTTCCTTGAGGACAAGAATAGAAAGATAGTTTGTTCCCCCTATGCCTAGCATTGTGTAGGTATTTAATAAATGCTTACTGATTTCTTATACTTCTCTTCCAGCTCTAAAATGATATAGTGGCTAGAACATTTTGTCTTTTACCACAGGATAAAATGATTTAGTAACTTTTTCAACTACTCTCTTGAAATTAATTTTTTCCAAAGTCAAGGACATTCAAGATCTTCTACAAAACAGAAAATATAACAACTTAAGCTTTATTTTTTTAAGTCAAAGCCATCAATATTATCTTCATCTTAATTTAAGAATTATTGGGATTTTTCACATGTGATTTTAAAATGTTTCAAAAAATGACAAATGTTACCAATATCTAAAATAAAACCATATATTTTGAAAATGGTGTTGTGAGGTCATGTTATGTTGATGCTAAAATATGCTAAATATAGCCATGTTCAAAATTTAGAAGTGGATTTGTTTTACACAATCATTTAGTGGAATGACATACCAAAAGCTGTTACTGATTTATTCAATTTTCCTTAACTTGTTTGAATTTCAGTCTAGTAACAGTGAATACTAGTAACATTTAAACTGCCAGAATTCCATGAAACAACTGCCTAATACAATGATAGTCCTTATTAATATTCTTTGAGATTTAAGCAACAATCATTGAAATTGGAACTCAATTTTTCTCTCTCTCCCCACTTCTTTCTCCCCCCTCTCTCCTCTTTCTTCCTCTGTCTCTCCCTTCTCTTCTCTTCCTTATTCTCTTCCTCCCATCACTCCTTCCTTCCTAACTCTTTTCTTCTTCCCCTCTCTTTATCCTTTCTTTCTTCCTCCTTCCTTCCCTCTTCCTCTTCATCTCCCTCTCCTGTTATCTCCTCTATCCCTTCCTTCCTGACATGGTCCTTCCTCTCCTCTCCTCAATTTTTCTCTCTCTCATGTCTACAGCATATCTCTAGCATGTTCCAGTATATTTAACTTTGTAATGTATATTTCTAGCTTCCAAATCAAAATTGGTAATTGTTTATTCAGAAGTAGGTGAAATAAAAATGAAGCCAAATGATATAAAAATTTAAGTACAATTTTTGTAAAACTGAATAACACTGATGCCTTTCTGAATAGTAGTTCAAACAAGGTGAAAGTAGGTTCACCCAATTTCTAGTTACTTAGATGAAAAACATTTAAGTAATATTTTATAAATGAAAGTGGATGAAATATACATGTTTTCAGTTTTAAAGAATACTAATTAGATATATTCCTCAGACTTTTCTTGCCCACCTGCAGAAAGGTAGAATGAGAAATGGGAAATTGGGCAGGACAGTGGCTAGTGCTAAGCCTGAAGTCATTAGAACTCCATATTGATCTTGTGTTAAATATTAGCTTTGTGACACTAATCAAATTACTTTTAACCTTTGTCATTCTCAATTTCCTCAAATATATAATGGGTATAATCATAGGAATTACTAAAGAGAATACTTTTGGGGCTCAAATTAAGTAAAATTTATAAAGTTTTCATTCTCAAGAGTTACATGAACATAGGGATTATCATCATCATTATTATAAATTAAATAATATAACAACAGGAGGATTATGAATACACAAAGTGATTTTAGTGTTATGATTTTAGGTAGATCTTGGGAGTACAGGGAAAATTAAACTGTGTGAATATGAATATTTTTGTAGTTTCTACAAGGTAAGAGTCTGAAATAGTTCTTACAGTTTATACCACTTAGATAAAGAAATGATCATGAAATTAATTCTGGGAAAAACCTTGGAGTCCAGCTAGTCAAATTCCCTCATTTTGTAGAGGAGGAAAATGAGCATGGGAGAGGAAAAGAAAGTTTGTCCATGACAAATAAATGGAATTTAGTTAAGTTGCCATTTTGAAATGACAATGTACTTTTTTCCTTTCCCTGTGGGAAAAGGAGAAAGTGTCTGCATATATCTGTTCTTCATAAAGTTATTGGGGAAAAAAAGTTATTGTTCTCTCCAGAAGGGAGAAATTAGAATACAATTCCTCAGGCTAAAAATGTAAGTAATCTCTTCTGAACATAGAAGACATTTGAAAATCCTTCAACACTGTGGAATCCAAATTGTAAAGGATATAACTAATTGGTTGCAATAGGCAAATGAACATGCTTCTACCAAAGCAGAACATCTTATAGCCAACCAATTATGGTGCAGTAGAACAGTTTGGTGGCTCTGTGGATTGAGGGTCAAACTTGGAATGAGGATGATTCTTTTTCCTGAGTTCCAATCTGGCCTTAGAGCCTTACTGGCTATGTGACTTTGGGAAAGTCACTTAACTCTGCCTTAATTTCTCATCTGTAAAATGAACTGGGGGAAGGAAATGGCAAACCACTCCAATATCTTTGCCAAGAAAATGTCAAATAGGGTCATGAACAGTTGGACATGAATATCAATAGCAAGGTGGTACAATAGAGAGTGCACTGCATTTTGGAGTAAAAGGACTTAATTGTAACTTTGCTACTTAATGTGTGACCTTGGACAAGATATTTTACCTCCTTGGACCTCATTTTCCTTATCTGTAAAATAAGAAGGTGGGCTATATCCTCTTTAAGATTTTTCCAGATCCAATGATGTTATTTATTTGGGGATACAATAAATGTATTATAGTAGGGAAAGATTTGAAGTCAATGCACTCGGGTTGGAATCTTTGCTCTGATCATTGACGATCTTTGGCAGAATTGCACAGCTAATAATTGGCTTAAAGGATTTCTAAAGTTTCTTTCAACTTTAAAACAATTATCCTCCAAAACCAAACTGAAAAAAAAATTCTGAAAAAAATTCAACAATAAAAATAATAGTTTATGTAAATGTAATTACAAATGAGAATAATATAGTAGTGATATTTAATCTTATATTACCATATTGTTCTTGGAAATTACTCTCTAATTCAATTCAATTCAATTTGATTAATATTAATAAGGATTTACTAGGAACCCATTCTGTCTGGGTCCATGGAGTCAGAGTAGTAGTCCTTTACATCCAATGACTTGCACTCTCCTGGGGAAAACAAGAGACAGAGAATAAAGACAAATGTATATGCAAAGAAAGTGTAAAGAAATTTTGGTGTTGAGAACAACAATGATTACAAGGATCAGGAAATAGTTTGTGGAGGAGGGGCTCTTAAACTGAGACTTATAGGGAAAAAGAGGTGAGGAGGGACAACATTCCAGCATGAAGGATAATCTTTGCAAAAGCACAATGGGGAGAGATTGAATATCAAGTATAAGGAACAGCAAATAGGGAAGCGTGATTAGAATACAGAATATGTTGGATAGATAATAATGTAAAAACAATATGGAGAGGTAGCTTGGAACTAGGTTTTAGAATTCTTTAAATACCAAATAGAGGAGGTTCTATTTTATCTTTGATGTAATAGGCAATCACTGAAGATCCTTGAGAAAGGGAGAAACATTCAGGTCTATGCTTTAGTCATAGCCATCATTTAGATAGCTCTGAGGAGCATGGGTAGGAGAGGACAGAGACAGAAGTCAGAAAGATGAATAGGGAAGTTAGTACAGTAGCCCAGGTGAGAGGTGATAAAATAGATTTTGTTGACATATTTTAAATAGATTAAAAGAAAGGCAAAATAGTGTATTACAAAGGAAACTGGAATACAGGAAACCTCTTTGTTAGTTCTATACATGTTATTAACTAGCAGTGTCACCTTAGAAAAGTCTCAGCCACTTTGGGATTCAATTCCTCATTGAAAAAATAGGTATTGGGGCTTTATGTATGAGTAGACCTATATATAAAGTAAAACCTCTGTAAAATGCTTTTACAAGGATTTGTAAAGTGTTGTTACCTCTGAAAAAGGTCAAGAAAAGTAAGAGACATGATTTCATTGCAAAAAAATTTGTCAACTTTGTGGTTTCCATTTATAATTCTGGAATAATTGTGTTTTTTATTTTAATTGTATGAAGGTGAAATATGATTTGAAGTGAGTAGATCTATCACATGAATTTTAGGATCTTCCTCCTCTTCCTTTTTTTCTTCTTTTACTTCTCTTCTTCCTCCTCTTCCTTCTTTTTATTGTTTTCAAATATAAAGTAAGGGGAAATTCATGATTACTTTTACACTATTTACACCAGTCTATAAATTTTGTGTGCTTTTCATGGATATAATTTCATTGGGGATTATGAAAGTTAAGTACCATGCCTATGAACGATAAAAACTTCTAAAAGTCCAAATTAGGATTAGATATCTATTTTTTTTCAATGATAATTTGTTTTAATAGCACATATTTTTAAATATTTATTAATTTACTTAATAAGTTTATATTTAATAGTCTAGTTTCTACAGAGGTGGAATGGAGTATAAAATACAGCTACATAAATACCAATAATAACATATTTCAACAGCACTTTATGATCAGCATTTGATGTGTGATTACAATTCCTCTGTTGTCTTTTTTAGGTATCATGAATATTACAATGAGGAGGATCTAGGTAAAGCAACAATGATAGTTTTGGATAAAACAGAGACATCCCTTTGGAGAAAGGGACATCTCTCAGCATGAAAATTTCAAACAGTCAAATTTTCTATACCAAGGCAAAATAGCTATATTATCTGGAAACAATAATTTTTTAGGACATCATTTATATTTTGAATCTATTTCTTACCTGTGAAAAATATTTACTGTGTGACCATGGGCAATTACATAAACTCTAGATACCCTGGAAATTTCCTCAGTCAGTCAATCAACATGCATTTATTAAAGAAATACTAAGTTCCCAGCTTTGAAAAGCAAACTAGATCAGCTTTAGAAAGCTAGAATAAATAGATAATGGGTTCCTAGACTACTGACATCTGAAATATGCCATGTCCTAGCAAGATTGATTTGATTAATAGCAAACCCCAGATGCCAGTTTTAATTATGAACTTGCCATTCTAGTTGCAACACTCTCTCTCCCTATTGAGGAAAAGTACTCTCTTTTTGTGAACAAACAGAAAGGTCAGACCAAGAGCAGTGGATGCATTTGTCCTTTAAATCTTTGTAGAAAAAACAAGTGCAAAATGGACCCAGGAAGTAGTAAAATATTCCTTGCATTAGTTTCAGCCAAATTAAAAAAAATAAGAACACTGAAAAAAAAATTTTAAAGGAAATGTGGGCAAAGTACACGCAAGAACTCTGAGCAGGCTGGCGCCAACCTAATGGGCCTTTCTGGAGGACAACCTGTACGGGCACTCCATGTGGCAGGTTTGTGAATCATGTTTATAACCTGTCCTCACTTCACTGAAATCTTGGATGAGTGTTTGTCAAGGTAAAAAAAAAATGTAGAAGAAAAGGAAAAGACCAGACTTGGTAAGCCTGGGTGGCAGTCACGCACATCTTACCTCTCACCGGGCAGTGACCTTAGTATGTTTTCATGTTTATCTAAAAAAGATAAAAGGTATGATTGCTCAGGAATGAAAACATGGGCAACATTCAAACAGAGGAAAGCAGAAACAGCAGTTTAAGACTATGAGGGAAATGTAAACCAGCCCTGAGAAACATTTGACATTGCCTCTCTCTCTGTAGAGGTCATGGTTGTATTATATTGAAACAAATAAGACGGGACCGCGCAGAAGGTTTTGATAATGAGGAACAGAGCAGTTCTAGAAACATGTCTTACTGTCAGAATTTGTAAGAACCTAAGACTAACAATATGACTCTATCCAAGACTAATGACTATGGATTTTTCTGAACTGCAAAGAATATTAGACTCAAGAATTTTAACAGGAAATGAATGAAAACATAGATTTGCTTTGCTTAAATCTATGTTGGGTTTTGTTGTGCTATAAAGGGATCTAGGAAATTTTAATGATTAAAAAGTCAAATCCATGTGAAAGGAATTATATAATACATCTAGGAAACCTGTATACTTATAGAATTAAAGGGCTTTGGGACTTGTACAAATGAATGTAATCTAAAAAAAATGTTTACCAAGGGGAGATTAAATAGCTCTACATTTCCATCAACCAACTCAAAGCTTGTGTTGATCTTTTATATCTTGAACCATGCATGTCCACTGTTGGTGCCATCTAATTGTGACTATTCCACTTTTCTTAAGGATTATTGTATTGATTAGAATTGTTAAAAAAAAAAAAAAAAGCCTGGAAACAATCAAAATATTCAACAATTGGGGCCAAATACTATGTGAGACATTTATTTAATGAAGTACTAAAAGGTAATTAAAATTTTAAAAAGAAATATTGAAACATAAAAAATGTAGAAAAGACTTGCATAGAATAACACAAACTAGAAACAGAACAGAAGTAGAGGAAAAGAGTATATCCTAATCAATACCATATAAAAGGAAGGAATGAGAATGTATGGAAAAACAATGATCAATGCTGATCAATGCTTAGGAGTGGCCCAAAAGTTATGATACCTTATATATTGAAATTCACTTATTTGAATGTAGTTTTAAAGAATATCCAGATGGAGGTATACACACAAATGTACACACACACACACACACACACACACACACACACGTATGGAGTTTATAAAAAAAATCATTTAAAATAATTACAATATTGGAATGATTGACTAAAATTCTTAAAAAGGGACTTCTGACAAAGTATCTATTTCATGAAAATAAACACCATGCATCTTATGCAAAGTTTCTTCATGATAGTTTTTTCTATGCTTGAAAAAAGTACTTAAGGAATAAAAAAGATCAATTTTTCATTTGACACAAAGTAAATCGGTACTTCCTTCTGGGATGCAGTACCTTTTCCCACTGTTGGTTCCATTTCCCATCATGCCCTTGACCTTGGAGGTCAGCTGTCATTGGAAGATGAAGCTCTGAATAAACAGAGAAGACCCTGTGGTGTCTCTTATCTCTCTGTTTTGCCTCAAATCTCCGGGTGGAGCATTAAATTATTCATCCACTAGTGCTCTCTAGGAGTTACACATCTCCATCACCCACTCCCCCCTCTACCTACCCATTTGTGAGTGAAGGCGGTATCCTTGGGAACCTTATCAGAGATCACAGATTCAGGCTCCAGAAATGAAATAAAAGAGGAAATTGGCTGTATTAGCATAAGAGGAGTCAGCCTGGAGTTGAATACACACATCACCCAGGAGCACACTGGCTTCCCTTATCAGTAGCGTTTGATCACTACTTTCTTTTTTTATATACATTCTTTAATTCCATCCAGCCCACTCCTTTGTTCCAACTCATATGAGGGAACATATGAAATAAGGGCAGATGGCATAAGGTCCTGAATAGTTTTCAACACTTCCAACCTTTCCTAGGTTCAATAAAAACAGCATAAATAAAATGTTCATTTTAAAATAGCTTTTATGTTATAACCCCTCTCTCCTACCCCCATAAAAGACTTGTTACTGAGATTTCCAGTAAGAAAAAACTCTAAATAGTTAAAGTTTGATTTAAAGGATGTTGAAAAAACAGAGAAAGCTACAGTATCATTCAGTGGAATAATCTAAACTATACATATAAATAAAGTAATACATTTTCTTTTCAGGAGGAAATACACCTAGCAAAACAAGATTATTCCATTCTGCACTTTTTTTCTCTTATTTAAAACTATTTGTTAAGAGACAATGTTTTGGGGTAATTGCCATTAAAGAATGTTTCATAGATAAGTAGGTTTTATGTGTAAGCCAAAAAACTTCCCAAATCCCAGAAATATTAAAGTATCTTTTGTAAGAATAATATATAAACACAGGCATATGTTTGTTATGCAGATTAAAAATGTGAAGGGAGGAGGTGATTTTTCTAAGTTTTCTGGCTGATCTTTTCTTCCTAATGTTACAGAACTTTATCAATGAACTTTTATGATTTTCGTTCTTCTAATCAGTTACCTGCTCAAATTTTCTCCAAAAAATACAGCTGAAATACCAAGCAAATATAATTCTAAGTCCTCTGAATTTTAATACATTACATATTTGGCTGGATTCTCTATGATTTATAAAATTTCAGTTTATCTAAAGCAATATTTATCTGTCGTTTTCATTGTCATTGCCCATTGATTCAGACTAAGTGAATTCCTAAAAGGTAACATATATAAAACTTTCTTCAATTAATGAAACATTTGCTTTTCATAAGAAAAATGATGAGCATGTGCCACTCACTCTGATCTGAAAGACCCCTTACAATTGCATATTACAATAATCATTTGAACTAAGTTAGCACTGATTTTCTCAGATTCTTCTATTGAAAACTAAAATTGACATATATACAAGAAAGTACAAGAAATGGACAGAAACACAGATTGTCCACCTTTCAATAAAAAGCAAAGTGATAAATCGTTTCAAATCTACTCAATGGCCTGCTTTGTTTTATTTCTTAAGGGGAGAAAGAAATCTATCAACAATAATTATCTAACAACTTTCTAACTTTTGATAAATTTCTCTTTTAAAAATATTTTAATTTTTTTGTATAATCATGACATCTCTATTCTGCCTCTCACCTCCAAAAAAAAATCTCTTTTATAATAGAGAAAAACATTTAATGTCCCAATGACCACATATGACAATGTATACTATATTTTGCACTTATCTTCCAAGAAGAAGGAAATGTCTGTTGTCTTGGATTATATGGAATCCAAAGTGGTTATTACATTTAATTTGAATTCTGATGTTTTTTTTAACTGTTTTCATTTATGTTATTATTTTCATTGTATATATTGCTTAATTGGTTTTGCTATACTTCAGCTCACAGAATATTCTCATATAGCTCTGAATTCTTTATATTCTTCCTTTTTGATGGCAAAATAATAATCCATTCCATTCATGTACCACACTTTATCAAACTATTCCTCAAGCATTGTACACTCACTCTGTTCCCATTTACTTTCTACCAAAAATGTGCTGCTGTAAAAATCTTGGTATTTAAGGGTTTTTCCTTTTGCCCTTTTTTCTCCTTAGGGTATGTCATCAATAATGGGATCTTCTTATCAAAGGGCTTATACTGTTTAATAATTCCAAATTAATTTTAGCACTTTACAAGGCAAGAACTGTTTATATGATATTCATAAAATTGTTTTGAAGCTAAGTATGTGGTCATTAGTTTACAATCAAATAAAGAAAAGCCTAGGTGTACCTAGAATTCAATAAACTTCACCCCTCAGTACTTTCTTTTTTATTCATTAACATAACAGATACTTTTGCTAAATACATAATAAAAGTAACATTTACATGATACAGAATATGTCCATTAAAAAAAAATATTTTTAATTAAATTCCTGGTAGAAAATGGTTTTCTCTTGGCTATTTTTCTCACTTGGGAAACAGTATGAGAAAAGAAAACTCATCCATAAAATGAAGTTAGATAGTGTTAATCTGCCTATGGAAATAGGCATCATTTCATCAGGAATACATGTGAACAGGTCCTTCTATTGTTTTTATTTACTAAAAACTACACCTTTCACCATTGCTATCACCTTTAAAATTCAGATGCTCTTAACAATTTCTCCAAATTCTCATCCATGATTTTATAAACAGCTGTAGGATATTGGATTTGTAAGGATAAAATGGGGAAATGTATGGAATAAGGGAGAAAATCCAATTCTGAGGGAAAGCTTCTGTAAAAAATGATTTTAATTAATCTATCGATACACTAATTGTACCCAATGGGTATTTTATGTAGTTTTACAAACTCTAAAGATAACACAGAGGAGGAGATCTAAAGGATATTTTACTAAAAATTTCCCATGTATTTATGCTATTCTTGAACTTTTCATGGGGAATAAAGAAATATGTGGAGCCAATATTTAAATACAAAGGATGTAAGGAGAAGCCACATAAGGTTTCATAAGGTTTGATATTGAGTTGGCATAGATAAATGGATACTCTGTGTCAATTATCTTAATAATTCAGGGTACTTTAAAGTTGGATGTCAGTTTATATCTAAGGAAGGCAAACTCAAAAGCTTAGAGTTTGGGAATTATTGTGGAAACTGAGATAATTCACCCTGGAGACTTGATTATTAACAGGAACACTAACTGATTGCTGTCACAAAACATTTGAAAATCTTACCCCATGGAAAAGAGATTGTATTTGAAATGTGTGCTGCAGAGATTAGAACTAGTGACAATGGATGATAGTTACAGGAAGCACTTTTTTGCCTCAATGTAAAAACAACTTTTCAAGAAAAAATAGGAAGTGATATACCAGCCATCACTTTAGATGTTCAAAGACTAGAAGTAGCATTCCAACAACACCACAAAAGACAATTCTACATTGATTAAAAAGAATAGATGATGCTAAAGGTGTATAGGGGAAAGTTCTGATTTGTATGTTAAAAGATCTGACTTCAAATGCACACTCTTAGGACCTATGCAATTTGTCAAATTTTATTTCTCTGGGTCATCATTTTTGGGTTTATTTCTTGTAAAAAGAAGTTGGACTTCTCATATGATCTCTAAGATCCCTTTTCAATCTTAATTTATTATTCTACATATTAACATTACAACTCAATAGCTCTATAATTCTACATCATAAATACTTTGGGAATTAGAGACTTTGAGATAGGTAAGAGATAGATTTGTCAGGGAGATAAATGTATTATGAGAAAAAAAAATGTAAGTTTCTAAAATGGGACAGACCTTAGGCCATACATTTTCCTCACTCAGCTTAATTGTCAGTAGAAATTAAAGGTCCCTCCCATGTTGGACCATCATGCTCAGTGGTATGAGAACATCTTTAAACTCTTCTTACTTGACATGATAACCACAGAGACTTTGCCAAATCTTTCTGGAATGTGTGTGCCTATGTGGTATGTGTGTGTGTGTGTGTGTGTGTGTGTGTGTGTATGTGTGTATGTGTATAGTGTACATGCACATGCTCATGCACTAGTGTGTCATCCCTCACATTGCCTACATGAATCAAAAGTGGCACCATAAAGACCCTGAAATTTGCATGATTTCTGAGTCTCACAAGCACTGGCAAGGTTGATGCCAGCCCAGACAAAAAGAGCATCTGTCCTAATTCCCAGATCCCTGGCTCTAGTTTCTCAGTAGCCCCTCCTTCCCATTTTTCTTGTGCCAAACAGGTCAGCTGTTTCTCCTTGTTTTAAAGTTATCATATCCAAATCATTAAAATAAATAAATTTTACTTCATGATTTACTTTGCGTAATACAATAATTGTGAGAATAATTCTACATGAAAAGTTTACCTGCAATCATTATTTTAGTCAAATAAATTTATTTCAAAATTTGGACTAAAGTTTGAAGTTAGTTAAACTATATGAACTATATGTCATAAAAAAAATAAATGCTATGCATGCTTTCAGGAAAAATGTACCATTTTCCTTCATCAAGAGTCTTACAGAGTCCATTTGGATCAAATGCACTTAAAATTGTTGCTATTTGACTGAAATTTTCTGAATGTTTTCAAATATTCAGGATATCACTTAGTATGGTCTTGAACTCATTACTTTATTTGTTCTCACAACATTTTACATAATGACCTTTCAATTTTGCATGTGGGTAAATTGATCGATAGAGTAGTTAGTAATTTCTTTAGTCCTTGCAATGAAAAAAAAAAAACAGTAAATGCAATACAGGGCTGAGATATATTTTCAAGATGCCACATGTCCTCCCTTATGCCACACTTCATAGAGTCAATAATAATCCATTACTGAAGAAATTCAAAGATATTCATCATCAGTAATGATGAATATAAATTTTAGAGGAAGCTGATTCTTAAACTCCTTGTACCTGGCCTTAAGAATGAAAGTTCTTTGAGGATAGGGAAATTTTTTTTTATTTTATTGAATCTGGACTTAGTAGCTTTGGTATATAGTAAGTAGGCACTTAAGACATTATTTTTGGATTGGATTGGTATGAACAGAACCTGAAATTTTTCTCTGATTCATATTTAGGGGTTCTTTAAAAAATCTAAATGACCACTTTAAGATATATTATAAAAATTATTCTCCTTCAAGTATGGGTTGCAGTGATGGCCTCAGAGGCCACTTCTAATTCTTAAAGATTGTTTAATGTTCAGCATGTATTTTGATTTCTGCCAACCACAGATAAGTATGAATGGCCATAAATTTACCTTTGACATCTTATTAGAGGTCTAATTTACTTAATTAAATTGCAAAATAATTTTAGGAGATAGCCTAATTATCAGATTATTAGTTCAAATCTTAGGTTCTTGGAAAAATAAGATGATAGAATTAAAACTAGAAGAGACCTAAGTCAATAGTCTCATTTTATGGATAAGAAAAATGTGACCTAGAAAAGCTGGATCTTTTCCAAAGCCACATAAGTAATGATAGCTGGAGTTCAAAATTGTATCATTTGATACCAAATCGAAATCAAATCTACTGAATTATGCTATGTAGAATCACAAATCAATATGCTTTCATGTATCTTAATGACACATTAGATTAAATAAAGAAGAAAACAAAGAAAAAAATAGTCTTTGCTTATTATGTACCCAAAGTATCTATTTCTATAGTATCTGTCAACACGATCCCTTAAGAGATGTACATAAGTTGATCATCTTTGGATTTCTGTATTTTAATTTAAAGATTAATGCCATTGAGGGAATCCTCCCATTAAGAATACATGACTCACTGTTACCCATACAGTAAAAGAATTAGTTCATTTGGTGTATGATACCACTATATAGTACATTCTATTACTATCTTCTTTCTTTGTGTCTGTTTAAAAAAATAAACAAATAAGCTGAAAAACAAATGAGATAGTGGTAACTCTACTTTGGACATCCAACAACAACAACAAACCATTAAAAATAAGAAAAACACAAGGGAAGGATTCTGGGAAGTGTAAATCAGAAAATTCCAAGCTCTCCAGATTTCTGCCACAAACAACTCAAAGTGCACATAGACCAGTGAAAAACAAATAAGGTTTGGGAGCAGAATAGGGGTCTTCCTGGGACAACTAAAGAAGAAGAAGAACAACAACAAAAACATTCCAAGGTTTAACCTATGTGAAGTGCAAACACCACCAGGCTAGCTCCCCCAAAACAGCAGTGAGTCCTGGGGATAGCTGAGTTCTGAGGTAACCTCTGTCTAAACTACAGGAACTTTTTACCTCCCAGCAGCTAATTAGCCAGGGGTCTCATTTCAGGAAGACTGAAGGAACCTAGCTGATCAGGAACACTAGGCCAGCTGTGCTGCTGAGATATGGTTCTGAGAAAAAAAGGAACCAGCACCAATGCATATGTGTGTATATATACATATGTGTGTATGTAAGTATGTAGATGTATGCAAATGTATATATATATATATATGTGGGGGGGATGAAAGGAGAGGAATAATAAAGTAAAAAATGCACAATAGTGAACAAAAGAATAATCTACAATGAAGCAAAGAAAAGATGGAAAATCATAAATATAGAATCTTCTATAATTACATATGCTTTCTTGAAATGGAAATTTATGTTACTAATTTTGAATCCTCTCTCATGTTCTGCTGGATATATGTCAATGATTGTTTTGTTTTTTGTTTTTTCCTATTTTCCTGTTTTTTTTTCTTTTTTTTTCTTAATTTATATTTTTTAAAAGAGAGAAAGAAAACCCCAAAAAAGACTTCTAAATATTGACAGTACTCACATAATGTTCCCAATGTATGGGACTAGATATTTAGTTTTTAATCAGGAAATATATTAATTATCTATCTATGTATCAATGCATGTAATCATGAATACATACAGATGTATGTTTACTTGTTTTTTCCTCAAGATACATTGTGGCAAAATGAAAAAAAAAATTAAATTTAAAGTTAGTCTCACACTCTATACCAAAATAAAATTAAAATAGGTATATGATTTGGGCAAAAGGGTGGTACCATAAGTAAATTAGAAGAGCAAAGGATAATATACCTATCAGATCTTTGGAGAAGGGAGGAATTTTTGACCCAAAAGAATTTTATGAAATCAAAATGGAAAATTTTGATTACATTAAATTTAAAAGGTTTTGCACAAATAAAATCAACAGTAACAAGAGTAACAGGGAAGTATAAAGCTGGGAAAATTTTTTTATACCTAGTATTTCTGATAAAGGTCTCATTTCTAAAATATATAAAGAATTATGTCAAATTTATAACAACACAAGTCAAACCACAATTAATAAATCATCAAACAATATGAACAGATAATTTTCAGGTGAAGGAATTAAACCTATCTGTAGTCATATAAAAATGCTCTAAATTACTATCGATTAGAGACATGCAAATTAAAACAACTTTGAAGTACCACCTTACAAATTTTCAGATTGGCTAAGATGACAGGAAAAAATATTGATAAATGTTGAAGGGGATGTGGGAAAACTGGGACACTGTTGGCATTGTTGATGGAATTGTGAAATGATCCAATCATTTTGGAGAACAATTTGAAACTCTGCTCAAAAGACAGAAACTGTGCATATTCTTTGACTCAGCAATGCCACTAGTGGGTCTGTATCACAAAGAAATCATAAAGAAGGGAAAAGGACCACAAGTGCAAAAATATAGCAGCTCTTTTTGTGGTGGCAAAGAATTAGAAAATGAGTAGAAGCCCATCAATTGGGGAATGACTGAACAAGCTGTGGGTATGAAGGTAATAGAATATTATTGTTTTGTAAAAATAATGAACAAGTTGATTTTAGAAGGTCCTAGAAAGATTTCCACATAATGATGCTGAGCAAAATAGGCAGAACCAGAAGCTCATTGTACGCAATAATGACAAGAATGTGCGATGATCAAAGATGAAAGATTTGGTTCTTCTAAGTGGTGTAGTGATCCACAGTAATCCCAATAGACTGTTTAGAAAACACCATCTGCATCCAGAAAAAAAAAAAAAAAAAAAAAAAAAAAAAAAAAAAAAAAAAAAAACAACTATGGAGACTGGAGTAAATCAGCACATGCTATGTTTACTTCTTTTTCCTGTTTTTTTCCTCTCCCATGATTTTTACCTTTTTTTATACAACTTTTTATTTTCAATTCATATGCATACCTAGTTTTCAACATTCATCCTTGCAAAACCTTGTGTTCCATTTTTTCTCCCTCCCTTCCCCCACTCCCTCCCCTAGATGGCAAGCAATCTATTCATGTTAAACATGTGCAATTCTTCTCTACATATTTCCACAATTATTATGCTGCACAAGAAAAATCAGATCAAAAAGGGAAAAAAATGAGAAAGAAAAAATGCAAGCAAACAATAGCAACAAAAAGTGAAAATATTATGTTGTGATTCACATTTAGTACCCACAGTTCTCTCTCTGGGTGCAGATGGCTCTTTCCATCACAAGGACATTGGAATTGATTTGAATCACCTTTCTGTTGAAAAAATCACATCCATCAGAATTGGTTGTTGTATGATCTGTTGTTGCTGTGTACAATGTTCTCTTGATTCAACTCACTTCATTTAGCATCAGTTCATGTAAGTCTCTCTGAAATCATCCTACTGATCATTTTTATAGAACATTTTTGTACATGTTCTTTCCCTTGATTTTCTCCCTTATTTCTGATTTTTCTTTCCCAACATGATTCATAAACCATTGTGTTAAAATAAATAAATGAATAAATAAAATGCAGGAGAAAAAAACTTGGAGTCAGAAAGATTTGAATAATTTTTATAAGTGCTATTTTTGTAATCCTAGACAAGTCATTTAATCTTTCATATAACTAGGCATCTAAGTCTCTAAGATGTTAATGTTTCAAAATGTACAATTTATTGGAGTGTACATTTCACAGGCTGTTGCTATTGTAATTATTATTATCATCATTGTCACTATTATTCTTTTTGTTCTTGTTAGCCTTCTCCTGATCTTCTCTTCTTTTTCCTTCTGTCCTCTGCCTTTCCTGTTTCTCCTCGCTACCTCCCATTTCTCTCTGTGACTATCATTGTGACCCTATCTGGCTCTGAATTTCTTTCTTGTTCCCAATCATACTTTCTCACCCTCCTCCCTGCTCTATCTTTGCCTTTATCTCTGATTCTCTTTTTTTGTAGTTTTTCTTTTGTTTGTCTCTGACTTTCTCTATCTCTCTCTGCCTTCTCTGTCTTTCTCCTGAACCTCTCTGTTTTTTTGTCTTCATATATTTCTAATATATGTAATCATCATCTAATTTTATGATTGATATTAGCATTTAACATAGTTATGATTGCATATCTTATATAAGATTATTGGCTCTGCTGATTATAGTTGATGTGTTTTAAACCCAAAAGTAGGTAAAAACAGAATAATGCAGTTCAAAGGGCATGAAATGAAAATTATCAAATTACATAAGCACAGCACCATGAAGAACATTTCTTATCTCTCATATTCTTTTGTTGACTAGGGGGAGAGAGGAGGAGTCAAATGGCAACAGAAATAGAGACTTTCCTGAACAAAAAAAAAAGAGAGAGAGAGAGAGAGAGAGAGAGAGAGAGAGAGAGAGAGAGAGAGAGAGAGAGAGAGAGTCTGATTTAAAATGGGTCGCTGGAACTCTTACAAAGCCAAAGAAACGAAGACTTGTTCTTTTCTCCCACATTGTTGATCTCTGTGCCTGCTCCATTCTTTCACACCAGCACATAATATCTTTAGAGGCTTATCACAATTGTCCCCCTAGGTAAAAGAATATTTTTATTTCAGTAGCTTTTGGAGCTTTCACAAAGAAAGATGGATAGAGATTCCCACCACAACATTAAACTTTTTATTTTCCCATTCACTGACACCAAATGTTTAAACAAACCCAAATGCTTGGGAAAATTTAGATTTGGCCCCAATGTTCACTTTAAACAATTTATATTACAATAAGCTCTCATTTTCTCTAATGTGTGTAGCATTTTGGAATTTTGTCAAAATGGAACAGTTTCAAAATTGTATGATCTTTACACAGGGGCCTAATTGAAACTACATGAAAAATATTTTTCCTGTTTTAATCCTTTATATTCTTATAAAACTGGATCTGAAACTGGACTTTGTCCAAAAAAAGCTAAAGAAAGAAGTAGACAAACATTGACTTCAAATTGGAAAACTAACCAGGTCTATCATATAAATTTGGGGCAAAGGTTAAGCAGGGGAAAATGTATTAGCAAAATGATGAGAAACTAAATGATTTTCTAACTTGAAAGCAAAATAACTTGGTTTTCAAAGTCTCACCCATTTCATGTTGATTGTGTTTTTGTTTTTTGCTGAGGCATTTGGGGTTAAATGACTTGCCCAAGGTCACACAGGTAAGAAGTGTTAAGTGTCTGACACCAGGTTTGAATTCAGATCCTCTTGACTTCAGGGCTGGTACTTTATCCACTACCCCACCTACCTGCCCACTGGGGACTTTTTTTTTTAAGGTCTAAGAGTGGCAACATTAGACAGTAGAGAATTGGATTTGAAGTGGGGAAGATCTGGGCCAAATTTCTCTTTGACTATTTACCAATCATGTGATGGGGCAAGTCACTTAACTTCTCTCTACCTCAGATTCCTCATTTTCAAATATAGTTGGGGCACAGTGGTCTCTAAGGTTCCTTCCAATCCTAAATCTATGCCTTTTTGAAATCCATCAATGCTTACTGTATAAATTTACATTTTGAAACAACTTAAAGTCAATGACTGCAGTAATTTTATTGTATATTATATCAACAGGCAATTGATATTTTTAGCTTCTGAATAGCATCAGAAACAGAACTAGAAGATATCTTTGGGATCAGAAACTCAGAAAGTTTATGTAACTTGCCCAAGAAGGCAGAAGTGGTGAATTAAAGGGTGGGAGTACCAGAGTATAGACCTAGATTCTCTGGTCTCAGATCCAGATTTTTTTTTTTTTTTTGGCTCATTTTAAAGTTTTAGATTTGCTTCTAGGGCATAGGGGAGATTTTCCCAAACTCCCTCTACAGGGACAGAGGCTTCAAGCTGCCCTAGGTTCAGTGGTATTGTAGGCTTCCTTCCTGCTGTGGATGAACTTAGCCAAGTCCCACCTGTGATGGTGAGGTTCAGGGGCCCCTTATTTGCCTTCTGTATTTGGAGTTCTCATAGCTAGTCAATTGATCCATTCTCCTTCTGACCTATATCAGAGTAGCCAATGCTGCTTTATTTTGGCTAAGAACCTCTCACTAGATTCCCTAAGTGGGGCCTTCTACCCTGAGCCTCCCAAGCCTGTCCTGGGTGCCTACCCCCTACCCAATTGTGACAGTCCTTTCCTGAAGCCTTTCAGGATATCTTATGCTGGAAAATTCTAACCCTGGGTTCTGTTACTCCAAAATCCATTCAGATGTTTTATCTATTGTTGATTCTGAGGGAGGTTAGGAAAACCTCAGGCAAAGTCCTGTCTACTCTCTGCCACCTTGGTTCGGCCCATTAGGTGATATACTTTAAGCACTATTCCCTTACTTAGTATTTTATTTCAGCATGCTTGTAGAAATCTATATCCTGAAATCTTAACCTGAATTAAGATATACATATAGAATATTCAGTTTTGTGATCTGTATTACTGAACACATGGGTGAAATCTTTGTCTCTATAACTTAGGGAAATGAGTTTTCATTAAATGGAAAACTAATCGGGAGAATCACAAAACATAGAGATTTTACAAATGTTTAAAGATTAATAACTGTATTTAAAAAAAAAAACAATTGAGAGTGTGTTTACTAATAGCATTTTTAGCACAATGCCTGGCACATAGAAGACCTAGTTATCAAATGTTTGTCTACTAGGAAGAGTATTCCTTTTATATTTGTATTCACAAACAAAATAAAAGGTTAAAATAATATTTTGGAATCAGAATCAAACAATATTTGGTGGAGTAATTCCTTTTTCAAAACTTAGGATACCAAGCATTTATTGGTAACTTCTTGATTAATAAGGAAGTTCATGAAAAATTACATTTTAAACAGATGAGTATAATTTCTTTGACTGTGAATACATGTTTTCCAGTTCTTCCTTATTAGATTGAAATTTTGTCTTTAGAACATATTTACTTTATTTTTTCTATAATTCTTAAACTATACACAATGTAGAGTAATTGCAGAGACTACATGTAACCAGTGCCAATGATTTTTACTTAAATGAATGAATCATTTAATCAAACAATGAACATTTATTGAATATATCTCAAGATATGAACAAATGCTTTGGACAGCAGAAAAATATGATCTATAAAGTTATTGAGTTGTTCATCACATCGTCTTATTCTGAATAGAGTCTCACATTTGATGTTAGTAAGACCTGAGTTCAAATATAGCTTTATCTATGTGTGGCTGTATAATCTCTGTGTGCCTGTTTTCTTCATCTGTTAAATGGGAATAAGAATCATACCTACTTCACCAGTAGATGATTATTGTAAATTCAAAATTTAAATTTAAAGTACTATAAAATTTTTCAAAATTTGTCAAAATTTAAAGTACTATAAAATGCTAAGAACAAAAATTATATATATGTAATTATTTTATATTATTAATAATATGGCATGCCAAATAGATTTCTACATCTTGAAATTTCTAACAAAAATTTAACAAGGAGCATTTAAAAGGTAATTAATTTTATCTGCCATCATTCTTTATTTAAAATTATATTTTATGACAAATCTTTAGTGTCAAAATAATTAAAAAATTGGGAAATTATATTTTCAAATAAAAGTTGGCATTTGATCTCATTTGTTCAAATATTCTCACACCAAGTGAATTGAACTGAACACAACTTCAAGTTCAAATACTATTGATAATATTTATCCTGTTAACCTACCAACAACAAATGACATGATTTTAAAGCCCTATTTCTCTATTTTACTTTTTTTTCCCTTAGAAAAGTCATTCTAGGAGAACTGTTCTTTTTGTCCCAAAACTACATCATGTAAGAGTTCACTGAAAATATCAACAATTGGGCTAATGGATGAGTCTGTATGGAAGTCTTTTAAGTAATTGATTTCATTATAATAATTTTCCTACAGTTGAAAGAAGTGATATGAATACTTTGGGTATGAAGTTAGAATGAATAAAGGAATAATTATGATAGCCATTATTCTAACCAGTCAACTTAAATATCCTTTGGAGCTAAATTTATTAAACTAAAACTTCAATTATGTTTTCCTAATGCCCACAATCTTATTGACTAATAGATACAGATTTGATTGGGGAAAAAAAAATCCCTCTATCAGTTCTAATGCAAGCAATTTGTAAGGGAGTTATAGTATAGGGGAACGTTGGCACAGATCCTAAATCTAGTTTTATGATTAAAGTTTATACAACTTTAAGTCTTAAATGCATGCTTTGGTGTGATATTACTATGCCAAGAATATTTAACAGGGAGTAAGAAAGTTTCCTTAAAAACTTAAAAGTAAATGCTTAAAAACTAACCTTTTCCCAAAACTTATGATATTTGGTATTGTCCTTGGTACTTGTGACAATGATGTAGGATAGATGAATCCCATTATTCTAATTTAACATATGAAGAAACTGAGGCAGGGAACTATTATATGTCTTATCCAGGATCCTACTTATAAATGTTTGATACAGGATTTGAACTTGGATTCTACTGATTCAAAATCCAGAACCTAGCCATCATGCTACTTAAGGACAAAAAAAAATGCATAATTCTACAAGAACATCTCAAATTTTATATTTTGGTACTATCCACATTTGGGTCATTTGGAAGCCTTTAAAGTAATTAATTTGGAAGTAGTTAGGAAAGTCATTTTAATGATGTTCCTACAACTGACAGCTATGTTCTGTTCTTCTGTGGCAACTAATTTCTATAAGTGAAACACCAATTTCAAATTTTTATATCTCACCTTATTAGAAAACTATTCCTTTCGTTAAGCTAAAATCTCCCTATCTGTATCAGTTAACCTATGCTCTTAGTGGCTGTCCTCATAGCCAAACATATCAAAACTAATTCCTCTAACATCGAATTTTTTTTTTTTTTTGAGTATTTGAAGACAATCACTTCCAGTCCAATCTTTCTTCTCCATGTTTCTAGGTTAAGCATCTTTAGTTGCTGCAGTTGTTTTTTATATACACCATGGTCTCCATGCTCCTTACTGTTTTGACTTAAATTTTATTGAAAAATTTGAATTGCAATTTGAAAAATACTTTTTAAGATACAGGATTAAAAATCAGACAGAATACTCCAGATGGAGTCTGACCAAAATAGCACAGTAAAATTGAATTTTTTTTCTTTCAATATAGCCGTGATGGTGTTGAATACCATATTATTTCTCAATTACTTCACATTGAGTTTATAGTACATTAAAACTTCTAGGTCTTCTTCAGGAATGTATTAGCTCACTATACTTTCACTATTTTATACATTTAAAGAATAGGTCTTGAACCCAAACAAAAGGCCTGTGACTTTAAATTAATCCCCATTAAATATCATTTTATTAGGTAAAAAAAAAAACAAAAACATTATCTAGCACCATAAATTCATTTTTTGGATTTAATTTTTCCTCAACAACATTCTAACTATTCTTTTTTGGTGATAACTTTAAGATCAAAATCACACCAATATGTTAAAATCTCCAGTTTAGCTTGCTTATTATCTATATCTAAGTCCTTTGTCTGTTCCTGTTCTTGAATTTTGTTCCCTCTAATATTTCCTTCCTAATAATATTCCCTTCCTACTGATATTTTGGTTTGAGCATATATGCGGATAATTATCTACTTCATTTTTAATTTAAAGCCTTCTTAAGCAGATCTACAAATCTACAGGAAGACAAATTTTTTATCATCTCTCATTAGACACATTTCATCCCTGATCAAATTTCTCTAATTTAGGAGAGAAAATCTGATAAAGTAGGGGAAAATATTTTAGAAGACGTATGTGTTTTAAACCTAGATCTATCATAAATGAGCTATTTGACTTTGGGCTAATGACTTAAGCTTTCTGGCTCTCAGTTTGTTTTTTCCCCCCTAAAATATGGAGTTGAATTCCTGTTGCTATTTCATTGTGCCCATTTCTTCATGACCTCTTTTGAAGTTTTCTTGGCAAAGATACTGGAGTGGTTTGCTATTTCCTTCCTCAGATCATTTTTATAGATGAGAAAACTGAGGCAAATAATGTTAAGTGACTTGCCCAGGGTCACACACATTTGGTCTGAGGCCAAATTGGAACGTAGGAAGATGACTCTTTCTGACCCTAGATCCAGTACTCTAACCACTTGCCTATATTTAAATTATGAATTATCATAATTTCTTGCACTTTTTCAGAACTAGCAAGGAATATCATATATACTAACTCACTCATTTTCCTGATAAACAAACAAAAATTTTTCCAGGTTTATGGAAACAGAATCAGAGCCTGAATTTAAACTCAAGTCCTCAATCAAAATTGATCAAAGTCTGCCTTTCATCTTAATTACATGGATCCTTATATGCATTCTAGCTCTGAAAATTTATGAATATTAAATTATGGTTCAAATACTATTCTCAGATACCATTTTCTTGATGAACAGTTTAATTTTCAAATACATCTTTCCCTTTCCTTACTTTCAAACAGCACATATATAAAGCATATCAGTCAGGGTCAGATTTATGTTAGTAGGAGTTAGAAGATAAATTACTTTATTATGTGCTGTGATGTTATTGTAAATTAGGTCATTTTAGTGAAATATATGATTTTAATAATAATAGCTATTTTTCGTAAAGTATTTTAATCAGAAAAGCACTTTATATTAGTTAACTTATTTGATTCTCATAATTACTCTGTGAGGCAGATACTATTGTCCATTTCATAGATAAGGAAACTAAGGAACACAAAGGTTAAGTGAGTTGCTGAGGTTCAACTAGTCAATACATGTCAGAGATTGAATTTAAATTCATATTTTCCTAACATTGACCCCAGGACTTTATCCCAGCTATACTGAGTATCTATAATATACGTTGAAATGAAATTATGTACTCTGGTGAATATCATCTCTTTCAGATATTTTACATTGCATTTAGTAAACTGTTAATCAAAGGACACTAAAAGAAGTTAGTGTAACTGCAAAGTGAATGAATTTAACTCTGAGTAATTAGAATTTGGTGCTTTAGTCTTTGTTCTCTATTAAAAATAATTATGGCATGGGAACAAAGTTTCTTGAAAATGAGTCAAATTTTAGATAGGTTCTTTCCCAACAACATGAATATGACCAATCCATTCATTCCCTTTCTTTCCCAAATCATTTCCCTATTGAACTGAAATGTTTGTGTAATTTTGATTACAAGTTTCTCAGACTGACATCCAAATCTTCATTTGTGAACTTTTAATCTCTGTTCAATCTTTTATACTTATCCAAAGAGTACTTTCAGTCTGCTATCAAAGGTCAATATATCCAAACAAGACCTTTTTTTTTTTTTTTTTTTTTTGGTTAATTTATCTTCTACCATGAATTTGATACTATGCTAGGTACCGTGGGAAATATAGACACTATCTTCTATCTTCAATAACCTATAGGGAAGATAAGATCCATATACATGAAAATTCAACTAAGATTGTAATTTAAGCAATACAAGATAAAATAAAATACACATTAAATGTTTATGTGAAACTACTGGAGCACTAAGTGTTATCAATTCACTATTTGGAATGATTGATAAAATTTTCATAGAGGAATAAGAATTAAATTGTGCTTTGAAAAAATGGGTAGCTAAGAGGAGATTTTGTTGGAATTTATTATATAAGAATTCATTGAAAAATATGAACAAAAATTTCAATTAAATCATAGGAAGACTAAGAACTGATAATGAATATTGTTAGCATAATCAGGAAAAGAATATGCATAATGAATAAAACAATATAAATAAAAATAAAATATTTTTTAAAACAAATTGAATGCAGGTCAAATTTAGCCCCAATGAAGAAAAAAGAAATTTTACCTCCCTTAACTTTTTTTAAGGGGTGAAACATGAAGAATATTTAACATCACATAAAATGTCAGAATTGGTTGATGTATTGGTTAGTTTTTAATAAACTTTTTTCTTTTCTTTCCTTCTTTCTTTTTTTCCTCTTCCTTCTTCCTTCTCTTCATTTCTCTGTCCTTCTTGCCCTCCCTTCTTCCCTCCCTCCCTCCTTCTTTTCCTACTCTTCTTCTTCTCCTCTTCTTCCTCCTCCTTTTTCTCCTCCTTCTTTATCCATATTCATTACAATAAAGCTATTAGGAAGAGATATGTTGCAGTAACTAGGATATGCTGGAACTGAACTTAACCATTTTTAGGAAAACTGGCTCAACTTAAACTCTTTAGAACTGTCCTTACTGTCTGTTTGCTGCATTTTAAATTCAATATGCATTTATTAAGAACCTATATAAATAGGGCACTCTGCTAAGTATCAGCGATACACAAAGAGGCAAAAGACAATCCCTGTCCTCAAGAAGCTTGCAATCTAATGAGGGAGATAATATACAGAAAAATATCTAAAAAGCAAGCTATATATTGAAAAAAATAGGAAATTATTAAATGAGTGAAAGCACTGGAATTAAAAGGGGCTAGGGAAGGCTTTCTGTAGAAGGGGGATCTTAGTTAAAAGAAGCTGTCCTCAGAGAGGAGGATGGAGAGAATGGGTGCAGCCTTAGTGAAACTGAGATCTATTGAAGCCCTCAGCTTAAAAAGATCAATGTTTCTCACTGCATCCTGGGTCTTCTCTAGGCATCTTGAACCCTATCTTGCCACTGGACCCAGCTGGCTCTAGAGGGAAGTGAGGCAGGTGACCTTGCCAGCCCTCCTTCCTTAAATCCAACTTACTTGCATGTCCTGGAATCACCTTCCTGATGCAATGGTTCTCTTTGAGAATGAAGGACAAACAGCATCTGTTACATTAATTATTTTAACAGTTTTGTCACAAGATTGCACATTCTAGTTATTTTTTAGCTTTTCCCTGATGCCAAGACAACACCTTACATCCTGAAAATTCTTGTGGCTCATGACATTCACTTATGTATGTAATCTCTTGGCCTTCTTGTTTTTCACAATTTATTGAGGATCTCAGCCAGACAGTATCCTTTTCTGGGTGCTAATACTCAAAAGCTTTGTAACAACATGCTCTAAGTGTCCATGGGGTTTCACAAATATCTTAATCCAATTGCTGCAGCCTAGTCAAACCCAAAAAACATTTTGCTTAGCAATCAGTTGCCCCTTAGAATTTAAATTTTTCTGAAGAGAAAGCCACATGTTTCAGGTATATTTCCACTCAGATGAAACCCCATTGTCTAAAGTGAGGCAAAGCTTCTTATGACCATGACATTGTTTCCAAATGTGCATCTCTTTTCTGCCACCCTTGTTCCAATCAAATTATGAACATGAAAAGGGGATTTGAATCTGTAGTTATTAAAGAAATATCTAATAAAGTTTGTCTTTGACAAAAAGTGACACAGTATTTGCAGTTATTAGTTATTTCAGACAAATAGTCATAGATAGATAGATTTATGAATAAAAAATAGTTGATAAATGATAGATGATAAGATCAATAGATAATAGATATAGATAGATAAATAGATAATAGATAGATCATAGCTAGATAGATGATAGCTTGATGATAGACAAATGATTGATAGATAGACAGAAATTTATATATATATATACATATGCACACACACACATGTAATATTCTCTCATCCAATTACTTTATACCTCTAGGTTTTGTTTGAACTTTTCTCTGCCATTTTTACCTTGCTTCTCATGATATTTCTTTCCAAAGGTACAATTGTAACATAATGTCCTTCTGCCTTCAGTAGACTTGTTCTGCCACTCATAAATATCTGTCCCATTCATTATCATAGCAATCTTTTTATTAGAGGAAAAAATATATTTTTTAAACAGCTCAGAATGATATTGTTGTTCAATTATATCCCACTCTTCCTACCTGTATGGAATTTTCTTAGCCAAGATATGGGAGTGGTTTGCTGCTTAATTAAAACAAACAGAGGTTATGATTTCTCCAGGTCACATAACTAATAACTATCTGAGGCTGGATTTGAATTGAGATCTTTAGATATAGTGCCTCATCCACTGAGGAGCCATCTAATCACTTCCCACATTTATATATACTTAGAGTGTGACATAGACAGCCAATATATTATTATATATACTTTATATATATATATATATCTGTAAAGCATATATTATAATAATATATTGTATACAATATATTATTATAATATATGCTTTACAGATGAAGAAAATAACACTCAAAGAATTATTGACAAAGAGCTAATAAGTGCTAGAGTTGGAACTGGAACCCAGGTTTTCTGATTCCACATTCAGTGTTTATTTCAATAAATTACAATGTTTCTTATTTGTTAGCAGATTATTTCTCATCCTGTGTTTGCATTTTCCCAACAATCCCTCTATGCTAATGCAAAAACAAACAAGCAAACAAATTTTATTCCTGAGAGGAAATTTCTCTCCATCAGCAGACCTCTCAATTCTTTTTTTTTTTATTTTATTTAATAGCCTTTTATTTACAGGTTATATGCATGGGTAACTTTACAGCATTAACAATTGCCAAACCCCTTGTTCCAATTTTTCACCTCTTACCCCCCACCCCCTCCCCTAGATGGCAGGATGACCAGTAGATGTTAAATACATTAAAATATAAATTAGATGCACAATAAGTATACATGGCCAAAACGTTATTTTGCTATACAAAAAGAATCAGACTTTGAAATATTGTACAATTAGCTTGTGAAGGAAATCAAAAATGCAGGTGGGCATAAATATGGGGATTGGGAATTCGATGTAATGGTTTTTAGTCATCTCCCAGAGTTCTTTCTCTGATTGTAGCTAGGTCAGTTCATTACTGCTCCATTGGAAATGATTTGGTTGATCTCCTTGCTGAGGATGGCCAAGTCCATCAGAACTGGTCATCATACAATATTTTTGTTGAAGTATATAATGATCTCCTGGTCCTGTTCATTTCACTCAGCATCAGTTCATGTAAGTCTCTCCAGGCCTTTCTGAAATCATCCTGTTGGTCATTTCTTACAGAACAGTAATATTCCATAATATTCATATACCACTGGACATCCATTCAGTTTCCAGTTTCTAGCCACTACAAAAAGGGTTGCCACAAACATTCGTGCACATACAGGTCCCTTAACATTCGTGCACATACAGGTCCCTTTCCCTTCTTTATAATCTCTTTGGGATATAAGCCCAGTAGTGACACTGCTGGATCAAAGGGTATGCACAGTTTGAAAACTTTTTGAGCATAGTTCCAAACTAGTCTCCAAAATGGTTGGATTCATTCACAATTCCACCAACAATGCATCAATGTCCCAGTTTTCCCACATCCCCTCCAACAATCATCATTATTTTTTCCTGTCATCTTAGCCAATCTGACAAGTGTGTAGTGGTGTCTTAGAGTTGTCTTAATTTGCATTTCTCTGATTAATAATGACTTGGAGCATCTTTTCATATGACTAGAAATAGTTTCAATTTCTTCATCTGAGAATTGTCTGTTCATATCCTTTGACCATTTTTCAATTGGAGAATGGCTTTATTTTTTATAAATTAGAGTTAATTCTCTATATATTTTGGAAATGAAGGCCTCTCAATTCTAAGAATTCAACATATGATTGACACTACTATTTTGGAATAGATAGCTGGAAAGGAATCTGTTCCACAGTGTCTAAGAAGCTGAGAATATGATGAAAATTAGTGGGCTTGCCCTTTATATCAGATACTGTACTTTAATACCCCCTCTCTAAAATGTTAATGTATTTTCTCAGGATCTAGAACCAGACAGTTATTTAATAGTCCCTATCTACCTCACATCTTCATGGTTTCTTTAGAACATTCCCTTTATTTGCCTTTTATTATTTCTGTGTTGTAAACAAGAAAGAAAATTACAGGGGAAAAATCTCATCTTATTAGAACATCAGCCTACAAAGTAGGAGAAGTTACAGAGGTGATCTGCAGTAATGAATATTATTCTACTAGTTTTTTTTTTTAAAGAGATATTGGCCTCTGTTAAATGTTTTATTTTAGCTCATTGCTATTATGCCCAGGGACAGTTATGATATGTAAATTGCTTCTAGAGGAGGACATGCATGTGTGGACATTATTTGATAAAGTAATGTTAGATAACAGCAAAAAATATACAAGGTTTGTGGAGTATTATCCTTTGGGGGAAATCAAAAAGTCTTCATGTTTTGAATTGCACCTTAGCCATTTGATTGTTCCATAGACTTATCAATTTTATCCTTTCCCTAACTATTTAAATGAACAACTAAGGGGGTTAGTAGAGAGATGCAGACACATTAATTACATCTTGACAGGCTAATAACTACAGAGGTCTACACATGTCCCATTAGGGAGCATTTTGATATGCTTAGATTAGGTTTAAGTAGTCAATGCAATTGGAGAAATGATTCCTTGCCTATCTTTCTAGCTGGGGAGATCTTAGTGAAAAATCATGGTATGCTTACATATAACCCCCTTTCTCTGTCTGCACAATTCTAAGGTAATATTAACTTATAAGACAGAGTAGAATAATCAAAGTAGAATTTTATCTCTCTTCAAGTAGAGCAAGAGGTTTTAAATTCCTTTTTTCCTTCTTTCATTTTTTCCTTCCTTTCTTCCAGTGTGGAAGACTCTCATGTGGGTGAAGACGTCTATGGACCTCACTTCAAAATATTTTTTAAATGCATAAAATCAAATATGTGAGTTTACAAAATATATTAGTAACACTGAAATAGTTATCCAATATATTTTCTAAGAAGTTTAGATATTTCAAATTATGAATGCTTGATGATAAAGAGAGGTGTTAAGCTAAAAGGTCATTGACTCAAATCTCTGAAATAGCCACTGAAGGAAGATACCAGAATAGGAAGATCCAGGAACTGCAGCTCCCTTGCCTACATAACCTGATATTCTGAGGTCAGAAAAGGAATATGAGAAAAGATGAATTCAAATTAATAAAAGCAAGATCAACCCTTTTGCCTGAAATAACCTTGTTGCTTGAGGGTGATAATCAGTGAATTAAAAATTTCACTAAATTAAATAAACCCTAGCCAATAGGAATTCCTATGATCATAGAAGACAAGGCTCCATGTGGTTATGTATTTCTATTATTGAAGAGAACACTTTCTCTGCTTTTTACTCCCATTCCCCTAATTTGTTATTCAAGATCCAGTATCTTGTTGATATGTGGGTTTGAGGTAAGGTTCCCAGAATCTTGATCACCCAGCAGAATTATATTACCACTGGAGAGATAAAGATCTTTCTAAGACTGTGTGTCAGCTTCTCTAGTTCTTTTATCTCTTTAACTGTGGAAAGGTGTGTTAGATCTACACAAATATATTAAATGAGTAAAATCATAACATTAGGCATTTGTCAGCTCCACAGATCATTCAAGGGAAATATACAAAAGGTTACAACCCTAGTAAAACTTGTATTGGAGTGGCATCCTTATTTAAATATATGTGGGGGGATGAGGTCCAATTTACAAAGCTTAGAAATTTGCAGCTAATGCTGTCCATTGTCTCAATCAGAGAACTGTGATCTTGGTTTCAATTCAAGAAACTGACTGATTTAGTGATTTATTCTTAATTTCTTCACCTTTCATTTCCTTGGGACACCTACTTCCAAGATGAGTTGGTGACTCCTTCTCTAAACCAAATGATGTTAAGTCTATGGTATAATTATAAATATTGAGTTTTGCTTATGTGGTAGTAGAGAAAAAAAGAAGTGCACTCTTTTGCCTTTCTTGATATGAGCAACTTCATCTGTGAATATACTTTCATTTCAGTGTTAAATGGATAGTTACATTTACCTTTATGCTTTATCTGTCTTTACCCTAGTTCCTGTGAAAAAAAGCTATAAAAGACTGTGTCTACCCAGCCTCTAATATCACAGGTCCACAGTGACTGACTTGCAGGTTAGAAAAATCCCTCTTCTCACCCTCAAAACACAGCAAATTTCATGCAGGGCCAATGGTTGAGAGGTAAACACAGCATGACCCTGTGTTTTCTGTATTCTAAAAATACCTGAGGAGAATGGTTTATATTTGGGAATTAGTTTGCCCCATGTGCCAACTGATGGGTCTCTGTGACTTAGCATATAACATTGTATGTGAACAATTATTTTACTGAGTTGTGCTTTAATTAGGAAATGGTGGATTTTCTTGCCACAGGGTATCAGTGAATTGACCAACTGTCATAGAATACAGAGTCTGTGCACAAAAAGGAATCACATAGTGATGGTTAAAGTGGTCTTATTTTAGTCCTTTAAGAGAGAAAGCCACAAGCCACTATTCTACCATAGGTAGCCATTGGAAGAATCCCCCAATCATCTCTTGAAAGGGACCCCAAAATGAAAACTCTAAGGAATATTGTAGCTAAGTTCCAGCATTATCAGAGGTAGAGTGAGAAGGAAAAGATATATCACCACTGAAGCAAAAATGGATATTGAAACAGGTACAGAGCATGAGACAACAAGAAATATGTACAATAGAAATCTAGAATCTATAGAGAGAATTATTTGTGCCTATCAATCAATAAATATTTATAAAGTGCCAATTACGTGCCAGGCACTGTGCTAAGCATTTGATACACAGAAAAAAAGACTAAAATTAGTCCTTGTCTTTTAGAACAATATAAAAGAATCATAAATGTAATATCTTTATCTGTGAACCAGGTCAACCTTGAATTTTCCCATTGCCTAAGGTTGGAATCTCTAAATATGGCCTTGGGGAAGTAATTTAAAATTTTCTGTCATTAAGTAAGTGATGACCATGCATTCCCATTCTCCTTCACACTACATGTGAGCAAATATCAGTATGTTGCAATATACTTAGATGTAATTCCAATACTATTTAAAAAAAAAAAAAATGCTAATATGGAATTAGCAGGCTCACTAGGGCCTTTATTCAAACCTTGGAATGAACTGTGATTTAATCTTATAGCTTGGGCAAAATTCTTCTCTGTGATATTCATTTCCTATTTTCAGATGCAGATGTACCAGAATACTACGGAAAAGGTCATTCTCACAGTATATTATGCTCAGGATAAGTTGTACAGGAAATAAAAGTCTCCTAGAAAACCTTATCTATCAAGATTTCCCCTCTGACTTGTGGGGCAAAGAAGTAGGATAAGTTGAGATAAGCTTCTGGTATGCATACCAATTATTTGAGGTTTGACCTAACACTCTATTTAACTTTGTGTGCCAACATTGTTTGTAAGTGCTGTACAACATGCAACTCAGAATTTACAACTTAAAAAATAAGACCACGATTTGTGTGTCTACATGAAGACTGCATGCAGAAGGTGCTGCTCTAGATGTAGGTCATGTTAAAATAGATATCATCATGGTTGATATGTATTTAGGAATTTATGGTTAAAAAGGTCTTCCTCACAGCAGTCAAAAGAGATAGCTTGTATAAGTATTAGTTCACCATTTTTCAAGTGAGGAAACTGATCTTGAGAGTCAAAAGCCACAAGTTTCATCAATAACAATGTCAAGATAAACTTAGATCTTATGATTATTAATATAACATTAATTTTTAAAATTAAATTAATTTATTTCTTCTACATTTTAAGTTTCAAACTATTGCCCTCCTTCCCCAAATTGCACTAAAGAAGGCCACCATCTCACACTTATTTATAAATATATGTAAACCATATTATGCATACTTCTCTTTATCAGTTCTTTCTCTGGAGGTAGATCTTCCTTCATAAGTCCTTGAAGTTGATTTGAATAGTTTTCTTTGAGAAATATTGCTGTTTTTGCATACAGTGTTCTCTTGGTTGTACTCATTTCAGTTTTCATTATTTTAGGTGAGGTTTTTAATGTAAAAAGCAAACACATTTGTTTTCTAACCTGAATGCATGTATATGTGCATAAGTATCTTGTTCCTCATTTCTTATAATGCAATTGTATTCCATCACAATCATGTACCACAACTTGTTTAACCATTCCCCAAAGAATGGACAGTCTTTCCACTAGTCAGGGTGATATATATAGCTCAAAGAGCACTGACACTAGAATAAAGAGGCCTGTGTCTTAGTACTGGGACTGAGAGTTCATTTTCCTTATCTATAAAATAGATATGATACTATTTGTATTACTTAGTTCTTGGCATTGTTTTGAGAAATACAGTTTTGAAACTTCTAAACACTACATAAATACAAGTTATTGTTCTATACAATATCAGAGGCAAAGTTGGAAGGAATCAAAGAGCTCAACTAGTCTAGTTATAGGTAGACAAGAAATCTCTCACTAAGTGATGATACAGCCTTTGCTTGAAACCTGGAGGGATAGCACTTCTCAAAGTCACCGACTCTTATTTGGGTTAGTCCCACCTACCTTGTAAGGAGGAAGTTGTTCTTTCAAACTTAAGCCTCAGCAAGTTTCACAAATAGTTCTTAGTTCTGTGCTCTGGGGAAAAACATAACAAGTATAATAATTCTTCTTGCATTCGACAACCCTCTAAATACTTGCAGATAGTTATTCTATGCTTTGAAAGTCCACTCTTCTCCAAGCAAAATAGATCTAATGTTTTTAATAATGTAGGCATAATTTTGAGGTTCTTTGAAATCCTAACTATCCAGTTCAAAATGTTGTCCAGCTTAGCAATGATCTTTTTAAAATGTTTACCTAGAATCAAAGAAAAGTATGCTTATGCAATATGCAGACGTATGTTAGAATATATATATATATAATTATATATACATACATATGCATATATGAACATATATATATGTCTGCATGTTATTTCCTTGCATTTTACTGAATCTCTAACTTCATTATTTTAGATGGTTTGCATCAGAAATATTCTCTACCAAAATGGATAGGAACCGTCTTTGAAACTTATAATTTTATTTTTTCTAGGTCAGTAAAATAGTTTCTTGTGAGTTTGGTATAGAACTAAATAAATAGATTAATTTAGATAGTATTGTCATCTTTATTATATTCACTCGACCTATCTAAGAGCACTTGGTATTTTTCCAGTTGTTTAGATCTGACTTTATTTGTGTGGAAAGTGGTTTGTAGTTTTGCTCATAGTTTCAGACTTTCCTTTGGGAGATAGATTTCCAAATATTTTATATTATAAACAGATAGATGACCAAATTATCCACATTTGTATTTTGATTCTAGGTATTATGAGTTATAAATTAGATCTACTTTATAACTAAGTATAAAGAGTAAATATAAGCAATCAGAAATGACAATTAATAAAGAAATGAGATTAGAGTTGATTACTTGGACTAGATCTATGAAGGCTTGACCAAGAAGAAAAGTCTTCAAAAGAATTTTGAAGAGTAAATAAATAAGAAAATTACTCCTTCAAGAATAGTTTTATGAAATGGATAACAAAATCAACTCCTTGAAAAACGGAATTTCTGAAATTGAAAAAAATTCCAATGAATAAAACAACTCATTTAAAAGTTCAATTGGCCACTGTAAAAGGAGATAAAAATACTAACTGAAGAAAATAATTCACCAAAAATTAAAATTGAAGATTCTATAGAATATCAATGAAGCAAATTAATCAATGAGACATCAAAAATCAATCAAATGAAACAAAACAATGAAAAAATATAGAACAACTGACTTGGTAAATAGGTCTAGGAGAAAAGGAAGCCTAGATAACATCTTTGAAGAAATCATCAAGGAAAACTGCCCTGATATTCTAGAACCAGAGGATAAAATAGCCATTGGAAGAATCCTCCAATCACCTCTTGAAAGGGACCCCAAAATGAAAACTCTAAGGAATATTGTAGCCAAATTCCAGCATTATCAGATCAGCAGTCAGAAAGAAAGAATTCAAATATCAAAAAGCCACAATCATGATTATCCAGGGCCTAGCTTCTATTTTAAAGATCAAAGAGACTGGAACATGAGTTTTTTGGAGAGTAAGGAAACTTTGACTGAAGCCAGGAATTAGCTATCCTACAAAATTGAGCATCATCTTTCAGGGGAAAAGATGAATGTTCAACAAAATAGGAGGTTTTCATTTATTTTTGAGGAAATGATTAGAACTGAACAGAAAATTTGATCTTCAAATACACAACTAAAACAAATCATAAAAAGGTTAAAAGGGAAGAAAATATGCTTTTAAAGGTAAAAATATTTACATGTCTATATGGGAAGATGAAGTGTTTAACTCTTGAGAACTGCATATTTGTTAGGGGTATACTACTTAGAGATATAGGTATAATTTGAATTTACTTTGATGATATAAAAAAGAAGTGATATGTGGAAAAGGGATTGTACTGGAAGAAGAGAAAAAGGGAGGTAAAATGGGCAAATTATTTCACATGAAGAGGTAAAAAAGATCTATTACAATCGAGGGAAAGAAAGAAGGGAAATGAACATTGTGTGAATCTTAATCTCATTGGATTTGGCTCAAAGAGAGAATTTCAGACATATTTGGCTTAATACAGAAATTTATCTCAACCTACAGGAAATTAGGAGGATAAAAGGAAAGAAAAGGGGGAGGTAATAGAAGGGAGAGCAGAAGTAGGAGGGGAAAAGGATTAAAAAAGAAGGGAGGGGCTGTAAAAGGGGAGGACAGATTGAGGGAGGGAGTGGTCAGAAGCATAATAGTTGGTTCATTTCACACTTCTACTAAGAGTGTATTAGTGTCCCAGTTTTTTCACATCCCCTCCAACATTTATCATTATCTTTTCCTGTCATCTTAACCAATCTGAGAGGTGTGATGTGTATCTCAGTGGAAAACAACTTCTTAAGGAGGAGAATTTGCCAAATGGTAAAGAAGGTTAAAGAAAGGTAACTGAAGACAACATCACTTTAAAAGTTAGAATTTGGCAAGTGAAAACTAATGATTCTATGAGACATCAAGAATCAATTCAAATTCAAATCCAAAATAATAAAAAGAAAAGTAATGTAAAATACTCCATAGGAAAAACAATTGATCTGGAAAACAAATCCAGGAAAGACAATGTCAGAATCATTGGACTAAATGAAAGCCATAATCAAAAGGAGGAACTGGACAACAATAAATTATAAATTTCTATAAATTATCAAGGAAAACTCACCTAATGTCCTGGAAGCAGAGGGCAAAAGAGACACTGAAAGAAGCCACTGATCACCTTAGGAAATTGATCCCAAGTTAAAAAAATTCAAAGAGCATTAAAAGCAAATTTCAGAACAATCAGGTCAAAGAAAAAACAGTTCAAGTGTGTCAAAAAGAAACCATTCAAATTAAGGGGTGAGAAAGAGGAGTAGCTTGGATGCAAAAGGAAGGGAAAGGTAGAATTGTGTAAATTATTTCATACAAAGAGGTATGAAAGACCTATTACAGAGAAGAGGAAGAGGGGAGAGTGGGTGATGAGCATTGCTTGAGCCTTACTCTCATCAGTATTGGCTCTAAGAGGGAAGGATATGCATAACCAATTGAATATAGAATATCTATATGTTCTTTGTACCTGACAGGGAAGTGGAAGAGGGAAAGATTAAGTAGAGCATGTGTGAAAACTGACAGAAAGGAGAGCAGATGAGGAAAGGTGATAGAGAAAACACTGGAGAGGAGGGAAAGAGTGAAAGAATAGAGAGGCCAAATAGGAGGAATAATAGGATGGGGGATATACATAAGTAGCAATCATAAAACTGAATCTGAATTGTATGAACTCTCCCATAAGCTGGAAGGAGATAGCAGAGAGGATCAAAAACCAGAATCCTATAATATATTTTTTATAAGAAACACATTGAAGAAGGAAGACACACCTAGAATAAAGGTAAGGAGATGGAGCATAAACTATTAAATTTCAGATAAATTAAAAACAAAAACAACAATAGAGAAATGCAATCTTGATTGTAGACAATGTAAAAGTAAAAATAGGTCTAATTAAAAGAGATAAGGAAGGAAAACATATCTTGCTGAAAGGTACCACAGACAATGAAACAACATTAATACTAAACATATATGTACCAAGTAATATAACATCAAAATTCTTAATATTGAATTTATAAGAATATAAATTGTTCCCCAATTGATAAATGGTCAAATAATATTAACAGTTTTCAGATGAATAAATTAAAGTCATTTATAGTCATATGAAAATGTTATAAATAACTATATATTATGTGAAAAAATATTTATAGCATCCCTTTTCATGGTGACAAAATATTGGAAATTGAGAGGAATGCCCATCAATTTAAGAAATGGCTAAATAAGTGATACATGAATTTAATGGAATACTATTGTGCAATAAGAAAAGATGAACTGATGGATTTCAGAAAAGTATATGGAAAGATTTGTTTGAATTGGTGCAAATTTAAATGAATAGAACTAGGAAAACTTTGTGTATAATATCAGAAATATTGTATGATGATCAGCTATGAATGAGTCAATTCTCAGAAACACAATGTAAGGAAAACAAGTGAAAAGGACTCATGAAGAGAAAGGCTATTCACACCCAAATAAAGAATTAATGGACTCTGAATGCAGGTTAAAGCATTTTTTTCACTTATTTTATTATTTCCTGTGTTTTTTCTTTTGATTGTGTCTTCTTTTACAACTATGACTAATATGGAAACATGTTTTACATGATAGCATATGTATGAATTGTATCAAAATGCCTTTGATCTTCAGAAAAGGGGACTGGAGTGAAGGATGGAGGAAAAAATGGAGCTCAAAATATTTAAAAAACAAATGCTAAAAATTCTTTCTTGACATGTAAATAGGAAAAAATATCATTTTTTAAAAGGAATGTAAATATTTGCTTATCCATAGTTTTATGAGGGAAAAGATCTAATTTGACTGATATATCAGAATTTTTAGCATTACATGTAGAATAATTATGAATACAGAATTTTCTTCTCATTGGTGACATTATAAACTTATTTTTCATAATTACCTACACTTTTAAAAAATATGTCCACTCTCCTGTGCCTATTCTCTAGAAATCTGTTTAAAGTCCAAGAACCAATTGAACAATCCTTGCTATATGAAAGAAACCAGCTTGATTTCTCTATCAAGAAATTCTTTGTGATCTCAGCATAGCCACCTTTCACCTTTTATTTTCTACAGAAATTTTTGTATATTTGATTAATTTATCCCTTAGAATTGATTGCATTAAATTACTAGTTATTTTTCATGAATGCAATCACCTTACTTACCCAAACAAATTGTTTTTTTTTTTCAGCTTTTGTTAATTTTTTTTCTACTAACTATGCAACATCATGGTCAGAATGGGAGCACAATAATTGTGTTAGTTGATCACTGACTATAATTGATTTTTGTCTACTTATTTGGAACCAATCCATCTATTTCATTGATATCAGAACATCCTCATTATTCCTTTATAAGGAAGAATGTCAACTTTTCTGAAGCTTGTAGTAGAACACCTTGTAGATCACCTCTTAGGGTACCAAGAAATTGTGACTTGTTCAGGATCCCACAGTTAGTGTGTGTCAAAAGTGTAACTTAAACATAGCTTTTCCTTACTCTCAGGCTATTTATTAGAAACCCTCATTATGAGTTAGGTGAGGATTTCTTTAAAGATATATGTCTACATAGGAACATAGATACAGAGCTAGATAATAACATATATATGTCATAGACATCATAAGTCTCCTTAGACATCTTTTAGTCTTATTTCTTAATTGTATAGATAAGGAATTTAAGGCTTAAGAAAGGTAAGTCACTCACTGTTAGCAATTCAGTTAGCAGAGAAAATATATGACTTCAGGCTATGAAATTATATATTTAGAACTCAAAGGAATCTTAGCAGTCCTTTATTCCAATCTCTTCACTTTACATTCAAGAAAACTAAAGCACAGAGAAATTAAACAACCTGCCTAAGGTCACACAGGTATTCAGTTACACAAGCAAGATTTGAACCAGACTCTAACTCCAAATATGAGGCTTTTTCTCCATATAAGACTTTCATGGTACAGTGGAATGGTGATGTCAAATCACCTATACCATTACCCATCTACTCCCAGTTTTTAGATTTTATCCTTCAATCCAATTCCTTTTGCTTTTCTCATATATCAAAATTGTCCCTTGGGGAATTGAAGGACCCAGATAGAAGTAAACTAGCTCCATGAGATTAGAGTCAAGGAAAAAAAAAGATTTGAGAGAAACAAGACAAGCTTGAGCCATTAAGTAATAGCATATCAAGAGGTCACTGATAAGAAATGGCAGGTTGGTTACCTGAACCATATGTACCTGACTGTTGCTGATAGAGTTCAAGATCATTGGAGAGTGGAGCCTTCTATCCCCCATATGTTCTGCATGGAAGCAGTGATTTGAATGTAAAATGAAAAAAAAAAATTACCCAATGTTAATGGACTAATGTAGATTATGTAGGTTAGCAAGAAAACATTTATCAAAAAAAAATGTAATTATATATAGCTGCAGTTAATTACACCAGAGAGAAAGGAGGGATGTTTCTGAAAAGCCAGCAACTAATTCTAAATTTATTGTCCCTAAAACGGAAATTCCAAGTCATTTTAGGGTCATACTGAGAAATTTTAGGTATGTACTAAGTTGTACATATTTTCATAAGTACAAATAGGATAAATGTTAATAATAATTGCCCTTTCCCTATTCTGTAAGATCAGAAAAGAGTCTCTTATTCAACAAAACAAGTAAATTCATTTCTGAGCATATTAAACTAAATGACGGCATAAAACAAACCTGGAGATGCTGTATATATTTGAAAACTTCATTTCTCAAACACCTTGATTAGTTTGAATGAAGATTTGGTTAATTTTACATAAAATATCTAAACAAATGAAAGTTAGAGAAATATGGTTAAAATCAGCCTCAAGATCAGAGCCCCAAGTTCAAGGTCTTGTCTTAGACATAGAGTGTTTTTTTTGTTTGTTTGTTTGGTTTTTTGCCCCTTGATACCTAAGTGACACTATTTCATGTGCAGGGCATTTTGCTTACCAGCTATTATTCTTTGTTTGAACTCTATGGATAACATGATTCCTCTTGAAATCATCCATACCTGAAATTTCATCATCAAGATTGATTCATTTTTGATAATCAGCATTTCCTCAGAATCTTTAGTTGTCTATTTCCTGTAATTGGAGGACTGGAGAGCAGAGTAATAAATAGGCAATAAACTTTGCAAATCTTGACTTTATGGAGAGCTCATAAATTTCCAGCTAACTTCATTTGTCATCAGCTGATCATCTTGGTTTCAACTCCAAGTGCAATCTCCGCCTCTCTATCCCTTTCATCTTCTTTTTGTTTATTGTCTTTCATCCCTCCTCACCCTCTCTCCCTACCCTTTATTCTAAATGCATTGAAAATAGGGACTGACTTTCTTTTTCTTATTTTTATCACCAGCTCTTAGCAGAGTGCTTGGAATGTAGCAGGGATAGAACAAATATTTATTGACTATGATTATTGACTTTGGTGGAAGGCATTATTTTGGCAAAAGCAATTTGTATCAGTAAAATCAGAGGTTCTACATTCTTAAAAATAGTATTTCATTATGTTTCATAATTGTGTAGCAAAATTGTAGCATTTATTTTCTAAACACAATTTTATTTTTCCAACTTACCTATCAAAAAATTTAATATTCATTTTTACAAAATTTTGAGTTCCATTTTTTCACTCCATTGCTCCTTTCCTTGCCCCTTTCTGAAGATGATAGGTATTTTGTTTTAATACATACTATTATGTAAAATATATTTCTAAATTAAAAACATTTGTGAAAGAAGAAACAGATCAAAAAGATTTTTAAGAGAATAATAAAGTAAGTGAAAAAATATGCTTAGATCAGCATTTAGAACCCATTAATGCTTTATCTGATTATAGACAGCATTTTCCTTTGTGAAACTTTTGTATTTGTCTTGCATCATGCCATTTCTGAGAAAAGTTTGAGTCACTCATAATTCATCATCACATAATCTTTCTGGTACTCTATACAAGGTTTTCCTGATTCTGCTCATTTCACTTTGCATCAGTTTATAGAAGTCTTTCCAGGTTTTTCTAAAATCTGGATGTTCATTATTTCCTATTGCATAATAGTATTCCATTACATCAATATGCCATAGTTTGTTTAGTCATCCCCAATTGAAAAGTATCTCTTCAATTTCTATTATTTATTCACCACAAAAAGAGATCTATAAACATTTTTGTGCTTATAGGTCCTTTTACCTTTTTTATGATTGCTTTGAGATACAAACTAATAGCAGCATTGCTGGCTCAGAGAGTATGCATGGTTGTATAGCCCTTTGGACATCATTCCCAATTGCTCTCCAGATTAGTTGGACATCATTCCCAATTGTTCTCCAGATTAGTTGGATCAACTCCCAACTCCATCAAAATATCCTAATATTCCTATATCCCCTCCAATATTTTTCACTTTTCTTTTTTTTTGTCATGTTAGTCAATCTGATATGTGTGAAGTGGTACCTCAGCATTGTTTTAATTTATATTTCTCTAATCAAAAGTTATTAAGAGCACTTTATATATTGATAAATAGCTTTGATTTTTTCACCTGAAAACTGCCTTTGACCATTTATCAACTGGGGAATAGCTTGTATTCTTATAAATTTAATTCAGTTCTTTATATAATTGAGAAATGATGTCTTTATCACAAATCCTTGTAAAGATTGCTTCCCAGTCTTCTACTTTCCTAATCTTGGTTGCATTGATATTGCTTTACAAAAGCTTTTTTATTATAATATAACTAAAATTATCTATTTTGCATTTCTTGATGCTCTTATTTTGTCATGAGTTTTTTTCCTTCCCCATAGATACAATAGGCAGATTATTCCTTGCTCTCCTGATTATAGTGTCACCTTTTATCTCTAAACTATACATTTCTTTTAACCTTATCTTGGTGTAAGAAGTTGGTGTATATCTGGAATTGCTAGGCTACCTTCCTTTACATTTTTTTCATTAATTTCCTTCATATTCTTGACTTTTGTTCTTACAGATGAATTTTGTTATTTTTTTTCTAGTTCTACAAAATATTTTCTTTGTATTTTGATTGATATGACACTAAATAATTAAATTTAGGTAAAATTGTTAATTTAGTATATTGGTTTGGCCTATGCATGAGCAATTGGTATTTTCTCAGTTGTTTATTTCTGACTTTATTTGTTTGAAAACTGTTTTATACTTGTGTCATTTATGTCCTAGGTTTGTCTTGGCAGGTAGAAAACTAAGTATTTTATTTGGGTTATAGTTATTTTTAATAGAATTTCTTTTTCTATCTTCTCCTGCTGGGCCTTGTTGATCATATAAAGAAATGATGTTTCTAGTACCATACTGAATAATAATGATGAAAATCAACATCCTTGCTTCACCCCTGATCTTACTGAAGGCTTCTAGCTTATCCCCACTACAGATAATGTTTGCTGATAGTTTTAGATAGTTACTGCATCATTTTAAGTCATGCTCCCTTTATTCCTAGTATTTTTTTTTAATAGGAATGGATGCTCTATTTTGTAAAAAACCTTTTCAGCATTTATTGAAGTAATCACATGATTTCTTTTGGTTTTCTTGTTGATATATATATGTATATGTAAAAATGCATATGTATATATATGTGTATATATATATATATATATATATATATATATATAGCTTCTAAATTTAAAAACTAAAACTAAAACAAGACGATAGGTTTAGGTCAATAGTCAAGCCATTTAAAACACCTAGTTTTCTCTAAAACCCAACGTAAAGCTTCTATAAGTGGCTTTCGTTGCACTCCTAGTAACTATTATTATCTTATCTCTATCTTTTCCTCAAATTACTGTATTTTTGAAATCTGTTTTAAAATATTTACATAGTATATGTTGTTTCCACAGGTTAATTTGTAAGTTTGTAAACAGCCTCTGTTTTAGTTCTGAATCTGAAAAATCAGGACCTTTGCAACAAAGCAAGTAATCAACACATATTTTCTGATTGACTGACTCATCAATTACATTTTAGTCTATATCATGAAAAAAAAAAGCTATTGAGAGTAGTCTTCAATTTATTTCTCCTCATCATTAGTTCCAGTACTGCCTGTTGGAAGTCTTCCTTCCCATTGAAGTCTATACTCAATGCAATCTCACATGAAGTTCTCTCACAGTAGATTATAATCCTCCCCAAAGCTCCTACATTTCAAAGCATTGATTGCTCACTTTTTTTTTTCTGAACTTCCATTTTAGCACTTTTAAAGGTTTGCAAATTGCCTAACATATATTATTTCATTTGATCCTTTAGCCAATCCTGGGAGATAGCATGTGTTTTCATCCTTAGTTTGTGGATGAGGAATCTGAAGTTGAAAGATTGTTTTCATCCTGTGTTGCCCAGAGTGCTATAAGTATGACTAGTCTAAGTCAGGATTCAAATTTAGTTCTTATCTTCTAATCTAATACTCTATCCTCTATTCCACTAAGGTACAGAAGTTTATATTATAGCTACTTGAATAGTTGGTATTTCTTTCAACTTTGAGATGCATAAGGACAGGTGTCAAATTTAATTTCTTAGTATACTGACCCACATGTTTATACATACACACAAAGATACACAAATACACAAATAGATGCATGGAGTCTTTAGTATAGTTCTCATTGAAATTAAACTGAGAAATTATTTGACAAAATTGGGTTGGGTAGGAAAACAACAAAAATAATGCTAAATTTTGAAAATTATGTTGTTTGTTCTACAAGTTGATGAATATTTGGGCTTCAAACAGAAAATTTACTAAAATACTCCAAATACTTATTTAAAATGACAGATCACTTTGTATTTGGCCTGCATACAATTGTTCAATTCATTTTTTGTATATCCTAAATTTCACAGTTAAAGGATTTATTCATTAAGAAACATAACAGTGTTTGCTACCATGTACCTAGCCTGAATTTGATTTAATAGTTACTATTCACAAAAATTGGTACCTGTAAATCTTTCTTTATTTCCCTAATTTAAAATAATTTTGTGTTGAATTAAAAATGCCATTTTTGGTGCTAGTGTATTTATTAAAATTGTATTTTATTGAAAAATAAAAGGAAAAAGTATGTAGTTTATGTTCCTATCTTCCCTTTCCCTTCTTTTTTTCCTTCTTTTTCCCCTTTCTTTTTTATGCTTCTAACTCTAAATTAAAGATAAAAGAATGCTTTTTATATCTAAAAATCTCCACTAGAGGAGAATGTGCATTTAGTTCATTTTTCCCCTCCCATTTTTATCCTTAGTGACTTGGCAATTTCTTTTGATAGTGGGAGTGGGAAAGAGGGCAGATTGACTTGAGTTCCCATGGATCTGCTTTCAATTGACTACTTTATTTTTCATTGGTAGATAAAAATCCAGTCTAGAAGTCACTCATATTGACTATATGTGAAGTCAGTGGTATAGAATGAGATGTTTGCTTTGTCAAAACATAATATTGGAATAAGAAGATTTAAGGAAACCCCATCCTTTAGTCTTTAACCTTAACAGTTGAATGGCCCAAAGCTTTACAATCCAGAAGGAAGAAAAAAAGAGAAATGTAAGTGATTTCACTTGATCTTGACCTTGAGTGTAATTGTTTCCTAGGATATGTGAACTTGTGAGTGCAATTTATTTCTTAGATCAAGAGAGAGGAGAAGAGCAAAAGAGTTATGGACTAACTTCAAGAGATATATGGACTGTGTGCAGCACTGGGAAAATATGAGAGCATCAATTGACAAGAGAAACACTAAGGTTGATGGGGATTGATTAAAATGAAGTGTGTTACAGAGTCAGAGCAACTAATCAAGAGGACAGGCACCATTGCCTTGCTTTCCTTCTCTTTCTAACTTCTGGAAGCAGAGGAAGGCAAAGGGACTTTTCATTTTTGACTCTCATTACTACTTCTTATATTTTCACAGAGACAATTTATAATGGGAGAAATGAAATATTAGATAGTAATAATGGATGGAGAAAGAGGACTGAAAAGCCTGATCCAGAGTCTCTACTTTTCTATTTACTAACTTGGCAGATCTAAAAGTGTGCTTAAAAGACTCTTGAGAAATCCCTTGCCTTTTTCCAAGGGATTCAAGGGATTATTGTCATAATAATACTAAGATGTTTGAATTTCTAACATGGTAAATATCATTAAATATAACCCACATGAATAAAAGCTCTTTGAGGTTCTCATTAAGACAAAAGAGTATGAAGGGATTGTGAGAACAAAACATTTGAGAACTATTGTAGGGAGAGTTACAAAACAAAATGCCAAAAGGGTTTAAAGATGACATTCAGTTGTTTCAATTGTTTTTGACTCTTAGCAAAGATACTGCTTATATTTGCTATTTCCTTAATTACCTCATTTTACAGATAAGAAACTGAGACAGACAGGATTAAGTGATTTGTTAAGTTACACAGATAGTAGTATCTGTGACTAGATTTGAATTCAGTAAAATAAGTGTTCCACATTTTAACCCCAATGTTCTGTATACATTGATCCACTTAGCTGTCCCATTGGGGGAAGTAGTAATGAAGCTGTTATTTTTAAGATATGAAACAGTTAGGGTCAGGGTATAGTAAAAAATAAAAATGACTGATGATCCCATTAATTGTGAAAAAAAAAAAAAAAGGTAGATCAGAGAGAAAATCTGACCAGAAAGATGTGGTTATCTTTAGATATGTTGAAATAGAGTTGCTAATATGGCAGAAGTGGGTAGGTCAACTGGACAATTGGAAAGATACACTAATATAAAAAGACAGGGCTATGGGGAAGCTAGATGGTATAGTGAATAGAGTACCAGCCCTGAAGTCAGGAGAACCTGAGTTCAAATCTAGTCTCAGTCACTTAACACTTCCTAGTTATACTACCCTAGACAAGTCACTTGACCCAATTGTCCCAGCAAAAAGAGAGAGAGAGCACTAAGCTGGAGATGTAGCTTTGGAATGAACATGTAAAAAGAGGTAAATAAAAATATGGAAAAGTACTTGGTATGAAAGATCTTACTTTTGTAAATAAAGCTTAACAAAAATGTAAATTGAGTCAATTATTGGAACATGATATCATTTATTAACAAAGGCATGTTACCTGATAACAAAGGAGAATGCCTAGATACAAATTCTTTAAAACAAAGGTCTGATCATGAGTAATTTATTAGTTAGATTTATGACTCATTGGCTCTTTCAATGGCCAAAGATCCAGAGGGAACCCAGGAAACCCAGTTGTCCTCCTTGTAATTGGCCTGACATCACATCACTTGGATTTTCCGTGGCAAATGTAAAGCAATCCTTCTTGATGAATGGTCTGGCTTTCAGAGATGGTTAATCATACTCTTCTCTGGCAATTGAGAAATGATAGATGTCACAGGACATCCAGCTGCCTCTAGAAATCTTATCTAGAAAAATAAGAAATATCTCAATCAAATTAGATTTGATCTCTTCCAAAAAGACCAAGTCATCCCTAACTTTGATTAGAAAGAAAGGACAAGCAACTTACCCTATGGGGAGGGCCCTATTCAAGTTGATTTTCTGCCTTTGGGGTAAACAGAATCAAGGGTCCCACTTGGGAATGGGGAAGAGTCTTAGGCCAAGCTGGTTAACAAGTAGATACCATGGGGAATTGAAGTGATCAAATTACTTGATCATGTTATTCTGAAACTGCCTGCCCTTCAGAAGTGGGATGCAACAAAGTGAAGGATGGATTACAAAGTAATATTGGTTATTAAATAATATGGCATAATACTTATTTTCCTCACTATTCTACATATTGCTCCTTGATTACATTTTCATAGTTAGCTATCTTATATTTTCCATGGTTTTCTTAAAGACTTGAATCTCCTTATTTATCAATTTACATTTATATAGTACTGTACTTTTAGTAACACATGCTTTATCATTTACTTATTCTGTAGACATTTCATTCAATGTTTTATCTTCCAAATTAGGTTGTAAGCTCCTTGATGTAAGGATAGCAATACAGCAACAACAACAACAATAAATAGACAGTTCACATTTATATACCACTTGCAATGTGCCAGGCAGTATGCTAAGCACTTTACAAATATTAACATTTTTGAGCCACACTACAACCCTGAGAGGCAAGTGCTAAAATTATCCTCCTTTTATAGCTGAGGAAACAGAAGCAAAGGTAATTTAACTGATTTGCCCAGTGTCACACAGATACTAACATCCTGAGGTTGGGTATGAATTCATGATTCATGACCCCAGATTCAGCTTTCTATTCATACATCATCTAGCTGCCATAAAGGTGCTTCTTCTATATCCCGTGCAGTAGCACAATAATGGGAATGTAAAAGTTTCTTACTGAAATTAAACTAAATAATTTCCCATGTTAAGATTGTTCACAAATGGTTTATAGGAAAATTACTAAATCAATAATATTCATAGGAAGTACCCATCCCCATGTCTAAAGTAAAATTAAAAGCATCCTATAATTTTTGCAGGATATTTCTCTAATAAGGAACATTCTGTTGAGCTTTATTCCTAGAAATTTTGGGGTCTAATTAGGGATTACTTTATTTAGAACACATGAAGAAATCAGTCAATCAACTAATCAAAACATGTTTGTTAAGTAATAAGCAGAGTGCTAAATACCAGAGCTACAAAGAAAGGTTAAAGTGATCTCTATCCTTTAGAAGCTTATGTTTTAAAGAGGGAAACAAGTAGATTCACATGAGATATCACAGAAATAGTATATACTATTCTTCCTTTAGGTATTTATCAGCTAAATGAAAGCAAAGAACTAAGGAATTATTTGAGAGAGACTCAATGTAAGTAATTTCTATTCAGAATACTCCTTGTCTTTGATATCAGGGTTTGTTTTAATCATTAGTAGTTTTTATCACTTGTGAATTAAAGTAATGTTTTACTTCTCTCTTTTAATTTTTCCTATCTATCTATCTATCTATCTATCTAATTATCTATCTATCTATGTAGCCTTTTGAAGTTGTATATGCTTTTCTCAAAATGGCCTTTATTAAAAGTATCAACAAGCTATTAAGTGAATGTCCATGTTTTCATAATTATAAATTGTTTAAAAGACAATAAACTGTTTTATCTCAAGCAACATTTATCAGTTAATTATTTTAAAGTCTCCTAAATGGGAAAGCTCTGATCACTATCCATGACATTTCAAGTGATCTGAGTTAGAGGTATCTGTTATTTTATGATTATACCCACATTAGGTAACTTGGGATTATTATCTCAACTGTGGAGACTCAGCGTCCAATTGGAAGACCCATCACCCTTAAACCGTAACATTCTTCAAGAATATTGAAAAAGATATTAAGCAGCAATTGAAGAAATCAGAAAATACCTCTGGCACCCAAACTCTGGGACCCCCTTACATTGAAACATTTTGAGTTGAGGACAGCCTCAAGCCTCTAATGTAATGCTGGAGAAACTAAGGCGAGATAGAGATTAGAAAGTATTTAATAATTTATTAAATGGAGAGATTTACAGGGATCAAATGGATCTATAGTTTGGTCCCAGGGCTGAGTGAGACTGTCTCCAAGAATCCAGTCCACAATGAGAATTCTCAATGACATATATACACATGGCTGAGACTCAGGGAGTAGACTGAGGTGGGGGCAGAGTCAGGGTGCTGAGAGCTGGAACAGGACTCTGACAATCTGGTTCTGACAGGGTGAGGGGAGGCATGGGGGGAGGAACCATGGAGATGGGGAGAGGCATTTTGATAAGACAGTATCTGACATTCCAGTAGCTTGAGATGGGGAGAGGCATTCTGATATTCTAAAACATACCATCTTTTATCCTTATCAAATATTCTGCTAAAGAGGGAGAGGATGTTTTGCAGGACTGAGCTTTGAGAAGCAGGGAAACTGAGTCAGGACTGGGTCAGGATAATTATGGAAACTGAGAACTGTGAAATAATACTACATTCCTTGTCATCACCTGACTAAGCTATTTATCAGCACCAGGGCCACCAGTGACAATAAAACAATTAATTAAAATTATTGATGAATAGTCTAGCACTAAATGGAAGCTCCATTAGCCAGTCATATTCCCCATAATTACTCCCAATTCACAGTGTCTATATTTATCATTATGCCAATGATGATTGCTTAAAACTATCCAATTTTCTTTTCATTTGTAGATAACAAAACCAAATTGGCAAACAGACCTAATCCCCAAATATACCACTCCACTATCCTTTTCTTTTATTCATTAATCATGTTGCTAACATTTATTATTCACTATATATATATATATATATAACTATATATAATATTCTATATTTACCTATAGGGAGGGGGATATAAACAAAAGTAAATCTTGACTCCTGGGCTCAAGTAGGCTATAATCCACTAAGAAACATAGGTTTTACTATAGAACAAATGAAGATAGAAAGATGTGAGATTGAATTTGGGTTTAGTATTAATAGCATGGTATTTTCATGCCATGAAATTTAACAAGTCCCTGAATGACTTAGCATCCTAAAGCAACCAGAGAATTAAGAAATTTTATTTCCTTTCTGTAATCAAATTTATTTATTTGTATGTATATACTTAGTAACTATCAAATAACTATTCACAAAAGTTGACATATAGATATACAAGCAACAAGGGGAAAATATCAATTTTAACAAAACCTGTATTTTCTGTATTTTCTATATTTAAACATACATTTCTATATTTAAGTACCTGTGTTGTGGATTTGTTGTTTGTCCTTTGGTTTCAAAGAGGACCACTGGCATCTTGGGGTGATATATTGACTTAAGCATGAATAGGATTTAAATGAGACAAAGTTGTTCAAAGTCATCAGCCTAACTTTCTCTGATTATACTATGGAGTATATACTGTATATATTCTTGTCCCCATTTTTCAGATGGGAATTTTCAATTTCTAACAAATAACTTGCTCATGGTCATAAAAATAGTTTTTTGTTACCAGATGCAAAGATTTGTGATGTTTTGCTTCACAAAATTTCCATAAAAGAAAGTGATACCAACTAGCCTATAAAATAACCAAAACCACACTACTCTAACCTAATGAGTTGATTAATAACAGCAATATGGAGATTATTAAATAACTTCTATTTTGCTGATTAAACCAAGTACATTTTTCTATTCCCATGCTTAATATGATATTTGGCACAACACCAGATGATGTGAGGCCAGAAGAATAATTTTGAGTCCAAAAGAGAAAATTGTCTTCAAATACTAGGAATTAACTTTAATAATGGTGCTAGTATCATGAAGAGAAGTTAAAATTTTAAGGGCAAGACCCTGTTCCATAAATATCTACTACAGCAGAGAGAATGTTTATGGAACTATCCAGCTTCTGAATATGAACTGTTTTGCTAAGAGATGGAGTGAATTGTCCAAAGTCACACAGAAAGTGACAGATATAGTAATTAAACAGTGCTTTGAATTGAATTGAATTGAACAGTGCTTCCAAATTTACAGTTCTTTGCACTGTATAGTGGAGTATTTAGTGCTTGAATAGTCATTGTCCTAGGCTATTGCCAGTCAGATTTCAATAACTCTGGAAGAGAGGCAGCTAGGTGGTACAGTGGATAGAACACTTCCTAGCTGTGTGACCTTGGGCAAGTCACTTAACTCCAATTGCCTCACCAAAATCTTAATAATAATAATAACTCTGAAAGAGAAAGTTAGGCTGATGACTTTGAACAACTTTGTCTCATTTAAATCCTATTCATGCTTAAGTCAATATATCACCCCAAGATGCCAGTGGTCCTCTTTGAAACCAAAGGACAAACAACAAATCCACAACACAGGTACTTAAATATAGAAATGTATATTTAAATATAGAAAATACAGACAATACAGAGAGATATTTAGTTCACAACTGTCTTCAAGGTAGTTTGTTGTGTTTTAGAGAAGGGGAAAGATGCTCACTAATTTATTAGTCTGCTATCAACCTTGGGGTCTAAAAATAATGTGAACTATGTCTTAGATTAGAAGTGACTATTTATAATTGAAATGGAAAGATATTCAAAAGTCATTCCTCCTGAAAAAAACCAGTATCCAGGTGTTAAAGTAGATAAGTACCAAGCCTAGAGTTAGAAAACCTGAGTGTCAAATCTGCCCTCAGAAACTTATTAGCTGTATGACCTCGGACAAGTCACTTGACACTTTTCCTTCAGTTTCTTCATATGTAAAATGAACTGTAAAAGGAAATGGAAAACCACTCCAGGCTTTTTGCCTAGAAAACCTCAAATGGAATCATCAGGAATCAGACTAGGATGAAACAATGAAACAACTACACTATAAGGAAGGAATAATATGCTACCTCTGTTATGCTAGTGAGTTGGAGTTGCTAATGATATTGTATCTCAATTTATTTTAGAAATGCCATCTATTCCAATAGCATTTTAATTTTTCTAATTTTTTATTTACAATATACAGTTTACAGAGCACTTTAATGCTTGTGAAGTAACTTACATTTCATCACTATGGAGTATATACTGTATATATTCTTGTCCCCATTTTTCAGATGGGAATTTTCAATTTCTAACAAATAACTTGCTCATGGTCATAAAAATAGTAAGTATCAGAGATAGAGATTTTTCAGCTATGTGTTCCTCAAACTGGGTCCAACACTATATTTACTATGCCACATTGCTTCTATTTCACTTAATATTCAATTGAGTATTCTTTTACAATCCTCTGATATAGATAGGGCAGGTAGTATTAACTTAAATGACAAAATAAGAAACTGAGACAAAAGGAAATGTATGACTTTGCCTGAGCACCTGTTATGACAGTGGGAGAAAAAGAAAAAAGTCTCCTGATCTTACTCTGTTCTTGGCTCCCCAGATCCTGCTGCCTCAAACAAGTAAATATTAAATTACTTATAATACCTAATAATTTATAGTAAAAAATTAAAAATTTAAGCATCCATGTTATATTCTTTGAATAACAGTTATGAATAACAAAAAAAAATGTTCTTATGCCATGCCATTTTTAAGGATGTGTTATTTTCTAAAGTTGAATTCTAAGTTCCTTGATTCTAAGGATAGATATTTTTCAATAAGTACAGAGCCAACTGTCTATTAAAACACTGTGTTCTATGGAGATATATTATGCTTTCTATGGATAATAAGACATTCAAATTGTAGTGTGTGGTTGCTATGCCATCCATCCATGCATGCACAAATCAAGCCAGGCTTGTTCTAAAAGAATGGGAACTTAAAAAAAAAAATTCCATGTATTCATTTCACCTACAGCATCATGTCAATGTGAGTGTTTTTTCTTTACATTGGATTTTAAATTTCATGAATAGACTGACTATGTGTGAATTGAGCACACATATTTTTCTCATTATTCTCTTGGAAGGAGTTGACAATGTAATGAGGCACTGGGGGATGTCGGTATGTTAGTGGGTGTGTTACCAAGATAGAGAGTTAATGAGATAGGGAAAATATGTATTTTGTTGGGGAGGGGGGGAAATGGAACTTTATAACATTTTCCCCCTATGAAACATACACAAGAATAATGGAATAGATAGTATCTTATGAAATGTGGCCTACAGTAAGTTACTGTTGCATGTCTTCACTCCTTAGAAAAGGAATGAATTGGAGACATTCACTTATAATGAAAATTGTCTGTATTTTTCTCAATCGAGGGAGTTCATTGAGTCTTCATAGAAAAGTTTCATTACATATTACACGGGAGAGAAAAAATACATTTTTTTTTTTTTTTTTTGTTCCAATACCCGCCTCTTATCAGGCGTGACAATAAGCTTCCACTGTGGTTATGTCAAACAAGATACTGCAGCAGATCCAACCAGGTGGAGCACTTTTCTTTGCTGGTGTCCTTCAACAATAACTGTCAACAAGTTAAGCCAAAGTATGCTTTGGGGCAAAAACCACACACCTTCCTGGACTGATCACCTACCATGTTGTTGCTTTTTCTGCTTCTTGAGTATATCTTAAAAAAATCTTTCTAAAAGATATTACTCAGTGGTCATGCCCTAAGGATTTTTGGAGGAAAGTGAGCAGATGCATGAAGATATGGTAAACATTGTAAATTATATGCCCATTTTTCTGCCCCACCAAGATTTTAGAATTGCTTTTGTGGCTGTGGCTGTCATCTCACCCGTGTTTTCAAAGTATACTACTAAATGTTTGCAATTTTTTTGCAATATGTTCTCATATTTCTCTTTTTTAGCTCTCTGAAATATATCTGAATGTCAGGATTAAAACATTGCTCTTCTTTCATTGAAGTTATCCTGGAAACTTTTTCCCATGACAATTTCTAATGGCAAAATTAAATGATGACACTGTTTCTACTAATAGCTATGTTCTACCTGACACCAGGCTATTTTTAAATCAAAACTCCTCGAAGTTAGAAAAAATGTTGCACATGTGATTCATGTATGACCACATATCTTTGCCATTCTGCTGATCTATGTGATCAGAGAGGGATCTTAGCATGTCACATGAGAAATTTTCCTTCCAATCCAATCTCCAAGATATGTCAGATCTGATACCCTGAAAGGGCAAATCCTATATACACTGAATCTCTTTTTGAAAAGTAAACTCCTTGAGATCAGGAGTTTTCTTTTGGATAAGTTATGTGTAAAACTAAGTACATTACTGGGGTAATTGATGTAAATGACAATATCACTTTTTAAAAATTGGGCCTGTGATTCCACTGATTTTATGGAGCTAGTCTGTAATGATTCAGAGAGGTGCATGAGGCCCTGTGAAATTAAATGACTTGTCCAAAGGCATATATTCAGTAGGTGTCAGGGGTGGGACTTGAACTAAAGTCTTTCTGACTTTGAGGTTGGCCCATCTCCATTATACTATTATTTGTCTCATTTTATCATTGGCAATTGTTTAAATAATGACATGGGAGAACCTATTACATAGGAGCACTATTATTATGTAAGCGCTTTATTTCCTATATGGGTCTTTTATATATCATTGCCTTCTCTTTTATTTATTTATTGAAGGAGGCAATTGCAGGGTAAATGACTTGACCAGAGTTATAGCTAGCAAGTGTTTTAGACTAGATTTGAATTCAAGTGCTCCTGCAACTCGGGCTGGTGCTCTAAATACTTACGGTACCACCTAATTGCCCCATATTCTCAACCTTCTACTTGAATCATACAGCTATATTCTATCTTCATTTCTATTTCCTGGCATCTAATACTTGGTTTTAATTAATTCTTGTTTTTGTTTTTTGAACCTGACAGACCATTTCTGATTGACATAAAGTTATACCAACATAAAATATTGATTTAAAGGTTTCTAAACACAGATATTAGAAAAAGAAAAGGAAAGTGACTCTAGTATGTTTGCCTAGAAAATCCCTAGATGGGGTCACAAAAAGTTAGACACAACTGAAGAACAAAATACATATACTCAAATAACTTTAAAAAACAGCTAACATATTAATTAGTCTGATATTTAAATCATTTAAGCTGAAGTACTTAGTAAGTCTGTTGATTTGGCATTTCACCTTCACTTTAAATCTATACTGTCTGAACAAGTTCATCAATATCCATGTCATTTGACTACTCAAATCAGCCCTTGAGCCCATCATTCCTTTGCAGTTATCATGTCTAACAAGGATATTGCTGTAAAAATGTCTTGCTACCACCAGGCAACTCTGTTAAAACATTCAGAAGTTTCCTACTTCTCAAACTCATGAAATTGCTTCTAATGCTGAAAGTGATCTCAGGATCAATTTCAAAATACTCATGATCAGGGAAAGAAACAAAAGCTGAAGAAACATCCAGGGACCTAAGATCCAAGTTTGGGAGACCCGGAGTGGCGCATGTGTGCACTTCCTTGTACAAATATTGGAATAGTGTTCCTCTGACGCCTTTCCCTTATAAATCTCAGAAAGAAAATTCCACATTTCACTTTGCACAAGAAGGAAGAAAAGAAAATCCATGTTATATTTCCTTTTAATAAATATATTGCTTCTTCATTATAAAATATAAAAGTCCTTCAATATGAAACAAGAGTTAAATAACCCATTGGAAGTTTCTTAGAATCCCACATAAAGAATATATTGAGGAAAGACTTGCCAATTTGCCTTCATTAAACTTCTGTCAAAATTGTACTTAGTACCTATATGTGAATATCTAAAAATGGCAAATTATTAGGTTTGAAGTTTATAGGGGTCAGATTCATTTCTGAAAAACAAAACAGAAAGATATTAGAAGACAGCTGAATTCGGATTAATTGCAATGATATATATATTGGTCCAGGAGAAAGAAGGTAAAACACCCTTCATGCATCTCATTCAACAACTAGAAAACTACCATTCAACAAGTATTTATATGCCTATTATGTGCCAGGAACTGAACTGTGTTTTGGGTTGGGAATGTTTCATGCACTGCCAGACCAGGACATTTTGTCAATTGTTTTTGTTTGACAACTTTTCTTTGTAACCAAGCAAAAAAGAAAAGTTTTCCTCATTAGGGGAGCTAGGAAAGGAGGAAAGAGTATATCAAGAAATGATTTCTCTATAAGTATTGAAAGGTAGTTATACGAAAATTAAACATAAATTAAATAATCCTTAAAGTTGTGTTCTTTTGATAATGTATAATTATGTGCCAGGAATTATAAAAATCAGTATCTTACAGCTATGCCTATATTCACACTATCATTTATATCTAAAATATACCATGTCATTTTCTATTATCCCATTCAAATACCACTTGTTCAAATGCTAGGCATTCTTCAAGGCCCAGGGCAAGTGACAACTTTTCCCTGTAGCCTTGCTGATAATAATCTTTCTTTCTTCTGAACTCTTGTAGTAGTTTGTTTGTATTTCTGTTGTCCATTTATCATATTCTAATTTATACTATAATTATTTGTGTACCTGTCATTTCCTTTACCAGATTAAAATCTCATTGATTCCAGGGACCATGTCTTCTTCACCTAGACATGCCTCTAAATACTTAATAATAATAAAAAAAAAACTTTGTTTTTTTAGTTGGCAGTAGGTAACTGTGGACTTAAACTGAACTAGCTCTCCTATTCGATCTATTGCCTAGCTTGTCCAGGCCCCCACATTATTAGATGCCTCTACTTTAGAAAGCAATAATAGTATATATGGATCATAATGCAAATGGTTATTAACTCCTAGGATGCTTCTTAGAACTTTCTTCTGCCTTTACAAAACTATAGTTTCCTTTTTAAGAGAAAATTTATTCTCTGCATTGGAAAGTCTTGTGTAAAATGGTGGAAATATCTAATACAGAACACACAATTGAATCTATGCTAGTTCAGGACTTAGTCATATTTATGCTAAAAGCCAAATTGTGTATAAAGCATTTCATTCAAATTGGAGTATAGGTACATATGTGTATGTATACATGACATACATATACATACATATATTTACACACACATATACAGGCTACAATTTAAAAACAACTTATAATAATTTCATATTTACTATATTGATATTATAGAAAACAGATTCAATATATAGAAAAACATATGTGTGCATGGTATCTGCACAATAGCGCCTCTCCAATAGATCAGTGTTTAAGTATTGAATGATGATAACAACAATACTGCAGTTATTAGAATTTTCAAAATACAGTAATACATTTTATTATTTAAGAAATCTATTAAAGTCCAATACAAGTTGAATATCTATAGTTTGAAACCTCGACCAAAAACTATGTTTTCAATATGTTTCAGAATGAGAAGAGCCTATTTTTCCCCATTCAGAACATAGGAACATGCCACATTTCTTTGCTATCATGTAAGTCAAGCAATATATTTGGAAAATAATGAAAATGTAAGTTATCAACCCTAAATCTGATCTACTTTTAATTTAATTAAATCATTACAGCCATGTCTTTTGCTAAATTCTTAGCCATAGAGCTGGCCATTGCTTTAAACGTGTCAAATAATCATTTAAAAATAGTATGTACATTCAAAGATAATAAAAGGCCATTTAATGCTAAAAAGGGGAATAAATTGCTGGTCTTTTTTTTTTTTTTTTTTTTTTTTTTTTAAACAAATGGCTGGGAGGGTTATAATGTATTTGATTTTTTTTTTTCCAGAGGTAATCTTAGATGTGGAGTGAATGAAGTGAAGTCTGTTATCAATCCATAACATCTGCCGCAGTGTCAAGTGATGAAATGGGTGACTCCAGAGCCCAAGACAGCTGGGACGGCTTTCTTAATGCAGTAGGGTATTGTGCAAACAAACAGGCACTGATACGGTCTATGGTTGTCACAATTATTCAGGCTGGTGATACATCTTCCTGTATTAGGCTTCTCGAGAAGCCCTATTTCTTTTAAAAGTAAACTACTGTATAACAATCATCACACTAGACTGTAAGTCAGCTAAGTATAAATAAAATAAAATATTCAAAATAAATAAATAAATAGAAATTAAAATTGCTACCTGAATAATAATGCACACTTTATATGAAATAGTTGAAAAAAATCCTAGCTTCAGAATATAAAACTAAAACATAGTGGACATCTCCATTGATCTATAGAGATGAGAGCATTCTCCATTTTTCTTAAGCTGTACAATCCAGGTTGCAAGTAAATTTTTCATTATAAAAGTAAACATAAGTACATCAAGTTCCCTACATCTTGGATATGCCTTCACTGGGCTCTGCATATTTTTAAAATTACAAAAATTAATTTTATAGCAGATAGCTAGCAGTTTTAAGTATGAACATAGCATGATCCACACTTTAGAACAAATCAGAATACAAGTCTCTCTCTAAAAGGAACAGCTGAATTGAGCTACAAATCCAAATTTTCTTGGGTTCTAATTCTTGCTTTCACCAGCTCATGGAATAGCACAACTTCCACTTTAAATCTGACATGACCCCAGAGGCTCAATTCAGGCTCAGATAATAGAAATGCGATTTTACATCTGCCATTTATGAGATTTTGTTAGAACTACCATAAATCAAAACTCCCTGAGTATTAGCTGCTTCCAAACCTTTGCTTTAAGCCACTTTCTAATTCTTGGCAAACAAGGTGATAGTAGTAAATGGAATAAAGATCAAAATAAGTATTTGCTGAGCCATGACCTGGAATGCTCATTCTTAAAGACCAGAATGACAAACTTCAAAAACCCAACCTGATCTAAGTTGAAGAACAAAAGGTTGTGTGTTATTTTTCTTTCTCTTTTCTCTCTCTCTCTCTTTAAAAGTCTAGTTGCTTTCTATGTTTGTGCTGGACTGATTTTTTTTTCCAGCCTGGATTTTCTGGTTTAGCTGTCACCTTGACCGGTAAATCAGAGGTGAGTGTGTTCAGGGCCCCAGCATGCTGGTTTCTGGGAGCCTGACTAGGCAAAATTTCCACCAACTCTTACCTATAAGATCTCATAAATGGGATTTATGGGCCCTGTGGGTATAGAGTAATTGTGTTCACAACAGGAACCCTCTGGGTAAGTGTTCACAGAGTGCTGCAGTGCTTTTCCATCTTCTTCCCCATCTCTAATAGCAGAACCATTTGATTGTCAACAAGACAGCCCCAAATCTGGCTTTCTACAAATACTCTTTTGACTCCAACCAAACATATCAATTTGGTTCCTGTTATAATAAATATATGACTAATTCCTTTATGGTCGCCATTTAATTTTGCAAAATGCTTCAGATCCATGGATACTGATATAAGTCTACTCTTATATCCTGTTGTATAGGCTTTAACTGAGAGTTCTAATGCTGTTACTCATTCATGCATATGATATGACCCTGAGCAAGTCACCCAGTACTACTTCATTTTTCTCTCTTTTTTTTTTTCCTTTGAAAAGAGGTTGATAGTATCACTCTTCCCTGGGGTATTTGGGAGAAAGAACTTGTAAAATTATGGTTAAGCCTTTTGTAAATATTAGATGCTATATTATGATCAAATGAGGGGTACAGAGGTAGCATTTCTCCTTGTAACTTTTCCCCCAAGTATCATATGAACAAAACTATGAGGGAAAGAAGTTTTATTAAAAAGGATTAGCTCAGTAGGCAAATACTGTGTAGTGTGTTTATATAAGTTTTAAGTGCTTAAGGTACAGCATTTGCCAAGGGATTAATTCAAGGGGTAAACAAATTACTCAATTGAATTTTAACAATTTTAAGGTTAGTCCAATTGCTCAAGAAACCTGAGAAGATACATGTATATAGCCTAACAGAATGCTGAAGAAAAAATAAATAAATGAAAATCTAGTCTTTCCTAATTTATTTAACAAATATTTCTTGTATACTTGATCTGTGCAAAGCAATGGGTGAACCTGTCAGCAGATCTTCTTCATCTGACACCTTAAGTCCAGAGAATATTTCACATATGCTTAGTAAAGTAATTAATTTTAAATAAACACTTTAAAAAACTTATTGATTTCAGTACATTCTTCATACCCAAGACAGAGATTTTAAAATTGACCTTAGGATATCACTTAATGGCAAAGTATTTGAAAAATTAAATATAAGTGTGTTTAGATAAAAAAATTCTGTATACAAAGTCATGATACAGATAAGGACACTGCTCTCATCCTAAAATAGCTTACAATTTAGGAATAACAATAGCTGCCATGTACAAAGCATTTTATTGTTTTTTCAGACCTGTCCAACTCTTTGTGATCTCATTTGGAGTTTTCTTGGCAAAGATACTGGAATGGTTTAATATTTTCTATTTTAGCTCATTTTGTGGATGAAAAAACAGGCAAATAAAGTGACTTGTCCAAGATCCCACAGCTTTTAGGCATTTGAGGCCAGATATGAACTCAAGAATCTTCACTCTAGAACTGATACTTTAGCACTGGGCCATCTATCTGCCCATACATAGCATTAAAACTTGTAACTCACTTTCCCACATTGTGTCATTTCATCTGTGCAAAGTCTTTCTAAAAAAAAAAAAAAAAAAAAAAAAGACATACAAGTATACATTCACTCATCTTACATAGCTAAAAAAAGATTGGTTGTCAGGAAATATTTTTTGTAAATCATAGAGCTCACATTGTTTCAGCCTTAAAGGCAGCCAGGAAACATAGCATTGTCTTTGGAGTCATGAAGGAAGGCTTCAGTTCAAATTTTGTCCAACACTAGCTCTGTGATTCTAGGAAAGCCATTTAATCCTTCATCACCTCAGTTTCCTCATATTTAAAATGATGTTAAAAAATAGAGTCTACCTCCCAGAGTTGTTAGAATCAAAAGATATAATATAAAGTATGCTGCAAACTTTAATGTGCTATATAAATGGCATTATTATTAAGATTTTCCTTTCAACCACACATTTAAGTAGGTGTTGTAATCTGTTTATTATTTCTCTGAAATTTACCACATGAATCTATACCACTCTTTTGCTTGTTCAAAGATTCTTCATTATCATCCTTATCCTTAAATATATCATCCTATCTTCAACTTTTTTTAGGTCCAAGGTAAAGGGGGAGAAAGAGGGAGAGAGAGAGACAGACAGACAGACATGATAGACACAGAGAAACACACAGACAGAGACAGAAAGATAACAAAGAGGGGAAGGAAAGAAAGAGAAAGAGAGATGATGTAAGGACATAAATGCCTCTAATTTAATTGCTCATAATTAAAAAAAAAACCTCACAGTGCATTTCAGAAGGTCTTCTTACTTCAAGAGAGGTTAGGGAGAAGATAATAAATTTCCTTTAGTTTTTAGTGAAGCAGCTGTATTTCTGTAGAAATAGTTACATATGGCATGACATGCGATTAGCAATAATTGAGTACTTTTATTATATTATTATTATGAATAATTTAAAAACACTTCAAATTTAAGTCAAACTTTAAGATATATGATCAAAGAGTTAGAGAAAGAAAAACCCTAGGTGTCATCTAGTCCAATGCCTAGAGGGGAAAATGAGGTTTACTGTGTTGAATAACTCAATCTTATGTGGAAGTCAGATCCTTTGTCTTCAAGTTCAACCCATTTTCACTCTTTTATGTTGCTTCAAACATTTGATATATGTTTTCCTTGTGACAAGTATGTAGAATAAGTAGCATTTCTCACAGAAAAGGAAATTGAGACTCAGAATTTCTTTTTTTTATTTTGCTTTTTGTTTATTGTCTCAAGGCTAGTATACTACTAAATATCTAATAGGAGATTCAGTTGATATTTTCTTGAATTCAATGGAGTCCAGATGTAATCCAAAAATGTAACCCAAATATCTATAATAATATATAATCTATAATAATAATTTATATATAAGACATAGTGGGCAGAGAGAACTAGTCTCAGAGTTATGATAACCTGGATTTAAGTTGAGTCTATGACACATATTGACAGTGTAACTCTGGGCAAGTCCTGGTTAAAAAAAAAGAGAAAAATGAAGCAGGACTGGGTGACTTGCTCAGGGTCATATCATATGCATGAATAAGTAATTTTTCTCATTATAACAGTGAAATTACAGGTCTTTTTTCTCTTCCAATATATTGTTCTGTTAGGTTTAAGTAATTTTCCAGGTGAAGGAAGTGGGATTTGAAGAAGTTTATGCATGTATATGAGGATCTAAACATGTCAAATATTAGATGATTCATAAAGCAATGCGTGTTAAAAATAATAAAAAAATAGAATAGGGATTCAAATCTAGGTTGCCTACTAAACAAATCCCCGTTTCTTTCCCCTATATCAATAGTATTAAATGAAGGAAGATCCACAGGATATGGTAAAGGAGTTCAAAGGAAGAAGAGAACTATTTTATTAGGAGCTATTGGAGAAGACTATGCAAAGGTAACATTTGACTTGAACAAAATGAGTAGATCGAATTGCAATAATTTCTTATTTTTTATTAGAGGAATTGAATGGGAATGAGAATCATTCCAGGTATAGCAAATAGTATGAGGAAAGGGAACTCACTAGGCATATATAGGAAGTCATTTAAGCAGTTTCAACTATGAGCCCCCTATAAAGTCAGTAATATTTTTAGATGTTGAATATTGTGCCACACTTTTTTGGATAGACACTCTGTATCTGTTTGCCTGTTACTTCATCTATTTAATAGCTTCACATAACCCATTAGTCTTACCAATGAAGTATCAATATATTTAACAAAATTATTTGCATTGGTGATTTTTCCAATGATACTTAAAGTAGGTGGGGGACATTGAGCCAAGGTTTATCTCAATAAATAGTTGAAGAAATGTAGTGAAAGATTTTTTTTACTGTAATCTTTAATAGATATAATTAATAGTGACACTATATAAATTTTTTCTAAATTCTCTAGTCAAGTCATTTAAATGATTGAATAAGTTATATTTTATTTGCCAGTTACTGTTATCAGGATACCAATTAATTATATAGGATTTTGCCAAATCTTCTTCATTCTTGAAGATAAAGGATGATGATGAATGAGAAGAAGTATATTCAATGTGGATGACCTCAACTTGATTGTCATAACTTGGCAGGAGGAGAAATTTTGCAAAGTAACTTACACAGATATTTAAAGCTTACACACAACCTTGGTTTAGACAATTTCCTTTTAAAACTGTTTGGATTTTATGATGATCCACTCTTGGATCATCATTGCTTCAAGCATGTACAGTGTTGGGTCAATTTATTCTTAAAATGAAGAAGAATCTAAATCAAGACTATTGAAATGGGGAAAATTATTTCTTAGGGTCTAAATGCAGGATATTTCTAAATTGTTAGGTAATTCAGTGATATATTCTGTGCTATGATTCTGACATAAAAATCTATTTTTGGAAGTATAGGAACAGTCAGGAGATATTCAATACTATAAACAATTCCAAATATATCACTAATGTTTTTTTAGATTAAAAAAAAGCAACTAATTTCTGAGTTTTCTTCATAAAATCACAGAATTTCAGTTAGAACAATTTTGGAAGTCATTACTCTAATCCATACAAGAATGAGATCAATCTCTCAACAACATTACTAACAAGTGATTATATGACCTCACTCAGTAGCTTTAAACACAGATCACTCATTGCAGCACTGTCCTCCAATAGTATACCATTCCTTTGTTCTGGGACAGTTCTTGTTCATTAGAAGAATTTTCTTTCCATTCAGCAGAAATTTTCTCTCTTCATTATTCATTTAAATTTTTCAGTTATACCAATTCTTTGGCTCTAAATGGAACATATTACATCCCTCTTTTCTACATTGTTATAGTCCATTAAGAAAGCTAGTCATCAATGAGGATGTATTCCATTTCCTTAAGATTGATTGTTTAGACAATTTTTATTAATTAGGGATTGTAGTAGATGAGAGTTTGGAAAATAGTTCAAATATTGATTTCAGTACTTAGTAACAGTGTGATCATGGGAAAATCATTTAATATCTCTGTGCCTCAGTTTCTTCATCTGGAAAAAAAGATAATAATAGTACCTCCCTCAGAGTGTTATAATGAGGATCAAATATGATAATGAATTTAATGAACTTTGATATCCTTGAATTACTACTTAAAGCTTAGCTGCTTCATTCCTCTTCCTCTTATTATTATTGTTGTAGTTGTTATTATTATAATTTTAGACTTCAGAAGTAAATCAACTGCTCTTCACATCAGAGAATTATAGGTATGCCCAACTTCTAAGAGATGACCTGAATCCCAGAAGGGCTTTCTGCCATACTTACCCCCTCCCCACATCCATGACTAAAGAGGCTCCTATCTTTACAGAACCAGAAATATATCTCTTGTTTAAAACTAGGTAGAAATTGGGCTTCAGGGAAAAGAGAGGCCAAATGAAACTAGTGCCAGGGCACATCCTGTTTCATTCCATTGGTCACCCTGAAAAGTTGCTTTGTGTGATCCATAGCAGTTCCTCCATCCAGCTTGTTATCAGGCATAATTTTGTGAACATCATTCAGTGTTTGTTGGAGTTTTCCAAACCCAGGTCAGTCGCCTGTGTCAAACATCCAGGTCAGGAAGATTCAAACCGCCAGCTGAGTTGCTCTCTTCCATATTTTGTTCTCTGGGCTGAAATTGAATTTGCCCCAAAAGCAAACATTGCATCAACTATATCCCTCTCTTATTTGAATCCCTCTTGGGCTTGGAAAGGATTCTGTCAATTTAAAGATTTAGCCAGATGGTACAAAAGATTATTTTGGTTATATATAGAAATGAGATTTCTTTCAATTTCTTTCTATTAGGACCAGTTTCCCTTGGATTCATTACTAGTCAATCTACAAGTCAGACAAAATTATTACATCATTTAAGTCCCTGTATATTCCCACATTGTTAAAACAGGGCAGCAAACTATTGATGAAGCTTTCTGATTAAAATTATTTACCTTTTGTAGATGTCAGAAGGTACTCATTGTTGGCAACTTCAAAGTCCCTCAGTTCTTGGATAACTTTGTACATACGCACACACACATACATACACACAACTATAGTATGATTTGAAGGCTAACACAAAACAATCAATCTCTTGTCCCCAAATGATATCTATCCCATCAACTTATTATGATGCTAGAAATTCTGCCAATAATTACTTTTGGTTAATGTCCCACATCTCCAATAGTCTTTAAATAAAATGGAAATTGCACTGAGAAACCCACAGTATAAAGGAACAACTACATTCATTCCATATTTTGGGCATTGCAATGTGAACTCTCCACAATTCCTGTGCTGCAGATGATTCAAGGATCATTGCCCTCATTGGACAGATGAGGATACAGGTATAGATTGATACCCATGGTTATTTTCTCAGTATCAAAACCAAGACTCAGTATCAGATATCTTTGTTTCAAGATCAGTATTCCTCCATCTATACCATCCATAGCCTCACATCTACTTCTACCTATTATAGAATTGTGATTACTTCTTAAATGTCATCAACAAGCATGAATTAAGTACCTATTATGCACCCAATATAGTGCTAAACTGTTTACAAATATTGTCTTACTTGATTATCAGCATCATATAAGGAAGCAGCTGGGTGGCATATAATTATAATGCTAGTTCTGGAGTCAGGAAACCCTGAGTTCAAATCGAACCTCAGATACTTAGTACCTGTATGATCCTAGGAGCTAGGGAAAAGTCCTGTTTGGTCCTTGTTTGGGTCCTGATTGACTCAAATTGAATGTAAATATCAGTCATTTCTACTTTGGCCAGAAACCTTGAATGTCTTCCCCTCACAGATTTATTTATTTATTTAGATTTGGGATTTTTGTACTAAATGAAAAAGAAGATTCTTTGCCTCAATTGCTACCTAGCATTAACCACTAAATGGGTGCTGCCTCAGCCAAACTGAGGCCTATTGAAGACCTTATCTTAAAAAGTCTTCCCACTGTATCCTGAGCCATCTCTAGTTGTCCTGATTGATACTGGCCACTGGACCCAGATGGTTCTGGATAGGAAAGTGAGGTAGGTAACCTTGCTCATCTATCCCTCACTAAAATCCAATTCAGTTGCTGGTCAGGGCATCACTTCCCTGATGTCATGGTCCTCTTCAAGAATGAACTTGCTTCAGGATTTTCAAATATAAATAGAGATGATAGCACCTGTCCTGTAAGGTGATTATGAGGAGCAAATGAAATACATGTAAAATACTTAGCTCATTGCCTAACACATAAAAGATACTATGCAAATGTTCATCTTCATTACTCCTGAAATAGGTGCTATTTAGTAGAGATAGTAGTGAAGTGACTTGTCTAGGGTCACACAGCTAGTAAATGTTGTAGACTAAATTTGAACTTTGATCTTATTGACTCTAGACCCTATGCTTTAGCCACTGTGCTATACCACTTAGCTGACCAATCACTTTTTGATTGAAGACCTCCAATAGTAGATGAGATCCAAATTTCAACATGGTCCAATATACTTTAGGGGCAATTCTAACTGTAGTTTTCTTTGTTTTCCTATCCATTGATCTAAAATTAATTTTATCTCAAAAGAAAAATAGATCAAGATTTTCAACTAAAAAGGCATCTAAGACTTTACTAGCTATGTGACCTTGAGGACATCTATCCCTTATTCTGTGCCTCAATTTTTTCATGATCTGTAAAATGTATAAAATAGTATTTATCTTCCTGGCTTGTTTTTAGAATCAAGTTTTATAGCTATATTTCTATATAGATATAAGTATATGTGTATGTGTGTGTATATATATTTATATGTATTTATTTATATATATTCACACATATATACATGCACATTCTTAAAATTTTCCATTTGCCAGTCAACTTATTTTCTACTTACTTCAATTGTTCTTCTCCTCTTTCTCTTTCTCCTTCTCCTCCTCCAATCAGTCACTTAAATTCATTGTCTTTTTTCTCAATTGTGAAGTGATAATATTGATACTCATACCACTGTCTGCATGGAACTATTGTGAGCACTGACACAAGGCAATGGGCATAAAGCATTGCACATAAATGTTAGTTATTTCATTGTCTTTCATGTCATTTATACTTGAACAGGTATAGATACTTTCTAAAGACCTGGAAAACTTTTGAACTCAGGAATAATCCTAGTGCTGCTTCAACTAGGCTTTGAATTCATGTCCAGAGGAAGAAACACTTGGATCCTAGGCATAATCTTAGTATTACAATGGTTACTCTTCTCAAACGATATTCCTGTAATCAAATGAAGTATCACCTCAGAAAATGAAAAAAGCGGTATGGGGAAGAGTAGAACTACATTGTTGCTCAGATTTGAAGTCACACACCAGATTCAATGGCAGAAAGTCTGGGGTCTTAGACACAAGACTTGTTAATGGAACCAACTGCATATTTCATCTGTGGGATATTTTCAAGATGGGTAACATTCCACACTATCTTGGGATAGAACTACTAAAAAGGTGTCACATGAATATTGTTCACTGTTTACCGATTTAAACCTCTTGTCTGAATCCTCTGCTAGTCTCTTTCAAACCCAAGTTTCTTGGGTAGTATAAGGAAGAATACATCTGTAAAAGATTGGAAATTGAGGGGATACCCATCAATTGGGGAATGGCTGAAAAAGTGTGGCATATGAATGTAATGGAATACTATTGTCCTATAAGAAATGTTGAGTAGGCAGATTACAGGAAAACCTACAAAGGTCTATATGAACTGATACTGAGTGAAATGAGCAGAACCAGAAGAGGATTGTTCACAGAAACAGGACAAAAACAGATAATCAACTTTAATAGACTTATCTCTTCTCAGCAATATGACTTAAGATATTTCTAAAAGACTGATGGTGAAGAATGGTATTTGTCAGAGAAAAAAATTATGGGGTCTGAATGCAGAATGAAGGATACTGTTTTCAATTTGTTTATCTTTTTTCCTCTTTTTTCTTTTACAACATGACTAATGTGGAAATGTCTTTAATATGACTGTAAATGTATAACCTATAAAAGCTTGCCATCTTGGGTAGGAGGAAGAAGAAACAGAGTGGAAGAAAAATGCAAATCAAAATCATATAAAAGTAAATGTTGAAAACTAAAAAATTAAACAATAATGTTAAAATTTTTTAAGAGTAATTTAAAGCAGAAAGAAGAGCAACAAAAACAAATATTGGCCTTATTAACAACAACAACAAAATACACCCATGCTATATTCCATTATCATAGGACCTTGAATAGTAGAGACTTGAACTAACTAGGTCTTATTTCTTTTTTATTAATTAATTAATTTCTTTTTATTACACAATTTTTGTGAATTATGTTGGGAGAGAAAAATCAGAACAAAACGGAAAAACTATGGGGGAAAAAGAAAAACAGAAAAAAGAAGTGAACATAGCATGCATTGATTTACATTCAATATGAATAGCTCTTTTCTGTCTGCAGAAGGCATTTTCTGTTAAAAATCTATTGAGATGGCTTTGGATCATTGAACCACTGAGAAGAACTAAGTCTTTCAAAATGGATTATCACACATTCTTGCTGTTGTTATGTACAAAGTATTCCTGGTTCTGCTTGCTTTGCTTAGCATCAGTTCATGTAAGTCTTTTCAGCTCTGTCTAAAATCAGCTTGTAGATCATTTTAATACAACAATAATATTTCAAGACCTTCATATGCCACAGCTTATTCAACTATTTCCCAAATGATGGGCATCTACTCCTTTTCCAAATCGTTGATACCACAAAAAGAACTGCTACAAACATTTATGTACATGAGAGTTGTTTACCTTTCTTTATGATGGTGGCACTGTTGGATCAAAAGGTATGCACAGTTTGATAGTCCTTTGGGCATTGTTCCAGATTACCAGCTAGAATGGTTGGATCATTTCACAACTCCAACAAGTCCCATTTTCCCCATATCACCTCCAACATTTCTCATTGTCTTTTCATGTCATCTTAACCAGATTGAGAGATGTGAGGTAGTACTGGCTGTAAAAGTTTTCCTCCAACTTTGTACTTTCCTTTTAATCTTATTCTTTTGTTTTTGTTTGTACAAAACTTTTGAATTTAATGTCATCAAAGTTGTCTATTTTGCCTTTCATAATGTCCTCTAGTTCTTCTTTGATCATAAATTTCTCCCTTTCTAAAGATCTGATCCCCTTGCTCTCCTAATTTGTTTAGGGTATCACCATTTTTGCCCAAATCATATACCCATTTTGAACTTATTTTGGTATGGGGTGTGAGATGTAGGTCTATGATGAATTTTTTATATTATTTCCCAGCAATTTTGTCAAATAGTGAGTTCTTATTGCTGAAGCTAGAGTCTGAGCCCAGATCTTACTTTTAAATTTCCTTATATCTATGATCTCATAAATGTGGTTACTCCTTCCAATGATACAAATCCATACCTTATCTTCTTCATAGCCTCTTGTTAATCTGACAGATGACTCACTCAAATTATTGGAGATCTTTGAGTTTTTGTGATATAGCTATAAATCTTAGTTTCATTAGATCTTTTTTACTAAATGTTCTTAGGTTACAACTGAAGGACATCTACTTTATAAGCATTCCCTTTCTTTGAAACATTTCTCCATATTTTTGCCTTATCCAGGCCTTATCTATTCCTTAGCCCCTTAACTATTCTGACCTTTGTGTCCATTGTCTTCGTTTTTCCTCTGGTATCTCTCCTTAATCAATTGCAAACTTCATCTCTAATAGCCTCTATTTAAACTCTTTGCAAGGCTACCTTCTTCAATGCTGATCTCTCCTTCTCTCATATATCCCCAAATAATAGAGGACTAGATCCTCCCTGAATAATTGCTCAATAGCTGTTCCTTTGAGTGTTCTCCATCAGATTCTTGTTATGCTGGTCTCCAGACTTCTAAGTTCCTCTTATATCTTTCTCAAACAATTCAGTAACTGTTTCACAGTCTTTATTACCCAACTGTTGCTTTCATTCTTGGCATCTCCAACATTTACACTGATACTTCCTCAAACACTATGGCTTTTTATGGTTCATAAAATTTTTGATTTATCATGAGTTCAGAGGAGAGATATATCTATATGAGCAAATGCTATAGTTCACATATTCTGCTTTGAATGAGATTGTCTCAATCTCTTTGATGCCAATAGTAGAGAAGGAAGTTCAGGAGATGAAAAAGTTTCTTCTTTGCATGAATGGTTTTATGATGTGAGGCATTTACTATCTGTTTTCCATTATTTAGGATATCATTTTAGTAACATAATTGAATGCATGCCCATGTATTCTATCTATCAATATTCTGCAGGGATCATGTCACTCTAAACGTTGACACTGCTGTGTCATGCAGGTATAATGTTTAAAATTCCCATAATTCAGATCATGCTGTATACATGTCATTTTGTGCATACTAAACAAAGACATAGCATTTTAAACAAATGTGTTGGGTCCTGATGATGTAAGGACCGAATGTAATATAAGCCAAAAATAATGATGTTCTTTCTGCCCTTTGTCTGATGTCCTTACTCTTAGTCAACATTATCTACTCACACAAGTATCATTTAACAGAAAAATTTCAATTGAAAATGAGACAATGTTGCTGGTCTTTTTGATTATCACACCATCTCAGAATTAAAGAAGAAATCACCAAGTCCACTAAAAAGAACAAATTCTTTATACAATATCTCTAAAAAAGTAATCATTTGACTTTTCTCTGAAGGCTGCCAGAAAGAAGTATAAACCTGCTTTCTCTCAAATCTGGGATGGTTTTGAAAAGGGATTGTCCTATGAAGCTTAGTGAATCAACAGAGGGAAAGGTGACTCCTGAATGGTTGTAAGAATGCTGAATTCAGTATTTGATGCTGATATTAATAATAAATTCATATTTGTAAAATGCCCAGCTATTGTTACCAAAGACAAAATGGGGATAAAAAGACAAAAATTAAACAGCCCTTACTCTTAAGGAGTTTACATTATATTGAAGGTTGTAGTATATATAAAAAATTATAAACATAATATAAGGGAAATAAATGTGATTGTGGGTGAATACTAGGGCACTGGAGAATCAGAAAAGGTTTCATATAGAATAATTAAAATCTTTTATGGATAGCATGATAGAGTCAAAAAGGAACTTGCTACAAAGCCAAAATACCCAGGTTCAGATCCTGCCTCTGATACAGGCTATCTGTATGATTTTGGGCAAATCATTTTAAACTCCTTGGTTTAGTTGTCTCATATGTGAAATAGGATGGTTGCACTAGATAGTATTTGAGACCTTTTAAGTTCTAAAAATGATCTTATGAAAATGTATCTTTAAGAGAAGGTAATTACTGCAAGACAAGTAAAGACTAGAGAATGCAGGCTTTGTGGACCTAAATAGTGTTGAAATAACATTCAATTTGTACTATTTGCATCATTACTTATGAAAAAGGTTGATTTTCTAAATTGCTAACAATTGATTACCTGACTCCACATGCATGTGTGAAGTATGCATGTGCTTTAATGTATATATCTGTACATCAGTCTTATATCTGTCTCTTGACCATTCTAGTCTTTCAAGTTTTTACTAATCCTTCTCAAATATATTAATGAGAATAACTACTAATATCCATAAGAAGTAAATTGCTCACATTCTAGATTTTATTTCTCAATTCTATCAAATATCATATTTTGCATTAAAAATACAGGTTATTTCCATTCAAACCACATATGAATTGGGGCCCTTATTATTTTTTGTTTGGATGATATTCCAAGCCTTTCAGTTTAAGTTAAAATTGCATAAGTGCAATTTTAACTATTTTACTTCAATCTTCCTTCTTCTTCTCTATGTGCTGAATCATTAAGAAAATGTACATGAAGATTTGGAAGAAAAATTTCCATTTTAACATCAGTTATATCTTCCCCAACTATCATTTTGAGATATCATCATCATTCTGAAATATATAGACCATGTTCATTTTGGGGGGCTTGGGACTAAGTATTGATGGAGCTACTCCCATGTATTTATACTTTCCTCACCTTCTTTGTATTAGAAGCTTTTTGAAAGTTTGAAATCCAAAGGAAAGAAAGAGATATTGAGTGACTTATCATGTGGTCAAGTTGCCACTCCATTACATTCACTCCTCCCAATACCACATTTTCCATTTGGATCTTTCCAACAGGATCAAATTCCTCTTCACAGATCTTTGCCTATCAGGGTGTCTTCCTTCATTTCACAGTGGCACCTTAAGAAAACCCCTAATTGTAGAGCAACAGGAGCTGTTTTGTTTCTTCTAAATGAAATGTTATAAGGTCCTTCCCACTTCTTCACTTCCCTGCCTTATATCTAATCACTAGCCCTATCCAAGAAAATCAACAATTTTTATAAAAAGATAGAGGTTTAGCATTATCTTAGCCTTCTAGAGATGAAGTCTTAATTACCTATTCGGTTCAGTACATTTAAAGATCATCTGTTGCTTCGCAACTGAAATTAAGGCAGGAAGAGATGAACTAAGATAATTACTTGGATAATTCCTATCAAAACTCCATCAAAATTAATTTCCCTGAAAAATCAGATGATGAGACAATAAGAATTATTTTATTTATTTGTTAGCTTTGCTTCAGTTTTCTTAATTCCCTAATTAAATTTTGTGTGTCTATGGACAGGAACCACATTAATGCAGGGAAAGAACAAAATGGGGAAGCATTGATTCATTCTTATAATTTTTTTTCTAAAGAGGAAGTTAGCTCCTATACTTGTATCTTAAACTCACATCTTCCTATCAGTTACTAGTGCCTAAATAGCCACAATGCAATTGTTCTATGAAAAGTACAAAAGATATAATTAAAATATTTAAGATCATTGTGTTTAGGTTCATTATGTCTTCTTTGTAAAAATATGCACACACATGCATACATATATCAACTGATTTGAAAATTTATATGTATATTTGCAAATATACATATATGTTGTTAGTATAATATGTACATAGTTATGTACATATATAATATATACATTATATATAAATATCGTGTCAAAACAGATTTTAGTTCTTTTATCTTTTAAATTCTTGAATAGAGGGTAGAGATTTAAATATTCAGCAATTTTTACAAAATAAAATATATTTTCCTTGTAACCTTTCTATCTGCATATTATAAGGAACTAAAGTATAATTCACATGCACACACATACACACACATACACACACACACATGCAAATGTACTAACAGAAAATAGCCAGTTAAATTTTTAAAACCTCTTCTTCTATTAACATGAAACTCGTTAGAAAAAAAAATCTTAAGTTTCATTGACTTAGCAACAAACATAGAGTTGTCTGTAGAGGAGCTGTCTCTGGTATTGTTAGCAAAGGAAAACTGGAAATGAAAGGGGAAGAAACAATCTGAAAACCTATAGGTAATTGCAAGGAAAAATGAGTATTAAAAACAACCCTTTCAAAGGTCTTCTAATGTGCAATATTTAAATACAAACAGTAACTAGTGTTACACCAGCTGCTCTCAGGTTTGCAAAATATATCAAAGTGCAGCATATTGGAATGAGTCCTGAGTTTCCATTTACTTTATCTATCCAGACACATCAATTCTTTTTACTCTAGCCTGATAAAGTGGAACTGCAGCAGATAAATGAGCCAGTGGAGCTGACATAATGTATTTGTCACAAAGAAATGCTGGATAAAAAAGCATGACTTTGATCCTCAATGAGACTACTATTTTTCTATACCATGAATTTGATTCTGACTTGATCCTTACAGCCATCATATGGGGGAAAAAAGTTTATTCTCATTTCATTGCAGACTATTAGACTATTAAATGATATATCCTTTAGTGGCTATTCAGGGAAGACTGGGAAATAGGAATGGGTGAGAGTTTTACTATTAAAGGATGCTTCCTTGATTAAATAATTAAAAAGTAAATGTTTATAGGTAAATAAATAAATGGTTTATTGCATTTCTGAAACCAAAGGTATGACTTTATAATCTTTTGCTGGTTACCTTGACTTTGTTTCCCCTATTATACATATAACTCATAAATTATTATTTCATATCTGAAAAATGGAAATAAATTTGCCCAGTTTTTAATTTGGGTTCTTATTTAATTCTTCAGCTGACATGCTATAATCAATTCTTTCTAGCCAGATATAATTTGCTTGTCTTTCTGTATCTGTTTTCATAAAAATGAATAATTCATAAAATAAAGGTTTAGAGTTGAGTTTTGAACTGCATTAGACATTTGTTTACTTCATCTCTTGATTCTATTATCCAACTAAATTAATTGAACACCATTTCTTTATGCCATTAGACAAATAAAAATACCTTAGGTAGAATCTACTGCTGGTAAACAGACACAGCAAGGTATAAAACAATAGACTGCTGGTGACCTATTCCCTAAGCAGATGGGTAAACATTGCATTGGAAGAATTTATAATAGAGAAAGAGAGAGAGATTCCTGAACTGATATTTTCTTTATGAATGTTTACCTTGTATGGGAGCCATACACATTAAAAAAATTCCTTATGCCCTGTGGATCATTAGCCCAGTAAGTGAGGAAGTGACATTTGGTGAACTATATTTGGTACTGGAAATCCAAACCAATCATTTAATTCCAGGCTTACCATAGAGCATATGTATACATGATGGGAAACAGCCAATCTGAGGTAGAAAAGAAAGGTTCTTATGATCTGTGGCCACACATTTTAACAATTAACCCTTATCCTCCCCAAAGAATGTTTCATTCCTTTGTACTAAAGGAATCATGCTGTTTTGCTCTGTTGTACAGATATAATAGCAGTCTATAGAAATGATAAGTATTAGGATTTATTATGTTTTGCTAGGCTTTCCCCCCCAAACCCTTGCCACCTTCCTTTCTATTTTGTTCAGTATAGATCAGGTTATAGCTTATTCATTAATGGACAGAGGTGTTCACATCTGTCATCACTTTGCTTTCTCATTTCTTCTTGTGCAAGTATCTATAAACTCCTCTCTGAGCTTCACTCCTGACTACTTGGTCCATTTATCTAATGAGTTTCCCCCCCAGCAAACTTGGCAAAACTATTATAGTTTTTGCTACCTATCCAGGAGAGGAAAAAGCAGCAGAACACTATGATTTTCAGAAATTTCAGTGGTCCTTGATCTCTGACACAGGGAATTCCATTGCACCAACATCTCAAGGTAGCTTTTACAACACATAAGACTGCATCTCAAACTATATCTTGATACTGGACCCAGATTGCTCTGGAGGGGAAAGTAAGGTAGGTGACCTTGTACAGCTCTTCCTCACTTAAATCCAATTCTCTTGCATGACATGCCATCACTTTCTTGATGTCATGGTCCTCTTCGAGAATTAAGAATAAGCCACCTCTATGAGTAAAGTTGGCCTGAAATTGGTCAGTTGAAAGACTCCTTCTTTCCTTCACTCCCTCTCTCCCTCCTTCACTCCTTGCCACCCTCTGTCCATATAGGGTATCATACCCTTATATACCTCTTTTTATTGGCAAAATCAAGGGCCTTTTTTGTTCTTTTGTGTTTAAGTAAATTTTTTTTATTTTTAATACACATTGCTTTAGGAATCATATTGGGAAAGAAAAATCAGAGCAAAAGGGAAAAACCACAGGAGAGAGGAAAAAAAAAACAGAAAAAAGAAGGGAACATTGCATGTGTTGATTTACTTTCAGTCACTTTAGTTCTTTTTCTGGATGCAGATAGAATATTCTGTCCAAAGTCTGTTGGAATTACTTTGGATCACTGATCCAAGTCTTTCATAGTTGATCATTGCACATTCTTGCTATTATTGTATGCAATGAATTCCAGATTCTGTTTGTTTTGCTAAGCATCAGTTTGTGTAAATCTTTCCAGGCCTTTCTAAAATCAGTTTGTTCATCATTTTTGTAGAATAATAATATTCCATTATGTTAATATACAACTTGCTCAGCCATTCCCCAATTGATAAAAATCTATTCAGTTCCCAATTCATTGGTACCACAAAAAGAGCTGCTACAAACATTTTGTACATTTTTCTCTCCGTTATGATTTCCTTGGGTCACAGACCCAGTAATTGTATTGCTGGTTTAAAAAGTATGTACAGTTTTTAGCTCTTTGGGCATAGTTCCAAATTGTTCTCCAAAATGGTTGGATCATTTCACAACTCACCAACAATGCTTTAGTGTTTCAGTTTTCCCACATCCCCTCCAATATTTATCATAATCTTTTGCTGTAATTTTAGCCAGTCTGGGAGATGAGTGGTGGTGTTTTATTTTGCATTTCTCTAATCAATAGTGATTTAGAGCATTTTTTCATATAAATTTAGATGGATTTGTTTTTGTCATCCGAAAATTTTGTTCAAGTTCTTTGACCATTTATCAATTGGGGATTTTAGAGATGAGACCTTTATCAAAAACATTGATTGTAAAGATTTTTTTCCCCCAGCTTTATATTTCTCTTTTAATTTTGTTTCTGTTACTTTTGTTTGTGCAAAACCTTTTTTATTTAATTATTTTTTTTTTTCTTGAAGCATACTGCTCATCATTTCCCATGGAACAATAATATTCCATGACAATCACATACCAGAAATTATTCAGCCATTCCTCAGTTGATGGGCATCTCCTGGTTAGTTGAAAATTTAATTAAATTTTTAATTTAATGTCATAAAAGTTGTCCATTTTGCCTTTCATATTGTTCTCTATTTATTCTTTGGTCAAAACCTTTTCTAAATATCCCATATATAAATTATCCCTTGCTCTCCTACTTACAGATACTCTTAAAAGCACTTTTTTTTTCTCTTTTGCATCTCTGAACCCTTCCAAGATATACTGAAGTTTATTGGCTAGAATTGTTTCTTAAATACCAGGTTTTAAACCAAAATCCATCTGATTCTAATTGGCAACCAATTGTTCCTAGATTAAGCCCATTTGGTCACTGTCTGTATCCTTATTAACTCACATTCAATGTAAATATCAGCCATTTCTGTTTCAACTGGAAACCCTACAGGTCTTCCCCTCCCATATTCATTCATTTGTTTGTTTAATTAGTTAGATTTTTTTTTTGGACTAGATAAAAGAGAAGATTTTTTGTCTCACTTGCTATCTAGAATTAATCACTGAATGATGTAACCTCAGTCAAACTGAGACATGTTGAAGACCTTAGCTTAAAAAGATCAAGGTCTCCCATCATCTTCAGTCATCTTGGGTTATATCTTGTCACTGGTCCTAGATGGCTCTGGAGGAGAAAGTAAGGCAGGTGACCTTGCACAGTGATCCCTCACTTAAATCCAATTCACTTGCATATCATGACATTACCTCCTCTTCAAGAATGAAGGATGACCAGTAGTTACAAGACTTTCCAAGGAAACAGTGATTCCCATATGTGGATGGGAAGAATCTCACCAGATTACTATAATATATCTCCTACACACATATGGAAAGATTCACCCCAGGGCCTTGAATCCCAGCAACTCCACTCCTTTCTTACTATGGATTTTCTCTTGGCTTGTTTATTACTCTTCTTCCCTTCTTTGTCCTGATAGTTTCATATAAACAATACTTTGTTGCTTCTGCCACTCAAATGCACAATGCTCTGGCTTTAGGGTGCCTATATGCATCTATAATGGTGGAAATGTTCATGGACTACCCAATTCAAATGACCACATCTGGTCAAATGAGTAGATGTGGTCATCTACTCCCTGACAGTCTCTATAATTACACAGCTGCTATGCTTCCTTTTCATTTGTTCTGCCTTTTTTGTAGTGCTATGAAGTACTTGGTATGTTATAAAAATGAAACAACTATATTATACTGGCGGGAAAATTAGAAAAAGGGGGTTTGTGAAATATAGACTTTGGCAGTTGCACAACCTTTTTTCCCTGGAAAGTGTCACTATGCTCTAGAGATTCTCTGTTATGTTAGGTCTACAGTTGTCAGAGTTAATGATATCTTCCATGTTCAATTTATCAAGAATAGTTTATGCAACTATAATTAAAATTTTCTAGAGAAAGTAAGAAATTAGTAGAACTTGGAAAGCAAATATGCATGACTATAATAATATTAACAGAAACTATAACAACTACAAGGCAAAAAGAAAGTTATGTTATATAATTAAAAGGAATAAATTTGCCCTCCACTCTCCAAGAGATATATGAGAAAATACTTCTCTCCCATCCATGCAGAGGCAAGGGGCGTTAGATGTGGAAAATGACATGTAATGTCATACTTGTTTAAAATAGTGGTTAGATTTGATAAGATATTATTTTCTCTAGGCACAAATAACAAAGGATATTTTAAAAAATAAGGAAAAGAACCTATATGTACAAAAAATATTTGTAGCATTTTCAGGGCAAAAACTGGAAATTTAGAAGATGCCCATCAACTGAGGAATGGCTGAATAATTTCTGGTATGTGATTGTCATGGAATATTATTGTTCCATGGGAAATGATGAATAGTATGCTTCAAGAAAAAAAAATACTGGAAAATTCTCCATGAACTCAAGCAAAGTGAAATGTACTATATGCAAAGTAATAGTCATTTTCTGGGGTGAACAGCTATAAATGACTTCACTATTCTAAGTAGCACAGTGATCTATGACTACTGTTGAAGGATTTATGATAAAAAACCAAGCCAAAAAAAAAAATACCTAAACCCAGAGAAGAAATTGATTGTGTCCTCTCTTGTGATTTGAATACATATTTTATAAAGGACATTGATAATCTAGCTAGTGTCTAATAGAGAGTAAAATGTATAAAAAATAGTGAAAGGAATAGATGATAAAATAAAATTTGATGGTACATGTTAGATATTTTCTAGTGTTTGAAAGACTGATACATGGAACATAGATTGTATTTCTTTTGCATAGCCCCAAAGGGCAGAAATAAGGGTAGGTGGTAGAAGCTACAAAGAAACAAATATACTTGAGGTAGAAAAAACGAAAATAAAAACTTCATAAACAATTAGATGCCCCAAAAGTGAAATGAGATTTATGAGATAAGATTATCCTTTATGTCTTTAATCAAGAATTTAATCCTCAGTTGTTGGGTATGTTGTGGAAGGGATTTGATTTCTGATTCAAATATAAAGTCCTCTACTTGGTCTTCAAAGCCCTTTTTTACAGGTTGCCTGATTCCTATTTTTCCATTCTTTACACATATTTTTTTTTATTCCACATTATCTAAGATCTGATAGTACTGTCCCTCCAGCTGTTCCTTGCACAAAACACTTCATCTTCTAACTCCTTGCATTTTCACTGGTTGTCTGATATACCTGGCATTATTTCCCTCTTTGTATGGGCTTCAGACTTCCCTGGCTTACTTCATATCTCAGCTAAAGTTCACTTTCAGCAAGAAACCTTTAATGATACCCCTTAGTATTATGCCTGATTTCAATTAATCATCTTCAAATTATCCTTATATATGTTGCATATGAATTATTGTTTTCATATATTTTCCATTAGATTATAAACTTTTTTGGAGCAAGAATGACTTTTATCTTTCTTATTTCCCATACACTTAGCATATTATCTGTCACATAGGTGTTGTATAAATGCTTATTGATTGACTGGTATGGCTTGGAATAGGAATAATGCAGATTTTGCACTGTTAATCATCTGCTCTTTGCAATTAGTTGCTATGTATTGATAATTTTACCTATGTTACAGCTCTGAAAATTATATCCTTCACTGTCATTATGTCAAATCAGTCCTTGTTCAAATCTTTACCATCTTCTTTCTGACATATTGAGAAAATCTCCTATAAATCAATGATTCAAGCTTGCGTCATTTGTATAGTACATCCTCATTGGTGAAAAGCATAATCACTCAAAGTTGCATCTCTGGATATGGGTGGAATTTTTGATAACCCGAGAGGAAAATTGGACTTCAAGAGATGGCATATGCAGTTTCAGGATTTCCTCCAAAAGAGTCCCCTGGAAGAAAAAAAGACTCTGGTAAATAGCAGACATGTAAACAAGCTGGTATTTCAACCATTCCTAATTTCCAGCTTGAATCCGTAGAGACTATCAAGAATTTCTGCTTGTGTGAGATCAGATTGTTTCTTGTTTGAGAAGAGATATAGTTCTCTCAATGGAACAGTTCATTCACTTTGTGAATTTGTATAATTTCTCTTTTTCTAATTCTTTTTCTCCTGTGATAAATGGATTTATTCACTATTTGTATTGGTCTTTTGTGTAAGTAATATTTAGTTACTTATAAAACTTGGTGAAGCCTTCCTCTAGAAATTTGATTGATTTCCCATTTAAAAGATAGTGACCAAAAAAGCAACATTGCTGTAAGAATAAGATAATTTCTCCAAAGCTATTAATATCTGCTTAGAATACCAATTCTTATTTGTTATCCACTTTCTGCAAAATGGCCAACCTTTGGGCCTCAATCTCATGATCTTCTCTAGACAAGAATCAAAGTCTATCTTAAACAGGAATAGACAAGAGTACTATTCATGCCTTCTTTTAAGTCACATCTAATCAAATTCATTTGTTCATATATATAAACTATATGGGCAATGCATATGCCTTACATTCCGAATTGGTCCTTGCTTACCATCTCTTTTCTCCAATCCCTCCTCCACACAGTTACCAAATAGACATTGCAAAGGTTAAGATCTGATTAGATTACTCATAATCTACTCATGAAGTTTCAGTTGTGCCTCATTATATTAAGTTTAAATTCTAAACTTTTCTCTTTGCATTTTAAGACCAAATAGTCTGACTCCAGGTTAGCTTTCTAGATTTATTATTCATTTATCCCCCTCTTCAGACTAAAATTACTTAATTTGTTTCATTATTCTATCATGGAATTCCATCTTTTATCTTGGTGCTATTGCCCAGCCTGATCTACATACTTGGAATGTTCTCTTTCAAAAACTTTGCCTCTTGGAATTCCTCCCTACCTTTCCTCAAAGTTCAGTTCCAGTGTCATCTATACAAGACTTTTTTTTGATCACCTCAGTTGTGAAAGGATACCTAAAATTAATAAACATCCTAAAATGTCAGTTAATTGTTAATAAGCATTTTAAAGTGTTTATGTATTTATTTATCTATGTACATATTATACATTCAAAGTAGAATGTAAATACTCATTGACAGAGATTCTTTATTTTTATCATCAGACCCTAGAAAAGGGTTTTATATCTATTAGACATTCAATGAATATGTGTTGAATTAACTGAATAATATCTAATGCTTCTTCCAACTTTGGAATTTTGTTGAAGATCTAAAATGTCTCCCAAAGGTTAATGGGATCCCCTGAGGAACCATTTCAAGGATCCTAAATGCAGATAGCCAGAATCTGGTATATACTAACAATTAAGAACAAACACACCTGCCACACAACAGCGGGGTGAGGTAAGAACAAGAAAATTTGTTTGGAAGGCAAGGAAAGTGAAGAAGTAGAGGAAAAGGTTTGAAAACTAGAGATTTTAGTTAATCATTAATCAATAATTATTTATTGGGATCCTATTTTGTGTCTGGTAAAAGCACCTGTGAAAAATACTTGTAGATGTTTGATAAGGTTCAAAAAATATTCCTCAAAGAAAGTCAGCTTTTTTTCTCCTTCCAGTTTTATGTCTTCTGACATAAGAGAGAGCCATGGTCATATATCAGCTAATAATGGGAAAACCCTGCACATATTCAAAGACTTTTATTAGTGGTATATCAATAAGACATCATTACCTTCTGTTACCTCAGTACTACATTATCCAAATATGTGTTGATTGACACTTAATCAATAAGGCCAGCATGTCCTGAAGCAGACTGATAGAGCTTACTGCCAATGGCATCTATAACTGCCTGTCAAGCTGCACGTCTGGAGGTTTGTGGTATGTTTAGATTTTTTGATATGATTTGCAATAGATTATGAAATGTATCATGTATTTTTCTCATAATTTTACATCCCTCTAAAAGCAACATAAATGTTTGGTTGACTAATTTAATGTTCTGTTCATTGGAACAACTTTAAATAAATTAATAAATCTTCTTGTGCAATTTTACTTACATGTAAAATGAAGGAGGAGAACCAATTGGAATCAGAGGTCTCAGATAGCTTTAGACCTTGATATTGATATGGAGAAGATCTTTACTGGCTGACCATTGGGTGACAAAATAATATCTGGAAAACTGCTTTGTAGCTAGCCAAAATGTGATATGTAAGATAAAGTGAAAAAAAAAAGAGCAGAATTGGAGCATAACTGGATACCAAATAGCCATATTATATCAACTAAACAACAATTAAGCACAAACACATTGGCACACAACAGTGAGGTAAGGTATGATCAAGAAAAAATTTTTGAAAGGCAAGAAGGTGGAACAAGTAGATAGGTTCTAAAACTAGAGATTGCAGTTAATCATTAATCAATAACTTTTATTGAAGTCCTACTTTGTGCCTAGTAAGAAGGCTAGTGAAAGATACTTGTACATCTTTGATAAGATTTAAAAAAAAGATTCTTTGTTTAATTCTAGGAACTATGGTTTGATATCCTTTAAGGCCTGGTTTCCAATTATGCCTTGAACACTTATTAGCTGTTTGGCCCCAGTTAAGTCAATTAGCCTTCCTCGGCTTCAATTTTCTCAGCTGCAAAATGAGGAAGACAATACCTGTAGTACTTATATGCTGTCAAGTATGAATAAATAATGTAGATAGGCCACTTTGTAAACCTTAAAGCACTGTACAAATGTCAATTAATTTTATTTCTTTGTGCATCCCTCTAACCAAAGCTTCAAAAACTACACTGCATTTTATTTGACTTATCATACACACACACACAAACATACACACATATACACATCCCCTACATGATATGCAAATTAGAAATTTTGGTATTAAAATTGCATTCCATTAAAATAAAGTTATATTTTAAAATGTTTTCTTGCATTTTCCTTCATACTTTGTGCTAGATAGTTGTTCAGAATGCCAACATCTAAAGGATAAAAATTCCTTAGGTCTAAAACCAAAACCACCCATCACCTGTGTAGAGTATAAAAGGGGTATACTCTTGTACATCGTCATTTATTAAAGTAACTGCCAATATAGGATGGTCACCTTCAAATCAAGTAGGAAAGTACATGTGATAAGAAATGGCAAGTTTTTCAAAGGTGCGTGACCTTTTCTATCTTGGTACATGTTCACTGATCAATTATCTACACAGATGCATAATCTGTAGGCTCAAAAAATAACTAGAATAATGTGTTGCTTCATTCTTCCCCTTGCCTCTTTCTCCACAGACTTTAGATAAATTAGACATTTGAATATATCAAGGATTTCATAGTGAAGCCTGACATCCAGTGGCTTGAAAGGATATTACAGAATAATTTAAATGGAAAGATTTTTAAAATGTTATTAATATGTTTGCTTACAAATTTTCCACCGATTTTTCAAATATTCTTTCCTGGCATCTAGTAACTCTGGTAAGGATATGGATTAATTTGTGAATTATCTTTATTCTATAAACTATATTTTATTCACAAATAAACTTAAAACTTAGTTGAATATATCTCTATAAATAACAATAATACACAAAAGATCTTTTTACTATGACAACCATCAGGCCTTTGTTATGGAGCTGCCTCTTAAATTAAACTTCTTTATAATAATGATGTTTTAGTTACATTAAAACACAAATCTTATGTGTTTTATGTTGAAGACAGAACTGCCTTGTAACAATTTGCCTAACAAGTGGATAGTGAGATTTAAAAAGGTTGCAAGATGTTAAATGGTCAGCTGGCTCCATTCTTCACTTCTCTAAATCAAAATATAGAGAACAAATGACTTTTGATTTTGCAAACAGGGCAAAGAAGAATGATATTATCCATTCTTTATACATAATACATACATAAATATGAGATGAAGGATCTCATATTTATAATCTAAATTTCAGTAGGTTCTCCAAAACCATTGTGGGCAGAGCTATTAAGACTGGGAATATATATTCAACAGAAGACAAAGACTATGTAAGGAACTGAAAAAGAAAATAAAACCAGCTCATTCTATTATAAAAGACTAAGAGCATTAGGTGCACATATTCTTATGTGTTTAGAATATCAACAGAATATTACATATTCATAGTATCATAGTTTTAGAGTTCAAAATAACCCTAGAGACCATTATATACAATACCTTCTTTCTTACAACTGAAGAAACTAAGGTACAGAGAGTTTATAGATTTTCCCTATTTAACATCATTACCAATCCAAATCTTTCTGACTCTAAGTCTAGGACTCAATTCACTCCATCATACTGCTTCCTTTTTTTTTTTTTTTTCCTTGTCATTTCTTGCTTCTGAGATCCAGAAGATTTATAAACCATCAGTCTTCTCAAGAAAGCCAAAATTGGCTTGCTGTAAATATACATATACGTATAGCTAAATAAATATATGTGAACATGTATCTCCCATCTACATGTATATACATATTCACATTTTAGTATCTGTCTCTGTCTCTGTATATATGTGTGTATTTCCTCAAGCTAAAAGATATATTCCTCTTCATGATCTCATATTTTATCATGATTCTTTCAAATTTTCTTTCAGTGTAAAACTTTCTTGGCCTTATTTCTTATTCCAGTGATGCTTATTAGGATTTCAATTAGGAATTGAAAAATATGTCATTTCCATCTCTCTTGGATTTCAAAAGGCTTTGAAAATTTTTTACCACACAAAGGATTTCATCTAGCACTGGGATGATTATAAAGAGCTTTTTTCAAGGCATGTTTATTACTGGACTAGGACTTATGGTATCCAAGGTTGAGATACTGAAAAAACAAACAAGCCAAAAAACAAAATAGCTTCAGTTAGAGAGAACTTGTGGAGAACAGTGCCATCTTGTGGCATTGAAGCTTAAGTATTGTAGCTTTTAGAGAACAAATACCTTCATGAACCAATTGTATCCCAATTTTCCTGAGAATACTTTTAAAACATTAGAATTCAGAGGGCATTTTCCCAAAGAAAAAAAGTATCACCAAAGGTAATTAGAGCCTTAAGTAACTCCATAAAATTTTAGTTAACCTATAACAGTAATACTTATACTTTATGAATCATGAATCTTATAAATCTACCAAGTAGATATTACAAGAATATTCCTATTTTAGTAGATGAGAAAAGTGAGGGTCAGAAAGATTCAAATGCTAAGAGTCAAATCCACTTGTATGTTACATGTTATATGTCAGAGGCGAAATATAATCCTACTACTTTAATCCCAAAGACAGTCTCTCTACTAATATTCTAACATAGTATTAAAAAGTATGCATGATTTGTAATAGTAACATCATTGGACTGGAAATTAGAACTTGCCTCTACTTTTATCCTTGAGACTTACTATCCACAAAACTTATTAATCTCTCTCAGGCTTAGTGTTTCTCCTTCTGTTTATTCATATGGTTATACCCATAAAATGGGTATAATAATTATTGGGTTATTGTGAAGATGAAATCAAATAATATTTGTAAAGTCCTAAGCACAGTGTCTAGTACATAGTAAAGGCTTATTTTATTTTCTTCCTTTTTTCAAATAAGTATAATAATATTTAGAGAATTACTTCAGCTATAGTGAAGAAAATGCTTTATTTACTTTAAAATGTTGTATAAATGTAAGTTATCATCATTATTTCTACAACTCCTAATAAAAAATACTGTAAGTTCTTAGTAATAGTAAGGAAGCTAATAATTACATATAACACCATTGCCATGGTAAAATGCTTTCAGAATTCCATCTTGGGATGTCAGAGACTTTCTTTTACCCATACCTCCTTTCAAGAATCCACCAGGGATCCTTGGATCCCTTTTCTCTGTTACTCCTCCTCCTCCTACTACTATTTTTCTCTACCTTGCTGCTTCTAAGTAGTATTTCCTTCCTTCTTTGGTTCTGCATTTCAAGATGCTGGCCATGCTCTCCTTCCTCGTGCCTAGCCCTTCCATCTTTGCCATTTTCTGGAAACTTGATTACCTGATGTTTGGTCTCCTTGTTTCTTTAAATAATGTTTCATATAATTTCCGACATGAAAAAACAAATAGATTCACTTGAGTGAGAAATCACAGCACCCCTATGAAACAAATAATATATTACTATCTCAATGAATCTCCTGGTATGCCATCATCTAGGCAAACTTAAGTCCAGACATTCAGTATTGATTAGAATTGATAAACAGTTTAATCAAATTGAGTGTGTCAAATTCAAAATGTTCTTTCTGAGGGACCATCACTAACCATGGCTACTTTCCTTCTCTTCCCTTGGCCAAAGACCACTCCCCAGAGTATACTGGTAATCACATTGAGTATAGACATGCACACACACACACATTTGTGTATAGATATAGCCATATAGACATATATATATATATATATATATACATACACATACAATAAATATATGTATTTATGTATAAGTATGCATATAAAATATGTGTATATACACTATTGGCCTCTTTTTCCACCATTTTTTTTCCAAAATTTTGAGAGTATTGGACAGAGAAGAATATTTGCTACTTGAAACCTTTACATTGAACTTTTATTTCCTTGTTCTGAATGTCTACATTTCGATAAACAATTTTCTAGCATGGAGCACTGTAGCCATAACCAAGTGAGACAAGTTTTTCTTTAAACTAAAGGTATCCCCAAAGCTTTAAGTATGGCTTGTTTAATTAAGATAAGACCTCAGCATAGGCTTGGTTTGTATTATTTATATCTTTGATATTTTAGTACTCAGTATGAATATTTTAAAAAAATTACTTCCTGGTAAGTAGAATTTTACTAGATTGCATATTTGAAATATTAGTGTTTTTCATTGATAATATTTTAGACTAGTTTTAATTTTAAATGTATAGCATTCTCAGTCAACAAAGAATGAATGAATAAAAAAGCATTTATTAAATGCTTGGTCTGCACCAGGCACTGCTTAGTAGCATTGGGGATTTGGAAAAAAACCCCAAAAAACAAAAATAAAAGACAAAAACAACCAAACAAAATATCCATGGCCCTGAAATTGTTTGCATTCCATAAAAGAAGATGATTTCTAAAGGGGAACTGGAGGTGAAAAAAATTGGTTTTGGTGGTAGGAATCGGGATGATACTAGAGCTTGAACAACACCTACATGAGTTGGAGATGGTTGAAAAATGTATAGTGGGCCTGGACTGGATAGCTTTGATTAGCTCAGGTCTGATCTGAAGAGAAGGAAACTGACTTTCAAAGGTGAGAAAAAGCCAGAATATTAGGTGCCAGTCCTTGAAGAGGACCAGGAAGCTCAAACAAAGAAATAACTTTATTATTCCAGAATAGAATCATACATTTTTAGATTTTAAAAAAGAATCTTTAGTTTAAACCTCATATTTTACAGATATGGGGAATACTACCAATCACTAGAAGATTCTCTGCTTATAAATGATTTTACCTATTCCTTCCTGAAGAAGACTAGTGCTAATCATCCCTCAACTTTGCCTCTCATTGTCTTTTTATCTTTGATTATTTAGAAGTATATATTTTTGGTTTGTCTGTGCAGATAACGTACCCTCATTCCATTAGGTACTAGTATTCCATTTCAAATTTTACTGATTGGTCACTAATAAGCATTTATCAAGGTGATTAATTTAAGATGGTCAAAGAATATAAATAGGTAGCTTTCAGATGAAAAAAATTAAAAAGGAGACAGAATAACAGCAAAAATAAAGAAACTAAAGTTATCTATAGTCACATGAAATAAAATGCTCTAAATAACTATAGATTAGAAAAATGTAAAAACAGTGCTGAAGTATCACTTCACATGTATCAAATTGGCTGATATGGAAGAAAAGGAAATGATAAATGTTGGAGAAGATGTGGAAAAAGTAGAACATTAATGCCTTGTTGGTGTTGTGAATTGTCCAACCATCCTGGAGAGTAATTTCGAAATTTGCCAAAAGATAACCAAAGTGTGCATAACCTTTGATCTAACAATACCACTATTAGATCTATATTTCAGGGAGAGCATAAAAAAGGTAAAAGGACCCACATTTATAAAAATCTTGATAGCAGTTCTTTTTGTGGAAGAAAAAAATGGGAATTTAGGGAATGTCTATCAATTCAGGAATGGCTGAACAAATTGTGGCTTATGAATGTAATGGAAAAGTATTATTCTATAAAAAATGATGAGCAGTCAGGTTTCAGAAAACCCTGGAAAAATATAGATGAACTGATGTTGAGTGAAATAAACAGAACCAAGAAGACATTATACATAGTTAACAGTAACATTATATGTTGATCAACTTAGACTTAGCTCTTCTCAGCAATACGATGACTTAAGACAATTTGGAAAGATCCATGATAAAAAATGTTACACACATTGAGAGAAGAAACTATGGAATCTGAATGCAAATTGAAGTATACTACTTTCATTTTGTTGTTTTATTCTTTCTCATACTTCCCCCCCTTTTACTCTGATTCTTTTCATGACAATGTGGAAATAGGTTTAATATTATCTTAAATGTATAACTTCATTAAGATTGTGACTATCTGGGAGTGGGGGGAGTACAATGAAGGAAGGAGAAAAAAGTAATAATCAAAAATTGATAAAAATATATATTGAAAATTAAAAATATATACATATATAAAGTAAAAAGGAAATGGGGAAAAGATGATTAATTCACAAAATATTTAATTAGATTAGGTAAAAAGTTGTATAAGTGGAAGAATTACTCTCAAGGAATACAAAGATTGGACATTTCATTTATCTCATAATTCACTCCCTTTCTGATCCATCTCTCTATTTTGTCTCCTTGTCCCTGTTTCTCTCTGTCTCTGTTTTTGTCTGTCTCTTTGCCTTTCTGTGTGTATCTCTTTCTTTCTCTATCTCTGTCTATCTGTCTCTGTATGTTTGTTCTGTACCTATATGGAATGTTGGGTTTCAGATAACAATGACTTTGAATTTCCTTTTCAGGATATATAGCAGCCCATGTCTTTCATATTCATGTGCTTCTGATGCAAAATGTGAGTGTTGATTCAGAAGTGAGAAGGAAGAGAAATTCCTTACTACAATCAACTTATAATTTAACCTTTACTGTATTCTGTTAAATGCCTCTTAAGAATGGTTTACTTCAACTAGCATGACTGGAATTGGTCAGTTCCCCCATTTTAAAACATTACTCTCTCATATCTGGCAATTTAAATGTATAGACATGGGGAAAATAACCCAAGGTAATTGAAATAACTAATTAGTATTTACTCATTGCCCTTGCCATCTTAGAGATACTGCTTGGCCTGTTCTTTGTTAATGCAATAACACAACTAAACATGTACATGGCTAAGATTTTTTTTTTTTTACTTTTGGCTTGGAAATTATCCATTCATTTCTATTTTCCTTTCTCATCCTTTTCATGTAGGAGGAATAATTTAACTTTTGTTTATAATTATCCTGAATTATTTTATTTTTTCATTTGCATAAAGTAGCAGAAATATCTGATGGTACTGAGATTAATTTACCCAAATATAAAGACAAACAGGTTATGCTAAGTCACTCTTTCTTCCTTCCTTCCTTCCTTCTTTTCTTTCTTTCTTTCTTTCTTTCTTTCTTTCTTTCTTTCTTTCTTTCTTTCTTTCTTTCTTTCTTTCTTTTTTCCTTTCTTCTTCCTTCCTTCTTTCCTTCCTTTCTTCTTTCCTTCCTTCCTTCCTTCCTTCCTTCCTTCCTTCCTTCCTTCCTTCCTTCTTTCCTTCCTTCCTTCCTTCCTTTCTTTCTTTCTTTCTTTCTTTCTTTCTTTCTTTCTTTCTTTCTTTCTTTCTTTCTTTCTTTCTTTTCCCCACTCTCTTTATCTCTCTTTCTCTTTCTTTTTCTAATTTTTCTCCCTTTCTTCAAGAAACAGAAAACAGGAGACAATTAATGATACCACAAATGTGTTTTGACAACTTAGCCCAGGGGAGAAAATGCTATTTTAGCAGCAGTTGTTCTCAAACTATGTGATCTTGGAACCACAGTCAAGATAGCAAAGTAAAGGCAAGGTCTTATCTGAGTCCTTCCAAATTCTCCCCCCAAAAACTTTAAAACAATTCTAGAGTGGCAGAACCAACAAAAGGGAGGTGTAAAACAATTTTCTGATCTGACATTGTAGAAAGTCAGCAGGAAAGATCTGTTTCACATGAGTGAATGTGAAGGTAGTTTATTGTGGTTCAAGCCAACACAGGTCACACCCCAGTAAGATAATGATGCACTTTGGGGATCTTGCTACTGATTCAGTGGCTGAAGTTTTCATAATTCTTGGTCTATACAGCTTACAATAAAAAGAGATTTGGATAACTGATCAAAAAAAAGATTATAAGGAATATTTTGCTGGCCCTAGGTGCAGGATTCTGCTGCATTGTTCATACAGTTCTTGGTCTTAGTCCAAGGTGAAGAGGAAGAGCACTAAAACCCTACAGCATGTAATTGCAAAGTAGAGGGACCCTGTTTACAGTTTCAGGACAGAGAAGAATACTTGTGGTCACTCATGGAAAAGAACAGAGGTTAGAAGAACAGTGACCACAGCTGTACTTAAATCATACAATGTTGGGAGAACTAACAACTCATAGATAACCAGAATAATTTCTGTAAAAAAACAGAAAATTCTGAAATTTGAAACAGTATCCCCATACACCCTGAGAGCGGAGTCAAACTTTGACATAAAGCTAAAGTGAAGAAATTGTCTGGGGAAATTATCAAAAAGTAAGGGGAAAAAAAATCTGATCCTACAAAATGATAGAGAAGATTAAAATATTAACTCAGAAGAAAGGGAAAAAAAAAACTCTAAACCATTACATGCAAAGTCTCAAAGAAAAATTTGAATTGGTCTCAGACCAAAAACCAAAAAAACCAAATTCCTGAAGGAGCTCAAAAAGGATTTTAAAAATCAAATAAAACAAGTAGAAGAAAATTGGGAAGAGAAATGAGAGTGATGGAAAAAAATCATATAAAAAATCAATAGCTTGGTGAAGGAGGTACAAAATATAATAAAGAAAATAACACCCTAAAAACCAAAATAGACCAAACTGGGGGGGGGGGAAAGGTATGCAAATATTTATCTGAGAGAAGAACTTCTTAAAAAGGAAAATGGGCCAAATGGAAAAAGGTATAAAAAATTTGCTGGAGAAAAGAACTCCTTAAAAAGTAGAATTAGTCAAATAGAAAAAGAAGGTACAAAACTTTATTGAAGAAAATAATTTTTATATTAACTAATGCAAAATGCAGTGAGCAGAACCAGGAGAAAAGTATACATAACAAAAACAATATTATATAACAATCAGCTATGAATGACAGGTATTCTTAGCAATACAATGATCCAAAATATTTCTGGACTTATAATGAAAAATCATATCAACCTTCAAAGAAAGAAACTTTACCTTTTCTCTTTTTCTGTTGTTGCTGTTCTGTGTTTTCTTTGATAACACAACTAATATGGAAATATGTTTTGTGAAGTTATATTTATAACCTATATCAAATAGTTTGTTTCTTCCTGGGGGAGGGAGAAGGGGCAGTGGGAGGGGAAGAATTTTAAACTCAAAATTAAAAAATACATACATATATGTTGTTTGTACATGTAAATAGAAATAAAATATTTAATAGCGAAAAATTGAGTGCCTATCATAGTGTTTTTTTGTGGATTTTATCTATTGATATTTACCATATCAATTAAGATTGTCTTAGTGTTATTATTAAAGTTATTAGCTTTATTTCAGATTTTCTAAAGGGACTTCAGTTGTCTCCATAGATCCCTGGACCATAATTTGCGTACTGATATGGATTAAATATCTCTTTCATAAATAAATACTTAAACCAAACTACTGCAATTTTAGCCATTTATCTATTGTTATTGTAGAGTAGAATCAGAAAGTTCTGGGGAGTGGAGCCAAGATGACAAAGTTAAGCCAGGAAACTGCTCAGGCTTTGCTATTTTCCCTGGAAAACCAAACCTCTGAATAGAGTTTGATGGAATTAAACCATTTTCCAACTCAAGAGAGATTAGAAGGACTTCAAAAAAAGCCAGTCTCACTGGGAGGAAAGGAAAAGCTAGTGAGAAGGTCTTAATCACAGCAGTCAGCAAATGACAACTTTGGTCCTGAAACCCCCAGTAGCAAAGCAGACCAAGAGCAGCCTCTATTCCCACTGCAAAAGGCAAATTGCCAAGCCAGGAAACTAGGCTGTTGTCTGAAGAGAACAGATAGGTCTAACCCCTGGTAAGAGCAAGATACCAAACCTATGAGGTCCTTGCGAATCAAAACTAAGACTCAGAGCTGCACAAGAAGCATGGGGCAGCATCCTCCGTACCTCAACAGCAGAGCTCAACCTTAAAAATCATAAAATAGGAAGAAAGAAAGAAAAAAAGAAAGTTCATTTAGAAAAACAAAAAGTCAAGAATTTCAAGGAAATTAATGGAAAAAATGCAAATGAAGGTGGCCTCGCTGTATAACACCTAAAATCTAAAAGCAGCAGTCATCAAAACCATTTGATACTGGCTAAGAAATAGTCAATCAGTGGAATAGGTTAGGTTCACAAGACAAAATAGTTAATTACTATAGTATAAAACAGAGTTTGATAAACCCAAAGACCCCAGCTTCTGGGATAAGAACTCACTATTTGATAAAATTGCTAGGAAAATTGGAAATTAGTATGGTAGAAAGTAGGCACTGACCTACACCTAACACCATATACCAAGATAAGGTCAAAATGGGTTCATCACAAATAAAGAGTGATGTTATAAGAAAATTAAAAAAAATAAAGAATAGTCTACCACTCAGATTTGTGGAGAAAGAAGAAATTTGTAGCCAAAGAAGAAGTGGAATACACTATAGAATGCAAAATGGATAATTTTGATTATATTGTTAGAAAGATTTGGTACAAACAGAACCAATGCATATAAGATTAGAAAGGAAGCAATAAACTGGGGGGGGGGGAATTACATTCAAAAGTTCTGTTAAAGGCCTCATTTATAAAGTATATAGACAATTGACTCAAATCTATAAGAATTAAAGCCATTCTCCAAATGTTAAATGGTCAAAGGATATGAATAGACAATTTTCAGAAGAAGAAATTAAAGCCATTTGCTCTAAATCACTATTTTATCAGAGAAATGCAAATTAAGACAATTCAGAGGTACCATTTATATACCTCTCAGATTGGCTAATTTGACAAGAAAAGATCATGATGAATGTTGGAAGGGATGTGAGAAAACTGGGACACTAATACACTGTTGGTGGAGTTATGAACTGATTCAAACATTCTGGAGAGCAATTTGTAACTATGCATACCCTTTGATCAGGCAGTGTCTCTACAAAGAGATCATAAAGGAAGGAAAGGAACCCACAAATGCAAAGATGTTTGTGGCAGTCCTTTTTGTAGGGACAAGGAACTGGAAACTGAGTGGATGCCCGTCATTTGGAGAATGATTGAGCAAGTTATGGTATATGAATGTTATGGAATATTGTTGTTCTATAAGAAACAATTAGTAGGATGATTTCAGAGAGCTGTGAAGAGGCTTACATGAACTGATCCTAAGTAAAGTGAGTAGAACTAGAAGATCATTGTACATGGCAATAGCAAGATTATATGATGATCAATTCTGATGGACATGGCTCTTTTAAACAATGAGATGTACTCAGGCTAGTTCCAATAGTCTTGTGATGAAGAGAGACATATGCACCCAGAGAGAGGATTATAGGGACTGAGTGTGGATCACAACAAAGTATTTTCACTGTTTTTATTGTTATTTACTTGCATTTTGTGTTCTTTCTCATTTTTTTCTTTTTGATATGATTTTTTACAGCATAATAATTGTGAAAATATGTATAGAAGACTTGTACATATTTGATAGATATTGGATTACTTACTGTCTAGGGGATGGGGTTGGGGGAGGAGAGGGAAAAATTTGGAACACAATGTTTTCCAAGGGTGAATGCTGAAAATCATCTATGCATGTGTATTGAAAATAAAAAAGAGTTTTACTAATAAAATAAAATAAAGAGAGAGAGTAATAAAGGATAAAAGAAAAAAGAAAGAATGAGAGGGAGGAAGGGAGGGAAGAGAGGAAGAAGGAGAGAAGGACAAAGGGAAGGAGTAAAAAAGGAAGAAACAAAAGAACCTTAACTAGAGAAAGCTACTATGTTGACAGGAAAGGCCAAAACACCAACTCAAATGAGGACAAAATGCCCACATGGGAAATCTCAAAGAGTGATATGAATTGGTCTCAAACCCAAAGAGGCTTCTTGGAAGCATTCATAGAAGACTGTAAAAGGCACATAAGGGAGTTAGAAGAAAAACTGGGAAAAAAGAGATATGCAAAAGAAAGTCAACAACTTGGAAAAGGAAGAACAAAAATTTATTGAAAAAAACAATTCTTTAAAAAATACAATTGATGAAGATGGCAGAGAGGAGACACACCTTTCTGTGACCTCCTCTGACCTCTCAAACCAACAGTAGATTAAGCCTCTAAATTGGTTTTGGAGTCAAAGAACCCACAAATATTTGAGTACAATACATTTCCAGAAGAAGATACACTGGAAGAACTGCAAAATAAGTCTGTTTCAAATGGGCAAGGGGACAGTCTGCAGAGCCCAGATCATAGCACAGTGAGAACAGGGCAAAGAGGTAGGGTAGGGAATCAAAGCTTTCATGCACTTGGGAATCTTCTGTGAGCCTCTTAGACTACTCTGTTCTGGTTGCAAGCAAGTGGTTTGGCAAAGGCAAATTGTAAACCAATGAGCACCAGAAGAACACTGGACTGTGGACCTAATACTAGAAGTCAATCAGCAGAACCACCCCAGGCCAAACTAAAGCAGATATTGCTCTTTTCTTAAGAACAGACCAAAAGCTTTTTAAAAAAAATTAGCAAAAAACCAAAAAGAGTTCTCACCATAGACAGCTTTTATGGAGAGAAAGAGAGAACGGATCTCAAATCCTGAAGTTCTTAAAGGCAAATCAACTCCAGATGAAGCCCCAAAGAGAATGAGCTGGTCCCCATTTCACAAGGCTTTCTTGGAAGTTTGCACAAGGGATCTTAAAAGAGAGTTTGAAGAAAAATGGATAAAGGAAATGAGATCTTTGCACGAAGGGATAGGAACAGCATATAACTCCCTATAAAATAAATTTGATGAAATGGAAGAAGCATATAATGTTACAAAATAGATATAAAAAGGTACCAATTCATTGAAAAACAAAATTTGTGAAATGGGAAAAAATTGCAATGAACAAAACAATTCAATTGGCCAAATACAAAAGAAGCTAAAAAAAGATAACTGAAGAAAATAATACACTAAAAATTAGAAGTGAAAAACTGGAAGTGAATGACTCAATAAGACATTAAGAATCAGTCAAATATAAACAAAAAAAATTTAAAAATAGAAGAAAATATGAAATACCTTCTAGGAAAAACAATTGATCTGGAAAATAGATCTAGTAGAGACAATCTAAGAATTATTGGACTTCCTGAAAGCCATGAAGAAAAAAATGAACCTAGACATTATATTTCAGGAAATCATCAAGGAAAAAATGCTCTGATGTCCTAGAAGCAGAAGGTGAAATAGCCATTGAAAGAATTCACCAATCATCTTCTGAAAGGACCCCAAAATTAAAACCCCAAGGAATATCCTGGCTAAATTTCAGAACTATCACATCAAGGGAAAGATCTTGCAAGTAGCCAGAAAGAAACAATTTAAATACCAAGGAGCCACAATTAGGATTACTCAGCAGCTACCACCTTAAAAGTCGGAAGGGCCTGAAATCTGATATTACAAAAGGCAAAGGAACTTGGATTATATCCAAGAATAAACTATTCAGCTAAAATGAGCATTACCTTTCAGGCAAGAAGATGAACAATGATAGAGGTGAATTTCACTTATTTCTAATGAAAAGACCAAAACTGAACAAAACATTTGATCTCCAAACACAGAAATTAAGAGAAGCATAAAAAAGGTAAAAAGGAAAGAACTCTTGACAACTATATTTCTGTTATGGGTATTCTTAGAGAGTGCAGGTATAATGTGATATTATTATGATAATATGAAAAAGAAACAATAGGTGGAAAGGGGAAAAGGTACTGGAAAAAGGAGATAAAATAAGGGAAATTACATCTCACAAAGAGGCAAAGAAGACCTATTATAATTAATAGAAAGAAGGAATTGGGATGAGTATTGTGTAAATCTTACTCTCATCAGATTTAGCTCAAAGAGAAAACATCAGACATATTTGGTTTCAAGAGAAACTTGTCTCACCTTATGGGAAAGTAAGAGGGGAAAGGGGAAAAGAAAGGGAAAGACTAATAGAAAGGAAAACAGAAGTATTGGGGGTGTAAAATAAAGGGAGGCACTCTAAAGGGGGAGGACTGTTTGGGGGAGATGGTCATAAGAAGTAAAATTTTGGGGATGAGGGAAGGGGGAAAGGAAAGAAAAAAACATAATTTAGGGTAAATAGCAGGAAATACAGAATTAGTTATTTTAACTGTGATTGTAAATGGGATGTACTCTCCTATAAAATGGAAGTGAAGAGCAGATTGGATTAAAAGCCAGAATCCTAAAATATGTTGTTTACAAGAAGCACATTTAAAGCAGGCAATACATACGGAAGTAAAAAAAAGCAAGGTAGCAATCCTAATCTCAGATCAAGTAAAAGTAAAGCTAGATTTAATTAAAAGAGATAAGGAAGGAAACTGTATTTTACTAAAGCATAGTATAGATAGTGAAGCAATATCAATACTAAACATATATGCACCAACTGTTACAGCATCCAAATTCCTAGAGGAGAAGTTAAGAGAGAAGCAAAAAAAAAAAAAAAAATAGCAAAACTATACTAGTGGGGGATCTGGTTCTTTCAGAACTAGATAAATTGAACCATAAAATAAATATGAAAGAAATTAGAGAGGTAAACAGAATGTTAGAAAAGTTAAGTATGATAGATCTTTGGAAAAAATTTGAATAGAGGTAGAAAGGTGTTTACTTTTTTCTTAGTAATTCATGGAAACTATACAAAAATTGACCATGTATTAAGGCATAAAAACCTCAAAATCAAATGCAGAAAGGCAGAAATAGTAAATGAATTTTTTTTTCAAATCATGATGCAATAAAAATCACATGCAATATAAGGTAGACCAAAAATGATTGGAAATTAAATAATCTATTCCTAAAGAATGAATGGGTGAAACAATAAATCATAGACATAATCAATAACTTCATCCAAGAGAATGACAATAATGAAACAACATATCAACTTTTTGTGGGATGCAGCAAAAGCAGTTATAAGGGGAAACTTTGTATCTCTAGATGCTTACTTGCATAAAAAAGAGAAAGAGAAGTTCAATGAACTGGGCTTACAACTAAAAAAACTAGGGGGAAAAAAACAAATTAAATACCCTCAATTAAATATCAATTTGAAATTCTGAAAATAAAAGGGGAGATTAATAAAATTGAAACTAATAAAACTATTGAATTAATAAATAAAACTAAGTGTTTTGTGAAAAAACCAACAAAATAGATAAATCTTTAATTTAATTACAAAAAGGAAAGAAGAAAATCGAATTGTTACTCTCAAAAATGAAGTGAGAGCTTTCCACCAATGAAGAGGAAACTAGAACAATAATTAGGAGTTATTTTGCTCATCTAAATGCCAATAAATTTGATAATCTAAAGGAAATGGAGGAATAAATAGCTAAAAAATATAGATTACCCAGATTTGCAGAAGAGGAAATGTATTATTTAAATAGTCCCATTTCAGAAAAAGAAATAGAACAAGGTATTAATCATTTCCCTAAGAAAAAATCTCAAGGGTTAGATGGATTTACATGTGAATTCTACCAAATATTTAAAGAACAATGAATTCCAATACTATGTAAACTATTTGAAAAAATGGGGAAAGAAGGAGCCTAGCAAATTTTATGACACAGATATGGTGCTGATAGCTAAACCAGGTAGGGTGAAAACAGAAAAAGAAAATTATAGACCAATTTCCCTAATGAATATTGATGCAAAAATCTTAAATTAAATATTAGCAATGAGATGACAGAAAGTCACCCCCAAGATAATACACCAAATATGATTTATACCAGAAATGCAGGTTTGGTTCAATATAAGGAAAACTATTAGCATAATTGACTATATCAAGAACCAAACTGACAGAATTCATATGATTATCTCAAGAGATGCAGAAAAAAGATATTTGATAAAATTAAACACCTATTCCTAATTAAAAAAAAACATTAGGGAGCACAGGAATAAATGGACTTTTCTTTAAAACAATCAGTAACATCTATTTAAAACCATCAGCAAGCATCATATGTAACAAGGATAAACTAGAATTATTCCCAATAAGATCAGGAGTGAAACAAAGTTGCCCACTATTACCATTACTATTCAATATTATATTAGAAACACTATATCTGACAGTAAGAGAAGAAAAAGAGATTAAAGGAATTAGAGTAGATCATGAGGAAACCAAATTATCACTCTTTGCAGATGATGTGATGGTACATTTAGAGAACCCTAGAGAATCAACTAAAAAACTACTAGAAACAATTCACAACTTTAATAAAGTTGGAGGATACATAATAAATCTCCATAAATCATCAGCATTTTTATGTTACCAGCAAAGTCCAGCAAGAGATACAAAAATAAATTCCATCCAAAATAACTGTCAGTTGTATAAAATATTTGGGAATCTATCTGACAAGGTAAAGTCAGGAACTATATGAATACAACTACAAAACACTTTCCACAGAAAAAAAAAGTCATATCTAATCAGTTGGGAAAATATAAAATGTTCATGGTTAGGCTGAGCAAATATAATAAAAATGAAAATAATACCTACATTAATCTACTTATTTAGTACCATACCCATCAAACTCCCAAGAAATTATTTTACAGACCCAGAAAAATAATAACAAAGTTCACCTAGAAAAACAAATAGTCAAGAATTTCAAGGGAATTAATGAAAAAATGCCAATGAAGGTGGCCTAGCTGTGCCAGACCTAATATTATATCATAAAGCAGTGGTCATCAAAACCATTTGCTACTGGCTAAGAAATACAGTAATCAATCAGTGAAATTGGTTAGGATCATGGAACAAAATAGTCAATAATTATAGCAATCTAGTGTTTGACAAACCCAATGATCCCAGCTTTGGGGATAAGACCTCACTATTTGACAAAAAACTACTGGGAATGTTGGAAAATGATATGGCAGTAACTAGGCACTGACCCACATATAACACCATATACCACAATAAAGTCAAAAATGGATTCATGATTTAGATATAAAGAGTGAAATTATAAGAAAATTAGAAGAACAAAGAATAATGTACCTCTCAGATCTGTGAAGAAGGAAGGAATTTGTGTCCAAAGAAGAACTAGAACTCATAATTGAACACCAAATAGATTTTGATTATACAAAGTTAAAAAGTTTTCATACAAACAAAACGAATGCAGACAAGATCAGAAGGGAAGCAATAAATTGCGAAAACATTTTTACATTTCAGGGTTCTGATAAAGGCCTCATTTCTAAAATATATAGAAAATTGACTTAAATTTTTAAGAATTCAAGACATTCTCCAATTGATAAATGGCCAAAAGATATGAACAGACAATTAGAACTATTTGTAGTCACATGAAAAGGTGCTCCATGACTAACAACCATTACACTGAATTCCTAATCCTTATATTTATGCCCACCTGCATTTTTGATTTCCTTCACAAGCTAATTGTACAATATTTCAGAGTCTGATTCTTTTTGTACAGCAAAATAACGGTTTGGTCATGTATACTTATTGTGTATTTAATTTATATTTTAATATATTTAACATCTACTGGTCATCCTGCCATCTGGGGGAGGGGGTGAGGGTAAGAGGTGAAAAATTGGAACAAGAGGTTTGGCAGTTGTTAATGCTGTAAAGTTACCCATACATATAACCTGTAAATAAAAAGGCTATTAAATAAAAAGAATAAAAAAAAAAGGAAAAAAAAAGAAAAGGTGCTCCAAATCACTATTGATCAGAGAAATGCAAATTAAGATAACTGAGATACCGCTATACACATCTCAGATTGGCTAAGATGATAGGAAAAGATAATGGCAAATGTTGGAGCTGATGTGGGAAACTGGGACACTAATATGTTGTTGGTGGAATTGTGAATGGATCCAGTCATTCTGGAGAGCAATTTGGACCTATGCTTAAAAAATTATCAAACTGTGCATGCCTTTTGATTCAGCAGTATTGGGCCTAAATCCCAAAGAGATCTTAAATATTTGTGGTAGCCCTTTTTGTAGTAGCAAGAAACTGAAAACTGAGTGAATGCCCATCAGTTGGAGAATGACTGACTAAGTTATCATACATGAATGTTATGGAATATTATTTTTCTATAAGAAATGATTATGAGGATGATTTTGGAGAGGCTTGGAGAGACTTACATGAACTGATGCTAAGTGAAATCAGAAGAACCTGGAGATCATTATACACAGCAATATCAATATCATATGACAATCAATTCTGATGAACATGACTCTTTCCAACAATGAGATGACTGATGATAGTTTCAATGATCCTGTGATAAAGAGAGCCATCTACACCCAGAGAGAGGATTGTGGGAACTGAATGTGGATCACAACATCATTCTCACTCTTTTTGTTGTTTGCTTGCATTTTGTTTTCTTATTCATTTACTTTCCTTTTTGAAGATTTTTCTTGTGCAGCAAAAGAGTTGTATAAATATGTTTATACATATTGGATTTAATATATATTTTAACATTTTAAACATATATTGGATTGCTTGCCATCTAGGGGAGGGAATAGGGGGAAGGAGGAGAAAATCTGAAACATGAGGCTGTGCAAGGATGAATGCTGAAAAATTATCTGTGCATTTGTTTTGAATGTAAAAAGCTTAAAAAATACAGTTGACTAAATGCAAAAAAAACAAAAACAAAACCAACAACACTGAAGAAATCAATTCCTTAAGAAACACAATTGGCCAAATTAAAAAAAATCCATCAAAGAAAACAACACCTTGAAATACAGAATTAATGAAGTAGGGAAGAAAAATACAAAACCTAAGTAAATAAAAATCATACCTTAAAAATTAGAACCAGGCAACCTATAGCTAACGACTCTATGAGACATCAGGAATCAGTCAAACAAACTAAAAGGATGGAAAAAGGAAGAAATTGTTAAAAACAAAACAAAACAAAACAAACTTCAATGGAAAACTGATGACCTGGAAGAGAGATCCGGGAGAGACAATTTAACAATTATTGATTTACCTAAAGGCTATGTTCTAAACAAGAGTCTACATAACATAATTCAAGAGGTCATCAAGTCTTATGGGTCAGAACTCTGAAATAAGGATTCTTACAAGGTGTTAAGTCAGTAGAATTGATGATACAATGGTTATATAGTTTAGCATGGTGCTTAATGAACTTCTCTAAGTTCACTATGATTGATTTAATCTTACATATAATGATTTGGTTTATACTCAGTGGCTGGGATCCTCGGCCAGATTCAGAGGCAGAGTCAGATTCCATCTTCATCAGCCTTGTGGTGGCTGGACTATCCTCCTGCATTTTTTTTTCACTGAAACCAAGTCTATGACAGCCAAGAGAAAGCTAGCTGAGTACTAGACGAAGGAGAAAATAAAGGATCTGGCCTTTAACATCTGCTATTATTGTGGTGATTAACTCTACTGAAAGGAAGGCTGCCCAAATTCCCCAAGAAAACCACCAAGAACAATACATTTGGGGGACTAAGGAACTAAGGACCTACATCTGTGTTCCAGATATTAGGATGAATACAAAAACAGACAAGAAGGAAACTTTGTAAACCCTTATCCAGACCCTTTGCAAAGCTTCCCTTTCCTTTCCTCATTTTTCTTCTAGCTCACTTTTAAGAACCTTTTCAATGTCTTCTATGAAAGCCTTATGTGGTAGGGACCAGATCATATCTACCTTTGGGCTTTCATCTAGAAACAAACTGTTTTTAGTCCCCTCAGGGTTTGAAATCTGCTCTCTTTCAGTATTGAAGCTATCTATAGTTAGAGCACACTTTGCCTTTTTATTCATTTTAACAATAACAACAACAAAAAGTTTCAGTCTGCTTGAGAGGTTACCAAACTTCCTCAACAGACAAGAGGAAGTGGCAGCAAAGTGGCAGCAGAAGGTGGTGGCTGAGCTGGGATTAGTGGTTGCTTGCTGAGATTGTGCTGAGTCCCTCCCTGTGTTGGATGTGGCCAGGTCTCAAGAGACTATAGCATTTTGGGGTTATAGTCTTTACCCTTTGTGTTTATAGCTTCTCTGCTAATCTACTGGCTTGCTGCCAGGGTAGAGAGGGTAGAGTAGCCAACACTGTGTTAGAGTTCTTCCCACAGATTTTTCAGCTGGTGAAGACCATACCCTGTCCCCCTCTAGTCTTCTCAGCATGAGCTATTTTCTGTGCTCTTACTGCCTATCTGCCTGAATCTGCACCTAGCCTATGCACGAGAAAAACAAACCTTTTCTGGGGAATTTCAGGATTATCTTCTATAGGTAAGGTGTTGTACTCCCAATATTTGTGGGCTTTGAACAGTCAAGCACTAATTCAGAGGCTGAGTTTCACAAAAATAGTTCGAGGGTAGAGGAGAGCCCAGAAAAACATGTGTGTTCTCTCCACCATCTTGACTCTGCTACCCCACAAAGAAATTCTTAAGAAAAATTGTATATCTCTAAGCAGTTATATGCATAAAATAGAGAAAGAAGAAATTAAGAAGAATTAAGCATGCAAACAAAAAAGGTAGAAAAAGAACAAATAACACTCCCCAATTAATGTCAAATTAGAAATTCTGAAAATCAAAGGAGAGATTAACAAAACTGAAAGTAAGAAAACTATTGAATTAATTAATAAAACTGTGTTGGTTTCATGAAAAAAAAAAAACAAAATAGATAAACCTTTGGTTAATTTGATTAGGAAAAGGAAAGAAGAAAATCAGATTACCAATATCAAAAATCAAAAGAGTGAACTTACAACCAATGAAGAAGAAATTAAAGCAATAATTGGGAGTTTTTTTGGTCCAACTGTCTCATAATCTAATTGAAATGAATGAATATTTACAAAAATATGAATAGCCAAATTAACAGAAGAGGAAATTAAATCACTTCAATAGTTCCATTTTAGAAAAAGAAATTAAACAAGCCATCAATAAACTTCCTAAGGAAAATAAAATCAAGGCCAAATGACTTTACAAGGAAATTCTATCAAATGAATGAAGGAATGTAGGACTGGTTCAATATAAGTAAACCATTACTATAATTACCCATATCAGTAGCAAAAGTAACAGAAATCATATGATAATCTCAATAGATGCAGAAAAGCTTTTGACAAAATACAGTACTCATTTTTATTAAAAACCATTAAAAAGCATAAGAATAAATGGAATTTGCCTTAAAATGATGAATAGCATAAAACCAGTAGCAAGCATTATTTGTAATGTGGGGAAGCCATATACATTCCCAATAAAATCAGGAATGAAGCAAGGATGTCCATTATCACCACTATTATTCAATATTGTACTAGAAATGTTGACTTTAGCAATAAGAACAGAAAAAGAAATAAAAGAAATTAGAATAAGTAATGAGGAGATAAACAAGCACTCTTTTCAGATGATATGATAGTATACTTAGAGAATCCTAACGATGCATCCAAAGACCTACTTTAGACAATTCATAGCTTTAGCAAAGTTGCAGGATATAAACACAAACACACACACACACACACAAATCATTAACATTTCTACGTTACTAATAAAATTCATCAACAAAAGATAGATAAATTCCATTTAAATTAACTGTAGACAAAATAAAATAATTGGGTGTCCACCTGGACACCCCAGGACAAATCCAGGAATGATATTAACACAATTACAGAAATGCTTTTCACACAAATAAAGTCAGATCTAAACAACTGGAAAAATGTCAGATCTAAACTAAACAATTTGATCATGGGCATCTGAGCTAATATAATAACAATTACAAATCTACCTAAGTTAGTTTACTTGTTCAATGCCATACTAATCAAATTTCCAAAATTTTATTTTATAGAGCTACAAAAAAATAACAAAATTCATCAAGAAAAACAAAAGATCAATAATATCAAGGCAATTAATGGAAAAAAATACAAAGGATGGTGTCCTAGTAGTATCAAACCTAAAACTTTACATAAAGCAGAACTCTACATAAAACATATGAAACTGGCTAAAAAACAGAGTGGTGGATCAGTGGAATAGGTTAGATACACATAGCACAATGATCAATCACTATGGTAATCTAGTATTTGATAAACCCCCAAACTCCAGCTTCTGGCATAAGAATTTACTATTTCACACAAAATGCTGGGAAAACTGAAAAATAATATTTCAGAAACTCGACATTGACCTCCATATCAAATTACTATAGATATAATGGTGTAGGTGTAAATATTACAAGCAAATTAGGAGAGCAAGGGATTATATACCTGTCAACTCTTTAGAGAAGAGAAAAATTTATGTTCAAAGAAAAACTAGAGAACATTATGAAATTCAAAATAGATAATTTTAATTACATTAAATTAGAAAGGTTTTTCACAAAACCAACAAAGCCAAGATTATTAGAAGGTAAGCAGAAAGCTAAGGAAACATTTTTACAGCCACCATTTCTGACAAAATCCTCATTTCTAAAATAAAACTCTGTATCAATTTCTAGGAATACAAATTATTCCCCAATTTATAAATAGTCAAAGGATACATACAGATAATTTTCAGATGAAGAAATTAAGGCCATCTATAATCATATGAAAAAATACTCTAAATCACTATTAATTAACAAAATTCAAATTAAAACAGTTCTGAGATATCACTTCACATGATTCAGATTTACTAAGATAAGAGGATAACATAATGAAAAATGTTGCATGGGATGTGGAGAAACTGAGACACTAATGTATTGTTGTTAAAATTGTGAAATGATCCAACCATTCTGGAAAGCAATTTGAAAATATGTGCTAAGGGCTATAAATCTGTGCATACACTTGGGTGGACCAACATATGCAAAAATGTATGTAGTAGGTCTTTTTGTGGGAGCAAAGAATAGGAAAATGAATAGATGTCCATCAATTGAGTAATGGCTGGATAAGTTATGGTATATGAAATTAATGGCATATTAATGTTCTATTAAAAATGATGAACAGGCTGATTTTCAAAAGTCTTGGAAAGATTTACATGTACTGATTTTAAATGAAATGAGCAGAACCAGGAAAACATTGTATATAGTAATATCAAAATTGTGTGATGATCAACTATGACAGACTTGGTTTTTCTCAGTGGTTCGGTGATCCAAAATGATTTCAGTACATATTGGATGGAAAATGCCATCTACATCCAGAAAGAGAACTATGGAAAGTAAACATAAATCAGTATAGCGTATGTTCACCTTTGTTTCTTTTTCTTCTGTTTTTTCTCTTTGTTTCTCCCCTTTGTTCTGATTTTTCTCTTCCAGCATGATTTATAAGGAAATAACTAAAAAAATGTACATATATAACATCAAAACTTGTTGGTTTTATGTGTAATTGGGCAAAATAAAATTAAAAGCAAAAACAAAAACCAAACAAACAAAAAAAAAAACAAAAACAAAAGCAAAGCCCCAAAGCAGAATCAGAGATTCTCCATGAGGCTAATTCAAGAAAATTAGATGTGCTGAGAAAAAGAACTAAATAATTCAATGTTTCCACAAATCCCTCTTCTTGTTAGCACAACAAAATGGTACTTTTCTAATGCAATTTTACTGACTTGATGGTAATCGGAAATTTATAGGCAATTGGAGATCCCAGGGACACATTTTTCCCCAATGGAAATTTTTATATTTCATAGCAACAAATTAGATGATAGATAGAGTTTTAATTATATATACATATTTACATAAAGAAGCTTATGATTTCACTTCTTGACTTGAGAATCCAGCCTAAATAATGATGTAAGCTAGGCTTTTCAAAATTACATTGCTTTAGATGAAGAGAGGCAGAATGTCTAGAACCTGACAGTATGTCTCATAGGTTTCAAGCTATTATGTGAATAAATTTTCATTTTCCCCCATTAAATTCATCCAATCTTGGACATTCTAGTCTACTTTGGCTTTTAATTCAAAATTCCTTTCTCAACAACTAAGATCATGCTTACTCCCTTGAGTATTTCTGATTTTTTTTTTACCTGATTCTTGACTTTGAACATTTGCTATCCTAGATCCTTATTCTATCAAAAAAATGAACAAACAAACAAACAAACTAGTGAGGGGGCAGGAAGATTTAAAGCATTTTCTTTTGCAATATTGGATTCTATTCTCTAATTACTATTTTCTGATTCATCCTGCAAAAAAAAATTATGCTTTTTTACCTTTGCTTCTCACAAATGCACTTTTTTATCTTTTTTTCATAAAAGTAAATTAATTTCTCAGTACCCACAGCAAATATTTAAGACTTGCAACTTCAGTAAAATTCAGATCATATTTGATAATTTTCATTGGTAGAGGGTTTCTTCACAGGGATTTGACAATATCAACTAAGTCATGGGTCTACATACAATGAAGGAAATCAAATTAAAATATATGAATTGTTAAAAGGTCCTTAAGATGCAAGAGCCAGTATATAGATCTTTATATTTCTCTGATATCCTCCATTTGCTTTGTACACATTACTTTGTACTTTGTACACATTTGTGCATGTGCTTATCATCATCATCAGTAGTAGTAGAAGTAGTAACAATATTAGACTATAAAAAGCAAATAAAAGACATCTCTGATGTACCACTACACACCTCTCACATTGGGTAAAATGATAGGAAAAGATAATGACAAATGTTGAAGGGGATGTGGGAAAACTGGGACTCTTAATATATTGTTAATGGAGTTGTGAAATGATCCAACCATTGTGGAGAACAATTAGGAACTGTGTCCAAAGGGCTTTAAAACTGTGTATACCTTTTGATACAGCAGTACCATTATTGGGTCTGTATCCCAAGGAAATCTTAAAAAAGGCAAAAGAACCCATATGTGAAAAAGTATCTATAGTGGTGGCTCTTTTTGTGGTGGCAAAGAATTGGAAAATGAGTAGATTCCTATCAATTGGGCAATGACTGAACAAGTTGTGGTATATGAAGATAATGGAATATTATTGTCCTGTAAAAAATGATGAACAAATTATTTTAGAAAGGCCTGGAAAGATTTGCATGAATTGATATTGTACAAAACAAGCAGAATCAAGAATACATTGTATACAATAACAATAAGAATGTGTGATGAATTGCAATGAAAAGCTTGATTCTTCTCTTTTCAGTGATCCAAAGTAATCCCAATAGACTTTGGACAGAAAATGTCATCTGCATCCAGGAAAAAAAAACTGTGAAGACTGAATGTAAATCAACTCATGCTATGTTGATTTCTTTTCTCTCTCTTTTTTTTTTATCTCTGCTATGGTTTTTCCCTTTTGCTCTAATTTTTCTCTTCCAACATAATCCATAAAGCAATGTGTATTAAAATAAGTATTTTTAAAAGAATGTTTATGGAAAGAAATGATAACGATATACAAAAGGAAAAAAAAAAAAGAAAGCCCTCCAAAATTGAGCATTGTGTAAGACCAGTGTTACAAAAGGCCAAAAAATTGTCCATATTTCTGGGCTCATCTGTAAGTTACCAGTTAAGCTGAGAAGAGAATCATACTAGAAGTTGCAGTGATTATGGATTTGTATTTAACATCTGTCAAAAACTTTTCAGAGTCAAGGGGAAGTTATGGAAATGGTGAAGGAAAGGCCATGTTTCCGATTTCTATCCAGGTCTGCTTCTCTCTCTTCACTGTTGTCTGGAGGAGGAATTTATAAGTTTCAAAGGGTTTGGAGTACTTTAGACTCCCCATCTTCTCATTAGCATTCAAAAAGTATCTTTGGATCAGCCAATAATAATGAAAGCTTTGGTAGTGAAGGACAGATTAAACTGTGGTTTTACTGTGTTTAATTGAAACTTCTTGAGCAACTCATAAATTGCAGAAAGAAGACTCCAAGTACCCAGAAATGAGTTTATACTTTCTCACATGTATTCATTAAGCTGGAGGCCACTACCTCCTGGGCTTTTTATGTGTTTGAAGAAGAGTATGTCAGAATTTTGGAGAGATAGTCTATGCAGAATGTCTATATTGTTTCAATTTAGGAAATACTTCTCTCTAAAAAGCTACTTAAATACATTTATTCAGCTTGTCCACTGATTTTCTTGAGTACTCTCTTAGAGCAGAATGAAAGTGATGCGGTACAGCAACATGGAGACTGAATTTAGAAACAAAGGTCCAGGCCTTGAATTCATATTCTGTAATATGATATAGATAGAATTTTGAGCAAGTTTACTTAACCTATGAAAAAATTTGACCTTAGATTAGATAATAATAACATTTTGCAAGGCAAAAACATCATGGCATAGTAAATAAAGAATTTCTCTGTGAGTCTGAACTCAAGTTCAAGTTTCAGCTTTGGTTCTATTATTTCTCAAATACTTTAATATTACGTTTCAAGATAGTTGTTGATCTGCATTGACAGAAGTTTCCAAGTCTAGAAAAAAATTAGAAATGATAACATCATCATAATTGCATAAAACTTCTTTTAGTTCCTATATTTCAGCACATTTTTTTTCAGTTCATTTTTTTCAATTCTCTTGGGTGGATGACCCATACCATCCTTCACCTGTCAGTATATATAGAATATTAGTTAACAGGCAAGGAAAAAAAATGCCTATGAGAACAACATTTTCCCTAAACCCTAGTAAAATGAAGGGGAAAATGGGTTGTCATAAAGACTATTCAGTATAGTCCATAAGAATCAAGTTTTTTAAAGTCATGGAATATATTTATTTTACTCTCTAAATCTCCAATCCTTAGAGAGGATTCTGGGAAGATGGCAGAGCAGATGAGAAAATTCCAAGCTTACCAGATTTCCTCTGAAACAAGACAAAATTGTACATCAGAGTGAACACAGAGCAGTAAAAATCAAATATAAAAGTAGGGGCAGAAAAGTGGTTTTCCTGTAAAAACAAAAAAAGATACAAAGAAAGATACCAGCATCCAAGTTTGGCTGATGTGAATTGCAAGCAATTCAGGATAGTTTTGCTGAAACAGTTCTGAGACTAGACTTGTTTTGGAGGTAACCTTGTCCCAAGTCACAGAAATTTTTACCTCCCAATGTGGGGAGTCAAGTTCTGAGTTGAGAAGGACTGAGGGAACCTCTGCTGATAAGGGACTTCAGGGCCAGCTGTGTTGCTTGATGTAGTCCTTGGTGAAAAGGAATCAGCACAAGCTCCTAGGGGCAAAAGTAGTGGAGCAGAGATGCTGCAGGTTATGGACATAGAGGGCAGAGTTCTTTTTGGTTCCAGGTCAGAGAAGAAAACTTACAGAGGACCTGAGGACAGAAGCACCATGTCTCATAGCTAAGAACTAGAGATGATTAGACTAGCAAATTATTATAAACAAAAAATAATTGATTAGGCAAATGAGAAAATCAAACCATAGAAAATTACTGTGGATATAGAGAAGACCAGAATTTATCTCAGAGGAGGATACTGAAATTTAAAAAGCCCCTCCTATGCCGAAAAGTAACATGAAATGGTAACCTGCTGATAAAAAATTCATAGAATAACTTAAAAAAAGACTTTAAGAATCAAATGGGAGAACTGAGGATAAATTAAAAAAATAACAATTCAAGCAAACAAGAATATTATAAAAAGAAAGTCAATAAACTAGAAAAGGAGATTCAAAAATCTGTTTTGTATTTCTATTTTTGCTCTCTTTTTAAATAATAGCTTTTTATTTTCAAAATATATGCAAAGGTAGTTCTCAACATTCTTGCAAAACCTTATGTTCCAAATTTTTCTCCCCCTCTTCCTCCCACTAACCTATCCTAGGCAGCTAGCAACACAGTGTATGTTAAGCATGTGCAATTCTTCTATACATATTTCCACATTTATCATGCTGCACAAGGAAGATCCATATTTTTTATTATTTATCATTTTAAAACTTTTCATTTTCAAAATAATATTCAACATTCGTCCTTGCAAAACCTTGTGTTTCAATTTTTCCCTCCCTTCCCTTCCCTCCACCAACTCCCCTAGACAGCCAGTAATCTAATATATGTTAAATACGTACAATTTTTCTGTACATATTTCCACAATTATCATGCTGCATAAGAAAAATCAGATCAAAAAGGGAATGAGAAAAAAAAAACAAAATGCAAGCAAACAACAACAAAAAATGTGAAAATACTATGTAGTGATCCACATTCCATCCCCACAGACCTCTCTCTGGGTTAATAGATGGCTTTCTTGATCACAAGAGCATTGGGACTGACATAAATCACTTCACTTTTTAAAAGAGCCATGTCCATTGGAATTGAGATTCAGAATTTTAAGGAAGAAAATGGCTTATTGAAAACTATAATTGAGAAACAGGAAGCCAATAATGTTATGAAACAAAAAAAATGATGTCAAAATATGAAGAATTAAAAATAGAAGAGAATGTGAAGTATCTCATAAGAAAAACATCTGATCTGGAGAACAGATAAAGCTACGAAAACAGAAGAATAATAGGGCTATCTGAAAGCTACAATCAAAAAAAGGTTCTTAATATATTATGAAAAATAGTTTTAAAAGATTTGTCCCAAAGTGTTAGAACAAAAGAAGAAAGTAGAAATAGAAAAAAACAAAACAATCACTATCTGAAAGATATCCATAAACATATGGGAACATCATAGCCAGATTCTGAAACACCTAAATCAAGAAGAAAATTCAAATATAAGTGAAGACATGGTTACAATCACACAAGACCTACCAGTAGCTACATTAAAAGACTACAGGCCTTGGAACAATATATATCAAAGAGCAAAACAACTGGGGTTTTGGCTGAAAATGTCATATCCAGCAAAAATTAAGTATAAGCCTGAATTAAAACAACATTAAAATTCAATGAACTGCTATACTTTCAGCATTTTGTTGCAAAAAGACCTCAGCTTAATAGAAAATTTGACATACAAGTTCCAAGAAAAATATCATGTAAACACCAAAGACTAATTAGAAAGGACTCAATGAGGACAAATGGATTATGTTTTATATGTGGAAATGTAAACCATATATTTAAGATTATCATTAGTAATTGAATAGTTAAAAAATATTGGGGTAGAACTGAATATGATGTGATTCTAAAAAATCTAAAAAAAAAAAAAGAGTGTAGGAAATTTAGATAGGGGAGGAAGATTCATAGTTTTGGAACCATGTTCTCAATAGAAATGGGTTAAAAAGGGAGCCACAATATAGAGATGATGAAACCCTTACAAGGTGTTAAGTCATTAGAGTTGATAGAGACAATAATTATCTAATTTAGCATGGTTCAGTATGATTGATCTGATCCTACTAGGAAATGTTATGGGCTGGAACTTGAAACAAAGTACTAAGTAGAACTGATAGAAACAATGCTTGTGTTCATACCTTTAGAGAGCTCATATAAGCAAGAAGCTCTGAGGGGCCAGAGAGCCCTCTGGGAGGAAACCCATAATCCCACTCTCGAATCCCACAATCCCACTCTCGGAGAAGGAGCATAAATAGAGTTTCAGTGAGCCAGTCAAGTTAGTTCAGAGAAAAGCCCTCTCTCGGAGGCTCAAACAGATTCATTCACTTCACCTTGGTGGCTGGGCTCCTTCACTTTCCCCACTGAGACCAAGGCTGGTCTGAAAGGCTCTCCAGAAAGCTGCCCAGCCCCAGGCAAGGAGAAAAGAGATTCATTCCAACTTTCACCTTGGTGCTAGCTGCAGACATTCGGATTTGAGCTAGAGGAGTCAGATCCATTCCATTTTCCACCTTTGTGCTGATTGGAGGCTTTGGACATATCTTTGGATTTGGAGACATTTGGAGGGAGCTCTTTGAACCAAGTAGTTAACCCAAATATATTTAGAAAGTGATAAAAACTGTTTTAAATTCAGAAAGAAATAAGAAGATAAGGGGAATAGGGAAGAGAGAGAGAAAAAAAGAGAGATTTTTAGAGAAAATCCTACTTACATCAGATTATGGTTAAAGACAGAACGACATATACTTTTAGAAGGGAATATAAATCTTCCAAATTTGCAAATAAACAAGAGGGTGAGAGAATTGGATGAGGGGTTCAAAAGGAGGTGTAGATTAATGAGTATGGGACAAGATGCATAGATAAATGAGAATGAAATAAGGATGGGGAAAAGAATAAGGGAGATGTTCTTGGAGGATAAATAAATTCAATAATAGGAGAGCAAGGTAGTGTGTAGAAATAAAGAAGTAAAGTATTGTAGAGAGTAAAAAATAAAATATCTGAGGAAACAAGGATTCAATCTTCTAAGCATATTTATCCTGGTGAATTTTTTGCAAATGTCTTTTATATTACAATAACTGATTTACATGTTCCATGAAATTATGCCTTTGGGTATAGAATAAATGAATTTTGGAGAAAGAAGAAGAAGGAGGAGGAGGAGGAGGGGGAGGAAGGAAGGAAAAATGAAGAATAAGGGGAAGGGCAAGGGAAAGGAGAAAGGAAAGAAAAGCAAAAAATAGTAGAGATAAAAAATGAGATATACACAAACATAATAATGAAGATCACGATTAGAATTTATTAGGTTAAAAAAAGCAGGGGTAGTAATTATGCTTTCAGAGAGTTAAAACAAACAAATTTAATCAAAAGAGAAAAACAGAGAAAACTGCACTATATGTCAGCCATATTAATCAGTATTTTTCTAGACTATTAAAAATAACTAGACAACAGAATATTGCTATGGTATAAGAAATGATGAATCACTGGATTTAGAAAAATATTCAAAGACTTGGACGTATATATGAAGATGTTTTCTCCCTTTAGAGAAACAGAGGATAAGCAAGAATAGTATGGTCATATAAATGTATATGTTCTCACATAGATATATATGTGTGTGTGATTATGGATATTTGTGTTTTTATATACAAAGTATTTGTGTACTTATATGGATGTGTATATGTACATATATACACTTAAATATTATATATAAATATATCTGAACTTAATTATAGCTATCTTGAGAGGGAGAGGAATGTTTAAAAGGCATAAAGCAAAAAGTGAAAAGCAGGAAAAAAAAAAAGAAAACCTACAAGGAAACAGAAAAGATGGGCAATTCTGAACGCAGTGTTTAATATTTATTACATGTGCTTCCTTAAAAATGGACATTTATTGTTTATATTTTGAATTATCTCTTGTTTTGCTGTGCATGTGACAACTTTTTTTTTATTTTGTATATGTCTTAAATTAAGTAACGAAAAATAAATCTCCAATGCCTGGGACATAGTAGATACTTAATAGATAATTTTAAAAAAGAAAATTGAACTATGTTACCAGTAACAAGGGGACAGACTAGCAAGAACAACTATAGAGAATCAATTATCCCAAACTATAAAAACAGTTCTTTTCATTTTTCTAATGACTAAGAAGACACTTTTATCAGTACTTTATCAATTTAGCAAAACCAGGAATTGGGGAATAGCCAGAGACTTGGCTACCATGGTACAATTTTCAATTCTTCTATTCCCCCTTAATAGATTTTTTCTTGGTTTGTCAATAGTTATTCTGTTTTGGGGGAATGTTTTTTTGGAGCTGGCTGTCTTCTCTTGATGTGAATCTATAGGGATTTGGGCTGTCCTTGTACTTTCAAGGCTCAGAAGAGCAACTTTCATCATTTTTTTTTACTCTCAGACAGCCCATCAGAGGCTAGTTACATCCAGTGCTACTCAATTGCTTTGACTTCTCAAAGCACACTGTCTAATTTTCTGGCAGTTGAGTTGTGACTAGTGAGAGGGAATCAAAAGATTATTTCAAGACATGAATGCTCTGTAATGTTGAAAGCTTTTTACTGTTTATACCCCATAATCTTGTGGATATAGTGGGTTGCCATGTCTTGGATACAGATTTTTTTTTCCTCCTAGAAGGGCAAAAACATGTCACATAAACTGCTATTTGACCTCCTAAGAGGCAATGCCATGAGACTTTGAGGAACTAAAAATAAAAGGAGGGATACGAGATGGTCAAGGAAGGAAAGCCAAGATGAGTATAGAGCAAGAATTGTATGACCAGATAATAGTTAAACTATTATAGTATCATAGACTATAAAATAGGAGGGACTTTCAATTAATCATTTGCTGAGTAGAAAAGTATTATATATTATGTGACTTCCTCTCTGAACAAGATTATCATCTATTGGAAGAAATTAAAAACTGAAACACATAGAAAAGTAGAAATAATATGAGTATGTAATCAGTTTTGTAGTTATCAACTAACACTAGTGTATGGCACTGTCCTGTAAATAGCAAGGGGTCCCTCTGACTTGCTCAGATAATATCTCCATCAATAAATAGCCATTCTCAGTGCAGTTGTTATGGAATCCTTCACACAGATTGCCTTTCCTTCCCCAAAACTTCAGCCCTTCCACCAAATAATCATTATATCAGTCACCTTGCTTACTGATACTGCTCCAGTGAGCCCTTATGATATTTTATTTTCTCAAATTATTTATAAAAAAAAAGTGAAAGAAAATCATGTGGTTCTAATGAAGTGCTAATTTTCTTATAAAAGCAGAAAAGAATAATCATTTATATAATGTCAGATACTGCTAAGTGTTTCTTTACTAGAGGCTCAGCACTATATCCACTGTGCAATCTAGTCTAGCTTGTCAAAGATTCCAAAAAAAGACAGAGCTCATCCAGAACTGGTGTAGTCAGGTTTCAAGGAATTATGACTGGATACAAGTCGTGAGGAATGGAAAGGTTTAAGTGTAGAGATGTTCCTGGGACCTAGAAGAGTACTTCAACATAAAATCCCAAGTTTGTACATTGCCCTGAATATAAAGTAATAAGGAATATGAGCGAAATGCTAGGGGGAAAAAGGGGTCTGAAATGAACTCCTTCAGATCTAACAGTAATAGTATTCCTGTGTTCTAGGATTATTTTTGACCATTTACCTAAAATAATTTCATTTTATCATATGCTTAGAGTCGAAAGAACCTTGAAACTGAACTAGGGCATATTTTCTTCATTTTTCCTGAAGAGGAAACTGAGATTTGAATAGAGAAAATTACTTAGGTTCATATAACAAGTAATTTGTCAGAGATGAAATTTGATGTCAGGCTTCTGTCTACAATTATTTCCATCACATTGTTGTGCTCTGTCTCCAAGTACACGGCTCACATTTGCAGATTATCTGAAATGTTGGGCAAATATGGTCATTAGAAGACATGTGACACCTGATGGGCTCTTTGTTGTTTTCATTGCACTCTTCTATCCATGCTGCAAAAGTTGTGAGCCTGAATTTACATCTCAAAGTCACTTTAATTAATATTTTTCCCTTTGGTGTTTCAGCTCATTTGTATTTCCAGGGCAATGTATGCCATCTGTTCTTCTTTCATTTATATCTAAGGCATCAAAATACTGCTTTGTCAGAATCACTGTGTTTGATGTTAATGCGAACTTTTGTTCCTTGCTCATTAGTACTTTTCAACCAAGGCAGTGGGTTGTTTTTATTTTATTTTTGACATACGTAAGTGAAATCAAAGTGTATTTTTTTTCTGGCTTTTACAACCTCACAGAATCATCAAGGTTTCAGTCTCAACAAACTTGCTCTTTCTTCATTCTTTATTTATAAGAGGTGTGTGAGAATACTGCATATATTTTTAAAGTATTCATATAGGGTCTTAACACAAAAATTTCCATTTGTGAGTCAGTCATACATCTCTGAATCCTAGATTTTAAACTGTAACATGAAAAGTTGGCCAAATTTTGAGTGTCTTTTCCATTCTTGAACACCTTTTGCATATCCTTGTGCAAATTATATTGCTTATAAGCCTCAAATTGCTTATGTATAAATGTATATACCATATATAAAAGACCTATTTCAACAGATTCATCCAAAAATCAAATAAGATTATGCTTCTAAAAGTGATTATCAACCCTTTTAAAAGCCAAACATCATTATTACCTTCTAAATCACTAAAAAGTCAAATATTTAGGCCCAGAGAAATTGCCTTTTGAAACCAAAAACATATTTGCATATATCTCCATATATGTATTGGTTAGACTAGTTTGTTGTAGGGTAGAGGGCCCAATTAGATAGCTCAAAAGTATGCATGCAAATTAGGAAGGCAGCATTCTAAGATAATCAGTTCCCTGGGAGGACTATGCACCAAAACCTTTTATAATCTAGCTGAGAACTATTAATGTGTTTGGGATATATTGATAAAGAGCAAGCAAACAAGAAAATCCAGAGTTAAAAGATAAGGCTAAATCCAAATCCCATATTATCTTACTTAATCTCCATATTAATATATGTAAATAATATCAGTAATTAAATTTTTATACTTTATCCAGTGAGGTTAACATTCTCCCATGGAATAAGTGAATTGATAGTTAATTCATGAAATTATGAAATGGAGTAGGCACTTACAGTTCTTTGAGCATTAGGTAGGAAAGACCCAGTGGTAGCTATGAGTGGGGCTTCAATTAACACTTTAATAATTGGGGCAAACAAAATAGAAAGTACAGGCAAAGTCTGTGAAAAGAGATACAGAGGTATACAGTGTGGTCAGTGGGTGGTAAAGAAAAACAAACAATATGAGAAAAAGGTTGGGGAAGGGATGAGTCACTTATACAACTACAGATAGGAGTTTGGGAGCACTTGACTAGCATTCATTCTTAGGAAATGGAAAACTGCTGGTGAAGGGGCAGAATTTAATTCTTCATTTTTTATAGGGTTTGGGGTAAACAGACCTTGTGCCACCTTGAAGTTAGTTAGTTAGCACACATAAATCATCTCAAAGTTGTATGCAAAACTTTAAAGTTAATGTATCTATATCATGTAAGAGTTATTATCACTGGTGTTTTGCTGGTCTTAGTTTAAATGTCTGGAACTTGTCTGAAATTCAATATCATAAAACCCAAACCCCCTGAGATTAAAGCCTAGATGGCTTCCCTTGACTCAACATATATTATTGCCATGTGATTTTTTTGTGGATATATGATATAATTTATAAATTATTCTCCTTTGATTTGGGGGAGGGTTTATACATAGCTCCTATCTTATTCTTTTCAATTCCTTTTTGCTATTGCTTCTTATACTGATTAATTATCAGCTTACTTAGTATATTGACCTGAAAAAGGTATGGTGGTCAAAGGTACCAGAACAATATATATTTCTAACAGAATGTTCTACTCTGTCCACAGAATGATGTATATGGAGCTCCTTGGAACTCTCCTGCAAAAAACAAATTAATATTGGATTTCAGAAACTAAAATTCTTAAACTTTGGTTCTTAGAGATCATTAAGAACAAGATTAATAAAATAAAATAGATCAAGAACAAAGTAATGGAATTTACATATTGTATTGCCTGGATATATAGTACATCTTAAATGTCCTGTTGTGGGTTTAAGCTACTAAAGATTCAACTTAGGATTTGGGAGATATTTTGTACTTTAGGAAGTTATAAAAGTCAAAGCAGGTTAATATTATAACTAAATAATGAAACCTCACAGTCATAATAACAACGAAGGTAATAAAAATAGTTGTTCCTAAGAATTAACCCTTAAAAAAATAGTCATTATAACCCTCCAGTACCTGTTTCTACTTCATTGACTATACTAAGGTCTTTGATTGTGACAACAAAAAAAACATGGTGAATTCTTATATATATTTAAATAATATTTGAATAAATATTGTATCTAAATATTGAATATTTGAATCTCATAAATATTCAAATAACAGGTTATCTTATTTATCTCCTAAGTAACCTGCAGGTGGGCCAGGAAGCAACAGTTAGAATCAAACACAGAACAACTGTTTTTTTTTTTTTTTTTTCAGATTTGGAAAAGGGTAAGGCAAGACTATATATTGAAATCTTATTTATCTTTCTTGTAGGCAGAGTGCATCATGCAAAATGCTAGGCTAAATTATTCAAAAACTGGGATTGAGGTTAACATGGGAAATATCAACCATCACAAGTATAGAGATGATACCACTCTGATGATAGAAAAAAATGAGGAAGTAAGAAGCCTCTTGATAATGGTCAAAGAGGAGACTGTAAAAGCTGGCTTGAACCTTAACATCAACAAAAAAACTAAGATCTTGGCAACTAGTCAATTAATCTTGACATATTTTGGAAAATAGAGGAAGGAAAAATGGGGGCAGTGTCAGATTTTATATTCTCGAGCTCAAAGGTCATTGCAGATGATAACTGCAGCCATGAAATTAAAAGATGCTTGTTCTTTGGAAGGAAGACATATTAAATCTTGCCAGCATAATAAAAAGCAGAGACACAAACTTGCCAGCAAAGGTCTATATAGTCAAAGATACACTTTGTACAATTGCAATGCATGGCTGTTAGAACTGAATTATAGGAAAAGCTGAGTGTGGAAGGCCTATATTTTCTTAGTTATGGTGCCAGAGAAGACTTTTCAAAGTCCCTCAGATTGAAAGGAGATCAAATCAGTCAACACTAAAAGAAATTCATTCAGATTGTTTATTGGAAGGTCATAATAAAGCTGAATCTTAAATATTTTGGTCACATAATGAGAAAAAAGGATTCAATGGAAAAAAAAATCCTGATGTCGAAAAAGATTGAAGTCAAAAGTGAAAGGGTATGACAGAGGATGAGATGGATAGATAAATATGGAAACCAAAAACATGAACTTGGATAGACTTTGCTGTTTTATTTTGTTTTTGTTTTTTGAGACAGGGAGAGAGTATATCTTTATTTTTTTTTTAATTTTATTTTCAAAATATATGCATAGTTTTCAACATTCACCCTTGCAAAAACTTTTTTCAATTTTTTTCTCCTTCCCTTCTTCCTACTCCTTTCCCTAGACAGCAAGAAATATATGTTAAACATGCAATTCTTCTCTTTCTATATTTCCACATTCATCATGCTGTACAAGACAATTGGATCAAAAAGGAAAAAAATGAGAAAGAAAACAAAACGCAAGCAAACAACAAAAAGTGAAAATACTATGTTATGAGAAAAAATCAGTCACCACAGTATTCTCTCTGGGTACAAATGGTTCTTTCCATCACAAGATCATTGGAACTGGTCTGAATCACCTCACTGTTGAAAAGAGTCACATTCATCAGAATTGATCATCATATAAAATTGTTGTTACCATGTACAACGTTCTCTTGGTTCTACTCACTTCACTTAGCATCAATTCATGTAATTCTTTCCAGACCTTTCTGAAATCATCCCGTTGATCCTTTCTTATATAGTATATATTTATATATAATAACTTATTCAGCCATTCTTCAACTGATTGTCATTCACTCAGTTTCTAGTTCCTTGTCACTACAAAAAGGTTGCTAAAACATTTTGACTTTTTCCCTTTTTTTTATGGTCTCTTTGGGATGCAGGCCCAATAAAGATACTGCTGGACCAAAGTGTATTCTTGGATAGACTTGAAAGATGAAATAGGATAGAAAGACCTGGCAAACTATGATCCATGGGTTTATTAAGAGTCAGACATAACTAAACAGCAACTTAAGACCATATTTACACACATAAACAATGATTTTATATTTTCTAGAATGCGTTTCTATGGCAGAGAAATAATAATGATATTTTCTAACATTTATATGCCATTTTTGTTTTGTAGAGCCATTCTCTATATATGTTTTTGTAATCCTCACAAATTTTTTTATGAAATAGATGTTATGATTATCCTCACCTTAAAAATAAGGAAATTGAAGCATAAAATGGTTAAGTGGATTAGTATACAGTTAGTATGTATTTAAAGTAGAATTTACTCTCAGGTCTATCTGTCTTGAAGTCACACTCTTTATCCACTATACAACTCTGCTGCCTCAAAATTTGTAAACATGTAAATGGCCATGCAAGGTCAGCAAGAGACTTTATAAGTATTTTCTAGTCAGATATTGCAGCTTTGGAGATTAATGTTCTTCATTTTGGATAAATCGAAGGAAAAAAAAAGGAAGGAAGAAAGAAAGAAAAGAAGGAAGGAAGGAAAAAAGGAAAGAGAGAAGGAAGGCAGAAAAGAAGGAAGGAATAAAGGAAGAAAAAGAAGAAGGGGATGAGAAAAAGAAAAAGCAAAGGGAAGGAGGGAAGGAGCAAAGCATATTTATAATTGCCTACTATATGTCAGGCATTATGCTAAACACTTTACAAGCTTCTCATTTCATCCTCAAAACAATCTGGAAGATAGGTTTTGTTATCCCATGAGGAAACTAAGTAAAACAGACATTAAATTATTTGCTTAGGGTTACATAATTTGAGTTTTAGTAATTAAAAGTCCAGATAGAACTCTCAAGGTGTGAAAATTAAATCTAAAAAAAAACTATATTATTTTATATGCTTTTTTGTTATGAAAGCAACCTGCTAGTGACTGCTGGGGATCTAATTCTGACTAGCAGAATAGATCCTTTCATGTGAGAGGATGATAACAATACAAGGAGACTGAGAAGCAGTTGTATTCTCTTACCTCTCTCCTCTTCCCTCTTGCCTCCGATTTATCTCATTCCCAATTCACAAGCAACATCTGTGTCAACAGAGGCTGATTTGCAATTCCTTCAAGTGTGTTATGATTCACAGTTGTGGGGGCTTTCTGAGAACTGACCTGCCCCTTCACACTTAGGCATGGTCCTTAACAATTCCCCATTTTTTGTTTTTTGTTTGTATCCCCCCCCCAAAAAAAAGCATGGTCAATAAGTTTGTTCAATATTGTGAAGTGGTTGTTATCTGAGTCTAAATGTTGAGGAATGCAAACAGTACTATTAAGTTTTTTTTTTTTTTCATCCTATGCTTATGAATGGTTGCAGGTTGAGATGCTATAGCAGCTGTGAATTTTGTGGAATGCAATTTGCTCTAACATCATAATAGTGCATCATGGAGGCAAACTTTTTGACAAATGGAGAAGTAGGACTATAGTCAGAGTGAGCATTTTTCATAAGTCCCTCATCAGTCTCCTGGCTTTTCTCTTTAATAAAGTCTTAGTGGCTCTCTTCTCCCTTACCTTCTCGTAGGTTACCAAAGAAACTCTCCTAGGAGGATCCTACTCATGAACAGCTCTCAAAAGCTGCTGCTGCTTGTTTGTTTCTTGTGTTTCTTGTGCCCCATATTGGGCACCATTTGTTATGGGAGCAATCTGCTAGTGGATATTGAGAAACTAATTCTGACCATCATAATAGATCCCTTCATGTCAGAGGATGATAACAATTCAGGAGACTGAAAGGCAGTTGCATTATCTTACCTCTCTTCTTGTCTTCTTCCCTCTTGCCTTCAATTTATTTCATTCCCAATTGACAAGCAACATATGCATCAGTAAAGGCTGATTTGCAATTCTATCAAGTGTGTTATGATTCACAGCTGTGGGGGCTTTCAGAGAATCAACCTGTCCCTTCATATTTAGGAATGATCCTTAACAATTTTTTCTCATTCCAGTAAAGCTGGACCAATAATCTATTTTTAAATATTTTTCCATTTTCATGCTTTTGCTGAGAAGTCCTCTGTGCCTAGATTGGAGTTGAGACCCTTCTTCACCAATTCAGACATTAATTCTTATTTTTTTCTTTATTTTTTAAATTAAAGGTTTTTATTTTCAAAACATATACATAGTTAATTTTTCAACATTGACCCTTCTATAACCTTGTGTTCCAATTTTTCTCTCCTTTGACCCCAATATATTCATACATATTTATACAATTATCTTGCTGCACAAGAAAAATCAGAACAAAAAAGAAAAAAAAATGAGATAGAAAATAATATGCGAGCAAAGAATAAGAAAAAGAGTGAAAATTCTATGTTATAATCTACAGTCAATTCTCATAGTCCTCTCTCTGGGTGTAGTTAGCTTTCTTCATCACAAAATCATTGGAACTGGCCTGAATCATCCCATTTTTGAATAGCTACATCCATTAGAATTGATCATCATATAATCTTCTTGTTGACTTGTACAATAATCCTCTTGCTTCTGCTCATGTCCCTTAGAATCAGTTCATATAAGTCTTGCCAGACTCTCTGAAATCATCCTGCTGATCATTTCTTATAGAACAATAATATTCCATAACATTTGTATATCATAACTTATTTAGCCATTCTCCAACTGATGTGCATCTACTGTTTCCAATTTCTGGCTTCTACAGCAAGAGCTGGCACATTGGATCTCTTTCCCTCCTTTAAGATTTCTTTGTGATATAAGCCTAGTAGACACACTGCTGGATCAAAGGGTATGCACATTTTGACAGCTCTTTGGGCATAGTTCCATGTAAAGTCCAGATTAGCTCGCTGGAGGACCTCAGGATTAGCCTGAATCCTTGGTCTTAATGGAGAAGTAAAGGAGGCAGGAGGACCACCATGAACCTGGTCAAGGATGGAGTCCAGAGTCTGGAATCTGGAGTCTGGCATCTTCTCTTGCATCTGTGGCATGTCCTAGACCTTAAATGCTTCAGTAAGATTACATCACTACAGTACAACCATTACATCACCATACTAACATATATATATATATAAATTAACTATAAGTACCTTGTTGACCTAGATTTTAAGTACACCTTTTCAGAGTTATGCCCTCTAAAGTTCCAATTTCCTCTCCAGAATGGTTGGATCAGTTTACAGCTCCACCAATAATGTATTAGTGTCCCAATTTTCCCACATCTCCTCAAATATTAATATTATCTTTTCCTGTCATCTTAGCCAATCTGAGATGTGTGTAGTGTTATCTCAGAATTATCTCAATTTGCCTTTTTCTGATCAATATTGATTTAGATAACCTTTTCACATGACTAGAAATGGTTTTAATTTCTTCATCTTAAAATTGTCTATTCACATCCTTTGACCATTTATCAATTGGAGAATGGCTTGAATGCTTATAAATTTGAGTCAATTCTCTATATATTTTATAAATGAGGCCTTTATCAGAACCCTTAAATATAAAAAAAGATTTTTTCCCAATTTATTGCTTCCATTTTAATCTTATCTGCATCAGTTTTGTTTGTACAAAAACTCTTTAGCTTAATATAATCAAAATTCTTTTTTGTGTTCTACCATGATCTCCAGTATTTCTTTGACCACAAATTCCTTCCTTCTCCATAGATCTGAGAGGTAAATTATGCTTTGTTCTTTCAAATTTCTTATAATTTCATTCTTTATATGTAAATCATAAACCCATTTCAATCTTTTCTTGGTATATGATGTTAGACGTGAGTCAATGCCTAGATACTGCCATACTAGTTTACAATTTTTCCAGAAGTTTTGTCAAGTAGTGAATTCTAATCTCAAAATGTGGGATTTTTGGGTTTGTCAAAAACTAGATTACTGTAGTATGGACCATTTGTCCTGTGAACCTAAGTTATTCTACTGATCAACTGCTCTATTTCTTTGCCAGTACCATATGCTTTTGATGACCACTGCTTAATAATACAGTTTAGGTCTGGCACAGCTGGGTCACCTTCATTTACATTTTTTTCATTAATTCCTTTGAAATTCTTGATCTTTTGTTCTTCCAAATGAACTTTGTTACTATTTTTTCTTGATTTGTAAAATAATTTCTTGGGATTTTGATTAGTATAGCACTGAATAAGTAGATTAATTTAGTTAACATTATCATTTTCATTATATTTTCTTGGTCTATCTATGAGCATTTGATATTTTTAAAATTTATTAGATAGGACTTTATTTATGTGGAAGGTGTTTTGTAGTTGTGTTCATATTGTCCCTGACTTTCCCTTGGCAGATAGACTCCCAAATATTTTTTATTGTAGACAGTTATTTTAAATGGAGTTTCTCTTTGTATTTCTTGCTACTGTACTTTGTTGATAATATATAAAAATGCTGATGATTTATGTGGATTCATTTTCCATCCTGAAATTTTGCTAAAGTTGTGAATTGTTTCTAGTAGTTTTTTTAGCTGATTCTCTTGGGTTCTCTAAGTATACTTTCATATCATCTGGAAAGAGTGTTAATTTGTTTTCCTCATTATCTACTGTAATTCCTTTACTCTCTTTTTCTTCTCTTATTGCCAAAGCTAGCATTTCTAAAACAATATTGAATAGTAATAGTGATAGTGGGCCACCTTGTTTCATCCCTGATCTTATTAGGAATGGTTCTAGTTTGCCCTCATTACATATGATGCTTAATGATGGTTTAAATAGATGTTACTAACAATTTTAAGGAAAACTCCATTTATTCATTACTCTCTATGTTTTAATAGGAATGGCTGTTGGATTTTATCATATGCTTTTTCTGCATCTATTGAGATAATCATATGATTTTTGTTAGTTTGGTTCTAGATATAGTCAATTATGCTAATAGTTTTCCTAATGTTGAACCAGCCCCGCATTCCTGGTATAAATCCTACTTGGTTGTGGTATATTATTCTGGGGATAATTTTTCATTGATATAGTCAATTATGCTAATAGTTTTCTTAATGTTGAACCAGCCCCGCATTCCTGGTATAAATCCTACTTGGTTGTGGTATATTATTCTGGGGATAATTTTTCATTGATATAGTCAATTATGCTAATAGTTTTCCTAATGTTGAACCAGCCCCGCATTCCTGGTATAAATCCTACTTGGTCATGGTGTATTATCCTGGAGATGATTTTCTGTAATCTTTTTGCTAACATTTTATTTAAGATTTTTGCATCAATATTCATTAGGGAAATTGGTCTATAATTTTCTTTCTCTGTTTGACCTCCCTGGTTTCTGTATCAGCACCATATCTGTGTCATAAAAGGAATTTGGTGGGAATCCTTCTTTCCTTATTTTTTCAAATAGTTTGTATAGTATTGGAATTAATTGTTCTTTAAATGTTTGGTAGAATTCACATGCAAATCCATCTGGCCCTGTAGATTTTTTCTTAGTCAATTGATTAATAGTTTCTTTTTCTACTTTTTAAGGAATTGTTTTCTTCAGACAATTTTTTTCCTCTTTTCCTTTTCTCATGTTTTCTTCTACATCTCTTATTTGCCTTTTAAACTCTTTTATGAGCACAAGTATGTTATAATATGATGAGTATGAGTATGTTATAGTGTGATTGACTTTGTTCTCATTCTTTATATCACTAACTTAATTATGACAATGTCTTTAGAACCCAAGGTTATTGTTACTTGTAAATGAGCAAACAGTGCTTTCTTATTGGTGAGAACAATTTGGGATGGTAAGTCACAAATATATTATCCCTTTTATTTTAGGCAGAGATAGCACTAAGAGAGTTTTTAGATATTTGTAATATCCTATTAGTATCATAAATCTTTAGAAACTTCTCATGCCAAAAGCATACAGAATAATATGTTGACTCTTATTCCTTCTTTAAAAAGACAAGTGATAAATTTATTGTATATTTTGCTTTTGACAGATAGTCAATCTATACTTAGATATTTTAAGTTCCCCTTAATTAAAATAGTACTTTACAAGTTTTTTTCAGGGCAGTGATTATTGTTTATTTGCATGTGTTTTTATCTCTTGGCATAGCAGAATGCCTTATATGAAACAGGCACTTGATAAAGGAATATTGAATTGTATTGTCCTTCATGCCAAGTTTACAATATGTTTACCAAATTTTTCATCTGATTTCTCCTTCTGCCCATGTGTTTCATAAGTTAGCTTTATAACACCAACTTTCCTTTACCTCTATTAATCCCCTCCCAAATGTTTTCCAAATATTTCTTGTATGTTGTTTTATATGTTGCCATGATATACAATTTATATATAATATTATTTGACTGTGGTTTTTTTTTTATTTCTTCTATTTCTTTGGGATAATATACTTTATTTTTTTGGAAGAAAAAAGTTTAATTGTCAAATGATCACAATTAATTACTAATGAAATGTGTTTACTGTTGAGCATTACATAGTTTCTCAAATCTTGGAATAAAATCAGATACTGACACATTCATTTCCTGTTTATAATGTACTTTTTCTGTGGTATTTGCTTTTTCCTCCCTTAATTATATTTTTTCCAATTACATGAAAAATTAGTTTTCAACATACAGGTTTATAAGATTATGAGTTCCCAGTAGATCATTGTATGTGGAAACAAGAAGATTGTATGATGATCAATTCTGATGGAGATAGCTCTCTTCAACAATATTTTGAACAATTCTAATGATCTACACCCAGAGGGAGGACTATGGGAACTGATTGTGGTTCACAACATAGCGTTTTCACTCTTTTTGTTGTTTGTTTACATTTTATTTTCTTTTTCATTTTTTCCAGTTTGATCAGTTTTTTGTGCATCAAGATAATTGTATAAATATGTATTCACATATTGGATTTCACATATATTTCTACCATGTCTAACATATATTGAAATCCTTGCCATCTAAGGGAGGAGGTGGGGGAGGAATTGGAACACAAAGTTTTGCAAGAGTTAATATCGAAGAATTATCCATGCATATGTTTTGAAAAACAAAAAGCTTTAACAAAAAAAAAAGTTTGAGTCCCAAATCTTTTCTCCCTCCCTTACTTCCCTCCTCCCCCAAATTGCAAGCAATCCAATATAAGCCTTAGGTTTTTCTCTGCATATGAACAGTGTTTCCTATCATAAGTCTTTTGGAATTACTCTGGATTTCTGCTGAGAAGAGCTAAAGTTGATTATTAGACAATTTTGTTGTTACTGTGTACAATGTTTTCCTTGTCTTGCTCACTTCACTCCATATCAGTTGGCATAAATTTTCCTAGTTTTTCTGAAATCTGGCTGCTCATTTCTTATAGAACCATAGTATCACAATTCATATGCCACACCTTATTTAGCTGTGCCTTATGGCATTCCCTAAATTTCTAGTTCTTTACCATCATAAAACAGCTGCAATGAAATTTTTATTTGCACAAGTGATTTATTTTCCCTTCTTTTTTAATGATCTCTTTGGGACAAAGACCTAGTAGTGATATTACTGAATCAAAGGCTTGCACACTTCAGTTGCTAGAGAATAGTTCCAAATTAGTCTCCAGAACAGTTAGATCAGTTTACAACTATACCAAAAGTCCTTTCTTACCCGAGTCTTCCCACATTCCCTGCAATATTTATCATCTTCTTTTTCTGTCATCTTAGTCAACTGATATATATTAGGTGGTACATCAGAGTTGTTTTAATTTGCATTTCCCTAATCAAAAAAGTTATTTAGAACATTTTTCACATTACTACAGATGGATTTAATTTCGCCATCTGAAAAGTGCCTCTTTATATCCTTTGATCATTCATTATTTGGGAAAATATTTTTTTCCACAAATTCCAGCCATAACTTTCATCCTCCCCAAGTCTTAGGGTTAGATAAAAAAGAACATTAGTCCATTTTATTTGTATAGTGAGTTCCTAGGTGAAGAAACTCTCTCTAACAGTACAATTTAATATCTTCTTTGGCTTTACTTGTTAGTTGTATTACATCTCCTATCATGAATCGCATTCTTATGTTTCAAGTACAGACTCCCCAAACAACAATCACATCTTCAAACTCCATTTTCATCCATTTTTCACTTCTCCCTCTCCCTCTTTTTCTCTCTACCTCTCTTTCTTCGTCTTTCCCTCTATCTCTGTCTCTTTCTGTTTCTCTGTCTCTGTCTCTCTCTGCCTTTTGTAAACTTCAGTAAAAATAATATTTTTTACATTTTTTCCTCTTAGATAATTATAATATTGAACAGTGCTTTCTAGATTATTTCTGGTGGTCTCTTTTTCTCCCAAGTGAATTGTCAGAATTAGTAAACAGTAGCTAGATTTAACAGTTCTTGGAAGGTTTTATTTTTTTGTGTGTGTGGTCACATTCTAGAATGATATTTTTGGAAGCTACCCTCCACTTTATTTATACCTATTCAACAAAATTCTGCCTCACTAGCTGCTACCAGGAAGTCACTACTATCTATTACTTTAATTTTATTCCTTTATTATGGAATGAACTTGAAATAATGATATTTGTGTATCCATACCATTAATCCTCACTACACAGCAATCTCCATCTTTTAACATCCCTACCCCAAATGAAGAGTCTTATATTGATATGCTTGAAAATATTCAATTGTTTTCTTTGTCCTGTCCTTTTTTTTTCTGACATTCTTTTATTCTTTAATGTCTTTACATTACTGAAACTACTCTTTATTCACATTTGTTTTCTTCTTTGTTCCATTTCTGAATCACTTCAATGCTTTCAAGAAGCTTTTAATTCTCTGGGATAATAGAAACATATGACTCCATTCCTTTTATTTTCTTCAATTTTATGGAAAGTAATTTGTACTTTTGATATACATTAGTATTAAATGATATTTTTGGCAATACAAACAATATATTATGGGTGACAGAAAAGAAAAAAAATGTTATTCATACTTATTCAAATGAAGCTCTACAGATTCATTTATTTCATATTTGATTGATTTTCATGTTTGGTTGATTTCATACAAACTTTCTAATCAAGAGAAATTAGATGGTTATATTAGCTTGTTTTATTTTACTTTGTATCTGATTTCCAAGTATTTTACTCTGTTTTTCTGGATACTAGATTCTCTGGTCCATTTGAATTCAAAGATGAGTTTATTTAGTATTCACAAGCAAATAAGTGGATGGAATAAAAAACAACAAATTTTTAATGAAGTTAATTAATGATATCTACACAGACTTTTATCTTGCTACTCCTTGGTAGAATCTTCCTTCTACTTTCTGAGAAGTTAGAATTTTTTACACTAGAGGAGTAAGGTAAAACTCATTGAGCATATAGAGCAAACAAGAAACAAGGATGAAGTGGGGGGGGTGGGGAACAGCTCCACAAGACAAATTTAATTATAAAAGCATATTTATATACCTCATTTTACCTTTCTATATTCTCTAGATTCTTCCATCTATTATCCTGGGCTTTGGGATTTCTGGGAACTCAGATACTCTATTGCTATAACCCCTTTATAAGGGGAAAAAGGCAACTAATCTTCTGCAATGTGAAAGATGAACAAAGAAGAAATGAGGAATATAGGACATGAGGGATCTGAGAGAGACCTTCCTGGTGAATGACATATCTAAAATGAAGTCATTATTATATCAATTTCAACTTGGAGTTTTGAGTCTTTAAGGGACTGTCATAGAGACGTTTTCAAAACAAGTATCATTTACTTTTTGGATGAAGGAATATATATGAATAAATGTAAATCTCTTGAGGGCAAGGATTATGCCATTGTATAAAAAATGTATCCTCAGAGCTTGGTATAGTGCCTTGAAAAGAGTAAGAATTTAAGAATATCATAGTATCTAAAACTTTGATTATTATCCTCTACCTTAGTAAAACCACTTCTGAATACTGAGTACACTACTGGATATTTTTAGGAAGGATGAAAGAGCAGACATTATGAAATCTCTTCATTCATATGAAATCTCTTCATTCATAGCATACAAAGATAAGTTTAAGATCCTACTGATGTCTAGCCTAGAAAAGAGATCATGAGGGAAGAAAGTGTATTGTTTCTAAATGTTTGAGAAATTTTCACATATAATAGAGATTAAACAATTTCTCCTTGGATACTTTAAAGGCACTTCCTTTTCAGGTGCGGGTTGAATTAAATGGTCTTTAACAGAATTAAGAAGCCATTGTAGAGGGCTGGAAATCTGGAGAAGTATACTTGAAACAAGGTGTTAATGCAGTGGAATTGATGAGATCATGGTTCTGTAGTCCACATATATACTTAGTACTTAGTATGGTGATGTAATGGTTCTCTAGTTCACACACAATCAGTATGCTGTAATGATGTAATTGTAATAGTGTATTTAAACTAGGGACAAAGTCAGACTCCAGATTGGTTGAGATTGGCACTCTGTCAGACTGCTGGAGGAGACTGGGTCAGACTGAGATTGGGTCAGACTATGATAGACACAGACTGTGTAAGAGGCAATAAAAACTTTGGACTCTATTCTTGTTCATTTTTGTGGTATCTATCCTGCTGAGACCAAGGCCCTTCTGGAGGACCTCCAGGAAACCTAGCCCTAACATTACTGGCCATGAATTCTATTCTATCATTGTTCTCTTTTAAATCTCTGCATTAATCAGTGTAACTAAAACATTTATTGGTAATTTCGAACTGTTTAATATAAATAAATAATAGCAATTAGAAGCAGTTGTGAAGGGTGCTATACATTTATGATCTTATCCTACATTGTCAAGTGTCATAATATGATGGTATCCACAGTAGGGACCATGAACTGAGCCCAGTATCAGGACTGCCTTTCTTCCTCTTCATAATTGTCAATTACAATGCTTTTCTCAAACATAACACATTCTTCTCTTTTTTCTCCATCAGATCCCCATTCCACCTCTACTACAGTTCTCCATCACCCACCTGTCTGATAAGTGGTACTTTGGTATCATCATCATCATCATCATTTTGTACTCAGGGGCAAGGACCAGTAAAAAAAGAACTTAATCTTCCCCCCTCCCAATTTTGGATAGCCACAAATTATATAGGATCAGCTGGAATGAGTTGGCAGAGATTTGCATAACACTTTCACACCCTTTAAAAATTTCCATTTTATTGTCAACCACATCATTATGCTTCCAGCCTCTCAAGATTCAAGTTTCTCTAAAAACAAGTTTCTCATCTCAAAAACCCAATCAGTTGTCAAATCTCAGTACTTTTATGTAGACAACAGCTCTCACATCTGTCCCCTTACATATGTACCTAAAACTTAAATTGAGGGTCCATTTCAATTTTGACTTTGATGATTTCAATAGACTGCTAATTGGTCTCCCTATTTCATGTCTCTTTTCATTCATTTCTTCCACTATATGCTTGTCAAATAATTTTCCTAAATCCCATATAAACTCTCCACCTCAAAAAACTCCACTACTTAGCTACATTATAGTACCAAATATAATTTTATTGTTTTGCATTATATATATATTTACAATTTTTAGAACATACATAATTATCAGTAGAGGATTACATTAACATATATATATATATATAATTCATATACATATATCAATAAGTTTATCATCTTGATAGGTATACATACATATACATGCATGTGTATTATGTGTGTATACACACAGCTGCATAATCAAAAAATTTTGTCAAGTAGAGATACACAATGAAAAACAATTTTGAAATCATTGTTGTAGTGGACAAAGGACTGAACTTTTTAATCAGGAAAGTCTAGATTTAAGTCTTGGTTCTTAAAAATACATTCTATTGTATTATACTAACCCTTTCATCCATCAAAGTTAGAATAGTTTCCCTCCCATCAGATTATAAGCTCCTTAAGGCCAATGACTATCTTTTACCTCTTTTTGTATTCACAACACTTAACACAGTGCCTAGCACATAGTAGGTACTTAATACATATTTGATTAATTGAAAAAGTTTGGGAAAATATTTGAAACTTGGTTGGTTTATGGGATCAAAAGCTCAAATTCTTGATGCAAATGACTCAGAAGCTGAATACAAAGCAGTCCTTAGGAACAACAGATAAACTCCTATGCTTGACTTGTGAAGCACAATGGCTAACTAAGGCAAGGGAACTTTGCTATGATGAAACAACTCAAAATTTTATTAATTCCTAAATTCGTAGACTATTCTCTATCTAATATGATTATGGAATTTTTAAAATTAACTATTGAATGATCTCTGAATGTTTCCTTTCCTTCCTATATAGAACCCAAATTACCTGGTGACTAGTCTTAAATGGAATATATATATATATATATATGTGTGTGTGTGTGTGTGTGTGTGTGTGTATGTGTGTATGTATATATATATGCATATGTATATATAAATAAACTCCTTAAAAATAGAATTTATGAAAGGAAAAAAAATCCACTGAGCAAAACACATTCTTTAAAAGTATAATTGATCAATGCAAAAGGAGGTTAAAAAAAAGCAAACTGAAGAAAATAATTCATTAAAAATTAGAATTGGAAAAATGGAAGTGAATGACTCAATGAGACATCAAGAATCAGTCATAAATTTTTTTTTTAAAAATAGAAGAAAAATAAAATTCTTTATTGGAAAAAGAAATGACCTGGAAAATTGATCCAGAAGAGACAATCTAAGAATAATTATTGGAATACTTGAAAGCTGTGATGAAAATAAGAGCTTGGACTACATCTTTCAAGAAATCATCAAGGAAAACTGCCCTGACATTTTAGAACCAGAGGTAAAGAATTCACCAATTACCTTTTGAAAGAGACCCTAAAATGGAAACTCAAAAGGAATACAGTAGCTAAATTCCAAAATTTATCAGAAAATACTGCAAACAGTCAGAATGGAACAATTCAAATTATTTAAAACACAATCAAAATTACCCAAGACACAGCAGCTTCCATAATATTAAAGGAGAAAAGGGGCTAGAATATGATATTATAGAAGGCAAAGGAGCTTGAGCTACAACCAAAAATCAATTATCCAGTAAAATTAGCATTATCTTTTAGGGGAATATATGACTGTTTAATGAAATGGGAGATTTTCAATCATTTCTGATGAAAAGAACAGAGCTAAATAGAAATTTGATCTCCAAATAAAAAATCAAGAGAAGAATAAAAATATAAATGGAAAGAGGGAAAAAAAGCTATGTTTTTAAAAGGATAAAATATGCATTTTCTTACATAGAAGATGATATGTATAATTCCTGAGAACTGTATCTTTGTCAGGGCAGATAGAAGGAGCATATTCACAGTTACTTGTAGGCATAAGGTAACTTTAATATGATGATATAAAAACAAATTGAGTTGGAAAAAGGTTTGTTTTGGGAGAAGAGAAAAGGAGCAGTAAAATGGGGTAAATTACATCACATGAAGAAGCACAAAAGACCTATTGTAGTTGAGGGGGGAAAGGAAGAGGATGAGCATTGTTTGAACCTTAATCTCATTAGATTTGGTTCAGAGATGGAGTAACAAATGTACTTAGTTTAGCATAGAAAATTGTCTCAAAGGTAATAGTAGGGAGAGCAGAAGTAAAAAGGGACAAAGATAAGAAGGGAAGATTGAAGGGAGGACAGCAGATTCAGAGAGGTAGTAGTCAGAATCACAACACTGGTGAGGAGGGAAAAGGGTGAAAAAAGAGAAAAGCATAACTTGGGAAAAATTGGGTAGTGGAAAATACAGAGTTTGCAATTTTAACTGTGAATGTGAATGGGATGAACTCTCTTATAAAATGGAATCAAATAGTAGAGTGGATTAAAGCCAGAATCCTTTAGTCCTTACAGTGTGTATGAAGTGTGTAGCACAAGACTGATTCTGAACAACTAAAGTAACCCACAGTAAAATGTGGGCTGTCTTTAGTAGAAGTTTCTAATGAAAGAATGGATGATCATTTCTTAGGTATGTTATAAAGCTGAAGATTCTGAAGTTAAATGTTGGGCTATAAGTGTCCATTGAGGTTCCTTCAAAAAAAAAAATCTAAGCCAATATACTTTAAGTCAGGGGCTCAAGGGCTCCTGAGTGAGATGACCTGGGGTATAACCTTTGCTTTACTACTTACTTCCTAGGTGACCTTGTACAAATCAACAAATCACTTAAACTTCCCAGATCTGAGTTCATATCTATCTATATATCTACCTATCATTCCATTTCGATAAAGTAAGCATCTTGGACTTGATGGCCTCTGAGGTCCCTTCTATCTCTAAATCTATGATACTATGATTAGTTGGTCCTTTTCAGCTCTAGATTTTTAAATATTTGATCTCTTGACTTCAAGATTAGTGTATTTTCCACTGTTCTACTCATTTCCTGTCTTCTATTGGAAATAGGAGAGGGTAGGAATAAAGATATTATTTCAGTATACTTTGTAAAAAAAAAAACTTCAATATTATCACAAAGAAGTAAAATCAATTTTTTAGAAATAAGGAAATAAAATGGGCAAAGGTCAGGAAGAAAAAAGTTTACATTTCAATTGTGTTGTGATAAATGAACAGGAGTTAAAGGAATCAGTTATGATTTGCCTTGGAAAGACTTCAGATAATTTCTCCCTAAGGAGATTTAGGGAAAAGTAAAAGAGGTACAAATATTTTAAGATTCCAATTTTAAAAAATAATTAAAATTTCAAACTGTCAGAGAACAAAAATACAAATTGATTCTGAGAGTTCTTTTTTACATCCTAAAGACCAAATCACCTTTAATTGCATTTTTATTGGTGACTACTTTAGCAAAAGCCTTAGTATGTTATTTAATGCCGAGGTACATTTTCCATGGCAACTACTAGTGGCAAACTGCATTAGTTATCTTAAGATAATGAAAAAGATCTTCCTTAGTACATAATGGGAAATTTGTCTACTTAAAAATACATTTTATAGCATGGAATGCAATTATGTTTCCTTATAGTCAAACCTGATTTTTATCTGCCTTATCTTCTTGATTTACTGAGACTGTTTTTTTCTCAGTACTAAATGATAGGAAGGCATGGAGGAAAAATGATGTCTAAGTCATCATTGATTTACAGTGGAATTTTTTTAAAAACTTGTTTCATTTTTATTGTATGACAGATTTTTACAAGTTAATGCTCAATCTTGAAGTAAATGCATGATGGAAATAACTTTAAATCATTGTTTTAAAATCTTGCTGAGTTTTCTGTTGAGTGATATTTCAAAATTTACGTTCTAATGTTAGCTTGGACCTGTATCCAAAAAGCAGAATTAAGCTGGGCTTGAAATAGTAGTTTTTCAAGATATAAAAGGCAGAAAGGATGGGATTGATGTGGTCATTTTCATTGAAGTTCAAGACCAAACCCAGAAGACAGTGCAGGATGTTAAGCTAATGGAGAAAGATAGAGTTTGTTACATGCAAGTAAAGTGAATAATCAGGAGTGTCAAATTTTATCAAAGGGTAAAATGCAATTCTGGCAAGATATAGATATGTATTATTTATCTCCTTTACCAAAATGCTTCTTCTTAAAGCATTAATCTCAATTTAATTAATTAATTAGTAGATTAGTTCATTAGATATTTTATTCTGGAGTTATTTTCATATTATCTGAGAAAAAATAAGAGTTTTCAATGTATTCAACATATGAATATTCAATATGAATACATACTCAATGTATGAGTGGCAGGTTAAGGTGCACTAAAGGAAGGTTGAGTTGAACTCTATGACCTTTTTCTGTTACATTAACCTTTTTCTGTTACTCTTTGAGAGGGAGGATCCACCAAAATTCTCTCCTTTTTTAGGAAGGGCTTCAAAAGGACTTTTGGTCAATGGCAAAATTAGAATACTATAATCCTTATGCATCATATATAATTGTTTAATAAGAACTTCCTCTAAGGCAGTTCAGACTTTGGATAAGTGATGTACTCCAAGGGTTGCCTAATATAAAGTTAGACTCCAGCCTGGATGATTCTGGAACCACCCTGTAATTGGGACATCAGAAGCATATCACATTTGCCATGTGTGAACTCATTCATGGAGAATGTAAAGAAAATTTTCTGTTCATTTAATCAAATACTTAACCTGTCAGTGAAAAAATCTTAAGAAACTATGTGTATAGAAAAAAGTTTCAAGTGTGGCTGTACACAACTCACTAACACATCCAACGAAACACCCAGTCATATCTCAATATTCCATATAAGCTAGAGAAAACATAACTGGTTACAGAGTCAAACCAGAATAATGCCATATGTTTTATGTGTTATATGTGATATTCCAGAATGCAAAGGTTATATTAATCAAAGAATTGGTTCTGTATATCTTGAAATAAAACTATAATCATGGTGATGGCAGAAGTTGTGATTATTTGAAAATTATAAAATCTCAGAGTGGGATGGGACTTTGTGGATCAGTTAGCTCAAATTATACCTGGTCAGGAATCATAAGCATGTATCAGTCAATAAGTATTATTAAATATTTACTATTTGCCAACATTGTACTATGTTGTGGAGAGACCAAGACAAAAATCTAACAGTATCTACTTTCAAGGAATTAACGTTCTATTAAGACAACATATGCATATGTAAATATGGTTTTACTTATACAAGCATATGTGTATATATATATATATGTTATATAATAAATATAATATGTGAATATTTATCTATACACACCTATATGTATATATATGTGTATTAGATAGATAAGTGGATGGATAAGTGGAGAAAACCAAAAATTGACAGCATCTGCTCTCAATGAGCTTATGTTCTATTGGGGGTATGCAAACATACATAAAAGGTATACAAAATTATTCCAGAGGTAAACACAAAATATTATTAAGGATCAGGGAAAGCATCATATGAGAAGTAGCATTTGAGCTAAGGAATCTAGGGATTATAAGAATCAAAGCTGAGGAGAGGGTTCTCAGCCACCAAATACCTGAGTATAGAATATGTTCCAGTTGTGGAGATACACTCATGGATTAGAGAAGTAATGTCATATGTGTGTGATGACCGTGTATTTTAAAATCAGCCAGAGTCAGGAATTCAGGTTAGGGGGAAATCGTCAGTCTTTATTCTCAGTGAAGAAAGATCGGAGGTGGAAGAGAATTGGCGATAGCAATGTGTGCAGCTGAGTCAAGAAGCTAGCTAGACCAGAAGCCCCAAGACCAGCACCACCAGAGTAGAACCCAGGCCCAATCTCTCTCTGCCTCTCTTCCTGTCTCTCTCCTCCACCAAAATCGTCATTTCCTATACAACACACCAGGACTTGCACAGAGAGTGGGTGGGGGCCATTCTTTATCCAAGCATGTATATAATAGAGTATAGTCCAATTACTAGTTAGCCTCACGTGCTTGGGACCTCAGTGCATCAACTCAAGCCTCAGCCCATTACATATGTGAGTAATAATAAGATGGCCATTTCAATTTATACTTCTTTTACAACCTATGCAACAAGTGGATTCCCAGTTTCTACTTGAAGAAATCAAGAAGATGCTCAATACCTCTTGATGTAACCCTTTCTTCTTCTGAGAAGTACTATCCATTTGGAATCAAGTCAAAATTTGATTCTCTGAATTTTCATTCCTAGTTATGCCCTATGGAGTCAAAAGAGGGAAAATTTAACTCTTCTTCCATATTGCATTCTTTCAAAAATTTGAAGATAAGCTATTATGTTCACTCCACTTTTCTCTAGGTTAAATATTTCCAGCCAGTTCATCAACTAATTCTCATATGATGTGATCTCAAGTCTCTTCGCCATTCTACTTGTCCTTCTCTGTATATTCCCCAGGTTATTGCTGTTATCCAGAAATTGTGGAACCCAGGTGAAGTATTAAGGGCAGAGGAGAGTAAAATTTATGGTCTTAGTTATTGACACTAAGCTTTTATTTTCTTTTTCTTTTTAAAATAATAGCTTTTTTCTTTTTAAAAATATATGCAAAATTAGTTTTCAATATTCACCCTTGCAAAAATTTGTGTTCCAATTCTTTCTCCCTCCCTTTCCTTCCCTCCCCTCCCATAAAGAACAAATAATGCAAATTTGGTTAAACATTTATAAATTTTATAAACATATTTCCATATTCATCATGATGCACAAGAAAAATGAGATCAAAAAGGAGACAAAATGAGAAGAAAATAAAAGCAAGCAAATAACAAGATAAAAGGTAAAAATACATGGGACTATGTTGACCCATAGTCTTCTTTCTGGAGTCAGATGGCTCTCTCTATTACAAATCTATTGACATGGTCCCGAATTACTTTGTTGTTGAAAAGAGCCATGTCCATCAGAATTGATTATTGTATAAAATTGTTGTTGCTGTGTACAATATGCTCTTGGTTCTACTTATTTCACTTAATGATACTACATGTAAGTTTCTCTAGGTTTTTTTGAAATCAGCCTACTGATTCTTACTTATAGAACAATAATATTCACTTACATTTATATACAATAACTTATTTATTCAGCCATTCCTCAACTGATTGGCAACCACTCAGTTTCCAGTTTCTTGCTACTACAAAAAGGTCTGATGCAAACATTTTTGTGCATATGGGTTCTCCCTTTTTAATGTTCCCTTCAGGATATAGACCCAGTAGAGACACTGCTGGATTGAAAGGTATGCACAGTTGATAACCATTTGACCACTATGCTTTTTTTAATTGGAACTTGTTGGGGCACAAAAAATGTAAAATTGATGATTTCATGTGAGATTTACAAAGTCAATTAATGGAACATAAAGTTTAACATCTACACTCGTGAAATCCCTTCATGATGATTGAGTACCTAGGTCAATGGAAAATTCAGGAAGTATTGAAGGACAGATTCAACCGGTCCCAAGTAACAGCTGATGGATAAAGAATTATAAGATTTGCATGTTTTTGTGTGTTTTAAACATAAAATATTGCTACTTTGAACTCATTATTTGAAATGCATTAGGAAGAGATATTGGAACTAGTGTGCAATGATTTCCTGAATTTACAAGGAGACTAGAGAAAAGATACTACTCCCTGTTACTTTGCAGATGTGAGATATGATACATGTGGGATCTTATATAATGAAGTTAGATTTTTTCAATTATCTGCTATATTGGTGGAGCTATTTTTTCCCCTTTTCTTTCTTATTTTTATTATAAGGGATGTCTATCTAGGAGGAATGAGAAAGTAGAATATGTGAGGAAATGTAGGTAATGGTGAGTATAATACATTGGAAAATAAAGGTGATTTAGAAATGAAATATAATGGTGGATAAATATAAGCAATATCACAGTGAGTTATTTTATCCAATATACACAGGTCTACTAAACCTTGGATTTTAGGACTTTCATGATAGCCAAAGTGTTGAGGGAAAAATATTTTTCATTGCATAACTTCCTCATCAGGAGTCATTTTGATCAAGGCTGTGAGTTTGAGAACAAGCTATTTAGAAAAAAAAAAGTTTGTCTTCATGTTAAACAAGATATTTGAAACTATATGTTAATGTCTTCAAGGAGAGATCTAACCCACAATACTTTAGTAAAATATATGAAGTCAGCATGTAAATCTAAAATTTACTAGAAGCACGTTTATGACATGTCTATACATCATATAATTGATAAGAACGCAATTTGTACAAATCTTAATCAAGAAACTAATTTCCAGAGATTGTAATTTTTTTTTACTGAGAAGAAAGTGTAATAAACATTCTTCCTTCTTTTCCCCCCTTCATTATCTCTCCCAAAATGTGGTATCATTGAGAGATGGTCATTTCCTATTACCCTTTACCCTTACTCTAAAAGTGATAGGAATCAACCTTAGATAATTTGAAAAAGTCTATCTAGTTGCTTATAGATAAATTCAGATACTTGACAGACAAATAGCAGGAAACTGGGTTGTTTTATCAAGGTCCTAGTCCCATGAGTATTACATAGGTGGATAAAAGCCCACCTCAGTTTAACAGGACATAAAGTTTTGAGCCTGTCTCAACCCTAGTTATGTATACCTGCTAGGTTTAAAAGATCTGCCTGCCTCTGTACCATTTTTTAGATGAGATATTGCCAGAGACATAAATGAGAGTTCCATAATGGAGGTCTACTTTTTGGGCACTTTGTGCTATAATTTGAAGCAAACTATGCCTCTTGACAAAACAGAGATTACTAGATCTCAGAATAAGGCTTAAAAGAGAAATATATTTTTCTGTAGCACGGGGATAAAAATGACTAACATATTACAGAACATATAAAGAACTAAAAGAAGTATGGCAACTGGGAATATCAATTGTGGAAACTCATTATTTAGAATTATAGTAGGGAAATATACTACAAGGAAGAACTTTTTTTAAATTTTAAAATACTTTTTATTGTAATAACTTTTTAAAGCAACTTTTATTTATTCATGTATTTGTTTCATTATATTCATTTCATTTGTTTGTTTATTCATTTTGTTCTGACTAGTGAATTTAAAAGTGTATGCTGTTGTTATGAAGGGATTAAGGGGAGGGACAAGGGGGTGAGAACAGAAGCTAGGCTACCATGACTGCTTTCCTGCTTGAGGACTTTTTTTATTGAAGCTTTTTTGCAGGGATAATTCTTCACCATTGACCCTTGCAAAACCCTGTGTTCCAATTTCCTCCCCTTCCCCCACCCCCTATCTCAGATAACAAGCAATTCAATATATGTCAAACATGGTAAAAAATATATATGTAAATCTGATATAGAGCTCATATGTTTACAATTATCTTGCTACACAAGAAAAATCAGATCAAAATGAGAAAGAAAATAAATTTCAAGCAAACAACAACAAAAGAAGTGAAAATATTATGTTGTGATCAGCACTCAGTTCTCACAGTCCTCTCTCTGAATTTAGATGGCTTTCATCATCATAAGGTCATTGGAAATGGTTTGAATCATCTCATTGTTGAAGAGAGCCCCATCCATCAGAATTGGTCATTGTATAATCTTGCAGTTGCTGTGTATAATAATCTCCTGGTTCTGCTTATTTTGCTCAGCATCAGTTTATGTATTGGCCTCTCTGAAATCTGATCGTTTCTTATAGAACAATAATAGAAGGAATAATTAAGGAAAAGAAAAACACAATCTAATGGAAGTCCTACCTAGTGCATGACTATACATTATTGAGAACATACAAATCTGAAGAAAAATAATTTATTTGCTGATGAGTGTTGTGACTATTTATTTCATTTGACCTATATATTAAAACTGTTGAAGGACCAAGATATTTATCCTACAGAAAAAAAAAAAGACTTAAAGAAGTACATTTATCAATAACTATTTCAAAGTCTTTAAAATAGTATCTCATAAAACAGAAAATCTTGTTGTTTTCCCTATTCACATAGATTACAACTAGAAGCAGAATAAGTGGTTAGATATTGGATAACTTTTAACTTTATGTAAATTTCTAAAGATTAGAATTTTCCAAAAGGGCAATTGGTTTTGATGGGAAATAGTGTGCTCTTTCTCACCAGATTTCTTTAAATGGAGTCTAGATAATCACATTGCTGATAAAATTAAAAATAAAATTCTTGCTCAAGGATGGGTTGACCTTTTCTAACTCAGAATAAAGTCTCCATATCAATTTTTATCATTTTCAAACCATGCCACTAATACTCCAGTGACCTTCTTTAATTCCCTTCTACCACAACCCAGATTTGATGCTTTGGTCCTTGAGCTCTGGTGGTCATTATTTTTTTGTAGGAAAAAATGGTTATGTACATGGAATTCTAGTGATCAAATTTTATCCTATCTTGGCCAAATATTATCAAATCAATGTGGTCATATACCATACACTGTACACATACTAAATCTCTTTTATGATTTTTCCCCCTTCATTACAATGTAAGTTCCTTAAAGAACTCTGATTAGTTGTATTTGTCTCCCCAGAATTTAGTACAGTGGCTGGTATGTAATTAGTGATTAATAGATACTTTTTTCATTTATTCAACACTAAAACTATATCATTCTGATTCTATGGAAATTGAGTCTTTTTGGATATCATAAATACATATGTGATAAATGAGTGAATTTATAGTAAAATTAATGTCCATCTCCTTTGTATAATTATAATTTCCTTGACAGCTGAAAAGTTTATTATGCTTTGTTTTATTTTTTTTCTTGGAATTAAGTGAATTTTTTTTTAAATTTTGAAAACTTTTTTTCTAAAAAATCATGTCGCTTGCTTTATTTTATTTAAGTCCATTTGTCAGTCATCTCAAAATAAAAAGAAACATAATCTCTTTTCATTGAATATAATTAGAAAAATAAGACTAAATTTTAAATCCATCTTTGTGTTACATAAGGCTCAGAATATATAGCACTAACTTTTTCATTCTGACAAATATTTTTCAACTAAAAATATATTTTATCATTAAAAAAGTAAAGAAACTTGGCATAAAATTGAATAGCATCATCATGGGATTATTAAACACCCCCTACTTTGCATAGGTCCTTAATAACTCCAAGAATATCTCTACAATATTCCATTCCTCCCTATCTTTTCATGAAAACATCAAAAATCAAGGAGTTTTTATTTCCTTTCTTTTGTAAAGGAAATGTGGTTGTGTCTGAGTAACCAGATTACTGAACAATAGTACAAAAAAAAGCCTACTAATTAGGAAGTCTTAGGAATGTGATATTTTGATGCCTCTGAAAATAGGGTGATTTATTTCATTTTATGTTTTAGGACAAGTAATATTCAAAAGGATCTTTCATTTCTCTCTTCAATTGCATTTCTGCTGGACTCCAATTGTTTGTTTTTTTGATCTTTGACTGTAGTATGTTATGTCATCATAAGGAGTTACAGCAAAATAATAATCTTTTTATTTCCATTTCAGTTTATTTTATTAGTACAAGCTTAGGTTAGGTGGTTTCCAACAATTCATGCAAACTTGCAATGGTATAGGGAATAAAAGGTACTAATATTTGATGAACATAGATGGCAGGTAAGATCTAACAGAAGAATGCTTGTAGAATAATTATACTAGTCCACAGAAGATAAAATAAATAGTGCTATGTAATGTTTCTTTTATATTTAGAGTTAGAGTCCTTCAGTAAGGAAAAGCTATTAGCAGGGCCTCTTGGGAGCAAATTGCATAAATCTGGCAAATTAATTGCTTTTTTGTATTAGCACAGGATGTTTAAGTTGCTTGCTGCCTGTTCACTTATTCAAAAATATACTTTGGGCATGGACCCACACTTAACACCATATACCAAGATAAGATCAAAATGGGTCCATGATTTAGACATAAAGAACGAGATTATAAACAAATTGGAGGAACATAGGATAGTTTATCTCTCAGACTTGTGGAAGAGGAAGAAATTTGTGACTAAAGATGAACTAGAGACCATTATTGATCACAAAATAGAAAATTTTGATTACATCAAATTAAAAAGCTTCTGTACAAACAAAACTAATGTAAACAAGATTGGAAGGGAAGCAACAAACTGGGAAAACATCTTCACAGTTAAAGGTTCTGATAAAGGCCTCATTTCCAAAATATATAGAGAGCTGACTCTAATTTATAAGAAACCAAGCCATTCTCCAATTGATAAATGGTCAAAGGATATGAACAGACAATTTTCAGATGATGAAATTGAAATCATTACCACTCATATGAAAGTGTTCCAAATCATTATTAATCAGAGAAATGCAAATTAAGACAACTCTGAGATACCACTACACACCTGTCAGATTGGCTAAGATGACAGGAAAAAATAATGATGAGTGTTGGAGGGGATGTGGGAAAACTGGGATACTGATATATTGTTGGTGGAGCTGTGAATGAATCCAACCATTCTGGAGAGCAATCTGGAATTATGCCCAAAAAGTTATCAAACTGTGCATACCCTTTGATCCAGCAGTGTTTCTACTGGGCTTATACCCCAAGGAGATACTAAAGAAGGGAAAGGGACCTGTATGTGCCAAAATGTTTGTGGCAGCCCTGTTTGTAGTGGCCAGAAGCTGGAAACTGAGTGGATGCCCATCAATTGGAGAATGGTTGGATAAATTGTGGTATATGAATGTTATGGAATATTATTGTTCTGTAAGAAATGACCAGCAAGATGAATACAGAGAAGCTTGGAGAGAATTACATGAACTGATGCTAAGTGAAATGAGCAGAACCAAGAGATCATTATATACGTCAACAACGATACTGTATGAAGATGTAATCTGATGGAAGTGGATTTCTTTGACAAAGAGACCTAATTCAGTTTCAATTGATCAATGATGGACAGAAGCAGCTATACCCAAAGAAAAAAACACTGGGAAATGAATGTAAACTGTTTGCATTTTTGTTTTTCTTCCCGGGTTATTTCTACCTACTGAATCCAATTCTCCTTGTGCAACAAGAAAACTGTTTGGATCTGCACACATACATTGTATCTAGGATATACTAGGACATATTCAACATATATAGGACTGCTTGCCATCTAGGGGAGAGGGTGGAGGGTGGGAGGGAAAAATCAGAACAGAAGTGAGTACAAGGGATAATTTTGTAAAAAAAAATTACCATGGCATGGATTCTGTCAATAAAAAAAAGTTACTATAATAAAAAAAAGTAAAAAAAAAATATATATATATATATATATACTTTGCTTAGCTTATAAAGAATCATTGACCGTACACCAAGATAAGGTCAAAATGGGTTCATGACCTAGGCATAAAGAATGAAATTATTAATAAATTAGAGGAACACAGGATAGTTTACCTCTCAGACCTGTGGAAGGGAAAGGACTTTATGACCAAAGAAGAACTAGAGATCATTACTGATCACAAAATAGAAAATTTCGATTATACCAAATTGAAAAGTTTTGTACAAACAAAACTAATGCAGACAAGATTAGAAGTGAAGCAATAAACTGGGAAAATATTTTTACAGTCAAAGGTTCTGATAAAGGCCTCATTTCCAAAATATATAGAGAATTAACTCTAATTTATAAAAAAAATCAAGCCATTCTCCAATTGAAAAATGGTCAAAAGATATGAACAGACTTCTCAGATGAAGAAATTGAAACTATTTCTAGTCATATGAAAAGATGCTCCAAGTCATTATTAATCAGAGAAATGCAAATTAAGACAACTCTAAGATACCAATACACACCTGTCAGATTGGCTAAGATGACAGGAAAAAATAATGATGATTATTGGAGGGATGCGGGAAAACTGGGACATTGATGCATTGTTGGTGGAGTTGTGAACGAATCCAACCATTCTGGAGAGTAGTTTGGAACTATGCTCAAAAAGTTATCAAACTGTGCATACCCTTTGATCCAGCAGTGTTACTACTGGGATTATATCCCAAAGAGATTATAAAGAAGGGAAAGGGACCTGTATGTGCACGAATGTTTGTGGCAGCCCTTTTGTAGTGGCTAAAACTGGAAACTGAATGGATGTCCATCAGTTGGAGAATGGTTGAATAAATTGTGGTATATGAAAATTATGGAATATTACTGTTCTGTAAGAAATGACCAACAGGATAATTTCAGAAAGGCCTGGAGAGACTTACATGAACTGATGCTGAGTGAAATGAGCAGGACCAGGAGATCATTATATACTTCAACAACAATACTATATGATGACCAGTTCTGATGGACCAGGCCATCCTCAGCAACGAGATCAACCAAATCATTTCTAATGGAGCAGTAATGAACTGAACTAGCTATGCCCAGAAAAAGAACTCTGGGAGATGACTAAAAACCATTACATTGAATTCAATCCCTATATTTATGCACACCTGCATTTTTGATTTCCTTCACAAGCTAATTGTACAATATTTCAGAGTCTGATTCTTTTTCTACAGCAAAATAACGTTTTGGTCAGGTATACTTATTGTGTATCTAATTTATATTTTAATATATTTATCATCTACTGGTCATCCTGCCATCTAGGGAGGGGTGGGGGGTAAGAGGTGAAAAATTGGAACAAGAGGTTTGGCAATTGTTAATGCTGTAAAGTTACCCATGTATATATCCTGTAAATAAAAGGCTATTAAATTAAAAAAAAAAAGAGAGATTACAGCAAGTCATAACCAGAGTAATACAGCATGACTAAGTAGGATGTATACCAGGAATACAGGGCTGACTCAATATTAGGAAAATTATTAGTGTAATTGACTATATCTATAACCAAACTTCCAAAAATCATATGATTATCTCAATATATGCAAAGAAAGCATTAGACAAAACCCAACACCCATTCCTATTGAAAATACCAGAAAGTTTGGGAATAAATGGAGTTTTCTTAAAATGATCAGTAACATCTATTTAAAACCACCAGCAAGCATCATATGTAATGGAGATAAAGTAAAATCATTCCCAGTAAGACCAGGGATGAAAAAAGTTTGGTCACTATCACCATTAGTATTCAATATTGTACTAGAAATTTTAGCTTTAACAATATAAGAATAAAAAGAAATTAAAGGAATTAGAGTAGTTAATGAGGAAACCAAATTATCACTCTTTGCAGATGATATGATGATATACTTAGAGAATCCTAGAGAATCAACTAAAAATTAATAGAAATAATTCACAATTTTAGTAAAAGTTTCAGGATAAATCCACATAAATTATTAGTAATTTTATGTTACCACCAAAGATGAGCAACAAGTGACACAAAGGGAAATTCCATTTAAATAGCTGTAGATAATATAAAATATTTGGGAATGTACCTGCCAAGGCAAAGTCAGGAACTATATGAATCCAGTTACAAAACACTTTCCTCACAAATAGTCTTATCTAATCAATTGGAGAAATATCAGGCACTCATGGGTAGGCCAAGTGAATATAATAAAAATGACAATACTATCTAAATTAATCTATTTATTCAGTGACATACTAATCAAACTCCCAAGAAATTATTTCCTGAGTTAGAAAAAAATAATAATAAAGTTCATCTGGAAGAACAATAGGTCAAGAACTTCCAGGGAATTAATGAAAAGAAAGAAAGAAAGCAAATAAAGGTGGCCTATCTGTACTAGTCCTAAAACTATATTATGAAGCAGTGATCATCAAAACCATTTGGAACTAGTTAAGAAATAAAGCATTCAATTAGTGGAATAGGTTAGTTCCGCAAGACACAATAGTCAATACCTGTAGTAATTTGGTGGTTGATAAACCCAAAAAACCCCAGCTTTTGGGATTGGGATTATCCCAAAAGAACTATTTGACAAGAATTGTTTGGAAAATTGGAAATCAGTATGACAGAAATTAGTCATTGACCCACACCTAATACCCTATAGTCAGATAAGATTGAAATAGGTTGATGATTTGACATAAAGAGATATTATGTGAGCAAATAAGAAGAACAAAGTTTAGTCTACCTCTTAGATGTGTGGAGAAGGGAGGAATTTTTGGCCAAAGAAGAACTAGAGTATATTATGGAATGCAAAGTGGATAATTTTGATTATATAAAAAAGCTTTTGTATAAGCAAAACCAATGCAAACAAGTTTAGATGGGAAGCAATAAATTGGGAAAAAATCTTTATATCCAATGGTTCTGATAAAGACCTTACTTCTTTTGTTATTTTTTATTAAAGCTTTTTATTTCCAAAACATATGCATGGATAATTTTTCAACATTGACCCTTGCAAAACCTGATGTTCCAGTTTTCCCCTCTTCCCACTACCCCCACCCCTAGATGGCAAGTTATCCAATATATTTAAGCATGGCAAAAATATATGTTAAATCCAATATATGCATACATATTTATACAATTATCTTGCTGTGCAAGAAAATTCAAATCAAAAAGGAAAAAAAAAGAGAAAAAATAAAATGCAAACAAATAACAACAAAAAAAGTGAAAATACTATGATCCAAAATCAGTTCCTACAGTACTCTCTCTGAGTATAGATGGCTCTCTTCATCACCACTAAGGATTGAAACTAAGGCCTCACTTCTTAAATATATAGAATTGGCTCAAATTTATAAGAATTCAAGCCATTCTCCAATTCATAAATGATCAAAGGATGTGAACAGATAATTTTCAGATGAAGAAATTAAAACCATTCATACTCATATGAAATCAATTTCTAAATCATTATTGATCAAAGAAATGCAAATTAAGACAACTGTGAGGTACAATTAGACATCTCTCAGATTGAATAAGATGGTAAGAAAAACAATGATAAATTTTGGGGGTTATGGAAAAATGGAACACTAATACACTGATAGTGGAGTTATATAAACTAATCCAACCATTCTGGAGAGCAATATGGAAGTATGCCAAAAGAGCTATCAAAAGTGCATATCATTTGATCCAGCAGAGATCATTAAAAAGGGAAAAATACCTACATGTGCAAAAATGTTTGTATTAGACCTTTTTTTAAGTATAAGGAACTGAAAACTGAATAGATGTCTATCATTTGGAGAATGACTGAACAAGTTATAGTATATGTAATGTCTGGACTCACTTTCTGGAAGATCTCTGGATGGTCCTTGGTTTTAGGTGGAGAAATAATGAAGGCAGCAAAGCTACCACGAAGATGGTCAAGGTTGGAGTCTTTGAGTCTGAGATTGAGCTCAAGCACACATTCTCATTTCCAGTCCTCTCAGCCTTTAAATACCTTAGTACAATTACATCACTACAGCACACTGAGCATGTGCCAACTGTAGGACCATTACATCACCATATCACACTAAGTATATGCCAACTAGGGTGATTACATCATTACATCACACAAGTATATGTGAATTAGAGAACCATTATCTCATCACTCACACTGAGTAAACACCCTATCTTAAGTATCTTCAAGTATACCTTTCTCAGAGTTCCCCAATATCTGAGGTCCTCTACAACTCCCCTTTTCTTTTGTTTTAGAACACAGGTGGTCACTGACTCTCCCTGACTTCTCAGGAAGGGAGGTGGGCACTGAAGGGAAATGGGAAGCCAAACTAGATATTGTTAGCAGGTTTCCTCTGAACTGAAGGATCTTATTTAAAACAGGTATATATAAATCCATCAGCATGGGAGGTATCACACAAGCACATAGTAATATAACACAGGTTAGTAGTGATATAATAAACAATATGAATAAACACATCCATAAGTCCTAGAAGGAGGGTATATAAATAACAATCACACATACACCTCCATCAGCAGCCAAGAGATAATCCAAAAACAAACAAACAAACAAACAAACAAAACCCTATGTATTGTCTATTACTTCATGTGTCACGGAATCCAATCATTCCTGCAGATTTTGAAATCTTGCAGCAGTCTCATTAACAATTTTTTATGTGCAAGAGTCAATAGTCAGTCACATGGTTAACAGTCATGCTTTTTCAGTGGCATGTGTAGTGAGATGGAACCATGTGTTGTTTCTTAGGTCTTTTTCTTTGTTTCAAGGGTCTGCTCCATCTCTCTCTGATAAACAAGGCGAATATGGCTCATTGGCACCCATCTGATTCCTTCTCCATCTGAAGAGATACAAGCAAACCCTCTCCCCCAAGCAGTTAACCTATCTGGCCCCTTCTATTCACCACTTTCTGGATCTCTCCATATCACCTGTCGATTATCTAAAGATAGTGGAACTGCTCGCACTGGACATTGCCCTTCCAGCGGGTTATAAAACCTGCCAAAGCCAGTACATCTTTATCAAAAATCAAAAAATCAATAGTGTAGAGAGCAAAATTTAAAAGTTCTCTAGGGTTACCTGTGACTCCCCCCTTTCTTTTATTTTTGGAGAAGGGTCTTGATATCTGTTTCTCCTCTGTACTATTGCCTGTCCTTGAAGATTAAAAAGTATGCCAATGGTGTGTAAAACCTGATAACTGCACAAAAATGTGCAAAATGTTTAGAAGTATATGCAGGTACATTATCTGTTTTTATTGCTTGTGGTACACACCATGATTGCAAATGTTTGCCTAAGGAATGCAGTGATCACTCAGGTTGTCTCTTTCACTGATATTACAAAAGTAAATCCTGACAACTACGACATGAATAAGACAGACGACCAAAAGATTCTTAATGGGTCACATCTGTTCACCAAATTTCATTGGGTCTCAAACCATAAGGGTTCTTTCCTGGAGGGATCTTAGGAGCATGGAAAGGAAGGTAAGCTGTACAGCTTTTTACTATGCTTCTAGTTTCCTCTCTTGTTATCCCAAATTGCAGATGTAAAGTTTGAGCAGCCTGATGATATTTAGAATGAGATTCTTGGGCTACCTGAGATAAAGGAGTATTGGCTAACATGGTTAGAAGGCAATCTGCCTTTGAATTTCCATAAAAAATAGGACCTGGAAATCCACTATGAGACTGGACATGCAAGTTATAAATCTTACCTCAATGCTTTCTCACTTGTTCTTGAAGTTCCTTAAAAAGTTGATGTATATTAGAAGCTACAAATTTTATTTAGGCTGTGGCAATTCTTTCTATCATACCTCCTGAATAGGCTGAATCAGATATTATATTTATATCTCCTAGATAACAAGGAAGAGCTTAGTATGATTACATAAAATTCATTCTGCTGAGTGGACAGAAAAGAAATTCTAATTACTCTCTTTATAGTTAAGTCATGAGAGTATACAGCACAAATGTTGTGTTTGGATGCATCTGTAAACATAGGTGGTCCTTTAAGAGGAACCTTAGAAACTTTTTCTTCAAAAATCCATTGCCAATTATGTAATAGCCGGGTTATCTTTACTGGAGACCAATAAAATTTGCCATTCTGGAATGGTTTCACAGCATACATTAATTTGTGCATTGGTATAAAAGGTATCTATCTTGTCAGGTCTTATCCCAGATAATGATTCCACTCGCTTAATGGGCTTTAATAAAATTCTAACCACAAGCACTGTGTAAGGACTAAGGCTTTGTTCTGGTTGTGCTGGGAGGTTCACCCACTCTATCACATTGTCACCTTGATGAAGGGCTGCTGTGGGTGCCTCTTTTGTAGCAAAAATTGATATGTGCTAGAGTTTTTGAGTAATTCTTTCAATATTGGATAAAGACAGTTCAACTTTTCTCAAAGTTTCTTGAGCTTCTTTTCTAAGCTTATGTGGTGAGTTTAAAGCAGTGTCTTCCCTTAAAATGTCATATAATGGTTGCAATTGATAGTTAAGCCTAACACTGGACACATTCATTGGATATCTCCTATCAATTTCTGAAAGTCATTTAAGGTGTTCAACTTCTCTGTTCTTAAAGAAAGCTTTTGTACTGTAAGCGCCTTAGAGTATACTTCATATCCTAAATATTGAAAAGGAGCATGTCTGATTTTTTTCTTTTTTTTAAATTTAATAGCCTTTTATTTACAGGTTATATGCATGGGTAACTTTACAGCATTAACAATTGCCAAACCTCTTGTTCCAATTTTTCACCTCTTACTCCCCCACCCCCTCCCCTAGATGGCAGGATGACCAGTAGATGTTAAATACATTAAAATATAAATTAGATACACAATAAGTATACATGACCAAAACGTTATTTTGCTGTACAAAAAGAATCAATGCCTGATTTTTTTCTAAAGCTTTATGCAATTTGTAGTTCCTTAGTGTTTCTATGGGCTTTTGTAGACATGCTTATAACATTTGCTCCTCAGGTGCACACCCCAAGATATCTTCCATGTAATGTAACAGCATAACTTTTGGAAATGCTTTCTTACTAGATTAAGAGCAGCAGCCACATACATTTGACACATAACTGGGCTATTTTTCATTCCCTGTGGCAAAACTGTCCATTCATATCTTTTATAAGGCTCAGCTAAATTAACGCTGGGCACTGAAAAGGCAAATCTTTTCATATCCTCCTTATCTAGAGGGATAGAATAGAAACAATCCTTAATGTCTATAACCCAAAGAGGACATTCTCTAGGCAATTGAGTAGAAGATGGAAGTCCAGGTTGAAGAGTCCCCATAGTTTCCATTTGTTCATTTACTTTTGTTAGATCAGTCAACATCTTCCATTTTCCAGATTTCTTTTGTACAACAAATACAGGGGAATTCCAAGGACTTAGAGAAGGTTATAAGTATCCTTGTTTAAGTTGCTCCTGCTCTTCCAAATTCTCTAATACCATCTTAACATGAAGTGATGTAGTGCAAGCCTTTTTCAGATCTTTGATAATTTCTAGATTAAAAGGAGTGTATCTTCTCCTGCCTTGACCTGAAGAGTCAAATTCTTCAATCAGAGAATATGCTTCTATCCTCAAATCAGATGTATCCTGTCCTTTGTTAGTTTTAACTAAGGCCTTTTTCAATTGTCTCATAGGGGATGAGCAAAGCTGCTGCATGACTGGTGCAGTTGGTGTCACTGCCCTTCCCACTCCCTTTTCCTCCATCCATGAAGGCAAAATTGAGAAAGGAGGATTAGGAGATGGGGAATACCCTAAGGGCACCTGCTCCAGTGTGGGCAGAGGTGAAACTAAGCTGGGAAAGTGAGAAGCACCACACTCTTTAAGCTCATGAGCACTGTCCTTAACTTTTTTCTTGTCCAACTCTCCATGCCTTTCAGCTGCTTTGTCAATATCATGCCACTCCTGCTCTTTCTCCTCACACTTCCTTGTCTAGATGTCCACATTAAATTTTTTCCTTTTTTTCAGAACTTATGGATTTCTTTAAAGCCAATTGTATTATATTATATATGAGGAATGTTTCCTCAGGAATTGAATCATGACCCTTAGCTTCATAATATTCAATTAGTTGCTCTCCCACTATTTTCCACATATCTAGCTCTAATTTTTCTTCCTTAGAGAATCAAGGAAACATGCACTCTAAGATATTTAAGAGTCTAGTGTCTTAGTTACCAACAAACCTTGCTTCTTTATTAACCTAACTATGCATGCTACATACTTCCCCTGGAGTGGGGGAAGCTCTTTTCTTAGTATTTGCCCCATTTCAGCTAAAAACAAAAGTGACTAGTTTAGCTTTTACCAAAGTTTCCCTCTTGTCTATTTTTGTACTCACCCTATTTCCGGGTCACAGAGACTTCTCCACTGAGCTCACAACTGCTTCAGTCAAACTGCTGAGTGTAGGTCCTTACGTCTAGAGCCTCATGCCTAGGTCCCCACATTATTCATTAAAATGTATTGTCTGGACTCATTTTCTGGAGGATCTCATGATGAGCCTTGGTCTTAGGTGGAGAAGTGATGAAGGTAGGAAAGCCACTATGAGGATGGTCAAGGATGGAGTCTGGAGTCTCAAGTCTCTGAGTCTGAGATCAAGCTAGAGCACACATTTGTGTCTCCAGTCCTCTCAGCCCTTAAATACCTTAGTACAATTACATTACTACACACTGAGCATGTGCCAACTGTAGGACCATTACATCACCATATCATACTAAGTATATGCCAACTAGATGTTGTAATCATGATGTAATCATTACATCACACTAAGTATATGTGAACTAGAGAACCATTATCTCATCAGTCACACTGAGCAAACACCCTGTTGTATCTTCAAGTATACTTTTCTCAGAGCTCCCCAATATCTGTGGTCCTCTACAGTAGTATATGAATGTAATGGAGTATTATTATTTTATACGAAGTGATCAACAGGATGATTTTAGAAAGGCCTGAAGAGACTTAGATGAATTGATACTAAGCAAAGTGAATAGAACCAAAAGAAAATTGTACACAGCAACAAGATTATATGATGATCAACTCTAATGGATGTGGCTCTTTTGAACAATGAAGTGATTCAGGCCATTTCCAGTAGACTTGTGATGGAGAGAACCATCTACATCCAAAAAGAAGATTGTGGGGACTGAGTGTGGTTCACAACATAGTATTTTTTACCTTTTTGTTTTTGTTTGCTTGTTTTTTCTGCTTTTTTTTCTCATTTTCTCCCTTTTGATGTGATTTTTTTTGTGCAGCATGTTAATTATAGAAATATATATATATATATATAATATGTACATATTATATATATATATATATATATATATATATATATATATAAGAATTACACATGCTTGAGATAGATGACTTGCTGTCTAAGGGAGGAATGGGGGAAAGGAGAGAAAATTTTGGAACACAATGTTTTGAATGTTGAAAACTACTCATATATTTTAAAAATAAAAATCTAAAAAAAAATCACAATTCAAAAAACATGTACAGGAGACTCATATAGAGCAGAGTTATAGACTACATTTAATTGTATTTAATCTGTTCATAATGGGTGAAAACACTTCCATTTGTAAATGGGAACTGAGTCTCATGAGCAAATAGGATTTTCTTCTGTCCATGGATCTTTTCTTCCTCTTGAAGTTCTCCTTTGGTAGCTTTGCTTCCATCCAATATATTCTTGAGGTACAGAAAGGAAATGGAAAAAGTAAAGTCAGAGGCCTCCTGACCTATATGAAATAGATTTTTTCATTTCTTATAATCTTAAAGTCATCTTTTATAATTACATAATCCAAACAAAACTATGGAGGAAATTTAAAAAAAATGTTTATTGAAAAAAAGAACCAATAGGTCCTAAAAAAAAAAAAAAAAAAAGGAAAAGGAAACATCAGACTGTATGAAGTAGTAGTTTCAGGTAGAAAACACCTTGATCTTCCTGGAAATGCTTTTAAAAAAGATATTAGTTATACTCATTTGTTACACCCCTATGGACTACTCTAACCTGATAGCTCCTCTTTGAGCTACTCTTAATACCCGTTCGTCAACTGCACGGCTAGGCCACACTTACTTGTCTTCAGGCAACAACCCGGATCCCATAGAGACAGACCACCAGGAGGTAGGGATGAAGCGAAAGAGAACTTTATTCTTAGATAACATATATTTATACCCCCTTGAGGATCCGGGGGGAAGAGGAGGTCCTCTAGGAACCAGGACAGGCAGGTCATAACAGGATTGGCCCAAGAAGAAGGAGGGAGGCATGCTAGGCTTTGAGAGCACTAAGGAGGGAGACGTAGTACCTGGGGTCAGACACTGCCTCCTGGGGCTATGCCCTACCTTCACATAGGACTAGCCTGTGCCTCAGAACCTCTCATCCCTCAGGTCCTCCCACAGGCCTTGAGTCACATTCCTTGCTCCCAGAGGCTTTTTAACCCTTACACTCATTAAAATGCTCTGCAGTGATTAAAGGATTTTTCAGAGTCCTACATTCCTGAAAAACTATATGCAAAGGAAGTTTTCCATATTGGAATTGGACTTTAGTTTGAATATTAATCACATGCATTTATAATTTTTAAATTTGTATTATAGTTATTTGTTCACCTATTAAAGAAAGAATGAAGGGTTAATCTTTCCAAAAGGTCAAAATAGTCACTTATCTTAAGCATATTGCTAAATCTTTCTGTATCTGAAATATATCTTTTTCAATATGAAAAATTGTGCTAAGTAGTTGCTGAAGTCACTTCCAGCTTTCAACGATAAGAATAGATATAAATATAAAGATGAAGAAACAGATTGATAGATGAATATACCAATTTATGATTAACATATTTTAACAATATTTTAATTGTTACCTGTTTATATTTTTAAAATTTCAAGTGTCAGTGTGTTACTGAAAATAGAACTGGCCTCTAAGTCAAGAAGATAGAAGTTTAAATCCTACCCCTGCCACATGAGGCCTGTGTGATATTGGGCAAATTATTTATCTTTTAGCACACTGGACAACTTTCTAAGACTATAAATTTCAGTAAAGGTGCCTGCCTAAATTGGTAGAGGGAATTTCCCAACCTGTGAATTGTTTATGTTATTGATATCACAAACATAGCTCCTATTACTGTTTTAAAATAAACACCAACTTCTTCCTATTAACCTCCCCTTCTATAAACATTCTCTTCTAAATTAAATAGAATCAATGAATTTATTTCTTAAATAACAAGCATGGAGGTAAGCATTGAGGATACAAATACAAAAGTAAAACAGTATCTGCTCTCAAGAAACACATTCTAATACTGCAAAAGAACATGTGTAATGAGTTTTAAGCTGATGAAAAAAGCTTGTTATTGTTTAGGGTGATTCAAAAGGAAAAATAGTAAAAGTTATGATCTAGCAGTTGACTAAATAGTATGGCTCCATGGTCCACTATTTTATCGGTAGGAGTATGGTTGATGATTCTTTGCTCATCCAGGCAATGTGAGTCACTATATCATTTACCCACATGAGGGATTACCTAGTCAAGTACACACAAATTTTGGCAAAAGGATAATGGATTTGAGGTTTGGAATGGAATGATTGTACTAGAATTTCTCTTAAGACGAGTTAAAAGAAAATTTCCTGGTTACTTTCCTTCTGGAAGTAGAAAAAGGAAGGTAATATTTGTTTTTTTTTTTTTTTTAATAGCCTTTTATTTACAGGATATATGCATGGGTAACTTTACAGCATTAACAATTGCCAAACCTCTTGTTCCAATTTTTTACCTCTTACCCCCCCACCCCCTCCCCTAGATGGCAGGATGACCAGTAGATGTTAAATATATTAAAATATAAATTAGATACACAATAAGTATACATGACCAAAACGTTATTTTGCTGTACAAAAAGAATCAGACTCTGAAATATTGTAGAATTAGCTTGTGAAGGAAATGAAAAATGCAGGTGTGCATAAATATAGGGATTGGGAATTCAATGTAATGGTTTTTAGTCATCACCCAGAGTTCTTTCTCTGGGCATAGCTGGTTCAGTTCATTACTGCTCCATTGGAAATGATTTGGTTGATCTCTTTGCTGAGGATGGTCAGGTCCATCAGAACTGGTCATCATATAGTATTGTTGTTGAAGTATATAATGATCTCCTGGTCCTGCTCATTTCACTCAGCATCAGTTCGTGTAAGTCTCTCCAGGCCTTTCTGAAATCATCCTGTTGGTCATTTCTTACAGAACAGTAATATTCCATAATTTTCATATACCACAATTTATTCAGCCATTCTCCAACTGATGGACATCCATTCAGTTTCCAGTTTCTAGCCACTACAAAAAGGGCTGCCACAAACATTCGTGCACATAGAGGTCCCTTTCCCTTCTTTATAATCTCTTTGGGATATAATCCCAGTAGTAACACTGCTGGATCAAAGGGTATGCACAGTTTGATAACTTTTTGAGCATAGTTCCAAACTACTCTCCAAAATGGTTGGATTCGTTCACAACTCCACCAACAATGCATCAATGTCCCAGTTTTCCCGCATCCCCTCCAACAATCATCATTATTTTTTCCTGTCATCTTAGCCAATCTGACAGGTGTGTAGTGTTATCTTAGAGTTGTCTTAATTTGCATTTCTCTTATTAATAATGACTTGGAGCATCTTTTCATATGACTAGAAATAGTTTCAATTTCTTCATCTGAGAATTGTCTGTTCATATCCTTTGACCATTTTTCAATTGGAGAATGGCTTGATTTTTTATAAATTAGAGTTAATTCTCTATATATTTTGGAAATGAGCCCTTTAGCAGAACCTTTGACTGTAAAAATATTTTCCCAGTTTATTGCTTCCCTTCTAATCTTGTCTGCATTAGTTTTGTTTGTACAAAAACTTTTCAGTTTGGTATAATTGAAATTTTCTATTTTGTGATCAGTAATGATCTCTAGTTCTTCTTTGGTCATAAAGACCTTCCCCTTCCACAGGTCTGAGAGGTAAACTATCCTGTGTTCCTCTAATTTATTAATAATTTCATTCTTTATACCTAGGTCATGAACCCATTTTGACCTTATCTTGGTGTACGGTGTTAAGTATGGATCAATGCCTAGTTTCTGCCATATTAGTTTCCAATTTTCCCAGCAATTTTTATCAAACAGTACGTTCTTATCCCAAAAGCTGGGATCTTTGGGTTTGTCAAAGACTAGGTTGCTATATTTGTTGACTGTTTTATCCCTTGAACCTAATCTATTCCACTGATCAACTAATCTATTCCTTAGTTAATACCAAATAGTTTTGGTAACTGCTGCTCTATAATATAATTTTAGATCTGGTACAGCTAAGCCACAGGAAGGTAATATTTGAATGAAATTTAGAGACAGGTGGGAAACGGGACAACCTGGTAAGATATGGGCAGGTGATGATTTGGGAAGGAAAAACATGCAATTTTTTTCCTCTCAAGTATCCAAATAGGACGGGGACAAAAGAGGGGTTCCTATTGTAATGACCTGTTCTACATGATGCTCTCTAGCATCCACTATCTTGCTTGGTAGGAATTGAAAGGAAGCAGAGCCTGGTAAATTATGACAGAATATAGACAAGTATATATAAGCTCTTCTCTTTCAGCAAAGTGAGAATTAATTTTAAAAAATGATTCAGATCCTACAGTCTATGCTCCTTATCACCTTATCTTAATATTGCTAATTTCCAATTGCTGTTAATGGTCACTAAATTACACTTAAAAGGGATATCTCTGGAACATTGACTGACTAGAATTAGATCTTTCAACTTAAAAAAATGAAATGATTGATTGAATTCCTTTAAATTAAAAGATTAGATAACAGTTTAAAGAATAGATGGCAGTTTGCATGAAAGAAAATCTTGAAATTTTAAATGAATAACAAGTTAGATTGTAGTTAACAATGTGATCTGGCAGCCAAGAGGGCTGATATAATCTTAAATTGAATCAAGAAAAGCAGAGTATCCAGTAGTAGGGTAGGTCTCTTGTATGTTGTCTTATTCAGACTACATCTGTAATACTGTGGTCAATTCTAGATACAAATTTTTAGGAAAGATACAAGCTGAAAAGTACATTTTATTAGGTAATCAGTATCCTGAAGGATAACAAAATACTGTCATACCAAAATTGGTTAAAGAAATAAATAATATTTAGCTTGAATAAAAGATTGAAGGAGAGATAGAGGAATGGGAGAGGAGAAAATGGGAGAGCAGAATTCTTGAGTTTTTATGGTTGTTACATGAAAGAGAGAATTGAGTGTTCAGTCTGGTTATAGAAAGTAGAACCAGAAAAAAAGGCAAACAAGCTTGATAAATACCCTAATAATTAGAAATATTCAGTATGAATTGGATTGCCTAAGAGGTAGGGAATGGGTCCCCTTCATTGGAAGTCTTCGAATAAAAATTGCTCTGACAGTTGTAGAGCAAATTCCCATTCACCAATTCTATGATTTTAAACACATGTCTGTGTGTGCATGTGTGTGTGCATGTGTGTGTGCATGTGTGTGCGTGTGTGTGTGTGCAGTATTTCAGTGGGTTGGGGGTTGGGACTTGGATGCAAAATCATTAGCTATGATCACGTTTAGAATTGGACTTAGTTGATATTATTGTTGCTTTCTTTAAAATATTTTAAAAGGTACCATTCTTGAAATGGAATTTGGAGAACATAACTGTAATGCTTGTAAAACTTTCACAAAACTCAGAAAAAGATTGGCCTGCACCAGATGAAAACATAACAGTCCTTGCCATCAAATACCAGCCATAGGAATTAGTAAAGTTTGTAGCAAAATGTTAGTAATGAAGAATTTTAAGGGATACTTTGGCTTTAAATTTAATTTTTTGGAAAAAAAATATAGATAAAATAAATGAACTATCACATTGAAAAAAGCCAGGGGAAAAAAGAATTCAAGTACCAGAGAATTACAATCAGCATCATATGCAAATCAGCAGCTATGAATACAAAGGAGAAGAAAACTTAGAATAGTAATTTCTCAGCAAAATTGAGTATAATACAAATTTAAAAGGTCAGAGTTGTATACAAATTTTGCAGTTAAAGTATAGGAATTAAGAGAAAGGGTAAGACACAAATCAAAAATAATAAGAATTAAACAAGAATGAGTTGCTTAAATTCAGATGTTGGGAGATGATATATGTCTCCCCACTTAACAGTATCAAATTCATAGAGGAAGTTTAATTATATATAACTAGGAAGTGGTTTTGTTATATCTTGATCTTAAGAGACAAATATAAGGAAGACAGAATATACTATTCTTCTCCCCCTTTCCCCCCAATCTTCTTCCATGGGGATGAATGAGCAAGAGGGAAGATTAAGGAAAATTCTCACATAATCAGGACATAGAAATAGAGGTATGTACTATCAAGGAGAAGAGGATACAGAAAAGCAGTTGATACTTGCAAGTCATTTTCACTTGAAGTTGAGAGGGGAAGAATACATACATATATGAATGTAGGTATACATACACACACAAAAAGTTGGTATGTAGATATAGTTCATTGAATTTGGAAATATGAGGAAAAAAGGAAAAAGAAGAATTATATGGAGGGCAGGCTAAAGGAAAAACTGATCTTTAGCAAAACAAATGCTAAAAATTTACATTAATATTTATAGCTTTTTGAGATGGCAAAAATTGAAACTGTGAGTATGATGATAAATTGGGAAAAAGCTGAACATATTATGGTATATCGATATTGTTTGAATGTAGACTGAAACATGCTATTTTTCCACTTCTTTCATTTTTTCTTTTATTTCAATCTTCTTGTAAAAAATAACTAACTTATAAATATTTTACCTAAGAAAGTGGGTGAACTTTAACCTTTTCAAATATATCTTTACAGTGATAACTCAAATTAAGAAATCTTTGCATTATAAAGCTGTTTAGAAAAAGTTGACATAAGAAGAATTCAAGTTAGTACAATCTTAATACCAGATGAGGAGCTGCCAAAAAGAGTAATAATTTTCACAGTAAAGGTCTAAGAAATATTGTTTCACGCAACTGACAGGAAGTCTAAATTCCTTGGTCTCAGTCCCAGAAAAATGAGGGAGAGATTTTTTTGGGGGGAAAGGGGGGTGGTTTATTATTTCTTGATAGTGGGAAGCAAGCTGCACAGAAGAGAAAAGAGCACATTCTATTTAGGTGGGGATGTATAAGTAGCTCTGGGGGAAAAAAGGAGTGAAAATAGTCAAAACAAAAATCACATTATAGAATTCAGTCTAAATAATATTATATGAGATTATCAAAAAAATCTAAATATTTTATCCAATTCAAATAATGAACCAGTTTCCTCTTGCAATTTTGGGAAAGTTGTGCTAAAAGGAAATGAATTAATATTCAGACATGGTTCAGAGATTGTAGTTATAGTCCATCTCTTCTATGTGACTTCAGACTTGAAGGAATATCAATGAGGAAAATCTGTGAAATAATTATTGCATTATGAGAAACTCATTAACACTATCTTCTTTGCCCAGTACCTAATGACATTTTCCAAATAGATCCTTCTTTTCTAGATAGAATATTATTCCTAGGAACAAAAGTGTACAATAGAACAAAGAGTATGGATCATTTCCCTTATTGCACCACCACTGAAGCCCATTTGCAGGGTCATGACATTTAAAAAGTTTGTTCCTCCTAAAACATCAGCAATTATCCTTTTGTCCACTAGATGGCTGTTCTGCTCCACCTTAAGGTAAAACATAACTTGTAAAATCAGAGAATTTGACATGATTAGATCATTGAGACAAAAAGTAACATATTGCAATACTTCAAAGGATATGTAATTTCATTAATGTGGTCACTTTCGCCAACAGTACAGATCACAATCAGTTAACCTCTTTTTAAACCAATGAGATTTCTTGACTTCCTGTAAATTCTATTAATGGAGTTTGCAACAATTTTGTTAATGCAATTATATTTATCAAGAAACCTTGCATGATTTTAAAACACATATATTTCATATCTTGTTTCAGAAGAGCTTTTAAGTCCTATCTTTGCTCAAAGTTATTGTTTACAATTAACAAACTACATGGGTCTAATGTTTTGTATTTTTTCTACTTTTTGAGTCAATCTTGTGACTGTAAAAGTGCAAACAATTTGCAAAGGTCTTATTTTTCCTCTTCTCATATTTTTATATAATCATTAGTATCTAGGGTTGCTTTTGAGTACATAAATGAGAAAATATCTGTAAAACATAATTTTAAATTTTATTCAAATGTTAGTGGTTATTATTATTATTATCAATTATTTATAGAGAATTCCATTTCACTGGACTTAGAATCAGGAGCATTTATCTAAATGAGTTCAAATTAGGCCTTAGACATTTTCAGTTGTGTAATTTTGAGTAAGTCACTTAGGTTTGTTTGCCTCAGTTTACTCATCTGTAAAATGAGCAAAAGAAGAGAATTGCAAACTAGCACCTTTGGGGAAGAAAAGCCCAAATGGAGACATGAGAACTAGATAGGTTTGAAATAACACAAGGACAAAAGATGTGCTTGCAATCCAGTATCTGGTTACTTTTTAGAAAATACTTTGATAATCATATGGCCATGTAACTGGCTTCCTTTCTTAAAATTGTTATTCTAAGAAGAGGGACAGAAGCTTCACTAGATTGCCAAAAAGATCTATTAGACCTAAAAGTCTTGCTTTTGTACAAGGAGTTACCATAAAGATTTTGGAGAAGAAAGAAAATATGCCTTTGCATAATACTGTGCTGTTGGAATTGTGAATTGGTACAACAATTTTGGAAAGTTATTCAAAACAAGGCCAAAAAGGTCACTAAATTATTTTTTTATAGCCTTTTATTTACAGGATATATGCATGGCTAACTTTATAGCATTAACAATTGCCAAACCTCTTGTTCCAATTTTTCACCTCTTACCCCCCACCCCCTCCCCCAGATGGCAGGATGACCAGTAGATGTTAAGTACATTAAAATATAAATTAGATACACAATGAGTATACATGAAGGTCATTAAATTATGCATATCCATTGCACCATTGGTATCACCACTAAGTCTACATCTTGAAATGATTGAAGAAAGATTGTCCAAAAATATTTATAGTGACTTTTTTGATTACATCAGAGAACTGGGAATTAAGGAAGATTCCTCAGTGGGAGAGTGACTGAACCAATTATGATTTATGAATATAATAGAATATTATATTGTTACAGGAAATAATGAAGGAACAGATTCAGAGAAATCTGGGGCACATGCACAAACTGATGCTGAATTAGAAATAGGAGAACAATTTATGCAATAACAGTATAGTAAAGAAAGCCAAATTTGAAAGATTTATGAATTTTAATCATTGCAATGATGTATCATAGCTTTATTGTATCTTGCAGTTCAGCTTTGCATTAACCTCTACATGAGACTCCCTTCCTCTAGTAATGTCTTGCCAAAATCAACCCTGTGTTATTCATACCATCTACTTCTTTCATTTTTCTTCCCATGCTGCTGAACAAAGCTGGAGAAAAAGAGGGTGGCTAAGTAGCATAGGGGATTAGAATGCTGGATCTGGAGTCAGGAAAACCCGAGTTCAAATGTGACCTCAGACACTTAATAGCTATGTGACACTGGGAAAGTCACTTAAATCTGTTGATTCAATTTCTCTACTTGCAAAATGAGCTAGAGAAGGAAATGACAAATCATTCTTGTATCTTCATCAAGAAAAACCAGGATCAAATGGGTCAAAGTGGGTCAAAATGGGTTGGACACACAAGAATTGACTACCACCATACCACATGTTGATTGGGTCTACTACATATTTGTGTTCCATAACACCAATTGGACACTCAATCACTACCCCACTTAATAAAGAGTTCATTCAAGCTTTTTGATTCTCTTTTTCCCCCTGAGGCAATTGGGGTTAAGTGACTTGCCCAGGATCACACAACTAGGAAGCATTAAGTGTCTGAGGCCAGATTTGAACTCAAGTCCTCCTGACTTTAGGGCTGGTGTTTTATCCACTGCATCACCTAGCTGCCCCACCCTTTTGATTCCTTCTTAATCCTTCAATGCTATCTTATATGATCCCCCAGTTCTCCTTGCAGAAAAGCTTGCCTCATTTTTCAGTAGAAAATACTGAAAACTTTTACTGAGCTTTCTGTGCCAAACAGAAGCTTTTATATTTTACTTTAGAAATAATAAGCAGAAGCCAGAGTTTACTGATTAACCCAGGGTTAAAACTCTGATTTAGGGGAAAAAATCATTTTTGGTGGTTTTGTGAAAGATGTGTTAAAGGGTGCAAAATGTTATGATATGTAGACAAAATAGGGAGAATAATTATAATAGTCCAGGTAAGAGGGGATGGAGATGGGGACCTGAACTAGAGTAGCTGCTGTACAAGAGATGGAGAAGAGGCATCTGTCATTTCTTTCCTCTTGAAAAAAACTAAATGCTTGTTAGTTGAAACACTTTTTGATGTATCTTGGCTGTCTTGTAGCTTTAACAATATTGCTTCAAACTTTCTTAGAAAATGTTATTATTGATTTATTTTGTCTATTTCTTTACTTTCAAAATAATTATTTTTTTAAAGTAAATCATATCAGAGATGTTATTCTTGCTCATGGGTTGGCATATTCTTATTTGCCCTTTGTTATAATTAGCATTTCTCTTAACTTTTGCTCTAACCAAGTTGATAGCACACAGACATGTGATTTAGAAATGATTCCTACATCTGTAATAAGGCATTTCTTATCTTGAAAGACACCTAATTCATGTGTGAGTATATGTGTGAGTGTGTGTTGTCTTATAGTCTTCTTTGGCCCTTACCATGTCCAATCCATCATTATTCTTATAAGAGAAAAAATGATATTCAGTAATGAGATGTCTCAGTTCATTCCTGGATCACTGGACTATTTCATATATTAATCTTGAATTATATTTTTTCAACGTTTTTTTTCCCCATTGTCTTTTGTCTGTCTTTACAGTTAATCTGTTCAGCCTACATATCTATATTGTCTGGTCTAGAGAAGTTTGTCAAGTTTTTCCATGAAATTTCTTTATTGGTGAATTCTCTTTCATCACATGAACTACAATTTTCTTGATGATGACCTTTTACACACATTTATCATAAGTACTTCAAGGGAAGATGAACAAATATCTCACAAAATGATATTCTCTGGGTAGGCAGTGAAAATAACTTTTGCATGTCTTTCTAAGAAGAAGCAATGAGTAATCCTTTCACTTGACTGAAACTTCCTTCTGTTTCATTTCTGAATTCTTTTATAGCCAGAATATCTATATTGATATTTTTTCATCTCATCCAGTAATGGGTCATTTCACTGGTCAATCAATAAGAAATTCACATTTTGAGAACTCAAAATAACATTAATGTTTATAGATTATCTAAAAATTGTGTGTTACTTACCCTCTGCTCCATTTGCCATCATTCTACAGAGACAGAAAAATACCACCCAGATGTATGTCATTTTTTTTTTTGTTTGTTTCATTTGTTTTTTGTCTCAGATGCTACTATGGTCAAAAAATTCACCACCTATTTGTAGTATGACACTCACTTGCTTACTTAACTCATCTGGTCCTCACAAACATAGTCTATTGCTAAGATAATAATCCAAGCCTTTGAAGTCTGGTAGAGTCAGCCTGGTAGTTTGTGCTCAATTGGCATAGTCATTGAAAACCTAAGGTTGCCTTGATAACATGAGTAGACATTGGAGTGTAACTTTTTTCCAATTAAAAAGAGTTATACAGATTTCTTTTTAAGAAAACATCTAATGAACAGATTGGAAATGAGCTAGGCAGAGACAAGACACATTAACCTATGTCTGGAAAATTATGTGATTCTACTTTCAGTATAATCAGAAATGTTATTTCCTAGTTTTATTATTTCTTATATAGCCATATTATTTCTCCAAAATAATTTATATTTGGGAAAACTTGAAAAATCATTTTCTTTACAACAATCCCTAATTAGTAAGTAAAAATAACTAACCTCATGTTATGAATGACAAAACTGAGGCTTAGAAGGTTAAGTTGCTTACTCTGGACCATGATGATTTTGAACTATAAAAGCATGTATTCTTAACTGTCATTCTAATATTCTTTCTACTACTTTGCACTACATTTTTATATATCAGCTAGGTTTTCTTTAGAGAAAACAATAGAAGTATAAATCTAATTCTTTTGAAAGGAAATTATTTGTATAGTACTGAATACAATACTCTAGCATCTATTTTTTTTTCTTGATGAAGAAAAACACCCATTTTTGAATAAATCAAAAACTATAAATCATTTCAGTCTATGAACATAACAATAACAAATAACTGCATAGGATAAGTATTAATATATAAAAATAATAATACTGAAGATACTGCTAGTGGCTTGGCATATAGCTTGAGGGTCAATCTTGAAACCAGTAAAATGTGGTTTTAGTTCTTATCATAACTCTTATATATATATCAGCAAAGTGACTATGGGCAATTCATTAAATTTACCAATGATCAAGGAAAGTCTCCTAAAACTCTTTGGATGCTATAGATGAGTTGTTCATCTTTATCTATGGACAAAATTCCACACCCAGAGTTCCTTATATATGCATACAGGTAAAAATACTCTTCCCTTAATGTACTCACTAAAATAAAATAATTATTCTTTGCATCATCATTATCAGGATAACTGTACATTATTGTTCAATTTTAAGTGTTTTGAAATCTTTTTAATAGCAAAATGATAGATGAAATGTGGCTTTTTCCTTCTATGTGTTTTTAGGACCTAAACTATTTAGTTTGGGTGTCTAGGTTGCTATAATATTTCTCAGATTTATTTTGTGCCTTTTAATTTAACATAAATTCCCAAAGACACGAACTTTGTGCTGTCCCCTCTTTGTTTGGTAAACCCTTCTAGGTAACACATGATAACAAAAGTAAGGAGCAACATCCCATCTTCTTATTAGGTCTTCTCTTCTATGATAGTTCATATTGTGGACTGATAGAGCTCCACTAAAAAGGAGTAGCATTTGAAATTGCCAAATGCAACCTAATACTGCTAAAGAAAGGGGGCAAACATGTAAAACCCCAATGACTTTAATGTGCTAGGAGAAGAAACAAGCCTTGACATAGCCCGGACCATATGTCCTGGTGCTTAGGCACATGAAATGAAATGCAATCATGTATTTTATTGCAAAGGGCTGTGTTTATAAAGTCACTCTGTACCTAATAAACTGAAATTTATACATGATTAAAGGGGAGCAGATGTCTTTCCATGTTTAATGGAAAATGTTTATGTCCTACCATTGTAATATTCTTTAACTTGACCTTTCTCAGACAGTTTATTGTGCATCATTAAATGTGTCTCAAGCAATGATTTCAGCATCTCTAAATGCCATTGTATAATAAATCTGAATCAATAATTGATGTTGTTTTTGCATTGATCTATCATCTTTACACACTGATTTTAAATGAAAATAGATTGAGATACATGGTCCTAGAATATACACAAAACACTTAGGATACTAACTGACAAATTAGTACTGCTATATCCCATATGAATTGCATGTATAGAGGTTCTACAATGATATGAGAAACTTGTTTATTTCTATTTGCATTAGCAAATATAAGTAATGATTTGTAAGCTACAACATAGAAAACATTATAGAGATAGTTAAAAGTCTTTTCTTAAAGCTTGGACAGAATTCTGTGGTTAAATCAAATGTATGCTATAGAGACAGAACACCTATATTATATTAATGTTTCCATTAGCACAGTTAAAATATTTTAAAATTCCTGAATAAAAAGTGTCATATGGAATAGGATTGTTTTTGTCTCTACTCAGCTCCATCCATCTTTCAATAAACTTTTATTTAGAACCTCTCAAGACCCCAAAGACCAACTATTCCAATATAAAGGATCAAGAATTCTTTACACAATACCAGCAAAAACTGATTATCCAATCTTTGCTTGAAAACCTCCAGTGGGGAAGAAATTTTTTTCTAATAAGTGATTGGAAAAAATATACTTTATAAACCTTAAATTGCTATATAAAAGCAAATACTGGTAAAATAATCTGTAAAGGGAGGAGAGGAGGAAGATGGTAAGGGGAAGGATGAGAATGAGGATAACTAAAATAACAATTATAACTCATGTTGGGGAATAAGACAATGGCATATTAATAAATAATAGGTAAATTGATATCCATAGGGATTTTGTGTGTCTTGAAACCACTATGAAGGCTAGAAAGGAAACTTGTTATGGTAACCTGTGATAACACTGTGTGGTTAAGCATCCTGGGTGATTCAATGATACTTCCTCTGTGGAAAATAAAGCTAGATTTTCATACTTGTAGCTCAAAATGACCTACTTTCTCAGATTAGCAGAACAAACCATACTCCTTTATATTCTAATGCCACTAAAAGGTGAAATACATACAAATAAATGAACGATATTAGAACCCATTTTATATATAATATGTATCATGATAGGATAATAGTATAAATATAATAGCAATATATAATATTATGTAATACATATTAAGATATTTAAGATATATATAATAATAAAATTAAATAGAATAAAACAATTTGAAGCATAGCAAAATAGTACAGAAAATGTGACCGCCATTGCTATAGTTTCAACTGTAAAAAGAATGCTGGCATTTTCAAGAAATACCCACAAGAAAAGGTATCAAATGCTACTTTGGCAGAAATGATAATACAGATTTTGAAGGCAATGGAAAAGCCCTGGAAGATTTCATCACAATTTAATTAATAGATGCAATAAAATACTTGATAGATATTTCCATTTAAAGTCAACAACAATGACAAAACTTTGGAAAAGAAGTCTGGGGGAAAATCACTTCAGAAAGTATAGATTCTGGTAATTAGCAATTCAAAACAAAAGTTCAAATATTAAGGCAATACAAGGAGTCAGAGTAGTTCATAATAATAACAACATAACTGATTTTTAGTTTCAAACCTTATTACAGAGGCTGAAGAAAACAAAGAAATCAGAGACAAGACAGAATTTTAAAAAACAGAAAGAAAGGAAGAAAGAAAAAGAAAAAGGTTGTGGAAAATTTCTGGTCATTCATTCACTTAGTTTGAAGAACTCTAATACAAAATAAATATTGGATCCAACATAAAGGAAGCTGAAGCTTTAGCCTCTTCAAAATAATCAATGACTATGATGACAAATGAGATCTGGTATAATTATGATATCATTCAAAATATCTATATATTTCCTAAACTACATAGAACAGAAAGCTTTTAATACATAAAACTTGGCAAGAAGATCAAAATCATGTGAGAACAACATGAGGTAAACATTCTGTTGTCCTATTTGATACTGGAGTTCTACTGAGGATATTTTTGGTGAGCCAAAAGAAGATGAAATTGTATGCTAATATTTCTAGTCATCTACAGAAAGCACATAACAAGTAGAACACAATTATATAATGGGACAATTATATAATGTGGTTGATAAACCGCAAAACTCCAGCTTCTGGGATAAAAACTCAGTATTTGATGAAAATTACAGGAAACATTGGAAAATAATGTGTCAGAAATTAGCATATACTTACATCTCACATCCTATACCATAAGTAAGGTCAAAATGGGTACATGAGCCCTAGGCATAAAGGGTGATACTGTAAGCAAATTAAGAGAGCAAAGGATAGTTTACGTATCAAATCTGGAGAAGAGAGGAAACTATGGCTAAAGAAGAACTAGAGAATATTATGAAATGGAAAATGGATAATTTTGATTACATTAAATTAAGTTTTTCACATACAAAACCAATGCAATCAAGATTAAAAGAGAAGAAGAAAGCTAGGGAAAAAATTTCAAACCTAATGTTTTTAATAAAAACCTCATTTCCAAAATATATGGAGAACTGAATCAAATTTATAAGGGTACAAGTCAATATCCAGTTGATATATGGTCAAAAAATATGAACAATTATCAGATTAAGAAATTAAAGCCATCTGTAATCATATAAAAATGCTCTAAGTCACTATTGATTAGAGGAATACAAATTTAGACAACTCTGAGATACCAACTCATATCTATCAGATTGCTTAATGTGACAGGAAAAGATAATGACGAATGTTGAAGGGAATGTGGGAAAATTGGGACACATGCATTGTTGGTGGAGTTGTGAATTGATCCAACTGTTGTTAAGAACAGTTTGGAACTATATCCAAAATGTTCTAAAATTTCACTTACCCTTTGTTCCAGTAGTGCCACAACTGTGTTTGTATCACAAAGAAATCGTAAAAGAGGGAAAGGGACCTGCATGTACAAAACAGTTTGTAGCACCTCTTCTCATAGTGGCAAAGAACTGAAAACTGAGTAGATTTCCATCAATTGGGGAATGGCTGAATAAGTTATGGTATATAAAATTAATGGGATATTATTGTTCTATTAAAAAAATAAATGGGTTTATTTAGAAAAGCCTGGAAAGATTTACATGAACTGATGGTGAATGAAGCAAGCAGAACCAAGAAAACATTGTACATAGCAACAAGATTGTGCAATGCTCAACTATGACAGACTTAGTTCTTTTCAGCAATTCAGTGATTCAAGATCATCTTAATAAACTTGGGATGGAAAATGCCATTTATATCCAGATAGAGAACTATGGAGACTGAATGTAGATCAACTCATACTATGTTTATCTTTTTTTTTTCTTATGGTGTTTCCTTTTGTTCTATATTTTTTCTCTCCTGACATGACTCATATGGAAATATGTACATTTGTTTTTCCTTTACATTTATAATCTAAAAAAATAAAAATTTAAAGAAGTTTTAAAAAGAGTTGTTGCATTTTAAAGCTACATAGTAACATTCTTAATATATAATTTTGAATTATTAAATGAATCATAAGTAATTTGAAAAAAAGTATCTTAACAAAATCTAATAAAAATGGGTCCCATAATGTTTAGAATCAGAAAGACTTACATTTGTGAGTTCAAATCAGGCCTCAGATATTTACTTGATGTGTGACTTTGGGTAGGTCACTTAATCCTGTTTGCTTCAATTTCCTTTTCTGTAGAAGGAAATGGCAAAACATTCTGCTATGTTTGCCAAAAAAAACCTCTCAAATGAAGTCACAAAAAGCTGAATATGGTAGAAATGGTAGACTATCAACAATCTCTCACTCTATTAGGTATAGAAAGATTAATACTTCCATTCCAAAAATGGAGAAAAGGAATTGATAGACATTCTTAGAGAATATTACAAATAGATAATCAATAGAAATACTCTTCAAACAAGTTTAAGTCACTTCACTAAGCAATGATATCTATTTTGGGTACATGCCACTGAATTTCTTTAATACCATCTAAAAGGACTTGCCTCAAAAAAGAGTCAAATAAGATCCAAAGTTGGGATTAAAAAAACCTTCTGAAGCAACTTTCACATGAATACATTTAAACATGTTTAAAAAGAAAAAACTAACAACATTGAACTAATATCAGAATGATGCATACTTTTTTTCTGAAAATGGAAAGCCTAATGATGGCAATTCAAGACCAGCAATTGCCACAAGATATTATAGAAGAGTTATTTTTAAAGAATCTGAACTTGATGATCAATGTAGATAGTGCAATTATGTAATACAGTACTGCCCATTATCAAAATATAGGACCAATATCATAATTCAGTAGCAGCTTGCTGTCCTTTGTGGATTGATAGATAATTCCTAAGTGTACAAATATACTCCACGTAACACTCTGGGGAATATAATGATCCTTACTATATCTACACTGTCATCCAAAACCAAACTATCATTCACAATCACTTGGATATAATAGTTATTCATAAGAACTTATTTTTTTAAAAAAAGGCAGGTAGGCGGTAGAGTGGATAGTATTTTAAAGACTTGAAACCAGATAAATCTGACATAAAAATCTGTCCTTAAATACTTCCTAGCTATATGTGATCTTGAATATACTACTTAAATCTCTCTCTGCTTCTGGTTGCTCATCTTAAAAAAAACAGTAGAGTGTTGTTGTAAGGATCAGATAAAAAATATGTATAAACATTTGCATAAATTAAAAGAACTATACAAATGAGATCTGGTATAATTATGATATCATTCAAAATATCTATATATTTCCTAAACTACATAGAACAGAAAACTTTTAATACATAAAACTTGGCAAGAAGATCAAAATCATGTGAGAACAACATGAGGTAAACATTCTGTTGTCCTATTTGATACTGGAGTTCTACTGAGGATATTTTTGGTGAGCCAAAAGAAGATGAAATTGTATGCTAATATTTCTAGTCATCTACAGAAAGCACATAACAAGTAGAACACAATTATATAATGGGACAGCAAATTGAACTAGGACCATTTGTATCTCAACACATTTGAGAAAGATGAAAGGAGTATAATAACAAGGTTAAAATAGTGCAATCTGTCTTAGTGAAGAGGTAGTCCCATCCCTAAAATAAGAAGTCTTTAAAAATAATTAGTATTTTAAATAACTTTCAGTTTGGAGAGGTAGGATATAGAACACAGCATAATGATCATGTACAGTAGAAATTTAAACATATTTGTTAACTGAAGGAATGAGAGACAGCTCACTGAGCCCCAAACAGATATCTTGGTGGATATGAATTTTGGACACTGGAAACAGTTGTACTTTCAATTCAGTCTTCATTTGAATTAAGTTCAAAATACATATTCCTTGGTTCAAGACTGTTCATCTGATTTCTACAATTTCTCCTATGTAGTCAGCTACCATCTCCTCTTGATCCTCATAATCACACTATCCCATTAAGATATTTTATGAATCTGGTTTATGATATGATTATTTACTGGTGCATGAAACATTTTTAGCAAAAGAGGTAGATGTTAAGTCTACTGGATAAGACCCTTGCCCTTTTATATCACTTTTAAGTGTTGTTTTTTTGCCCTTGAAAGTGACATATGTTAATGTTCCCAACCATTGGTTTTCATTACTCTATAGTATTTCCATCTTATTACAAAACCATTTTACAATGTTCAAAAGGGAATTTAGAAATATTTCATTTTATTTACTCTATTGTTTAGAGATTAAAGGGAAAAAATCATAGGAACAAGGCTCTAGAATTGAAAAGGACCTCCATATACCAACTTATCCAATTTCTGCATTTATAACTGAGTTAATTGGGGTACAAGTTTAAATAATTTGTTTAAGATGAGTTGTTTAGTACATATTAGAACTAAAATTTAAACCTAGCTCCTCTGGCTTCAGAATCCATGTTTTTCTCCTTCACTAAACCTAACTATAAATTAGATAAAACTTCAAAGATCATTTAATAAAACTTATTTTATACAAATGGAAAAATTAAAGTCCAGAAACAGGAGGTTACTTGGCAAAGAGCTTCAAAACTGTGCAAAATTTTAAGGTAAAATATTCATTTTATTATTTTAGAAAAATTTATTTTGAAAACAGTGAATATTTTTTATTTTCTTATAAAATCTGCTATAATCATGTATTACCTATATTGGATTGATACTATTTTGGGGAGGGGAAAATTGAGGGAAAGAAGGATAGAATTTGGAATTCCAAAATTTCTAAAAAATGTTAAAAATTGCATGCACATATAATTGGGAAAAATAAGATACTATTTTAAAAAAACCTGCTGCAATTAGAAATAGAAAACAATCCAAACAATGTGATTTCAAAAGTACTTTTCCCTTATAGATTCAGTTATCTTAAATATAAATTGCTTCCTTGTAGGGATTTGTTTGAGTTAAAATCTAGGAAGATAAAGTTTATCTTAGAATCATCTTTTCATTTTAAACCTTTGAAACACTTTCTTCCAGCAGATGGAGGTAGTGAACTTCTCAAGAAAAATATATAACTTCTAGCCTTTGTCTCTGCTGTTTTAAGCTTGAGTTTAGAACAATCATTGAGCTGTCAAGCCAAATCAGCATGGCATTGCCTGGAATTTGTTCAATTCAAAGTCAGCTCTCTTTTCCAAAAAAATGTTCTATGACTTCTTTGGGAGCATAATGGGTTTAGAAAGGGACATTTGCATTTAAAAAGTTCTAAACAAATTAGATTCACAATAATGAACAAGGTATTGAAAATAAGCATGTGACCTTTTGAATTGCCAATTGCATATAGGGGAGAGTCTTCTGAATGACAAACCTTTAGTGTACAATAAAGCAGGAATAATATCAAGTTTCTTCTTTGGAGGTTATTTAAGCCTCATAGAATGGAGGGGTTATCCAGATTAATCCAGATCTTTATTCTTAAAATAGATAACTGAAACCATTAGAATTGATCTCACTTTATGTATAATGTGTTGCTGAATAATTGTGCTTAGAATAATGACTGCAGCCAGGAAAATCACATTTTTCATTGAATTTCAATCTAATTTCAGAGATGTATTCTAGGGAGGAGGGTAAAAGACCAAAGTCTAATAAAAAAAAATCACACATAATAATCTTAATATCCACTTCAAGGAGCATTCTACCTTTGCAAATGTACAGTCAATTTGTATTTAATCTCTGACATAACCCCAGTAAAAAAATAGTCAAATGGACAATTAATTTGCATAATCTTTGTTCATTTTCTTATAAAAAGAAGTTCTCACTGACTACATAGAATTTGGTGCCTCACCCAGTCACAAAAGTGAAGTGATTGCTCCAGAAATATGAATCATAAAGAATTACATAGTTGGAAAAAAAAGATTAAATAATCAAACCATACTTTATTTGCATTAGGAAACTAAAAATGTTACTTGGTGTTTACTATCATCCAGTATAATAGGCTCCATGTTAATAATTGTTTGTAAACCCAACAATTTAGTGGTTACAAAAGCATTTCTAAGTCTATTTATTAATTTTATTATTATTTTGAGTCAATTGGAGTTGTGACTTACCCAGGGGCACACAGCTAGGAAGTGTTGGGTCCAAGGCTGACTTTGAACCCAGGTTGTCCTGAATTCAGGACCAGTGCTCTATTCACTATACCATCTAGCTATTAACACTTCTAACTTCTTTCTCAAGTTCAATCACTTAGCTTAGAAAAATGTCAAGAATGTCTTCACAATTCTATTAAATGAAAATGGAAGGGCACACTATGAAGTGGAAGCGAAATGATATATACTATTGATATCTCTCATAACATATCTTCTCTATATCTTCCAAAGATCAGTTAGAAAAACCCAAGACAGATGTGTTAGGAAAGAGAAGGATACTTCAGAAAGTTAACAACTAGTGATTTCATTCATGTGAGTTCTTTGACTTTCACAACATCATTGAAGAACTATTAAACTGTTGTGTCACAGTTCTCTTTTAATGTCCTGACCCAGTTTCCCTAATTGTCCTATTCAGTTACTCTGCCTCAGGTTATAATCATTCTCTCTTAATGTTTGATAGGATAAAGGTCTTATATCTTAGACTTCAGGCTATAATCATTCCCTCTTAATGTTTGATGGGATAAAGGTCTTTATGCACTTTAGATGTCATTAGAATACTAGGAGCCTCTCCAGTACCTCCCATTATGTCATCCTAGGTGTGTCCCCCATTATGTCATTGTTCTTGTTATCCTATAAAAGAATCTTGTATCTGAGATTCACTGCTGGATTCTTTGAGACAATAGTCTCATTCAGTCCTGGGACCAACCATGGATCCATTTGGTCCCAGTAAATCTCTCCCTTTTAAATAAATTATTAAATTGTTCTCTAATTGCTATCTTGCTCAGTTTTTCCAGCATTACAAAACCAGCACTATTTCTATCTCTGCTCCACTCTTAGGTTTATTCCATTGGGATGTAGTTAGCCACTTGTAATCTTGTCAAAATCATTACACAGATGATCTTTGGTCTTTTCCTAGTCCCTCTTCTTGTATTATGCAAACTTTTATGAAACTTTGATTTTATTTTTGTCTTTCATCATCCAAATCATCATTTTCTGGTGAAAAAAAAAAAGAGAGCATGTTTCCTTCCATTTTCCATTTATTTAGAACTCATCTATTCTCTTATATCAATCCAAATACTGATATGAGAACTAGGACAAGATGTGGAAGTATGACAGCCTATAGTTGAATATCATTTTCTTACTGTGACATAAAGATGGGGAGTATTCCGAATACTTAACCTTTCTCATTCTCACAAAAAAAAAAAAAAAAAAAAAAAAAAAAAACTGCCCTCTGGCAAATTATATCAATCAGGAAATCACATAATCTTGCAGTTGGGTGGAACCTCAGAGCTTATTTAGTACAAATATCATCAAGAAAAAATACATTTAGCAACATTCTAGACAAGTAGTGATCCAATTTCTATTTGAAGATTTCTAGTAAGGAGAAACTCATTAACATGTAATAGTTTTAGTGTCTTTTCTGGCTCCATCTAAAGGTTAAGCCAGAGATGACATGTGCTGAGATTATGAAGGGGCACTCCATGGGGATTTTGGGTTTATGAGACAGTCTTTCTGGGAAAGGAGGGAATGGAATTTTTGGAATTTATATCTATGACACTGCATATGTGATTTTGAAGCTCTTACATTTCCTTTATGCCCTCTTCAGGACACATCCCAGTTTGACAAAATCTTTCCTAAAAAGTTTCCTGAATTGGGTACAACCCATACATGTTCTAAATCCATTCATTTAGATAGCATAACAATATTAATAGAGTTTAAGATGATATTAATTCTTTTGGACATACCATATTACTGAACCACATTAAGCTTGTAGCTTACTAAAATCCTCAAACTTTTAAAAGTGAGTTATCTGACTCATGTGAGCAACATGATGGAGGACTACACAATTTCTTGGAGTCCAGTGACCTCTCAAATCTTTCTGAAACAGCAGTTATGTACCAAAAATAAAGTAACTACATCTCTCTCATGATTGAGAGCACCCAAGATCCTAAAGATTGAGAGCACCCAAGATCCTAAAGAGGATTTAAAACCCCTCAAAACCCAAGACCTAACAATCTCTGGGACTTATCATTCAGTATCCCTTTTTAAAACATTTTTACTACTAGTAACAAGACTGCACTAGCAAAAATGAGGATGAGACACATGTTAATGTCAAAAACTACCCCTTAACCCCAAACTCCATTTTGTCTTTACATTGCTACAGAGATCCATGCTTGAAACTGCAGAATTTTGCTTACAATGTGACTGATGAGTACTAAAGACAGCAGCAACAATTGACTAGAGAAGAGAGTCTAGAATCTTGGAAACAATAATTGCATAAGTAATAAAGAGTAAAGAGAAGACAGACCATTGTAGAAATTCTTACTCAAAGAATGAAAGTCTATAGTAGATAGAAAGGGTAATAAAAAGATAGAAAAAATCCTTTTTGGAAAGGGGTGCAAAAAATTGATTTAAAATACTTATGAGCACAACTAGTTGAAAGTGATTATAGGAAGGGGAAATTAAACTGAGAATTAAAAAGGACATATAATTAGATAAAGACAGAAGAGAAAACAGAATAAAAGAACAAAATCTAAAATGGGGAAGAATAATAAATATGACTAATGTATCAGGGTAAGGGAAAGATAAAGATAGGATTACATAAAAAATATTAAGGTGAAGTCACTGAAGTAACATAACACTATGTTTCCCTAAGAAGAGGGAAAATTAAACTTGGATAAAAAATAGCACCCAATATTAGAGACAGATGGAACAAAATATAAGTCTAATTATCATAACTTTATATGTGAATGAATTGTTATTCAATAAAAAGAAAAAAAAGAGGGATAGATTGGATAAGAAAACAAAACCTATATTGTGTTGCCTATAAGAAATGCATAAAAAATAAAGACATACAAATAAAACTGAGGGGTTGGGAAAAAAGAACTATGTATCAAATAAATACTAAAAACAAAGAGGAATTGCAATCTAGGCAGAGGAAAAACAAATATTCAAAAAATTAGAAAAGCATAAACAAAAAAAAATTATATTACACTGAAAGGAACCATAAACCACAAGCCAATATAAATAATAAACTTGTATCCTCCAAATGCTTTAGAATCCAAAAAAGAAAATACTTTGGGAGTTTCAAGATGACATAGACAGAAACACAAAAGTGATCAAAAATTTCAATATGCATGTATACATTTTAGATAAATCTGACAGATTGAAAAGGGAAAATATAGAACTGAATAAATTGCTTGAGAAACTAGAATTAAAAACTCATGGAATCTTCTCAAGAATAATGAAATATTTCAGCACCATATACTTTTATAAAAGGTGACCATATCCTAGAGCATAGAGATCTTGCAAACAAATGCAAAAAAGAAGAAATAGACAATATATTCTTTACAGATAATAATGTGCTGAAAATATTATTTGGTTCAGGGACCACAAACAAAAGATATAAGACCAAATGGAAATTCAATAATGAAATTTTGGAACTGCAATAAAACTACCTTAGGCACCCACAGGAACAGTATCATGACTAGAGTCTTACTCTCCTGACCAGCACCCCTGCAGTGTGAGGACGCCACAAGAACAACTACAGCAAACTCAAAAAGCTTGATGATTATGAAACTGAGGTTTTCTAGAATCACTTACAATTGGAATTAACTAAAAACAATATCACAAATCCATGAGACATTGTGTTGCAACTAGACTTATTACAAGAAATGATCATGTATGTGCAATCCAAAACCAGAACAAAGAGTTCATAATCCATACAGCTATCAATGATAATAAAACAAAAGCAGGTGGATAAAATAGAAATATCCTAAAAGGGAGTAGTCTGGGAAGGGGAAAGGTACAGTAAATGTGGGAAAAGGACAAAATCCTCCCTTCAGGGAGGAACAAGGCAATGGCAAAAGCAGCATTTTTTTTTGTTGTGAACTGAGGGACAATGAAGATGGAAGGGTCTGCTTATCTACAAGGGTCCTAAATATACAAGCACTTTCTCAGTATGCTGCAGACTGATTAGCCTTACCTTCACTCCCAAATATGTAAACTGCAAAAAATGTTTAAGGGACACCTCAACATTCTTTAACAGAGTATACTTGTTAAGATAGCAATATATCTTGACTTCTTTTAAAAAAGATTTCTTCTGTACCCCTAGACCAAATTCCATGAATGCTTCTGGATGATCAATAAACTATCCTAAGATCACATATTTAAACTCACTAGAAAAAAAGAAGTTGGGGAAAAGTATGCAATTGTAAAACATATAAGACATTACAAAAAAGAGGCTTCACTTGCCCTTAGTCTATCTTACTCTAATTAGCTATATGACATTGGAGGTGCCATTAAATTCCCTGGGCATAAGATTCTTTATCTCTAAAATAAAGAGATTGGATTAATTGGCTTCTTGTGATCCCTTGCATTCCTAGATCTTTGATTATATGAAGTTGTCTGTCTGAGATAAAAATGTGAGGAATCCCCAAATCTAGCATTGTCTTTATGATTGAGGAAAAGTCATGTAATAATCACTATAAACATCAGTTTCTGCAGCTTCAGTTTCCTTTTATGTACAATGAGAAAAACAAACATGCTGGCTTTTCAGGTGGAAGATCTACTCATTGAGCATTACACATAACATTCCTAACAAGTGATTGTTCAGTTTCGATTTGAAGAATTCCAGTGGAACAATGGCAAACCACAATTTCAGGGGAATTATGGTGAGACATATTATCCATTTAAAAAAATGTTGATTGCTTCAAAGTGTAGAATGAGGCATTTATATAGGTTTATATGTAAATATATACTTGTATGTGTATATATGTGTATAAATATATTTGACATAGGTAATGTGAGAGAATATGCTGTGTTTATCTCTATATGTTTGTAGAGGTAATAATTTTTTTTTTTTTGGTTTCTCAATGTTGGAAGGAAGTGAGAGATCATTTAACACTTTTAAAAATGAAGGTGGAATATTAAAAAAAATTCTAGTGAAAAGAAATTATCTCATGTGCCAGTTAGAAACTGATAGGAAATGACTGACATCACAATTTTCACTAATTGAAAGTATATAATGCATGTGCTAATGTTGTGGTTTGTGGGTTTGTGGAGAGTCTTAATTGTGGCTTGCCCTTATTCCCCCAAGATACAAGGAGACAGAAGGAACTGAATGATCCAAGGTAATTAAAGCTAATTAAGAACAGTGGGTATCTTGGATTGATAGTCTCAATGACCACATGGTGTCCAATAGCCACTAAAGAATTCCATGGCAATCAGAAACTTGTCTCTTAACCACTGATTCAAAAGTTCACAGCAGAGGGGAATAAGCTAGAAGTCATTTCTGTAATGTTCTTGTTGATTTTCTGGAGATCTTGGAGCAGCCTTCCTTTCAGTTCAATAATCACCACAAGAATAGCCAGGTGTTAAAGTCCAAATACTTTATTAGCTCCTTCACAATCTAGTTTCCTTGCCTGGACCTAGGCTAGCTTTTGTAGAGGCCTTCTGGAGTCTTCATTTCAGCGGAGAAGCTAAAAAAAAGAGCCCTGCCACCATGGTGGTATGAGATGGGATAAATGAATCTCTCTGAGTCCAAGGACTTATGCTTCAATCTCCAGCCACCACAAAGGTGGATGATGGAATGAATCTGTCTCTGAATGAATCTGGCTCTCAGTCCCCTCCTGGCTGAGTTTGTCTCAGCTTATATGCTCTACACTGAGCATAAACCAATCATTATATCACTAGGAAACCATTATTTGTTGTAAATTAAATGAATCATACTGAATTTAGAGAACTATTAATCACCATGGTAAACTAGATTACCATTGTCTTTACCAATTCTACTGAGTTAACACCTTGTAAGAATCCTTGTTTTAAATCCAGAGTTCTGGCCCATAACACATTTCAACTTGTGATTATATTGAACTGAAATCTATTGCAATAGGGTCTATTCTATCTGAATATTTTTGTTTACCATTCACTTGTAATCCAAAAAGATTTTAAATAAATAATGATAGAACTTTTTAATCTGAGGTTCATGGGTCTGTATTAGATTTCAGAAAGACCATGGATTTGAACAGGCAAACACACACACATATATTTAAACACACATATGTACATATATATATATATATATATATATATTTGTGTGTTGTATATCTTACACATACATCTACATAAACACACATATATGAATATAGAGATATATTTTCATTTTTACTAACTTTCAATTGAAATTTAGCATCTTTGTAATTTGAATGTAATCTATAAACCACTATTGTTAGCAGGAATCTATAAGCTACAGGTGCTAAAGAAAAACATGATACCACAGAAAATAAGAATCACTTCCCTAGGAAGAAATTCCTTGATGCTTACCTATTACTTCAGGTCATGAAGCAAAATTAGGAGGTAATAACCAAATAATAATATTTTAAAAACTAATCATTTCAGTTTTAAAAAGTCACTCAAGATAAGTCTCTTCCTTTCTTGTTTTGCCAGCAAAGCTATCAAAAGAGAAGCAGGCCAAAGGGAAGAAAGTGTCTCAGGCCTCTCCTATTATAAAGAATCAGGAGGCATGAAAGTGAATAGTCCTTTGTTTGAGAATCAGCCCAAGAACTTTGACATTGGTCCAAATTAGGTCCAATTGGGCATCTAGCCCCCAAGGGAACTTACTCAGTTTCTCAAATGGACTAGATATATCAGATTGTAAAGTCAAAAGTGTATCTTTTTTTTTTTTTTAATAAATGTTTGAAAGTACTGCTAGCTAATTAGTTCACCCAGGCTTTGGATTATTAGACAACTACTCAATTGCTTAAAGGGATTCAAAAGTATAGACTTGAGATAAAGCAAGAAAAGAAACAAAGGCTGCTGTCTTGGGCTGAATAAAAATCTGCAATCAAGGGAGATATCCTCACTAATAGATTACCTGCACTCAGAGCAGATGTTACCACTGGTATCCTAGTGAGAAACAAGAAAGCACAGTTGGTAGGGATTATGACATGGGCCCCTTTGAGATAGTGATCTTTTTACATGCCTTATAAAAAATGGGGGTCACTTACTGTATTATCAAAGGAAAAGTCAGACTCAGTCACTTTGGTTCACAGAAAGACCTCTACAAACATTATCTTCACACAGGTTCACCCTGAAGATAAAGGAATCTAGTCAACTAGGTAGAAGCCATTGAAATGAATTACAATGACAGATATAATGAGATCTGTCATCATTGGGATGGCAATGCTCTGGGTCTGAAATCAGTGACTCCTATTACCAAGGTGGAAAAGGTAAAAAAAAAAATTAAGAAACTTGCAACCAAATTGAGTTAAATGTATGTTTGATTTTTCCCTACATAAAAATAAAAATTTAAATTAAAAAATAATTCATACCAGTCAAACCAGTTTGGTTACTGAAATTTCATATGTGACTTGAGAGGATCTGTTTTCAAGTCCTCTTTGTACCACTTAACTATGTGACCTTGTACAGATCATTTAACCTCCTTATTTCTTGGATTCCTGAAATATAAAACAAAGGATTTCAGCATCTGGTCATTAGATGATCCATGAGTTCTCAATTTCATTCAGGGTTTTTTGTTTTTTTGTTGTTGTTATATAACACAGACTACCTGAGAGATTAAATAAGATAATTGTAAAGTGCTTAGCACAATACCTGACAAGTAGTGGGTACTATTCCCTTCCTTTTCCCTGTGAGAAGACAAGTGTCTGAATGCAGCATCTTTCCCAATGTTCTATGAGCCAATGTCTTTAAATTCTGAAGAAGAGGGCATTACAGACACAAACAGTATTTTATATTGTTATTAAAAGTTCATTCTATTTCTGTAAGTATTTGGACAGAGTCTTCCCCTTTTGCTTATTTTTGGTCTGTCAAACATATCACAAAAATAATTTGGGGACATTTTTCTAAATTATAGATGAACAAGGTCATAGTGTCTACAGATAGATTGAGAAAGGTTCAGATTTAAGCAGGTCATACTTTATTTCTAATCCTTTGTGTCAGGCCAGTACACTGACTATGTATTATCCATAGTACCAGTAACAGAAATGATCCCTTGGGCTATATTTTGTTCAAGGTCTTTTCAACTATAACTTTTAGAAACATGGCCATTTCTCAGAGAAGAGCTCAGTTTTGCAGTTTCCTTTGAGATCCATGATTTATTTTCAAGAGAAAGTCTCTATATAAATAAATAATTCTGAAGTGCAGCTCAATTTATAAAGCTTATTTTCTTGGGAAAGCCACAAATGCCATCTTTATGTCTTTTTGTGAATTATGATCTTAAGAATTTGGATTTTTTTAAACCCAGAAAAAATGTATAATGTTATGCTTTATGAAACATCTATTTGAGGATTGTGTCATGTTTCAAGCATTATTTCATATGGAGGAAAGAGCTTAGAAGGAGCTAGAGAAAGCCTCAAAGTGTTCTTCCTGTGTTTCCCATTGGGTATAACACACTTAGCCCATTGGTTAAGACTTTGCAAGAAAGAGTTCAGAGCTTGTTAGAGCCTTCTTATGCTGCATTTTAAGAAAGATAAAGGAAAGTTGGAACAGATAAGTGAAACTAGAACAAAAGTGAACTCATAACTATTTGGTTTTTCATTTTTTCAATCATAACTTCTTTTTTTTTACAATGTTTTCTATAATTTAAAGTAGTTATTAAATAACTTCTGAGACTTCTCTAACTCCCAATTACATAAGAAAGAAAACAATTATTTATTATGCATTTACTATGCGTACCACACATTGTCAGATGCTGTGCTAAGCATTTTGCAAAAATTGTCCCATTTTACCTTCACAACAACGCTGGGAAGTAGGTGCTATTTTTAATTCCCATTTTATAGTCAATGAAATTGAGACACAATAATAAGTGTGTGAGATTTGAACTCAGTTCTTCCTAATCCCAAGTACAGTTATTTAATCATTGTACCACTTTATTGCCTTTGAACTTCATTAACTAGTCCTTCACAGATTCCAATTTTTTTTTTACTTTAAAACAATTTACTTTCTTGTTCTCTAGAATATATGTAATATGACCTGATCTCTGTGAAATAGTGCAACATTTGACACATAAATATAATTTGGATTATAAGAATTGTTCTTAGAGATACCACTACACACCTGTCAGATTGGCTAAGATGACAGGAAAAAATAATGATGATTGTTGGAGGGGATGTGGGAAAACTGGGACATTGATTCATTGTTGGTGGAGTTGTGAACGAAATCCAACCATTTTGGAGAGTAGTTTGGAACTATGCTCAAAAAGTTATCAAACTGTGCATACCCTTTGATCCAAGCAGTGTTACTACTGGGATTATATCCCAAAGAGATTATAAAGAAGGGAAAGGGACCTGTATGTGCACGAATGTTTGTGGCAGCCCTTTTTGTAGTGGCTAGAAACTGGAAACTGAATGGATGTCCATCAGTTGGAGAATGGCTGAATAAATTGTGGTATATGAAAATTATGGAATATTACTGTTCTGTAAGAAATGACCAACAGGATGATTTCAGAAAGGCCTGGAGAGACTTACACGAACTGATGCTAAGTGAAATGAGCAGGACCAGGAGATCATTATATACTTCAACAACAATACTAGATGATGACCAGTCCTGATGGATCAGGCCATCCTCAGCAACGAGATCAACCAAATCATTTCTAATGGAGCAGTAATGAACTGAAATAGCTATACCCAGAAAAAGAACTCTGGGAGATGACTAAAAACCACTACATTGAATTCCCAGTCCCTATATTTATGCACACCTGCATCTTTGATTTCCTTCACAAGCTAATTGTACAATAATTCAGAGTCTGATTCTTTTTGTACAGCAAAATAATGTTGTGGTCATGTATACTTATTGTGTATCTAAGTTATATTTTAATATATTTAACATCTACTGGTCATCCTGCCATTTAGGGGAGGGGGTGGGGGGGGGTAAGAGGTGAAAAATTGGAGCAAGAGGTTTGGCAATTGTTAATGCTGTAAAGTTACCCATGTATATATATCCTGTAAATTAAAGGCTATTAAATAAAAAAAAAAAAAAAAAAAAAAGAATTGTTCTTAGAAGTAAGACAGAACAGGAAGGAAAGAGGAGAAAGAAGAATGACTTAAGGGCAAGAGAGTTCCCTGACTATATTCCATCAAAGGCTGAGGATTTTAATGATATTGCCATTCATCATGGGCAACCTTTCTCTTTTGAAAAGATGTGCTTTGCCTTCTTTCCTGTCGTAGGAAGATTTTGGGTTTTATGTGGCAACTCAGTCACAAAGGTATATTAATTATTATAATTGTGGAGCCCTAGAGATGTTAATAAATCAAAAATGTATTTATTAATCATCTATTATGAATTCAGCTAGGCAAAAAGCAACTGATAAGCATTTACTATCGGCCTGGAACTCTCAATAAAGCAATGCTGCTACAATAGTGAAAATATGGTCCTTGCTCTTGAGGAGCTCACCAGGTTTTGAGGGTTATGACATTCAAACAATTGTGCATAGATATTTTTATTGTTAATAGTTATGGTTCTTTTTGCCCTTGGCCTTTTACCTTTTTGGAATCTTCTATAGGAAAGCAATAAAAGAAGAGATTTGTCCTGAATGACTTTTTTTAAACTTAAATGATTAAGTTTTAAAATATTATTGCTGGTTGTTACCTGCTAATTTTCCTTCATGACTGAAGTAATAGGACAGAATCAAGGAGCTATTTCCTATGAAACTGATTCCTATTTTTTGTATGGTCATGGTAATTAGGAAGAAAGTCAGCAGCACCATCACCAGGGCAGCCCTATCACTTATAATGGAAGCTTGCAACAATCTCTCCTTTGTCTAAGAGCGCACCTTAATCTTGAACAAAAAAGCAAAAAGAACTCTGACCAGATAAAGATTTTATGAATTCAGAGAACAACAGACTTCAAACCCTGGGGACATTAAATTCAAAATATTTCAAGATGAAGTCTCAAAGAGTGATATTAATTGGAATCCATCTCACAAGGCTCTCTTGAAAGAATTCAAAAAGGATCTAAAAGAGAGTTAAAAGACAAATAAGGAAAGTAAATGAAAGTGCTGGAAAAGGAAACAAGAAAATTATCTTAAGAAAATCACTCCTTAAAGAATAGTTTTGGTAAAATTGAAAAAGAAAAGCATCTCCTAGAAAAATAGAATATCTAAAATGGAAAAAATTCCAATTAACAAACCAAATCACTTAAAAGTTAAATTGGTCAAATGAAAAAAGAGATTAAAAAAATTAATTGAAGAAAATAATTAACTAAAAATTAGAATTGAAGAAATGGAAACAAATGACTCAATGAGATATCAAGAATCAGTCAAACAAAACCCAAAAAATGAAAAATAGAAAAAAATATTAAATAATTCATTGAAAAAAATAACTGACTTGTAAAATAGATCCAGGAGAGAGGGTTGAATAATTATTGGAAACCACAAAGAAAAAAAAGAGTCTAGACAACATCTTTCAAGAAATCATCAAGGAAAACAGCCCTGATGTCCTAGAACCAGAGGGTAAAATAGTCATTGAAATCATTTACCAATCACCTCCTGAAAAAGATCCCAAAATAAAAATTCTAAGGAATATCATAGCTAAATTCCAGAATTATCTGATCAGGGAGAAAATACTGCAAGCAGTCAGAAATAAACAATTCAAATATCGAGTAACCAAAATCAGGATTACCCAGGATCTAGCACCTTTCACTCGAAAGGATCAAAGGGCCTGGAAATGATATTCTGGTCAACAAAACCTTGCATTGTAGCCAAGAATCAGCTATCCAGCAAAATTAAGCATTGTCCTTCAGGAGGAAAGATTGGTATTCAATGAAATAAAGAATTTTCATTTATTTTTGATGAAAAGACTAGAATTGAACAGAAATTTTGATTTTTGGATACAAAACTCAAGAGAAGCATAAAAAGGTAAAAAGGGAAGAAAAACCCCTATAATTAATTTTTAAAGGTTAAAACGTTTATGTTGCCATATGGGAAGATGACAAATTTTAACTCTTGAGAACTGTATCTTTGTTGAGGAATATACTTAGATGTTATGGTGTAATTTGACTTTACTGTGATGATATAGAAAAAGAAGCTATGTTAGGAAAAGGGATTGTTTTGGAAGAAGAGGGAAGGGGAGGTAAAATGGGATAAAGTACATCACATATAGTGGCTAAAAAGACTTATTATAGTTCAGGGAAAGAAGGAAGGGGAATGAGCATTGTAGGAATCTTAATATCACCAAATTTGGCTCAAAGAGAGAATATCAGACAAATTTAGCTTCACAGAGAAACTTTTCTCACCCTATAGAGAAGTAGGAGGAGAAAGGCGAAAAAAACCCCAGAAAGGTAATAGAAAGGAGAACAGAAATAGAAGGGGAAAAAGATAAGAAATGGGGAGGGCAGTTTGAAGGAGATGGTGGTCAGAAGCAAAAATTTATGACATAGGAAAATAAGATGTAATAAATTTTCAGCAGAAGATTTTTCAGGAAGAACTACAGAAAAAAAACTGTTTCAATGGGATTGGGGTGGAGTGGGGATGGGGAGGTATCCTACCCCAAGGACCCAGGATGGTATAGCATTCATTCACCGGGAATCTACCTCGAGGTTCTTAGCAGAAATATATTAGGATTGGCTACTCTGTACTTGTTCAGAAGCTAATGGATGCAGACAGCTGGGAGATACCCAATACAAATACAAAAGGCAAACAGTGAACCTCTGAACCATCGAATAATGTGGGATTTGGCTAATCCTGCCTAGCACTGGAGGGAAGTCAGCAGTACTGGCCCAGGGCAGCATAAACCCACTGTTGCCTCTAGAAGATGCTTGGGACAATATTCCCTTTGCTCTAAAGACCTCAACCTTTAAAAAACGAGCAAAAAAGCAAAAAGAACTCTGATTGTAGATTCCTTTACATCAAGCCCTGAAGGCACTAAAGACAAATCATTTGCAGATGAAGCCCCAAATGTTAATATGAGCTGGTCCCTATCTCACAAGGCTCTTTGAAAGAATGAGAAAAAAATCTTAAAAGACAGTTAGGAGAAAAATGAGGAAAGGAAATGAGAATTTTTCAGAAAAGTTTGCAAAAGGAAACAGAAATTATCTGAAGAAAACTTTGTAAAAAATAGATTTAGCAAAATAGAAAAATCATATAACTCCTTAAACATAGATTGGATGAAACAGAAAAAGATAAAAACTCCTTTGAAAAACAGAATTTGTTAAATGGAAAAAAAATCCAATAAACAAAAAAACTTATTTAAAAGTTCAGTTGGTCAAATGCAAAAGGAGATAAAGAAGCTAATTGAAGAAAATAATTGACTAGAAAATTAGAATTTAACAAAAGGAAGTGAATGACTCAATGAGACTTTAAGAATCAATCAAATAAAACAAAAAAAAAGGAAAAAAATAGAACAAAATGTAAAATAACTCCTTTAAAACACTACTGACCCAGAAAATAGACCCAGAAGAGATGATCTAAGAATTATTTCACTACCTGAAAAGTACAATGAAAAAACACAAAATTTTGCAGCAATTTATCAAGGAAAACTTCTATGATAGCCTAGAACCAGAGAGTAAAATAGCTATTGAAAGAATCTATTAATAACCTCCTGAAAAAGACTTCAAAATGAAAACTCCAAAGAATATAGTAGCTAAATTTCAGAATTATCAGATCAAGGAGAAAATATTGCAAGAAATCAGAAATAATTTAAATATGAAGGAGCCACAATCAGGATTATCCAGGACCTAATAGCTTCCACTTTAAAGGATTGGAGGGCCTGGAATATGATATTCCTGAAAGGCAAAGGAACTTGAATTACAACCAAGAATCAACTATAAAGCAAAATTAAGCATATTCTTTCATGAGGAAAGATGGTCATTCAATAAAACTGGTTAATTTCATTCATTTCTGATGAAAAGATAAGGGCTGAACAGAAAATTTCATCTTCAAATACAGAATTCAAGAAAAGCATAAAAAGGCAAAAAGTAAAGAAAAAAAAAAACTGTCTCTTTTAAAAGTTAAAAAGTTTATATTCCTATATGGGAAGATGATGTGTTTAACTCTTGAGAACTGTTTCTTTGTTATGGAATACTCAGTGGCTGTTGATATAATTTGATTTTATTGTGATGATATAAAAAAGAAAGTAGTGGTGATAAAGGGATTGTATTGAAAGAAGAGGAAAGGGGAGGTAAAATGAGCTCTCATTACATCTCATAAAGAGGCAAAAAAGACCTATTAGAATTGGCCTAATTGAGGGAAAGAAGGGAAGATGATGAGCATTATATGAATCTTACTTTCATCAGATTTGACTTAAAGAGAGAATATCAGCCATATTTAGCTTCACAGAGAAACCTGTCTCACCTTGTAGGGAAGTAGGAGAGAAAAGGGAAAAGGAAAGGGGGAGGCTAATAGAAGGCAGAACAGAAGTAGAAAGGGGAAAGAGTTGTAAAGGGAGGGCTATTTGAGGGAGGTCAGAAGCAAAATACTGGGGATGAGGAAAAGGGTGAAAGGAAAGAGAAAAGTATAACTTGGGGAAAATAAGATGGCAGGAAATACAGAGTTAGTAATTAATTTTATTTTTTATTAAAGCTTTTTATTTTCAAGACATATGCATAGATAATTTTCAATATTTATCCTTGCAAAACTTTTTGTTCCAATTTTTCCCATCCCTTCTTACCACCCCTTCCCCTAGATGGCAAGTAATCCAATATATGTTTAAATGTTTGTAATTCTTATATACATATTTCCACAATTATCATGTTGCTCAAGAAAAATCAGATCAAAAAGGAAAAAAAATGAGGAAGAAACTATTATACAAGCAAACAACAACAAAAACTGAAAATATTATGTTGTGATCCACATTCAATTACCACAGTCCTCTCTCTGGGGGCAGATGGGTTTCTTCATTAACAGACCATTGAAACTAACCTGAATCACTTCACTGATGAAAAAAGCCAGGTCTATCAGAATTGATCATCATATTATTTTGTTGCTGTGTACAGTGTTCTTTTGTTTTTTATTCACTTCCCTTAGCATCAGTTCATGTAAGTCTCTTCAGGCCTCTCTGAAGTCACTCTGCTCATCATTTCTTACAGAACAATAATATTCTATAACATTCATATACCATAAGAGTTTGTAATTTTAACTGTGAATGTGAATGGGATGAACTCCCATAAAATGGAAACAGATAACAGATTGGATTAAAAACCAGAATCTTACAATATTTTATTTAAAAAAACACACAAAGCAGAGGGATACATACTGAGTACATTATGGAAGGCAGAATGAATAATTTTGATTATGTTGAGTTAAAATTTTTTGTATAAACAAAACCAATGCAGACAAGATTGAGGGAGGATCAAAATAAGACAAGATAAAGAGAGGGAGAAAAAATTTGGAATACAAGGTTTTTTCAAGATAAATATTGAAAACTATTTATGAAAATGTTTTGAAAATAAAAAGCTTTAATAATTAAAAATAAAAGTCTTTATGCAAACCAACCAACCAATTCAGACAAGATTATAAGAGAAGTTATAAACTGGAAAAAATCTTCAGATACAAGGGTTAAAGGCATCATTTCTAAAAAAAATATAGAGACTCAAATTTACAAGAATACAAGTCATTCTCCAATCTCTAAATCATGAAAGAATATGAACATACAATTTTCAGATCAAAAAATTAAAACTATTTCTAGTCATGTGAAAAAATGCTCTAAATCACTATTGATCAGAGAAATACATATTAAAACAACTCTGAGGGACCACTTCATATCTTTTAGATTTACTAAGATGACAGGAAAAATAATAATAAATGTTGTAGGTGGAATGGGAAAACTGGCATACTAATACTTTGTTGGTTGAGTTGTGAAGAGAGCTAACAATTCTGGAGAACAATTTGGAACTATGTCTAAAGGGCTATCACACTGTGCATACTCTTTGATCCAGTGGTATCTGTACAGAGTTTATATCCCAAAGAAATCATTAAAAATGGAAAAGTACCCATATGTGCAAAAATGTTTGTAGTAGCCCTTTTTGTAATGGAAAGGAACTGGAAGCTCAAAGGATCCCCATTAGTCGGAGAATGTCTGAATAAGTCATGAATGTTATGGAATATTATTGTTGTATAAAAAATTATCATCGGGGGAAGCTAGGTGGTGCAGTGGGTGGAGCACCAGCTCTGAAGTCAGGAGGACCTGAGTTCAAACCTGGTCTCAGACACTTAACACTTCCTAGCTGTGTGAGCCTGGGCAAATCACTTAACCCAACTTGCCTACACACACACACACACACACACACACACACACACACAATCAGAGAGGCCCGGAGAGACTTATATGAGCGATCTTCATCAAAAGAGAGGATTGTGGTGACTGAGTACTTTCACTTTTTGTTATTGTTTGCATTTTGTTTTCTTTCTAATTTTTCCCTTTTTGATTTTATTTTTCTTTTGCAGTATGATAATTGTGGAAATATGTATAGAAGAATTGCATGTTTAACATATATTGGATTATTTGCTTTCTAGGGGAAGGGTTTGGGGAAAAGAGGGAAAAATAATTGGAACACAAGATTTTGCAAGGATAACTGTTGGAAATTATGCATGTGTTTTGAAACTAAAAGCTTTAATGATTAAAAAATATCTAAATACCCTATCAGTTGGGGAATGGTTGAACAAGTTGTGGTGTATAACTTTGATATGATATTATTGTGCTACAAGAAATGACTAGAAGAATGATTTAAGAAAAATCCTGGAAACACTTACATGAATTAATAAAAAATGAAGTAAGCAGAACAAAAAGAGCATTGTATACAGCAACAACAGCATCTTATGATGAAGAATTGTAAATGATTTTAGGTATTCTCAGAAATACAACAATCCTAAAGATACATGATAAAAAATGCATTATGTGTCCAGAGAAATTTTGACTACTCCACAAAGCATACTATTTTTTACTTTCTTTCTTTTTTGTTTCATCTTCTTATACAAAATGGATAATGTGGAAGTGTTTTATAATATTGCACATGTTGTAATCTATATCAGATTGCTTATCATATCAGAAAGTGGGGGAGAGGGAGAAATAGAATTTGAAATTCAAAACTTAAAACGCAAGATATTTTTAAAAAAGAATATGCAATTGAAGAAAAATAAAATATTATTTAAAGAAAGAAAAACCCAAATAGACTGTTTTATATTTGATCTTACAGGTAATAGGGAGTCACCCGAGTAAATTTATTAGGGAATTACATGATTCTACCTGTGTTCTAAATGAGGCTTAATAAGAAAGTGTTGATTACTTTGGCAAATGAGCAGAGATGGACTTGAATGAGGAGAAATTTGAGTCAGGGAAAATGACTAGAAACTTATTGCAATAGGTATGAGGTGATGAGATCTTAAACCAGAGTAGTGGCAGTTCTATGAGTATGGGGAAAGAGCCATATATGGATTTGTTGTAGAGATAGACAGGACAAGATTTGTCAATAGATTACATATATGTGATGTGTATAAGTGAGGAGTCAAGGATGACACCTAGTGTTTTGGGCCTGGGTGACTAGAAGTGTAGTAAAACCCTTGACAGTTTGGGTGACATCAACCTTTTTTTTTTCTTTTTTGAAAGCTGATAAATTTCGACAGGCTAAAATAGTATAGCTTTCTGCTATATCAAAACTCACAAAGTATATTATATTCAGAGATAGGGGGAGAAGCTTTGACATATGATTTGGTTTAATGTGTTTTATGCTGTTTTTTAATTGATGTTTTCTTGCTATCCTAATGCTTGTTATTCCAAAGAACTAATTTCTTATTTGTTTATTTTGTGTTTTGTTGCCTAGAAGGAGTGCTACATTTAAAGGCAGAAGTCCTACATTCAAATCTTAGAAGTACCACTTATGACCTATGTGAACTTGAGCAAATCATTAAATGTCCTTGGATCTCAGTCTCCTCAACTCTAAATAAGGAAAACAGATCCTTTCTAATTGAAAATCTACCAATTCTTTTAAGAGGTTGTGTTACAAAATTGGCTTGGGCTTTCTAACTTTATTGCTTAATATTTGCTTTTCCAATATCAGCATGAATTGAGTAGACTATATTCTTTTATTCCTTGGTGTGATTGAAAAGAATTGGGGCTTTATATTTTTGATAGTGGAATAGTAAAGGATTTGGGGTGAAGATTTTTAAGAGATTATGATTTCTAGTAATAGGAAATTGATTCAAGTTCTCAGTCCAGGAAAACAACGTACAAGACTGCTCTATATGACCACATAGCATCAGGGGTTGCCCAAAGTGGATTGAAAGAATAGAAGTAAACACAAGAGTTATATAAAATGATTAATGAACTTTTTGACAGCCAGTAGTGAATCAATAAACCTTCTTGAGCTATATTATCTTGTTACAGTGGGTGACACAGTAATTGCTAGGTTTGAGGGAATTTCAAAAAGTTGGAAGTTCATATTAGGTAAGCTTGGAAACTTTATAAGTCTTTCCAAATCTATCTGATGTCTTAGTTGTGTTTTTTAGGGGAAAAACAAAACAATCACCAAAAAAACCTAAAGAAGAAGGTAGGTAGGAAAACCTGATAAGATCAGATTTTTCTTCTGTAATTTCTAATATTTCTCAGTAATTACAAGTAATTTTGCTATGCATCTGTGTGTTCATGTGTGGGTAGCTGTCATTATAGCTTTTTCCATGTCATATGTTAGATCTAAAAATGTTGAGGCAGAATGAAAATCACAAATGATTGTCAAACCTTACCAAGAGGGAAAAAAATCATTCTGATTCTTTCTCAGTTGCTTCGTCATTTATTCCAACAGATTGTCACTTTCCTATTGAATTGAGTGATATTCTACAGCATTGGTTAATAGTCTCTTTTGTGTGCTTTGGCTTGAAGAGGCCCATTCCTGGTTTCATTGTATTTAACAGAAAAGAATTGGTTGCTATGAAGGATCATTGGAGTGATGAAGGAAATTATCTTCCCAAGATTCAAGTAAAGTCACATACTACCTCTTTACTACTAGTCTTAAAATCATTATTTAAAAAGGTGGACCTTTAAAAAATGCTAGATTTCTAGAAAGCATACAGGCTCCATTCATTCATTTACTCACTGACCCATTTATCAATATTATGTTAAAAGCATATTTTAAATGATCCTGAACTTGTCAAAGATAATACACTTTTATTGGGTTTAAAAGGCTTTTTCCTTATTTTAAGAATCTTTGGAAATTTAACAATATAAACTTTCATATAAAATGTGCTAAATAAACTGCCCCAGTTTTTCAATGTTAGTAAAGACCACACAGAGAAAAGAAACAAACAAACAATTTTTCATCCTTGATATAAGACATTCTGAAATCCCTTAATTCTATGTTCTGTGGCTTCTTTGTCACGTGGGACAAATGAAATGGGGATGAAGAATGAGCTTTATCACGAACACACACCACACAGACATACACACCCAATCTTATGATACTATTTTTTGTTTAGACTTCGTGATATATATATATATATATGTATATATAAATATATACATATATATATATACACACACACACACACACATATGTATGTATATGTGTATACCCCTCTACCTATATATATATATATATATATATATATATATACATATATATATATATATATACACACACATATCGATCAATATACAAATATGTATGTATAGAGTGTATGTACACATATATGCATGTGTTTATGTATGTGTAATCACAGTGGCCATCTAATCTAATCTTTTTTTTTTTTAAGATGAAGAAATTGATGTCTAACCAGGGATATTAAGTATTTTTGTAAGTTCATACATGTAACAAGTATAAAATGTAGAATTTGAATCCAGATTCAATAACTTCTAAAACAATATTGTCTCCATTATACCAAAAATAAATTGTGTTTATGTAAAAATAGGGTTGAAATTACTCCACTTAACTTAGTCTTAAAATGTTTATCAAATAAGGACGTATTTCAGTTGTTTAGTGATGAAAAAGTCCTGATACATCGACAAGTGTAACAGTTTCTAAGTTAAGGCAAGTGGTTATAGCTTCTGGAGCATGTATAAAACCATGAATTTAATTAGTATAAAAGCAGAGAGCCAGGAAAGAACAATCTATCCAAAAAATTTGAGGAAAAAACATCTGACATATGGGAGAGAAAGTACTTTGGACTCAAAGCTCATCTGCCCTATCTCTGAATATAGTATATACTATGAGAGTTTTGAAGTATCCAGAGAATTTTTTATTTTTTATTTGCCTATCACATATATAGGTATAGATAGATAGATATACAGATAGACAGATAGAAAGATTAGATAGATAGACAGACAAAAGAGAACAGGAAGTAGCTGCTGGTTTTCTGTCATACATAATTTCAAAATGAGAGCTCACTTTTTGTGTACTTCTAAAATAATATGTCAGAAATTTTTGGAGTAATGTTTTGTACCAGTTATTCTTTTCCACTTATGTAAAATACCCTTTTCTAAAAGCTGAATGGACTTGGCTGACAAATTAATATTAATTTATATTAAATAATGGAAGTATACTAGTCAGGCATTATGTGTTAACAGCATTAAAATGATATCTCTAATACTTTTGGGCTACTCCCCAAGCCCCAAAAGGAACTATATTATAGCCTTGCTGTGGGAACTCAAATTGGAGTGCATATGAGGTTTAGGCTAAAGAAGCTCAGAATCTAAAAGTGCTACATGTAAACTTTTGAAGCATTTTAGAAATGATTATTGCATGGAAACTTCAGAATAGTTTATGTACTTGAAACTGACAAGTGGAGACATTGCCAGATGACTACTACAGAGGATGATAGTCAGGTTTAAAGTATAACTAGAGCCTTCAAGTTTGTCCTTTAGTGTTCTCATGCTTGCAATTTGGAGTGATAGCTTTTCTTGTCTTTTCATCTCACTGATATAAATCAGTCATTAACATAGTGCATCATTATGTTCCATATGTAAGCTTTTAGACTTTCACAAATCACTTTGAGAACAAAAATCACTGTTTAAGTATGTTTATGAAATAAATCTGTTAAATTATATTCCTTCCATTTTGTGCTATGACTCTTTTTGTTGGCTGCCTGAATTTTCTAATGTCTGGTAGAAACTTCAGTTCAATATTTATTAAACACCTGGGCAATGCACTATTCTAGGTGCTGTTCATGATAATGCAAAAATGAAATCATGCTTGCCCTCAAAAGGCTTGTATTGTACTAGAAGATACACCATACTCAAGTGAATAAATATAAAGAAAAAATAAAGTAAAACATTGTAATTGGGAGATAATCAGAAAAAAAGTGGCAAAGAATAACTGAAGGGTAATTTGAAGGATTCTATAAAAAATAATTTGGAGAAGATTCTGCACATAAAGTGTACTTAAACAAAAATACAGAGGTGAGACACAGAATAAAACATAGAGGAAGCAACAAGGAAGTCAATTTGATTGAAATGGAAAATGAAATAATAAAGGAAAGGTAAATGGAAGCAAGGTCATTGAATGCATTAAATATTCAGTAAAGTATTTTCTATTATAGTCTGACAGAAATATGATACTATTTAAGCTTCCCAAGAAAGGCAACAACATGGTTAAGTTTGTGTTCTTGATTATTAATTTGGTTCCTGTAAGGAGAATGGATTGGAAAATGATAGAACAAGCAAACTATTTAACAAATTATTTCAATAGTTCATATGCAAAATGATAAAAGCCAGAATTAAGGTAGTTAGTGTTTGGTGATAGATCAAACTCAGAATCATTTAAAAATAAAAACATGATATGGTCCATGAAGTAATATGAAATTTATCTTGGTAGTAGGATCAGTAACTATTGGAAAATGATTGGATGTGGAAGGTAAGAGAGGACAAAGAATATAAAATTGTTAATATGACTGACTAGAAAGATAAGATGGTGGAGTGATTAATAAAATAGGGAAAATAGAGGAAGAATAGATTTTAGAAATAGAATAAGGAAATCACAGAAATTTATTATCATTTTGATTGCTAAATGATTATAATTTCTTTATTTCTTTCTGTTTCTATCTTCTCTCTCTTGTCAGTCTCTGTGTCTCTGTCTATCTTTCTCTCTTTGTTTCTCTTGGTCTCTAACTTTGTTTTTCTGCCTTCCCAGGTCTCTGTTTCTGTTGTCTCTGTTTCTGTTCATTTGTTTCTGTTGTCTCTGTTTCTGTTCATTTGTTTCTGTTTCTCTGTATCTCTTTGTCTCTGTCATTGTATTTGTTTCTGTCTCTGGTTCTCTCTCTCTATCTCTGTCTATCTGTTTTTGTCTCTGATTCTCTCTCTGTCTCTGTCTCTCTGTCCGTCTCTCTCTCTCTCTTTCACTACCCTTCTAGTAATGAAGCTAATTTCAAAATCCCTCCTGTCAAATAAGTCTAATGTAGATCATAATGCAGTTTCTATGACAATGATCTTAAAAGTCATCCATATACTGTCAGAATTATGATTATGCACCATCTATTCAGATCTTACAAAAAGTATTCCACTTCTTAGGAGAAAATAATGTTGATATCTCCGAGACACGGGAAAGGAGAAAGTAATAAGCAATTATTAAGTGTCTGCTATATGTTTAGAACTCAAACATTTTACAAAGGTAGATTGTGTTAGTCATTGCCAGTATTTCTGGCAATTCAGCATTCTGAAATGTCTTATTGTGAATTTATCTTTGTTAGAGAAAATGTTTAACATCTTATAAAACTATAGTAAACAGAATTTGGTAAAATTTCATCTTGATAAATGGAATAAGTTCAGAGCAAGAATGGTATATATACATATAGCTACTCCAAAAGATTAAAAGAAACTTTTTAGTTTCATTTTGCAAATTCTAGTCTGATTTATAATTTCTTAAGAGTTATTGGAAAATAAGGGATGATAGTACATACTAAGAAAAGGAAAAAGAGAAGTGTTTCTGATAAACATTTTTAAATGTGGCCAATGGATTTTGACCATGTACAGCTTGGGAAATTTTAAATAAATTAAAAAGAAAAGTAATTTTCTAAGGTATTTTGCAAGAACTTGATGTTATTATTTGTCCTTGTTTTTGAAAAGGATCAAAGATATCATAAGATGGGATCTTAATTTATGCATGAATTGAATTTAAGTGAACAGAGTTGTACAAAACTATGAGTCTTACTTTCTATTCCAGAGTCATTGGAGTCTAGTGGCAAGACAAAAGTCAAGTTGACTGTCAATGGCCTAGGATGCAATGAATGACTTTATCTTTAAAGTCTGATCAAACTCTAAGTGCTCCACAGTGCCTGGCATCAGCTGTCTTCATGGCCATTGGAAGAAATTGTATGCATTTACCCATTCCATCTGGAGAAGAATTTGGTATAACCTATTGCTATTATTATTTATTTAGCCAAGTACTGTGATATCATTAAGATAGAGAACTTCCAGTGTGAAAACCCCCACCATCAATGCAGAAAAGTGACTCATTTTAGACAATTACTTGGACCCCTGAGAAATGAAATGAACTGTTTATGATCATATAATGACTATGTCAAAGACAACTACACTGACCGATGCTCTTGGTTCTAAACTAATAGCCTGCTCATTCCCTTCCTACATTATGCTTTAAACAGCTACTTTCTCAAATAATAAAATAACTTTCTAAAACCACAGATCTCATTAAGTCAAGGCTTCACACACAACCTTCCATTGGCTTCTGAGTGCTTAAAGGATTAAAATACAAACAAATTAGCTGGGCACTAAAGACTGCATTACCTTGTTTTGCACAAACAAAATTGATGCTGTCAAAATTAGAAAGGACATGGAAACCAACAGGAAGCAATTTTTTTACAATCCATGTTTCTGATAAAGGCCTTATTTCTAAAATGTATAGAGAAATGAGTTCAATTTATTTATTTTTAAATGATATGGATTCTCCATATGAATGGAGAATTTTTCAACATTGACCCCTGCAAAACCTTACATTCCAATTTTTACCCCTCTTCCCTCGACCCCCTCTCCTAGCTGGCAAGTAATCCAATATATGCTAAACATGGTAAAAATACCTGTTAATTCCAATATATGCATACATAATTTTACAATTATCTTGCTACACAAGACAGATTAGATCAAAAAGAAAAAAAATGAGAAAATAAAATGCAGGCAAGCAAAAACCAAAAGCATGAAAATGCTATATTGTGGTTCACACTCAGTTTCCATAGTTTTCTCTCTGGGTGTAGATGGTTCTCTTCATCACAAGATCATTGAAACTGCCATGAATCATTTCACTGTTGGAAAAAGTTACATCCATCAGAATTATCATATTGTCTTCTTGTGGCCGTGTATAATGATCTCCTGGTTCTGCTCATTTCACTTAGTGTCAGTTCAGGTAAGTCTCTCCAGGTGTCTCTGAAATCATCCTTCTGATCGTTTCTTACATAAAAATAATATTCCAGAAGATTCATATACCATAATTTATTCAGCTATTTTCCAATTGATGGGTATCCATTCATTTTCCAGTTTCTTGCCACTGCAAAAAGGGTTGCCACAAAAATTTTTGCACATACAGATCCCTTTTGCTCCTTCAAGATCTCTTTGGGATATAAGCTCAGTAGTAACACTGCTGGATCAAAGGGTATACACAGTTTGATAACTTTTTGAGCATAGTTCCAAATTGCTCTTCAGAATGGTTGAATCAGTCCACAACTCCAACAATAATGTATTAGTGTCCACATTTTCCCACATCCCCTCCAACCTTTGTCATCATCTTTTTCTGTCACCTTAGCAAATCTGAGAGCTATGTAGTGCCATCTCAGAGTTGTCTTAATTTGCATTTCTCTAATCAGTGGTGATTTGGAGCACCTTTCCATAAGACTAGAGATGATTTCAGTTTCTTCATCTGAAAATTGTCTATTCATATCCTTTAACCATTTATGAATTGGAGAATGGCTTGAATTCTTATAAATTTGAGTCAATTTTATATATTTTTTAGAAATGAGGTCTTTGTCAGAACTCTTGAAAGTAAAAATATTTTCCCAGTTTGTTGCTTCTCTTCTAATTTTGTCTGCATTAGTTTTGTTTGTACAAAAGCTTTTTAACTTAATATAATCAAAATTATCTATTTTCTGTTCAATAATAAACTCCAGTTCTTTTTTTTTTTTTTTTTTTTTGGCCACGAATTCTTTCCTCTCTACATATCTGAGATATAAACTATCCTATTTTATTTAATTTGCTTATAATATCACTCTTTATGTCAGGATCATGAATCCATTTTGACCTTATCTTGGTATACAGGGTTAGGTGTGGGTCAATGCCTAGTTTTTGACATACTAGTTTCCAATTTTCCTAGCAGTTTTTGTGAAGTAGTGAGTTCTTATCCCAAAAGCTTTGTTCTTTGGGTTTCTCAAACAATAGATTACTATAGTCATTCACTATTGTGTTCTGTGAACCTAATCTATTTATCTGATTGACTACTCTATTTCTTAGCCAGTACCAAATGGTTTTGATGACTGCTATTTTATAAAATAGTTTAGGTCTGGCACAGCTAGGCCACATTCCTTTGCTCTTTTTTTTTCCCCTTAATTCCCTTGAAATCTTCACCTTTTGTTCTTCCAGATGAACCTTTATTATTATTTTTTTCTAGATCTATAAAATAATTTCTTGTATTTTGATTAGTATGATACTGAATAAGTAAATTAATGTAGTTAAAATTGTCATTTTTATTTATATTCGCTTGGCCTAACCACAAGCACTTGATATTTTTCCATTTAATTAGATATGACTTTATTTGTGTGGAAAGTGTTTTGTAGTTATGTTCATATAGTTCCTGACTTTGCCTTGGCAGGTAAACTTGCAAATATTTTATATTATTCACAGTTATTTTAAGTGGAATTTCTCTTTATAGCTCTTGCTGTTGGACATTGTTGTTAAGATATAAAAATGCTGATGATTTATGTGGATTTATTTTGCATCCTGCATCTTTGCTAGATGGGGGGAATTAGAGTAATTCCTTTAATCTCTTTTCCTTCTCTTATTGTCAGAACTAACATTTCTATTACAACATTAAATAGTCATGATGATAGTGGGCATCCTTGTTTCTCCCCTGATCTTACTGGGAATGGTTCTACTTAGTCTGCATTACATATGATGCTTGCTGATTGTTTTAAATAGATGCTACTGATCATTTTAAGGAAAACTCCATTTATTTCAGTACTCCTTGTATTTTATTTAGTAAAAGATTTAAATCTTTTTGAAGGCATAATATTTCATTTTTCATCTTTGTATTATCAGCAACACAAGGTCCCATGGATTTCATCACAGTCCCTGCCCCTTTCCTCATGCATCTTTTTATTATACTATTCATTGTTATAAGCTTGAATACTTTGAGATCATGATTTGTAACTCCAGAAATATCTGGGAGAATATCAGTATTAAAAGGATGGTATTAATTGATTAAGAAATAGATATACAAATGGAATTCACAGATGCAATAGGAAATTGTAATTTAAGTCATCAGAAATGTTAAAAATGATGGATTCAGTGAAATATGAATAAACATATAAATGGATTTCAACTAAAGGAATAAGAACCAGAAAATAATATGCCCAATTACTGCACAATATAAATTAGAGAGAGAGAGAAGAGAAAAGAAGAGAAGAGAAGAGAAGAGAGAGGGATTATATGCCTAGTTAAAATTATATTGAAGGAAATTTTAATTGATTTTGTTCACAATGATCCATATAAGTACATATCTATGACCCTTTAAAAATACCTTGATGCAACAAATATACAGATATTAGGCTATCTTAGATTGGGAAGGGGTGATTGGAAGTTGTTGGGTATTCATTCAGAAATTATTTGCTTAGATGATTGAATACTAAATATCATTATACAGATCTTACTCTGTTATCTTTTTTTTTTTCATGTTCCCATCATTTTTTTTTAATAGCCTTTTATTTACAGGATATATGCATGGGTAACTTTACAGCATTAACAATTGCCAAACCTCTTGTTCTAATTTTTCACCTCTTACCCTCCCACCCCCTCCCCTAGATGGCAGGATGACCAGTAGATTTTAAATATATTAAAATATAAATTAGATACACAATAAGTATACATGACCAAAACGTTATTTTGCTGTACAAAAAGAATCAGACTCTGAAATATTGTACAATTAGCTTGTGAAGGAAATCAAAAATGCAGGTGGGCATAAATATAGGGATTGGGAATTCAATGTAATGGTTTTTAGTCATCTCCCAGAGTTCTTTTTCTGGGCATAGCTGGTTCAGTTCATTACTGCTCCATTGGAAATGATTTGGTTGATCTCGTTGCTGAGGATGGCCTGGTCCATCAGAACTGGTCATCATATAGTATTGTTGTTGAAGTATATAATGATCTCCTGGTCCTGCTCATTTCACTCAGCATCAGTTCGTGTAAGTCTCTCCAGGCCTTTCTGAAATCATCCTGTTGGTCATTTCTTACAGAACAGTAATATTCCATAATATTCATATACCACAATTTATTCAGCCATTCTCCAACTGATGGATATCCATTCAGTTTCCAGTTTTTAGCCACTACAAAAAGGGCTGCCACAAACATTCGTGCACATACAGGTCCCTTTCCCTTCTTTATAATCTCTTTGGGATATAATCCCAGTTTACTCTGTTATCTTAAACAACAACTTGTTCTCAGGTGGCTCAGTGGACGGAATGCCAGTCCTGGGTCAGGAGGACCTGAATTTAGATCTGATCTCAGACACTTAACACTTCCTGATGTTTGACCCTGGGTAAGTAACTTAAACCCAAGTGCCTCAGCAAAAAATAAATAAATAAATTGGATCTGAATCCAATTAATCTCAGAATCTCAGTTTCCTTATATATAATGTGATTAATTTAGCCAAAGTAGTTTCTCAACTTTCTACTATGATTTAAACAGTACTCATTTTCTCTATTGTAATAATTGGAGATATAGGAAAACATAGGTAACAAATTGCCTGTAGGTGGCAACACATGTATTGGTTCTGGACTGTATTTTGAAACAATGCATTGTTCTAGGATAAAGAAAGGAATATAATAGAGACCATTAGGGAAAAAAAAACCCACAATGGAACCTGGATCCAATATCTACCTACAAATTTAAAGTTTAAAAATTAAATACATTACAAAATCTTATAAAACTTAATTTCTTTTTAGAAAAGATCTGCATAGGCCTATAGAAGCTAGATATTTTGAAAGATCTTGATACATTTTGGCACATTTAAGAAATTCAAGGAACACCAAGGAAGAAAGGCAGGGTTTAGGGGACTCAGTGTCAAGTGGCTCCTAGCCACCAAAATATGGATTCAAATCCTATCTCTTATATTCACTTTGTGACCAATTGCAATTTATTTACCCTTTTTGTAACCTAGACTATATTCTCTACCTTTCTGGAGGTAATTCACACACTAGGAGTTACTTAAGTATAGATTTTTTTGCTTAGCAGTGAGTAAACAAATCATTCAAAAATAATTTATTATGTCTATCATAAAATAGCTGATAAAAAAAAATTAAAAACATAAATGTAAGAGAAGTGACATTCAAGAAGTTAGTAATCTATTTTTTTCAGGTGTGAACTTAACAATATCAGGGCTTCAGGGTCTTTAGGAGTCAAACAGAGGAACTCATTAAATATCCTGACATAGGTGAACTATTCCTGAGTTATATTTGATTTCCAGGTAGCACAGTGAATAAAGTGGTTGACTTGAAGTCAGGAGGACCTGGATTTAAATCAGATCTTATACACTGACTAGTTGTGTGATCACAGGCAAATCACTTTACTTCTGTCTGCATCAGTTTCTTCAACTTTAAAATTAAGATGGTAATATTAGGATTACCTTGCAGGGTGGTTGTGAGAAATGAATGAGATAGTATTTGCAAAACACTTTGCAAATGTTAAAATACTATTATATAAGAACTAGCTAATATTATTTGATAGTTACTTAAGTGCTTTGGAGTACGATAGATAGATGATACAAAGAAAGAAAGAAAGAAAGAAAGAAAGAAAGAAAGAAAGAAAGAAAGAAAGAAAGAAAGAAAGAAAGAAGAAAAGAAAGAAAGAAAGGAAGGAAGGAAGGAAGGAAGGAAGGAAGGAAGGAAGGAAGGAAGGAAGGAAGGAAGGAAGAAAGGAAGGAAGGAAGGAAGGAAGGAAGGAAGAAAGAAAGCTCTTTGTGTTGTATGGGAATGGCTAGATTTCTCTTCATGCTTATTTCAGTTTTTCCCTTGTATACAATATATTCTGAGTTTTTCTACTGGGTCATTTCATTTTGTTCACTGATTAAAGAAAGAAGAACAAACACAGAAATCACTTAATATTCATTTTATAAGGCACTCTCATTAGCTTGAATTTTAAACCCCTTCCCTTGCAGAGTATTTCAAGTGTTAACCAGTGGCTTTGTGGCCATCAACAGCTGTTAGCTGATTAGCAGTGCCACATCAAAAACATCTTGATTCATTTTTTTAAAAGTCAGCTATTTAATAGTGCTACTGCTAGGTGTGTATGTAATTACTATAATTAATATTAGATAACTAATTAACAGTACAGTAGGAAGTACAGCATCAGATTAAGGTTTCTATGGTAACTTGGAACGTGTGCAGGATTTTTAGGGCAAGAAGAAATTTATATAGCACTCTCCTGTTCCCACTGTACCTATGTGCCCAAATCCAAAGTTTTCTGTCACCAACCCCAGTCCATCACTATGTTCTTTCATACCTGAAGAAGTTAGGATACTTCTAATCTTCTAGCAACTCAAAATTTACATTTTTAAGATCACTCTTCATTCCCCTCTCAGATTGTTTCCACCAATTTGTTGCTAAATTTTGCATTTTTCACTTCTTTAAAAACATCTGTTATGAAGGGTGGGTCAAGATGGCAGAATAAAGGCAGTAACTTCCTTGAGTTCTCCCAAATATGCCTCCAGACAACTTTAAAAGCACACCTCAGAATGAGTGCTAAAGTGGCCAAATCAACAAAAGTTAAGTGTGAAACAATTTTCTAAACAACTTAAGCATTTTTCAGGAAAGGTCTGTCTCACTGAAATACAAGTATAATTCAGGTCATATCTTGGTAAGCCAGTAAAAGATATTTAAGAAAGTGATGTCCAGAGACATTAAAAAAAAAAAAAAAAAAAAAAAAAAACAGAAAACTAGAAAACTAAAAAGAAACTAAAAGGGACCATTTGTGAGAACTGGGTTCAGGACTCTATTGAATTACCCAGACATTTTTCCGGATTAAAGTCCAAGAACAAATAGACTAGCAATTGCAGGAGAATCAGGTCTCTGTATAAAGTTCCATGGCAGAGAACAAAGTTTGTGTTAGTTCACAGACTACATAACAAGTCAGAAGTACAATGACCACAGTTCTTCTAAGATCATGTCATCTTGGAAGAACTGAAAATTGAAGAACCCCAAAAACTAGCTCTGAATTCAGCAGCAAGAAAAGCATAAGGCGTGGGACATTGACTTTTCCATAAAAGGAATAGATCCCAAACTTAACGTTAAAAGTCAAGAAATAGGCTAGAAAAATGAGCAAACAACAAAGTAACCTGACCATAAAGAGTTACTATGATGATAGGGAAGATAAAGACAAGATAAACAAGACAATAAAGTAAAATCAGGTTTATCTATAGCCTCAGAGGAAAAAGAAACTTACCTAGTCTCAAGACCCTAAAAAATTCCTGAAAGAGCTCAAAAAAGATACATAAAAATGTGATACTGGTTACTCCCAAGAATTAATTATTAGGAAAATTAGAGTGCATAGACAGAGGGCACAGAAGTGAGTTGACTAAAATGGGATATCAAAATATAACAGTAAAGGGTTAGAAAAAAGGAATTCAATGAGAGAAGGGGAAAGGGAGAGGTAGAGTAGAATAAATTATCTCACATAAAAGAGACACAAAAGAGCTTTTATCATAAAGAAGAAAGTGATGGGGGGGATGACAGGAAATTCTTGAAACTTATTCTCATCAAAATTGGCTTAAAGAAAGAATAACATACATATTCAATAGGATATTGAAATCTATTTTATCATGCAGATAAAGAGGAGGGAAAGGTTACAAGATAGAGGTGGGAGGGGACAGATAAAAGAATAATTGGATTAGGAAAGATAATATTTAGAATGAACACTTTTGAAGAGGGACAGGATGAAAGAAGAGGGAGAAAGATGTTTAAATGTGGGCTAAAAAGTAGAAAGGAGGGAAATAGTAATCATAATTGTGTATGGGAATGGAATAAACCTCACTTATAAAATGAAAGCAGATAGCAGACCAAAAAACAAAACAAAACAAAACAAAACAAAACAAAACAAACAAAATAAAATCTAATTATATAATATTTACAGGAAACCCACATAAGGCAGAAATATACACACAGAATAAAAGCAAGGGCCCTGAGCAGAATAGCATAACCTTAAAAAAATGCAGAAGTAGAATTTTGATCTCAGACAAAGAAAATGCAAAAGTAAATTTAATTTAAAGAGATAATTTGGGAAATTAGTTTGCTAAAACTTACCATAGACAGTGAAATGATAACAATTCTAAACATATATGTTCTAAATGGCATAACATTCATATTTTTAAAGGAAAAGTTAAATGTGTTACAAGAAGAAATAAAAAATACAACACTAGTGGTGTACTTTAAATTTCCCCTCTAAGAACATGGTAATCTGACCAACAACAATAACAACAACAACAACCCATTATTTAGAGAATAACTTTACAAGCTGTGGTATCTTGTGATGGCATATGGTTGTGCTATAAGAAATATTGAGCGGCATGTTTTCCAAAAAACCTGGAAGTACTTACTTGAACTGATGTAAAGTAAATGAGCAGAACCAAGATAACAGTACATAATAATGATAAAATTATATAATAATCAACTGTGAATAATTTAACTATTCTCATCAATATCATGATCTTATGCAACTCCAGGCTTGTGATATTTTTAAATGCCATCCACCTACACAAAGAGAACTGATAAACTCTGAGCATAAATTGAAACATAATTTTTTCATTCTATTTTTATTGCTTTAAAAAAATAGACAGCTAATTGTGGAAATATTTTTTGCATAATTTCACATGTATAATTGATATCACTTATTTTGTCTTTCAATGATTGGGGATGGAGTTGTAGAGAAGTGAAATATTTGGAGTTCAAATTAAAAAAAAAAACTATTAAAATATTTTCCATATAATTAGAAAGAAAATAAAATGTAAAAATATAAAAATATCCATCACATATGTCTGCTTCTTTTTTTTCCCCCAGCTTGTATATCATCCTAGATCAAGCCCTTATTATCTCTTCCCTGATGTCATGCGACTGACATCTAAATCACTGGACTTTCTACTTGGACTTCTTTATGCAAGTTTTTCCCAATTGCAAACCATTCTTTACACTGTTTTTAAAGTGACCGTGGAAAAACTTGTTGTTATGTATACTGCATTATTTGACTCTTCTAAAGCTTAGGCCTGACCATACCCTCCTACACAATAACTCCGAAGGCTCCCTATTTTCTTTAAAATCAAATATTAACTCCTTCTTAAAGTTTGACTCTTTTCAATATTTTAGCTTTTAAAACATGTTACTCCCCATTTTATTGTCAAGCCATGCTTGCCTAGAAAAGCTAGGGCTTTTCTCACACACATTCCCATCTCCTGTCTCTACACCTTTGCCCTGGCTGCTTCCTGTGCTGAGAAAGTTCTCCCTTCCAGTCTTCATGAAATTTTTAAATAGCTTGAAGATCCAATACAAGTTCCAGGCTGTAGCAGGAGGCCTTTCTTCAAATACTCTTCTATTAACTCCACCTTCTATTTCTTCTGCATTGCATTGTAAACTCCTTGGAGACAAGGAGCTTTTTTTCTCTGTTTTCCCAGCATTTAACAGTATCCAACACACAATAATACTTAATAAATACTTTTGTTGATTAATTGATTGGTAATAAAACTTTTTTTTTTGAAACAGGATTCTACACTTACCTGACTAGGGTGTTAGGGAAAGATGGTGACAAAATGAAAACTATTATTGGGCCCTGCATCATATAATTCAATCAAAATGAAACAAATATTTGTTAAACATCTACCGTACTGTGCTAGGTATGGGGAGGGAGGGTCAAAAACAGTTTTTGTTATTAAATAACATATCCCTTCAAGGAATTTTTTTTTTTAATAGCATATCCCTTCAAAGAGCATGAATTCTACCACAGACATGCAATGTTGAAATTTCCTTTAGTAAAGATTTTAACATGGGGCCCATATTTTTATGAAATATTTCAAAATCAAAGGATCAATCTAGAAGTGAAAGTTCAGAGTTAATCCTTTTCAATGACCTCACTTAACAAATGAGCAACCTGAGGTCCAACGAGTTTCAAAGTTAAACAAGCTGCGAGCATTGTAGGAGAGGAGTGTGTGTTTCAAATGAAAAGCACTGGGGGCCACATAGGGAGAACAGGGGAGGGGAACAGAACAAATGTTGAGGGAGAACAGACTCCACTGCCCTTGAGGGATAAGTAGAACACAGTGAAATGTTTTCTGACTTAATGGTATTCAAATTCCATTTGAAAGTCCAAATTCATAGGGGATGGTAAAACAATTGAAACCAGGGAAACAAAGGTATTTTCTAAATTTCCTTTCAAGGAATAAGAGATTCAGGGCAATCCCTGGGTTCATTAGCTTAACTATTTTCCTGACTCACAAGCACCAGTCTCATAGTTGGAGGTGATCTCAAAGTCACCCTATTGCCTTGTGTACTTAAGTGAGTCATAACCTCTCTAACCTCAATTTTCTCATTTTTGAAATGCAGAATTTAAACTAGATCAAAAGTCACCTTTTGCTTTAAAACTTGTGACTCTAACCAAGATTTAGAGTTATGTACAAAATAATTAATACTCTTCTATTCCCTAAAAGATAACTTATTTCTCCTCAAGATAAAAAAGCATTAATCTATTACACTTTAGTCTTTGCTTGATCAGAATATGAAATCTCAATAATAACAATATATGCATATAACTATATATTTATGTGTATATATTCATATGTCTGTGTATGTATGAGGCTTTTCATATACATCTAAACACATACAGTTACTCAAGTGGGTTTGTGATCTCATCAGTTATGGAGTTCTCTCCAAGAGCACAGCTTTCAGCCTACCTCTGTTGGTCCATCCTATCAAACTCCTCATCCCTGTCATGCCTGTTTGGGGCAATTGCACCTACCCAAACTGACTACTCAGGAGTCACTCCAAATGATGCACAGGAAGATTTTATTAGAATCTTGAGAAGCGGACTGTCCTGCCTGTGGGCCCAAAAGGACAGCAAAGATACCCACAGGAGGAGAGTCATTCACTTGAAGATGCTTACAACTTTTATACATTTCAGACAAAGAACCCCCAAAATCCCACCCTCTATGGGTTGTGATTGGTTACATAAACCTTTATCTCCCTATTTGGTCAGTGGAATGCAGTGAAAAAGGTGATATACAACTTCACCACTTAATTCCTTCTTTGGACAATGGAATGCAGTCCAGGTCTCATCTAAAATCACGTGACTGGGCCCTATAGGACTGATCTGCTTTAGTTAACAGTCTCTGATCACTATGTGCTTAATCTGTAAGTTCTTCACCTTTCCACACATGCCCAAGTTGAACAAAAGGTGCTAATAGATTTCTTTGGTTTTTCTGGATATTGTAGGGATACTAGTAAAATATTCTGTGCTCATCTTTCATTTTGTCATGTGACCAATCCATCCTATCTTCCAACTTCAAGTTTCTAATGAGATCATTTATTCTTATTTTTTGAAATTTCTTGCTGAAAATATTTTTCAGGCTGCTTATACCCATTAGTCTTTCTGTCTCTTTCTATTTCCCTCTCTCTCTGTCTCCTCTCTCCCCTGTAAACATTCATACACATAACCCCACACAACATTTATGACCATCTTCCCTCCTAACAATTGTGTGATACTGTAATTTAAAAAAAAAATCATTGTTCAATGGAGAGGAGAGAAATTAGGTTCATAAAGGACAGATGACTTCCCCAAGTTCACAGAGCTCTTCAGTAGCAAGCCTGGCACTATAAACCATACCCTGTCTCCTAATCTTGTACTTTCTTACTTCTAGACAATATGAATTGCTATCAGATCTGACAAATCATGTGAATTAGCTAACCAGGAAAAATCCCAAAGACCTCTATAAACAGAATTACTGAGTTTTAAAATACTCAGCAGCAGAAGCTTTTTTGGGGGCTCTGTCTCCAGAAGACATGTGAAAATATAAATATTATTTTACAGATATACAGCATTGATCTATTAGCTCCACTAAAATATATGCACAGATTAATATAAGTAGACATAAAAATCTAGAGTTTTGTAGGGTTTCATGAGGGGGATTTCTAAGTAGCAACTAAATTAACATGCAAAAAAAGGGAAGGAAATTCTCAATTCTAAATAGTAATTGAGGGAAGGGCAAAGAAATTATGTATAATCACAAGGTTACTAATTTGGAGTACCTATTCAAATGTGACAAATTTTCTTCCTCTCTAAAATTAGGGTGTTGAATTGGTGATGTCTACAGTTCCTTCCAGTTTTAATGACAGATAAATTGTCTATGAATTTGTAGGTAAGGGACATTTATAAGTTAGGTTGACATAAGTTGGGTAGACATGTCAGGAACTGCCTAGATTCTGGAAAAGGCAGTATAGCTCTGTCTATACTCCTGAGAAAATGTTGGCTGGAAGCCTAAATGTTTTGGGAAATTTAATCAGGCTCATTCTAACTCAAGGTTAATTGCATTTGTCACTGGCAAAGTGGGTGGCAAGGAACAGAGGAAGCTGGGAATAGGGAAGATAGATAAAAGAGACCAAAATATCCGGAAAAAGAGAGTCAAAGAATATCTGAGTTGGTGAAAGCTACTGAAGCCTGATATTCTAACCCATAGGAGAAATAAGATGGATAAGCCAGAGACTCTGACTTTAGATTCTGACTCTGACATGTAATATTGTGTGAACATTTGTATAAACTTCATTTTAAATTCATTAAGTTCTAGTTTACTTATCTATAAAAATATGAGGTTAAACACAAAGTGTTGGTGTCCTTTCTAGCTCTAGAACAATGCATCTAAATAAAAATTCCCTCTCCAATATAACTACTCATCTTGAACAATTTTTTGCTTGAACAATTAAAAAATGAGAGAGGGAGGACTCACAAATTTTGGAGGTAACCAATACTACTTTCAAATTTCTTGCATTGAACTAATATTTACCTCTGTAACTTCAATTATTTTCTTATTTCTCTTTCTTCTGGAGTCAAGATCAATTCTCCTTCAGAATAGTAGACCTTTAAAGTACTGAGATAGCTAACCATTAACCCCTTAAATCTATTTTCCTCTACGACAAACATACCTTACTCCAACAACCATTACTAATAAGGCATAATCTTAATACTCTATGCCATGCTGATCAACTTCCTATGAATACTTTCCAGCTTTGTCCTTTCTCAAATGTCATATCTAGACTAGAATACTGAACTACATATATGTCATGGCCAGGAAAGCCAAGACTAAAACTTTCCTAGAGTCAGACATTATACTTATTGTATATACACAGGCACACACACACACTACTGTAGCATATTTGAATTTCACAAGTCTCTCATATTTTTGAACTAAAGTGCTATGGACACATCTTCCTCATTTTATCCTTCTGAAACTGATTTTTTTAAACGAAGTGTCAGATTTTATGTTATCCTTAATAATTTCAGATAGTAGGTATTATGAAGGGAAATAAAAAGATGGAAGGATGAATTCAAACATCTTGTTATAAACTCTTTGGGTGATTACAGTGACATCTTTCCTTAAAATGCATTTAGAAAAAATTCTAAATCTTGGGTTCCACCTACATGTAAATTGAAATGGACAAATCTAGCCATTAAATGATTAATCTACTTAGTCTAGATTGTTTTGAACAGACAAAAAAAAAAGATAATCATTGAGTTTATTCCCCTATGTGCAACATTATGCATTTTGGATATGAAATTATTTTCTCAATAAAATCTCATCCAAATCTGCTCCCAATGTCTCATATTTTGTAGCATTATGTGATTTTTTATCTCAGAACTAAAAAAATAAATGTTCTTTATATTCATGTGGCAAATTTACATAAAAATAATTAAAAAATTTTTTGTAAAAAAATCTTGAATATTTGTCATTGTATCATCATAATGAGAAAAGAATGCTTGCAATATGAGAAAATAATTCCAAATTTGAAAAGGTAAATATGAAATTGTATTCTTCACCTTTCAAGGTGAACTAGCAAACTCTTTGGATTGATATTTTTTTTTTTTGGTTTTGTTTTTACAGCAATTCCCATGCTCAGTAGGGACACTTCAGATTTTATATCCTTTTTAATTGGAACATTTTTGTTATTTTCTCTTTCTTTTCTACATTTCCCTCCTGCTGTTTCAATTCATCTATTATTACTAGAGTGCTTCCCACTGCACTTATTACATTAATGTTGAGAAGGCATCACATTCATAAGTGTTGAACACTAGTAAAAATATAAAGGCATAATAAGTTTTGTTTTCTAAGATGTTTGAAGTAACCTATTTAAGTTCCCAGCTTTTGAAAATTTTATTTTGTATTTTTGATAATAGTTTTTTCTTAGTATTCTTGGAGAAGAAGAAAAAATCTGTAGTCACCATCAATCCTGATAGAGAAGAGATAATTGCTTTTTTTATTCTATAACATCACATTGTATAAAAAACAGCAATGCATAGGAGAAATGAAGTCAGAGAGATCTGAGTTCAAGTCCTGCTTTTTACTCTGTGAAGAATGAGATATTATTAGACATAGCGAATGTGTGAATTAGTTTTATCAGTTTTGTTTGTTCGTTCTCCCCCACTTTCTTCTCCCCCCACCAGTTACACTCAATAGCTAAAAGAAAGATCTTTATTTTTAGGGTAGGTTGTTGTTTCCAGGAAGGAGGGGAAGAGATATAGTAACTATCTACTATATACCTAACACTGCATCCAAAGATTTGATCTTCACAGTAATCTTCTGAAGTGAATGTTTTTATGATCACCATTTTGCAATTGAGGAAGCTGCAGCAGACACAGGTTGAGTGACTTGCTTAAGGTCACACATCTAATAATAGTGATAAACATAAATCAAAAGCTTTAAAATACATTTAAGAATAGACTAGAAGCCTTTAATCATTGCTACTGGTAGAGACTAGAGCTAGTAGATCACTAGAATTCAGGGATTTTGGGTGGCATCAAAGCTCATCTGGTATTCTTAACTAAATCCAGCACCAAGAGTAGAGGGTCACCAGGTCAGGTAAAAACAACCCACAGCTCAGAAAAATGGAGCAGACTAAAACTTCTGTACCAATTAGCATCAGGATCAGTATTTGATAACTGTACTTTTGACTCTTTGAAAAAAGGAAATCAAGTCTCAAAAAATTAAATGACAGAACTATACCATATGAAAGTAATGATAGCTACCATAAAAAAAAGAATAAAGTAGAAGTTCAGAAAGTTCATAGTGTTGGTATTGATGTGTTACATCTTTTATATAGCTTTAAAATTATATGTAATAGAGATTTATAGCTTCATGTATAATCCTTTACCTGTTCTTTTGTGTATGTGTATATATACACATATGTACTTATAAATGCATACACATATATACATATGCCTATTTATTCATGTGTATCAAATTTATTTAAAAAAATCCTCCATGTGTTGCTCTTATGTGCTTTTTTGTTAATAAAAACTCAGGCTTTAAGTCTATGTAGAGAGTGCTGAATTAGAAGTTAGGAGACAGGGATTATTTTTCTAATTCTGTGAATAATCTTCAAATGAATTACTTAAACTTTCAAAGGTTTACATTTCTTTCCTATAAAATGGCAGATTGGGTTAGATTTGATAATCTTAGTTTTAGCAATAAATATACCTGATTACATTTATAATTGACTGGCTGATTTCCCTTTCTAAGTGATAGTCCTAAAGTACAGAGCTGACTATATTGGTTTTGGCTAATTCTTCATTGTTTATATAACTTAGTTGCATTTTTGATGGACAAATCATTAAACTTTTTCTCAGTTTCTTTAGTTGTAAACTGGGGATAATAATACTACTAATTTTACATAGTTGTAGTGAGGATAAAAAGAGATAATACTAATAAAGGGCTTCAGCAAATTTACAGTATTATATGTGATTATTATTTTTATCATCATAATCACCACTTAAACTCCAAAGACTCAATTATCTCCAGGCTTTAAATATAAATTTCTCTTTTTGGTACTTAAAGCCCTTCACAATCTACACCTTGTTTATTTGTTTTTAACCCAAAAAATCCTTAATTCTTAATTCAGTACCTGACACATTTATGATAAGCCTTTAACAAATACTTGTTGACTCTATGTTCGTATAGTATAGTATCATATACTATTAGAACTGGAAGAAACTTAAGATTATCTATCTTGACCTCATTGTATAGGTGGGAAAACTTACTCCAAGAAACAAAATGATTTTCCTAAAATCTCTAGGGGAAGAAATAAGATTCAAATGCAATAGTCTTTATTCCTAGTTTTATATACTTTCTAGCATATAATATTAGTCACCTAGATATTTTTCAGTGAACTCATAAAGACACATTTGAAATGTATTCTATATACTGAAGAAATGATTATTCTGAAATTTTTTTCATCCCTGTCCACAAAGAGAGTCTTGTTAGGGTTTCATTAGCCTTAAGAAAACAATTTCATGACTCTCTGCCTGGGATTCATGTACCAGCAAAAGATCAAAACTACCTTTTAAAGAGGAGATTATAACACTGTATATATTTCTCTTTGTTTGCCTTGGCCAGCTTAATAGACATGTTTATTACTTTAGTTTCCAGCCATAACAAAATGAAACAAAACATTTTTTTTTTAATGTAGACTTGACTTTTGTAGTTTTAATTGGTTGAAATTTCATGATTATTTTCTCTAAAAATACAAAAGAAATGTTCAACAATCCTTTTCAAGGAACTTCTAATGCTTTTCATTGAAATTATTTGGGAGTTCTATCATAGACCAAGCCAATAGAGAACAGGGGATTAAGGATCCATAATCTCTAAGCACACATTATTTTCAAACACACAGAATATGCACAGATAAGGAAAAAAAAAGGACAGGATAGGAGTTAGATACTCTGAGGTCACTTAAGAGGGATGATTGAGGATTTAAACTACACTGGGATAAATTAAAAGGACCTGGGATATTTAGCCTAAAGAATAGGAGATTGACAGGATAACCATCTTTAATATTTTGTGTTGTGATCTTCAAGAATTTTAATAGCTATCATGAAGTAAGAGATTTGTTTAGCTTGGCTTTAGAATATAGGTCTAGAAGCAATGAAATAGATGCTATAGAAAGATGGATTTTGGTTTCACATCTTAAATCCATGTCCAAAACCTAAAACTAAGCAAAACAATATTAACTAATTGACCAATGTATTGGTGATATGCTTCTCTGTCCTTGGGTAGAGTCATCCTCAGAAAATAAATTAGTTCTATTGCTGTTAATTAATAAGTAACTTGATATGCTAGAGATAATTTGAGTTACTTTGAAAATTTTGTACTTCTGAAATAAACATCAGATTTGATTATTATAATATTAACTGAAAATATCTTCAATGTAGCAAGACTTGTCAGATCTTATACTTCACTGGCATAGCCTTTAAAAATATTGAGTCATCTCCTCACCATGATGAGGCATCAGAGTAGGACTTTATGGAAGAAAAACTAAGAATAAGTATTGCTGAGGGAAATGGAGAGATATGTGACTGGTATAAGCAGGCTGCAATCTGTAACCACCAAGGAAAAATAGGAATAAATCATTTCATCAAGAAATAGAAAATTGCATGGTCATATGGCAAGAGTGAAGGATGACAACTGGACATACAGAGAACTTCACTGTATTCCTAAAATATCAGTAGAAAAATTTCCAGGATATTGAGTGCACTCATAGCAGTGAACTTTTGGAAGTAAATGGACGTGAGTACCACAGGATAGAAAGATAGAAATGTAACTAGCAATATGTAATAGCAATATGTAACAATTGCAATATGTAACAATATGTAACAATATATTACAATATGTAATATTGTAATATTACAATATGTAACAATATGTAATATTGCTATAGCAATATGTAACAATATGTAATATGTAACAATATGTAACATATGTTAGCAATATGTAACAATGTGTAACAATATGTAGCAATATGTAACAATATGTAACAATATTGCAATATGTAATATGTAACATAGAAATATGTAATATGTAACAATATGTAATATTGCTATAGCAATATGTAACAATATGTAATATGTTACATATATATGTTACAATAGCAATATGTAACATATGTTAGCAATATGTAACAATATGTAACGTGTAATATGTAACAATATGTAACAATATGTAATATGTATAGCAATACATATGTAACAATATGCAATATGTAACAATATGTAACAATATGTAAAAATGTAACAATAGCAATATGTAATAACAATATGTAACAATATGTATAGCAATACATATGTAACAATATGCAATATGTAACAATAGCAATATGTAATAACAATATGTAACAATATGTATAGCAATACATATGTAACAATATGCAATAATATGTAACAACATGTAAAATATGTAACAATATGTAACAATATGTAACAATTGTATGTTATGCAATATGTAATATTGCATAACAATATGTAGCAATATGTAACAATCAATAGCAATATGTAACTGGGAGGGAATTCCAATTCATTTTAGGACTGAGTATATTTTATTTAATTAAATTCAAGTTCCATTTCTGGCACTGGGTTAGGTTTTGGAAAAGATCAGATAAATAATGGTAGAAAGAAATTCTTTGATGTTGGACATTATGAGACATTCAAAATCATTACAGAGACAAGGGTATAGAGACAAGAGATAGAGGGTGTCACCTTTATCTCTAGAGGCTTTTGAAAACAGATAATTTGGTACAATTAATAGTAAGGTTTCTTAAACATTTTCACTCATGACTTCTTTTAACCAGAGAAATTATTATGTAGCCCAGCCTTAAATCTGAGCCAAGGTGTTTCTGGGAGTACTTGTGCTTATGCAATGTTGTGTGTTCAGAACCAATATTGCAGTGAAGTTGCACAATACAACATGGGCAAGTGCTGCCAGAAACACCTAAAATTCATTATGGACTTGATATTGAAGCAATTTTTTTCTCTGTGTTCAGAAACATTTTATTGTTGCCAAATTTTTCATGACCCCCACATTCAGTTTTGCAACCCTGGATAGAGTCACAACCCCACAGTTCAAGAAACCTTTGTTTTTAGTACATTTTTGCTTGAAGGGATAACCTAAATGATTTTTCATATCATACTCTATCTTACAAATCTATAGGATAATGGAATATTCACCTACAAAAATTGAAAAAAAAAATAACTAAATCTGTATTGGCCACCCCAACATTCATCAATATGCGTAGAGATTATTAGCAGTGAGCCTGATACCAGCACCTTATTGTCATCAGGTTTATTGTTAGGAAGAAACACAAATAGCTGATTAAACATCTATCAAAAGGAGATATACTTAGCAGTGGCATAGTAAGGATATGACAAAGGGGTGAAATGTCATGCAGTTATATATGCAACCATATTTGTCTCCATATAAACATATCTGGTATGCAGAGTAGGACATAGTGATTTTCAGAGTTTTTCCTATTTTCAAAGTTATACCTAATGAGTAGTAATATTTCTACATCTTTGTTGTTCAATTGTATCTGACTCTTCATGAACCCATTTTAAGTTTTCTTGACAAAGATATTGGAATGGATTGCCCTTTTGTTCTCTAGCTCACTTCTACAAATGAAGAAATGGAGGCAAAAATAGTAAAATGACTTGTCCAAAGTCACACAGAGAGTAAATGTCTGAGGTCAGATTTAAGCTCAGGAAGATGAATCTTCTTGACTTCAGACTCAGCCCTTTATCCACTGTGCTAACTAGCTGCCTCTGTAGCCAAAGGACACAAGAAAGCTTAATCAAAGGAGGAAACGCTTGAATCTTCCTTTGGGCCAATAGAGCCTTATTTTTATTGCCTTTTCTTAAACCATATTGGGAGTGAGTCATGTATCCCCATACTTATTGGTCCTATCACACTAGAGAATCTCACAATTGGCAGGGACTTGTAATCAATTATGCCAACCTATAATTGTCTAAAAATCATCTCTACAATCACTCCAGGCTTTGTGAAAACCTCTAATGAAAGATCCAATTATGTTCTGAGACAATACTTTCCACTTTTGGATAGCTCAACTTGTCAAGAAATTTTTCCAGTTATGGAAAAGAACTCGGTTTCTCTACAGACTGCTGATAGATCTGTCCTTATAGCCAAACTGAACAAATCTAATCCCCTTTTCAGCCTCAACATATTTTTCTAGTACTCAAAGGCAGCTTGCACATCCCACTTAAATCTCCCTTTCTTCAGGCTAAATATCCCTATTTACTTAAACTGATTCTTTTAGTTCATCTTCTCCAAACCTTTTCCTCCTCAGTTGTATCCAAGTACTACCTACTTCCCCAAGAGAAGAGATAATAGGACACACCTTACCATGGAAAACTTCTTAAAGTGTCAACAAGCAAGGAAAGAAATGGTAGAGGAGGCAATCAAGTTCTCTCAACACTATTTTTTCAAACAATTTTAAAATAATACTTCAAATTTAATTCTATATGGACAGAGAAAACAAAAGGTTTGAATGAAAAAGTTTGATTCTCAAATACAATGCTTAAGTGAAGAGTAAATTGATTCCAAATGAATGGGCAATAACATCCATCTATGCAGCACCTAAAAGGAATTGGTAGCTACTACCATTACCCTGAGAAAATCATTAAATTTTGTGATGTAACCTATGACAAAGATCTACAGAAGCACCTTAGAAAATTGGAAGGAGAAATCTGTAACACTGGGGTAGAGCTCACAAAATGATAACACTGGCTATAGGTCTGAGAGTCAGCGACAGCAGACATTTTTGAAATTCTCAGCCTAGAGTTGGTAGGTACATTTGGCAACAGGTCATAAAGAGATTTCAAGGGAACTCTGTTCTAGCTCTGAATACAGGACAGGGAGTTATTTGGCAACTTTATTGGCTATGCCATTTCCAGATTATAATTCCTAGATGGAGAGAAATGTGTACAGTCACAAGGCCTTGGATCATAAGCTCTGAGGATCTTTATTGTTTCTGGCTACAAAGGATAAGGGACTCTTTCTGGGTAGGGATAAGAGTTCAGACCAGAAGAACAGTGACCATACCTTTCCCAAATCAAATAACCTTGGAAGAACCGAAAACTTCCACACCAGGAACCAGCTCTGAAAACAGCAAAGCAAAAAAATCTTGAAGCTTGGGACACTTTCTCTCCACTCCTACCCCAGTTACAGATTCCAATTTATCAAAATTTAAAGTCAAGAAATAAGCTGGAAAAATAAACAAGCAAATAGGAGAAAGACCCTGACCATGAAAAGATATCATAGTGATAGTGAATTATGAGACAGAAAATCAGAAGTCCATGAAGTCAAAATAGGTATAAAAAAGGCTCAAAGAAAAATGTGAATTGCTTATAAGTCAAACTAGAATACCTGAAAGAGCTAAAAATGTTTTATTATTGAATAAGTACAGAACAGGAAAAATTGAGAAAAAAATCATAGTATTGCAAGAAAATTATGAAAAGACAATGGATGGAGTCAAAAGGATGAAAAAAAGAAGAAAATGTGAAATATATCTTCAGAAAAACGAATGATATGGAAAATAAATCAAGCAAAATCACTTAAGAATTATTAGACTATTTGAAAGCCATAATCAGAGAAAGATCTTAGACATCATCTTTCAGCAATTGTCAAGCAAATATGCTTTTATATCCTGGAACAAGAGAGTAAAATAGAAATTGAAAGATTCTAACAATCATCTCCTAAAAGAGATCCCCAGATGAAAACTTCCAAGAAGATTATATCAAAGTTCCAGAGCTTTAAAAGATAAAATACTTCCAGAAGCCAAAAAAAAAATAAAAAAATAAAAAAATTCAGATACTGTGGAGCTACAGTCAATATTACACAAGATTTAGCACTTACATACTTACATACATACTTTGATATTCCAGAAGACAAAATAAGTAAGATTACAACCAAAAATAACCTAATACAATTGTTCAATGTAAAAAAAATAAAATTTTAACAAATAGAATATTTTCAAGGATTTCTGATAAAAAGATGAGAGATGAACAGTCAATTTGATTTCCAAATATAATACTTTAGAGAAATATAACAATCAAAGGCACTTTACATCAACTGTATCAGAATTAGAAGGAGTTTTTAACTACCACCTTTATCGTGAGAAAATTTGTTAAATTTTCTGATGTAACCTATGATAAAGACCTACAGAGAAAGCTCTGGAAGAAAGTAGGAAGATAGAATGAATTCTTTAATCAACAAAGTCAATTTCCCTTTTCAAGTTGTTGACTCTCTCCTACATACCTCTCATTTCTTTTCTCATTTTTTCTTCTACTTCTCTTATTTGTCTTTTAAAGTCTTTTATAAGCATTTCTAAGAAACCTCTTTGGGCTTGAGACCAATTCATATCACTCTTTGAGATTTCCTCTGTGGGCATTTTGCTCTTTTCTGAGTTGGTGTTTTGGTCTTCCCCGTCACAAGTAGTTTTCTAGGGTCAAGGTTCTTTTCTGTTTCTTGCTCATTTTTTCCCTTCTCTTTCTCTCTCCCTCTTTTGTATCATTTATGACTGAGTTCTGCTCCTGGCTTAAAGGGGATGCTGTCCCAAGCTTCTTAGACAGGTCTGAGTCTTTAAGCACAGAGGCCCCTCGTACTTGGATTCTTGCTTCCAGAAGGGAGTAGCCCCATCTGCTCTCTCCAGTAGCCTGCTTACCTGGATTAGAAATTTGCCTTCTGAGCTGGGACTAGAGGCTTCCTCACTTATTTGTTCCACTATTGAGCCAGGACTCAGTTGCTGATTTGCTGTGAATAAGACCCTCTCACTGGTTTTCCTGGACATTGTCTGAGCTGGACACCTTTTATCTCAGTGACACTGACTTTTCTTAAAATCCTCAGTTTCATTACTACAGACTCTGTTCAGAGTCTTGGTTTCATGTGTTTTTTGAGGGAAACTGGGAGATCTCAAACACTTTCCTGACTTCATTCTGCTATCTTGGTTTTGCCCTGCAACTGTCTTAACAAAGTCATCTTAAGATATTTACTACCAACTGAAATCCAGTGATTCTATGAGTCTCAGGAATCTCAAAGTGTATGCTGAGCCTGTAAAGTTATATGGACCTCATAACTTTGGCTAAAGATTACAGACTAACCCTCTTCTTAAAATTTCCTTGTGTTTTTATTTTAAATGGATGTATGATTTTATCAATTCCAATAAATCTGCAATTCTACAAAGGGATCTAGAGTTGGTTGGAGAACAATCTATCCAGTGTTCTAGGTACCTTCTCCTAGTTCTCTTTATAATACAGAAAACCAGAGTAGGAGACAACCAAGCAGTAGATTATAATACCCATGCCAAACTTTTGTTTTGGATTCACAATATTTCAAGTTGTGATTAAATAATCTGTGATAATAACAATAAAAATACATACTTTCCCCAGTTTCATCAACAAATCTAAAACACAATCTTCCCATCTAAATTATTAGATTGTCAGAAGCAATATCTCTTGAGGATTGCATTCTATTGTATTTTAGAGGCATTAAAAAAGGAATAGTGTTATTCTCATATTTGAAGACAATATTATAAAAGGATATTTGGTACTTCTATATTCATAAAACTGTCATAGACTTTATGACAATTAGTTGACATTCGAGTCAGAAAAACCTCAAAAGTGCCTCAGACACTTATTGGTATTGTGACATTGGATGCATCACAACTTCTCTCAATCTGTCTTCATGTCTATAAAATGAAAATAAGTATGTTCCTCAAAGGGTTGCTGTGTGGATCAGATGAGAAAATACATGCACAACTCATCATTATCCTTAAAGAATGCTTAAAATTCATCTATTAGCTATTATTAATTCTCATTGCTCTAAAGTATCATGAGATATCATAGGTCACCTCATCAAAACCTTCTTGTCACAGATGAGTAAACTGAGACCCACATAGGGAAATTTTGTGACTTTTTTATGTGAACATAGATAGGAAACATCAAAGGCAGAATCTGAAACCAAGTCCTCAGATATTAATTATACGAAATTGTAAGGTGATTTTAGGTATACATGGCAAAAGGAGCTGTATAGCAGGAAATAACCTGAGGAGGGGGAACAAGGTGTGCAGAGGAGGAAGACAGGAAGGCAGTAGTGAAAGGTTGTTTACCCCAAGATTAATGATTTTGTTATTGAGTGATCTGTATCATGATGGGGTAAAGACAAAGAAAGCTGGGTATGAGATGATGTAATGAGATGGCATATAAGAAGGAATGTAACTGTGAGAAGATGCAGACACCATTAGAGAAGATGTAGGGTGCTTAATAAACGCTTGCAGTAATTAGTAACTTCTGGTGTGTCGGGTCCTCTGGGAAAGAAAGCAGCAGGAAGAAGCTGCTTCGGAGACATCCAAGTACCTGGAGGATGGTAAGGAACTCAGTTATAGTTCCCCTTGGTGAGTAGGGGTGGTAAGGAACCCAGTTATAGTTCCCCTTGGTGAGTAGGGAGTTCAACAGTTGAGACCTTCTTGGTGAATAGAGGGAACTCAACATGAAATAAAAAGGAAACAGAAGATAAAGCTACCAAGTCATGTATGATTTAATTTGCAAAGCTATCATTTACATATCAAACTGGGTCACCTGATTTTTCAAGGGTCAGACACAAGGAGAGATTTACAAATGTTATTTTTATAACAAAAAAGAAGAATGGAAAAAAAAATAAAAACTTGTTTGATATAGAATTCTATTGGATAAGGTAACTTACCCGATTAGTTAGCTATAATGTTCTGGTTAGTTTTCTGGAGGTCTTGGGACCAGCCTTCTTTCAGCTGAGTAATCCCCATAAGAATAGCCAGGAATAAAGTCCAAATTCATTATTGTCTCCTTCACAGTCTGTCTCCTTGCCTGGGGCTCAGGCTAGGTTTCTGGAGGCCCTTCAGACAGGGCTTGGTCTCAGGGGAGAAATGAAGGACAGGCCAGTCACTACAGTGGTGGGAGATGGAGTAAATGTCTCTTGTCCAGTTCTGGTTGGCTCTTATATACTCTATTATAATCACATCATTGTAGTTGTGAATTTTGTACAACTATATTAAGCACTAAGTACATGTATTGAACTAGAGAACTACTGATCACCATGCTAAACTAGATAACCATTGTCATATCAATTCCACTTAGGTAACACCTTCTTGTAAGAATTTCTCCAATATTCTGGCCCACAGATTTTTTTTTAAACCCTGTGCCTGAAGCCCTTTCCTAAATGCAGCATCATTAGTTACATGAAAGTATATTGAAAAACAGGAACTTGTGGCCAGTAGTTAGGACTTCAGCCCAATCCCATCTTCTGTAGAAAAGCCTATGTCTCAAGAAAAAAAAAAATAGATGATTGGAAACATCAGCCCATCTTCATGTCTATGCAGGGAAGATTGGTATGTTTCTCCCTAACAATCAGTAGCCTTACTGAGAGGTTACAATTAATGAATTGTTCAATTTACTTTTCTGAAATGAGACTATTTAAATAATCTATTTTCTCCTCTGTTAATCTGGACAATCTATATTTTTGTAAGTATTCATCTATTTCACTTAGATTATCAGGTTCATTGGCATATAGATGGACAAAATAGCTCCTAATTATTGCCCTAATTTCCTCTTGATTGGTGGAAAGTTCAAGTTTTTCCTTTTTGATACTAATAATTTGATTTTCTTTTTTCCTTTTTCTAATCAAATTAACTAAAGATTTATCTATTTTGTTGTTTTTTTCATAAAATCAACTTTTGTTTTGTTTATTAGCCCAATAGTTTTCTTATTTTAAGTTTTGTTAATCTCCCCTTTTATTTTCAGAATTTCAAATTTGGTATTTAATTGGGGTTTTTAATTTATTATTTTTCTAGGTTTTTTTTTAGTTGTAGGTATTATTTATTGATCTTTTCTTTCTCTATTTTTATGCAAGCAAGCATCTAGAGATATAAAACTTCCCCTAAGAACTGCTTTGGCTGCATTTTATAAATTTTGATATGTTGTCTCATTATTGTCATTATCTTGGATGAAATTATTGATTGTGTCTATGATTTGTTATTTCACTCACACATTCTTTAGAATTAGATTGTTAATTTTGATTATTTTTTGGTCTATTTTTCCTGGCTCTTTATTACATCTAATTTTTATTGCATTGTGATCTGAAAAAGATCCATTAATTATTTCTGTATTTCTGCATTTGATTTTAAGGTTGTTATGTCCTAAATATATAGTCAATTTTTGTGTAAGTTCCAAGTACTATGGAGAAAAAGTATGTTTCTTTCTGTCTCCATTCAGTTTTTTTCCAAAGACCTATCACACTGAAATTTTCTAAAATTATATTTACCTCCGCTTCTTTTTAAATTTATTTTTGGTTCAGTTTGTCTAATTCTTAAAGAGTAAGGTTGAGATACTCAACTAGTATAGTTTTTTTCTCTCTAATTCTTCTTGCAGCTCTCTTAACTTCTCCTCTAGGAATTTAGATGTTATATCATGTGGTACATATATGTTTATTATATTATTTCATTATCTATAGTACATTTTAACAAAATGTAATTTCCTTTCTTATCTCTTTTATTTAGATCTATTTTTGCTTTTGTTTGATCTAAGATCTGAATCACTTCCACTGCCTTTTTTTACTTCACCTGAAGCATAATAGATTCCGCTGAATGTATCACTCTCCTTTAATTGGGTTTCTTATAAACAACAGATTGTAGAATTCTGACTGTTAATCCAGTCTGCTCTCTACTTCTGTTTTATGGGAGAATTAATCCCATTCACATTCACAGATAAAATTACAAACTCTGTAACCCATCTTTTTACAATCTCTTCCCCTTTCTTATCCTTTTTCCCTTCTACTTTTGTTCTCATTTCTATTAGCTTCCCCCTTTCCTTTCTCTTTTCCCCTCCTATTTCCCTATGGAGTTAGACAAGTTTATGAAACTGAATATTCTCTCTTTGAGAAAAATCTAATGAAATTAAAGTTCACACAGTGCTCTTCCCCTACCCTTCTTTCCCTCAAATGTAATACATCTTTTTGCCTCTTCATGGTAGATATAATTTACCTCATTTTACCTCCCCTTTCCTCTTCTTCCAATACAATTCCTTTTCTACTCCTAATATCTTTTTTATATCATCACAATAAAGTCAAATTATATATACACTTTCTAAGCATACTTCTAACAAAGTAAAATTCCCAAGAGCTAAACATATTTTCTCATATAGGGATGTAAACTTTTTAACCTTTAAAAAAGCATAGTGGTTTTTTTTTTTTCCTTTTTCTTTTTAATCTTTTTACACTTCTCTTGAGCTCTGTATTCAAAGATCAATTTTTCTGTTTTGCTCTGGTCTTTTCATCAGAAATAAGTGAAATTCACCTAATTCATTGACTGTCCATCTGTTTTTTCTGAAAAACAATGCTTAATTTTGGTGGATAGTCTTTAATCTAAGCTCCTTTACCCTCCCAAATATCATATTTCAGGCCCTTTGATTCTTTAAATTGGAAGCTGATAAGTGCAGAGGTATTCTTGATTGTGGTTCCTTGATATTTGAATTGTTTCATTCTGGCTGCTTGCAATATTTTGATCTTGTTCTAAAAATTCTGCAACTTGGCTACAATATTCCTTGGATTTTTCATTTTGGGGTCTCTTTCAGGAGGTGATTGTGAATTCTTTCACTGGCTATTTTATCCTCTGGTTCTAGGAGTTCAGGGCAGTTTTATTTGATGAATTCCTGAAAGATGCTGTCTAGGTTATTTTTTCATCATAGTTTTAAGATAGTCCAATAATTCTTAGATTGCCTCTCTTGGATCTATTTTCCAAATCAGTTTTTTTTTTTTTTCCAATGAGGTAGTTTACATTTTGTCTATTTTGTTTTGTTTGATTGAGTCTTGATATCTCATTAAGTCATTCACTTCCATTTGTTCAATTCCAATTTTAAGTGAATTATTTTCTTCAGTTAGCTTTTTTTGTCTCCTTTTGCCCAATTTACTTTTGAGTAAGTTATTATGTTCAACAGATTTTTCCTACTATTTTGTTTTTCAAAGACTTAGTTTCTTTTTCCATTTTCCCAAATCTATTTTTAAGGAGTTATTTCACTTAATCTATTTTAAAGGAGTTTTCTTCAGGTAATCTCTGCATTTCCTTTTCCAAATTCTATTGCAAAGTTCTCATTTCCTTTCCCAATTTTTCTTCTAACTCTTTTAAGGTCCTTTTTTAATTCCTCCAAGAGAGCCTTGTGATATGGAAAATTGCTGGGAAAATTGGAAATTAGTATGGAAGAAATTAGGTATTTATCAACACCTAAGAACCTATGCCAATATAAGGTCCAAATGGAATAATGATTTGGACATAAAGAATGATAGTATAAACAAATTAGAAGAAGAAAAAAAAATGTCTACCTCTCAGATCTGTGTAGAGAGAAGAAATTTATGGCCAAAGAAGAAATAGGGACCAGTATAAAATTCAAAATGGATAATTTTGATTATATTAAGTTAAAACATTTTGTACAAGTAAAACCAAGGCAGACAAGATTAGAAGGGAAGCAATAAATTGGGAAAAAATTTACATCCAAGAGTTCTGATGAAAGCCTCATTTCTAAAATATAGAAAGAATTGACTCAAATGTATATAATACATGCATGTAATATGTAATATGTATGTAATATAAACCATTGGTCAAAGTATATAAACAGACAATTTTCAGATAAAGAAATTAAAACCATTTCTAGTCATATGGAAAAATGATCTAAATTGCTATGAAGTCAGAGAAATGGAAAATAAGACATCTTTCAGGTACAACTATATACTCTCAGATTAACTAAAATGACAGGAAAAAATAATAACAAATGTTGGAGGGTATGTGGGAAAACTGCGACATTAATACATTGTTAGTAGAGTTATGAACTGATCCAACAATTCTAGATAGCAATTTGGAAATATGCCCAAAAGGCTATCAAACTATGCATACCCGTGATCCAACAGTCATTACTGTGGTTATATCCCAAAGAGATTATAAAAAGACAAATGACTCACATATGAAAAAATGTTTGTAACAGCCTTGTTTGCAGTAGCAAGGAACTAGAAACTGTGTGGATGCCCATCAGTTGGAGAATGGTCGAATGAGTTATTATTTATGAATATTATGGAAAATTATTGTTCTACAAGAAATTATCATCAGATTTTTTCAGAGAAGCCTGCAGAGACTTGCATGAACTGATGCTAAGTGAAGTGAGTGGAACAAGAAAACATTGTACACAGCAACAACTAGATTATATGATGATCAATTTTTTTTTAATTTAATAGCCTTTTATTTACAGGTTATATGTATGGGTAACTTTAAAGCATTGACAATTGCCAAACCTCTTGTTTCAATTTTTCCCCTCCTTTCCCCCAAGTCCTCCCCCAGATAGAAGGATGACCCGTAGATGTTAAATATATTTAAATATAAATTAGATACACAATAAGTATGATGATCAATTTTGATGGATGTGGCTCTTTTCAATAATGAGGTGATTCAGGCTATTTCCAATAGATTAGTGATGGAGAGAGTCATCTATATTCATAGAGAGGACTTTGGGGATTCAATGTGGATCACAACATAGTATTTTCACCTTTTTTCTTTTTGTTTGCTTGTTTTGTGTTTTCTTTCTCATTTTTTTCTTGTTCTTATTTTTCTTGTGCAACATGATAATTGTAGAAATATGTGTAGAAGAACTGCACGTTTAACATATATTGGATTACTTGCTTTTTGAGAGGAGAGGATGAGGGGAAGGAAGGGAGAAAAATTTAGAATATAAAGTTTTGTAAGAGTGAATATTGAAAACTAATTCTGAATATATTTTGAAAATAAAAAGCTTTTATTAAAAAATTGTCATTCTACTATTCTGTCTAATTAGCCAATGTAATTGATATGAGATTGTATCTGAGAATTATTTTAATCTTCCATTCTATAATTAATTGCAACTTGGAACTTTTTTTTTTATATCACTATAGATGGCTTTGATTACTTCACCTAAAAACTTCATAATTTAACAATTGGGGAATAGTTCTTTTTTTGTTGTTGTTAATAAATCTGACTTTTATGTTTGGGAAATGAGGTTTTTATCAGAGAAACTTGCTTCAGTTTTGTTTTCACAGTTACTATTGTTAACTGTATTTCCCTGTATCTTATTCCCCTCCCCATTTATTCTGTTCTCTCTCCTTTTACCTTGTCCTGCCTCAAAAGTGTTTTGCTTTTGACTAATATCTCCCCCAATTCTCTCCCCCAATCTGTCCCTTCTATTACTTACCCCATACACAAACCTCTCTTATCTCCTTCCCCTCCTATTTCCCTTTAAGATAAGATAAATTTCTTTATCCAAATGAGTGCCCATAAGTAAGTTCTGCAAAGGAAAAATCTTAAGAGGACACATGATTGAATAAGGGCTCTGGACAAAGTGAAAAAAGTGGTATTTTAGAGATTTTTTTAATGACTTGCTTTTCCTTCCAGGAAATTAAAGACCAAATGGAAAGAGCTAATGAAGTAATTAACACTTGTCCTTTGAAGGACAGCTACTATGCACAAAATGCTAAGAATATGTCCTGGATAAAAACTAAGACTTAGGCCCTCACCAATTAGATAAAAGAGATAAAACACACTTTCAAGTCTTTGTGCTTTCTTTTCTTAACCTACCCTACCACCAACTTCTGAAAATCCAGCTTCTAATTCTACCAACTTTACCAATGTTGATTAATTTTTAAATCATATGATCATTTTTCAGGCCTTATCCTACTTAATTTCTTAGAAATTTTGACATCTTTCTTCTCTTTTCTTTTCTTTTTTTTTTTTTTTTTGGTTTGCATCTCAATTTTTTAACTTCTTTCAAAATGCAGCTCAAATCCCACTACTCCAAATGGCCTTTATGAGTTATTTCCCTTTCATTTTACCTCTCAATACCTTTTTTTGAGATTACTCACCATTTACACTGAATGTATTTTCTATATTCATAGTTAATTGTTTCTGGAATTGCAATATGGAGTTCTTAAAAGGCACAATACATTCCCCTGCCATTTTTTAAAATCCCAGAACTTAAAACAACTTTTACCAAGATAATGGAGTCATTGTCACAAAACAGGAGGTAGGTAAGTGGTAAAATGAATATAGTTTTGGATCTAGAGGCAAGAGGACCTGATTTCAAATTTGACTTGAGACACTTATTGGCTATATGGTCCCACTGAGTCACTTAACCACTATATATTTCAATGTTCTTATTTCAAAATGAGGATAACAACATCATCTATATCATAAAGTTGTTGTTTGAATTAAATAAGACAATATCAGTAAAGATAATCCATAGAACACCACAGGTACTTAGAAAATGCTAAGTCTCTTCTTCCAACTTTTCTCTCAAGGGATCCTATAAACTTTGCTAGGTGCTAAAGAAATCTTCCTTTAATTATGTCAGTTTAAGCCTTTATTTCAGTCTCTAACCACCACTGTTAGCCACAAGTTATTAACATTGCAGTTCCATTTTTTACTGAGTAGCACAGCATCAATTATCTTTACAAAGGAATATCTGCTTCAAAGGTACAGTAAGAACAGAAATACAAATATTTTCCACAAACAAGTGGAGATATATTTTTTTCTGTACCTTGATCTCTGAGGGTAGTGGCCTCAAATTTAGAGTTTCTATATAGCTTTTACTACATTAAGTATAGCTACAAGGGACTTTTCCTCTTTGTCATATAGCATCTGATAAGTACTCGAATATTTTCTACTTTCATAACTCTTGAAGCTTATTTTCTGCTTTAAAAAATTAATAAGATTATTGCTTTTCTTATCTTCCTTCATTTAAAAAAAAAGGACAAAACAAACACAAATATTAAGAGTTTACTTGCCAAGACAAATACATGAAATTTATGAAGACAATTATAAAACATTTTTCATGCAAATGAAGTCAGATCTAAAGAACTCAAAATATACTAATTGTTCATGGATAGGCCAAGCTAATATGATAAAAATGACAATTGCACCTAAATCAACTTCCTTATTCAGTGCCATACAGTCAAAATGCTAAGAAAATATTTTATAGAGCTAGAAAAAAAGGAATTCCAAAATTCATTTGGAAAAACCAAAGGTCAAGAATCACAAGGGAAATTAAAAAAAAAAAAAAAAAAGGAAAGGAAAGGGTCTTAGTAATACCAGACCTAAAACTATAGTATAAAGTGGCAGTCATCAAAATCATTTCATAATGGCTAAGAAATAGAGTGGTAGATCACTGAAACAGATTAGACACACAAGACACAATAGCCAACAACTATAGTAACCTACTGCTTAATAAACCTATAGACTCCAGCTTCTGATATAAAAATTCACTATTTGCAAAAATGCTGGGAAAACTATTTAGTATGGCAAAAATTAGGTACAGACTAGCATCTTATACCCTAAAACTAATATAAGGTCAAAATGGATTCATAATTTAGACGTAAAGTGTGATAATATAAACAAAATAGGAGATTGAATGATAGTTTACCTGTCAGATCTTTGGAGAAAAAAAGTAATTAATTACTAAAGAAGAAATACAGAACATAATGAAATGCAATATGGATAATTTTGATTACATTAAATTAAAGGATTTGCACAAATAAAATGAGTGAACCCAAAATGGAAAGCAGAAAGGTGGGAAAAAAAATTACAGCCCATATTTCTGATAAAGGCCTCATTTCTAAAGTATTTAGAGAGGTCAGTAAAATTGATAAAAATATAAACCATTTTCCAATTGACAAATAGTCAAGGATATGAACAATTTTGAGATGAAGAAATTAAAACCATTTCTAGGTAGATGAAAAAATGCTCTAAATCATTATTGATTAGAGAAATGCACATTATCATATATGAAGTACTATCTCAGACTTATCAGATTAGCTAAAATGACAAAAAAGATAATGGTGAATGTTGAAAGAGATATAGGAAAATTGGGACACTAATGCATTGTTGGTGATATTGTGAACTGATCCATCCATTCTGGAGAGCAATTTGGAACAATGCCCAAAAGCCTATCAAATCATGCATACTCTTTGATGCAACAGCATCACTACTGAGGGAGGATCTTGGGCCTATATCATAAAAGAGGAAAAAGGACCACATGTGCAAAAATGTTTGTAGCAGCTCTTTTTGTGGTGACAAGAAATTAGAAATTGAATGGATGCACATCAAATGGTGAATGGTTAAATAAGTTTTGATATCTGAATAAATAAAATGCTATTATATTGATGAGCAGGGTGATTTCAGAAAAACCTGGAAAGATTTACATGAACTGATGGTGAGTGAGGTAAGCAGAAGCAGGAGAAGAGTAACAGTAAGATTAAGTGATGATCAACTATGATAGACTTAGATATTCTCAGTAATACATTGGTCCAAGACAATTCCAATGATTTGGGATAGAAAATGTCATCCACATCCACAACTGATGAGAACTATGGAGACTGAATGTGTATTGAAGCATATTTTCACTTTTTTTGTTTGTCTTTTTTTCTAGTGGTTTTTCCACTTTGTTCTGATTTTTCTTTCACAGCATAACCAATATGGAAAAATGTATAAAATGTTCATTGTTGCACATGTATAAAGTATTTCAGTTTGTTTGGTGTCCTGAGGAAGGAAAGGTAAGGGAGGTATGGAGGAAACTGGAACTCAGAATATCATAAAAATAAATGTTGGAAGCTATTTTTACATGTAATTGGAAAAACTAAAGTACTATTAAAAAATAAAGAATGACAATTGGGGAAAAAAACAAAAATAAAAAGGGATAAAGGAAGTAAGGTTCATATTTTGACCCCCACATTGAACTTCAGTGGGCTGGGGTTGAGACTTATTCTCTTTTTGCATTGTCTGTCTCTTGAAGACAAGGTAAAAAATAAATAAATAAATAAACCCAGAAAATGGCTTTGACTGGTATTTTTTTAAATATTTCCAGTTTGACTTAACTAATTAACAACTCAACAGCTCTGAGTTATTATTAAATATGAAAGTTGTCTTTCACAGTTCCCTTTACTTCATTCCCTACCTGTAGGAATCAGGAGATAGATCCTGTCAATTCTATCTTTCTTATATTCAATTCCCTTCTCATGTGACCACTATCCTCATGTGGCACTATTAAGCTCTCATCACCTATTGTCACCTATTTTTGAAATACCATCTTAATTAAATTGTATTGAAATTTAGCCATACAGATTTCAAACTATATTATAAAACATTAATTATCAAAACAATCTAGTACTGGCTAAGGAATAGAATGGGGGACTTCCAGGGATGGAGCCAAAATGGCAGAGTGAAAGTAGGAAGTTGTTCAAGCTTTCCAGGTTTCCCCCCCCCCCCAAAAAAAAATGCTCAAATCAAGCCTGTAAACAGAGTCTTATTGAATTAAACACTCTCCAGTTTAAAACAGATTGGAAAAAACTAAAATTCAGTCTCACTGAGATAAAAAGGTGTTCAGCCTAGATCAGAAAGAGCTTGGGAAAGCCAGTGAGAGAAGTCACAACAGATCAGCAACTGAGACCCTCAGTCCTGGCTTAGTAGAGCAGCCTCCAGTCCCAGCTCAGAAAGAAAATTCCAGGAAACCAGGCTGTTTCTGGAAAGAATAGGCAAAGCTATCTGCTGTAAACACAAGGGGCCCCTAGGCTCAAAGACAAAGTTTCATAGGAAGCTTGGGACAGCACTCCCTTTACCCCAGGAACAAACCTTAACCTTAAAAGTCACAGAAAAGGAAATACAAAAAGAAAAGGAAGGAAAATGAGCAAGAAATAGAAAAAAATGTTGACCAAAGAAAGCTACTATAGTGACAGAGAAAATCAAAACATCAACTCAGATGAGGACAAAATGGCCACAGAGGACATTTCAAAGAATGATATGAGTTGGTCTCAAGTCCAAAGAGACTTCTTGGGAGTGCTCATAAAAGATTTTAGAAGACAAATAAGAGGGCTAGAAAAAACATGAGAAAATAAACGAGAGAGCTCCAAGAGAGAGTCAGCACCTTGGAAAAACAAGGGAAATCCTTAAAAAATTACAACCAGCCAAGTGCAAAAAAAAAAAAAAAAAAATCAAAAGTAGAATCAATCAAATGGAAAAAGTGATACAAAAGCTAACTGAAGTAAATCACACATTAAAAACTAGAATGGGACAAATGGAAGCTAATGACTCTATGAGACATCAAGAATAAATCAAAGAAGTAATGTAATTCTGTAAATTCTGTAAAAAAGAATGAAAAAATGGAAGAAAATGTAAACTATCTCATTGGAAAAACAGCTGATATGGAAAATAGATTCAAAAGAGACAACTAAAAATTATTGGTGTACCTGAAGGCCATGACCAAAAAAAGACTCTGTATAGCAATTTTAAGAGATCATCAAGGAAACTTCCCTAATATTCTAGAAACAGAGGGGAAATAGTAATTGAATGAATCCATAAATCACCTTCAGAAAGATATCCCACAAGGAAAATCCCAAGGAACATTGTTTGAAAACTCCAGAACTATAATATCAAGAAAAGGTACTGCAAACTGCCAGGCAAAAAACAATTCAAATATCAAGCAGAAACAGGATTACCCATCATCTGGCAGCTTCTCCAATAAAGGATCAGAAGACCTGGAACACCATATTATAGAAGACAAAGTACCTGGGATTACAATCAATAATTAACTACCCAGAGAGCCTGAAAATTGTGTTTCAGGGGAAGTTATGGGTTTTTAATGAAGTGAAATTTTCAATCATTTCTATTGAAAAAAAAAAGACTAAGCAGAAAATTTAATCCTCAAATACAGGGCTCAAGAGAACCATAGAAATGTAAACAGAGGAAACTATATATTGTTTAAATGTTAAACTATTTACATTCCTATATGAGGAAATTATTTCTGTAACTCTTGAGAACTATATCTGCTACTGGGACAGATAGAAGAGACCATCACAAGGACAGAGGGTGTGGTTGTGAATGGACCCTGAAGTGAGGATAACAAAGAAAAAAACATTAAGGGGTGAGAAAAGGATTGTACTGGAAAGAGAGGAACATGGAAATATAAGGCGACAAATTAGATCACATGAAGAGGCACAAAAGACCTATTACAATCTAAGGAAAGAAGGAAGGGGTTTGAGACTTCTCTGAAATTTGATCTCATCAGTTTTGACTCAAAGAGGGATATAGAAATTTATTTATTAGGATATTAAGCCAGTTACAGGAAGAAATAGACAGCAAAACTATATTAGTGGGGGACTTCAACCTCCCCCTCTCAGAATCAGACAAATCTAACCACAAAATAAACATGAAACAAGGCAGGTAAATAGAATCTTAGAAAACCTAGATAAGATAGATCTCTGGAAAAAAACTGAATAGGGACAAAAGGAATACATCTTTTTCTTCACATGACATGGCACTTATACAAAAATTGACCAAATATTAGGGCATAAAAACCTCACAATCAAATGCAGAAAGGCAGAAATGCTTCCTTTTCAGACCATGACGCAATAAAAATTATATTCAATAAAGGGCCAAGGAAAGATTGACTAAAACCAATTGGAAATTAAACAATTTAATTCTAAAGAATGAGTGAATCAAACCACAAATAAAAAAAAAATACATAATTCCATCCAAAAGACTGACAATAATGAGACAACATACCAAAACCTATGGGATGCAGCCAAAGCAGTTTTTAGGGTCTATTTTATATCTCTAAGAAGCTACATGAATAAAATAGAGAAAGAACTAAAAAAAGCTAGAAGAAGAACAATAAAAAAAATTCCAATTAAATGTCAAATTATAAATTCTGATATTCTAAGAAGTTATTAATAAAATTGAAACTAAGAAAATTAATAAATAAAACTGAGGTGGTTTTATGAAAAAAAAGCAACAACAAAATATATAAACCTTTGGTAAATTTTATTAGAAAAAGGAAAGAAAAGAAACCTGATTGCCAGCATCAAAAATGAAAAGGGTGAACTTAATACCAATGAAAAAGAAATTAAAGCAAAAACTAGTAATTATTTTGCCCAACTGTATGGTAGCAAATCTAACAATCTAAGTGAAAAGAATGACTATGTACGAAAATATTAATTCCACACAATAACAGAATAGGACATAAATTATTCTAATAGTCCCATTTTAGAAAAAGAAATTGAACAAGTCATTAATGAACTTCCTAAGAGGAATCTTTAGGAACAAATGGAATCATGATGAATTCTAACAAACATTTAAAGAACAATGAATTCCAACACTATGTAAATTATTTAGGAAAATAGATAAAGAAGGAATCCTAACAAATTCTTGCTGTGACAAAAAAATGGTATTGATACCTAAACCAGAGAGCCAAAACAGAGAAAGAAAATTACAGACTAATAATCTTCCTAATGAATATTGATGCAAAATTTTTAGATAAAATATTAGAAAAGGGATTAAAGCAACTTATCAGCAAGATAATACACAAAATGAACAACTTCAATTACATTAAATTAAAAAGGTTTTATACAAACAAAAACAGAAATAAGATTAAAAGAGAAGTACAAAGCTGGGATAAGATTTATACCCAGTATTTCTGATAAAGTCTTCATTTATAAAATATATAAAGGACTGTATCAAATTTATAAGAATATAAGTCATTGCTCAGTTAATAAGTGGTCACAAGATATGAACACACAATTTTCAGATGATGAAATTAAAGCCATCTATAGTCACATGAAAAAATCTAAATCTCTATTGATTAGAGAAATGAAAATTGAAACAACTGTGAGCTAACACCTCTCAACAGTTGTAGAGTATGAGTATAATGGAATATAATTTTCTATAAAATCATGAACAAGCTGATTATTCAAAAAAAAAAAGAACTTAGAAAATTTTACATGAACTGAGGCAGAGCTAAACAAGCAGACCCAGAAATACACTGTGCACAATAACAGCAAGAATGTGAGATAATCAATTATAAAAGACTTGGTTCTTCTCAAGGGGTTCAGTGATCCAAGACAATCAAATAGAATTTGGATAGAAAAGTTTTCTGTATCCAGAAAACAAACTGTGGAGATTGAATGTTAATCAATATGTGCCATGTTCATTTCCTTTTTCTGTATTTTTTTCCCTTCCCATCTTTTTTTTTCTTCTTTTGTTCAGATTTTTCTTTCCCAATGTGATTCACAAAGCAATGAGTATTAAAAATAAATAAATAAACAATCCCCATCCCAAAAGGAAATAGTATCATGGATCAATGGTATATATTAAGTAAAATTTGCATTTATTAAATGACCATAGTAATTTGGCACTTGATAAACCCACAGATCCAAGCTTTTGAAATAAAAACTCATTAATTCACCTATCTGCTAAGAAAACTGGAAAAAAGTATAGCAGATATGAGGTACAGACCAACTGTATGTCAAGATAAGGTCAAAATGGGTACATGTTTCTTTCATTCTTTTTCTTTTCTTTCAGTTTTTTTGTGCAAAATGAATAACACATAAGTGTTTTGCATGATTGAGACATGTAATATATATCTGATTGCTTACCATCTCAGGGAAAAGGGAAGGGATGGAGAAAGGAAAAGATTTAATTTGGAACTTAAAACTTTAAAAAATATTTTAGCATATAATTGGGGAAAATTAAACATGTTATTAAAAAAATAAGATTCATTGAATTTAGATTAAGTGTAAGGAGGTAAAGAAATTTTTTGCAATTAACCTAATTTTAAGGCTTGTTTGAAGGTAATATTGAGAGGAAACTTCTTCATTTGAACTTTCACCTGATTGACAAGTTAAAATTTAGGACAAATAAAATTAAAATAATTTATTATAAATATGTCAAGAGCTGATCATTGGAGAGAAAGAATGACTTAAAAATGGAAAGGCAGGCTCTATAGATAACTTTAAGACACTCAAGATAGGTCCACCTTAGGAAAAACAAAACAAAACAAAACAAAAACCTCAGTTTCTCACCAATGTAGCAAGAATGTAACAATGTCCAGATAGCGGTATATCACAAGGAGTAGGTGATCCAAAAAACTAGATTTGGGATCTTCTTCTCCATCAGAGCTTCAATCAACAGTGATTGATAAGCATGCCTGAGACAATTGGGATGCTGAGTCAACATAACTTTCAACATTGGTATTAGTTTAAAGTGGTAAAATTTTATCATGGTCTTTCTTATTATATTGAAAAGTTACCTTTTAGTGATAAAAAAAAAGTGAGTTCTATTTTCCATATCTTAATATTTCTTAAAAATTATAGGCAAGCTTAACTTCAAATTGCTTTGTGTAGTTAACTATTATGCCACAAGGGAATTAATTTTGATATTTTAAATCTTATTCATAGAATTATGGTCATGCAGATTAAGGAATCACATGTAATCACAGAGCAAATATGTTCCAGTGTGCTGAATTATAATTGGAACCATGCCACTGAGTATTGAAAGACTGAGTAATTTGTGGTTAAATTATCTGAAAATTCATATTAAGTGGAGATGAAATCAAGATGGTGGTATAAAGTCAGGAACTTTCCTGAGTTCTTACAAACTCTTTTAAATACTGGTAACAAATTCTAGAGTGGCAGAACACACTCAAAGGTGGACTGAAATAATTTTCTAGCCAAGAAAACTTAGAAGGTAGAAGAAAAGATCTATTACACCAGGGAGAAAGAGGAGTGAGACCCACTCAGACACACACTAGGCACCAGCAAACAAGGAGCAGGTCTTGGGGCAACTGAATCAGTGACAGCAGTGGTGGTTTTTAGACCATTGAGCTGATAGATGGTGAGATGATTGAACAATAGGTCAGAAGGGAATTTACAGGGGTCCCTTTGCTAGCACCAGAGGCAAGACTGTTACTTTTCCTACACTTGGATATGGGTTGCAGTCCTGCATCTTAGTTCAATGCAAGGAAGAGTACTAGCACAGAAGAACTTGCAGAACTTGAAGAACTATCCTTTTGCATGGAGTTTCAAATTGCTCAATAGAATGATTTGACTAGTTCACAATTCCACCAAAAGAGCATTAGTTTCTGAATTTTTCCATGTTTTCATTTTACTTTTCTTTCATGTTATCATCATTATTGTTTTAATTTGTATTTCATTTATCTGTGGTGATTTAGTTCATTTCTCTATGCATATATAGAACTTTGATCTCTTTTTCTGAAAATTGCCTGCTTATATTCTTTGACCATTTGTCAACTGGGAAAATGGGTTTTATTTTTTATGAATTTGGCTCAGTTTCCAATATATCTGAGAAATTATACCTTTATTCAAAAAACAAAAACTTGTAATTTGGGGCCAGATATCAGTTTTCTTCTAATTTTCCTTCATTATTTTTGCTTGTGCAAAAGCTTTTAAATTTTATGCTATCAAAATTTTTTTATTTTAATTCCTATGATGCTCTGTGTCTCATTTAGTCATACATTCTTCCCTAATGCATATATTTAGGTCAGGTATGTTATGATCTTTTAATGCAGTTCACCATATATATTTAAATCATTAATCCATTTCAACATTATCTTGTTATATAATGTGAGATGTTGGTCAATGCCTAGATTCTTCCAAACTGCTTTCCCAGAAATTTTCATTAAGGTTTCTTACCCCAAAGTTTGGATTTTTGAGTTTATCAAACTTTAAATTACTATAGTTATTTATAATAATATATTATGTACCTAATCTGTTTCACTGATCCACAATTTTATTTCTTGGCCAGTAGCAAATTATCTTGATGGTTACTATTTTACAATATAATTTGAAATTTGAAACTCATAAGCCATATTACTTTACTTTTTCTATTGATTCCCTTGAAATTATTGAACTTTTGTTCCTCAAAATGAATTTTGCTTTTATTTTTCATAGTTAAACAAAGCAATTATTGGTAGTTTTAATAGTATGACAATGAATAAGCAAAATAACTTAAGTAGAATTAACATTTTTATGCTTACCTATGAGTAATATTATTTCTTCAATTGATTAGAAATGCTTTTATTTGTGTGAAAGTTTGAAGAAGACAGACTTCAAGTTTATTTTATTATTTACAGTTATTTTAATTTGAATTTTTCTTTTTATTTCTTCTTGATGGATTTTATTGGTAGTACATAGAAATGCTAATGGTTTGTTTAAGTTTATTTTATATCCTGCTACTGAAGGGAACAGTTTCCCTTCCCCTTCACTCCTTTGCTAAAATTGTTAATTGTTTCAGCTAATTTTTAAAGTTGATTTTCTGTCTTTTTCCTGTAAAAATGTCATTATATAATCTGCAAAAAAGTATAGCTTTGTTTATTCTTTCCCTATTTTTATTATTTCATTTTTTTCTTCTCATTTTTATAACTAGCATTTTTAGTATAATATTGAATAATTGTGATGATTACTTAACCCCTGAGCTTATTGATACAGCCTCAAGTTAATTCTCATTATAGATAATGATTGCTCTTAGTTTAAGATAGACATTACTTAGAATTTTAAGAAAGATTCCATTTAATCTTTTTCTTTCAAATACTTTTAAATAGAAATGGGTATTGTACTTTGTCAAGAGTCTTTTTCTGTGTGTATTGAGATAATCATTTGATTTGTTTTTGTTTTTTTTTGTTGCTATATATATGGTTAATTTTCCTAGTCCTGAAACAATTGAACATAACTAGTATAAATATCACCTGGTAATCTATTTAAGCATTTCCAGATTTTTCTGAGACCATCCTGCTTGCCATTTCTTACACAATATTGATACTTCATTGCAATCTTATATCACAACTCATTCAGGTATTTCTCAATTAAAGGATATTCCTTCAATTTCCAATTCTTTGTCATTATTAAAAGAGCTACTATGAATATTTTTGTACATATAGATCCTTTTATTTAAAAAAAAAACTCTTCATGATACATATTTTGTAGTGGCATTTATGGATCAAAGCATATGCTTGTTTTTATTGTCCTTTGGGCATACTTCCAAATTGTTTTGCCAAATGGTCGAAATTAATTCACGACTCTACAAACAGTGGATTAGCATCTCACCACTAATCTCTTTTATCTCTTCCAAAATTTACAATTTATTTTTCTCTTTCATTTGTCCATCTGAACAGATTGACCTGGTATCTCAGAGTTGTTTTAATTTGCATTTCTCTAATCAAAAATAATTTAGAGCATTTTTTTTTTGTATGACTATAGGTAGGTTTGACTGCTTTGCCTGAAAACTTTCTATTCATATCCTTTTCCTATTTATCACTTGCCCAGTGTCTTTTTGGTTGTTGTTATACATTTGACCTTATTCTTTATATATTTGCGAAATCAGGGCTTTATCAGAGATACATGCTACATGTTTTTGCAGTTATGATTACTGTACATTTCTTTCCATCCTAATTTTCCCCCTGTCTTTCCTCAAAATTTTTTTGTTTTTGACTATCATTTCCCCCAATCCTGGTGTCTATCAATGCCCTTTATCCTTTATCCTTTTCCCCATTTTCCTATATGTTAAAGATAATTCTTTCTGATCAAATTCTGATGAGCTTAAGGTTCAAGTAATCTTTTGCATCTTCTCTACTTTTTCATCCATTGTAAACAGTCTTTCATGTATCCTTTATGTAAGATAATTTATCACATTTTATCATTTCCTTCTCCTAGTACATTCTTCTTTCTCAAACCTTAATTTTATTTTCTAGATATCCCATCATATTCAATTCACACCTGTGCCCTCTGTGTTATACTCCTACTACTCTAATAATTTATTTAAGTGAGCTTGAAATTAGATCTCAAGTCCTAAGCTGTTTCTTCTGTTTCTTTCATGGAGCAAAAGGACCTGAATAGCTATTTTAAGAAATACAAGTTTCTACTTCTACTAATTATTTTATGAATTTAAGAATACACAATTTCCTGAACCTATGATGTTTGCCCAGTAGAAAGCCCTTCTTATAACATACTTCTTCACTGATGATGAGCCATCACCAGAAGAAAGCTCCAAGAGGATGTTTCATTTGAAAAGACTATGAAACTTAAACCTATGCTTAACTGTTTAGATGATCTGGACTTTGCAAATTGCTCGGATAAAACTACTAGGTAAATATGGAATTTTTGTTCAGAAGATCTATCCAATCTTTATCATTAAGAAGAACATAATAAAAGTGATGGATCATTGATTTCAGTACTGTTAATTTATGGTCATAAGCTTCTTGTGTTTTAAACATTTCTTTATTGGTGGAATAAAATAAATTATCATCTTGTACCTGATATCTTTACACATTAATTGATTACCTTTTCTAAAAGGATCCTTTTTAGTTCCTCCTAGAAAAAAGTTCTTGATATAAAGCATACTTAAACTTTGTTTTTGATATTTTCTGATTTAGACAATTATTAGGTTTGTGATCTGAGGCAAATCATTAACTCTTTCTATCTCTCAGTTTTCTCATTTGTGAAATGAGGATAGACTAAGTTGTTTCCATACGCACTTTTAGCTCTAAATCTATAGATTTAGTGTTGTGATTTTCCCTAAAATTTAAAATGAAGTATGAGCAAGAGAATATAAGGAAAAAACAAACAAACAAACAAACAAACAAACACATACCACTCAACTCCATTCTTTTATGTGTCAATCTCCCTCAGGCTTAATTTCAGCAGATATTCACTTCAGACTCAAAGCTTCTCATACATAGAGAGCTCTTTAAGCCTTAGATCACTCAGCAAATTGTCTTATTTTACATGGCTTTTATACCTTAGGTTAGAGCAAAGACCTAGATTTCATAATTTACAAGAAATTGATTCGCACTATCATCTTTCAACCAAATATAGTAATAAGTACTACTACACTAGAATTGATGAAAATCATACTGTAAAATACACTGGTCTCTTTTTTTTTTAATTTAATAGCCTTTTATTTACATGATTACATGGGTAATTTTACAACATTAACAATTGCCAAACCTCTTGTTCCAATTTTTCACCTCTTACTCCCCACCCCCCCCTAGATGGCAGGATGACCAGTAGATGTTAAATATATTAAAATAGAACTTAGATACACAATAAGTATACATGACCAAAACATTATTTTGCTGTACAAAAAGAATCAGGCTCTGAATTATTGTACAATTAGCTTGTGAAGGAAATCAAAATGCATGTGTGCATAAATATAGGGATTGGGAATTTAATGTAATGGTTTTAGTCATCTCCCAGAGTTATTTTTCTGGGCATAGCTAGTTCAGTTCATTACTGCTCCATTAGAAATGATTTGGTTGATCTCGTTGCTGAGGATGGCCTGATCCATCAGAACTGGTCATCATCTAGTATTGTTGTTGAAATATATAATGATCTCCTGGTCCTGCTCATTTCACTCAGCATCAGTTCGTGTAAGTCTCTCCAGGCCTTTCTGAAATCATCCTGTTGGTCATTTCTTACAGAACAGTAATATTCCATAATTTTCATATACCACAATTTATTCAGCCATTCTCCAACTGATGGACATCCATTCAGTTTCCAGTTTCTAGCCACTACAAAAGGGCTGCCTACAAACATTCTGTGCACATACAGGTCCCTTTCCCTTCTTTATAATCTCTTTGGGATATAGTCCCAGTAGTAACACTGCTGGATCAAAGGGTATGCACAGTTTGATAACTTTTTGAGCATAGTTCCAAACTACTCGCCAAAATGGTTGGATTCGTTCACAACTCCACCAACAATGCATCAATGTCCCAGTTTTCCTGTATCCCCTCCAACAATCATCATTATTTTTCCTGTCATCTTAGCCAATCTGACAGGTGTGTAGTGTTATCTTAGAGTTGTCTTAATTTGCATTTCTCTGATTAATAATGACTTGGAGCATCTTTTCATATGACTAGAAATAGTTTCAATTTCTTCATCTGAGAATTGTCTGTTCATATCCTTTGACCATTTTTCAATTGGAGAATGGCTTGATTTTTTATAAATTAGAGTTAATTCTCTATATATTTTGGAAATGAGGCCTTTATCAGAACCTTTGACTGTAAAACTATTTTCCCAGTTTATTCCTTCCCTTCTAATCTTGTCTGCATTAGTTTTGTTTGTACAAAACTTTTCGGTTTGGTATAATCGAAATTTTCTATTTTGTGATCAGTAATGATCTCTAGTTCTGCTTTTGGTCATAAAGACCTTCCCCTTCCACAGGTCTGAGAGGTAAACTATCCTATGTTCCTCTAATTTATTAATAATTTCATTCTTTATGCCTAGGTCATGAACCCATTTTGACCTTATCTTGGTGTACGGCGTTAAGTATGGATCAATGCCTAGTTTCTGCCATATTAGTTTCCAATTTTCCCAGCAATTTTTATCAAACAGTAAGTTCTTATCCCAAAAGCTGGGATCTTTGGGTTTGTCAAAGACTAGGTTGCTATATTTGTTGACTGTTTTATCCCTTGAACCTAATCTATTCCACTGATCAACTAATCTATTCCTTAGCCAATACCAAATAGTTTTGGTAACTGCTGCTCTATAATATAATTTTAGATCTGGTACAGCTAAGCCACCATCATTTGCTTTTTTTTTTCATTAATTCCCTTGAAATTCTTGACCTTTTGTTTTTCCATATGAACTTTGTTGTTATTTTTTCTAGGTCATTAAAATAGTTTTTGGGAGTCTGATTGGTATAGCGCTAAATAAATAGATTAGTTTAGGTAATATTGTCATCTTTATTATATTTGCTCGCCCTATCCAAGAGCATTTAATATTTTTCCAATTGTTAGATCAGACTTAATTTGTGTGAAAAGTGGTCTGTAATTTTGCTCATAAAGTTTCTGATTTTCCTTGGCAGATAGATTCCTAAATATTTTATATTATCAGTAGTTACTTTAAATGGAATTTCTTTGTAACTATGACTGTTGGATTTTTTTAGTGATATATAAGAATGCTGATGATTTATGTGGGTTTATTTTATAACCAGCAACTTTGCTAAAGTTGTGGATTATTTCTAATAACTTTTTAGCAGAATCTCTGGGGTTCTATAAGTATACCATCATGTCATCGGCAAAGAGTGATAATTTGGCTTCCTCATTGCCTATTCTTATTCCTTTAATCTCTTTCTCAGCTCTTATTGCTATAGCTAGCGTTTCTAATACAATATTAAATAGTAATGGTGATAGTGGGCAACCTTGTTTCACTCCAGATCTTATTGGGAATGGTTGCAGTTTGTCTCCATTACATATGATGCTTACTGATGGTTTTAAATAGATGCTGCTGATTATTTTAAGGAACAGTCCATTTATTCCTATACTCCCAAGTGTTTTAATAGGAATGGATGTTGGATTTTATCAAATGCTTTTTCTGCATCTATTGAGATGATCATATGGTTTTTGTTAATTTGGTTATTAACATGGCCAATTATATTGATAGTTTTCCTAATATTGAACCAGCCCTGCATTCCTGGTATAAATCCTACTTGATCATAGTGTATTATCTTGAGATGATTTTCTATAGTCTTTTTGCTAATATCTTATTTAAGATTTTAGCATCAATATTCATTAGGAGATTGGTCTATAATTTTCTTTCTCTGTTTTCAGCCTACCTGGTTTAGGGTATCAGTACCATGTCTGTGTCATAGAAGGAATTTGGTAGGACTCCTTCATTCCCTATCTTATCAAATAATTTATATAGCATTGGGGCCAATTGTTCTTTAAATGTTTGGTAAAATTCACATGTAAATCCATCTGGTCCTGGGGATTTTTCTTAGGGAGTTGTTTAATTGCCTGTTCTATTTCTTTTTCTGAAATTCAAGCAATTTACTTCCTCCTCTGTTAGTCTGGGACGTCTGTATTTGGAGGTAGTCATCCATTTCACTTAGGTTATCAAATTTATTGGCATAAAGTTGAGCAAAATAACTCCTTATTATTTCTCTAATTTCCTCTTCATTGGTGGAAAGTTCTCCCTCTTCATTTTTAAGACTACTAATTTCATTTTCCTCCCTCCTTTTTCTAATCAGATTTACCAAAGGCTTATCTATTTTATTGGCTTTTTCAAAGAACCAACTCTTAGTTTTATTAATTAGTTCAATATTTTTTTACTTTCAATATTTTTAATTTCTCCTTTTAATTTTAGAATTTCCAATTTAGTATTTGATTGGGGGTTTTAATTTGGTCTTTTTAGTTTTTATTTGCAAGCCCAATTCATTAATCTTTTCTTTCTCTGTTTTATTCAAGTAAGCCTCTAAGGATATAAAATTCCCTCTTATTACCGCTTTGGTTGCATCCCACAAATTTTGGTATGATGTCTCATCATTGTCATTATCTTGAGTGAAATTATTAATTGTATCTATAATTTGCTGCTTCACCCAATCATTCTTTAAGATGAGATTGTTTAGTTTCCAATTACTTTTTGGTCTATTTCCCCCTAACTTTGTGTTGAATGTAGTTTTTATTGCATCATGATCTGAAAAGAAAGCATTTACTATTTCTGCTTTCTTGCATTTAATTTTGAGGTCTTTATGTCCTAATATATAGTCAATTTTTGAATAGGTTCCATGAACTGCTGAGAAGAAAGTATATTCCCTTCTATCTCCATTCAATTTTCTCCAAAGATCCAACATACCTAATTTTCTAATATTCTATTTACTTCTTTAATTTCTTTCTTATTTGTTTTGTGGTTTGATTTGTCTAATTCTGAGAGTGCAAGGTTGAGATCTCCTACTATTACAGTTTTGTTGTCTATTTCTTCTGCAACTCTCTTAACTTCTCCTTTAGGAAGTTGAGTGCCATACCACTTGGTGCATATATGTTTAATATTGATATTGCTTCGTTGTTTATGCTACCCTTTAGCAAGATGTAGTTTCCTTCCTTATCTCTTTTAATTAGATCAATTTTTACTTTTGCTTGATCTGAGATAAGGATGGCTACCCCTGCTTTTTTGACTTCACCTGAAGCATAATAGATTTTGCTCCAGCCTTTTACCTTTACTCTATATGTATCTCCCTGCTTTAAATGTGTTTCTTGTAAACACCATATTGTAGGGTTCTGACTTTGATCCAGTCTGCTATCTGCCTCCTCTTTTTGGGGGAGTTCATCCCATTCACATTTACGGTTAGAATTACTAAATCGGTATTTCCTGCCATCCTAATAACCCCAGATTGTGCTTTACTTATTCTTGCCTCCCCAACCCTCTTCCCCTTTTAAACTTTAATTCCTCTTGTATCACGATACTTATCCTCTTTATAATCCCTCCTTCCCTTTGAGTCTTTCCTCCTTTCTTCCCTTATTACTTTTCTTTTCCCTTTTCCTCTCCCCGTTTTAATGAGGGAGAGAATTTTCTAAAACAAATGTCAATTATTTTTTCTTTGACAACTCTGATGAGAGTAAGATTCACACAATGTTCCTCCCCTCTCTAAATTCCCTCAGATATGATAAGTTTCTTAGCCTCTTTGTGGGATGTGGTTTCCTCTTTATCCCTCCTTCCCACCTTATTCTGCCATCATCCCTTTTCCATATCTACTTCCCTTTTTATGTTATATCAGTACAATCAAATTTTACATGTATTCTTTTTGTATATCCACAACAGAAATACAATTCTCAAGAGTTATTTTACCTTTTCTGCATTTCTGAGTTCTATGCTTGAGATCAAATTTTTGTTTAGTTCTGTTTTTCTTCAGAAACAAATGGAATTCATTTGTTTCATTAAATGTCCATCTTCTTCCCTGGAAGAAAATGCTCAGCTTAGCTGGGTAGTTTATTCTTGGCTGCATCTCAAGTTCTTGTGCCTTTCAGAATATCATATTCCAGGCCCTTCTTTCCTTTAATGTTGAGGCAGCCAGATCTTGGGTGATCCTTATTGTGGCACCTCGGTATTTAAATGGTTTTTTTTTGGCTGCTTGTAAAATTTTTCCTTAATCTTATAGTTCTGAAATTTTGCCACAATATTCCTTGGTTTTTATTTTGGGGTTTCTTTCAGAAGGTGTTCGATGAATTCTTTTCAATGCCTATTTTACCTTCTGATTCTATTACATCTGGGCAGTTCTCTTTGATGATTTCTTGTAAAATAGTATCTAGGCTCTTTTTTTCATCATAGTTTTCAGAAAGTCCAATAATCCTCAGATTATCTCTCCTAGATCTATTTTCCAAGTCTGTTGTTTTTGCAAGTAGATAATTCATGGTTTTTTCCAATTTGTCATTTTTTTGTTTTTGCTTGAGTGATTCTTGCTGTCTCAATGAATCATTAGTTTCTATTTGTTCAGTTCTAATTTTTAAAGAATTATTTTCTTCATTAGCTTTTTTACTTCTTTCTGTATATGTCCAATTGAGTTTTTGAATGTATTGTTTTGGTCTGTGGAATTTTTTTCCATTTCACTAATTTTTTTTTAGTGAATTATTTTCTTTTCCAATTCACAGATCCTACTTTCTTGTGTGTTCTTTTGTCTTTTCCAATTCACGGATCCTACTTTCTTGGGAGTTCTTTGTCTTTTCCAATTCACAAATCCTACTTTCTAGTGAATTCTTTATTTTTCCAATTCACAATTCTTACTTTCCTGAGATTTTTTATTTTTCCAATTCACCAATTTGTTTCCCTGCACTTCCTGGGAATTTTTTAACTTTTCCAATTGTATTTCAGGAAGTTGTTGCTCTCTTGTAAGGCTTCTTTCCTTTCCCATTTATCTTCTAACTCTCTTTTGAGACTTTTAATGGTCTCTTCTATGAGAGCATCATGTAAAGGAGGACAGTCTGATGCATTTTTGCTGTTTGAGGTCTCTTCAGGTTTGCTGACCTGCTCTTTTTCTGCATAGAAGCTGTCGATCGTTCTTTTCATCTTTTTATTCATGTTTTTAAGCCTTTAGGGTAGGTCTCCTAGGCAAGGGGGTTACTAGCTTCCTCTGCAGAGCAGGGAAAGATATAAACTGATTTCCGGCTCTGAGGTATGGGAGTGCTCTGAGTGAGAGTTTTCCCTTCCCCCAACAGGAAGTGGATTCAGCACTGGCTGAGCTATCAAACTGCTTAGTAGGGCTGAGTGGGTTAGCGAATGCCCTCGGCTAGAGACAAAGGGGTGAAAGTGTCACTGCCCCAGGCGGAGCCTCTTGTGGGACTGTGAGTATTAGCAGCTGACCGCAGACCACAGACCGCAGACTGCAGACTGCCCGGAACTCTGCCCCAGTGTCTCTGCCCAATGCAAATCGGCCCTGGAAAAGCTATATGGCCCCAAGCCGAGCTCCCCACTGCGCAGATTGGAGGCAAACCCGGGCTGTGTCCTCCTGCCGTGCAGGATCACAACTGCCCCAACAGAAGCCCTGTACTGCGGGTTGGGGCTGCGTGCTTGTGCTGAGATCTGTGCCTTCACCCTCGGTTTGAGACTCTCCTCGGAACCTAATTCTCTCCCAGTCTGCTAGATTTCCCCTGGCCCTGAACCAACCTTTTTTGAGACTGCAGATTTTCTTCGCCGGTGAGTTGTTCTACTTCTCATCTTTACGAATTGTAGCAGTCAAGACTATTTTTGAGGCTCGATATAATATTGATAAAGAGGGTAAGAGAAGAGCTTAGAAAGTCACGTGTTTCTTCTCCGCCATCTTGGCTCCGCCCCCTCTACACTGGTCTCTTATAAGAGAACTTAGGTTCAAATTTCCCACCTGGTACATTATTATCCTTCAAATTGACTTCATTCAGCCTTGTTTCTCACACCTCATCAACACTTTCTACTCCTAGGAGTCTTCTGAATGGACACCAAACATCTAATAAAGAAGAGTTCCTAACTTAGTCATCTCTTTATTTCAACTCTCTGTAATCCTTTTGCCTTTTTTTATCATGTCCCTGTTTTGAGTACTTTTCCTCCCTTTCAATTCTTTTTCTCTGCTCTCCCCACCTCTCTCTCATAATCTGTTCAGTGTCCTTTTGTGTGCCACTTTCCCCCAAATTCTAAGCTTTTCATTGGCAGAGACTTTCTCCTTATCACACAATAATACCAATTATTTTTTATTGATTTACTGACTAATGTTTCTACCTTGTGGGACCTTGGACAAGTCTCTTGGCGTCAGTTTCTTTATCTGTTAAATATTAATGGGGAAAAAGTAAATCTTTTAATCTAGGATAGGATAGATCAAGAGAGGTTCTATGATTAGGTCAAATTTATGATAGACACTCAAATTATTTTGGTCTATAAACTAGCAGATAAACAAAAGAAACATCATAATCCATTTGGTCATCTCACGTTGTTGTGCAAAGTGTAGGCAAAATCCTCACCATGTCTCTAGATTCATGCCCTCTTTAAACGCTTCTGGCTCTAGAACTATGGTATTAGGATCTTCTACTTGTCCCTTTCATGGATTCTTTCAATGTAGACTGCTTACCCTGAATACATCTCAAAGTAGACTATTTTTTTCCTGAGTCATTTGATTGAGGTCTTCCTTCTGCCTTTGAGTGTTCTCTTTCATTCCCATCCCAAAATCCCTCTTATACAATTTTAACCCATACTTTTAAGTTGAGCCTTTTTCCTGTCTCAACTCAATGGAAAATTACTTTTCCTTCTATAAACTTTTCTTATATTTTGATGTTTCATTCCATTTTAAAAATTCTAATTGTTTCTGGATATGTTTTGTTTTATCTAATAAATTCAAATCACATTGCCCTATATTCTCTTGTTTCACCAAGCATTATAAAACACAGTACTTTGCACATTAAAGTCAAAGGAAATTTTTTTTGAATGAATTAATGAATGTCATTGCACATGCTTTCTTTCAAGTAAAAGGTATATACATTAATTTTATATTTACATTTGCAGGTTTTTCTATTTCCTAAAATTCTGAATGTTCAATTTCTTAAGTAGAGGAGATGTTGTTGTTTACACATTCAATTCTATACGACTATATCTTAATATAGCTACATTGGCTGCACCTCAGTTTCTTGATCATCCCAAAAGAGGGATAAAAACAATAATTAAATTCCAAGTATCACTTATACCTTGTTCACAATATTCTGTCACTTGGATGACAAAACTGAGTCCAGATCTAAGTTACATATTCTGCTGTTTCTCTGATAACAGAAATCAGCAAATCTCAGTCCTTTTCTTCTTGATAAAACAAACACACACACACACACACACAAACACACACACACACACACTAACCTAACACATCTAACCCTAACCCTAACCCTAAATTTGCACTCTAACCCTAACCCTAAACCCTAAACATCTAACCCTAACCCTAAATTTTTTTTTCCCTAGCCCGGAACTCTAGAACTATGATATTAGGATCTTCTATTTGTCCCTTTCATGGATTCTTTCAATGTAGACTGCTTACCCTGAATACATCTCAAAGTAGACTCAAAGTAAACAGAGAGAGAGAGAGAGAGAGAGAGAGAGAGAGAGACAGACAGAGAGAACTACCCATTTAATTTGTCACAAAAAATTAAAAAAACAATACTTGGAGAATGGGTGATCATCTTTTTGAAAGAACATAGTCTGTTATTTTTTTCTGAAACAAGAATTTTTTGGTGCAGTCTCACTTGGCTTTTTGTAATTTTACAAAATTAACATTATTACACTTTCAATGTGTGGGTGTGTGTTAATGTGCTTCTGTTAATTTTCACACTGTCTTCTGCTGTGTTCCTGCTGGCTGCTAAAATCAACTTGGAAAAAATGTCATTAATGTTAGCGGATGGTTTGAATATTTTTTAGTTGTTTTCTCTATCTTTTGCAAGGATATCATTGTAGCAAATCATTCTGTTTTTTTTTCTTTTAGAATTATCTTTTTTTTTTTGACATATCATGAAAATCAACTTAAGTATTATCATAAAATAGCCTTCCCCTGCCAACATATGCATACAGAGTGAATTATAATATCAAAAGATAGCCAGGATTCCTGTTTATCAGAAAATACTAATGGGTATATTAGAGACCAATATGATAATAATAACAAACTATGTATCACTTTTCAGTTCACAAAGTGCCTTCTTCACAATTATGAAGTAGATAGCAAATATTATTATTCCCTTTTTATACCTGAAGTAACTGGGATATAAGAGGTTAAATAATCAGCCCATAGATAGTTGGCATGTTAGAATCAGAATTAAGACTTGTATGTCCTTTCCATAAAAACATAATGCATAATGATGCAGACTTGCTAGTACCACATACAACAGCAATAACAACAAACAACAGCATCAAAACCAATTTAGAATTATGTTTAAAAACAGGGAATTCAAAGTATTTTGTGAGCATTAGCTCACTAGCTCTCCACAGGTTAAACTCTCCATTTTTCATGGACCCCTCTTTTGGATTTATTCTTTGCCCCTATCACACTGAAATTTGTATTATGCTTATCTGTATGGTTGTTATACATCCCTATCTTTCTTCCTTCCTCCCCATAAAAGATCAATGGAAACAGAGGCTCTGTTGTTTTTTATTTTTATATGTCCAGCCTGGTACCACATTTGGAGCCAGGAAAACCTGAGTTCAATTATGGTCTCACTTAATTTCTATCTGTATGACTCTGAGCAAGTTACTTAACTTGTGCCTGTCTCAGTTTCTCATCTCAGCTTCCTAAAAATAACACCTAATCATAACATAGTGTTGTTATGAAGATAAAATGAGATAATATTTATAAACTACTTAACACATAGTAAGAGATTAGTAAATAATTTTCCCTTCCTGGCATCCTTCCTTTTTATAAAATACTCTCTTCCATATATAATTCAGTCTTAATAGCCTTCTGATTTCTAAAACCCTATTCTCTATATCTGATTTTTTGCCCAGGCTATCACCCAGGCTTGAAATGTTCTTTATCCTCAATTCTGAACTTTAGAATTACTAATTTTCTTGAAAACTCATGTCATCTTCTGCATGAGACTTTTCCTGATATTTTGCAGAGCTAGTGCCTCTCCTGTAAAATTCCCTTGCTGTGAATTTTCTATTTAACAAAATAGATCTCCTAAATTGGAATGCAGATTCTCAAATGAATTCTAAATTTATGTAACTCAAGGAAGTAGAGAGTTTTTAAACTAAGAGCTTTAAAACTAGAAAGTTTAAGGCCAGTGGTGAGCTGATAGACAACAGAAGCATCTAATGAAGCAGATTCCTATATACCATTTACTGTCCAAGAACATTTTGTTTTTCTTGATATTTGGATGGTTTGAGCAACTATATGACCCTCCTAATTCTACTAATCAAGCCAGGATTTCAGTGTGTGCTTCAGATGCAAGGGACAAACTTACATTAGAATATACAAAAAGTATGGCAATTCAAACTAGGTCTTGAATTTGAATCCCAGATTTGCTCATTTTTACCTTTTTATATCAAACAAGCCATTTAACATTCTGTGATCTTAATGCTCTTCATATATTAACTAAGGATGTTAGAATATGTGAAGCAATTACATAAAGTCTCTTCCAGTTCCAAAAATTATCATGGTATTTATTTCTCAATTGTAAAATCATGGCAATCCAATAATTTCTCAAAACATTTCCCATGACATAGATTTCGAGCTGGAAGGGACTTTAGGTTATATAACCAACCCTTTCATTTTATAATTGAGAAAAGAGTAGTGAGGGATAAATTTAAACCCAGGTTTTCCTTCATTTTATTATGCCTTTCTCTTCTGTTAATTTCTCATTACATACCACTGTGTAAAAGTTGACTATGTATTTTTTTTTTATTTTTTTTTTGCCAGATAATTGGGATTTGCCCAGGGTCACACAAGCTAGGAAGTTAAATGTCTTAGGCCAGATTTGAACTCGGTTCTTCCTGACTTTAAAGCTGATACTTCATCCACTGTGCCATCTAGCCACCCAACTATGTATTCTTAAAAGTCACATCACCTTAAAAGTAGACAAGTTTCTATAAAGTTGGAATGGTTTTAAATTTAAATCTGAGTTTAAGTGACTGTTAGTTACCTTTGGACCAACCTAGATCATTAAGGAAAGGCTTATCATCATATTAGTGACAGACTATAGGTTTTCAGGCAGCTAGAAAATCTTTTGAAGAACAGTATACAGAATTTACTAAGTTGTTGAGAGAGTTTCATCTATCTTGACAAAGAAAATACTCTCACTAATGAAACTGCATGTCCTTGTGTTGCATTTCCATTCCCCCCAAATAGTTTTTTAACCTGAAGCATATGACTCCCCTGCCCCAATCTTTTAAACTTTTAATAATTGTATTTCAATAAAATTAGACTCTGTGGTAAGTTTATAAAATGTATGTTATTCATGTAAAAGCATTCTAAAAAGGAATCCACTTTTCTCCAGATGACCAAGAAGTTTTCATGCTCTAAAAGTTAGACTATTTGTGAATGCAACACTTAACATACTGTTTTGGAGTACAGTGTTTTTTTATCTAATGATGAGAATTGTGATCTATCAATATTTCTTAAAAAACCATTTTTACTAAGCACTACTCTATTTGTTGCAAGCAATAAAAATTAGGTATTAGCCATGGTCTCTGCTCTCAAGGAGCTCACAATATCGTTGAAGAGACAAGACAAAATGACTGTAAGTAGTCTTCAGCAGTTCAGGCACCTACTTTCTGAGCTCCCCAAACTGGCTCATGAACACTTGTATACATTCAGAATCATAGGCTCAACAGAGTTAGAAATTGTCTTAGAGGCTTGAAACAACTTGAGATAATACTTGAGCAAAAACATCCTTTATTTCATACCTGACAAAAGGCATTTCAGACCTTTAAATGAGAGGAATCCAACAATTTTCAGTATAACTCACTGACTGAACATTAGTATGGGCTCCACTGTTGCTATTTAAGTTGATGACGTCTTTGGGGTAAAATTTCTGTTCCCATCATATATGTGATTCCTTTTCTTCTAAGCACTGACTATCCTACCCAGTGGTTCTCAAAGTCTGGTCCAGAGAATCCTGGGAATCTCTGAAATCCTTTCAGAGAGTCTACAATTCATAATTAGTTTTTATTTTTTAATGTGATCAATATCTATAACTATAAACCACATAAACAAAAACTCTTTGGACAGATCCTCAATCATTTTTAATAGGATAAAGATATTGAGAACAAAAGTTTAAGGACCACTTAAGGTAAGATTCTTACCTGTCTTCCTCTCCCTAAACTGGGCTGCACACTTCCTGCTGTCTAGGATTTCTTTCAACCACCATGGTCTATGTCTATAATCTATCTCATTCATGAACATGAGCACTCATATTCTACATTTATCAACTTATAAACCCCCAAATCTGCATTCACACCTGAAGTAAGTTTATCCCAGAATTTCAAATCATGACTGATTCTAGAATTTAGTGATTTTTTCCCTTTTTGATAAAAGATATCTTCAAATTCTGCTAATTATCAGTTCAAGCAAAATATTATCTCTCCTATCATTATAATAAAACTGGTAATTACTTCACCTCTTACTATCTATCCCACCAACTAAGTGTATGGTAGTGTCCCTTTTGTAAACAGACATTTTAACTTGAAAGAGCGCATTTATTTTAGAAAAAGAAACTTTAAAATTCTGAGAATTTGGGAGAAAACGGCACCTCTAAATATATTTAGAGGACCTATCTGCAAGCATCTAGAGGCAAAAACATTGCCAAATAAAAATTGCTAGCATACATTGTTTGTTATGTATCAGCTCATTTGCAAACAATGATTTTTAATATTTTGAGGCATAGAGCTATTAACTATAAATCAAATAGCTATTTTATCACTCTTGAAAAATTTTCTATTGTTTTTGTTAACCCTAATATAATTGTGAATTTTGCATTTTTCAATCTGAGTTAGACATGGGTGAATGAACTCTAATTTGAGGCATGAGAAGTGTCTGGGAAGGAAATAAGTCAGAGATTAGAAGGATGAGAAGATAGCAGTCACTTGAAGAGGAAATCAATCAATAAACACACATTAGTTACCACTGTGTGTCAGACACTGTGTATTGAGGATGTCTTTCCACAATTTCTACCCTCAAGGCACTTACAATCTAATGGAGAGATACATGCAAACATACACACACACATACACACACACAGAGAAAGAGAGACAGAGGGAAAGACAGACAGAGGGAAAGACAGAGAGAAAGAGAGATGGGAGTAAGGAAGAGAGAGAAAAAGAGGGAAACAGATAAAGAGAAAGAATTAAAAGAGGGAAGGTTCTAGAATGAAAAATCTTACAACAGAGATATATTGTGCCCTGATAGAAAGAAATAAGGTAGTAAATGTTGGCCAACACAATATATGAGAACCAAAGTAATTTACACTTAAGGTATTGTCTATAAGAAAGATATTTACCCCTGAAAACTCCAAGACTTCTTGTAATCAAAATAAATTTTACATTCCTTTGAGTAGGTATTATACCCTAAATGGATAGACCAGATAGAGAGAAGAAAAGAGGAGAAGAGAAGAAAGGAAAGAAGAGAAGGAAGGAGAAAAGAGGAGAAGAGGAAGGGGAGGAAAGGAGAAAAGAGGAGAGAATAGGGGAGGTGAGGAGAGGAGAGGGGAGGAGAGGACAAAACAGGACAGGACAGGACAGGACAGGACAGAAGAGGAAGGAGAAGAGAGGAAGAAGGAAGTATGGTACCCAACTGGCTACTTACAGAGGCATAGCTGGTACTGCTTTCAAAGGTTATTGCTTGTTCTTAGTTCTCAGAGGATCATGACATCATGACTATGACTTACAAATGAAATAGAGTTAAGTGAGAGAGGCCTGTGCAAAGTCACTAGCTCTATTTTGCCTTCCAAAATAATCTGTGTAGTAGTAAGTATATAGTATATATACATATAGTAGGAAGTACTAGTATAGTATAGTAGGAAGTATATATAGTAGAAAGATATAGATTAGAATGGCTGGCAATAGCGCCAGATGCAGTGGAAGACCTTGAAGACCTTGGCCTTTTAAAGTTAAGGTCAGGGGCAGCTAGGTAGTGCAGTGGATAGAGCACCAGCCCTGAAGTCAGGAGGATCTGAATTCAAATATGACCTCAGACACTTAACACTTTCTAGCTTCGTGACCCTGGATAAGTAAGTTAATCTCTATGGCCTCAGGAAAAATAAAATAAAGTTAAGGTAGTTCTGAGGTCTCAGTTTGACTCTGGCTGCTAGGAACCCATTGGAGGGGGTGGGAGAGAATATATATCTGTATGAAAAATGAGCTGATTATATTGCTCCCTGTCACCATCTAAAGCCTAAAAGAGGGGGAAATCTTAAAGGTCTTGTTGGGTTGCCTTTTACTGCCTTTAGTGACTTGAGAGAGAGAAACTCTTCATGTCTCATCAAACAAATATGAGACCTTTGCAATTATCTAATTTAATAGAACTGCTTTCCCCCAAAAAAAGCTTGGTATTTCTTCAGGACCTAAAAAAGAGGAATAGACCCAAGCAGTGGAAGGTTTTAAGACCAAGGGCATTATTTTACTGAAAAAGTGTAATGCCACTGTTTTATTCAATTATTTTAATATTGCATCAGGAGTAGCAGAGAAGTAAATTTGTATAGTAAGAAAGCAGATAAACTCAGAAAATGAGCAGGGGACCAAGGGTACATGATACAACTAGGCTTAAAATCTACAGTTGTAAATGCCCCAGACACATAGGTTTTCCCCATTCATGTATGTGCCTCAAAACTTGATTTCTGTAACTTTATGCACATTCTCTCCCACAGATGCTTTGTAAACTGAAGTTAAAGTGTAGCCCAATTTTGGGGTTGCATTTTAGCTATAACTGAATTTTCCCCCTATTGAATAAATGTTATGATTAATCTTACTTTTGCCTGCTAATGTAGTAAACATTTATGTTTAATGATCAGTGGTATAATTGTGATTGTTTGTGTTCAAGGGAATCACATCAGCTGGGGCTTAGGCAGTACAGTGACTAGTGTTAGGAGCATATTTTTTTCCTCACACCAGATTTACCTCTGAAATACTAAAGAGTGAGTTATAGCTACATTGTTGTGTCAATGACAGACTCCCCTGCTACTGATCTCCAGGTTTCTAGCTTGATTACAGGTCAGTGATTCCAGAGAAAGAGAAGGATATATGACTAATATGCAGGATATTGCTTCCATGGAAGTCAGCATAAGTAAATCTTTGCCATACCTATTTAAATAAGAAATTCTTATTCAAGGTAACATTCCAAGTTTCTTTAACTATTCTTTGAAAGGAATGATCTTAAGATTCTTTTGCCTTTCTGTTTATCCTCTTTTGAGTGCTTGTCCAATTATCAATTTGCTTCCTGAAAATGTGGTACACATAGTTTTATAATATATGACTGTAGCACAAAACTATCTAAAGGAGCTGGATGGTAGGTGACGATAGAATTGTTGCTTTCTTTATCCAGGGAACTAAAGCTGTGATAAAGTTCTAAAGAGGGGCAAGTAGATATTCACTCTTTACTTCATTCTCTTCTTTCTGGATAATTAATGATCAGTGCAGCTGGAGAGGGAGAGAGAGGTTGCCTGCAGCACAATATTCTCTTCTTGGCACATGGCAGTTGGTGGGTGTTTGGCACAGTTTAAGTTTGGGCGTAACATTTTCCAAGCTGTCTTTTTTTTTCCCCTAAGAGCTGGGTGGGCAATAACTATTATAGCTAAAACAGGGAGCAAAAGCATTTGCTAAGGCTTTGAATTTCTATCTTTTCATGCCTTGAGAAACATAGTTTTCACAGAAAAGAAATATTTTAAATGGTGGCTAGATTCCCATATTAAGCTCCAAAATCCATAGTGTAGTAGAAATTCTGTGAGAAGTAAAGGAGGTGAGAAAATAGAGAAAAAAACTCTTTTATCTCTGTAATAGTAAATGGTTAAATGTTTCAACTCAAATGGGAAGTATAATGATAATAATGACAATAATAATAATAATAATGTAGCTAACAATTATATACATTTAAAATTTGCAAAGTGTTTTATATATGTGCATATTATTCTCATTTGATTTCACTGAATCTTTATATAATAGATATACTTGTTATCCTCATTTTACAGATGAGAAAATTGAGTTTGAGAAAATTAAGTGGCTTCCCTAGATTCAAATACTTACTAAGGGTCTAGGCAGGACTCACACTTATTTCTTCCAAAGCTTCTAAATGCCATTCTCTCTTTACTATGCCACTTAGCTTCCACCTTTGTAATTCAATTTAATATACCTCTGGAAGTGATATAGATAAATGAACTTTTCCATTCTGATTTGAGACAATAATTTATATTAAGAGCAAGGTTTCTTAAACATTTTTTTTCCATTTATGACTTCTTTTTGTCAAAGAAATTTTTATGCAACCCTAGATACATAAGTATATAAAATAGCTAAACAAATCAAAAATTTTCTGATAATAAGTCATAATTTCATGATCCCTACAATCATTTACATGACCTCATATAGGGTCATGACTCCTAATTTTAGAAGTTTTGATATAGGGGAACCATAGGAGATAAGTTAGAACATTAGGTTAGGTCAAATAGTAGACTTGAATGCCAATCAAAGGAACTTTGTTTCATCCTAAACAGTAGAGGATACCAGATATTTTCCCCCAGAGAACTTATTTAAAAGTGACATTAAGAAGGATTTGTTTTTAAGGCACACATGATAGCCCTTTAGTGGTGGCAATGATCTCTTAGGAGTTGACTCTGGCTTTGAATCCACCAGCAGATGTGAAATCAGCCTCCAACTGACAGCTGTTGCCATAAACAGCATTTATCACTGACACAATGCACAGCAGTGTGTGTGTGTATGTGTGTGTGTATGTGTGTGTGTGTGTGTGTGTGTGTGTTTATGTTAAAACTCATTTGGGGAAATCTGCTCTTGGGCAGATGGGCCCCGTCCAAATTCCATTTGGGACTATTGAAACATTAGGATTATTAGCTCTAATTTGAACTAAATGGAGTAAACATATCACTGCCCAAGTGGGAAATATTTGTGTTGTTTCCCTTCATTTTTTTCCACATCATATTAGTGTCTAGGGTTACTGGACAATACAGTTATGATTTCCTTGTAAGCATATTAAGGTGTCAAACACCACTGATGAGTCAAGAGTATTTGGGGGAAAGACCAGGTGCTACATGCATGAATCTAGAACATAAGGTAAAGATGTGTGGTTCTGAATGAAATGTTTGAATATATGAGTGGAAGTTTATATATATATATATATATATATATATATATATACACATATATATATATAAAATTATTTAAGAAAATTGTACAATTTTTCTGATTTAGAACTGATTTAGAACCTCAATGCCAGGGTAATTAATTCTGGATATCTCTACTCTATTTTATCCCCTTAAGTGGCTTCATCTCTGTTGCCACATTCAGATTAGTCAAGATTATTATTATTCATGCTCATTTTGGATTGCAAGTATCCACAGTAAATGAGATGGTACAGTGGATAGAACTTTAGGCCTGAAATTAGGATGATTGGAATTTGAATCTGATCTCAAACACTTACTAGCTGTGTAATCCTGGGAAAATCACTTCACTCTTTTCTGTTCTAGTTTCTTAAAATATAAAAAGGGAATAATAATAGATTTACCTCAAAACATTGTTGTGAGCATCAAATGAATATTTGTCAGGTATCAAATGAATATTTGCCAGGCACATAGGTATTTAATAAATGCTTATTCCCTTCCTTACCCTCAGATACATTAGAATAGAATATTTTCCTCATAGTTTACCTGGTCACCACTGACTGAATTCCAAAGATTCCAGTTGTCTCTCCAAAAGTAACTTCTGTTTAGTTACTATACTAATGCTTTCCAATCTAAACCTTCACAATTATCTCTGTAACAGGGATACAGATTTAGTGACCTTCTTCTCCAGTGATCCAATTTACTAAATTGAAATCAAATTATTAAAAATAAATGTAAAAGGAAATTATGGATTGGTAACTCATGTATTTAATTTTGCAAATTAAATAATACATTTTCCTATCCTTTTGTTTATTCCTTGAAAATGTTATGCCAATATTATTTCTAGCAAGTTTTTTTTTTATTAATAACTTGTGGTATTTTATTATGCTTATCAATATGGTATCAGGCTTTAATGATGATGTATCAAGGCATTTTCAGTGTTGGAGACTTAATTTATAAATTCCCTTTGGATTTCTTCTCTTTGTATTTTCTAGTCACTTCAGAGGTATTCATTTTAATTGTTGCTTGAATTATACTGTTCAAATTGTTTTGTAGTTTTCTGAAGTTCTCTGGTGTGCCAGTAACTTTGAGAAGACTGGTGATGATAATCTTCTATCAATTCAGGTTTACAATTATTCTGCATAATAAGTGTCTTATAATGTTGTTAGCTTGACTTATACATTATGGGATTTGTGTAGAATCATACAAACAATATATATTAAGGCTAGATTTGAACCTTGGTGTTTTCATTTTCCATTTTGTTTATTATTCTCTAATTCTCAAAATTCCTTCTATAATTTGAGGTTTTGTTAATTGATTGATGATTTTTAATTGCATTGTCAAATAATTAATGTCCATTTTTAGTGTATTCCTTTGTGGATTATTTTAGTTGCATGTTAAAAAGCACACTTGTGTATTATTCCATTTGAATTATACTTTTTCAAGTTATTTTAAATTATTTCTATGATTATTTTTATCCAATCATGATTGACTTTAATTTGATCTACATCTTATGTTTTCTTTTTAATTACTATTATATTGTTTTTGGTCTATAAGGGATCTTTAGTGTTTATGCCTTTAAAAATGTATTATCATTTTTCCATGCCCTATAAATAAATAAACTTCATGATGCTAAGATTTTATTTTTAATATACCAATAAGACACAATGTATGATTCAAATACAATTTCATAGAATGCTAATATTATAAATTTAGTATTGTGAATATTATAAGTCATTGGGTCCAACCCTTTTATTTTATTCATGAGGCTACACAATAACCAAGAGGTCTAGGCTGATACAGGTAGTAATTTCTTAGAAAATCTTGTATTTGAGCCTACTTTCTAGATCTCCAAATTCATCATTGTTTCTATTACTCTACATTGCTATTCTCCAGTAACATTTTTAGATTTATATTTTCCTTTTTGTTTATACAGCTGTTTCAATAGAATATTAAATTCTGCCACAATTACTATTAATATCAGAGATGACGTAGCATTTCATGTATTTACACGGACATACATATAACTATATACACACATATTCTGTCTTTATCTGAGATCCATTTAAGCATAATGCAGTTTTTCTGTTTTTCCCTTTTGTAATCATACTTTAAAAAAATCTTATATGATAGCAGAATCATGGTGTTTTTTTTTATTTTACAAAAGTCCTGAAGGTATAATAAGTTTTGTTCTGACCTCTTGTTTTTATTCTCCATCGAACTTTATTTTTGTTGTATTTTTTGTATGAAGTATTTTGTTGTTGCTCTTCCCTCCCTCTTTCTCCCATACTCCTTTTCCATTTCACCACTCTGATTAGGGTCAGTCATTTTGACTTATATACAACAAATATGTTCTTTGAAAGTTGCTACTCTTTGCTTCTCTTGAGCCATTTTTCTTAATTCTGTATCATCAAGTTTCAAATATGTTATTCTCTTTGCCAGTCACCTTTTATAGCCAGGTTTTTTTCCCTATTGGAGTTTTTTACTTTCTTTTTTCTTCTATAATCCACCTTCTTTTCTTCCTCACTGCTTAGCCAATCTGTAATACAAAGCTGAGGGTCACCTGCTTTGTCTTACTCAAATTCTTGAAGTAGTTATCCTTACCAATTGCTTTTCATTAAAGAACAGTAGTGGTGTTGTTGACCTCAAGGCTATATCCATTGGTTTGACTATTTGCCATCATGTCCCCAAAATACAGATGAGTAAATGAGCTCTCCTGAAGGGAATGTGAAATCTCAAGTCAAACCTAAGCAAGTATCCTCAGTTTCATCCAAGAGGAAATTCTCTGAAGTCTTAATAAAGATGAAGTAGATATTGAGGACATGTTGGGGAACTGGCTTCCTTTACATGTTTATAACTACCAAAATCTTTTTCATTTTATTTCCATATAAGTAGAGAAGGTCCAAAAAAGAATATAAGATTACATATAACTCTATGAGGAAAAAAAAATTCTTTCAAAAATTTACACATTAATTCCACACACTCTCCATGGATCTAGAGGCATATAATCTTGCAACATTGTTGTCTCCACCAGTCTAGAAATACACCTAAGCAGTAGCAAACAAAATGCCTCAGTCACACTTGAAAATCTTGATTGCATTTGAGTTGGTGGTTTAGGCTGAAAAAATAAACTACATAGCTCTCTTGAATCACATGATTTGCCATGTAGGATATTTTGTATAACCTTAAAATACTACAAAAATGTTAGTTATTCTGCTTTTTAATATTCTTTATATAATGTAACTTCCAAAATGTAATACAACATCCCAGATAAGGTCCCAAATTGATAGAATACAATGTGACTATCTGAATGCCATGCCTCTCTTAATAAAAGTTGCAATTGTATTGATTTTTTAATAGCTATTATATCACATATTTAACTTATAGAGAACTTGCAGTCTATCACATCTGACTATTCTTTTGAATTCCAACTGCTAACTAAGCTATCTTGCGCTGTTTAAATTTGTTTTTGAAACTTACAAGACATGTTTTTTTTAAACAAAATTTTTTTTCAAAGATCCACCCATTAATGAGATTATTCAAACCAGTTCCAATTGTTTAATGATGAACAGAACCATCTACACCCAGAGAAAGGACTATAGGAACCGAGTGTGGTTCACGATATAGCATTTTCACTCTTTTTGTTGTGGTTTGTTTGCATTTTATTTTGTTCTCTCTCTCTCTCTCTCTCTCTCTCTCTCTCTCTCTTTTTTTTTTTACTGGTTTGATTTGATTTTGTTATGTGTGTGGTAGTATAATTATATAACTATGTAAACATATATTGGATTAAACATATATTTCTACCATGTTTAACATATATTGAATTGCTTGCCATTTAGGGGAGGGTATGGAGGAAGGGTAGGAATTGGAACACAGGGTTTTGTAAGGGCTAATGTTGAAGAATTGTCCACACATATGTTTTGAAAAATAAAAAGCTTTAATTAAAAAAAAATCCATCCCATTAAGTTGACACCTTTTTTGATTCCAATTCTTTCTTCAAAGTATTAGTTACTCATCTCTGTTATTTTCAAAGTACATAAACAATATCATTTGTATTTTTGTCCAAATCGTTGATAAAAATATTAAACTGAGCCTCCTTTTAAATTGTCATTGGATAAATAATAACCACTCCTTGCTTTCAGTCATTCAAGCAGTTCAAATCTATATCAATATATTATTGTCAAGATTTCATTACTACCATGTCTCACAAAGAACAAAATTGCAGATTTTGTTATATGCTTGCTGAAATCTAGGACAACTCTATCTCTATCATTATCAGTCTATCAGTGTCATAGTCAAGAATTCATGAATCCATGATTTCATCAGATCAAAAATTCATCGCAATGATACAAACTACAACTCACCTGTGCCTACTTATCCTGTGGTACTCATGCCTATTTTCACTTATAAATTCATTATAGGATATCTATCCACCATAGTGAATTTTCTATGTATTGCAGTCTGCTTACATTCATATGCCTCCCCAAATACTGCTGTAATATTAATTTTTAATTCCTTTTGAGACATCTTTTGCAAACATATCATAACACCAATAGGATGTTGGTATCAAAAAGATTGGCCTTTACTTTTATTTCATGGGAAACTTGGATTACTAATGAGCTTTATAGTTTTCTAAAGGAAATCCAAAATTCTCTCCTCCTTTTTTTGGCCATGGAAACCAGTCTAAAAACCCTGCCATAAAAAAATAAAAGGAAATGAGGCTGTTGCATGACTCCCTGATGAAGATATATTAGCTCTTTATGAGCACTATTTTCTTTTCCTAAATGTTTACTAATAATTCTTTTCATAATACATTCTAGAACTTTGCCAGGAACATCTGAACTGGACCTTCAAGTAGACCTATTAGTGTTTGCTGAGTATAATATACCTATTTTTAAATTTATTGTTAGCAAAGTATCTCTTATACAAATGCTATGATTTTAAGTTGAAGCCTTCCAAATGAAAACTACTTCTTCTGTACCTTCATTTCTATAAACCTCTACTCTACTCTTATTTTGTTCCTATTTCACGCTGTCCTCTCTTTATATTGTGCTCTTTGCAACTCCCTTTGTTTTATTAACAAATTCTCCTTTACATGAAGACTCTCCTTTCTTTTCTTCCATCTCCTTATAGTCACAGAAACTTGGTCATTCCCAGAATACTATTTGTCATAACTATCCTTTTTGTATTGAATACTACTACTCTTTGACTTCTGGGTAAAGTAATCAAAGAGGAAAGTTTTCTTCTAAATCAGAAAGTTAGAGTTATGTCCTCTATATGTGAAACATTTACTGCCTTGCAGAATTATTGTTTATCTTTCTAAACTGTGACTCCTAAATTTATTCATCATCTGCCTCCTTTGTTCCTACTCATAAACTATAGAACACAGTTAGAGGAAGTCACAAAAGGAAGCTGACTGAATCCTTTATAAGTTTATACTATCAGATATCAACTGGGATATCTGTTATAAGACAATCCTTTTTATTTTTCTCTTTTAACTCCCTGTCTTACTTCCCAGTACCTATTTGAAATCTTTTCTTCTCTCTTCCTAATACCTATATGTAGAGGGCTGAAACTCTGACAAGGTGTATTGAAGCTGAGACAGCAGAGCACTTAAGGCTATTTACCTATTCAATGTGATGTAATGCTTCTATACACATATATTTAGATGAGATGGTGATGTGATGGCTTTCCTCACCCCATTGTACTTGCTGAATGTGTGGTAGTGAGATGATTGTAGACAAGGAATGAGGAGAAGTCAGAGTCGCTTGGCAGAAGGAAGAGGAGGAGAGAGATTTCAGACTCTGGACTCCAGAGTCCAGCAATCATCTGTGGCAAGTCGCATGGCAGCTTGCCTGCCTCCTTCACTTCTTCTCCTAAAGACCAAGGACTTTGACTGATCTTGACTCTGATTGATCCTGAGGTCCTCCAGAGAGCTAGCCTGGACACTACAACTATACTATCTCTTCTTGCCTCTTAATAGAACATTTCAGTTCACATTTTACTGAGAAGACTGAAGTTCTTCAAACAAAAGCTTTCTCTTCTCATTTTATTAAAATATATTTTATTTTACTTTTGCACATAATAATAGACAGCTTTTTTCTCTTTTTTTATTATAACTTTTTATTGACAGAACCCTTGCCAGGGTAATTTTTTTACAACATTTTCCCTTGCACTCACTTCTGTTTCGATTTTCCCCCTCCCTCCCTTAACCCCTCCCCAAGATGGGAAGCAGTCCTATATATGTTAAATATGTCACCATATATCCCAGATACGATATATGTGTGCAGAATCAAACAATTCTCTTGTTGCATAGGGAGAATTGGATTCAGAAGGTAAAAATAACCTGGGAAGAAAAACAAAAATGCAAACAGTTTACATTCATTTCCCAGTGTTCTTTCTTTGGGTGTAACTGCTTCTGTCCATCATTGATCAATTGAAACTGAATTAGGTCTCTTTGTCAAGGAAATCCATGTCCATCAGAATACATCTTCATACAGTATCATTGTTGAAGATTATAATGATTTCCTGGTTCTGCTCATTTCACTTAGCATCAGTTCATTTAAGTCTCTCCAAGCCTCTCTGTATTCATCCTGCTGGTCATTTCTTACAGAACAATAATATTCCATAACATTCATATACCACAATTTACCCAACCATTCTCCAGTTGATGGTCATCCATTCATTTTCCAGTTTCTAGCCACTACAAACAGGGCTGCCACAAACATTTTGGCACATACAGATCCCTTTCCTTTCTTTAGTATCTCTTTGGGGTATAAGCCCATTAGTAGCACTGCTGGGTCAAAGGGTATGCACAGTTTGATAACTTTTTGGGCATAATTCCAGATTGCTCTCCAGAATGGTTGGATTTGTTCACAACTCCATCAACAATGCATCAGTGTCCCAGTTTTCCCACATCCCCTCCAACATTCATCATTATTTTTTTCTGTCATCTTAGCCAATCTGACAGGTGTGTAGTGGTATCTCAGAGTTGTCTTAATTTGCATTTCTCTGATCAATAGTGATTTGGAGCACTCTTTCATATGAGTGGTAATAGTTTCAATTTCATCATCTGAAAATTGTCTGTTCATATCCTTTGACCATTTATCAATTGGAAAATGGCTTGATTTCTTATAAATTAGAGTTAATTCTCTATATATTTTGGAAATGAGGCCTTTATCAGAACCTTTAACTGTGAAGATGTTTTCCCAGTTTGTAGCTTCCCTTCTAATCTTGTTTGCATTAGTTTTATTTGTACAAAGTCTTTTTAATTTGACATAATCAAAATTTTCTCTTTTGTGATCAGTAATGGTCTCTAGTTCATCTTTGGTCACAAATTTCTTCCTCCTCCACAAGTCTGAGAGATAAACTATCCTATGTTCCTCTAATTTATTTATAATCTCGTTCTTTATGCCTAAATTATGGACCCATTTTGATCTGATCTTGGTATACGGTGTTAAGTGTGAGTCCATACCTAATTTCTGCCATACTAATTTCCAGTTATCTCAGCAGTTTTTGAATAATAGACAGCTTTTAACATGCATTAAAAATATGAGTTCTAAATTTCTCTACCTCCATTACTCCTACCTGCCTGAGATAGTAAGCAATTTCATATAGATTATATATGTTCAATCATGCAAAAAATGTTATTATATTAATCATGTTGTGGAAGCAGACACAGATCCCCCCAAAAACATGAAAAAGACAGAAAAGGAAAAAAATATTATGCTTTTATCTGCATCCAGATATTTCTCTGGAAGTGTGTAAGATTTTTCATCATGAGTTTTTTGAAACAATTGTCTTGGAGCATGGTATTGCTGAGAATAGGTAAGGCTTTCACAGTTGATCATTGTATGGTATAACTGTTATTGTATACAATGCTCTCTTGATTATGTTCTCCTGACTTTGCATCCATTCATATAAGTCTTTGCATGTTTTTCTGAAATTCACATGTTCATCATTTTTTATAGCACAGAAATATTCTATCATAAGCAACAAGTTGTTCAGTCATTCTCCAGTTGTTGGATATCCAGGCAATTTTCAATTCTTTAACACCACATAGAGTTGCTACAGAGATTTTTGTACAAATTGGTCATTTCAGATTTTCCTCTTTAGTTTTGTATGCTCCCACAATTCATCTTACTCTTTTCTACATTATTCCAATCTCAGAGGAAGACGTGATTCTTATTACTGCTCTTCTTATGCCCTTACTTTTATTCCCATCCACTTCTCTTATGTAGCTGCTACTTTCATCATCCTCTATCTTTTCTTGATGTAATATTTCACTGTCCACTCCTTCTTTCCTTCTGCCTACAAAAATTCCCAGATCTCTTCATTATTATTTTTTTCAATCAACCCTACCATGCTTTTAAGCTGTTGTCCTATATTTGTCCTCATTTCTATTGCCAAAACTCAAAGAAAAAAAGTCTTGATGTGTTACCTACATTTTTTAGATCCTTCTGAATTTGAAGTACCTTGAGCTCTGGCTTCAACTTTCAATACTCAAATAAAACTACTTTCTTTAAGGTTACCAGTGCTCTATTAAAATGGCATATGAGTACTTTAGACAAGCAGCAATTTTGATATGGTTTCATTTTTAGACATCAATTGTCATAGGTGTGCTTCTGGTAACACTAGGCAAATCCAGAACTTGTAGCACCTTTTCTGTAGTACCTTTTTATGGTTTATCATATATTCCGATCAACTGACATTTCTTTAACTTGGAAGTTTTAAGGTAATAAACTTGTAGCATTCAAGATGGAATGGTATTGTAGTGGTTTTCCCTCTTTGTTTATTTCCATGTCAACTGAATGTCTGAATGATACTTCTTTCATTTTAAAGTTTATTTCAGAAAATTTCCCAATTATATTTTCACATCTCACATTTTGAATTCCAAATTCTGCCTTGCCTCCAGACCCTCCATCTTTCTTGAGAAGACAAGCAATTTGATATCAAGATACATATGAAGTTATGCAAAACACATTTCTATGTTAACCATGTTTCAAAGAAAATACAGACAAAAGAAAAATAAAGTTTAAAAAAAAGTATTTTTCAATCTGTTTCCAAGTTAATCAGTTCTTTCTCTGAATGTAAATAGCATTTTTCATCCTTTTGATATGTCTTGGACCATCATTTTTATCAGACTAGTTAAGTCTTTCACAGTTGATCATCCTTAGATGCTACTATTTATAATGTTGCTCTAGATCAGTTCACTTTGTTTTCCATAAGTATGAATTTATATAAGTCTTTATAGGTATTTCTGAAACTATTGTGCTTATTCTTTCTTATAGCACAATAGTATTCCATTACAATAACATCTCAATTTATTTGGCCATTCCCCAATTGATGGGCATCCCCTCAATTTCCAATTCTTTATCACCACAAAAACAGCTGCTATAAATATTTTAATACAAGTAAGTCCTTTTTCTTTTTGCTTTAATCTGTTCCAGAGACAGGCTTAATAATGGTATAGTCTAAGAGTAGTAAGTCAAAAAATATGCATAGTGTTGTAACTCTTTTGTGTAATTTCAAATTGTTTTCTAGAATGGTCAGTTAAGTTTACTTCTCTACTAATGAAGCATTAATGCCCCAAATTTCCAAATCCAACTCCTCTAGTATTTGTTTTTTATTTTCTTTTTTCTCTCATGTTAGTCTCTCTTATAGGTAAGGGGGGGGGAGATCCCTGAAAGTTGTTTTAATTTACACATCTCTAATCAATAGTGATGTATAGCATTTTTATGTGAAAATTGACAGCTATGATTTTTTTCTTTTGAAAATTGTCTTTTCATATCCTTTGATGTTTTACAAACTAGAAAATGGATTTTGTTTGCATAAATTCACTCACTTCCCTATACATTAAATGAGACCTTTAAAAGAAACTTCTTGTGACATATTTCCTTAGTTTCTTGTTTTCCTTCTAGTTTTGGCTGTACTAATTATATTTGTGCAAAAAATTTTCAACTTCATGTAATAAAAATGATATATATCACTTCCCATTAGGCCATCATTAACTCATATTGTAATAAATTCTTTCCTTATTCAAACATTTGATAGGTATCTATCATTTTCCATTTTCTTCATCATATTGTCCTTAATGTATACATCATTTATCCACTTTGATGTATCTTGGTATACAATGTTAGGCATTAATCTGTGTCTAGTTTCTGACAAACTGCTTTCTGATTTTCCCAACAATTTTTATCAAATAGTGAGTTCTTCAAAAAGTTAAATATCTGAGTTTACCAAACACTAGACACCTATATTCATATTCTATTGTACATTATGCACGTAATCTATTCCATTGATTCCCCACTTTATTTCTTACTGGTTTTATTTTTTAACTAGTACTAGATTAGTTTGATGATTACAATTAAAAATGAAGATTGAAACCTGGAAGTCCTAGGGTATTTTTCCTTCACTTTTTTTCCATCAATTCCCTTCATGTTTTTGAAATTGTGAGTTTTTTACCCAGATGAATTTTATTATTATTTTCCATGGCTTGTTGTAATGTCCAGACTAGCTCTCTGGAAGACTTCTGGATAAGCCTGAGTCATAGGTCTTAGTGGAGGATTGAAAGAGGCAGAAGAGCTGCCATGTGGCTAGTCAAAGAAGGAGTCTGGAATCTGGAATCCTATCTTGTTCAGAGCTATTTGAACTGGGCACTGCCCTTCCAATGAGTCATAAAACCTGTCTGCCAGAGCCAGTGCATCTTTGTCAAAAATCAAGAAGTTAATTGTGTAAAGAGCTAAAGTTAGAAGTTCTCTAGGGTTACCTGTAGCTCCTGTCTTTTGTTTTTGGAGGAGAGTCTTGATGTCTCTGTTTCTTCTCTCTACTATTGCCTGTCCTTGAGGATTAAAGGGTATGCCAGTGGTGTATAAAATTTTATACTGTGCATAAAATGTGCAAAATGTTTAGAAGTATATGCAGGTGTAATGGGCTGAGGTTTGAGTTGATGCACTGAGGTCCCAAGTCTGTGAGGCTAAATAGTAATTGGGCTATACTCTATTAATATACATGATTGGATAAAGAATGGTCCCTGCCCACTCTCTGTGCAAGTCCTGTTGTGTTCTATAGGAAATGACGATTTTGGTGGGTGGAGGCAGAGAGAGACAGGAAGAGAAGCTGGGAGAGATTGGGCCTGGGTTCCATACTCCTAGCTTCTGCCCATGTGGCTGCTGGTCTAGCTAGCTTCTTGACTCAGCTGCACACATTGCTATCGCTGATTCTCTTCCACCTCCGATCCTTCTTCACTGAGAATAAAGATAGACGATTTTCCCCTAACCTGAATTCCTGACTCCTGCTGATTTAAAAATACACGGTCTTCACATTTGGTGCCCAACAGTGGGAAACCAAGGACTGAAGAAGTCTCTGGTGACCAGGAACTTGGGTGAGTATTGTTAATAGACAAATAGGGAACTTATTTTCTTAAAAACTAAACCAGTAATTTTTTTTGGCTAAAATGGGACAAATGCTAGCTAAAGACTCTCCATCCCCGCCCCCAACCCGTTCAACCCCTTCAACCCCACCCACGAGTGGTGCTATAGAAAGCATGCTTAAGCTGATAGAAGGACAAGGGCTACTTATAACTTGGGAACAGATAGCTAGACTTGTGGGTACATTAAACTGCATCTCCCCTTGGTTTGTAGAGCAGGAGCAGATCTCTCGAGATAACTGGTCCCTGGTTGGACAATAGATGTCCACATATTACAGTGAAAACGGTACTCATTCAATTTCCATCGAGGCATTTTATTTATACAATATAATTCAGTTAGCACTAAGAAACCTTATCCCTAGAAGAAAGAAAAAACCCATTGCTCCTTCTTGGAGTAGCCAAATAGGGAGGCCTGATATTAATGAGGAAGGCAATGAAGAGATTAATGACCATATCCCCACAGGGCATGGAGACTTAAGTGAACAAGGCTGTGGTGACTTTCCACCTCAGGAGGCAGCTTCAGTCCCACCTCAGGAGCAAGTGATTGACTCTCCTCCATCAACTCCACCCTCCGAGATGGAGGGAGGAGTGACAGCACCAGCACCTCTCCCCCCCAGTATCCAATTATGAGTAGATTACAAGAGGGTTTAATGAAGGCCAAAGAAAAGGGCGTGGACGTCAGGGAGCTCCTGCCACACATCTTTCCTGTAATTTCCCAGTTTAATGCCTCCGGTTAAGAAAGTCGAAGATACACCCCTTTTAACAGAGAAGTCATCAAAGACCTGAAAAAGGCTTGCACTCTTTATGGGGCTACACCAGCTTATGTTAAGATGCTGTTACAGAATTTGGCTTTTGAAATCTTGACTCCTAATGACTGGAAATCTATAGCAAGAGTATGCCTAGAACCTGGACAAAATTACATGTGGCTTTCTGAATATAGTAAGCTCTGTAGGATACAAGCCCAACAAAACAGTCAAAATGCTGTGATCACCTGTGACCTACTAACAGGTATAGGTCCCTATGCAGACGTCACAGCACAGGTAAATTATTCAGTAGCAGCATATGAGCAAATTGCTGCTAATGCTATCAAAGTGTGGACTTCGATTCCCAATAAAAATGACAAAGGTGAGGCCTTCACAAAAATAACACAAGGGCCAGATGAACCCTTTGCTGACTTTGTGGGACATTTGCAGACTGCTATCACAAGAACTAATGGGGAAAATTCATGAACAGATGTTTTAATAAGGCAACTTGCTAAGGAAAATGCTAATGAGGTGTGTGAAGGATTTTTAAAGGACTGGCAAGGATGTTTTGAGGAGTTCATAAGACGCGCCACAGTGGGAAAATGCCTTTATAGCCGGCTTGATGCAGACTTCCCAAGATCCCAACATGGTGAAGGTCCCTTCTGGCAAGGGACTTTAGAGAACACATCAATGCCAAATTTGGTAAAGTAGGGGCATCTGAAAGCTCAATGTTGGTATAGAGGCAGAGGAAAGCAGGGGGGAGAACAAGACCCAGACCCCATGTCCAAAAAGCAACAGAGGTCCACTGGGCCTGAATGTAGCAGGTTCAGGGAAACGGGATGAGGGGCCCAGCTCCAGGGCCCCAGGCAAAAACACTTGGGGCAGTGGACCAATGGGGACCCAGAGGTGCCTGTGGGAAACCCCAATATGACCAATCACCAGGAAGCCAATGATGGGGAGAAAGGGATTACACAATCTCAGCCAGGAACAACCTGATGAGAGAAAGGGATTACAATTAGAGAATAGGTTGTATGCAGCTGAGACAACTGAGGGAACACCCTGGAGGGGAAATCTGTTCCTTCCAGCCATGGCCCCTGCCCAGGCACAGTTTGACCATTTTACCTCCTGGGTAGACAAACAGTGTCCATCCAATACTGATGTGGGAAACTGGGGAATATGTAGATTTCCCATCCCAAAACAGGCGACAATGTGTGACTTATCACCCAGGAGAAATAGTAATGGTTTTCCATACAGAACCTAATAAGCACCTGGGATAGTCACCCAATTCTGATTCCAGATCAAAAATCCACAAACTGGACGCAGCTGTAACAACGACCAATTTTGCCCGATCTTTTGCCTTCCATTGGGATTGGTAGACACTGGGGGTCGGATGGTCATTAGAGGGTGCCAGCTGGATCACGGCAAAATTAAAGCAACACCTACATGACTGGGTTAGGGGATAATACGTGAAGTTGTGCTGTCCCCAGAGATGGACTTTTAAGGAAAAAACAGGGTTTTCCTCCTTTTTAGTTGAAAAATCCCCATTCTGTGGGGAAGCATTTTACAGCAATTAGGGTTAAAATGAATACTTCAGTTTTTTCAGGGCTGTGTTGAAGGCCGAAACACTTTCACCTGTTCCTACCAATGGAAAACTGATACACCATGAGAAGAACAGTGGCCCTAATAACGATAAAATTCGGGGCCTTTTAGATTAGTGAAAAGCACCAAGGACACTTAAAACCTTCTCTGTCCTTGGAATTCCACATGTTTGGTTAAAAGAAATCTGGAAAATGGAGGATGTTTAGATTTAAAAAAGTGAATGCAGATGGCTATGGAACTCTTCAGTCTGACTTCATTCCTCCCAGTTCCTAGAGAATGGCCTCGGGTCTTAAATAAATTTGGTTGTTTTTTTCCTCTGGATAAGGAGGATAAAAATTTGTCTTTCGTGGCCAGGTTAACTTAGCTGAGCCTTAAAAAATGAATGGACGTTTTCCACAGGGGAAAACACCCCATATTGTCAAATTATGTTGTGCTGTTTTGCTCCAGTAAGAAACGCATTCCCAAAAGTTATCATTTTCATGGATGAAATTGGGATGTGCACCTGAGGAACAAATATTAAAATTCACAAAAAGCCATAGAAACACTAAGGAATTAATATTATAATAGCACCAGAAAAAATTCGCATGCTCCTTTTCAAAGGGATATGGATACCCTAAGGTGGTTACAGTTCAAAAACTGTCCTTAAGAACAGAAAGCCAATTGAATGATTTTCAGAAATTGATGGGAGGTATCCAATGGATGGCCATTTGGTTTGACTACCCATAGTTACAACCATTATATGACATTTAAGGGGAGACGGGTTTAAATTTCACATGCCAGCATACAAAAGAAGCCGAGTCTTTGGAGAAGTTGAACTGACTTTATCCAATTGGTTGAAAGAGTCCAAAACCCTGGGGAATCAGTTTTGCCCCCAAAGAGGCACCCACAGCGACCTTAATCAATTAATTGTTCATCAAGGAGACGTGTGGATAGGTGGATGAACCTCCCCGGCCAAACCAGAACAAAGCCTAACACCCCCAGTGCTTGTGGCTGAATTTTTTAAAAGGCCACTAACAACGTAATATCTGGGACAAGACCTGACAAGATATACACCTTTTATACCAATACAAATTAATGTGTTTGTGAGACCATCCCAGAGTGGCAAATTTTATTAGCCATGGCTCCAAATTTTATACATGGGTTTTCCATTAAAGATAACAATTTACATAATGTGAATGGTTCTTGAAGAAAAGTTTTAAAGTTTCTCTTAAAGGGACCAGCTATCTTCATGGATGCATCCAAACTAATATTTGTGCTGTTACCTCAGATCTACCTATAAAAGAGAGTGTCAGAACTCCTTTTAGTCCCCATCAGAATGAATTGTATGCGATCATTCCCTTTTATTATTATCCAGGGAAAAAATATTTCTGATTCGGCCTATTCGTAGGGTTTAAAAAATTGCCACAGCCCAAATAAAATTTACCCCCTAATATATATCAAACTCTTTAAAAACTTCAAGAGCAAGTGAGAAAGCATCCAGGTGATCTATATTTACATGATCATTCTCATAGTGGACTTCAGGTCCTTTTGATGGCAACAAAGGAGAAGCCTTCTAACTATGTTGGTCTACCCCTTTGTTCCGAAGCCGGGATCTCATTCAAATATATCAGGCTGCTCAAACTTTAATTTACAATTTGAATAACAAGAGAGGAAGCAGAATAGTAAAAGCCTTCTTGCCTTCCTTTCCACACTCCACACTGCCCAGGGAAGAACCTTGTGGTTTGAGACCCAAGAAATCTGGCAAATGGATGTGACAATTATAAATCTTTTTGGTCGTCTGTCTTTCATCCATGTTGGGTGAACCCTTTTGGTTCACTTTGCAATGCCCAAAAAGAGACAGCCAGTGGTCCTGAATTTCATAAACTTTCCATTATGGTTGTGCATAAAATAAAAAGACAATGGTCCTGCAATTTTTAAAAATTTTGACACTTTTGTGACAGTATAAAGATTTTACACCAGGGCATACCTTTTAACTCAAGGACAGGAATAGGAGAGGAGAAAAGAGAAAGACCCCTCCAAAAAAAGAAAGGGGCGCCACAGGTAACCCTAGGAACAAATCTAGCTCTTTTATCTATTAACTTTTGATTTTTGAAAAGATGCACTGGCTGGCAAAGGTTTTAAACCCACCAGGTGGTGTCCAGGAGAGGCCCATACCTTTGATAATCGCCAGGGTGATGTGGAGAACCTGAAAGGGGGAATGGAAAGGACCGAAGGTTTGACCTTTGGGGAGAGGGTTTTGTTCTCTACAGGTGGAGAAGGAACAGGGGTGCCAAGAGCCAATTTGCCTTGTGCATTGAGAGAAGACAGACCCTGAAAAAAGAAGAAGACCCAAAAATATCGGGTGGTTCTGTTGCTGATTTTGTCACCATTGAAAGAGGGTAGTTATGGCGTTTGACTCATGGACATCAAAGATTGTTGGATTCAAAACCCTAGGAATCATTATTCTCTGAGCCATGGAGAAAACCCTCGGAATCAGGATTTCTGGATATGGGATTTTGAAAACTCTCGGAATCATTGGTTCTCTGGGAAATGATAAGATTGTTACAGGACCAAAATCTGCTGGAATCATTGGATTCCCTAAACATAAAAAGACTTTTGAGGATTAAAAACTCAGGGAATCATTGATTCCCTGACATGCAACAATGGACAAAGATTGGTTTTGACTATCTCTTGATTGCTGAAAAGGTGTAGTTGAATGTTGTTTAATACCTCCATCTAGGACTTCTTTGGGATCTTTTCCAAGACCATGCTGATTTATATTTTTGCTATTCCGCTATTTGCGTGTACAATTCCGTTTGTTACATCCATCGAGGCGCCGACTGTGGGAGAGTCATTCCTAATAGCCTCTGCGTTATTGCTAATGGTTTTTAATACCTTCCATGTGATGGGTTTGTATAAGACCCTTCAAGAAAACCTTAGCAACCCCCCACTTCCCTTTGGTGCTTTTCATCTCCCCCCTGGATGTCGGGGGCGTGAATCTCCAGTGCTTTCACTCCTTTCCGGAAGGGAGGCTGTGATCCCTTTTGGTGCACCTCCTTCCCTGAAGTTGGGAGGTGTGATCACCTCCCCTTGGGGCTCGACTCCTGAGGATTCGGGAAGGCATGACCCCTGTGTTTCAAAAAAAAAAAGCGGGAGATGTAATGGGCTGAGGTTTGAGTTGTGCAAGGGTCCCAAGTCTGTGAGGCTAAATAGTAATTGGGCTAACCATTTTTGATTGATAAAGAATGGTCCCCGCCCACCTCTGTAAGTCCGGTTTCTTAGGAAAGAGATTTTGGTGGGTGGAGGCAGAGAGAAGGAAGAAAGCTGGGAGAGATTTGGGTTCCACTCTAGTTTCTGCCCATGTGGCTGCTGGTCTGCTAGCCTTGCCAGCTGCACACATTGTATCGCCGTTTCTCTTCCACCTCCGATCCTTCTTCACTGAGAATAAAGATAACGATTTTCCCCTAACCTGAACCTGACTCCTGCTGATTTAAAATACACGGTCTTCACATGCGGTCCATTATCTGTTTTTATTGCTTGTGGCAAAATAATTGAAATCTTTTATATAAAATTCAGTGACCACGGGGTTGTCTTTTTTGCTGGCTTAAAAAGAAAATCCTGAAAAGGTGCTTTAAAAACATGGATAAAAAGAAACAACCAAAAGATTATAATGGGTCCATCCATTTGCCAACTTTCATTGGGTCTCAAACCATGAGGGTTCTTCCCAGGGAGCATAGGAGGTGGAAAGGAAGGCGCTAAAGTTTTTACATGTCCTACTTCTCTTTTGCTATCCCAAATTAAATGAAAGACGAGCAGGGATGATTTTGAATGAATTTTTGGCTATGTGAAATAAAGGAGTACTAGACAACATGGTTAGAAGGTTATCTGCCTTTGAATTTCCATAAAAATAGGATCTGAAAGTTCACTATGAGAGTGGACAAGCAAGACATAAATCTTACCTGAATGCTTTCTCACTTACTCTTGAAGTTCCTTAAAGAGCTGATACATATTAGAATTACAAATTTTATTTGGACTATGGCAATTCTTTCTACCACACCTACTGAATTATATTAACATCTCTTGTATAATAAGTAAGAGCTAGCATGATTATATACAATTCATTCTGCTGAGTGGACTGAAAAGGAGTTCTGACTATTCTATTTATAGTTAAGTCATGAGAGTATACAGCACAAATGTTTGGATGCATCTGTAAAGATAATTGGTCCTTCAAAAGGAACCTTAGAAACCTTTTCTTCAAGAATCCATTGCCAATTATGTAATAGCCAGGTTATCTTTAATGAAGACCCATGTGTAAAATCTGGAACTGTGGTCCATAAAATTTGCCACTCTGGGATGGTTTCACAGCATATATTAATTTGTGCATTGGTATAAAAGGTGTATATCTTGTCAGATTTTATTCCAGATAATTGTACTGCTTGCTTAATGGCCTTTAATAAAATTCTAGCCACAAGCACTGGGTAAGGACTAAGGCTTTGTTCTTGTTGTACTGGAGATTCACTCATTCTATCACACAGTTGCCTTGATGAAGGATTGCCATGAGTGCTTCTTCTGTAGTAAAAACTAATATTTCCAAGGGTTTTTGAATAACTCTTTCATTCACATTGGATAAAGCTAGTTCAATGTCTCTCAAGGCCAGAACTCTGAACTTGAAACCAAGGATTCTTACAAGATACTAAGTCAATGGAATTGATAGAAAAAATTGTTGTTTAGCATGGTGCTTAACAGTTCTATAGCTCATTACATGTACTTAGTACTTAATATAGTTCCACAAGATTCACACCTATGATAAGAGAGTGTATAAGCTCGGACAAACTCAGCCAGAAGCAGAACTGGAAGATAGAGACTGTGGTGGTGGTGGTGATCCTCCTGCCTCCCCCACAGAAACCAAGACACATTCAGGAGGACCTCAAGAAGCTGGCAGAGGCAGAGAAGATAAAGGACTGGTGGCAGGAGGTCAAACTCTCGGAACCAAGGAGGAGATAAGCCTCTAAGAAACCTAACCAAGCCCCAGGAAAGGAGACAAGACTTTGAAAAAGATAATAAAGGATTTGGACTTTAACACCTGGCTGCACTTGTAGTGATTACTGAACTGAAATGAAGGCTGCTGCCAGAGACCCTAAGAAAACTCAACAAGAGGACATTACATACTATATCTGATAAGGCCTGAATTTTTTCACTTGTTAAGGCCCACTGTTCTACTCACACTGGTGTATCAGTTTTCCATTGAATGAGAACAGGTGAGAGTGCAGGCAGGCCTTTAACAGCAGCCCTGCCTAAAAAGCCAAAGTATTCAATTGTAATTCTACCTGTTGTAAGAAGTCTCTTCCCCATAGATTGATGGGAATTTTTCAACTACAAAAGGAGTAAAAACTCCTGTTTCACATTTTAATAACCATATCAAAGGGGTAGCACTAGCTTCAGCTGCTATTGATCCTCCTATGCCAGACAAATAGGTGTCTACCTTAATCTTTGGCCAATGACTGGGCCAATTGGCACCTCTAATGACTATATCATCTGCACCTGTGTCTACCAAGCTTTACAATGATATGCCATTTACATAGACAGTAAGCATAGATTGGTCAGCTGTAACAGCTGCAGTCCACAATGTTCCTAGATTCTGTTGCTGGGAGTCAAAATCTGGGTAAATATCACCAAATTGCCTATCAGGAGTATGTCTCAGTAAACCTGATGCTACTACTTCTCCTAGGGCATAAGTCACACATTGTCTACCTATATTAGTGACTGGGATATTATCTACACATTCCCCAGTTTCCCAAATCAGTGTATGGATGAACACTGTTTTGTAAGTACTCTCAGGAAGTGAAATGGTCAAGACTACTGTGCCTGGAGACAAGGGATTCATAGGCTGGAGAGGAATAGATTTCACCTCTCCCAGAGTCCCTCAGTAGTCCTAGCTGCATACAATTCTATTCTCCCCAATTGTAATCCTTTTCTCCCATCAGGTTGCTTCTCGACTGATTGATCATGGTGTAGTACTGAATTTCTAGAGACGATCTGGGTGTAACATTCGCTGCCATCATGCCCCAAGTGTTTTTTTGCTGAGCCCCACTTCCTGTTTCCCTGAGTCAATCTATATTCTGATGTCCAGTGGAAACCTCTGTTGCATTTTGGACATAGGTTTGGGGTCTTTTTCTCCCACCCTGTCTTCACCCTACTTTACCACATTGAAATCATTGATGAGTCTCTCAGGAAATTCCTTACCCAAAGTGACCCTATCTTTCCATGTTCAGATCTTGGGAAGTCTGCACCATAGCCTGGGTATAAAAGGTATTTGTGCCCACTGTGGCATAGCATTTTATGATCTCATCTAAAAGAGTATCCTTGTGTAGTCCTAGTATAATTCTTCTACAAACCTCATTAGCATTTTCTTTAGCAAGTTGTCTTATCATAATTTCTGTTGCCACATTTTCACCAATAGTTCATAGGATAGATGTTTGCAGACATCCCACAAAATCAGCAAAGGGTTTATTTGGACCTTGTCATATTTTCATGAAGGCTTCCTCTCTATCTTGTCTTCCTGGGAGAGTGCTACATGCTTTGATAGCAGCAGAAGCAATTTGTTCATATGCTGTCAAAGGGTAATTAATCTATGCTATAGTGTCTGCATAAGGACCTACATCTTTGTTGGTCAGAGGTAACTGCAATATTAACTCCAGGTTGCCTTTTTCATTGGGCTTGTATTCTTCAGAGTTCACTATACTCAGAAATCCACAATACGTTTTGTCCAAGCTCTAAACATGTCCTTGCTATAGATTTCCAATCATTAGGTGTTAAAATTTCAAAAGCCAAATTCTCTAAAAATAATCTTAATATAATCTTAACATAAGATGATGTAGATCCATAAAGAGTGCAAGACTTTTTCAGATCTTTGATAATTTCCAAATTCAATGGAGTCTATTTTTTTTTCTTGACCTAAAGAGTCAAACTCTTCAATCACAGGATATGGTTCTATTTTTATATCAGATGTATCCTGTCCTTCATTTTTAGCTTTAATTAATGCCCTTTGTAATCCATGTCATAGGGGGTGCTGCATGAGTGGTGCTGATGGTGTCACTGCCTTTCTTCCTCCTCCTCCCTCCACCCACAAAGGCAAAATTGAGGGAGGATGATGAAGAGATGGGGAATGCCCTAATTGCACCTGCTCAGATGTAACTGAGCTGTGAAAGTGAGAAGCACCACAGCCCTTAAGTTCATCAGTGCTGTTTTTGTCTAATTCTTCATGTTTTTCAGTTGCTTTGTCAATAACATTCCCCTTCCCCTTTCTCCTCACACTTCCTTGTCTGGCTGTTCTCCTTAGAACGTTTCCTTTTTTCAGAACTTGTGGTATTTTTTTAAAGACAATTGTATTATAATGTACATGAAGTGTTTCTTCAGGAGTTGAATTAGGATCCATAGCTTCATAATATTCAACTAGTTGCTCTCCCACTAGTTCTCACATACATGGCTCTAATTTTTCTTCTTTAGAGAACAAAGGAGATATGCACTCCAACAAACCAACAAACCTTGCTTCTTTATTAACCTAATTATGCATTCTTCATTTTTCCCTTAGGGTAGAGGAGACTTTTTTCTTAGTATTTGCCCCATTTCACCTAAAAAAATCAAAGTGACTAAATTAGCGCTTACCAAAGTTTCTTGCTTGTCTGTTTTTATACTCATCCTATTTCCCAGTCACAGGGGACTTCTTCACTGAACTCAACCAATCATGTCAGTTGAGCTGATTTGTGCCCTGCTTTGCAAAGTCCTGCATTTCTAGGGCCCCATGTTTGGCTGCCAAAATGTAATGTCTGGATTTGCTCTCTGGAAGACCTCGGAATCAGCCTGAGTCCTTGGTCTTAGTGGAGGAGTGAAGGAGGTAGGAGAGCTGCCATGTGGCTGGTCAAAGATGAAGTCTAGAATCTGGCATCTTCTCTTGTGTCTGTGTCTGAGAGCTGTTGCTGAGTGTTCTCAGTTGTCCCATCCCTTAAATATTTCATTTAATTTTTCAATTAAGATCAGGACATCACTATACCACACTGAGCAAGCATCAGCTACAGAACATTACTTTATTACATCACATAAAGTACAACATTAATTATGTGCTTAACTAGAGAATCATTATTTCATCAGTCATACTGAGTTTTAAGTATACCTTTTCAGAGTTCCAGCCCTCTACAGCTTTTTAAGACTTTTTGATGCTTTTTAAATAAATCAACTTAGGTAGAATCATCATTTTAATTGTATTGGATTGCCTTAGTCATGAGCACTTAATATTTTTCTAAATCATTATATCTGTGTTGTATGAAAAATTTCCATAAATGTATTTGCATAGTATCTGACAAGTAGATTGCAAAGAATTTTTATAGTCTGCAGTTATTTTAAATAGAATTCCTTTTTCTATCTCTTGATTATGGATTTTGCTGGTAATATATAGAAATCCTGATGATTTATGTTAGTTTTATATCATGCAACTTTACTATAGTTCTTAATTATTGTGAAAAGCTTTTAAAATTGACTTTCTGTGGTTCTCTAAATAAACCATCATATCACCTGCAAAGAGTGATGGTTTTGTTTCTTCTTTGCGTACTTTTATTCTTTCAATTGCTTTTTCTTGTCATGTCTATAGCTAATATTATTAGAACAATATTGAACATTAGTGGTGATAATGGATATCCTTGTTTCACTTCTAATATTAGTGGGAATGTTTTAAGCTTATTCTCATTAAAAATAATGCTTACTGTTGATTTTAGATAGATATTTCTTGTAACCTAATTTATTAAATTATAAGGCTCCGTTTATTTTCTATGTTTTGTAATACTCAGAGTCATAGAAGACCAAATAGAAATATTAAATAAGGAAAAAACTCAGAAAAGGAAATAGAATTATCAATACAGAAGCCACCAAATGGACATATATGTATAAGTACTCATGGATTCACACAAGAATTCTACTAAACATTCAAAGAAACATTGTAATTAATAACACAAAAATTTTTTCCAAAAATTATGAGAGCACTCACAAACTAGATAATCCTAATACCAAAACCAAGAAAGGAAAAACAAACAAAAAAGACACTAGATAATTGATCAAAGAATATGAACATTTTTTTTAAAGAAGGATTCAAAACTATCAAATTAAAGACTGCTCTAAATTACTAATAAAAATATAGAAACAAGAATAACTCAAATAAATAATTGCTCCCAAGAAACTGGCAGAGATAAGAAAAGATGGAAATGAGCAGTGTTGGAAAAAAATGTAGGAAAATAGTGTATACTATTGCATTATTACTGAAGCTGCAAATCAGTACTACAATTTTGCAAAGCAATTTCAAATTTGATAAAGAAATTGTTAAAATGTGCACCTTTTGATCTATAAATTTTGTTACTAGAGTTAGAAAGGATTCCATTGACAAAAATAAAGTCCTAATTAATCAATATGAAAAATGTAGAAGCACTATTTGGGTAGCAAAGAATTTGAAACAAAGTAGATGGCCATACATTGGAGTAGGATTAACAAACTGTACATGTGATAGAGTAATGTTATTATTGTAAAAAATTTTAAATGACAAAAGAACCAATATAGAGAGTAAGTACAACAATTTAAATGTAAATAATAAAAATTACAAAATCAAAAGCCTAAAACAAGATATAAGAGAAGATATTCCCTACCACTCCTTTGAAGAGGTGGAAGGTATTTTAATGTGAAACATTGTATACATTCCCAAATTTTTCAATATTTTTACTTGTTTTGCTTAAATGTATATTTTCTTTTTTTTTTTCTAAAATTATTCATGAATTGTAATGGGTCTCTGATGGGGGAAAGGAATGGATATGATTAATAATTATAATGATATAAAAATGTCAGTAATTTCCTTTTCAAAAAGGTGAGAACTTTAGATTAATATTAATAATATTCATTTTTTAAAAAAAATTCTGACAAAATAGTATAACAACTTACTTATAAATCAATTATTATAGAAAAGATGGTTTATATACCAAGTATGAATGATAAATTAAAAATAGGAAAAATCAATATAATTAATAATTTTAAAATTATTTTGGTTATTTCAAAAATGAAGGGAAATTTCAGAAAAGGAGGAAAAAATCCTTCATGAAATATATTTTAGGCAAAAATTTTATAAAATATAGGCATAGAAAGATGTTTAAATGTCATAAAATATACCTATTATGGAAACATATTGGGAAATTTTATAATAAATATAAGAATAAAGCAAGGAAAGCAATTTTCCAGTAGTATTTGCATAGGTCTAGGAATTCTAACAACAGCAAAATGATGAGAAAAATATTAAAATCAGAAAGATAACCAAAGAGGACATAAAACAGCTTTATTTGCTTATTATATGAACAGAGAAGAAATTAATCAATATAATTAATAGCTTCATGAAAGTGGCATACAATAAAATAAACCTGAAAAATCTATATAATTTCTGTATATAATAATATAATCCAGAAGTCAATAATAGAAAATTAACTTTCACTAAAAATATTACAGAGTGCAAAAAATAAGTGAGAATTGATCAACCAAAATATAATTAATGAATCTATTAATTCAAAAATAGCATTATCTTCAAAGAAATATAGACTAAATATAAAAATATTTAAATTTAGGGATGAAAATGCTTCTAGTACACCTATGTCAATATAACACAAATTGCAACACTATCAACATTTATATATAGATTTAATGTTATATTGATCAAACTATGAAAGAGATACTTATGGAACTAAATTAAGTAATAACAAAATTCATGAGATAAAACATAGAAAATCAAGGGGAATAATAAAAAAGGAATTAGAGAGCACATATTTTTAGACCTTTAAGTATCCTCTATAGCCATAACCATCATAATCATTTCAAATCACTATCAATAATAGAAAAAACTCACCAATTGAACAGATTGGAAAAATGAGAATGAGATAATGAATTATAAATTGATGAAAGGATCAATGGATTATTACAGGAAAAGGCATTAAGTAATTAATAGACACAAAGCACTATGCTAAGCACTGGCAATATAAAGTGAAAAGCAAGGTAGTTACAACTCTCACATTCTGACATGGAGAAACAGCAGAAAAAGATTTCAAGTGCAAGTCAGATGGAAAGAAAATATAGTCCTTATGTACATGGACAAAGTTGATAATAAAATAACTTCTTAAATGTTATTTCTACTGATAAAATTATATTGATTTTTTATGATCCATTTGACAAGGATATTAGTGACAATAACTTATTAATGGATCATCAGAAAGAATGCAATGTGAATTAATCAACCAAAATATATTGAAACATAATGCCTTTCCCAACAAAAATTATCTAAGAAAGAGCTCTCTATTTGTGTGCTGCTGGAAATGATACTTAGACTGACATTTTATATTTTACAACAAATTTATAAGAAATACATCACTTGAATGTTTTAAAAAATGTATAATTTAAAATAGAAGAACAGGATGTTATATAGTGTTCACTGGTTTGAATAAGAGATAGATTCAAATTTAAAATTTTATTATTTATTTTTGCATTCACTTTTTATTCTTTAATTAATTAGTTTTGATACACATTGTTTTTGAAATATGTTGGGAGAGAAACATTAGAACAAAAGGAAAAATCCATGGGAGAAAAAAAATCAGAAAAAAAGAATCGAGCATACCATGTGTTGGATTACGTTCAATCTCCATAGTTCTTTTTCTGGATACAGATGGCATTTTCTCTCCAAAGCCTATTGCAAGTACTTTGAATCATGGAATCACTGAGAAGAACCAAGTCTTTTATGGTTAATCATTTTACATTCTTGCTATTATTGTGTACAATGTATTTTCTGCTTTTGCTTGTGTTCAGCATCAGTTTGTGTAAATATTTTCAGGTCTTTCTAAAATAATCATTTGATAGAACAATAATATTCAATTAACTTTACATACCACAGCTTATTCAGCCATTCTCCAACTAATGAACACTTACTCATTCTCCAATTCTTTGTTACCACATAAAGAGCTGCTACAAACATTTTTGCATACATGGGTTCTTTTCCTTTCTTAATGAGTTTCTTGGGCTACAGACACAGTAGTGACACTGCTGGGTCAAAGAATATACAGTTTGATAGCCCTTTGGGCATAGTTCTAGATTGCTTTCCAGAATGGTTGGATCACTTCATAACTCCATCAATGCATTGGTGTCCCAGTTTTCCCACATTTCCTCCAACACTTAGCTTTATCTTTTCCTGTTATCTTAGCTAATGTTGGGGTATCCCCTCACACCTCAGAATTGTTCAATTTGCATTTCTCTAATCAATAGTGATTTAGAGCTTTAATTTCATTATTTGAAAATTGTTCATATCCCTTGACCATTTATCAACTGGTGAATGGCATGTATTATAAATTTAAGACAGTTCTTTATATATTTTAGAAATGAGGGGGGCAGAGCCAAGATGGCAGAGAATACATAGGTCTTTATCTGAGTTCTCCCTGGCATCCTTCAGATCTATAAAAGATCAATCTTCTGAACTGGTTTTGGAATAACATAACTTATTTCCACCAGGAGATATTTGGGAATAATTTTAATTTTTAATTCAAGGGTTCTGATAAAGGCCTCACTTCTAAAATATATAGAGAATTGATTGACTCAAATTATTAGAAGTAAAGCCATTTTCCATTTGATAAATGGTCAAAGAATATGAACAGACAATTTTCAGATCAAGAAATTAAAACCATTTTTAGTCATATGAAAAGGTGCTCTAAATCACTATTGACCAGACAAATACAAATTAAAACTACTCTAAGGAAACATTTCACACTTCTCAGATTGACTAAGATGACAGGAAAAAAATAACAATGAATATTTGAGAAGATGTGGGAAAACTGGGACACTAATACTATACTCAAAGGGTTATCGAACTGTGCATACCCTTTGATTCAGCAGTATCTCTAGTGACCCTGTACCCCAAAGACATCATAAAGGAGGTAAAGGAACTCACATGTGCAAAAATATTTATGGCAGCTCTTTTTTGTAGTGGCAAGAAACTGGAAACTGGGTGGATGCCCATCAGTTGGAGAATGGCTGAATAATTCATAGTATGTTAATGTTAAGGGATATTATTGTTCTTTAAGAAATAATCAGCAGTAAATGTGGCTCTCTTCAACAATGAGATGATTCAAACCTATTCCAATTGTTCAGTAATGAAGAGAGTCATCTACATCCAGAGAGAGGACAGTGGAAACTGAGTAGGGGGCACAACATAGCATTCTCACTCTTTCTGTTGTTTTTTGTTTTCTTTCTCAGTTTTTTTTTCCTTTCTTGGTCTGATTTTTCTTGTGCAGCAAGATAACTGTATAAATTTGTATACATATATTGGATTTAACATATATTTTAATATATTTAACATGTGTTGGACTACCTGATATTTGGGGGGGGGGGAGGAAGAAGGGGATAATTTGGAACAGAAGGCTTTGCAAGGGTCAATGTTGAAAAATTACTCATGCATATATTTTGTAAATAAAAAGCTTTAATTTAAAATGTATGAAATAAAATATATAGAATTACCAAAGAAAACTACATTTTATTAAAATACTTTTTTTGCTCTTCTGCAAAAAAAGAAAAGAAATAAACAGCAGGATGATTTCAGAGAGGCCTGGAGAGATTTACATGAACTGATGCTAAGTGAAATGCAAAGAACCAGGAGATCATTAAACATGGCAATAACAAGATTATGTGATGAACAATTCTAATGCATATGACTGTCTTCAACAATGAAATGATTAACGTCAGTTCTAATGGTCTTGTGATGAAGAGAGTCATCTGCACACAGAGAAATAACTATCACAACATAATATTTTCACTCTTTTTATTGTTGTTTGCTTGCATTTTGTTTTTCTCATTTTTCCCCCTTTTCATCTGATGTTTCTTGTGCAGCATGATATTTGTGGAAATGTGTATAGAACTGCACATTTTTATCATATTTTGGATGACTTGCCATCTAGGGGAGGGGATATGGGGAAAGAAGGGAAAAATTTAGAACACAAGATTTTGCAAGGGTGAATTTGAAAATTATCCATGTATACATTTGGAAAATAAAAAAGCTTTAATAAAAAAAAAAAAAAAAGAAATGAGACCTTTATTGGAAAGACTGATTGTAAAGATTTTTTCCTCAGCTTTGTACTTTGCTTTAATTTTGTTTCTATTGGTTTTGTTTATCCAAATTCCTTTTAATTTAAAGTAATGAAAGTTGTCCATTTTGCCTTTCATAATGTTCTCTAGATCTTTGGTCATAAATTCCTCCCTTCTCCAAAGATATAGTAAGTAAATTATTCCTTATTGTTCTAATTTGTTTATGTCTTCATCTTTTATTCCAAATCATGTGCCCATTTTGATCTTACTTTGATATAGGGTGTGAGATGTAGATCTATACAAAGTTCCTGACATTATTTTCCAGTTTTCCCAGCAATTTTTGTCAAACTGTGAATTCTTATTTCAAAAATTAGAGTGTTGGTGTTAGTCAAGTACTAGATTACTATAATTCTTGATTATTGTGTCATATTTATGTTATCTATTTCACTGACCCACAACTCTATTTCTTAGCCAATACCAGATGATTTTGATTTCTGCTGCAGTATAAAATAGTTTTAGGTTTAGTCTTGCTATACTATCATCCTTTCTATTTCCTCCCATTAATTCCCTTGATATTCTTGACCTTTTATTTTTCCAGATGAATTTTGTTATTTTTTCTAGTTCTATAAATTTTTTTTGGCAGTTTGATTGGTATGGTTTCCTATTGCTATTATGTTTTAATAGAAATGTGTGTTGTATTTTGTCAAAAGCTTTTTCTATATCTGTTGAGATTATCTTATGATTTTAGGTTGATTTTCTTATTGATATGATTGATTATGGGTTCTGTATAATCATTTTTTTAAATGCTTGAAATCAAATATTTCTCCCTCTCTCCCTTCTTTCCAACATCAATTGAGAAAAAAAATAAGTCATATTTATTTAATATATACATTATGCAAAACATATTTGCATGAAAATCATCTTCCCAAAAAAAGTGAACAAGAATGCTTCTATCTGCTCTGAGTCCACCATTTTTCTTTCTTGAGGTGAACAACATTTTCCATTATGAATCCCTTGGAATTATCTCAGATTTTTGTACTAATTAGAATACCCATGTCTTTCACAGTTGTCTGTATTATAATATTGCTATTGGTGCATATACATGTATATATATGTATATATATATATATATATCCATACCTATATATTCTTACATATATATAAACACATATTTACACAGTTTTAAACATTTGTCTAGTACAATATGTATATAGCTGACATATATTTCTCTCTTTATTGAATCTTTGTTTGACTTTGTCTGAGATCAATGACTATTAGCCCTATTTTTATTTTCTAATAAATTGAACTCCTGATAATTGTTATACTGTTTGTGTATCTATCCTATTTCCTATCTTTGCTAACTCTTCCAGTTTAATTCTACTCCTTAACTAGCCTTGCTATTACTTACATATATACATACACATATATTACATACACATATACACAAAAATATAAATTTATATAAACATATAAATGTATTTGTGTGTTTTCTCTAATTAATTCCCTATATGAGTAGATTTTCAGAATTACTATTCTCCCTCCTTTAAAGCCTCTATGCTGCTTCTTCAAATACCTCATTCATATAGTATAACTACTAGTTTTATCTTTTCCTAGAGAGTTTTGCCTTGTACAGTTAGATCATACTCAGCTCTGCCCCAGTTTTTTGTTTCAAACTATCCAATTAATTTGTCAATCTTAAACATAGTTTACATTTTAATGTAAAATCAAAAAAATTGGCTCTTATATATCAAATATTCTATTGAACTCAGGTTTGGTTGAGACAGAGTTCTGAGAATGAGTGAGTTCAATAGTTGTCCATTTTTTTGTTCAATATAATGGTCAATTTTTCTAGACATGATATTTTTGACCATAGGCCTAGTTCTTTTGATTGTCAGTAAATATTACGTCAGTAACTGTGATCTTTTATTGCAGATGTTGCTAAATTCTGTATAATTCTAATTGCAGTTCCATCATATTTAATTTTTTTTTTGTTTAATGTATTAATTGCCCCTTATAACACAATAACATCCCTATATATTTTCCTTGTAGAATCACTTTGAGGTGGCATTTGGTGAATTTTTTTCTATTTCTACTTTCATTCTGGAACAATTTTCTCTCAAGATTTCTTGTGTTATTTTGTCAAGGTTTTTTTTATTATTTTGTTTTTATTGTCACTGCTTTCAGATAATCACATTATTTATTTTTTCTCTTGTTGATATGTTCTCCAGATCTGTTATTTTTCTTGTAAGATGTTTCTCATTTTCTTCTATTTTTTCATGCTTTATATATTGTTTGCTATTTCTTGGTCTCTTATACTTTTACTGGCTTCCACTTCCATCCAGTGTCTCAGAGACCCAGAGTCTTTAAGACTCTGTATCTCCTTTTCTAGTTGGTTAAATTTTTTCATTGTCTTCTTGATTTTTCTTTTTGTTTGTGTGTGTGTGTGTGTGTGTGTGTGTGTGATTCTTTTTCTTTTTGTTTTTCCTCAATTTCATTTGATTTTGATTTTGATTTTGATTTTTTTTATTTTTTTTAATTTAATAGCCTTTTATTTACAGGATATATACATGGGTAACTTTACAGCATTAACAATTGCCAAACCTCTTGTTCCAATTTTTCACCTCTTACACCCCCCACCCCCTCCCCTAGATGGCAGGATGACCAGTAGATATAAAATATATTAAAATATAAATTAGATACACAATAAGTATACCTGACCAAAACGCTATTTTGCTGTAGAAAAAGAATCAGACTCTGAAATATTGTACAATTAGCTTGTGAAGGAAATCAAAAATGCAGGTGTGCATAAATATAGGGATTGGGAATTCAATGTAATGGTTTTTAGTCATCTCCCAGAGTTATTTTTCTGGGCATAGCTAGTTCAGTTCATTACTGCTCCATTAGAAATGATTTGGGTGATCTCGTTGCTGAGGATGGCCTGATCCGTCAGAACTGGTCAACATATAGTATTGTTGTTGAAGTATATAATGATCTCCTGGTCCTGCTCATTTCACTCAGCATCAGTTCATTAAGGTCTCCAGGCCTTTCTGAAAATTATCCTGTTGGTCATTTCTACAGAACAGTAATATTCCATAATTTTCATATACCACAATTTTTCAACCATTTCCAATGATGGACATCCATTCAGTTTCCAGTTTTAGCCACTACAAAAAGGGCTCCACAAACATTCGTGCACATACAGGTCCCTTTCCCTTCTTGATAATCTCTTTGGGATATAATCCCAGTAAACACTGTGGATCAAAGGGTATCACAGCTTGATAACTTTGAGCATAGTTCCAAACTACTCTCCAAAATGGTTGGATTCGTTCACAACTCCACCAACAATGCATCAAATGTCCCAGTTTTCTCCATCCCCTCCAAAATCATCATTATTTTTCCCTGTCATCTTTAGCCAATCTGACAGGTGTGTAGTGGATCTTAGAGTTGTCTTATTTGCATTTCTTGATTAATAATGACTTGAGCATCTTTTCATATGACTAGAAATACTTCAATTTCTTCATCTAGAATTGTCTGTTCAAACCTTTGACCATTTTTCAATTGGAGTGGCTTGATTTTTATAAATTAGAGTTAATTCTCTATATATTTTGGAAATGAGACCTTTATCAGAACCTTTGACTGTAAAAATATTTTTCCCAGTTTATTGCTTCCCTTCTAATCTTGTCTGGCATTAGTTTTGTTTGTACAAAACTTTTCGGTTTGGTATAATCAAATTTTCTATTTTGTGATCAGTAATGATCTCTAGTTCTGCTTTGGTCATAAAGACCTTCCCCTGCCACAGGTCTGAGAGGTAAACTATCCTATGTTCCTCTAATTTATTAATAATTTCATTCTTTATGCCTGGGTCATGAACCCATTTTGATCTTATCTTGGTGTACGGCGTTAAGTATGGATCAATGCCTAGTTTCTGCCCTATTAGTTTCCAATTTTCCCAGCAATTTTTATCAAACAGTAAGTTCTTATTCCAAAAGCTGGGGTCTTTGGGTTTTTCAAAGACTAGGTTGCTATATTTGTTGAATGTTTTATCCCTTGATCCTAATCTATTCCACTGATAAACTAATCTATTCCTTAGCCAATACCAAATAGTTTTGGTAACTGCTGCTCTATAATATGATTTTAGATCTGGTACAGCTAAGCCATCATCATTTGACTTTTTTTTCATTAATTCCCTTGAAATTCTTGACCTTTTGTTTTTCCATATGAACTTTGTTGTTATTTTTTCTAGGTCATTAAAATAGTTTTTTGGGAGTCTGATTGGTATAGTGCTAAATAAATAGATTAGGTTAGGTAATATTGTCATCTTTATTATATTTGCTCGCCCTATCCAAGACCATTTAATATTTTTCCAGTTGGTTAGATCAGACTTAATTTGTGTGAAAAGTGGTCTGTAATTTTGCTCATAAAGTTTCTGATTTTCCTTGGCAGATAGATTCCAATATTTATATTATCAGTAGTTACTTTAAATTAATTTCTCTGTAACTCTGACTGTTGGATTTTGTTAGTGATATATAAGAATGCTGATGACTTATGTGGTTTTTTATAAAGAACTTTTAAAGGTTGTGGATTATCTAAAACTTTTAGCAGAATCTCTGGGGTTCTCTAAGTATACCATCATGTCATCGGCAAGGTGAAATTTGGCTTCCTCATTGCCTATTCTTATTCCTTTAATCTTTCTCAGCTCTTTTTATAGCTAGGTTTCTAATACAATATTAAATAGTAATGTGATAGTGGCAACTTGTTTCCCAAGATCTTATTGGGAATGGTTTCAGTTTGTCTCCATTACATATATTTACTGATGGTTTTAAATAGATGCTGCTGATTATTTTAAGGAAAGTCCATTTTTTCTATACTCTAAGTGTTTTTAATAGGAATGGATGTTGGATTTTATCAAATGCTTTTCTGCATCTATTGAGATGATCATATGATTTTGTTAATTTGGTTATTAACATGGTAATTATATTGATAGTTTCTAATATTGAACCAGCCCATTCCTGGTATAAATCCACTTGATCATAGTGTATTATCTTGGATGATTTTCTGTAGTCTTTTCTAATATCTTATTTAAGATTTTAGCATCAATATTCATTAGGAGATTGGTCTATATTTCTTTCTTGTTTTCACCTACCTGGTTTAGGTATCAGTACCATGTATGTGTAATAGAAGGAATTTGTAGGACTCCTTCATTCCCTATTTTATCAAATAATTTATATAAGCATTGGGAATTTTCTTTAAATGTTTGGTAAAATTCACATGTAAACCATCTGGTCCTGGGGATTTTTTTAGAGTTGTTTAATTGCCTGTTCTATTTCTTTTTCGGAAATGGATATTCAAAAATTCTTCCTCCTCTGTTAGTCTGGAAGTCTGTATTTTTGAGGTATCATCCATTTCACTTAGATTATCAAATTTATTGGCATAAAGTTACAAAATAACCCTTATTATTTTCTAATTTCTCTTATTGGTGGAAAGTTCTCCCTCTTCCTTTTTAAGACTACTAATTTCATTTTCCTCCCTCCTTTTTCTAATCAGGTTTACCAAAGGCTTATCTACTTTATTGGCTTTTTCATAGAACCAACTCTTAGTTTTATTAATTAGTTCAATGGTTTTTACTTTCCAATATTTTTAATTTCTCCTTTTAATTTTAGAATTTCCAATTTAGTATTTGATTGGGGTCTTAATTTTTTTTTAGTTTTTTAGTTAAGCCAATTCATTAATCTTTCTTTTCTGTTTTTTCAAGTGCCTCTAAGGATATAAAATTCCCTCTTATTACCCTTTGGCTGCATCCACAAATTTTGGTATGATGTCTCATCATTGTCATTATCTTGAGTGAAATTATTAATTGTATCTATAATTTGCTGCTTCACCCAATCATTCTTTAAATGAGATTGTTTAGTTTCCAATTACTTTTTGGTCTATTTCCCCCTAACTTTTTGTTGAATGTAGTTTTTATTGTATCATGATCTGAAAAGAAAGCATTTACTATTTCTGCTTCCTTGCATTTAATTTTGAGGTCTTTATGTCCTAATATATGGTCAATTTTTGAATAGGTTCCATGAACTGCTGAGAAGAAAGTATATTCCTTTCTATCTCCATTCAATTTTTCCAAAGATCCAACATACCAATTTTTCTAATATTCTATTTACTTTTTAATTTCTTTCATTTGTTTTGTGGTTTGATTTGTCACTGAGAGTGCAAGGTTGAGATCTCCTATATTACAGTTTTGTTGTTCATTTCTTCTTGCAACTTCTTAACTTTTCCTTTAGGAGTTGAGTGCCATACCACTTGGTGCATATATGTTTAATATTGATATTGCTTCGTTGTTTATGTGCCCTTTAGCAGGATGTAGTTTCCTTCTTATCTCTTTTAATTAGATCAATTTTTACTTTTGCTTGATCTGAGATAAGGATGGCTACCCCTGCTTTTTTGACTTCACCTGAGCATAATAGATTTTGCTCCAGCCTTTTACCTTTACTCTATATGTATCCCCTGCTTTAAATGTGTTTCTTGTAAACAACATATTGTAGGGTTCTGACTTTGATCCAGTCTGCTATCTGCCTCCTCTTTATGGGGAGTTCATCCCATTCACATTTACGGTTAGAATTACTAAATCTGTTTTCCTGCCATCCCAATAACCCCCAGATTGTGCTTTACTTATTCTTGCTTCCCCCAACCTTTTTCCCCCTTTTAAACTTATGTACCTCTCTTGTATCTCGATACTTATCCTCTTTATAATCCCTCCCTCCCCCCCTTTGAGTCTTTCCCCTTCTTTCCCTTATTACTCTTTTTCTTTCCTTTTGTCCCCCATTTTTAATGAGGCAGGAGAATTTTCTCTAAAACAAATGTCAATTATTTTTCTTTGAGCCAACTCTGATGAGAGTAAGATTCACACAATGTTCCTCCCCTCACTAAATTCCCTCAGATATATAAGTTTCCTTAGCCTCTTTGTGGGATTGGTTTTCCTCTTTATCCCTCCTTCCACCTTATTCTGCCATCATCCCTTTTCCATATCTACTTCCCTTTTTTATGTTATATCAGTACAATCAAATTATACATGTATTCTTTTTGTATATCCACAACAGAAATACAATTCTCAAGAGTTATTTTACCTTTTCTGCATCTCTTGAGTTCTATGTTGGAGATCAAATTTTTTGTTTAGTTCTCGTTTTTTCTTCAGAAACAAATGGAATTCATTTGTTTATTAAATGACCATCTTCTTCCCTGGAAGAAAATGCTCCAACTTAGCTGGTAGTTTATTCTGGCTGCATCTCAAGTTCTTGTGCCTTTCAATATCATATTCCAGACCCTTCTTTCCTTTAATGTAGAGGAGCCAGATCTTGGGTGATCCTTATTGTGGCACCTCGGTATTTAAATGGTTTTTTGGCTGCTTTGAAAATTTTTTCCTTAATCTGATAGTTTTGAAATTTTGCCACAATATTCCTTGGGGTTTTTATTTTAAGTTTCTTTCAGAAGGTTTTCGATGAATGCTTTCAATGCCATTTTAACTTCATTCTATTACATCTGGGCAGTTTCTTTGATGATTTCTTGTAAAATAGTATCTAGGCTCTTTTTTTCATCATAGTTTTCAGAAAGTCCAATAATCCTCAGATTATTCTCCTCAAGATCTATTTTCCAAGTCTGTCGTTTTGCAAATTAGATAATTCATGGTTTTTCCAGTTTGTCATTTTTTGTTTTTGCTTGACTGATTCTTGCTTTCTCAATGAATCATTAGATTCTATTTGTTCAGTTCTAATTTTTAAAGAATTATTTTCTTCATTAGCTTTTTTTACTTCTTTCTGTATATGTCCAATTGAGTTTTTGAATGCATTGTTTTGGTCTGTGGAATTTTTTTCCATTTCACTAATTTTTTTAGTGAATTTTTTTTCTTTCCAATTCACAGATCCTACTTTCTTGCGTGTTCTTTGTCTTTTCCAATTCACAGATCCTACTTTCTTGCGAGTTCTTTGTCTTTTCCAATTCACAAATCCTACTTTCTAGTGAATTCTTTATTTTTTCCAATTCACAATTCTTACTTTCCTGAGATTTTTTATTTTTCCAATTCACCAATTTGTTCCCTGCACTTCCTGGGGAATTTTAACTTTTCCAATTCGTATTTCAGGAAGTTGTTGTTTCTTGTAAGGCTTTCTCTTTCCTTTCCATTTATCTTCTAATCTCTTTGAGACTCTTAATGGTTCTCTTCTATGGGAGCATCATGTAAAGGAGGAAGTCTGATGCATTTTTGCTGTTTGAGGTCTCTTCAGGTTTGCTGACCTGCTCTTTTTCTGCATAGAAGCTGTCGATCGTTCTTTTCATCTTTTTATTCATGTTTTAAAGCCTTTAGTGTAGGTCTGTTAGTCAAGGGGGTTACCAGCTTCCTCTGCAGAGCAGGGAAAGATGGAAACTGATTTCCAGCTCTGAGGTATGGGAGTGCTCTGAGTGAGAGTTTTCCTTTCCCCCAACAGGAAGTGGATTCATCACTGGCCGAGCTATCAAACTGCTTAATAGGGCTGAGTGGGTTAGCGATTGCCCTTGGCTAGAGACTAAGGGGTGAAAGTGTCACTGCCCCAGGCCGGAGCCTCTTGTGGGACTGTGAGTATTAGCAGCTGACCGCAGACCACAGACTGCAGACCGCAGACCGCCCGGAACTCCGCCCCAGTGTCTCTGCCCAATGCAAATCGGCCCTGGAAAAGCTCTATGGCTCCAAGCCGATCTCCCCACTGCGCAGACTGGAGGCTAACCCGGGCTGTGTCCTCTTGCCGTGCAGGATCACAACTGCCCCAAGGAAAAGCCCATACTGCGGGTTGGGGCTGCGCGCTTGTGCTAAGATCTGTGCCTTCACCCTTGGTTTGAGACTTTCCTAGGAACCTAATTTCTCTCCCCATCTGCGCCGATCTCCCCCCTGGCCCCGGAACCAACCTTTTTTGGCGAGACTGCGGATTTTCTTCTGCCGGTGAGTTGTTCTACTTCTTATCTTTACGAATTGTAGCAGTCAAGACTATTTTTGAGGCTCGATATAATATTGATAAAGAGGGTAAGAGAAGAGCTTAGAAAGTCGTGTGTGTCTTCTCCGCCATCTTGGCTCCGCCCCCCTCTCATTTGATTTTTAAAGTATTTTTAACTTTTATAAATTTTTTTCTGGGCAGATAGCCAATTAAAATTTTTCTTTGGGGGTAAACAGGCTTTTATATTTCACTGTCCTCCTCTAGAGAAGAACCCCAGTCTTCCCTATTTCCATAATAAGTTTCTGCATCTTAGTTCTTTCTTCTTTGCATGTTCATTTTTTTTAAAAAGCAAGAACTATTTGTGTAATAACTTTTCTTTACTTCAGTTCTTCCATCTGATCTGGAACTCCAAAACAACCAAAAACTCCATCCTCTTACAAGTACTTGTATCCAGCAACAATTCTTTACTGCTTCTGCATTCACCAATTGTGCTGGTTTTTTCTTACCCAGGTCTACATCTCAGCAGTACAGCTGGAGCTGACATTTCTTATCAACTGAGATTCCCCCATACTTCATGAATTCAGATCCCAGATTCCCCAAATCATCCAGCAGGTGAAAGTTCCTATGATCTGAGCTCTGAACTCACCTTTCCCTATAGTAAGTTCATGTCATTTCTGTGGAACTACATTGGAGGTGTTTACTCTTCACACAGGTTAAAACTCTGGTCTCAGGGTCTTTATTTAAGTCTTTTTAATAAATGGGAAAGCCAAAGCAATTACAAAAGATAAAATATGTAACTTTAAATATGTGAAATTAAAATGTTTTTTCACAAACAAGATCAATGTTTAAAGTGAGGATGGAATAGATAACTGGGGGGGAAAAACACTTATAGTAAACCTTTTTGTTAGAGAGATTTTGTATCTAAGATTGACATGCCACTAAAAGAAATATTTAAGATCAAAAGCTGTTCCCAATAGAAATGTCTGAAAAATACATAAACAACAAAGTTTTCAAAGAAGAATTTCAAACTGTTAACAAGTTTATGAAAGAATGTTCCAAATAACGAATAAAAACACCAAACCAATACCAAAAAAACAATATTACTAACTTTTCTTTGTATGTTTAACAGTCTACTAATCACACTGTCAAGGAGATATTTACAAAACTGGATTAAATAATAGCGCAATCAATTTCTGAGGTTTCATCCTACATCCATAAAATTTCCAAAAATAACAAAGGGATTAGTTAATGCTCTGTTTTCATTTTTGAGTGACAGGCACACTAGAACATTTTTGGTGGAGCTGTAAATTGATCCAATTATTGTAAAAAGCAATTTGTAATTATGCAAACAAAATTACTAAAATGTTTATATTATACTGTATATTCAAAGACAGAAATTACCTTGCTAGACATATACTATAAGAATCAAAAAGACAAAGGCTTTATGTTTGCCAAAATATTTATAGTAACAATTTTTGTGGTGATAAGAATGGGAAGCAAGGTAAATACCTATTTATATGTGAGCTGTTAAGCAAATTATAATACGTTTATGTGATTGATTATTGTATCTTGAGAACAAACATATATGATGAATATCGAGATGATTGGAAATGCTTGTGTTAACTGGTGCAAAACAAAGTATTCTGAATCAGAAAATAATATATACAAAGATTATGAAAATGGAAATGAAAAGAACAATCACTATTGTATAACTGAAACTGAAGCTTTTAAAATGATAAAGAACATGTTTGATTTCAAATAACACATATAGAAAGATCTTATCTTATTCCTTTTCAGAAACATTTATTTATAGATATGAAATTTACATCATTTTTTTCATTATATCAATTGACAGGCTAGGTTAGATTATTCAGATGAGTTGATGGGAGTGAATCATAGTCTAAGGTCTGTTTGATATAGTGTTATATGAGTTTGTATTCGTCTACCAGCAATACAACTCTGCCTCCAAGCAGAATTCCTAAGAGTGGAATAGATTAACTTTCCTAAGAAAGATTGAGCAAGATTTACTGGAGATGTGGCTTATAGGGCACTCTTCCAATAAGAAAAAAGAGGGGGGAAAATCAAACCCAAAAGAAAGAGATATCCAGAGTGAATGCTTGGATGCGATTAGTTCAGAGATAGACACTAGTTGTCCTTTTCTGTGTTACACAGGATAGTTTTGAGGAGAAATGCTTTATTGCCAGGCCAAACCTTGATCAAATAGGTTAGAGAGAATTGTTGAGTTTAATGTAAAATACATCATATTGCTTAGTAGTAAATGAAGGTACTTTGGAATCAACATTTTCCCTGCATCATTCACAAAGGGCTGTTCATGTGTGAGAAATTTAATCACTAAATATTTTCTGAACAATGGAGGTGGCTGCAGTGATTGGTCTTTGTCTTCTATAACCTTTCTAAGTATCAGCAGCCCCTCTTCTGTATTCCTTTGCAAAAGCGGGAATTGAAAGCACTTGACATACAAATTCAATGTTTTCATAGCTCCTTTTTAATGCCTACATATAAATAAAGGGCTCCAAGGTTAAATCAACATTTCATCCTTGTTGGCCCCCACCCACTTTATAGGCTTAGCTTTAACCCCAAACCTGGATTTACTCATAGACATCTATAACAAGCATCATTCCTGCAGAATTTTCTGCAGCCTGAGAGCGTGCTTTGCAATTGCAAATGGAGTGCAGATAATGGAAGTCACTGCTCCTTTCTAAAGGGTGATTTTTCTAATGGGTATTTGAATTAGATTATACCCAGTTGGAAGACTTACTATACTTGCTGCACTGAACATGGAGGTGAATTTAAGAAAAAAAAAAAAAAGAATCATGTGAGTTCCTGTGAAATGAGTTTTTGCTTTTGCAGGTTCAATGAAAAAAAAAATGAAAATGGAAATGTGGCAGGTAGTCTGAGCATATGCCTAAGAAGGATAAACCCACTTTCTCTTCTGCATAAAAGGTCTTGTTATGTGAAGATCGTGTATTTTTAAATCAGCAGGAGTCAGGAATTCAGGTTAGGGGAAAATCATCAGTCTTTATTCTCAGTGAAGAAGGATCGGAGGTGGAAGAGAATCGGCGATAGCAATGTGTGCAGCTGAGTCAAGAAGCTAGCTCGACCAGCAGCTCGGAGTCTCAAACCCAGGCCCAATCTCTCCCAGCTTCTCTTCCTGTCTCTCTCTCTGCCTCCACCCACAAAATCTTCATTTCCTATACAACACATCAGGACTTGCACAGAGAGTGGGCAGGGACCATACTTTATCCAATCATGTATATTAATAGAGTATAGCCCAATTACTATTTAGCCTCACAGACTTGGGACCTCAGTGCATCAACTCAAACCTCAGCCCATTACATTTCCAACTTTCTTTTATTTTAGAACACAGGTGGTCGTGCCATCCCTGACTCCTCAGGGAGGTCAGAGCCCCCAAGGGGAGGTGATCACAGCCTCCCTGACTTCTCAGGAAAGGCGGTGAAAGCACTAAAAAGGAGATGATCACGCCCTACCTGACATCTCAGGAAGGGAGATGAAAAGCACCAAAGGGAAATGGGGGTTGCTAGCGGGTTTCTGGGCTGAAGGGTCTTATTATGCACAAACCCATCAGCATGGGAGGTATTACACAAGCACATAGCAATAACGCAGAGGCTATTAGGGATGACCCTCCCCTCAGTCAGTGCAGGCTCGATGTGGTGTAACAAACATGAATTGTACACGAAAGTAGCAGAATAGCAAACAATATAAATCAACATGGTCTTGGAAAAGATCACCAGAAGTTCTAGAAGGAGGGTATGTAAAGCACTGTCTCCCATTAAAATGTCATATAACGGTTGTAACTCATAGGTAGTCAAACCTCACATACAGGTAGTCAAACAGTCACACATACACCTTCTTCAGCAGCCAAGAGATACTCCAAAACAAATCTATTGTCCATTGCTTCACATGTCAGGGAATCCAATGATCCCCCTGAGTTTTTGAAGTCCTGCAAAAGTCTTTTTATGTGTTAGGGAATCCAATGATTCCAGCAGATTTTGAAGTGTTGTAACAGTCTTATCATTTCTCAGAGAATCCAATGATTGGTGAGAGTTTTCAAGTCCTATGTCTCAGAGAACCTAATGATTCCTGAGGATTTTCAAGTCCTGTGTCTCAGAGAATCCAATGATTCCTGAGGGTTTTCGAGTCCTATGGCTCAGAGAATCCAATGATTCCTGAGGGTTTTGAAGTCCAACAATCTTTGAGGTCCATGAGTCAAACACCATAACTGCCACCCTCTTTCAATGGTGAGCACAATCAGCAACAGAACCACCCGATATTTCTTGGGTCTTCTGTTTTGTTTCAAGGGTCTGCTCCATCTCTCTGCGAACCACCCGATATTTCTTGGGTCTTCTCCTTTGTTTCAAAGGTCTGCTCCGTCTCTCTGCGATGGACAAGGCGAATATGGCTCGTTGGCACCCATCTGATTCCTTCTCCACCTGTAGAGATACAAGCAAACCCTCTCCCCAAAGCAGTCAGCCTATCTGGTCCTTTCCATTCACCACTTTCTGGGTCTCTCCACATCACCTGGCGATTATCAAAAGATAGTGGAGCTGCTCGCACTGGACACTGACCTTCTGGTGGGTTATAAAACCTGTCTGGCGGAGCCAGTGCATCTTTGTCAAAAATCAAGAAGTTAATAGTATAAAGAGCTAGATTTAGAAGTTCTCTAGGGTTACCTGTGGCTCCCCCTTTCTTTTGTTTTTGGAGGAGCGTCTTAATATCTCTGTTTCTCCTCTCCACTATTGCTTGTCCTTGAGGATTAAAAGGTATGCCCGTGGTGTGTAAAATCTTATAATGTGCACAAAAGTGTGCAAAATGTTTTGAAGTATAAGCAGGAACATTGTCTGTTTTTATTGCTTATGGCACAACCAAAATGGCAAATGCTTGTATGAAGAATTCAGTGACCACTCGGACTGTCTCTTTTGCTGCTGGCATTGCAAAAGTGAATCCCGAAAAGGTGTCTACCACTACATGGATGAAAGATAGACGACCAAAAGATTTATAATGGGTCACATCCATTTGCCAGATTTCATTGGGTCTTAATCCACAAGGTTCTTCCCTGGAGGCAGTGTAGGAGCGTGGAAAGGAAGGCAAGCTGTACAGGCTTTTACTATGCTCCTGGCTTCCTCTCTTGTTATTCCAAATTGTAAACATAAAGTTCGAGCAGCCTGATGTTATTTAGAATGAGATGCCTGAGCTTCTTGGAACAAAGGGGTATTGACCAACAGAGTTAGAAGGCTATCTGCCTTCGAATTGCCATCAAATATGGGACCTGGAAGTCCACTATGAGAATGGACATGTAATATATAGATCTTACCTGGATGTTTTCTCACTTGCTCTTGAAGTTTCTTAAAGAGCTGATATATATTAGATGTTGCAATTTTATTTGGGCTGTGGCAATTCTTTGTACCACACCTACTGAATAGGCCTAATCAGATATTATATTTATGTCTCCTGGATAATAAGTAAGAGCTAGAATGATCGCATACAATTCATTCTGATGAGTGGACTGAAAAGGAGTTCTGACTACTCTCTTTATAGTTAGATCATGACAGTACACAGCACAAATATTATGTTTGGATGCATCTGTGAAGATAGTTGGTCCTTTAAGAGGAACTTTAGAAACTTTTTCTTCAAGAATCCATCTCCAATCATGTAATAGTCTAGTTATCTTTAATGGAGACCCATGTAAAAAGTTTGGAGCCATGGCTAATAAAATTTGCCACTCTGGATGGTCTCACAACACACATTAATTTGTGTATTGGTATAAAAGGTGTATATCTTGTCAGGTCTTGTCCCAGATAACTGTACTGCTTGCTTAGTGGCCTTTAACAAAATTCTAGCCACAAGCACTGGGCAGGGTGTTAGGCTTTGTTCTGGTTGTGCCGGGAGGTTCACCCATTCTATCACACTGTGTCCTTGATGAAGGACTGCTGTGGGTGTCTCTTGTGTGGCAAAACTGATATCTCCAAGGGTTTTTGAGTGACTCTTTCAACCACATTGGATAAAGCCAGTTCAACTTCTCTCAAAGCCTCTTGAGCTTCTTTTGTAAGCTGGCTTGGTGAATTTAAAGCACTGTCTCTCATTAAAATGTCATATAACGGTGGTAACTGATAGGTAGTCAAACCTAACACTGGTCACATCCATTGGATATCTCCTATCAATTTCTGAAAATCATTCAATGTGTTTAGCTTTTCTGTTCTTAAGGAGAGTTTTTGAACTGTAACCAGCTTAGGGTATCCTTCATATCCTAAATATTGAAAAGGAGCATGTCTTTGAATTTTTTCTGGTGCTATGTATAATTTGTAATTCCTTAGTGTTTCTATGGTCTTTTGTAGACATGCTTCTAACATTTGTTCCTCAGGTGCACATCCCAAAATGTCATCCATGTAATGTAATAGCATAACTTTTGGGAATGCTTTTCTTACTGGAGCAAGAGCAGCAGCAACATACATTTGAACATAGTAGGGCTGTTTTTCATTCCCCTGTGGCAAACTGTCCATTCATATCTTTTATAAGGCTCAGCTAAGTTAACGCTGGCCACTGAAAAGGCAAATCTTTTCATATCCTTCTTATCCAGAGGGATAGAATAGAAACAATCCTTAATATCTATGACCCAAAGAGGCCATTCTCTAGGCAACTGAGTAGGAAATGGAAGTCCAGGCTGAAGAGTTCCCATAGTTTCCATCTGTTCATTCACTTTTCTTAAATCCATTAACATCCTCCATTTTCCAGATTTCTTTTCACAACAAACACTGGGGAATTCCAAAGACTTAGAGAAGGTTTTAAGTATCCTTGGTCAAGCTGTCTTGTACTATATCTAATAAGGCCTGAATTTTATCTTTGATTTAATGGGCCAGTGCTCTATCCACACTGGTGTATCAGTTTTCCATTGATAGGAACAGGTGAAAGTGTTGGAGGTTCAAAGCAGCCCTGTTAAAAAACTGAAGTACTCATTTTTAACCCTAATTGCTGTAAATTCCTTCCCCACAGATTGATGGGGATTTTTCAATATAAAAGGAGGAAAACTCGTTTTGTTTCAAAAGTTATCTCATAGGGACGACTAACTTAGTTATTGATCCTCCAACCAGACATGTAGGTGTCTGCTTTAACTTTTTAGTGATGGGCCATGGATTTAATGACCGTCCGATCTGCACATGTTCACCAATCTTCCAATGGAAGGCCATTTATATAGATTAGCATAGGTGGTGGTTACAGCTGCTGTCCAGTAAATTGCTGGATTTTGTGATCTGAATAGAATCTGGGTGACTATCACCAGGTGCTTATTAGGATTCTGTATGAGTAAACTTATGCACTATTTCTCCTGGGTGATAAGTCACACATTGTTGCCTGTATTGGTGATAAATCTACACATTCCCCAGTTTCCCACATCAGCATGTGGATGGACACTGTTTTGTACATACCCTCAGGAGGAAAATGGCCGCCTACTGTGCCTGGAAGCAAGGATCCATAGGCTGAGAGGAACAGATTTCACCCTTTCCAGGGGTTATTCAGTTGTCTCAGCTGCATAAACCTCATTCTCTAATTGTAATCCCTTTCTGCCATCATTGGCTTCCGGCTGATTTCATATTGGGGATTCGTTCAGGCACTTCCTGGGTACCATTGTCTGCCATCATGCCCTGTGTTTTTGCTGCCCTGGGGCTGGGCCCCTCCTTTTACCTGAACCGTCTACATTCTGAGGCCCAATGGAAGCCTCTGTTGCATTTTGACATGGGGTCCGGGTCTTGTTCTCCCATCCGTCCTCTCACCTCTCTATACCAAATTGAGCTTTCAGATTCTACTTTACCACATTGAAAGTTGAGTGTCTCTAGAAGTCCCTTGCCGGGGAAGTCTGGCATCATAGTCTGGCTTTAAAAGGCATTTGTCCCACTGTGGCACAAAGGCCTTATGAACTCCTCTAAAGGACATCCTTGGCAGTCCTAGTATAACCTTCCACCCTTATTGATTTTCCTTAGGTTGCCTTATTAAACATCTGATGGATTTTCCCCATTAGTTCTTTGTAGCAGTCTGCAAAATCCCAAAAGTCAGCAAAGGGCTCATATGGCCTTGCATTTTTTTTTGGAAGGCCTTACTTTTGTCTTTCACTTGTGAATCGGCCAGCCTTGATAGATTAGCAATTTGCTCATATGTGCTACTGAATAAAATCTGTTTGGGACGTTCGATATGGACCTACCTTTAGTATCATAGGTTATCGCAGCATGAACAGCATTTTGACATTTTTGGGCTTGTATCTTAAGAGCCACTATATTCAGAAAGCCACATGTAATTTTGTCCAGGTTCTAGGCATACTCTTGCTATAGATTTCCAGTCATCAGGAGTCAAGATTTCAAAAGCCAAATTCTGCAACAGCATCTTAACATAAGCTGATGTAGCCCCATAAAGAGTGCAAGCCTTTTTAAGATCTGTAATGATTTCTAAGTTAAAAGTGGCGTATCTTCGACTTTGTTGACCTGAGGCATTAGACTGGGAAATTACAGGAAACATAAGTGGCTGAAACTCCTGGATGTCCACACCCATTTCTTTGGCCTTCATTAAGCCCTCTTGCAGTCTCCTCAAAATTGGTGCTGTCACTGCCCTCCCCGCCCCCCCCCACAACACACACACTGCCTCTCCTCCCTCCATCCCGGAGGGTGGAGTTGGTGGAGGAGAGTCAATCACTTGCTCCTGGGGTGGGGCTGAAGCTGCCTCCTGAGGGGGAAGGTCACCACACCCTTGCTCACTTAAGTCTCCATGCCATGTGGGGATATGGTCATTAATCTCTTCATTGTCTTCCTCCTTAATATCATGGCTAATTTGAGGAGCAGAAGGAGCCACAGTTTTTTTCTTTCTTCTAGGGATAGGGTTTCTTAGTGCTAACTGAATTATATTGTGTAAATAAAATGCCTCGATGGAAATTGAATGAGGACCATTTTCTCTGAAATACCTGGACATCTCTTGTCCAACCAGGGCCCAGTTATCTTGAGAGATCTGCTCCTCTTCTATGAACCAAGGGGAGGTGCAGTTTAATGTACCCACAAGTCTCACTACCTGTTCCCAAGTTATAAGTAGCCCTTGTCTTTCTATCAGTTTAAGCATGCACCACTCTTGGGTGGGGTTGGGGGCAGGGATGGAGAGTCTTTAGCTAGCATTTGTCCCATTTTAGCCAAAAAAGGATTACTGGTTTAGTTTTTAAGAAAATAAGTTCCTTTTTTGTCTATTAACAATACTCATCCAAGTTCCTGGTCACCGGAGAGTTCTTCAGTCCTTGGTTCCCACCGTTGGGTGCCAAATGTGAAGATCATGTATTTTTAAATCAGTAGGAGTCAGGAATTCAGGTTAGGGGAAAATCATCAGTCTTTATTCTCAGTGAAGAAGGATCGGAGGTGGAAGAGAATCGGCGATAGCAATGTGTGCAGCTGAGTCAAGAAGCTAGCTCGACCAGCAGCCACACAACCAGCAGCTCGGAGTCTTGAACCCAGCCCAATCTCTCCCAGCTTCTCTTCCTGTCTCTCTCTCTGCCTCCACCCACCAAAATCGTCATTTCCTATACAACACATCAGGACTTGTGGGGAGAGTGGGCAGGGACCATTCTTTATCCAATCATGTATATTAATAGAGTATAGCCCAATTACTATTTAGCCTCACCTACTTGGGACCTCAGTGCATCAACTCAAACCTCAGCCCATTACATTGTTGCACAAATTAGACCAGTGTTATAGCTAGCCTTACCTTTAGGTTATACATTTTTAACTTTCCAAACTTGGAAATACTATGGACTCAGAAATCATTTATATTCCCAAATATGTCACTGTACTTTTGCCAAGTTGATATTGAATTTGCCAAGTTGTTGCTTGATTGGTTATCACAACAAAAATAGAAAAAAAAATAGCATGCCAGTTATGCTTGGAAAAATACAACTTTATGTTAATAGAAAGTTGTTTTTAGCATGACGTCTTCTGTTTTCTTTCTTTTTGAGGATAAAGTGTAGAAGGAGCTGAGGTCAATTGCTTTTGAAATACTAGACTTTGAGGAAGTGTAGGATTTTTGTTATTGTTTCTTCATTATTTTGTAATTCCTCAATGAAAGCATGCCCTTCAATGAAAGTTATTCCTAAAGAATTCTAATTCATATTTATGATGGCTTTACTATATAATATATGAATATTCTGTGTTTGAAATAATCACTGACCAGTAAATGCATCCCATAGGTCATACTCTCCAACAACTGGTAGACTAAGCTAATTGGTGTCTGTTGATTGCATGAGTCAGGATAAAGAATTTATTATCATAGCAGCTTTTATTATATCAGTTATTATCATAGCTTTCTCTAAGTATAAGAGAAAGTAAATTAATCCAGCTGTTACATTTATAAAGAGACACAGATCTATCCCATGACCATTCTTTGTTGAAATCTTTTATATTCAACTGATGATATTTAGTTACACAGTGACAAAATCTTACAGTCTTCTGTCACTTACTATCACTAAACATTAAGGAACAGTGTACATGAAATTCTTACACTACATAAAGCACCCTGTTAATTACTGTTTGCTCCCCTTTAGAAACAGATCTTAGTTACTACTCATATGGTCTGTTTCATTTGGATTATATCTAACAAAAACACTTTAAGCATGCAAATTTACATACAATGCAAATTGATACAATGTATGCAATTCACACAGAATTATAGAGAAAGACATGAATATATGAACACATTTATAATACATGGGTAAATATTCAGTTGCATTTGAAACTTAGGTATGTTCTTAATGTTTATTCCTTAGTCCAAACCAGTGATTTCATCAATGAAGGTAAATGTATAGGAAGCTCCCAGTGTGAGAATAAGACAATACAATCAATAAATTGCCTGTATCTAAAAGCCTTAGAAAATTCTCTGAAGTGCCAAGAGTCTTAATGCTTTCTCACGGTCAGAAAGCTAAGATATATATAATTAGATGTGAAACAAATACAGGTTCTCTTGCCTCAAAGACTAGTCCTCCAAAACTTGATTCTATAATGACTTGCACATAGTAATGATAATGCTTAAAAGTTTACAAAGTGCTTTTAAAAAGTCTCATTTTGTACTCTTCACACTGTGGTAAGTGATATTATTGCCTATGTTTTGTAGATGAAGAAACTGAGACATAAAGAAGTTAAATCAATTGTCCAAAGTCACATACTCAAGAAGTATCTGAGACTGAATTTGAGCTCAGATCATATTAACTCCCGATATCATACTGCAACCACCTACCTGTCTATTACTTGGTACTTATTTTGTACATGTTAGAATGGACTGTATTTATTTGATATGAAATTTCAGTTATTCCAGCAATATGCAACCAGCTCTAATGAAGCTATAACATTATTCAAAGTCATTTTGAAATGTTTAAGTGTAATATATTGAATAATTAATGTTCTCTGTGGATATCTCTCACACATAAAGGGAACTATTTTTCCTCCATTTAGAAAATTCTACAGAAGACTGAAATAAAACAAAATTCTTTGCCTTAAATTGCCTTACGTCTAGCCATCACACAGTTAATGGCCATTTTAAATTGATGTAGCTATTCCTCTCATTTACGTTAGCTTTCTAACTTTATGGGTTTCTTTTTTCATTAGAATGTAATCTTTTTGAGTGTAGAGATTGTCTTTCTTATGTTTATATTTCTGGTCTTTAGGATAGTGCTTGACACATATACCAAATATTATTTATTTCATTTGTTCTTTCAAAGGATAAACCATGCTTGGGACATTCCAAACTATCAATATATTCTATTAATGGCACCATGGTATTGTTTGCTTCCTATCAAAGCTTGTGTTGTAGTTGCTCATCACTTTGCAGTGACTCCAAGTGATGTATCATGTTTTTTTTTTTTTTTCTTGATGATCTTCAGCTATCTTTATGATCATACGTTATCCTGTCCAACAATTCCCTAGGAATTTAGTACTCTATACAATATTCTTTCTTTCCTTTAGGGAAGTCTATAACTTTTTTTAGGCTAGTACTTTAAACTTCTTCTTTCAGCCATCTACTTTGCTTTAGACATTGTCCTTATCTAGAGGAAAGGAAAGGGAACACAAATTTGTATGATATTTATTGTATGCCAGGGACTATATTAATGCCTTTACAAATATTATCTCATTTAATTCTCACAACAATCCTTTAAGGCAGATGTTTTTATTATCCCCATTTTACAATTAAAGAAACTGAGGGAAAGTGTGGTTAAGTGACTTATCTAGCTAGTAAATGTCTTCCTGAATCCAAGCCCAGTGCTCTATCTATCTTCTCCATTTGACTCATTAACTGAGCTACTATCCTTTTGCCTACCTGTTCCGTCCTTCTTAACTCTCCTGGAACTACTATAATTAGTATTCTTCTTCTTCTTCTTTTTTTTTTTAACAAAGGTTAATAGACTTTTTAGGTCTGTGGTTTTTGATCTAATGGTTATAAAGCTCTATTTATATTTCCTCATCCAGATTATACTCATAAATTAACAGAGATCTAGAATAAAATAAAGCTTACTATTTATTTTTTTCCTTATAACTCCTCAATTTGACTCTTCTCTGACCGGAATTCTTTAGTTAACTGTTCTCTTTCTTACTATCTTGCTTTAGTCTCTCATTTTAACTGTCAACTAAATTTTGCTAAACAACCCATTTTACTTCCTTAGTCTTATAACCCAGTATGTAGGCAGTATCCACAGGGCTAATTGAAAAGGGGTTTGAGTTATACTTTGGCATGATGTGTTATAGTGGGGAGAGAATTTTCATATTATCTCTACCTCTTCAGTTCTTTGCTAATAGTAGGGGTTGGAATAAATAGGAAAGGTTCAAAAGCTAGTGACTTTCCACATACTTTATTGCAGCAATATATCTTAGCCTGATATTTACCCTACGTCTATCTACATTGTCTTTTAGCATCTATGTGCTGTGTGACTAAAAGAAATAACATTAATTAAATGAATGAATAAATGAATGCTAAAGGAGGAATAAATGACTTAATTGATGCAGAGAGTGATCATCATCCTTCCAGTGTGTCATAAAGGTTTGCAATCTCAGAATAATACTTGGCTCATCCTTTCCTCATATACTTCATATCCAACAGTTGTGGAGTCATATTCCTTCTAAAGCACCTATTGCATCTATATAATTCTGTTCACTCCCATGGTCATGGTTCTAATTTAGGACACTATTACCTTTTACCTAGACTATTATAACAGTAATCATATAATTAAATTTTCTACTTCTTTTTTGTCTCTTCTTCATTCCACGCTCCCTGCAACTCCCAAATTAGTTTTCTTAAAGTATAGATATACCAATGTTCATGTCTTTGTTTTCTATTTTTGTTCAGTGACTTCTGATCATCTCTGGGACAAAATTCAAAGTCTTATTTTGGCATTTGAAGCTTTCCTGATTTTGTTTCTTTACACTTTTCTAAGACTCCTCAATTTTACTTTCTTTAATATCATCTGAGTGTTCCTTGAACTTATCATTTTTTCTCTCACTTCCATAAGCTTATATAGATTTATTTTTAATTATTGAAATGAATACCCTCCTCACATCTTCTTAATATCTTGACCTTCCTTTAAGAATTACTTGACATGTCACATCTTATGGGTTCTTGATTTTTCTATGCATTAATGCACTTTTCCTGTCCTTATTTGCATGATACATGTAATATACATTGAGTATAAACATTGCTTATTTTTAATTTTGCTTTACTCAGTTCTCAACATGCTGCTTCAACATATTAATTTATTTTGAATTATTCAGTTGGAAAGTGGTTAAAATTTGAGTTGAGGGAAGGAATACTCACTGATAATAACAGATACTTAAAGGACTGGAATAGTAGTACATAATGACTGACAAAGTCATTTATATTTCTAGTCTACTACGATCAAATTAATTATCCATATTCCACTTCACTTGCCATATTTTGTCTAAATGTCAAGCAGGACAACATTATTGTTTTTCTTCTATTTAAACACATAAATCCTTTTAAAATATATTTTTTTCTGCTTTTAAAGCAATATTTTTGTAACAATTCCATCCAAAATTATTGTAAATTTATTTACAAGAGAAAAAAAAACCACTTCAGCTGTTCATTATATGACCTGAACTCCATCTCTTTTATAGTTTTGTAAATCCTTGATGATATTGTGACCAACATTTTTGCATAAGTCTCTATTAGTATGCTATAATATTGCCTGCATAAGACAATGTTTTTCATTTGCCTTTGGGTTGGCTATGGTTTTTATTCTCCTGATTGATTAGTAGATTCTGGCAACATAGTTTTGTCCCTTCTTCTTTATATTCCTATATCTAATCCAGATATCAAACTATTAGGGGATTGTATACTCAATCAAAGGCTTTCTGAACTTAAAAGACTATACATCATATCATTTCTAGTTCTCTCAATATATCATGGAAATCAAATACCAAAAATATGTTTTTTTGATTTAATAATTATGTTTAAAAAGTGGCAATGAAATACTGCATCAAGAGCTGAGGATTTACAAATAGTTCTAAGGCAAAGGCCTTATGAAATTTCTTTTGAATAAACTCTTTTTTTTTTATTACTTTGGTCCTGAAGCACAGAGACTTGATATTTATAGAAAACTTATCTTTAGATAAGTGAGGCATTACAAATTCAAAGAAGGATCTGTAATCTCATTGATTTAGGAGATTCCTCCTGCAATTAAGATTGTATTTTATTTATGCCTATGATTCTCTCCATTCAGGGTTTCCCAAAGTATACACCAGGATGTCCATCCAACATTATGAAGTTTTTTTTTCATTTTCTTTAAAATCTAAAGTCAACAGAGATGCAATCAGCAATTGTTTATATGTTAGCCCTGGCATTTGATACATGAACAACTTATTTTCTCTTCCTGTCCTAAAATTCCTTGATTATATCTTTTATTCCTATTTTTTCTTTTGAGTTCCTTATTGATTACATGCTGTAGCTTATTTGCAATCCTTGCGTACATTTCTATTATAATCTGAGTAGTACTACTAAATTTTTTTGAGGGGGCAGGAGAGGATGGAGAAGAAGTAAAGTGGTGTGTTCCATGTCTTGCTACCATATAGCAAAACTGATAAAATGTTAATTTTGAAAGTTTGGGACTTTGTTCTGACATAATGTTTGGGATCAGTACAAAAACTTTCCAATTTCCTTCAGAGCAGTGGCATAAATTATAGAAATAGAAACACATTAGAGAAAATTTGTTTAAGCCAGTAGCAAAAGACTAAGGAAATTTCAGTTTCAAAGGAAGTTTTTGAGATTGAGATGAGATTTGAAATGTGAAACACACTAATAAAACATCTTCATTGATCTATCCGTGATGATCCTGAGATCTTTTTACCTCAGTGTTTACAATTAATTTAGACCTTGTCAGTAGGAAGGAAGAGTTTGAATTATTCTTCCCACATACAGAGCAACTTTCACATGGCTACATTGAATATTATGCTCCTCACTTACATTCCTTTGGAGTTCCTTACTAAATTCCCCTAAACCACTGAAACTAATTAGTTTCTTGTCACTTCCAATTTTGATTTCTCCCCCGTGTTCAGAATGGTGCCAGGTACATATACAGCAGAGTTTAATAACAGATGCTTGTTGATTAATTGATTGATTGATTGATTGATAATAAGCCTTATAATACTATATCCTATCAAGCTTTATTTAACAGATTAGTAATAGTTACAGATAGTCTAAACTGAAATGAATCTTAATATTATATTTTTTCAGCCCTCTCCTGCCACTACAGAAATGGAACAAGACTGCACATCTTTTAAAGTTATTTATATTTTTTTTATTTCATTAGTTATGTAAGCATCAACCAAAGGATAATAGAGTAAAGATAAATACATATTTGTGCCATGTACAAAACTTTCACAAATGAGAAATTTTACAGAAGCAATGTATGATATATTATTTTAAAACAACTTTAATAGGAAATATGTGTATTTCTACATAAATTCATATATGCATATGCATGTACATAATTATATGTGTAGATACAAGTATATGTACATGCATATTAACATGTATTAATAAATTCCAACAAATAGTCTGGGAATCAGATGAGAGTAAATAATAACCAGAAATACTCTTTTCTTATCCAGGCACTGTCAAAGAACATGAGAAAGTCTCTAGAATTCTTGGTGGAAAGACAACTTGTATTGAATATATGAATGGATATACTTGAAAGCAATATAGGATAATCAGGTACTGTGAAGATTTTTTGGAGGCAGCCTTAGTTTCAGTTAAAATAAATAATTACTCCAAAATGCAGCCAGCTGGTAAAAATGCAAATGTTTATTTCTCCTTCCAAAATAGCCCGGTTAGTTGAGGCCTAACTCTTTGCTTGAGCTCTTGCAGCTTTGTCCTTGGCTTCTGCCTCTGCTTTCTTCAGCTTCCAGCCAGCACCAAGGTAGAAGATAAGATGAATCTCTCTTCCCTTGAAGATAGGGCTTGTAGGCTTTCTTCCAGAGTCTCCTCTGGCCCTGAGAGCTTCTTGCTTATATGCTGTGCACTGAGTACACACCCATCATTATATCACTGGGAAACCATTATTTGTTGTAGGATTAAATCAATACTAAACTAGATTTAACCATCATTTCTATCAGTTCCACTTAGTACCTTGTTTCAACTTCTGGCCCAAAATATCTCTTTCTAAGATCAAATCAACTCCAATGGCTTAACAGTTTGTAAAGATTCCAACAAGGTATGAAGGAATTGTGATCTTCATTGTTGAAGGAAATTGCCACACATATGAATTCACATATACTTTTAGGTATTAAATGGGTTAATTTCCCTGAAGTATCACAGAAAATTGGTTTCATTTTCATTTTACCATTTATCAGTTAAAAGTACATACACATATGTTCCTGTTTTTCACACATACCACCTCTTAGTATTAATAAAATTTCTAACTTTTTATTAATGAATTTCAGAAAAATCTTATCAAAGTAATGAGCTATAAACCATGTTTTAACACTTCAGTCTAATGGATTATTAAAATTGTGATTTATCTTGGGATTCCCTTTCTTCAAATCACACCCTTGGGTGTCTAGATTCTCAGAGACATGAATAAATGTATCCTTGTACCCCCTATATACATTCAAGGTAACTGAGAGACTGGGGGGAAAATTTATTCTATTCCAAAGAAAATTCTGGAACCATGCAGAACAAGTACAATACACAAATACTCAGTATGATTCTCTTCTCTGTAATGAATTCTCTCTGTATATTCCTCCAGTCCTTCAAATGCAGAGAACTGCCTCATGTTTTGGACTTACTCCAAAGAGAAATCAATATAGTTATTGATATGGTTAGCTGAGAACCTTCTTCCTCATGGATAATGCTTTCACTGGAAGATTTACATAACCATCTAGCATTTTTATACTTCCCTGAGGGTTTGGATTCTCTCACCCTAAAATGTAAATATCTATGGGGATGTAGTTGCTAGAGACACAACTTTTCTAATTAGGCCACTCTCTCTGGATAAACATATTAGAGGACAAAATCCAGACTTTTGCTCCTTCATATCATGGGATTCACTGACTTTTATCCCTTTGAAATATGGACTTTGCTATCATCACATAAGTAAAAATGATTTCTCCAAAGTTTTCAATAGTTTCTTAATTGAAAAATACAAAATAATTACCTCAGTCCTCATCCTTCTTGATCTCTATGCAGAATGTGTTATTATTGGTCACTGTCTTCTGAATATTTTCTCTAGACTGTGTTTCTGTGCATTACTTTCTCTTGGTTCTCTTTCTATTTGCCTGATCACTCCTATCAGTACCCTTTTTTGAATTATCATGCATGACTTTTTCTTCTTAATTGTCAACCCATCCCAAGGCTTTGCCACTTGTCTTTTAATATTTCCTCCTGACTGTACCCTTTCTTGTGGCTTCAAGATGGCTGATACTATTGGCATCTCAGTCCTCAAGTGATTTCCTAAAGCACCTTGAAGATTTTATTACCTTTATCAAATAAATTTCCGCTAAGTTAAAATTTCCTCTAAAGTAAAATACAGAGCACCTCTGGGCTTAGAGGCCTCTATATGGCAGAACCTATATGGAGGCTTTTAGCCAAAATACAGACACATTGGCTATACTGTCCTGACTCAACAGCCAGTGGAGCAGTAGACTAGGTGTAAGACCTCCAATGCAACTACAGGTGGCAAATAGTGAGCCCCAGAACTCTAAGAAAACAAGCAGGATGTTGCCATACCTACCCAGCATGGAAAGGAACCCAGTAGCACCAGCCCCAAGGCAGCAAAGTCTCTTACCTGTAGAAGAACCTTGGGATAATTTTCTCTTACCAAAAAAAAAAAAAACACCAAAAAAACAAACAAACAAAAAAAAACAAACCTCTAACCATAGATAGCTTTTATGCAGATAAGGAAGAACATACCTCAAATCCTGAGAACACTAAAAACAAAACATCTCCAGATGATGCCTCAAAGGGTGATATGAGTTGGTCTCTATCTCACAAGGCTCTCTGGAAAGAATTCAAAAAAAGATCTTTTTTTTAAATGCTCCAGAAGATCACCAAGGGATAGTTTCCTACAGTAAGAATCTTCTGAAGATGGCACAGTTCAATTTTTTATTTTATTTTATTTTATTTATTTTTTTATTATTATTATAGCTTTTTTATTGACAAAGCATATGCACAGTTAATTTTTCATCATTGACCCTTACAAAAACTTCTGTTCCAATTTTTTACCTCCTTCCCTCCACCCCCTCCCCTAGATGGCAGGTAGTCCCATACATGTTAAATTTGTTAAAGTGTATGTAGTAAACATATTTATACAGTTGTCTTGTTACACAAGGAAAATTGGATTCAGAAAGAAGGTAAAAATAACCTGGGAAGAAAAACAAAAATGTAATCAAACAATAACGGAAAGAGTGTAAATGCTATGTTTTGGTCCACACTTATTTCTCAGTGTTCTTTCACTGGGTGTAGCTAGTTCTGTTCATTACTGATCAATTGGAACTGATTTGGATCCTCTCATTATTGAGCCACTTCCATAAGAATTGATCCTCATATAATATTGTTGAAGTATATAATGATTTCCTGGTTCTACTCATTTTACTTAGCATCAGTTCATGTAAGTCTCTCCAAACCTCTTTGTATTCATCCTGCTGGTCATTTCTTATAGAACAATAATATTCCATAACATTCATACACCACAGTTTATCCAGCCATTCTCCAATTGATGGGCATCCATTCAATTTCCAGTTTCTAGCCACTACAAAAAGGGCTGCCACAAACATCAAAAAACAATCTTAAAAGAAACTTAGAAGAAAACTAGGGAAAGGGAAAGAGAAATTTGCAGGAGAATTTGAAAAAGGAAATAGAAATTATTTGAAGAAAACTCTGTACAAATAGATTTAGCAAAATAGAAAAAAATATAACTCCTTAAAAAATTGATTTGACGAAATAGAAAAAGAAAATAACACCTTGAAAAACAGAATTTGTGAAATGGGAAAAAAAATCCAGTGAACAAGAAAAACTCATTTAAAAATTCAATTGACCAAATGCAAAAAAAGATTAAAAAGTTACCTGAAGAAAATAATTCAGTAAAAATTATAATTGAACAAAAGGAAATTAAAAACTCAATGATACTTCAGAAATAAGTCAAATAAAACCAAAAGAAAAAGAAAAATAGAACAAAATGTAAAATGCATCATTGGAAAAACAACTGATCTAGAAAAGAAATCCAGGTGAGACAATCTAAAAAATTATTGGAATACCTGAAAACCATGATGAAAAAAGAGCCACATCTTTCAAGAAATCATCAAGGCAAAATGCCCTAATGTCTTAGAACCAGAGGGTAAATAGTCAATGAAAGAATTCCCTGCTCAGCTCCTAAAAGAGACCTTCAAAATGAAAATTCCAAGCAATAGCATAGCTAAATTTCAAGATGATAAGATCAAGGAGAAAATAATACAAACAGTTAGAAAGAAACAATTCAAATGTTAAAATCCACAATCAGGTTATCCAGAACCTAGCAGCTTTCACTTTAAAGGAGTGAAGGTTTTGTAATATGACATTCCAAAGGGCAAAAGATCTTGAACTACAGCAAAGAATCAATTAACAGCAAAATTAAGAATTATTTTTCAGGGAAAAAGATCAACATTCCATGGAATGGGTGGATTTCATTTATTTTTTTTTATGAAAGGACCAGAGCTGAACAGAAAATTGAATCTTCAAATACATAAGGCAAGTGAATCATAAAAAAGTACAAAAAGACAGAGGAAAAAAAAAACTATGTTTTTTTAAGGGTTAATATGTTTACATCTCTATGGGAAAATGTATGTTTAAATCTTGAGAATTATACTGGAAGAAGAGGAAAGGGGAAGTAAATTGGGGTAAGTTATATCACATGAAGAGGCAAAAAGACCTATTACATTTGAGGGAAAGAAGGGAGAAGGATGAGCAATGTGTGAACTTTAATTTCATTGGATTTGGCTCAAAGAGAGAATAACAGACATATTTAATTTCATAGAGAAACTTATCTCATCCTATAGGGAAGTAGAAGGGGAAGAAGAAAGGAAAGGGGGAGGTTAATAGAAGGGAGAACAAAAGTAGAAGGGGAAAGGGATAAAAAAAAAGGAAGGGGCTGAAAAAGGGAAGAGCTATTTGAGAGAGGCAGTAGTTCAAAAGAAAGACATCGAGGAGGAGAGAAAGGTAGAATGTTAAGAGAAAAGTATATGTTGGAGAAAATAAGATGCCAGGAAATACAGAGTTAGCAATTTTAAATGTAAATGGGAATGGGATGAATTCTTACATAAACCAAAACAGATAGCAGATTGCATTAAAAGCCAGAGTCCTACAATATGCTGTTTACAAGAAACACATTTAAAACAGAGGTATACATACCGAGTAAAGGTGAAAAGTTGGAGCAGAATCTATTATGCTTCAGCTGAAGTAAAAACAACAACAACAACAACAACAACAACAAAAAACAGGGATAGCAATCCTGATCTGACATCAAGCAAAAGCAAAAAAAATAGATCTAATTAAAAAAGATAAGGAAGGAAACTACATTTTGCTAAACATTATCAGAGATAATGAAGTAATATCAATATAAAACATATATGCACTAAGTGCATGTATATATATATATATATATATATCAAGTGGTATAGTATTCAGATTTTCTAAGAGAAATGCAAGAAGAAATACACAGCAAAATTATACTAGTGGGGTATCTCAACCTTGCTCTATCAGAATTAGACAAATCAAACCACAAAGTAAACAAGAAAGAAGTTAATGAGAAAAATAGAATTCTAGAAGTGTTAGGTATAATATTCTTTGGAGAAAATGGAATGGGTGTAATGTTCAGGCTAGCTTTCTGGAGTGGGGCTAGCTTTGGACTGGCCTTGGTCTCAGCAGGATAGACACCATGAGAATGGTCAGGAATAGAGTCTTTATTCTGGCTTAGGTCTTGATCTTAGTGGAGGAGTGCAGGAGGCAGGAGACCCACCAGGAGGATGGTCAAAAATGGAATGTCTCATTTCCACTCCATTTCATCCTTTAAATACCTTGGTATGATTACATTATTACAGCAGATATGTATGTGTGGACTAGAGAATCATTATATCATCATGCTAAGTACTAAATATATATATACTAAAGAACCATCATCTCATCAATTTCCCTGAGATAACACCTTGTTGTAAGCATCCTTGTTTCAAGTATACGTCTCCAAAGTTCTGGCCCTTTACAAATGGGACAGAAAGGAATATAATTATTTCTTTGCAGAATATGGAATCTACATAATATAAAATATTTGAGAGTCTAAAACCAAGTCAAAGTCAGGAAATAGATAAACACAATTACAAAACAATTTCCATAAAAATGAAATCAGATCTTATCAACTGGAAGAATATCAAATGCTCATAGGTAGGCCAAGCTAATATAATAAAAATAACAATTCTGCCTAATATCCCAGTTACTCAGTGCCATACAATCAAACTCCCCAAGAAATTATTTTACAGAATTATAAAAAAATAATAACAACATTTATCTGGATGAATAAGAGGCCAAGAATTTCAAGAAAATTAATGGGAAAAAAATGCAAATCAAGATGGTCTAGCTGTACCAGACCTAAAACTATATTATAAAGTAGTGATCATCAAATCTATTTTGTATTGGCTGAGAAATATAATAGTTGATCAGAGAAATATATAGACACAATAGTCAATGACTATATAAATCTTATCTTTGATAAACCCAGAGATTCTAGGTTTTCAGAGAAGACTTCACTGTATGACAAAAATTGCTGGGAAATTTGGAAAATAGTATAGCTGAATCTAGGCACTGACTAACACCTAACACCCTATATCAAGATAAGGTCGAAATAGGTTCATGATTTAGGCATAAAGAGTCATACTATAAGCAAATTAGAAGAACAAAGGAAAGTCTACCTTTAAGATCTGTGGAAAAGGAAGGAATTTATGGCCAAAAAAGAATTAGAGTGTATTATGAAATGTAAAGTAGATAATTTTGATTGTATTAAGTTAAATTTGTTTTTAAATTTAAATCAAATTTTTTATTTGATTTCAAATCAAAATTAAATACCAATACAAACAAGAGTAGAAGGGAATCAGAAAACTAGAGAAAAATTTTTACATCCAAGCATTCTGATAAAGGCCTCATTTCTAGAATATAAAGAGAATTGACTCAAATTTATAAGAATACAAGCTATTCTCTAATTGATAAATGGTCAAAGGATATGAATAGACAATTTTCAGATGAAGAAATTAAAACCATTTCTAGTTATAGGAAAAAATGCTCTCAATCACTATTGGTCAGAGAAATGCAAATTAAGACAACTCTGAGGTATCATCACATACATCTCAGATTGACTAAGATGACAGGAAAAGATCATGATGAATGTTGGAAGGGATGAGAAAAAACTGGGACATGTTGGTGGAATTGTGAACTGATCTAACCATTCTAGAGAGCAATGTGAAATGATTCCCAAAGGCTATCAAATTGTGCATGCTTTTTGATGCAGCAGTGCAGCAGAGATAGGGCCTCTATCCCAAGGAGATCATAAAAAAGGAAAAAGTACCCATATGTAAAAAAATGTTTATAGTAATTCTTTTTGTAGTGGCAAGGAACTGAAAACTGAGTGAATACCCATCAGTTGGAGAATGGCTGAATAAATTATGGTATATGAATGTTATGGAATATTATTGTTTTATAAGAAAGGATCAGCAGGCTTATTTCAGGAAGACCTGGAGAGGCTTACATGAACTGATGCTAACTGAAGTAAGTAGAATTAAGAGAACAGCAATAAGATTATGTGATGATCAATTCTAATCAATATGGTACTTTTCAGCAATGAGGTGATTTAGGCCACTTTCAATGATCTTGTGATGGAGAAAGCCATTTGCACTCAGAAAAAGGACTATGGGGGCAGAGTATAAATCACAACAAAGTATTTTAACTTTTGTTGTTTCTCACACTTTGATTTCTTTCTATTTATTTTCATTTTTTATTTGATTTTTCTTTGACAGCATAACTGGAAATATGAATAGAAGAACTGCAAATGTTTAAAATATATTGTTATTACTTGCTCTCTAGAGGAGGGGATGGAGGAAAGAGAGAGAGAAAAAATTTGGAACAAAAGGTTTTGCATGGATGAATGTTGAAAACTATACATGTATTTTGAAAATAAAAAGCTAAAAACAGAGTAAAATATATGATGATTTTTGATCAATAGTACCACTACTTGGTCTAAGATCAAAGAAAAGGGAAAAACAATATATATGTAAAAAATAGATTGACAGTTCTTTTTGTGATAGCAAACCTAAAAAGAAAATTTAGGATATTGTGATATATTGTGATAGAAAACTATTGTGTTCTTAAAAACTGCTGAACAGGATAGTATCAGAAAATTCTGGGGAGATTTATATGAACTCATCAAAGTTAAAGTGAGCAGAAGCAAGACAAAATTTTGCACGTTACCAGCAATATTGTAACAGTGATTAATTATAAGAGAAATATTGTCATGATAACTAATTGTGAAAGATTTAACTGCTCTGATCAGTAAAATCATCTGTAACAATTCAAAGGACTCATGATGACAAAGAGTATCTACCTCTAGAAAGAAAACTGATGAAATGAGTCCAGAATGAAGCATTTTTTTTCACTTTGTCATTATTCTTGTTTTTTTTTGGTAACATTGCAAACATAAGAATATATTTTATAAAACTTTACGTTTCTAATGTGCTGTATTTCTTGCTTTCTCAATGATTAAGGGAGGGACTAAAGAAAGGGAGAAAATCTGGAACTGAAAATCTAAAAAATATATTAAAAATAAATTTAAAAATAAACATTAAAAAATCAGCCTCCAAATTCCTATCTACATCTAAATCTCTTCAAAATCTACCTCTAATTTACTATTCCATGCTTAAAAAACATTGCTTTGTGCTTTATGTAGCTTCTCTCCCATGAATCCAATGGTTCTTCTGGTTCTTAGAATCTCTAGTTTCTTTTAAAGTTCAAATAAATTTCCAGTTTGTAAGTTTATATAAGGACTTCCTTGTTTCTCATGCCCAACTACTTATATTCACATTTCATTTTCATTATATGTACCTAATATGTAATTCATATCTACTTACATGTATTCATCTCTCTTCTCTTGATAGAAAGAAAGATTAAAGATTATTTCATTTTTGTCCTGTGAATACTGTATAAGCAATATCTACATATTGCAGCTGCTAAATAAATACTTGTTTTTTGAGTGATTAATCAGATTTGCCTGAAGGCTCAATAATTTTTTCTTACCAAGTGGTTGATGCTTTTCAGAATTTCCCTTTCCTTATCTGGGAAAATGAATGCCAAAACTCTCTTACATTGGATTTCTAGAAAAAGGAATAGTCCATAGACTATAATATGTTGAAGTCAGGAAGAACTATCTTAGAAACTTTTTATATGTACAATCCTGGGCAAGTCACTGCAACTTGGGAACATCTTTTTTTCCAGAAAGCTGGTGCCCAATAACTCCCAACCCACAGACTATTTGGTTTATCTCTTCATAGCTAGCTTGACAGCAGTTCCATTTTTGCCATTGACTCTACAAAACAGGGATTAAGTCCCAATCAGTGACATAGACTAAGTAACATTTAACACTCCCCTGATAGTTGACAACTTTTGGATGGGATAGGGGTAGTAGTGGAATGGAGAGATTAATGTTATTAATTAGTCCCAGAAGAGTTACTCTATATTCTGATGTCTTCCTTTCTTGACCCTTCCACCAGAGACTAAAATCTACTCTGAGTTTTGTTTGTTTGTTTGTTTTTCCTATGCTCAGCATAAGGTAAAGGACTAAAGAGCTTCATGTTATAAAGAAATAATTTTTAAGGACTCCACAGCAATCAAGAAGATGCTTCTGTAATAGTCAACTCTTTTAGGTCTGATAAAAAACAAACAAACAAACTAAAAATCCCATCATTTTCAATTTGATCTTATTGTACATATCTCAGACAATGTCCCTGAATCATTTCAAAGTTATCATCAATGGAACGATCTACACCCTTCACAGAAACATCAAATCTCAAATAAAGGTTTACTTGTTTTTAAGTCTTTTACACAAAATGCTACAAATTTAATAGTGCTACCATAAGTCAGAGAATTAATTTGCCCCTAAAAATGTCATTTCTCTCTTTTGTACTATAATACAGGAATACATGAAAATTTTAAAAAGAGATGATTTTAAGTATTTATTTGTACCAAATGAGTTTTCGTCATGTGAGCACTATGAAAAATCATGGGAACAAGTTTCTTTTGTAACCATGAAAACTAACATGAGCCCTAAATGTCCAAAATTACATTCTGTGAAGATCAATACTGATTTTATTTCCCATTTAGGAGAACTGACTGAAAAATTAATGATCTTTCATAGTCAAAAGCAAGCATTTTAATGAATGAATAAATATAACTTCAAAGAATCTGAAATATTTTAAACATTTTGTTCTAAAAATTGATGAACAAGAACAAGATATTATTCACTTCATGATATCGGGTTAGGAAAGTGTTATGGCAAAAAAAAAAAAAACAGAAAAATAAATGTTTTAAATTTTAAGCTAAATTCTGTTCCTCACAATCCATTTTAATCATATATGTTTTGTAGTCAGAGAATTAGCAATATTGTGCAAAATTGTAGCACAATCCAGTGTTATTAGGTGGCACTCTTGTATGTATCCCAGGAAAGTATAGCTGAAAATCTTTAGACTAAGAAAATTTCATGGAGGAAGAAAACCTGTGGGGTTTTTTTGTTTTTGTTTTTTTTTTTTTTTTAGTTTTCCTTGGCACTTTAATTTGAATGAATTTAGTAGTTATAAAGGTTATAAAGTTATGCCATCTATTGAGAAAGAGTGAGAGAGAAAGAGAAAAAAAGAAAGAGAAAGGAAGAGAGGGGAGGAGGGAATTGGTTGAATAACTTCCCAGAGAATATATTTGAAAGAATACAAGAGGATAAAATTTAAAATATATCTTTTAGAAAAATAAAAAGCTCTTTAGAATTATGAAGTTAAGTTAAAGAAAGAAATACATTGACACTATGAACTCATAAAGAATATTTGATAGTTAATTTTCTCTTGTCCTCCAAGATCCAGCTGAAGTTTCATCTACCCATGAATTTGTTCCTGATCTTCTGGACTAGAAAGTACTTTATTATTGAATCTCAAATAACAGTCTAAATAAACTATTTCTTTCACATTTATCAAATTCTAGCTTGTACTCAAGCTATTCATGAATATTCCTCATCCCTTTAAATATTATAAATTTCACAAGGAAAAGTGTTAGAGCATTTCATCTGTTTCATCTCTATACCTCTAGCCATAAATATAGTGTCTTTCACTCAGCAGACCCTTACTGAATGTATATTGAGTTAAATTTATCTCAGTTGAATTGAGAGGCACCTATGGTGGAAAGAAAGCTTTAGCCAACTCAATAAAAAGAAAAGGGTAAAAAAAAATCAACAAAATTTTAAAAATAAACAAGCTGAAATCACAGTAAGTTCAATAAAATAATTCCAAAATAAAAGATATTGTGGAAAAATATAAACTATATGAATTAATAGAATAAGAAACAGATCTTAAATCTAATTTTTAAAAAAGGCAAATTAAATGATATGCAAAAAACAAACAAACTAAAGAACAAAATCTCAGTTCAGGTAGACATATAGGAAATGCACTTACATTTATAAAGGACAATTCACACTAAAAATACATAAATTATTCTTAAAATGACAAGGAGAAGTCTTCTTTTAACTGAACTTTGAACTTCTTTTAAAAGACAAAGATAGTGTCAGACACTATGCTGTGTAATGGGGATTAAAAAAAAGGCAAAACATAGGTTTTGCTGTCAAGGAGCTCACTGTACCATGGAGGAAGCAATAAGCAAACATATGTACACATATAGTATATACAGGGTAAGAAATAATTAAGAAAAGGAAAGCATTAGAATTAAGAAGGGAAGGGAAAGAGTTTGTATATATAAGCATGTTAGTTGGGACATGAATGACATCAGGCAAGTCAGGAGACAGATGAAGAGGGAGTGCAATTCAGACATGAAAGGCATTCAGAAAAAAAAAAAAAAACTGTTTGGAGCTAAGAAATGGAGTGAATTTTTTTGTGGAATGGTATTACTTGATTGAAGAGCATGCTGCAATGGGTAAGGTATAAGAAGACTCAAAAGTTAAGAGGCATCTAAATTATGATGATATAGAACCAAACAAGATTTTGTAGTTAGTCATAGAGACATTCCAGAGTTCCTCGAATTTCTTAGAGCAAGAATTTGGTCAAACATGTATTTTAGGAAAATCGATCTAGTAACTGAATGGATGATGGATTAGAGTGATCAGAGACTTGAGGCAGGTATACCAATTAGCAGACTATTTCAATAATATAAAGGTGAGGTACCTGCACCAGAATGGTGGCAGTATTAAAGTAGATGAGACATATGTAATGGAGACAAATTGCAACCATTCCCAATAAGATCTGGAGTAAAACAAGGTTGCCCACTATCACCGTTACTATTTAATATTGTATTAGAAACTCTAGCTTCGGCAATAAGAGCTGAGAAAGAGATTAAAGGAATAAGAATAGGCAATGAGGAAACCAAATTATCACTCTTTGCCGACGATATGATGGTATACTTAGAGAACCCAGAGATTCTACTAAAAAGTTATTAGAAATAATCCACAACTTTAGCAAAGTTGCTGGTTATAAAATAAACCCACATAAGTCATCAGCATTCTTATATATCACTAACAAAATCCAACAGTCAGAGTTACAAAGAGAAATTCCATTTAAAGTAACTACTGATAATATAAAATATTTAGGAATCTATCTGCAAAGGGAAAATCAGAAACTTTATGAGCAAAATTACAGACCACTTTTCACACAAATTAAGTCTGATCTAACCAATTGGAAAAATATTAAATGCTCTTGGATAGGGCGAGCAAATATAATAAAGATGACAATATTACCTAAACTAATCTATTTATTTAGCGCTATACCAATCAGACTCCCAAAAAACTATTTTAATGACCTAGAAAAAATAACAACAAAAGTTCATATGGAAAAACAAAAGGTCAAGAATTTCAAGGGAATTAATGAAAAAAAAATCAAATGATGGTGGCTTAGCTGTACCAGATCTAAAATTATATTATAGAGCAGCAGTTACCAAAACTATTTGGTATTGGCTAAGGAATAGATTAGTTGATCAGTGGAATAGATTAGGTTCAAGGGATAAAACAGTCAACAAATATAGCAACCTAGTCTTTGACAAACCCAAAGATCCCAGCTTTTGGGATAAGAACTTACTGTTTGATAAAAATTGCTGGGAAAATTGGAAACTTATGGCAGAAACTAGGCATTGATCCACACTTAACACTGTACACCAAGATAAGGTCAAAATGGGTTCATGACCTAGGCATAAAGAATGAAATTATTAATAAATTAGAGGAATACAGGATAGTTTACCTCTCAGACCGGTGGAAAGGGAAGGACTTTATGACCAAAGAAGAAATAGAGATCATTACTGATCACAAAATAGAAAATTTTGATTATACCAAACTGAAAAGTTTTTGTACAAACAAAACTAATCGAAAATTAGAAGGGAAAATAAATAAAAATATTTTTATGTCAAAGGTTTGAAAAGGCCCATTTCCAAAATTAAGAAATTTTAATTTATAAAAAAATCGCCATTTAATTGAAAATGGCAAAGGATATGAACAACCTTCCCAGTTGAAGAAAGAAACTATTTTAGTTAGGGAAAAATTTCCAACATTATTAATGGAAATGCAAAAAGACAACTCTAAGATCCACTACACACCCGGATTTAAAGACAGGAAAAAATAAATGTTGTTGAGGATGCAGGAAAACTGGAAAGATTGTTGGTGGAGTTTGCAAATAAATTTGGATATTTGGAATATTAAAATTATCCTGTGAATTGACCACAGTGTTTCGGGCTTAACCCAAAAGGATTATAAAGAAGGGAAAGGGACCTTATTCACAAAATTTTTGGACCCTTTTAGTCTGAAATGAAACTAAAGGGCCCATTTGGGAAACGAATAAAAAAAAAATTTTTTATTTTTTAAAAATGGAGCAGAAATTGGAAACTTTGAACTACGGGGCCCAGGGAAAAAAAAAAGAACCTTCTTGGGGATGGGAAACCAAAACCAATAATTGAATTCCCCCCTTAACTTTCATTAATTTAATCCCTTTTGCCCACCTGCATTTTTGATTTCCTTCACAAGCTAATTGTACAATATTTCAGAGTCTGATTCTTTTTGTACAGCAAAATAATGGTTTGGTCATGTATACTTATTGTGTATCTAATTTATATTTTAATATATTTAACATCTACTGGTCATCCTGCCATCTGGGGGAGGGGGTGGGGGGTAAGAGGTGAAAAATTGGAACAAGAGGTTTGGCAATTGTTAATGCTGTAAAGTTACCCACGCATATAACTTGTAAATAAAAGGCTATTAAATAAAAAAAAAGGAAAAAAATAAAGTAGATGAGAGGGAGAGGTCTAATAACAGATAATGCAAAGTTGCAATCAATAGGACTTGGATTGGATATAGGGAATGAAAATGTAGGCATGTCAAATCTAAGGTGTCTATGAAATATTTAGTTTGAAATAACTGAAAGACATTTGGAAATTTGGGAATGCATGCCAATAGAGAGATTGAGGTAAGATTGTTAGATTTGAGAATTGTCAGCAGAAAGATCGTAATTAAAACCATAGAGCTGATAAAATCACCAAGTGAATTAGTATAGAAGGCATTAGCAGCATTAATAAATATCACTATAAAAATCCAGGAGGCTACAATAAACAACAACAACAACAATAATAGCAAAAACAGCCTTTATTCAACAACTGTTATATGCCAGTCATTGTGGTAAATAATTTGCCAAGAATCACATGGCTAGTAATTGTCTGAGGCTATATTTGAACTTATGGTCTTTTTCACTAAAATAATAAGCAATATCTATCTAAAATCTATAGCAACCATTATTTGCAATAGAGATGCTTGATGCAATCCTAATAAGATCAGGGATGAAAAAAAGAATGTCCATTATCACCAATATTATTCAACATTGTGCAAGAAATGTTGGCTTTAGCAATAAAAAAAGAAAAAGAAATTAAAGGAAGTAGAATAGGCAATAAGGAAATATAACTATCACTCTTTGCAGATGACATGATGATATACTTAGAAAATCCTGGAAAATCATCCAAAAACCTACTGGAAACAATTCCCAGCTTTAGAAAAATTGCAGGATATAAATAAAGCTACACAAATCATCTGCATCCCTACATATTACTTTAAAAGCCTATCAGCAAGAGATAGAGGAATTCCATTTAAAATTACTACAGATGGACTTGTGGCCAAGATGGTGGAGATGAAGCACATATCTACTTAAGCTCCGCCTTTTCTCTCAGAATAATTTATTTCATGACAAGCCTGGGAATTAGTGCTTAGCTGAAAAAAAAATACAAATAATTACCAAGAGAAGATATCCTTGAAATTTGCCAGAAAAGGTCTATTTTTGCTCGAGCATGGGGACGCTTAAATCAGGCACAAACTGAAGACAGGAAACGGCAGCACAGAAGACAGAGTAAGGCAGACAGCTCATAGCTGAGCAGACCAGAAGAGGGTGGGGTGTGATCTCAGCCATTTCTGAGGGGAGAGCTTTACTACAGTATTGGCTACTTTGCCTTGGCAGCAAGCCAGTAGACAAGCAGAGAAGCTAAAAACACAGGGGGTAAACACTATAACCCCAAAAAGCTAGTGTCTCTTGGGACCTGGCCACACCCACCCACAGTATCTCAGCATGCTCTCAGAACCTCAGAGTGCAGACTCAGTGCAGCCATTGCTGTCCTGCTAGTACGTTGCTGCTGCCCCTCGCATCTATAGAGGAAGCTTGGTAATACCATCCAGTCCCTCCCCCCCCCAAAAAAAAAAAAAAAAAAGCAGACTGCATTTGTTTTTCTTGTTACTTTGTTTTCTTTGATTCTTCTTTGACAAAATGAGCAAAAAATTTAAATGAACTCTAACTATTGATATCTTCTATATGGATAGAGAGTAGACTTTAAACCCTGAGGAAACTAAAAACAGACTGTCTCCAGATAAATCCCCAAAAGGGAATTTGATCTGGTTTTCAACACACAAGACACTCATAGAAGAAATTAAAAAGGTCCTCACAATAGAGCTAGAAGAAACATGGGAAAAAGAAAGGGAAGCTTGGCAAGATAGTCTGGATAAGTCATCCCACTAATTTAAAGATAGAGTGGATAAAGAAATTAAATCCTTGAAAAACAGAATTAGTGAGTTGGAAAAAGAAAATAGCTCTTTAAAAAATAAAATTGGTGAAATGGAAAAAATTCCATAGAACAAAATAACTCACTTAAAAACTCAATTGGACAATTAGAAATAGATATAAAAAAGTGAGTGAAGAAAATAACTCATTAAAAATCAGAATTGAACAAAAGGAAATGATGACTCGAGGATACACCAAGAATCCGTCAAGCAAAACCAAAAAAATGAAAGATTGGGAAAAAAAGTCAAATACATTCTTGGGAAAACAACAGACCTGGAAAATAGATCTAGGAGAGAAAATCTGAGATTATTGGACTTCCTGAAAAATATGATGAAAAAAAGAACCTGGACACTATTTTGCAGGAAATTATCAAAGAGAACTGCCCAGATGTTATAGAAACAGAGGGTAAAATAGACATTGAAAGAATTCATCCATCACCTACTAAAAGGGACCCTAAAAATCAAAACGCCAAGAAATATATTGGCCAAAATCCAGAACTATCAGATGAAGGAAAAAATACTATAAACTGCTAGAAAAAAATCAATTCAAATATAGAGAAGCCACAATAAGGTTTACCCAGGATCTAGCAGCATCCATATTAAAGGATGGAAGGACCTGGAATCTGATATTCCAAAAGGCTAAGGAACTTGGTATGCAGCCACAAATAACTAACCCAGCCAAAATGAGCACCTTTTTTTTTTCCCAGGGAAGAAGATGGACATTCAAAGAAATAAGTGAATTTCATCGATTTCTGATATAAAAACTGGAACTAAACAAAAAGTTTGATCTGGGAACTATATTTCTGTTATAAAGATATATAAAGAACACATGTATACTTTGTTCTAGATACTAAAGGTAGAAAGGAAATTGTATCGGGAAAAGGATAAAGTGAGGGTACTACATCTCATGAAAAGGCAAAGGAAATCTATTATATCTGAGAGAAAGAATGGAGGGTGCTGAACCTAGTGTGTGGCTTTACTGCCATCAGAACTGACTTAAAGAAAAAAAATATTAGACATATTTGATTTATGGGTGAAACTTTTCCCACCTCATTGAAAATTGGGAGGGGAAAAGTAAAAAGGGAAAGAGTAAGCTAAGTGAAAGGGAATAAAGAAATTGTGAGGAAAAGTGGTAAGACAGGGGGAGGAACTCTAAGATTGGGGGAGGGATACTAAAAAGGAGGGCTGTGAGAAGCAAGTGGTGCTCACAAGTTTAATATTGGGGAGGGGGATAAGAGGGAAGGAAAGGAGAAAAGCATAAGCAGGAGTAAACAAGATGGCAAGTAATACAAATTGGTCATTTTTACCAAAAATGTGAATGGGGTAAACTCCCCCATGAAGAGAAAGCAGTGGGCAAACTGGATTAAAAGCTAGAATCCTACAATATGTTGTTTACAGGAAACACACTTGAAGCAGGGCAATACATACAGAATAAAAGTAAAAGGTTGGAGCAGGACCTACTATGCTTCAGGTGAAGTAAAAAAAAAAAAAAAAAAAAGCAGGGGTAGCCATCCTGATTTCAGATTAAGTAAAAGCAAAAATTGATCTAATTAAAAGAGATAAGGAAGGGCACTATATTTTGCTAAAAGGTAGCATAGACAATGAAGCAATATCAATATTAAACACATATGCACCAAGTGGTGTAGCAACTAAATTCTTAAAGGAGAAATTAAGAGAGCTGCAAGAAGAAATGGACAGCAAAAGTATAATAGTGGGAGATCTCAACCTTGCAATCTCAGAATTAGATAAATCAAACCATAAAATAAATAAGAAAGAAGTGAGAGAGGTAAATAGATTACTAGAAAAGTAAGATATGATAGCTCTTTGGAGAAAACTAAATGGAGACAGAAAAGAATATACTTTCTTCTCAGCAGTTCATGGAACCTATACAAAAATTGACCATACATTAGGACATAAAAACTGCAAACTCAACTGCAGTAAGGCAGAAATAGTAAATGCATCATTTTCAGACCACGATGAAATGAAAATTACATTCAATAAAAAGCCAGGGGAAAATAGACCAAAAAATAATTGGAAACTAAATAATCTCATACTAAAGAATGATTAAGTGAAATAGCAAATCATATACATAATTAATAATTTCACCCAAGAAGATGACAATAATGAAACGTCATATCAAAATGTGTGGGATGCAGCCAAAGTGGTAATAAGAGGAAATTTTATATCTCTACAGGCCTACTTGCATAAAATAGAGAAAGGGAAAATCAATGAATTAGTCTTTCAAATAAAAATGCTACAAAAGGAACACATTAAAACCCCCCAGTCAAACACCAAACTTGAAATTCTAAAAATAAAAGGAGAGATTAATAAAATTGAAAGTAAAAAAAAAAATACTATTGAATTAATTAATAAAACTAAGAGTTGATTCCATGAAAAAACCAACAAAATAGATAAACCCTTAGTAAATCTGATATAAAAAAGGAAAGAGAAAAATCACATTGTTAGCCTTAAAAATGAAAAGGGAGAACTCGCCGCTAATGAAGAGGAAATTAGAGCAATAATTAGGAATTACTTTGCCCAGCTTTATGCTCATAAATTTGATAACTTAAATGAAATGGAAGAATACCTTCAAATATATAGCTTGTCCAGATTAACAGAAGAAGAAGTGAATTGGTTAAACAGTCCCATCTTAGAAAACGAAATAGAACAAACTATTAATCAACTCCCTAAGAAAAAATTCCCAGGACCAGATGGATTTACATGTGAATTCTACCAAACATTTAAAGAACAATTAACTCCAATGCTATTTAAACTATTTGAAAAAATAGGGACCAAAGGAGTCCTACCAAATTCCTTTTATGACACAGACATGGTACTAATACCTAAACCAGGTAGGTTGAAAACAGAAAAAGAAAAATATAGACCAATCTCGCTAATGAATATTGATGCTAAAATCTTAAATAAAATATTAGCAAAACGATTACAGAAAATCATCCCCAGGATAATACACTATGATCAAATAGGATTTATACCAGGAATGCAGTGCTGGTTCAACATTAGGAAAACTATTAGCATAATATTCTATATCAGTAACCAAATTAGCAAAAACCATATGATCATCTCAATAGATACAGAAAAAGCATTTGATAAAATCCAGCATGCATTGCTAATAAAAACACTTGAGAGTATAGGAATAAATGGACTTTTTCTTAAAATAGTCAGGAGCATATATTTAAAACCATCAGTAAAAATCATATGCAATGGGGAAAAACTGTAACCTTTCCCAGTAAGATCTGGAGTGAAGCAATGTAGGCCATTATCACCATTATTATTCAATACTGTATTAGAAACACTAGCCTCGGCAATAAGAGTCAAGAAAGAGATTAAAGGAATTAAAGTAGGCAATGATGAAATCAAACTATCACTCTTTGCAGATGATATGATGTTATACTTAGAGAACCCCAGAGATTCTACTAAAAAGCTATTAGAAATAATTCATAACTTTAGCAAAGTTGCAGGGTATAAAATAAATCCCCATAAATGCTCAGCATTTTTATACATCACCAACAAAATCCAATAGCAAGAGATACAAAGAGAAATTCCATTCAAAATAACTGTCAACATCATAAAATATTTGGGAATCTATCTACCAAAGGAAAGTCAGGAATTATATAAGAAAAATTACAAAAAAAACTTTCCACACAAATAAAGTCAGACTTAAATAATTGGAAAAATATTAAGTGTTCTTGGATAGGCCGAGCAAATATAATAAAGATGACAATACTCCCTAAACTAATCTATTTATTTGCTGCTATACCAATCAGACTCCCAAGAAACTATTTTCATGACCTAGAAAAAATAACAACAAAATTCATATGGAAGAACAAAAGGTTAAGAATTTCAAGGGAATGAATGAAAAAAGATCAAATGAAGGTGGCCTAGCTACACGTAATCTAAAACTATATTATAAAGCAGCACTAACCAAAATCATTTGGTATTGCCTAAGAAATAGATTAGTTAATCAGTGGAGTGGGTTAGGTTCACAGGACAAAATAGTCAATAACTATAGCAATCTGGTGTTTGACAAACCCAAAGATACCAACTTTTGGGATAAAAATTCATTATTTGACAACAACTGCTGGGAAAACTGGAAATTAGTATTGCAGAAATTAGGCATGGACCCACACTTAATACTGTACACCAAGATAAAATCAAAATGGATACGTGATTTAGGTATAAAGAATGAGATTATAAATAAATCAGAGGAACATAGGATAGTATACCTCTCAGACTTGTGGAAGAGGAAGGAATTTATGACCAAAGATGAAGTAGAGATCATTATTGATCACAAAATAGAAAATTTTGATTATATCAAATTAAAAAGCCTTTGTACAAAAAAAAAAAAACCTAATGCAAACAAGATTAGAAGGGAAACAATGAACTGGGAAAACATTTTTACAGTTAAAGTTTCTGATAAAGGCCTCATTTCCAAAATATATAAAGAATTGACTCTAATTTTTAAGAAACCAAGCCATTCTCCAATTGATAAATGGTCAAAGGATATGAACAGACAATTTTCAGATGATAAAATTGAAACTATTTCCACTCACATGAAAGAGTGTTCCAAATTACTATTGATAAGAGAAATCAAATTTAGACAACTTTGAGATACCACTACACACCTGTTAAATTGACTAAGATGACAGGAAAAAAAATAATGATGAATGTTGGAGAGGATGCAAAAAAACTGGGACACTGATGCCTTGTTGTTGGAGTTGTGAATGAATCCAACCATTCTGGAGAGCAATCTGGAATTATGCCCCAAACGTTATCAAACTGTGTATATACAGTTTGATCTAGCAGTGCTACTATTGGGCTTATATCCCAAAGAGATACTAAAGAAGGGAAAGGGACTTGTAAATGCCAAAATGTTTGTGGCAGCCCTTTTTGTAGTGGCTAGAAACTGGAAAATGAATAGATGCCCATCAATTGGAGAATGGTTTGGTAAACTGTGGTATGTGAATATCGTGGAATATTATTGTTTTGTAAGAAATGACCAACAGGATGAATACAGAGACTTGGAAAGACCTACATGAACTGATGCTGAGTGAAATGAGCAGAACCAGGAGATCATTATACACTTCAACAACTATACTGTATGAGGATGTAGTCTGATGGAAGTGGGTATCTTCAACAAAGTGAACATCTAATTCAGTTCCAATTGATAAATGATGGACAGAATCAGCTACACTCAGAGAAGGAACACTGGGGAGTGTGAACTTTTTGCATTTTTGTTTTTCTTCTCAAGTTATTTTTACCTTCTCAATCCAATTCTTTCTGTGCAACAAGAGACCTGTTAGGATCTGCACACATATATTGTATCTAGGATATACTATAACATATTTAACATGTAGAAGACTGCTTGCCATTTAGGGAGGGGGGTAGAGGGAGGGAAGAGAAAAGATGGAACAGAAGTGAGTGCAAGGGATAATGTTGTAAAAAATTACCCATGCATATGTACTGTCAATAAAATGTTATTTTAAAAAAATAATAAAATTACTACAGATATTATAAAATATTTGGGCCTCTATCTGCTAAGACAAACCCAAGAACTTTATGAATACAATTACATAACAGTTCTCAAACAAATAAAGTCAGATCTTAACAATTGGAAAAATATGAATTGTTCATGGCTAGTCCAAGCTAATATAATAAAAACAACAATTCTGCATAAATTTGTCTACTTGCTATACCAATCAAACTATCAAAACATTTTTATAAAAGTAGAAAAAATAATAACAAAATTCATCTGAAAGAACAAAAGATCAAGAATATCAAGGGAAGAAATTTTTAAAAATGCAAAGGTTTTTGACTTTGCAGTACAAACCTAAAACTGTATTATAAAGGAGTAGTCATCAAAACCATTTGGTACTGGCTAATAAATAGAGTGGTGGATCAGTGAAATAGATTACATGCCCACAAAACAATAATCAAGGCCTAAAGCAATCTAATATTTGATAAATCCCCAAACTTCAGCTTCTGGAATAAGAATTCACTATTTGACAAAAATGTCTGGGAAAGCTGTAAAATAATGTCAGAAACTCATATAGAACTACATGTTACACCCCATGCCAAAATAAGGTCAAAATGGATAGATGCTTTGCCATAAAGCATACTTCCATAAACAAATTAAGAGAACAAGGGATGATTTACCTATCAGAACTTTGGAGAAGGGAGGAACTTATGATCAAAGAAAAACCAAAGAACAATTTGAAAGACAAAAATGCACAACCTTAATTACATTAAATTAAAAAGTTATTTTCATAAACAAAACCAATTGAGATAAAGGGAAAGCCAAAACTGGGGAAAAATCTTTACAGCCAGTGTTTCTGATGAAGGTCTTATTTCCAAAATATATAAAGAATTGTGTCAAATTTATAAGAATATAAATCATTCTCCAATTAGTGCATGATCAAAAATATGAATAGACAATTTTCAGATGATGAAATAAAGCTGTCTATACTTATATGAAAAAATGCTCTAAATCTCTATTGATTAGAGAAATGCAAATTAAAACAATTCTGAGGTACCACCTCAAACCTCTCAGACTTGCTCAGATGACAGGAAAAGATAATGGTAAATATTGGAGAGAATGTAGGAAAACTGGGATGCTAATGCATCTCTGGTAGAATTGTGAAATGATCTAATCATTTTGGAGTGTAGTCTGGAAGTATGCTCAAAGAGTTACAAAACTATGCAGACCTTTTGATGCAGTAGTGCCATAACCACATATGTATCCCAAGGAAATCTTAAAAGAGGAAAAAGGAACCACATGTGCAAATATGCTTGTAGCAGCTTTTTTTTTTTTTTTTTTTTTTTTTTTTGTGGTAGCAAAGAATGGAAAATGAGTGTATGCCCATTAGTTGGGGAATGGCTGAATAAATTGTGGTACATGAAGATAATGGAATATTATTGTACTATAAAAAATGATGAAAAAGCTGACTTTAGAAAGACCTAGAAATATTTGCATGAACTGATGCTGAGTGAAACAAGTAGAATCAGGAATACATTGTACATAACAGAAAGAAGATGCAATGATCAACTATGAAACATTTGGTTCTTCTCATTATTTTAGTAATCTAAATCAATCCCAATAGACTTTATACAGAAAATGCCATCTCCATCCAGAAAAAGAACCATGGAACTGAATGTAAATCAATACATACTATATTCACTTATTTTTTTCTGTTTTTTTTATCTCTCCCATGGTTTTTCTGTTTTCTCTGATTTTTTCTCCCAACATGATTCATAGTGTAATGTGTGTTAAAAATCAATCAATCAATTAATTTTTTAAAAAAGAAAAAAATCTAATGAAATAAGATTTATTGTTTTCTTTTGCCAATTACCATACCAAAAACTAAAACTACAAATAAAAAAGGAAAAAAAAACAGTCTTTGTTCCAAAGGAAGTCAAATATAAACAAGGGCAGACAAGGCTGCTTCAGCTACAGGGTAGATAGAAAGGTTCCATGAACCTTTGGTTAAATTGTCAGGTTAGTATAAGAGCCTAGGAGTACAAGGAATATAATGGCAGATCTAATGACAGTTCCTGGTAGTACTGAGTTCATAACAAAAGAGAATGTTGAGGTATGCCCAAGATTTTGGAGGTACCAGGTCATGCATTCCAGTGTTGTCTATGAAAGAATTCAGGCTCAAATTATCTTCAATCAAGAGCAGATGCTTATTAGGTTCATGTAGCCTATAAGCCTCCTCCTTAACGAAAAGAGGCATCTCAGTAGAATAAAGCAAGTGAAATATAGAGAAAGGAGAGTAAGAAAAAATGAGAGAATTGAACAAAATAGGGGAATTGTGCAATTCCATATACATTTGGGCAGTCTCAGAAAAAATTAGATATATCTCAGGTAAATTATAATGAAAAAAAGTCTTTTTGTTTTAGTGAGGAGAATGTTGGTGCTGGAACAGCATCCAGATATGTATGGAAAAGGTGAATAAGTCCTTTTGTTCTAGAGAAAGAAGCCAAAATATACTAGCTAGATGTACACGTAAAAAGGTAAAGGTCCTTTTGTAGAGGATGGATTTTGGGGTTGGAGCTGCAGCTTAGATTCCATCAAGGAAAGGGTAAGTCCTAGCAGGATATGAGGTAGCCATGATTAGGCATATGGTAAGATCTAGTCATTTACTGACTTATTAGAAGTATTGTAATTGGTAATTCCCATTCATTTAAGTGGTATAGGCAACTATGTCTCTAACTAACAAGTGTGGCTAATAGTGGTGGACTAGAGGGTATTAGTGGACCATAGTTCTGTGCCAAAGGGACAATGAGGAAAATATTTTCTCAAATGCCAAGTTCCCATTGGGCACTGGATGGAAGCTTCTTCCCAACTAGAGGGAGAGGGGAGGATCCTTAGAAACTTTTCTGACTCATCTGAGATGGGAATATGTTAGCATAGGGTGAAGGAAAGTTTCCATTTTCCTCCCATAATGTCTGCTTTTTTCCTAGAACCTTGTGAAATCTATTGGCATTAGAAGACATTAAATATAATTGGTAACTTCCTATTATGAGGAAATGGTTCATTATTCTTCAATTAACTGTTTGTGTTAAGATTACTGACTTCTTAAGGACAACATTAAAATTAATACATAAATAGAAGAAATGATTGAATGAAAAAGCATTTATTATTGGATTTTTGTGGTTTGGGTCATGTTTTAAGCACTTGCAAGAAAGAAATTGTAAGGGGAAGACAGTATTGTAAGAACCTGTAAGAACCCAGGATACAAGGGATAGAGGTCAGATTCATTTGGAAGGAGGTTGAAGTGCCAAATAGGAAAAGCAAATAAAGTACCTCTAATTTGACCTTTTAAAAAAAAGTTGATCATGACAATTGAGATACAGATAGAATAAAGAACATCAACACTGATTATAATGATTTCATTCAGAAGTTTAACAAATGTAAATCAAATGCTCTAATTAGGAGAACAAAAGTCACTCTAAAGACCTTAATTAGCAAATAATTGAATCACTTATGAAATGGAAAGAGATAGTATGGCAGCCAGGGACAAAGGCAATTCAAAATGAAACTTGATGGTAAAACCTAAGAGAGAAAGATAGTGGAAGATTCTACCCAGTAACAATTCATAAAAGAGAAAGAAGGTAGTAATGATGTAGCTAGCTGAAAGAAAACTTATTGAGAGATTTAAATAAGCAAATCCATCCTAAGGGTATTTAAATATTAAAATTAAAAGAAAATCAGCAGATGAAAGAAAATATCTTGAAAAAAGTGTCTTTTTATTTTCATTTTCAAGGAAAATGTACTTTTACATATCAATCCCAGGTATGTTTACAGAGAAAGTAAAAATCATCCTAAGAAGAATGAATACAGGTAGAAAAATAACTAAATTAGAGTATTTACAAAGAAGATTGATGTTGAAGGTGAGATACTTGTGATGACATTGATTCTTACTTTAACTGAATAAGATACCAAAAATGTATGAGAAAGTTAGACTTCATTAATACAAAAATAACAACTACTGTTTTATATGCTTGCTTTCTATATAAATATTTTAATGAATATAAATTAGAAATCAGTTTTCTGTAATAATAATAATAGAAGGGAACAGGAAAGCCTTCAGAAGTAATATTCTAAGGTTGACAACAACTTTATCATCACATAATTGAAAGTTTTAAAATGTTTAAGATCCCCTTGTGTTTATTATTTGCAGTTTATTTTTTTTTAAATTGTGTTTCTTAGCAAAAAAGGCCTTAAAAGCTGATCTGTAATCAAAGTGTCTGGGTTCAAATCTTAGGTTTGATAATTAGCACCTGGGTGGCTTAGCTGTACCAGATCTAAAATTATATTATAGAGCAGCAGTTACCAAAACCATTTGGTATTGACTAAGGAACAGATTAGTTGATCAGTGGAATAGGTTAGGTTCAAGGGACAAAACAGTCAACAACCATAGCAACCTAGTCTTTGACAAACCCAAAGACCCCAGCTTTTGGAATAAGAACTTACTGTTTGACAAAAATTGCTGAGAAAATTGGAAACTAATATGGCAGAAACTAGGTATTGATCCACACTTAACATCGTACACCAAGATAAGGTCAAAATGGATTCATGACCTAGGGATAAAGAATGAGATTATAAATAAATTAGAGGAACACAGGGTAGTTTACCTCTCAGACCTGTGGAAGGGGAAGGAATTTATGACCAAAGAACTAGAGATCATTAGGGATCAAAAAATAGAAAATTTTGACTATTTCAAATTGAAAAGTTTTTGTACAAACAAAACTAATGAAGACAAGATTAGAAGGGAAGCAATAAACTGGGAAAACATTTTTATGGTCAAAGGTTCTGATAAAGGCCTCATTTCCAAAATATATAGAGAATTGACTCTAATTTATAAAAAATCAAGCCATTCTCCAATTGATAAATGGTCAAAGGATATGAACAGACAATTCCCAGATGAATAAATTGAAACTATTTCTAACCATATGAAAAGATGCTCCAAGTCATTATTAATTAGAGAAATGCAAATTAAGACAACGGTGAGATACCACTACACACCTGTCAGATTGGCTAGAATGACAGGGAAAGATAATGCGGAATGTTGGAGGGGATGTGGGAAAACAGGGACACTAATACATTGTTGGTGGAACTGTGAATACATCCAACCATTCTGGAGAGCAATTTGGAACTATGCTCAAAAAGTTATCAAACTGTGCATACCCTTTGATCCAGCAGTGTTACTAGTTGGCTTATATCCCAAAGAGATCATAAAGAAGGGAAAGGGACCTGTATGTGCACGAATGTTTGTGGCAGCCCTCTTTGTAGTGGCTAGAAACTGGAAACTGAGTGGATGCCCATCAGTTGGAGAATGGCTGAATAAATTGTGGTATATGAATATTATGGAATATTATTGTTCTATTAGAAATAACCAACAGGATGATTTCAGAAAGGTCTGGAGAGACTTACACGAACTGATGCTGAGTGAAATAGCAGGGCCAAGAGATCATTATATCCTTCAACAATAATACTAGATGATGACCAGTTCTGATGGACCTGGCCATCCTCAGCAACAAGATCAACCAAATCATTTCCAATGGAGCAGTAATGAACTGAACCAGCTATGCCCAGCGAAAGAACTCTGGGAGATGACTAAAAACCATTACATTGAATTCCCAATCCCTATATTTTTGCCCACCTGCATTTTTGATTTCCTTCACAAGCTAATTGTACAATATTTCAGAGTCTGATTCTATTTGTACAGCAAAATAACGGTTTGGTCATGAATACTTATTATGTATCTAATTTATATTTTAATATATTTAATATCTACTGGTCATCCTGCCATCTGGGGGAGGGGGTGGGGAGGTAAGAGGGGAAAAATGGAACAAGAAGTTTGGCAATTGTCAATGCTGTAAAGTTACCCATACATATAACCTGTAAATAAAAGGCTATTAAAAAAAAAGATAATTAGCACCTGTGGCAAATGACAATTTCTTTGGGCCTTATTTTCAACTCTTGTAAAATGAAAGTTTATACTAGATGGCCTGGGAAGTGCCTTCCAGCTCTAAATATATGATTCTATGATCACTGGTTTTCCCTGGAATTCCTAAAATATATTGATGATAAATGTGTCCAGTAACCTTATAACTACAAGTATGAGATAAAGCATAAAAGAGAGATGTTTATCAAAGGTATTTGTCACTATTATCACTGAGAATCAGTGAGCAGAACAAATTTTATAAATGCAGAAAACTACAACATGTTTGTTTTTATGCATGATATTTTATGGGTTGAATCATTCCCCATTATTTTGCAGACCTCTTGGATGAAATTCATAATAATTCAAAAGAACTAACTATATGTAAGGAAAGCTAAAAGGTTGAAAAATTAGACAGAAAATCAATATTATTTATTCATTTAAATATAATCAACACACACATTTATACATATGAATGTGTATATACATATACATAAAATAAACATATCTGTGTATCTATAATCTATAGAAATCTGCCACAGACATTGCAAATAGACAAGAAGTTGAGTTCAGAATTAGATTACATGAAGATAGTTGGCTAGATTGCATATTATTGTTCTTTTAATGAGTTCACAATTTTTCTTGAAACAAAAGCATTTTTAAACTGATATTCTGCAAATATTGTTGTATGGCTTAGAAATATGGAACATTGAATTCTCTTACAAAGTGGAAATTATCAACATTCAGAGGTCAATGAGGAGGCACTTGATAGGGATGAGCAATCTAAAATGTAATACAAACTAGGAATTACTAAAAGCTTTTGTAATGTTAGTACTTCAACTTGACTATTACCTGGCTGTGTACTTTCCTGAGATCATTTAAAATCTGAAAAAAGAGGAGGAAGACTTCCAATACATTGGATAGACCCTTGGTGGCAAAATTAGGGGAAAAAATGGATGATATTAGAATAAAATGCATTGGAATAGATTTAATATGAGTTGCAACATTAGAGGAAATATTTACACTTTTCAGATCACAAACCATTTGAATATGTGAGTAATCCAAGTAGGTTCAGAGACCAGTAAAAACCTTATTTCAAAAAGGTGTTTTCAAATTGTTATCAATAGCTAAGGCTAGCTTGTTAACACTTGATTAAATGCTTCAATAACTTTTTTTTCTTCATTTGGCAATAATTTCCAAAAGGCATAGCTGCTAATAGCAACAACAAATTTGTGCTAATGTGTTGCTGATTGAATATGAAAAACAGTATTGCTGCTGCAATAATTTTCATTCACGTCCTCTATGTCAACATTGGCTTCTAACAGATTATTAGAGTTAGATGGTCTTTAGAAATGGAATACATAATATTAATGACAAGTTACATGCCTTTATTGATATGGTGAAAGAAAATAATTGTTTCACTTTACATCTCTTCTATATATATTTAGTTTATCATTAGTTAAAATGCATGTTTTTACCAAGAGGTTCATATTTCTTGTATTTGCAAGGAATATTAAATCTTCTAACTTTGCAAATGACTACAATTAAACACTTTATCATATGAAAATGAAATTTGCTTAAGCACACATGCCTAATAGCCTGCAGTATTGTAATAAGACTTACGTTGGTGTGTTAATGTACCAATAACTGTACCTCTAAATTATTACACCTTGTTTTAATGCCTGGCTGTTTTATTCTCTACCCTTTGTTGAAATTCATTTCATTTGTGAACAATGCACTTTGGTGCTATTCAATAATTTATTTCAAATGTGTGCTAATTGTCATAAGTCAACACTAATGCACTTAGCCCTCTTTGAAAGTTGCACAGTAAATTATTTCAAATTAATGTGACTTAAATTAAACTAAGCCAATTTGGGATTGCTAGAATAATTGTGTGTTCCTTTTGGTGCCTGCTCAACTTAAAATTATTTCTTTTTACATCTATTTTATTGAAATTCATGGGTCCTAGGGTTGTGGTGAGTTAGAGCAAGACATATTAAGAAGTACTTTGATCATTCACACAGAAAAGTATTCTAGACATTATCACATGAATAATAATAATTTTACTTATATGAAGTAGTTTTTAAAGCATTCCCAAGAGTGTCTCTTAATGTATTAATGTTGTCAAAAGCACTTTCATATTTTTCTATAGTCTAAACGACTGTAACCAGCCTTTCTCTGATAAAATTGTCATGAGACATTAGCATCATTTATACATTAGTGTTCTTAAAACCTTCAAATGTTTGTGGGCTATTATTCTTAAGAGGGTATCAGTGTGAAGTGATTACAAAGAAATAAAAAAAGGAGCTTATGAGAACTTCATCTCCATAAGGCATGTAAATGTATAACTTTCAAGAATAGTTTCAATACTGGGGTTTAACTTTCCATTGATTGCCCTTTTCCCTTAAATTACTTATACACTTGCCTTATACCTTATATCTTTCCAAACCCACCCTTGTATTTCTCTGATCATTTTCCTTCTCTGTTTTCAGTCTGGTACTGCATATAGTTGAGAGAAAAGATTTGAGTTTATCACAAATTTATTGTGTAATCTTAGATGGGCTTTCTTGATGTTTGTAAATGCTTTTCATCTAACCCATTTGCTTCCCTATCAAACACCCTGACATTCCATTCCTATTCTAAATTTCTTCTTTCTTCCATTCACTTACTCTTTTCCTATTTTATTCTATGCAGAGGACCATTACTCTTAATTGTTTCTGAACAAAATTAAGCCATTCATAAGGACTTCCTTCTTTACCTTACTTGAACTCATGAAAATTTCCTCAAATGAAGAACTGGAACTCATAATTGAACATGATAGATAATTTTGATTATATTAAGTTAAAATTTTTTAATATAAACAAAATTAATACAGAGAAGATCAGAAGGGAAGCAATAAATTGGGAAATCATTTTTACATTTAAGGGTTTTGATAAAGGCCTGATTTCTAAAATATATGGAGAATTGGCTCAATTTTATAAGAATCCAAGCCATTCTCTAATAGATAAATAATCAAAGAATATAAACAGATAATTTTCAGGTGAAGAAATTTAAACTATTTCTAATCATATGAGAAGGTGCTCTAAATCAATATCAGAGAAATACAAATTAAGACAACTTTGAAGTACTACTACACACCTTTCAGATTGGCTAAGATGACAGGAAAAGACAAGGATTAATACTGGAGGGGATGTGGGAAAATTGAGACACTAATACATTGTTGTTGGAGTTACGAATAAATCCAGTCCTTCTGGAGAGCAATTTGGAACTGTGTTCAAAAAGTTATCAAACTGCACATACCCTTTGACCCAGCAGTATTTCTGTTGGGCCAATATCCCAAAGAGATCTTAAAGAAAGAAAAGGGACCAACATGTCCAAAATGTTTGTGGCAACCCTTTTCATAGTGGCAAGAAACTGGAAACTGAATGGATGCCCATCAGTTAGAGAATGGCTGAATAAATTATGGTATATGAATGTTACAGAATATTATTGTTCTATAAGAAATGATCAGAAGGATGATTTTAGAGAAGTCTTGAAAGATTTACATGAAATGATGCTAAGTGAAATGAGTGGAACCAGGAGATCATTGTATATGATAACATCAATATTATATGATGATCAATTCTGATGAATGTGACTCTTTCCAACAATGAGATGATACAGGCCAGTTCTAATGATGTTGTGATGAAGAGAGTCATCTGTACCCAGAGAGAAGGACTATAGGAACTGAATGTGGATCAAAAAATAACATTCTCACTCTTTTTGTTGTTGTTCACTTGCATTTTGTTTTCTTACTCATTTACTTTCTCTTTTTGATCTGATTTCTCTTATACAGCAAGAGAAAGGTATAAATATATTTATACATACAGGATTTAACATATATTTTAATATGTTTAAAATATATTGAATTGCTTGCCATCTAGGGCAGGCAGTGGGGAGAAGGAGGAGAAAATCTGAAACACAAGGCTATACAAGGGTCAATGTCATTAAATTATCCGTTCATATGTTTTGAAAATAAAATGCTTAATAAGAAAAAAAGAAAAAAAAAGAAAATTTCCTCAAATTACTACCTACTAGTTACTTCAAACTTGGAAGAAATTTCCTTTAATCTTGCTAGTATTAAATCCCCTACTTGTGTCCTGGATCTAGTCCTAATTTGTTGTCTTTAGAAATCCTACTCTTTCCTTAATTTTCCATTTTTCTTTATCTATTAATCCTATCCTATTCTTTGAAAATACATCAAGAGCTACAATGTCCTTAAAATGCATTCAATTTACCCTATTTTTCTTCAAGTTATCATTTTATAATCTGATCCCATCAGCCCTTCTTAGCCAAGCACAGTAAAAGTCTATACTTAGTCTCCACTTTCCACCTCCTAACCTCCTAGTCACTTCTCAACTCCTTTCAGTTTATCTTGTGACCTCATTATTCAACAAATTTCTCTGATGTTGTCTTCCTTCTAGTTTCTTCTCAGTCTCCTTTGCTGAGTCATTATACATTTCTTACTCTAATCTTGAGTTTTGCTGTAGTTCTTTATGTCTTCTTTTTCTAATACTTTCAACTTACATGAATTCACTCTAAACTTCCATATATTTAATTAGTATAATTATGCAAAATATTCCAAGATTTATATATACATCCTTAAGCTCTGTACTGAACTCCAATCCTGTATTACTATCCATTGAGCATCTCTAACTGAATAGTATATGAGTGATTCAAAAGTATGATGTCCAAAACAGAACTGATTATATTTCCTCCCAATGCTTTCCACTTTCAAACTTCCTGATTTCTTTTGAAGATACTACCATTTTTTCCATCACTGAGGGAAATAGTCTTGGAATCATCATTAACTTTTCCATCTTCTTCATCCATATATACAAACTGTTTTGTATAATGTAATATTCTGTCTGTCCTCCATTCGGACACCAAAATGTAATATTCTTTCTAAAATGTAATCTTCTCTTGTTGGGGTTTTCTTGGAGTCTCTGAAGGCAGCCTTCCTTTCAGTTCAGTAATCACCATACGTGGAGCCAGGGATTAAAGTCCAAATCCTTTATTGCCTCTTTCAAATCTTGTCTCTTTCACTTGGGGCTGGGTTAGCTTTCTTAGTGGCCTATCTCTCTCCTTGGTTCCGAGAATTTAAGCTACTGCCACCAGTCCTTTGTCTTCTATGCTTCTGCCAGCTTCTTGAATGTGTCGTGGTTTCTGGGGGAGTCAGGGGGATTGCCATCACTTTTATGTCTTCTCTAGTTCTCATTCTGTCTGAGCTTGTCTGAGCTTATATGGTCTCTTATCAAAGGTGTGAATCTTGTCAGAACTATTGTATGTACTAAGAACATGTACTGAACTAGAGAACTGTTAAGCTTATGCTAAATAACTATTATCTCTATCAATTCCACTGACTTAGCTCCTTGTTTCAAGTTCTAGCCCATGACATCTCCCACCTTCTTTTGTTTTTAGAATATAGGTGGTCATGTCCTCCCTGACTTCTCAAGGAGGTAAGAACCCCCAAAAAGAGGTGATCACCCTTTCCCTGACTACTCAAAAAAGGGGTGAAAACAACATAAAAGGAGGTGATCATGCCCTCCCTGACATCTCATGAAGGGAGATGAAAACACCAAAGGAAATGGGAAATCAAATCAGATTAGCGGGTTTCTGAAGGGGCTCACTTGAAACAGGTATACATAAATCTATCAATATGGGAGGTATTACACATAATTATAAATTACATAAGCACATAGTAACATAGGCTAGTAGAGATGTAACAAATAACACGAATCAAAATGAGGAATTATACATGTCCATAAGTCCTAGAAATAGTACAAAAGGAATCTATTGTCCATTACTCCGTGTGCCAGGCATCCAATAATTCCTGCAAGTTTTGAAGTCCTGCAATAGTCTTATTATGTGTTAGGGAGTGCAATGATTCCTGATGGTTTTCAAGTCCTGCAACAGTCTTTATCAAAAATTTTTCATCTCAGGGAACAGTCTCATTATCAGCCATGCTCTTTCAGTGTCAGATGTTTCTTAGGTCTTCTCCTTTGTTTTGAGGTTTTTCTCTTTTTTCTGTCTCTCCCCAGGTGCTTGTTAGCACCCATCTGATTCCTTCTCCATTTGTAAAGATACAAGCAAACTCTTTTCCTCAAGCAGTTAACCTATCTAGTCCCTTCTATTGACCACTTTCTGGATCTCTCCACATCATCTGGCAATTATATTGAAGTTGTTTGCACTGGACACTGCCCTTATGCTGAGTTAAAAAAGCCTGTATTTTCCCAATTGTAATCCATTTCTGCTGTCTGATTGCTTTTCTGCTGGTTGATCATGTAATCCCTTTCTGCCATCTAATTACTTTGTTGATAATTGATCACATGACAGTCCTCAACTTCTAAAAATATAAACTTGGCTGCCATCATGCCCCATCTGTATTTTATTTGATGTCTTGGAGCTGGGCCCCACGTCTCATTTCCCTGGGTCAGTCTATATTCTTAGGCTTAGTGGAAGACCTTGAGGCATTTTGGACATAGGGTTTTAGGTCTTTGTAATGGGCTGAGGTTTGAGTTGATGCACTGAGGTCCCAAGTACGTGAGGCTAAATAGTAATTGGGCTATACTGTATTAATATACATGATTGGATAAAGAATAATCCCTGCCCACTCTCCGCGCAAGTCCTGATGTGTTGTATAGGAAATGACAATTTTGGTGGGTGGAGGCAGAGAGAGAGACAGGAAGAGAAGCTGGGAGATATTGGGCCTGGGTTCGAGATTCCGAGCTGCTGGTTGTGTGGCTGCTGGTCGAGCTAGCTTCTTGACTCAGCTGCATACATTGCCATAGCTGATTCTCTTCCACCTCCGATCCTTCTTCACTGAAAATAAAGACTGACGATTTTCCCCTAACCTGAATTCCTGACTTCTGTTGATTTAAAAATACACGATCTTCACATCTGGCGCCCAACGGTGAGAACCAAGGACTGAAGAAGTCTCCGGTGACCAGGAACTTGGGTGAGTATTGTTAATAGACAAATAAGGAACTTATTTTCTTAAAAACTAAACCAGTAATCTTTTTTTTTGGCTAAAATGGGACAAATGCTAGCTAAAGACTCTCCATCCCTGCCCCAACCCCACCCAAGAGTGGTGCTATAGAAAGCATGATTAAGCTGATAGAAATACATGGGTTACTTATAACTTGGGAACAGATAGCAAGATTTGTGGGTATATTAAACTACATCTCTCCTTGGTTTATAGAGGAGGAGCAGATCTCTTGAGATAACTGGTCCCGGGTTGGACAAGAGATGTCCATGCATTTCAGAGAATGTGGTCCTCACTCAATTTCCATCAAGGCATTTTATTTACACAATATAATTCAGTTAGCACTAAGAAACCCTATCCTAGAAGAAAGAAAAAACCTGTGGCTCCTTCTGCTCCTCAAATTAGCCATGATATTAAGGAGGAAGACAATGAAGAGATTAATGACCATATCCCCACAGGGCATGGAGACTTAAGGTGAGCAAGGGTGTGGTGACCTTCCCCTCAGGAGGCAGCTTCAGCCCCACCCCAGGAGCAAGTGATTGACTCTCCTCCACCAACTCACCCTCCGGGATGGAGGAGGAGGGCAGTGAGGGGGCAGTGACAGCACCATCACCTCCCCCCCCAGCATCCAATCATGAGCAGACTGCAAGAGGGCTTAATGAAGGCCAAAGGAAAGGTGTGGACATCCGGGAGCTTCAGCCACTTATCTGTCCTGTAATTTCCCAATCTAATGCCTCAGGTCAACAAAGTCCAAGATACGCCCCTTTTAACTTAGAAATCATTACAGATCTTAAAAAGGCCTGCACTATTTATGGGGCTACATCAGCTTATGTTAAGATGCTATTACAGAATTTGGCTTTTGAAATCTTGAATCCTGATGACTGGAAATCTATAGCAAGGGTATGCCTAGAACCTGGACAAAATTACATGTGGCTTTCTGAATATAGTGAGTTCTGTAGGATACAAGACCAACAAAATAGTCAAAATGTTGTTCATGCTGCGATCACTTATGACCTACTATAAGGTATAGGTCCATATGCAGACGTCACAGCACAGGTTAATTATTCAGTAGCAGCATATGAGCAAATTGCTGCTAATACTATCAAAGTGTGGGCTTCGATTCACAAATAAAATGACACAGGTGAGGCCTTCACAAAAATAATGCAAGGGCCAGATGAGCCCTTTGCTGACTTTGTGGGACGTTTGCAGACTGCTATCACAAGAACTAATGGGGAAAATCCAACAACAGATGTTTTAATAAGGCAACTTGCTAAGGAAAATGCTAATGAGGTGTGCAGAAGGATTATACTAGGACTGTGCAAGGATGCTCCTTTAGAGGAGTTCATAAGATGCTGTGCCACAGTGGGCAGACTATGATGCAGACTTCCCAAGATCCCAACATGGGTAGACAGGGTCCGTTCTGGCAAGGGACTTCTAGAGAGACATGTCAATGCTTTCAGTGTGGTAAAGTAGGGCATCTGAAAGCTCAATGTTGGTATAGAGGAAGAGTGAGAGGACAGGGTGGGAGAACAAGACCCAGCACCCCATGTCCAAAATGCAACAGAGGCTTCCATTGGACCTCAGAATGTAGACAGGCTCAGGGAAACGGGATGAGGGCCCAGCCCCAGGGCCACAGGCAAAACACTTGGGGCATGATGGCAGACAATGGTGCACCCAAGAGTGCCTAGATGGCCACATCCCAATATGACCAATCAGCCAGGAAGCCATATGATGGCAGAAAGGGATTACACAATCAATCAGCCAGGAAGCAACCTGATGGGAGAAAAGGATTACAATTAGGGAGAATACAGTTGTATGCAGCTGAGACAACTGAGATAACCCCTGGAGACGTGAAATCTGTTCCTCTCCAGCCTATGGATCCCTTGCTTCCAGGCACAGTAGGCTTGACCATTTTACCTCCAGAGAGTACGTACAAAACAGTGTCCATCCACATACTGATGTGGGAAACTGGGGAATGTGTAGATAATATCCCAGTCACCAATACAGGCAGACAATGTGTGACTTATCACCCAGGAGAAATAGGTTTACTCATACAGAATCCTAATAAGCAGCCTGGTGATAGTCACCCAGGTTCTGATTCCAGATCACAAAATCCAGCAACTTACTGGACAGCAGCTATAACAACTGACCGACCTATGCTCACAATCTATATAAATGGCCTTCCATTGGAAGGATTGGTAGACACTGGTGCAGATCGGACGGTCATTAGAGGTGCCAGCTGGCCCAATCACTGGCCAAAGATTAAAGCAGACACCTACATGTCTGGTGTAGGAGGATCAATAGCAGCTGAAGTTAGTGCTGCCCCTATGAGATGGACTTTGAAGGCAAAACAGGAGTTTTTCCTCCTTTTATAGTTTAAAAAATCCCCATCAATCTGTGGGGAAGAGACAATTTACAGCAATTAGGGTTAAAAATGAGTACTACGGTTTTTTAAGCAGGGCTGCTGTTGAAGGCCTGCCAACACTTTCACCTGTTCCTATCCAATGGAAAACTGATACACCAGTGTGGATAGAGCAGTGGCCCTTAAGAAAAGATAAAATTCAGGCCTTATTAGATATAGTACAGGAGCAGCTTGACCAAGGACACTTAAAACCTTCTCTAAGTCCTTGGAATTCCCCAGTGTTTGTTGTGAAAAAGAAATCTGGAAAATGGAGGATGTTAACGGATTTAAGAAAAGTGAATGAACAGATGGAAACTATGGGAACTCTTCAGCCTGGACTTCGATCTCCTACTCAGTTGCCTAGAGAATGGCCTCTTTGGGTCATAGATATTAAGGATTGTTTCTATTCTATCCCTCTGGATAAGAAGGATATGAAAAGATTTGCCTTTTCAGTGGCCAGCGTTAACTTAGCTGAGCCTTATAAATGATATGAATGGACAGTTTTTCCACAGGGAATGAAAAACAGCCCTACTATGTGTCAAATGTATGTTGCTGCTGCTCTTGCTCCAGTAAGAAAAGCATTCCCAAAAGTTATGCTATTACATTACATGGATGACATTTTGGGATGTGCACCTGAGGAACAAATGTTAGAGGTATGTCTACAAAAGACCATAGAAACACTAAGGAATTACAAATTATACATAGCACCAGAAAAAATTCAAAGACATGCTCCTTTTCAATATTTAGGATATGAAGTATACCCTAAGGTGCTTACAATTCAAAAACTCTCCTTAAGAACAGAAAAGCTAAACACATTGAATGATTTTCAGAAATTGATAGGAGATATCCAATGGATGCGACCAGTGTTAGGTTTGACTACCTATCAATTACAACCACTATATGACATTTTAAGGGGAGACAGTGCTTTAAATTTATCACGCCAGCTTATAAAAGAAGCTCAAGAGGCTTTGAGAGAAGTTGAACTGGCTTTATCCAATGTGGTTGAAAGAGTCACTCAAAAACCCTTGGAGATACGTTTTGCCACACAAGAGGCACCACAGCAGTCCTTCATCAAGGACACAGTGTGATAGAGTGGGTGAACCTCCCGGCACAACCAGAACAAAGCCTTACACCCTACCAAGTGCTTGTGGCTAGAATTTTATTAAAGGCCACTAAGGGACCAGTACAGTTATCTGGGACAAGACCTGACAAGATATACACCTTTTATACCAATACACAAATTAATGTGTGTTGTGAGACCATCCCAGAGTGGCAAATTTTATTAGGCATGTCTCCAAATTTTTTACATGGGTCTCCATTAAAGATAACTAGACTATTACATAATTGGAGATGGATTCTTGAAGAAAAAGTTTCTAAAGTTCCTCTTAAAGGACCAACTATCTTCACAGATGCATCCAAACATATATTTGTGCTCTGCTACTCTCATGATCTAACTATAAAGAGATAGTCAGAACTCCTTTTCAATCCACTCAGCAGAATGAATTGTACCGATCATTCTAGCTCTTACTTATTATCCAGGAGACATAAATATAATATCTGATTCAGCCTATTCAGTAGGTGTGGTACAAAGAATTGCACAGCCCAAATAAAATTTGCAGCCTATATATATCAGCTTTTAAGAAACTTCAAGAGCAAGTGAGAAAGCATCAGGTAAGATCTATATATTACATGTCCATTCCATAGTGGACTTCCAGGTCCCATATTTGATGGCAATTCAAAGGCAGATAGCCTTCTAACTATGTTGGTCAATACCCCTTTGTTCCAAGAAGCTCATGCATCTCATTCTAAATATCATCAGGCTGTTTGAGCTTTACGTTTACAATTTGGAATAACAAGAGAGGAAGCCAGGAGCATAGTAAAAGCCTGTACGGCTTGCCTTCCTTTCCACGCTCCTACACTGCCTCCAGGGAAGAACCCTTGTGATTTGAGACACAATGAAATCTGGCAAATGGATGTGACCCATTATAAATCTTTTGGTCATCTGTCTTTCATCCATGTTGTGGTAGACACCTTTTTGGGATTCACTTTTGCAATGCCAGCAGCAAAAGAGACAGCCCGAGTGGTCACTGAATTCCTCATACAAGCATTTGACATTATGGTGTGCCACAAGTAATAAAACAGACAATGGTCCTGCTTATACTTCAAAACATTTTGTACACTTTTGTGCAAGTAAAGATTTTACACAACTGCATACCTTTTTAATCCTCAAGGACAGGCAATAGTGGAGAGGAGAAACAGAGATATTAAGAGCTCCTCCAAAACAAAAGAAATGGGGAGCCACAGGTAACCCTAGAGAACTTCTAAATCTAGCTCTTTATACTATTAACTTCTTGATTTTTTGACAAAGATGCACTGGCTCCGGCAGACAGGTTTTATAACCCACCGGAAGGTCAGTGTCCAGTGCAAGCAGCTCCACTATCTTTAGATAATCGCCAGGTGATGTAGAGAGACCCAGAAAGTGGTGAATGGAAAGGACTAGATAGGCTAACTGCTTTGGGGAGAGGGTTTGCTTGTATCTCTACAGGTGGAGAAGGAATCAGATGGGTGCCAACGAGCCATATTTGCCTTGTGCATTGCAGAGAGACGGAGCAGACCCTTGAAACAAAGGAGAAGACCCAAGAAATATCGGGTGGTTCTGTTGCTGATTGTGCTCACCATTGAAAGAGCGTGGCAGTTATGGTGTTTGACTCATGGACATCAAAGATTGTTGGACTTCAAAACCCTCAGGAATCATTGGATTCTCTGAGCCATAGGACTCGAAAACCCTCAGGAATCATTGAATTCTCTGAGACATAGGACTTGAAAACTCTCAGGAATCATTTGATTCTCTGAGAAATGATAAGACTGTTACAACACTTCAAAATCTGCTGGAATCATTGGATTCCCTAACACATAAAAAGACTTTTTCAGGACTTCAAAACTCAGGGGATCATTGGATTCTGACATGTGAAACAATGGACAATAGATTGGTTTTGGACTATCTCTTGGCTGATGAAGAAGGTGTATGTGTGACTGTTGTTTACATACCCTCCTTCTAGGAGTTCTGGTGATCTTTTCCAACACCATGTTGATTTATATTGTTTGCTATTCCGCTACTTGCGTGTACAATTCATGTTTGTTACACCACATCGAGCCTGCACTGATTGAGGGGAGGGTCATCCCTAGTAGCCTCTGTGTTATTGCTATGTGCTTGTGTAATACCTCCCATGCTGATGGGTTTGTGCATAATAAGACCCTTCAGCCCAGAAACCCGCTAGCAACCCCCATTTCCCTTTGGTGCTTTTCATCTCCCTTCCTGAGATGTCAGGTAGGGCGTGATCATCTCCTTTTTAGTGCTTTCACCTCCTTTTCTGAGAAGTCAGGGAGGCTGTGATCACCTCCTTTTCGGTGCTTTAACCTCCTTCTCTGAGAAGTTAGGAAGGCTGTGATCACCTCCTCTTGGGGGCTCTGACCTCCCTGAGGAGTCAGGGATGGCATGACCACCTGTGTTCTAAAATAAAAGAAAGCGGGAGATGTAATGGGCTGAGGTTTGAGTTGATGCACTGAGGTCCCAAGTCTGTGAGGCTAAATAGTAATTGGGCTATACTCTATTAATATACATGATTGGATAAAGAATTGTCGCTGCCCACTCTCCGTGCAAGTCTTGATGTGTTGTATAGGAAATGACAATTTTGGTGCGTGGAGGCAGAGAGAGAGACAGGAAGAGAAGCTGGGAGAGATTGGGCCTGGGTTGGAGACTCCGAGCTGCTGGTTGTGTGGCTGCTGGTCGAGCTAGCTTCTTGACTCAGCTGCATACATTGCCATAGCCGATTCTCTTCCACCTCCGATCCTTCTTCACTGAGAATAAAGACTGACGATTTTCCCCTAACCTGAATTCCTGACTTCTGTTGATTTAAAAATACACGATCTTCACAGGTCTTCTCTCACCCTATCTTCTCCCTTTATCTCTATACCTATATTGAGTTTTCAGATGTCCAATTTTTCCACAATGAAAGCATTGGCGAGTTTCACTGAAAGTCCTTTGCCAAGACTCTATCTTCCCATGTTCATCATAGTCTGGGTATAATGAGCATTTGTGTCCACTGTGGCACAGTGTCTTATGATCTCTTCTAAAGGGGCATCTTTGTGCAGTCTCCATACAATTCTTCTGCAAACCTCATTAGCATTTTCCTTAGCCAATTGTTTTATCATAATTCTGTTAGCTGCATTTTCTCCAGTGGTTATTGTGACAGCTGTCTACAAACTTCCCCCAAATTCCGCAAAGGGTTCATTGGGACCTTGCTCTATTTTTGTGAAGGCTTCCCCTTGATCTTTCCCTGGAAGGGTACACCAAGTTTTTATAGCAGCAGTAACAATTTGTTCATATACTCCTATGGGGTAATTAATCTGTGCTGAATTCTCTGCATACTGACCTTCACCTGCTAGTTGGTCAAATGTGATTTGTACATGAACTCCTGTTTACTTATTGCGCTGGACTTGTATCCTGCTTAATTCACTATACTCCAAAAGCCATAACAAGTTTTGTCCAGATTCTAAACATGCCATTGCTATGGATTTCCCAATCACTGGGAGTTAAAATTTCATAAGCCAAATTATCTAGTAACATCTTAACATAAAACGATGTAGCTCCATAAAGAGTGCAACCTTTTTTCAAATCCTTGATTTTTTCCAAAACAAAAGGCATGTATCTTCTCCTTTTTTGACCTGAAAAGTCAAGCTCTTCAATCACAAGGTATGTATTTATTAAATCAGGTACATCCTATCCTTCATTTTTTTCCTTAATCAGTGCCTTTTGTAATCTTGTCATAGGCAGGTTCATAGGTGCTGTTGATTGTGTTACTGCCTCTCCCCCCCTTCTTCTCCCTCCACCCATGAAGGGTTAATTGAGGGAGGGAGATCAGGAGATGGGGAATGATCTAATCTCTCCTGCTGTGAAGCATTACACTCAAAATTGTTCTTAACTCCATTCTTATCTGATTCTTCCTCCTTTTCACCTAGTTTATTTGGATCCTCCCAATCTTGCTCTTTCTTCTTTTTCCTTATTCTATAACTTATATAATTTCCTAAAGCAAGTTGTATTAAATTGTATGTATAAAGTGTATCTTTGGAAATTGAGTCAAGTCCATTTTCATTGTAAAATTGACATAGTTGCTCTCCTACTAATTTTCACTACTCTAGATCCAGTCCTTTTCCCTTAGAGAACCAAGGAGATATATGTACTGTACAGTTTCTAAAAGTTCAATGATCTGCTCTCAAATTGTAATCATACCTTGACTTTTCATAAGTCTGAAAATGCTCTCTACACATTTTACTTGAATTGGAAAAGAAGGATGTTTTCTAAACATCTGTCTCATTTTAGTTGAAGTACTAATTTAACCCTTTAACAAAGTTTCCTTGTCTATTTTTGTACTCACCCTAATTTCTGGGTTGAGGAGACTTTTCCACTGAAATCAGGATCTATTGTGTCTGCCCCATGTCAAAATGTAATATTCTCTCTAAAATGTAACCTTCTCTTGTTGGGGTTTTCTTGGAGTCTCTGAAGGCAGCCTTCTTTCAGTTCAGTAATCACCACAAGTGGAGCCAGGGATTAAAATGCAAATTCTTTATTGTCTTTTTCAATTCTTGTCTCTTTCACTTGGGGCTGGGTTAGCTTTCTCAGAGGCCTATCTCTCTCATTAGCTCTGAGAGCTTAAGCTCCTTCCACCAGTCCTTTGTCTCCTCTGCTTCTGCCAGCTTCTTGAGGTTCTCCTGAATGTGTCTTGGTTTCTGGGGGAGTCAGGAGGACTAACATCACTTTTATGTCTTCCCTAGTTCTCATTCTGTCTGAGCTCATATGGTCTCTTTTCAAAGGTGTGAATCTTGTCAGAACTATTGTATATACTAAGTACACGTACTGAACTAGGGAAGTGTTTAGCACAGGCAAAATAACCATTGTCTCTATCAATTCCACTGACTTAGCACCATGTTTCAAGTTCTGTCCTATAGAGTATAAATCTTCCCTTCTTCCATTCACACATTTATAATACACACTGCCATGTTACTTCACATTTCTTCTTTTTCCTTTTTTAAAAGTTTATTTATGTTTAATGCATTTTGTTTTATGAATCAAAGCAAAAGGGAAAAACAGTGGGAGAGATTAAAAACAAAAAAAGTGAATATAGCATGTGTTGATTTACATCAGTCTCCTCAGAACTTTTTCTGGATGCAGTTGGCATTTTCTCTCTGGAATCTATTGGAATTTCTTTGGATCACTAAATCTCTTAGAAGAATTAAGCCTTTCAGAGTTGATCATTACACATTCTTGCTGTTATTGGGTACATGACATTTCTGGTTCTGCTCATTGTGTTCAGCATCAATTCATGTAAATCTTTCCAGGCCCTTCTATAATCAGAATGTTCATCATTTTTTATAGAAAAATAATATTCCATTCCATGTACTACCCCTTGTTCAGCCATTCCTAACTGATGGGAATCCACACCTTTTCCAATATTTTATTATAGTGAAAAGAGCTGCTACAAGCATTTTTGCATATGTGGGTCTTTTTCCTTCATTTATGATTTCTTTGGGGGTACAGATGGCACTGTAATGGCAATGCTGGGTCAAAAGGTATCCACAGTTTGATAGCCCTTAGTGCATAATTCTAGATTGCTCTCCAGAATGGTTGGATCATTTTACAACTCCACCAACAATGTTTTAGTATCTCACTTTTCCCACATCCCTCCAACATTTATCATTATCTTTTCTTGTCATCTTAATCAATCTGAGAAGTGTGAGGTGGTACCTCAGAATTGTTTTAATTTGCTTTTCTCTAATCAATAGTTTTAGAGGACCACAGACATTGGGGGAACCCTCTGTGATGTATCAGACTCTTTAGTCCAGCAAAAGGATATCTGCTGACATGTCTGCTTTAGCTCTCCCATCCCTAGGAGCATTTTGGCCTTCCTGAGAAGTCAGGAGGCTTGACAACTTGTGTTGTAATTAAAGCAGAGTTATACTAAAGTGGCAAGGAAACATCTGTACACAATAACAAATGGTTATGTGATCCTGCAGGGGAAATATCCTATATTTAGCACATGCACAGTGTACTATAGTTATGTAAGTATATTAGGGTATATGAGACTGAGATAATTTTGAACAAATGGACTCCAGTTTCACCATCATTGTGAGTTCTGCCCCTTTACTCCTCACCCATGATCAGGATTTAGACTGACACTAAAATCATCTAGTTTTCAGGCCTGGACATTTGGCATTCAACTCAGGGCCTTGGAAAGCAGGGCACACAACAGCTCAGCTGACAACAGCAAGAGTTCAAATGACAAGTCCCCAGGGTACAAGGGGGTTACAAGGGTAACCCCAAGAACAGGGTAAATTAAAAACAAACAAACAAACAAAGAAACCACAACAACAACAATAACAACAATAAAAATAGGCAAGTGGAAAGAGTCAGTAAGAGCTAATCTAGTGACTTTCATTTTCCAGTTAAAATGAGGCAAGTGCTAACAAAAGCACCTCCCTCTTGAGGGAAGTATGAAGAATGCTTCCTTAAGTTAATGAAATTGGTTTTAAGACATTCCACATAGGGGGCAGAGCCAAGATGGCGGAGAAGGCACACGCAACTTTCTAAGCTCTTCTCTTACCCTCTATATCAATATTATATCGAGCCTCAAAAATAGTCTTGATTGCTACAATTCGTAAAGATAAGAATTATAACAACTCACCAGCCAAAGAAAATCTGCAGTCTCACCAAAAAAGGTTTGTTCCGCGGCTAGGGGGGGTGGGATCAGCGTAGACTGGGAGAGAAATTAGGTTCCGAGGAGAGCCTCAATATGAAAGTGAGAGCACAGATCACAGCACAAGCTCACAGCCCCAACCCACAGTACGGGGCTTTTTCTTGGGGCAGTTGCAAAACTGCACGGCATGATGGCACAGCCCAAGTTAGCCTCTAATCCGCGCAGTGGGGGGCTCGGCTTGGGGCCATAGAGCTTGCCCAGGGCCGATTTGTTGGGCAGAGACATTGGAGCAGAGACGTTGAAGCAGAGACTGCCAGGCAGAATTCCTGTAGAATCGGTGGTTTACAGTCAGCTGCTAATACCCACAGCCCCACAAGAGGCTCTGGCCTGGGGCAGTGACACTTTCACCCCTTAGTCTCTAGCCGAGGGCAATCGCCAACCCACATAGCCCTACTGGACAGTTCGATAGCTCGGCCAGTGCTGAATCCACCTCCTGTTGGGGGAAGGGAAAACTCTCACTCAGAGCACTCCCATACCTTGGAGCCAGAAACCGGTTTACATCTCTCCTGTTCCACAGAGGAAGCTGGTAACCCCCTTGCCTAGGAGCTATAGCCTAAAGGCTTTAAAACACGAATAAAAAGATAAAAAGAACGATTGATAGCTTCTATGCAGAAAAAGAGCAGGTCAGCAAACCTGAAGAGACAGCAAACTGTCCTCTTTTACATGATGCTCTCATAGAAGAGACCATTAAAAGTATCAAAAGAGAGTTAGAAGATAAATGGGGAAAGGAAAGAGAAGCCTTACAAGAGAGCAACAACTTCCTGAAATATGAATTGGAAAATGTAAAAAAAATCTCAGGAAAGTAAGAATTGTGAATTGGAACAAATAAAGAATTCACTAGAAAGCAGGATTTGTGAATTGGAAAAGACAAAGAACTCACAAGAAAGTAGGATTTGTGAACTGGAAAAAGAAAATAATTCACTAAAAAAAAAATTAGTGAAATGGAAAAAAATTCCACAGACCAAAACAATACATTTAAAAACTCAATTGGACATATACAGAAAGAAGTAAAAAAGCTAATGAAGAAAATAGTTCTTTAAAAATTAGAACTGAACAAATAGAAACTAATGATTCATTGAGACAGCAAGAATCAGTCAAGCAAAAACAAAAAAATGACAAACTGGAAAAAACCATGAATTATCTACTTGCAAAAATGACAGACTTAGAAAATAGATCTAAGAGAGATAATCTAAGGATTATTGGACTTTCCAAAAACTATGATGAAAAAAAGTCTAGATACTATTTTACAAGAAATCATCAAAGAGAACTGCCCAGATGTAATAGAATCAGAAGGTAAAATACACATTGAAAAAATTCAACAAACACCTTCTGAAAGAAACCCTAAAATAAAAACCCCAAGGAATATTGTGGCCAAATTTCAGAACTATCAGATTAAGGAAAAAATTTTACAAGCAGGAAAAAAAAAAAAAACCAATTTAAATACCGAGGTGCCACAATAAGGATCACCCAAGATCTGGCTGCCTCCACATTAAAGGACCAAAGGGCCTAGAATCTGATATTCCAAAAGGCAAAAGAACTTGGAATGCAGCCAAGAATAAACTACCCAGCTAAGCTGAGCATTTTCTTCCAGGGAAGAAGATGGATATTTAATGAAACAAATGAATTCCATTTATTACTAAGGAAAAAACCAGAACTAAACAAAAAATTTGATTCCAACCATAGAACTCAAGAGATGCAAAAAAGGTAAAATAACTCTTGAGAATTTATTTCTTTGTGGATATACAAAAAAGAATACATTATAATTGATTTACGATATAACATAAAAAGGGAATAGATATGGAAAAGGGGATGATGGCAGAATAAGGGGAAGGAAGGATAAAAAGGGAATCACATCCCTCAAAGAGGCAAAGGAAATTATCATATTTGAGGGAATTTAGAAAGGGGAGGAACATTGTGTGAATCTTTACTCCATCAGAGTTGGCTCAAAGAAAAATAATTGACATTTATTTTAGAAAAATACTCTCTTTGCCTCATTAAAAAAGGGGGAGAGGAAAAGGGAAAAGAAAAGAGAATAAGGGAAGGAAGGGGAAAAGATTCAAAGAGGGGAGGGAGGGATTCAAAGAGGGTGATCGTGAACAAGTGGGTAATGTTCAAAAGGCGGGAAAGAGGGTTGGGGAAGGCAAGAATGTAAAAGCATAATCTGGGGTCATTAGGGATGGCAGGAAATACAGTTTGTAATTCTAACCGTAAATGTAATGGGATGAACTCCCCAAAAGAGGAGGCAGATAGGATTGGATCAAAAAGTCAGAACTACAATATGTTGTTTAAAAGAAACACATTTAAAGGCGGCAGATACAAAGAGTAAAAGGTAAAAAGGCTGGGCAAAATCTATTATCTTAGGTGAAAAAAAGAGGTAAACCTTATCCAGATCAAGCAAAAGCAACAATTGATCAATTAAAAGAGATAAGGAAGGAAACACATCCCAAATACATAAACAACGAAGCGAAATCAATATTAAACATATATACCAAGTGGTATATCCAACTTCCGGAGATTTAAGAATTGCAAGAAGAAATAACAACAAAAACTGTAATAGTGGGAGATTTCAACCTTCACTCCTAAATTAGACAAACAAACCACAAAACAAATAAGAAAGAAATTAAAAAGTAAATAGAATAAAAAAATTAGGTATTTAGATCGTTGGAAAAATTGAATGGAGATAGAAAGGAATATACTTTCTTCTCAGGTTCATGTAGGTTTCAAAAATTACCATATATTAACAAAAAGACCCAAATTAAATACAAGAAAGCAAAATATAAATCTTTCTTTTCAGTCATATGCAATAAAACATATTCAACAAAAAAGGGAAATGACCAAAAAATAATTGAAACTAAACAATCCATCTTAAAGTGATTGGGCGAAGCAGGAAATTATAGATACAAAAAATTTCCCTCAAGATAATACAATGATGGATGTCATACCAAAAATTGTGGGATCAGCCAAATGGTTAAAGGGAATTTTATATCCTTAGAGGCACTTGAATAAAACAGAGAAAAAAAATTAATGAATTGGTCTTTACAACAAAAAAAAAAAAAACCAAATTAAAAACCCCCAATTAAATACTAAAGTAAATTTAAAATTAAAAGGAGAAATTAAGAATATTAAACTAAAAAAAACTATTGAACTAATTAATAAACAAATTGGTTCTATGAAAACCAATAAAATAATAAGCCTTTGAAATCATTAGAAAAAGGAGGGAGGAAAATAAATTATAGTCTTAAAAAATAGAAGGAGAACTTTCCACCAATGAAGAGGAAATTAGAGAAATAATAAATTATTTTCCAACTTTTTAATAAATTTGATAACCTAATGAAATGGATGATACCTCCAAAAATAACCTTCCCAGACTAAAGAGGAGGAAGAATTGCTTAATAGTCCCATTTCAAAAAAAAAGAACACAATTAAACAACTCCCCAAGAAAAAAATCCCCAGGACCAGATGGAATTAATGGAATTTTACCAAACATTTAAAGAACAATTGGCCCCAATTTATATAAATTATTTGATAAAATAGGGAATGAAATTCTACCAAATTCCTTCTATAACGACATGGTAAATATTCTAAACCAGGTAGGCTGAAAACAGAAAAAGAAAAATTATAGACCAATCTCCCTAATGAATATTGGTAAAATCTTAAATAAGATATTAGCAAAAGACTACAGAAAATCATCTCCAGGATAATACACTATGATCGAAGATTTATACCAGGAACGGGTTGGTTCAATATTAGAAAAAGTATCAATAAATTGGCCATTTACTAACCAAATTAACAAAAACCATATGATCATCTCAATAGATGCAGAAAAGCATTTGACAAATCCAACATCCATTCCTATTAAAACACTTGATATAGGAATTGGACTTTTCCTTAAAATAATCAGCACATCTATTTAAAAACCATCATGCATCATTTGTAATGGATGAATTAAACATTCCCAAAAGATCTGGAGTGAAACAAGGTTTGCCCACCATACTGTTATATTTAATATTGTATTAAAATGCTATTTGGCAAAAAAAAAAAAAAAAAAAATAAATTAAAAATAGGAAAAAAAAATTCTTTCCGACGATATGATGGTTACTTAGAAACCCCAGAATTCTACAAAAATTTAAGAAATAACCAACTTTAAAAAGCTGTTTAAAAATAAATCCACATAATCATCAACTTTTATATATCACTAACAAAACCAACAGTGAAATTTACAAAGAAAATTCCATTTAAAGTAACTACTGATAAACACAGTATTTAGGAATCTATTAGAAAACAGAAACTTTATACAAATTACAGACCACTTTTCACACAAATTAAGTCTGTCTAACCAATTGAAAAAATTCCTTGATAGGCACAAAATAATAAAGATGACAATATTACCTAAACTAATCTATTTATTTGCCTATACAATCAGACTCAAAAACTATTTTAATGACTAGAAAAAAAAAAAAATTATGGAAAACAAAATAAAATTTCAAGGAATAAAAAAATAATAAAATGAAGGTAGCTTAGATGTACCAGATCTAAAACTATATTATGGAGCAGCAGTTACCAAAACCATTTGGTATTGGCTAAGGAATAGATTAGTTGATTAGTGGAATAGTTTAGGTTCAAGGATAAAAAGCAACAAATATAGCACCTAGTCTTTGAAAACCCAAAGACCCCACTTTTGGGATAAGAACTTACCTTTGATAAAAATTGCTAAAAATTGAAACAATATGGCAGAAACTAATTGATCCACATTAACACTGTAACCAAGATAAGGTCAAAATGGGTTCTCCTAGGCAAAAAAGAATGAAATTATTAATAAATTAAGGAACACAAATATTTTCTCTCAGACCTGTGGAAGGAAGGACTTTATGACCAAAGCAGAACTAGAATCATTGATCACAAAATAGAAAATTTTGATTATACCAAACTGAAAAGTTCTTAAAAAAAAAAACTAATCAACAAGATTAGAAGGGAAGCAATAAACTGGGAAAATTTTTTACAGTCAAAGGTTCTGATAAAGCCTATTTCAAAAATATATAAAATTAACCAAATTTATAAAAAATCAAGCCATTCTCCAATTGAAAAATGGTCAAAGGAAATGAACGACAACCCTCACATGAAGAAATTAAACATTTCTAGTCATATGAAAAAGATGCTCCAAGCATTATTAATCAAGAAATGCAAATTAAGACAACTTAAGATAACTATACACCTGCGATTGGCTAAGATGACAGGAAAAAATAAATGATTGTTGGAGGGGAGGGGAAAACTGGGATATTGATGCATTGTTGGTGGAGCTTGGAAGAATCCAACCATTCTGGAAATATTTGAAGTATGCTCAAAAGTTATAAACTGTGCATACCCTTTGATCCAGCAGTGTTACTACTGGCTTATATCCCAAAAGATTATATAGAAGGGAAAGGGACTTGTATTGGAATTTTTGGCAGCCCTCTTTGTAGTGGCTAGAAACTGGAAACTAAAATGGATGTCCACGTTGAGAATTGAATAAATTGTGGTATAGAATATCATGGAATATTACTGGTCTGTAAAAATGACCAACAAGATTTCAGAAAGGACTGGAAGACTTACAGAACTGATGCGGGTGAAAAGAGAGGACCAGGAGTCATTATATACTTCAACAACAAATATATGATGACCATTCGTGGACCTGGCCATCCTCCAAGGAGATCAAGGTCTTTCCAATGGAGCAGTAATGAACTGACCAGCTATGCCCAGAGAAAGAACTCTGGGTGATGAATAAAAACTATTACATTGAACTCCCAATCCCTATATTTATGCCCACCTGCATTTTTTATTTCCTTCACAAGCTAATTGTACAATATTTCAGAGTCTGATTCTTTTTGTACAGCAAAATAATGGTTTGGTCATGTATACTTATTCTGTATCTAATTTATATTTTAATATATTTAACATCTACTGGTCATCCTGCCGTCTGGGGGAGAAGGTGGGGGGTAAGAGGTGAAAAATTGGAACAAGAGGTTTGGCAATTGTTAATGATGTAAAGTTACCCATTCATATAACCTGTAAATAAAAGGCTATTAAATAAAAAAAAAAAAAGACATCCCACATATAAGGAAAAGAAAGCTTTTTAGCAGGGTCTGTCAAAGGAGGAAGTATGAGGAGAATAAGCAGGGGGATAGCACCCACAGCCCAGAGGATATGGTGCCTAGGGTGGTGATGGAGATAAGGACTCTGTTGGGAAGTTTGAGAAGAGTGGTGCTTCTCCATTTCTCATCCTACCTATACTTGTGCATGTGCCCTTGGGATATGTTCCAGTTTCTAATTCTCGTCCCTCAACTCCACCTTCATGGGTAGGAAGAAGAATGGGAGGGGCTGTGACACAATCGGCCCCTTCAGCAGAGCAGTTTTGCTCTCCTCTTCTGTCCTAAATACAAGAGGCATTAATTAAAGCAAGGGAGGAAAGACAGGTTTCATTTCGACTGAGAATGGAACCATACCAATTGATTGAAGAACCTGACCCTGACAGGTCAAATCAGGAGAAGAATCATTCCTTTTAATCTGGAAGTTATTGAAGCTCTGAAAAAAGTTTCACCCTCTATGGCTTTACATAGTCTTATGTTAAAATGCTGTTAGGGAAGTTGGCTTATGACATCCTAACCCCAATGATTGAAAATCCATAGCAAAACCAGCACAACCAAAAAAAGCCTTATTCCTTACCCTGTGCTTGTGGCTAGAGTCTTGTTAAAAGCCATTAAATGAATAATAAAATTATCTGGGATAGAACGTAACAAGATTCATACTTTTATACCAATGTACAAATTAATGTATGCTATGAAACCATTCCAGAGTGGCAAATTTTATTGGCCGCAGCTCAAAATTTTATGTACAGGACCTCCTTAAAATAGCCTGGCTATTAAACAATTGGTCATGGGGTTTTTGAAAAAAAAAAAAAAACAAAGGTTTCTAAAATTTCTCTTAAAGGGATAAATTATCTTTACAGATGTATCCAAATGTAACATTTGTGCTGTATATTCTCCTTCCTTGACTATAAAAAGAGTAGTCTGAACTTCCTTTCAGTCTGCTCAGCAGAATGAGTTGTATGCAATTATGCGCGCTTTTACTTATTACCCAGGAGATGTAAATATAATATTTGATTCAGCCTATCAGTAGGTGTGGTACAATGACTTGCCATAGCCTAAATAAAATTTGTAGTCTCTAACATATTTCAGCTTTTTAAGGAACTTCAGGAGCAAGTAAAAAACCATTCAAGTAAATATTACCTCTTGTATATACCCTCTCATATTAGTCTTCCAAGACCTATTTTTTTATGGATACTCAAAGGTAGATCATCTCCTTTCCATGTTAACCAATCCTTCCATGTTTCAGGCCACCCAAGAATCTCATTCTAAATGTTATCAGGCTCCATGAGCTTTATATATATAGTTTGGGATAACAAAAGAGGAATCTAGGAGCATAGTAAAAGCCTGTATACAACTTGCCTCCCTTTCTACTCTCCTACTCTCCCTCCAGGGAAGAACCCTTGCAGTTTGAGGTCCAATAAAATTTGGCAGATGGATGGGACTCATTATAAATCTTATGGCCATCTGTCTTTTATCCATGTTGTTGTGGATACCTTATCAAGATTTATTTTTGCAGTACCAGTGGCAACATGAGGGAATCACTAGTGAGTGAGAATGCATAGCACTGGTTATTTTTTAAATACTTGAGAGAAATATGGTAGACCACAATTTTGTAATGAATATCAGAGGGGAGGGCAGAGCCAAGATGGCAGAGAAGAGACATGTCTTTTTCTGAGCTCTTCCTATATCCCTCAAATTGGCAGCAAATTGGGCCTCTGAACTGGTTTTGGAATAACAGAACCCATAAATGTTTGGATTTCCAACAGAAGATAATTTGGAAGATCGTTAGAAAAGGTCTGTTTCAAACAGGCATAGAGGCTGGCCAAGCAACAAGGTTCAAGTGCAGGCAGTACAGAGGCCCAGAGTGGTGTGGGTTCTGAGGGTCAGGGAATCTACTGGGAGGAATCTACAGCAGATTTGGCTACTCTGTCCTGAGTGCAAGTCAGTAGATCATCAGATTATCTGTAAAACCTCCAACACAAATACAAAAGACAAATAATGAGCTCCTAAACACTAGACTATAAGGACATGGACATACAAATCCAGCACTGGAAGTTGATCAGCAGTGATCCAGTGCAGCCACTATCACCTGTAGAGTAAGTTTGGACAATCTCTCCTTTTCTCTAAAACAGACCTCAACTTAAAAAAGAAAGAAAGAAAGAAAAGAAAAATAACTCCAATCATAGATAATTTTATATAGAGAAAGAGAAGATCAGATTTCAAACCCTGAGGACACTAACACAGATTGTCCCCAGATGAAGCTCCAAAGACCAGTATGAATTGGTCCCCATCTTACAAGGATCTCTTGGAAAAATTAAAAAAGGATGTTAAAAGAGAGTTAGAAAACAAATGGGTAAAGGAAATGAGAACTTTGCAAGAGAGTTTGGAAAAGGAAACATAGAAATTATCTGAAAAAAACTCCTTACGAAATAGATTTAATGAAATGGAAAAAGCATATCACTCCTTACAAAATAGATCTGAAAAAAATGGAAAAAGAAACTAACCTATTGAAAAATTGAATTTGTTAAATGGAAAAAAATCATAGGAAAAAATGACTCATTTAAACATGCAATTGGTCAAGTACAAAGAGCTTAAAAATATAACTGAAGAAAGCAATTCACGAAAAATTAGAAATTAACAAATGGAAATGAATGACTCAATGAGACATCAAGAATCAATCAAACAAAACCCCCAAAAATAAAAAAAATGGAGAAAATATAAAATATCTCATTGGAAAAACAACTGACCTGAAAAATAGATCTAGGAGAGATAACCTAAAGATGATTGGACTTCTGAAAACCATGAAGAACAAAGGACACTAAACATTATATTTCAGGAAATCATCAAGGAAAAACTCCCTGATGTCCTAGAAGCAGGTGAAATAGCATTGAAATAATTCACTTATCACCTGAAAGAGACATCCAAATGAAAATTTCAAGGAATATTGTAATTAAATTTCAAAATGATTTGATCAAGTTAAAAATAGTTCTAGTAGCCAGAAAGAAACAATTCAAATACTGAGGAGCCACAATCAGGATTATGCAGCACCTAGCACCTTCTACCTTAAAGGATGGAAGGGCCTGAAATGGAATATTCCAAAAGCAAAAGGAATTTGGATTGCAGCAAAAAATCAACTATCCAGCGAAACTGAGCATTATCTTTCTTTTTTTTTTTTTGAGGTGATTATTACACAGAACTGAAATGTTGTAGTCCATCTTTTTTCTTAATTTTTTATTAAAGATTCTTAATTTTTAAAAGATATGCACATGTTCCAATTCCCCCCCCCTTCTCCCTGCCCTCTTCCCTAGATAGCAAATAATCCAATATATGTTAAACATGGTAAAAATATATGTTAAGTCCAATATATGCATACATATTTATACAAATAACTTGCTACACAAAGAAAATCAAATCAAAAAGGAAAACAATGAGAAAGAAAATAATATGCAAGCAAACAACAACAAAAAGAGAATGCTATGTTGTGATCCACACTCAGTTCCTACAATCTTCTCTCTTGCTATAGATAGCTGTCTTCATCAAAAGATCATTGGAATTGGTCAGAATCATTTCATCGTTTTTTATTATTTTTATTTTTTCCTTTTTATTTATTAAAGCTTTTTATTTACCAAAAATATGCAAAGGTAATTTTTAAACATTGACCTTTACAAAGCCTTCTGTTCAAAATTATAGTCTCCTTTCCCCCATTCCTTCCCCTAGATGGCAGGTAGTCCAATACATGTTAATATGTTTAAAATATGTTAAATTCAATATATGTATATATATATTTATACAGTTATCTTACTACATAAGAAAAATTGGATCAAAAAAATTGAGAAAGAAAACAAAATGCAAGCAAACAACAACAGCAAGAGTGAAAATATTATGTGGTGAGCTATATTCAGTTCTCACAGTCCTCTATCTGGGTGTAAATAGCTTTCTTCATCACTAAGAATTTGGAACTGGTTTGAATCATCTCATTATTGAAGAGAGCCACGTCCATCAGATGCTGATTGTTGTATAGTCTTGTTGTCATGTATAATAATCTCTTGGTTCTGTTCACTTCACTTAGCATCAGTTCATGTAAGTCTCTCCAGGCATCTCTGAAATCATTCTGCTGGTTGTTTCTTACAAAACAATAATATTCCGTAACATTCACAAAAAGATAAGTATTCAGCCATTCTCCAACTGATGGGCATTCAGTTTTCAGTTTTTTGCCATAACAAAAGAGACTACCACAAACTTTTTTGCAGATGTGGGTCCCTTTCCCTTCTTTAGTATCTCTTTGAGATATAGTCCCAGGAGAAACACTGCTGGGTTAAATGGTATGTACAGTTTGATAGTCCTTTGGGCATAGTTCCAGATTGCTCTCCAGAATGGTTGGATCTGTTCACAGTTTCACCAACAATGCATTAGTGACCCAGTTTTCCCACATCCCCTCCAACATTCATCATTATCTTTTCCTGTCATTTTAGCCAAACTGAGAGGTGTGTTCTACTCCAATTTTTTTGTGTTCAGGTGCTCTAAAATTTATTTATAATTATTATTTAAAAGAATTTGGAGCAGTTTGGGGGAGAGGGTGGGCAGGTTCTTGCCTTTACTCCACCATTTGGACTCCCTCCCAAGGGTACACCTTTTGAAAATAAATTGCCTGTTTTTATATTGAGGAATAATAGATGGATAATCTCTGTGCACCATTGCTTCCTAGAAAATTCCCAGCACCTAGTATGATGCTTTAGCATATAGTGAATGTTTCATGAAATCATAGAATATGAAAAACAATAGCAATCTACTTACTTGTCTTACACACACACACACACACACACACACACACACACAAACATACATACACGGAATTTCTACTTTAACTTACCTAATAAATGATTAACTAGATGCTACTTTAAAGACATCCAAGAAAGAAGAGACTGCCACTACTTGAGGTTTTCAAACAGCTCTAATTCTTAGAAAGGTTTCTCTCTCTCTATCTTCCTCCCTCCCTCTCTCCTTCCTTCCTTCCTTCTTTCCTCTTTTCCTTCCTTCCTTCCTTCCTTCTTTTCTTCCTTCCTTCCTTCCTTCCTTCCTTCCTTCCTTTCCACCTCTACCTCCCTCTTTCTCTTTCTCTTTCTTTCTCTCCTTCTCTCTCCCTCCCATCCCTTTGTTCTCCTAGTCAAGAAATGTAAATTTCTCTATTTACAACTTCTACCATTTGGGCATGATCTGTTCTCTGAGGCTAACCAAAACAATTGTTATCTTTTTTCTACATAACTCAACAAAATACCTAGACTGTCCCCCTCCATATTATTTCCTCCCAGCTAAGTATGTCTCATTTTTTCAACTACTAGTCTTATGTCATGGAGATAGAGTCATTTTTCATAAGTTGTCTTCCTTTAAACTATTTAGTAGAATCATATTGGTCTTAAATGATAAGCACTCAGAACTAAGAGTGTAATACTTCAGACAATATCAAAGAAGATAGGATTAGAGTGGTTCTACCACCTCCCTATTCTTGGATGTTGTGTCCCTTTTAGTACAATTCAAGTTTACATTACCTTGTGTAGGCCACATCATACTGTTGACTCAAAAGTAAGCTAGCAGTCCATTAAAACCATTATGTTATTTTCCCCAAACAACTGCTATCTATTCAAGCTTCTTGCAAATTGTAAAGTTTATTTATTGATTTTTTTTATTCAAGTGAAAGACATTAAATTTATTTTGATTGTTTTTGTCTTCTTCAATTAACCTTATATATTTTGACTATGAGCACCCTTTTTGATCCTAATTCTATCTTCCATTATAAAAACTTCATCAAAATGCATCTATGAAAAATGTCACAACTTCCAGATTTCTCCTAAACTATACAACCAAGAATGGAAAAAAAAAGAATATCAGACTGAATATTAACAATTCCAAGAAGAAACCATGATAGTTAATTTTTCCAATTCACATTCACACATAAAGATACTCAAAAGACAGCCAACACTAGTGCAAAGAAAACCCCCAAATCACCAAATCAGGAACAATAGAGAGAAGCCTGAAATCTGTTGCTATACAAAGAATGAGCAGAGAAGAATTGAACTTGGACTAGCTATTAGGCAGTATAGCTGAGATTCTGCAGTTGAGTTTCTATGACCCAAAACCAAGAGTTAAGAGAGAACTTGGAAATGGAGAAACAGTGGAACTTCTACTGGGAAGGTAACTATTATGCTGTTATCTGGATGAGATCTTACTATGAGATTTTATGAAGTCATTTCTGAAGTACTTGAAGAACACAATGCTCATGTACTAGGGAAATCAATAATAAATGATCTTTAAAAGTGTCTTATCTTGGGGGCAGAGCCAAGATGGCAGAGAAGGCACACCCGACTTTCTAAGCTCTTCTCTTATCTGCTACAATTCATAAAGATTAGAAGTATAACAACTCACCAGCTGAAGAAAATCTGCAGTCTCACCAAATAAGGTTTGTGCTTGGGGCTGGGGGGGAGATCAGCATAAGCAAGGAGAGAACTAAGACTCCAAGCAGAGCCTCAAACCAGAAGTAAAAGAACAGATTGCAGCACAAGCTCACAGCCCCAACCCGCAGTACGTGGCTTTTCCTTGGGGCAGTTGCGAACCTGCATGGCAGAAGGGCACAGCCCAGGTTAGCCTCTAATCTGCACAGTGTGGGGCTCAGCTTGGGGCAATAGAGCTTTCGCAGGGCAATTTGCATCTGGGCAGAGACTTCCGGTCAAGCCAGGCTATCTGCTAGTCAGCTGCTAATACCCATAGCCCCATAAGAGCCTCTGGCCTGGGGAAGTGACACTTTCACCGCTTAGTCTCTAGCCTTAGGGCAGTCACTAAACCACACAGCTCAACTGGTCATTTCAAAAGCTCAGCCAGTGCTAAATCTACCTCCCATTGGGGGAAGGGAAAACTCTCACTCAGAACAATCCCATACCTTGGAGCTGGAAGCCAGTTTACATCTCTCCCTGCTCTGCACAGGATGCCTAGAAGGCATACCCTAAAGGCTTTAAAAAATGAATAAAAAAATCAAAAGAACAATCTACAGCTTCTATACAGAAAAAGAGCAGGTCTGCAAACCTGAAGAGACTAATAGCAAACAGGCAACAGACAATACCCCAAAGGGGAATGTTACCTGTTCCCTTTTACATGGTGCTCTCATAGAAGAGACCATTAAAATTTTCAAAAGAGAGTTAGAAGAAAAATGGGGAAAGGAAAGAGAAGCTTTATAAGAGAACAACAACTTCCTGAAATATGATTTGGAAAAGATAAAAAATTCCCAGGAAGTGCAGGGAAACAAAATTTGTGAATTGGAAAAAGTAAAAAAAAAATCTCAGGAAAGTAAGATTTGTGTATTGGAAAAAATAAAGAATTCACTAGAAAGTAGGATATATGAATTGGAAAAAGAAAATAATTCACTAAAAAAAAATCAGTGAAATGGAAAAAATTCCATAGAGCAAAATAATTCATTTAAAAACTCAATTGGACATATACAGAAAGAAGTAAAAAAAAGCTAATGAAGAAAATAATTCATTAAAAACCAGAACTGAACAAAGTGAAACGAATGATTCATTGAGACAGCAAGAATCAGTCAAGCAAAACCAAAAAAATGACAAACTGGAAAAAACCATGAATTATCTACTTGCAAAAATGACAGAATTGGAAAATAGATCTAAGAGAGATAATCTGAGGATTATCGGACTTTCCGAAAATTATGATGAAAAAAAGAACCTAGATGCTATTTTACAAGAAATCATCAAAGAGAACTGCCCAGATGTAAAAAAATCAGAAGGTAAAATAGGCATTGAAAGAATTTATTGAACACCTTCTGAAAAAGACCCTAAAATAAAAACCCCAAGGAATACTGTGGCCAAATTTCAGAACTATCAGATTAAGGAAAAAATTTTACAAGCAGCCAGAAAAAAACAAATTAAATACCAAGGTGCCACAATAAGGATCACCGAAGATCTGGCTGCCTCCACATTAAAGGATCGAAGGGCCTGGAATCTGATATTCTGAACAAAAGAACTTGGAATGCAGCCAAGAATTAACTACCCAGCTAAGCTGAGCATTTTCTTCCAGGGAAGAAGATGGACATTTAATGAAACAAATGAATTCCATTTGTTTCTAAGGAAAAAACCAGAATTAAACAAAAAAACTGATCTCCAACCATAAGACTCAAGAGATACAGAAGAACTCTTGAGAGTTGTATTTCTGTTGTGGATATACAAAAAGACTACATGTATAATTTGATTTTACTGATATAACATAAAAAAGGGAAGTAGATATGGAAAAGGGATGATGGCAGAAAAGGTGGGAAGGGGGGAATTAAAAAGAGGGAAACCACATCCCACAAAGAGGCAAAGGAAACTTATCATATCTGAGGGAATTTAGAGAAGGGGGGGAATATGGTGTGAATCTTACTCTCATCAGAGTTGGCTCAAAGAGAAAATAATTGACATATTTGTTTTAGAGAAAATTTTCTCTTGCCTCATTAAAAAGGGGAGAGGAAAAGGGAAAAGAAAAAGAGCAATAAGGGAAGAATATAAGAAAGGGGAAAAGATTCAAGGTGGGGAGGGAGGGATTCTAAAGAGGGTGAGTGTCGTGATACAAGTGGGACACATAAGTTTAAAAAGGGAAAAGAGGGTTGGGGGGCAAGAAAAAGTAAGTCATAATCTGGGGATATTAGGATGGCAGGAAATACAGAATTAGTAATTTTAACCGTAAATGTGAATTGTGAAGACCGCATATTTTAAAATCAGCTGGAGTCAGGAATTCAGGTTAGGGGAAAATAGTCAATCTTTATTCTCAGTGAAGAAAGATCGGAGGTGGAAGAGAATGGGCAATAGCAATGTGTGCAGCTGAGTCAAGAAGCTAGCTAGACCAGAAGCCACACAACCAGGAACTACCAGCATAGAACCCAGGACAGTCTCTCCCAGCTTCTCTTCCTGTCTCTCTGTCTCCACCCACCAAAATCGTCATTTCCTATACAACACATTGGGACTTGCACAGAGAGTGGGCAGGGGCCATTCTTTATCCAAGCATGTATATTAATAGAGTATAGTCCAATTACTTTTTAGCCTCACGTGCTTGGGACCTCAGTGCATCAACTCAAGCCTCAGCTCATTACAGTGAATGGGATAAACTCTCCAATAAAGAGGAGGCAGATAGGAGACTGAATCAAAAATCAGAACCCTACAATATGTTGTTTACAAAAAACACATTTAAAGCAGGGAGAAATATTTTTACAGTCAAAGGTTCTGATAAAGGACTCATTTCCAAAATATATAGAGAATTGACGCTAATTTATAAAAAAATCAAGCCATTCTCCAATTGATAAATGGTCAAAGGATTTGAACAGACAATTCTCAGATAAAGAAATTGAAACTATTTCTAGCCATATGAAAAGATGCTCCAAGTCATTATTAATCAGAGAAATGCAAATTAACACAACTCTGAGATACCACTACACACCTGTCAGACTGGCTAGAATGACAGGGAAAGATAATGCGGAATGTTGGAAGGGATGTGGGAAAACAGGGACACTAATACATTGTTGGTGGAACTGTGAATACATCCAACCATTCTGGAGAGCAATTTGGAATTATGCTCAAAAAGTTATCAAACTGTGTATACCACACAGCAGTGTTACTACTGGGCTTATATCCCAAAGAGATCATAAAGAAGGGAAAGGGACCTGTATGTGCACGAATGTTTGTGGCAGCCCTCTTTGTAGTGACCAGAAACTGGAAACTGAATGGATGCCCATCAATTCAAGAATGGCTGAATAAATTGTGGTATATGAATATTATGGACTATTATTGTTCTGTAAGAAATGACCAACAGGATGATTTCAGAAAGGCCTGGAGAAACTTACATGAACTGATGCTGAGTGAAATGAGTAGGGACAAGAAAATCATTACATACTTCAACAACATACTATATGATGACCAATTCTGATGGACCATCCTCAGCAATGAGATCAACCAAATCGTTTCCAATGGAGCAGTAATGAACTGAACCAGCTATGCCCAGTGAAAGAACTCTGGGAGATGACTAAAAACCATTACATTGAATTCCCAATCTCTATATTTTTGCCCACCTGCATTTTTGATTTCCTTCACAGGCTAATTTTACAATATTTCAGAGTCCAATTCTTTTTTTACAGCAAAATAATGGTTTGGTCATGTATACTTATTATGTATCTAATTTATATTTTAATATATTTACATCTACTGGTCATCCTGCCATCTGGGGAAGGGGGCAGGGTGGAAGGAGGGGAAAAATTGGAACAAGAGGTTTGGCAGTTGTCAATGCTGTAAAGTTACCCATACATATAATCTGTAAATAAAAGGCTATTAAATAAAAAAATATTCAGAGTTGGTCAAATGGAAAAAGATACAAAAATTTACTGAAGAAAAGATCACTTTATAGATTAAATAAATAATTCTATATTTAATAAAAAATAGTCTCTATCTTTTTTGCAAGGTCTATCCCCAACATAAAGTCTTAATTTAAGAAATAAGTGATAAAAATAAAATATAAGAGAAATGCCAGTGATTAGATATATACACATATATATGTACATATTTATTATTATGTTTACATATATCTCTTATTTACTATCTCTCTCTCCTGACTCCTCTTATACTTCGACCCACTATTTTGGTTTCCTATTATTTAATATGACTCCTCTCCAAGAATCTCTCTCTTATCCTCTCCTCCACATCTCTTTATCTCATTTCTGTTTATCTACATACTTCATCCTATCTCCACCAAATCACATACCTTCTCATATCTCACCCTTTATCCTATTCCCTAACCCTCTACTTTCTTTATAAATTTATAAGACTTTTATTATTTTCAAAATTTATATTTTGCTCTCTCTTTAATAGTGATCTGATGTAAGATTCCCAGTAATAATCCTTCCTTTAATTCTCTCCCCAACCTATCCTTTTACCTTCTAATTTCTTTCTAAATTTAGATTTTTATGCCCTTCTAGAAATAAATAAGTTGTTTGTTTTTTAATCCATTCCAGATGAGATTAAGGTTCCAGAACTACCAGTCCTTTCTCAATATCTAATTCTTCTGTGTAAATTCTTGTAACACCTGATGCATATAATAGCATCTCTTTTTACCTTGTCATAGTTCTTCTTTTTAGAATCACATCAGCTCTATCCAAATCTTTCTTTAAAACTATCCAATTACTAATGACAAAATACCAATCTTAGACACATGATTTACAGTTCTACGTATAAAACATAAACAATTTATCTTTATTGAATCCCTTATATCTTTTGTGTTTACCTTATATTTCTCTTGGATCTTGCATGTCAAATTTTCTATTAACTTCAGGTCTTTTTAAAACAAAATCCTGAAAGTCTGTCAATTCATTGAATATCCTTTTTTTTTTTCCATTTAGGATTATGCTTAGTTTTGCTGGGTATGTTATTTTTCAGGGTAGAAGCACAGTTCTTTTGTTCTTCAATATATAGTGTTTCAAGATCCATGGTCTTTAAATATAACTGCTGCTAGGTCTTGTATGATTCTAATTGTGGCTCTGCCATATTTAAATTATTTGTTTTTGTAATTCATAATATTTTCTTTTTATCCTGGAGATTTTGGGACTTGGCTATGACGTCCTGTAGGTTTACCTCATAGCATCTCTCTGGGGTTTTGGGACAGAGATAGAATGACTTGCACACAACCAACAATTATATGGCCAAATTTGCACCTAGGAATTCCTAGCTCTAATTAACTGAGCCATAACAATAATATCCACTCTGACTCTGTATGTTGTGCTGTCTGAATTATTGTTTTAGGTATTATTATTCCAATACATTAAGAATCTGAGATTACATGGTTGCATAGAAGGTAATGTCCAGAAAGAACTCATCACCTAGTAGCTCACCTTCTGTTGATTTATTCTAACTTTAATTAGGCTTGAATTACAGACATAAAGTTCATTAGTAGGTCTATACTTTAGTTGGACCACTAGAACCTCTTGCTCTCCCCTGGCATGCCCTTTAAAAATTCAATATTTCTTTTGTACAAATACTGAAATGTCAGAAAAAGACAGAGAGGATTGTCTTTACTATAGAAAACATGAATAAATTTAGAGTGAAATATTATTGTTCAATTGCGTCTCACTATCTGTTATTCCATTTGGGCTTTTCTAAAGAATTTACCATTTCATTCTCTAGTTCATTTTACTGATGAACAACTGAGACAGTTTACTGACTTTGAAGGGTCAAACATCTAGTAGTATCAAATCTGAACTCAGGAAAATGAGTTTTCTTGACTTCAGATTTGGCATTCTATTTACTGTGCTACCTAATTGTCCTTGGAATAAAAGCAGCTCTATGTAATGGAAAGAGGGATAGACTGAGACTCATTGAGACTTGGATTCAAGTGTTGTCTGGGACATAAACAGTAGTTTTCAATGCATATATATTATGAAAGACCAGAGGAAAATGATTAAAATTGAATTATCATACAGAATACTATAATTCAATTATGTAATGTGTACTTCTATAAGAAACCTAAACATTATGGGAATATAACTCCTACCTCTATAAGAATATATATTATAGGCAAGTTTATGTTCTCTGCCAGTTAATGAAGGTTATACATAGAAAATTTTTCAAATGTATGAAAGTATAGCCAATATACATTTTTTTTAATTCATGAAAAAAGCAAAGGTTGGTTCTTTTCTGATCACGGAAAAATTAAACAAATTCAAATTAATGCAATATACTTTGCTATACCACAGATAACAAATATCATTTGGTGTTAGTGACTGAACAGCAGTTAGGAAGAACAGGCTGGAATTCTCTTCTTCTCTAACAGAATTCTTATTTTCTTTTAAGGTTCACTGTAATGGATATCACCTCTATGAAGTCTTTCCAAGAGTTGTTCCCCACAGTTCTCATTGCTATGTCTATCTTGAAATTCTCATATTTACTTTTATTTTATTCCATCCATCCTGTCTCACCCACCAAAGAATATATGAAGTACTTTAGGATAAATTTAAAAAAAAATTCAAAATGAAGTACAGTAATTTGTAGTTAGTAAATGCCTCAAAATGTTGGTTGAACTGAATTAAACAAAATATAGTTTGATGGATTCATTTACTGATATGGGAAAATTATTGAGTTTTAGACAGAAGGGGTCTGTATCTCTTCATGTGTGTGTGGTATTTTCAGAACTTCTTGTACTTAAAATACAATTTGTCATATGGGGGAATTAAAATATATTCCTGTCTGTTTTTATTCATAGTGAATTCCCATAAGGAACTACAGGGAAAAATACCATATTAAAAAAAGAATTTGGAAATTAGAATGGCATTTTCAGACTTCTCAGGGACTTAAAAGAAAACCATTCCTAAAAACTGCTTATTAATTGCCTATACATGATACTTAGGATTTTTCCTATTTTAAAGGATAATTATTTTTGTTATATTAGAAATATTCAATTCTGGTGGCATATCATAAGGAAGGAAGGAAGGAAAGAAGGAAAAAGAAAAAAGAAAGGAAGAAAACAAATGCAGAGAGTGTTCATTTGAAGTGACACTGCTTAGCAAATATTTCAAAGCTGTTATGGGGATAAAAAGTTCTATTATCACCATTTTGCAGGAGGAAAACAAATTAATAATAACAACAATATAATAAAACCCAGAAAGATTAATCTATTTATTCAAGCCCACCAGTGCTTTCCCCTTAGCAAAGTTTGGGTAAAAAAGATAACATTTAGAATTTCAGTATATGTGTATGTGAAAGCTTGGGCTAATGTACAGATTACCATGAATAGCTCAAATTTGACTATTGATTAGATCCTGAAAATTTATAATCAATCAAATTTATTTGCCATCACAATCATTCTGAAATTCTGTAACTTAAACAAAAACTGTTTATCACAAACAGAACTCCAAGAAGCAAATATTGACTCCTTTTCACTGTATTTGTTCATTTTATTTTTTGATGTAGTACAGAATGCATCAATGTTTTTGGTAATGATATCTTTTAAGTGTGGAGATCAAATTTCGTACTTTCTTGTCTTCTACATTTGGTGTAGACAAAGACTTTTGCATTGATTTAGGATAACTTAAGTCATAAATGAAACAGGAAGGCGTTTTCTATGAGAAAGAAGATAGCATTGAGTATGAAAGCCATGATACTGTCATAGTTCTACAGAATGTTGTCATCTTTGGAAAATAAAGGGACAGCCATTTAACACTTCAAAGATGTTTCACCTCAGTTTCCTTATTGAAAATAAATGCAAAATAAACACATCTAGGAAGTGTGATTATATACATGTAGAGGTATACAAATATACATACTGAGGATACTCTGTGATGGATAAATGGTAATACTGGATAGAGCACAACGTTAAAGATGTACTTTAAGTAGTTCTCTGAAATATGTTTTAGTTAATAAGAAGACATAATGATGTAATGGAAAGAGAAATGACTTCAGTATTAGAAACTCTAGTTTTAAATCTTGTCTCAACTGGATAAAATTGGATGGATGCAAGATTTAGTCTGAAAGACCTGAGTTCTAGTACTCCCTGAGTCATTTGCCTTGAGTTACAACCCTGAATAAGTCACTTAATCTCTCTCCTCTTTCAGTTTCGATTTTTCTTGTCAATAAATGATGATAAAACCAACATATGCTTTGTGGAGTTGTTGTAAAGATAAAATAAGAAAATATAAAAATATTTAACACAACATAAAGTGGTAGCAGTACTACATTGTTGTTACTAAAATCATCATTAGGTATGTGGCCCAGATTAGAGCACTTTATTTCTATGAGCATTAATTTCCTCATATATAAAAAATAAGAAAGATAAATAGATTTAGAGACTGAATGTTACTTTTAGCTCCAAATATCTTCCTGGACATTAGATTCAGAATGGCATGGGGATTATAGCTCTTCAAGCAACTAGTTACCTTTATTTAGAAAATTCTGAAAGCAAAACCACAATCATTGCTTAAGAAGGGATTCCATCTTCATCCTAATTAGTGGGATTTCAAGGTGTTATATATAATAGTTCTCATATCAGTGAAGTTTAAAATTTGTAAATAAGATGTTTTATACTTAATCATCTCTTCATAACATATAAACTGCTATTTAATTTAGACAAAACTAGCCACAACCTTGGAATCTTTAAATGATATAGGAATTAAAGAAGTTGGCTCAGCTCAGAAGAGAAGGAGTTAAGGAAATGATGAATTCTGGACACTTTGAGCAATTTTTGTACTTTTGTAAGGAAATGAGATATGGGCTGTGAGTCAGAGAAAGTGTTTTACTCTCTCTTCCTCATTCACCATTGATCAAATTATCAAAGATAACAGATCAGTAAATGGCAATACATCCACCTGGGATGCCTACATTTTAGGCTGTAAAGAAGTACTAGTTATGGATTCTATAAAAATATCAATTCTGAGTTAGAGAATGTGTGTGAATAGTCTATAGAAGAACAGGACTTTCAATAACCAGGAATTGTAAATTATCCCCTTTGCTCTAATCATTAGTCAACACACTTTCATTGGCACTTAGTATAGATAGATAGCTAAATAGCTAGATAGTTAGATAAATGTAGATATATAAATTTTTATATCTATATCTATCTATCTATTTCTACATATTCTTAATTTAAAAAACAGTCCCTAACTTCAGGGAGTTTGCATTCTAATATTCAGATATGTGTTTCAGTTTTGCATGTGATTAACTGGCAAAACATATTCTCATTCTTTAACTTAGAATAAATTTTCCCTCTTTCCCCATTCTATTTTTGTCTCTTCAGACAAGAGTTTATAAAATTTTCTTCCTTGGAGGAATATTAAGATGTGTGATGAAATTATATGTTGATTAAGCAATACAGAAATACATGTCGACATGAAAAACTGCATATTTATAAATAAAAAATTGTAAAATTTCTTGTCAAATATTTTATTTCTGGCCTTGGTGTTACATGGAGCTAGAATATATCTTCTATGAATACACAGAGTTGATCTGGACTTCAATTTGTTACTTATGATAAAGAAAACATAAATTATATTTTCACTGTATAAATCATAAATAGGTTTCCCTTCTACTATGTATATGTGATACTAGGTCAGTTAATTCAGCAGATTTTTGAGAGGATCTTTCATTCAAGTACATTAGAGGACATTACTGTTGAAAGGGATGAAACTATTATGGCATTAAGGAACTGATATTTAAAATAATCTTGATACTATGAGAAAAATCTTAAACCTATTATTATCCACAATATGTAACTAAGGTTATCAATATGAATATCATATGTCTACTCTTTTATATATACAAAATCTTTTTTGAGGGTCATCTATACATGAATTAAAGTAATCTTTAATGAGAATGCTAGTGTAGAATGAACAGGTTTTTATAAGCAATATTGAGAATGGTATTACATCCATACTATCTCACCCACTGACTAAAAATGCATTCTTTACAAAATTATTGACCATTATAATAAAAAAAAACACCCAATGCCACATTTAGATCAAGGAAAGATATCTTATGTAGAGAAGGTTCTCTAGGTGGCCCTGTTTATTAATGACCTTGTGCTGATTGCATCACACCCCCAAGATATTATAGGGACTTCTGAAAGAAGTCTGTAGTCATTAATCAAAGAGATTTGTCCAGTCTACCCACACAAGAAAGACAATGTATGAATAATTTCTAGAGCCAAAATTTCAACATGCATCTGAGTGGATATGTTAGAATTTGTTCAGGATTATGTATATATAGGAGAAAAAGTATATATACATAATGAACAAAGTTTAACAAGAAGAGAACAGACATTTTTTTAAGGGGCAGGGGATTTTAAGGATCTCAAGCCTCACATTAAAGAAAAGGCCCAGGTTTTCAATACATTTTACTGATGTTGCTGTATGAAAATGAGAAACTACTCCCTCCAAAAAAACAAAAGCTGTGTATCACACAAAAAGAAAGTCCATGGTGGGTATAAAGAGGCTGCAATATATGAGCAACAAAGAATTTTAAAAAGTAACAAGAATAAAAGATTTCATTTGGAAATTGAATGACAGAAAGAGGAAATAGACTGGTCATATTGGAAGGACCAAAGTGTTTCCCTGGCTAGAGTGGATAACCAAGAAATTGCATGGGCATTTTCACAGAGGTGAAATATAGTGAAACCTATAGGTTAATGAATTTCAATTTGGGAAAGACCTTAAAAGCCATTAAACCTGTAGTGTTCTTGTCTTTTCTAAGATATGATGGTTCTCTCTGGGAAGCAGGTTTCTTGGGAAGGTTTTCTGGAGGCAGCCTTAGTTTCGATTCAAAGTAATAATCACCTCAAACACAGCCAGGGATTTAAGTACAGTCTTTTATTGTCTCTTTCAAAATAGCCTGGTTAGTTTTCTTAGAGGCATATCTCTCTGCATGGTTCCAAGAGCTCTTGCAGCTTGTACTTTGTCACCTCCAGCTCCCTCTGAATCTTGGTTTTACCCCTCTGAATCCTTTGTTCTGCCAGATTGTAGTTTCTAGCTTGTCAATCTCCTCAATTGACTGACTGAAGCTCTAAGAGTTTCTTATATATGATCTCTTAAAGGTGTGAACCCAAAGGTTGACTCCTCCTCTGAGAGAGTGGGATTGTGGGTTTCTGACTTGTGAATCTCCCGAACTTGTGAACTCCAATGTGTGAGCTAATGTGTGAACTCTCAGAGGTACAAACCCAAGTACACAAGCATTGCTTCCATCAATTCCATTGAGTTAACACTGGGATTCCATCATAAACCCAACACTCTTATTTTATAAATGAGGAAATTGAAACATAAAAAGATTAAGTGAATTGTCTACATCCAGACAAAGAGTATCTAGGTGAGAATTGTCTTGGAGTCCAGCTCTCCTGACTCCAACTTCAGTGCTTCATGATCTACATCATGCTACCAGTCCAGTATGTTATATATGCCTCTTGTGGTAATTTTTTGGAGAGATAGTGTTGATGATATTTTATAGGATGGACAGATATGAATAAGCTGCAATTTTAATCATTGAAAGAGACTTCTAAATGAATGATGTCATAGATCTATTTTAATATAATTTGTTGCACATGGAGAGAGACAGATCCTCATGACCACTGAGAAAAACCAAAAAAAAAAAAAGGAAAAAAAAATTCAAGGCATGGTATTGGTCAAATAGGTATTTGTGGAGTTATTTTAAAGTTAAATTTAAAATTATAAATAAGGCAGAGTGAATTGAATGTTTGCAATCTATCTAGAATATAATATAAAGATCCAGCCAAAATCATGTCAGAGTCATTCAGTGATTTCATTAATAAGACAGTATGCTGGAAGGCATAGAACACAGGGCTTGGAATCAGGGGGACCTCATTTTGGCTCCTGATTCAGTCACTTAATAGCTGTATATAGGTAAGTCATGCACCTTCTCTGTGCCTTGGTTTCCTCATATGTAAAATAAAGAGTTTGGACTTGAAGATCTCTGAAGTCACATACAGCCCTATATTTATTTTTCTGGGTCTCTGTAAACTGAAATTATAGTCAGTTATGCCCCACTAACTGTAATGGTTTATTTAAGGCTAAAGTAAACTAAATATCACTTTACAAATTTAAAAATCTGGTCATCTACTGTTGAAATAATATTTCTTTGCATTTCCATTTATTTTAAATAAACATAATAATCTTAATACATATTATATAGTATATTATCTTGACAGAAGAAATGGTAATTCTTGTACCATTTGGCAGTCAAAACCATAGATTCCCTTTCTTTTCATAACTAATGATATCCTCACTTAATTATTTCATTCAAAAAATATTATCTCACTGGAAAGTAGTTTTTCTTGGGGATTGTCAGTCGTGTGATTGAATGACATGCAGAATCACTTGGTATTTTATGGAGATGTGATCCCTGGCATTCAATAATGAAACTGCTCCTTTCTGTTTGTAGAAGAAGAGCATTCAATTTTCACAGAAATGTCAGAAAGATTATTTTGTTTTCTTCTATTTATTTTTTATTGTTTGGGTCTGGAATATATTTGAAAGGCTGTCAATGATGTCCTTTCCAGTTGCTTCAAGAGCCATGGGACAATTGGTACAATTTGAAAATGTTGATTTCTTGTTGATTCCCAAAGATAGAGATTTTTTCCGTGAGAAATAAAACAGACGGCATAAAGTTTCAAATTATAATAAAGCATTTAAAATTTCAAAGTCTCTCTAATTCTTTTTTATTACTTTCTCCTGGCTGTAATGAAAATCCGATAAAGTGGGTTCATTATACGGACTCTCAAAAGTTCCTATTCACCAATTGTGGGTGATAAGTATTATTAGAATCCTTGATGTCTGGTATGTCCTCTCTTCTTTCTATTTCTCCTTATCCTGCCCATCCTTCAAAGCTCAAGTTAAATCCTATTTCTTCCATAAAGCTTTGCTTATAAATTCCAATTCACATTCTTCTACCCTAACTCTAAGCCTATTTGAACTGTTGGAACACATCAAGTAATTAAAAAAGAGAAACTTATTATTGGCAGCCGTAAATTAAAAGTCAAACCCACAATGACTGACATTTCTTTTGCACCTTGATATAACTTCTTGAGAGCAGAAAAATTTGTTTTTGTCATTGTATCTCCAGCCCTAGCGCGATGTCTGTCACATAGAGGGCACCTAATAAATGCACTTGATTGATTTTTTTTCCACTGCTGCATAAAACCACAAGTCAATCAACTAAGCACTATGATGGGGGAGAAAAAAGGAAAGGGAATAATAACATCAAGGTAGAAAAAAACCCTAGGTAGCAAATACTCCATAAAGCTCTTTTCAACTAACACTAACAAATTTCAGTTCCAGCTTTTGACAGGAAATTTTTTTTGAATTTTCTTGATTAGAGGTTTTTATTCACACACACACCCTAACTATTCAACAATTGTAAATGAAACAATCCCTGTCATCAAGGAGTATGCATTCCAATATGCCCCTAGATGGCAAGGATTATCTAATTTTTTATCTTTGTATTCCTAGTATCTAGCAGGGTGGTAAGCACATATATTGGGGACATACATGGTACATACATACAACAAACATAAATGTTTTTGAGTACATTAAATAAGTAGGATATTAACACTGTCAATAGGTGACTATAATATATATGCACATATATGTGTTTATGTAGAGAAAATTATCCCTGAATTTGAATAGAGCAGATAAGTGCTGTCATCTTTAGTCTATTGTTCAGTAAGGCAACACAATATAGTGAGAAAAGCATGGAATTTTCAGGAAGAACACCTGTGGAAAAGTAGGTAAATGCAATGTAATTTGAGGAGAGAGCTAAACACTAATAATGCAAGGGAACAGGAAAGCTTCCAGATAAGAAGTCATACTTGAGTGGAGCTTTAACCAAATTTAAAGATTCTAATAGAGGTAAAAGAGGAAGTTTATTTTAGATAGGAAGTAATCTATTCAAAGGTAGGCAGGAATTCAATTGTGAAGTTCAGAGAGGAGTCATTTTTTTTTTTTTTTTTTTTACCAGATAATAGGATTTAGGAAAAGATATATAAGAAAGTTTTGAAAGGAATCTGGGAGACAGATTGTATGAGAGTTAAAATATCAGACTAAGGTTTCTGGTCCAGTTTTTTTTTTTATTTTTAATTTGTAGAAAGAAATAAGCATTTACATAACATAATATAAGAAATATTGAGTACATATGAATCTACAAATCTACTATGCACAGCTTGCTATTCCTTTAAAATACACAATAAAATTATTAGGTAAATATATTTATTTTCTCCCCCCCAATCCTACAGATGACCTAGATACAAATAGGTGTGTACACACACACATACACACACATATACAAACACATGTGTATGAAAATTATTCTATACATATTTTTATGTATCTGTTTTTTTCCCTGGATGCAGATAATATCTTTCTTCATATGTTCTTTATGGTTATTCTGAGTATTTAGAATAAAAAAGTAACTTATTCACTAAAGTTTTTCTTAAAACAATATTGTTGTTACTGTATAAAGTGTTTTCTTGCTTCTGCTCATTTTGCTCTTCAATATTGCATTCAAGTCTTTCCGTGTTTTTTCTAAAATCATTCAGCTTACCATTTCTTATAATGCAATAGTATTGCATCACAATCATACACTATAAAAGTTTTCCAATTTATGGTCTGAGTTAGATTCCTTCATTTTTGCACCTAGACTTTACACAAAAGTCACTGCCTTGAATCTCCATATACTTAGCTAAAAATGGCTGGTTTAAGTTTCATGAATCTTTGTAAATAAGTTGTGTAGAACTGTGTGGGGTTAAAGCTTTAATTTATTTGGAAAAAAATCCTTTCAATGTTAACAATGTTATCACTGAAACACAGTGTTAACAATGTAGTATACCAAACAGGTTACAATATAATACTTAGTCCCTGAAGAAAAGGAGTTCACTAATTGAAAAAGAAAGTTGTAAATGTACATTGCGTGAATAAAACAATCTATCCATATATATATGATCATAGAGCACTTAAACAACAGAATAGAATACAATTTATAAGAGATGAATGATTAGGGATGGGTCTGTGGGAAAAAACTACATTGTAGGACAATTTTTAAATGTTATATATGGGTTTTAACTAAATGATGTAATTTATGAAAAAAAAATCCTAAGCATGTCATGTAGCTGGTACTTTAAAAGAGGGAAAATTCTCCACATGCTGAATAAACAGTCCTCTGACCTAAGCTGTGTAGTAGTGATCCAAGTATGTTGTCAGTGCAAAAAAAAAATACACAGTTTATCAGTGAAATGCTACCTCAGGATAAAGAGGAAATGAGTGTGCTCTCATTTTACCTAAGACATTAAAATGTAATCTCTCAAATAGTTCTCTCAAGACACATTACCTTGTTTTTTGAGAGTCCCCTTGGGCACCAGAGCTCACGTACATCTCACAGTGACACACATATGCACACTTAAATGTGAATTAAAAACAATTATTCAGTCCATATAGATAACAAAAGGGTTGTTGAGTTTTTTTCTCTGAGTTTTTCCTTGTGGGTAAATGTCCAATATTTCTAAGCTGTCTAGGAAATTGCTTTGAAAGGGGCCAGGCTCAGTTTGCTAAATGCTTTTTGTACCCCCAGTGTCCTGAAATAAGGAGAATCTAATAAGAAAAGAGAATAGAACTTTCATTAGGTTTATAGAAAACCGACATAGTGCCAATGAATATATTTATTTAGCATATGCAGAATGCAATGGCTTTAATAAGTTCATTTGATTTTTAAAAAAAATATTTGCTTAGATAATTATATAAATATGTATGCACATATTGGATTTAACATATTTTTACCATGTTTAACATACTGGATTATTTGCCATCTAGTAGAAGGGAAGAGGAAAAAGGGGGGGTGGGGATTGGAACATGAGGTTTTGCAAGGGTTAATGTTGAAAAATTATCCATGCATATATTTTGAAAATAAAAAGCTTTAACAAAAAAATTCTTAATTCATCTTTCTAACTTATTTGAAAAAGCAGACTTTAGTCATAATTTTTTTTAATGTCTCCAACTTTCCCAGCTACAATATGTCACAGGCTTTCTCCTATCTTTCCATATATTTTAAAGTTATCTCTTCTGCTTTCTCTGTTTAGTCATTGAAATTCTTAAAGAAACAAGAATTGCTTTTCTTTTTTCTTTATTTTTTTATATCCCTGGAATTTAGGATAGAACCTCATTCATTCTTTGCACAGGTATAGGTTGGATGGTTGGTTGGGGTGGTTGTTATCCTTTGTCCTCAAAGAGGATCAGAATGGCATCACTATGTTAAATTAAAGTCACAGTGTGTCCAACTATGGCTGATAACACCAATAAGAGTTCAGAATGCTCTGCCACAAGCTGAACACAAATAGTCCATAGGGACAGGTAATAGATCAGAGATTTTACTAACATGGCTAACTTCTGAATAAAGAAGCTAATGCAAATTACAAAATAAAAAAAAAATTGTGATTTAGAGATACTTTACAAGTCAATTGGTCAAACTTTTTCTTTTCATAGTTTAGAAAATCCCAGAGAAGTTATGTGTTTTGCCCAAAGTCACTGAGTAACTACTTCAGGGAATATCCAGTATAAAAATTCCCTTCCCAGTGTTGACTGGTGATTTAGTTTAATTCATAACTCTTTCTCCCCTCAAGAAGTTCCCAGCATGTTCATTTCTGAGTGGGGCATCAGTGTTAGATGAAGTGCTTCCTTGCTTAGCTGGTCTAACTGTTTATAGTATGTAGTATCTTAGACTGTTGAATCTACTGCTACATTGATTTAAGTAGTTTGCTTCTTAAGGCTGTCTCCTCATTGCACTCAACTGCTACTGCTAATATCTGGATGATCTTTGTTACTATCTTTGCTATAGTAATTCCAAATGGCTCTTTAAACTTTCAAAAAGTTTCAAAACTGGCAAATGGCTAGTTTTTGAAGGGCATCCAAACCTGCTAAGATCTATTTTAACTAAATTCAAAATGTCCCCTCCCAATTTAGAATAATATAGATAGATAGATATAGACAGGCAGACAGACAGATAGATAGAGTCCTCCCCCCCCATTAAAAAATAAACTCCTTCAAGATAAAATATAAACTCTTGTTTCTTTCTTTTTTGGGGGAAGTGGTGAGGAAGCAGTGTTTGCTATTTAGGAATACCATAATAAACTATTATTCATTTCTTTATTCATTTACTCACTCAAAATGTATTGAACATGATCTATGACTTTCTTCTAACAGGATAGTTTTTTTGCACTTTTTTATTCTTTTATTTTTAAAATAATTATTTTTTATTTTTCAAAATACATGCAAAGATGATTTTCAACATTCACCATTAAAATCTTGTGTTTCAAAGTTTTCTCACTCCCTTCTCACTTCTCCCCTCCCCTAGACAACAAGCAATCTAATATAGATTAAACATGTGCAATTCTTCTAAATATATTTTCACATTTATCATGTGACACAAGAAAAATCAGATCAAAAGGGGGGAAAATGAGAAATGGAAAAAAGCAAGCAAACAGCAATAACAAGAAAGCTGAAAACATTATCTTTGGATCTACATTCAGTCCTGATCTCTTTCTGGATGCAGATGGCTCTCTTCATCACAAGTCTATTGGAGCTGGCCTAAATCACTTCATTGCTGAAAAGAGCCAAGTCCATCACAGTTGATCATTACATAATCTTGTTATGGTTGTATACAATATTATCTTGGTTCCATTCACTTCACTTAGCATTAGTCCAGGCCTTTCTGAAATCTAATGATTTCTTACAGAACAATAATATTGTATAACATTCATATACCATAACTTATTCAGCCATTCCCCAACTGATGGACATTGACTCAGTTTCCAGCTCGTTGCTGGAACAAACAGAGCTGCTATAAACATTTTTGCACATGTAAGTCTTTTTCCCTTTTTATAATGTCTTTGGATTATAAATCCAATAGAAACATTGTTGTATCAAATGGTTTGTACATTTTGATAGCTTTGTGGGCATAGTTCTAAATTGTTGTCTTGAGTGGTTAAATCAGTTCACAACTTCACCAACAATGTATTAATGTTCCAGTTTTCCCACATTCCCTCCAAGAGTCATCATTATCTTTTCCTGTGATCTTTAGGCAATCTGAGAGGTATAAAGTGGTACCCCAGAGTTGTCTTAATTTGCATTTCCCTAATCAATAATCCTTTAGAACATTTTTCCTATAACTAGAAAATGGTTTTAATTTCTTTATCTGAAAATTGTCTGTTCATATCCTTTGACCATTTTTCAAATGGAGAATGGCTTGTATTCTTATAAATTTGAATCAATTCTCTATATATTTTAGAAATGAAGCCTTAATCAGAACCTTGGATGTAAAATTTCCCCCCATTCTAACCTTGGCTGCATTTGGTTTTGTTTGTACAAAAACTGTTTAATTTAATGTTATCAAAATTATCTATTTTGCATTTCATAATATTCTCTAATTCTTTGGCCATAAATTCCTTCCTTCTCCATAGATCTGAGAGGTAAATTTTCTCCTGTTATTCTAATTTGCTTATAGTATCACCCTTTTTGTCTAACTTGTGAACCTGTTCCGATCTTATATTAGTTTAGGGTGTTACACATACATTGTATCTAGGATATACTAGGACATATTCAACATATATAGAACTGCTTGCCATCTAGGGGAAGGGGTGGAAGGTGGGAGGGAAATATCGGAACAGAAGTGAGAGCAAGGGATAATGTTGTAAAAAAATTACCCTGGCATGGATTCTGTCAATAAAAAGTTACTATAATAATAAAAAAGTAAATAGAAAGCTTTAATAAAAAATAATTCATTAATTAAAAAAAAAGTATAGGGTGTTAGGGATTGTCAATGACTAGTTTCTGCTGTACTACTTTCCAATTTTCCAGTTTTCCCAGCTTCTGACAGAATAGTTGAGATTTAAACAATGGCTTCCAGTTCCACACAAATGCTTCAAATTTTCTATAGCTTCTTTAAGATGAAGAACTCACAACACATACATTTTCTTATGTTCCCTGAGAATAGCCTCAGAAGTAGACTGGGTTAGACATTATCTACATGTTACAGGTAGAAAAACCAGAATAAAGAGAAATTAAATGATTCTTATGACATACTAGTTTTGTCATTACTAGAGATAGGTCTAAAAACTCTAGCCTATAAGGTGATTACCCTATCAACTAGATTATATAATTTTCTCTTGCATTTTTTTAGTAATCATTAGCTTAAATGGCCCACTGTTAGGTGATCAGATTTTGAGAATTGAATAATATGATTTCATTTTCCCTAGAGGAAGGCTTAATTCCTTTCAGTATAGTAGATACTGGAGAAAGAATAAAGAGAAAAAATTAAACCATCATGAATTAATATTTACTTAAACAGTCTCATGTGTACAGTGCTGGGCTAAACACCATAAAAATATCCCTTAGAGCTACAGCTGTATACATAGGAGATTACATTAGTTCCTGCTGGAGATATTTGGGCGTATTGTGTGTAGGAGGCAAGGGAGGAGAGCAGGGAAGTTCTGTTCTTTGTTTGCCTTTGCTCCAATACTGCTTCAGCTCTTTAGCAATGCCTTTGCTAATAAGCACAGATGAATTCACCATTCAGTACTGTCAACAGAAGAATCATCAACCTTAAAAATAAGCATTGACTCCCAGGGAGCATTTCATAGCCTCTTACCTTCTGCTACCACAGGAAAGAATTGCCTGCACTCAGAGTTGTAAGAGTAAGCATTTTTCTTGGTGGAACAGATGGCATTGATAGGGCTTGTGCATAATGTTTGGGTAGAATCTAAGATAAAACCAGGTCCCTTCTGCTTGGGATACAGATTTGAGTGGTGACTTCTCTGTTATGTTCCTGTTATACCACTGAACAACAATGACAATCCATTTGCGTTTGAACCAACAAACTATGCAAGATATTGGATTATGGGACTTTATCAAGTGTTCTCATTTAGATGTAGGTGTATGTGTAGGTAGATATACACATAGACATAAAATATACATAAACAAACACACATATTATGATATATATATATATATACTACACATGTATATATGATATACATGCACACATATCTGCTTCTAAAATGTGACCATATTCAAATTCCACAGTCCTCTTCTTTGGATAGTTCAACTAGATAGATATAGAAATATATACACATATATGTATATGCAATTATGTTTAAATATAATATGTATATGAAAAATGTGTTCAAGGCATGAGAATACATGATTTGCTAAAAGTGGAATGATTTTAGAAGATCATGCTCACATATTTGCATGTATTATGCATGTATGTAATCTATATAAGGCATATAATGCATATGCAAATCTGCACATTTAATATATAAAATATGTGTATATGACTGAAGTATTCATGAAGGAATGTCATTTGCTGAAAGTGGATAGATTATAGTAGTTTATTTACATACCTTTATTAATATAGTTTATTTATATCTTTACTAATATATTTATATATAATGTGTGAATACTTATATGTGTTTTATATGTATTTTCTCACATCATATATTGGTATATTACATAGTAATATATATTAGCATATGTGGGTACATATGTACGTATATGTACATACACATTTGAGATTAGAACAGTAATTTCATTGGTATAAGAAACTCGTAAGGAGGAAATTCATTTATCAAATGAATCTCTACACTCTACAATTTATTTATTATTACCCATTCTCCATTTCAAGATAGGTTGGAAAAACTTCAAGAAAGGTCAGCCTCCCTAGGGTGAAAAGGGTGTTCCGTATAGCTCAGACTCTGGGAAACCCTGTTAGAGGGGTTTAATCACAGCAAATCAGCAACTAAGACCCACAGTCTTGGCTCAATAGAGGAGCAGATTAGTGAGGTAGCCTCCAGTCCCAGGTCTGGAGGCAGACTACATATTGGAAGAACCAAGAGGATGCTGAATGAAATGAATATGAAAAGGAACATTTAAGGAACTGAGTCAGGTATTTGTGACAAAAATAGTAGAACTAAAGAAATATTGAAATATAACATGCAGGAAATTTTTTTATTAAGGATCAATTAATTATAAGGGATTCAATAAGCTCAAATAATTTACTTCTTATATATGAAGATAGTATCAGTTGTTTTATAATTTTTTTTTTGTTTCAGTAGCTTAAAAGAACTTGCACTGGACTGAGCATCACACACACACACACACACACACACACACACACACACACAATGAGAGATACAGAGAAAGAGACAGAGACACCCAGAGATACAGAGACAGAAAGAGAGCTATTTTACAAAAGTCTATATAATAAACACTACATATTGTTCTGAGCTACATATAGCTCAGAGCTATACATCTTTTCTTTGATTCTTTTTAGGTTTTCTTTTGTTCTCTGGGTTCCAAAGGGCCAATGAAAGAAACACATACACACACATTAATATATGTGTATGTGTGTATAAAATCTTCCAGATTCAGGTAGAAATAAGAGGGCAAAAGGATAGTGTGGGAGAAGAAGATAAAGGAAGGATTCTTGGAGGGATGGATAGAGTAAGAAATAGAAGGACAAAACAGATAGAAGTAGAAGAGTGAGGAGTGATAGGAATGGGGTGAAAAGATAGTGAGGAAAAAAATGAAATAGGAAAATAAATAATGTAAATATAGCTTAGGATGTGAATGGGATGAATTTACCTATAAAATGGAAACTGATAACAGATTAAAAATTTATGTGAGAAAGATCTATCCAGCTTCAGAGAAACAGAGGACAATTGTAAATAATTATAGTATGTGTAGAATGTATATATGTATTTATGTGTAGGATTATAGACATCTATATATGTATGGGTACCTCCTATTTATATGTTTGTATATACATTAAGTGTATATATATATGTGTGTGTGTGTGTATATATATATATATATATACACATATATACACACACACACACATATATATATATATATATACCCATGATATTTATATTTTAAATTGACCTCTTGAACTCATTTTCAGGGACCACCTTCTTAAACTATTTAACCCAATTATTTATCACCAAAATCTGTTATTAACTACTTAGATTCATAAAGTCTGCTTCTTGCCTAGAATTTCATAATCACAAGCAATACATTTTAGGTTCCCTCTGATAACTCAAATGTTTTCATAGGAATAATTGAAATAATTTATCTTTCATCATGATATATTCCTAATCTACTCTAATTCATAATGTTTTCTCTTATTCATATCATAGCATTTATTTTGTGCTTTTCATTTCATGCTTGCAAGTGAGCTGTGATATAATCTTTATAATATAGCATGTTTTACAAGGGCATAATATTCACATTTTATATTTCATATATATATATATATATATATATATATATATATATATATAAATGCATTTATGCCTGATAATATCATTCTTAGTATTTTCCTATTTAACTGGCACAGTGGTCTCTATATAGATGAGATTCAATCATTATTGATTGACTTTTAAATTTACATTTTAATGAGAATTTCATAGTTATACAACACTTCATACTATAAATTGGTTGATGGGCATATATTTAAAAAGTAGACATTTGAGATCCCTCATGATGTATCAGATAGTTCATAGATAGCTAATTCTCTGTCTCTTGTGATTCTTTTTCTCTCTCTATGCCTCTGTCTCTTTTTCTTTGTGTGTGTGTGTGTGTGTATAACTTTATATTTTCAAGTTGCCATCAGAGTATGCCATCTGATGGCATGTCTGAATTTCTAAGGCATATGAAATTTTCTGTGGCAGGGAATTTTCCCTTCATTTCAGGAACAAAAGATTTATGAAGATCTCAACCAAATTTTTCTATTGCTGTACATTATATATCTTTAAAAGAAATTTAAAATTCCTTTAATGGTTATTAAAGAATATTTCACTCAATATTGAGATATTCACTAGAGTTGATTTGGTTTCATCCTCATTATGTTTGGATTTCAGCATTTACAAAACGATTAGAATTTAAGAAAAGTTGTAATTATCCTATGTGCTGTAAATAACTATCCACTGCTCTAGAGAAATCAATAATCCTAGAGTAAACTCACAATTTTCAAAATTCTCAATTATTTTTCTAATTTGTCTTAGGTTATAAAATAAACCCATAAACATAATTTCTTTGTATTTTTAAAGCTGATGGATATTTCAGAAGGATGAAATCAAGATCTGTCTTGATTAAATCCCCTCCCCCCAAATGCTCAAGTTTAATTTCAAAGATATACCTAAAACTTATATTGTTAAATGTTTCATTACATACATATTGTCCATATTTTACCCCTCTCTTTTTTATATAGCTTTTTATTTACAAGATATATGCATGGGTAATTTTTCAGCATTGGCCCTTCCAAAACTTTCAGTTCCAACTTTTCCTTTTCTTCCCCCCACCCCTCCCTAGGTAGCAGGTAGACCAAAACATGTTAAATATGTTAAAGTATATGTTAAATACAATATATGTATACATGTCCATAGAGCTATTTTGCTGCACAAGAAGAATTGAACTTTGAAATAAAGTACAATTAGCCTGTGAAGGAAATCAAAAAATGCAGGCAGACAAAAAACAGATGGACTGAAAATGCCATGTTGTGGTTCACACTCCTTTCCCAGAGTTATTTCATTGAGTATAGTCGTTCTCTTCATTGTTGAACAAATGGAACTGATTTGATTCATCTCATTGTTGAAGAGAGCCATGTCCAATAGAATTGGTCACCATAAAATACTTGAAGTATATAATAAAGTTGAAATATATAATGATCTCCTGTCCTGCTCATTTCACTCAGCATCAGTTTATGTAAGTCTCTCCAGGCCTTTCTGAAATCATCCTACTGGTCATTTCTTGCAGAACAATAATATTTCATAACATTCATATACCACAACTTATTCAGCCATTCTGCAATTGATGGGCATTCATTCAATTTCCAGTTTCTAGCCATTACAAAAAGGGCTGCCACAAACATTTTTACTCATAGAGGACCTTTTCCCTTCTTTAAGATCTCATTGGGATATAAACCCAGTATTAACACTGCTGGATTAATGGTTATGCCCAACTGGATAACTTTTTGAGTATAATTCCATATTGCTCTACAGAATGGCTGGATGCATTCATAATTCCACCAACAATGTATCAGTGTCCCAGTTTTCCCACATTCCCTCCAACATTCAGCATTATCTTTTCCTGTCATCCTAGCCAATCTGAGAGGTGTGTAGTGGTATCTCAGAGTTGTCATAATTTGCATTTCTCTGATTAATAATGACTTGGAGCATCTTTTCATATGGCTAGAAATAGTTTCCATTTCTTCCTCTGATAATTGTATGTTCATATCCTTTGACCATTTATTAATTGGAGAATAGCTTGATTTCTTATAAATTAGAGTCAATTCTCTGTATATTTTAGAAATGAGGCCTTTATCAGAACCTTTGATTGTAAAAAAATGTTTTCCCAGTTTATTGCTTCCTTTCTAATCTTGTAAAAGATTTTGTTTGTACAAAAGATTTTAAATTTGATATAATCTAAATTTTCTATTTTGTGATCACTATTGAGCTCTACTAATTTTTGGTCATAAATCCCTTCCTTCTCCACAGGTCTGAGAGGTAAACTATCCTATATTCTTCTAATTTATTTGTAATCTCATTCTTTATGGCTAGATCATGAACCCATTTTGAACTTTTCTTGGTGTATGGTGTTAAGTATGGGTCAATACTTAGTTTCTGCAATACTAATTTCCAATTTCACCAGCAGTTTTTGTCAAATATCGAATCTTACTCCAAAAGCTGGGGTCTTTGGGTTTGTAAAACACTAGATTATTAAAGTTGGTGATTATTTTGTCCTGTGAACATAACCTATTCCACTCATCAACTAGTCTATTTCTTAGTCAATACGAAATGATTTTGGTGACCTCTGCTTTATAATATAGTTTTAGATCTGGTACAGCTAAGCCACCTTCATTTGAATTTTTTTTTCATTAGTTCCCTTGAAAATCTTTTTTTTTTTTTTAATAGCCTTTTATTTACAGGATATATACATGGGTAACTTTACAGCATTAACAATTGCCAAACCTCTTGTTCCAATTTTTCACCTCTTACCCCCCCCCACCCCCTCCCCTAGATGGCAGGATGACCAGTAGATGTTAAATATATTAAAATATAAATTAGATACACAATAAGTATACCTGACCAAAACGTTATTTTGCTGTAGAAAAAGAATCAGACTCTGAAATATTGTACAATTAGCTTGTGAAGGAAATCAAAAATGCAGGTGTGCATAAATATAGGGATTGGGAATTCAATGTAATGGTTTTTAGTCATCTCCCAGAGTTCTTTTTCTGGGCATAGCTAGTTCAGTTCATTACTGCTCCATTAGAAATGATTTGGTTGATCTCGTTGCTGAGGATGGCCTGGACCATCAGAACTGGTCATCATATAGTATTGTTGTTGAAGTATATAATGATCTCCTGGTCCTGCTCATTTCACTCAGCATCAGTTCGTGTAAGTCTCTCCAGGCCTTTCTGAAATCATCCTGTTGGTCATTTCTTACAGAACAGTAATATTCCATAATATTCATATACCACAATTTATTCAGCCATTCTCCAACTGATGGACATCCATTCAGTTTCCAGTTTCTAGCCACTACAAAAAGGGCTGCCACAAACATTCGTGCACATACAGGTCCCTTTCCCTTCTTTGTAATCTCTTTGGGATATAATCCCAGTAGTTACACTGATGGATCAAAGGGTATGCACAGTTTGATAACTTTTTGAGCATAGTTCCAAACTACTCTCCAAAATGGTTGGATTCGTTCACAACTCCACCAACAATGCATCAATGTCCCAGTTTTCCCGCATCCCCTCCAACAATCATCATTATTTTTTCCTGTCATCTTAGCCAATCTGACAGGTGTGTAGTGGTATCTTAGAGTTGTCTTAATTTGCATTTCTCTGATTAATAATGACTTGGAGCATCTTTTCATATGACTAGAAATAGTTTCAATTTCTTCATCTGAGAATTGTCTGTTCATATCCTTTGACCATTTTTCAATTGGAGAATGGCTTGATTTTTTATAAATTAGAGTTAATTCTCTATATATTTTGGAAATGAGGCCTTTATCAGAACCTTTGACTGTAAAAATATTTTCCCAGTTTATTGCTTCCCTTCTAATCTTGTCTGCATTAGTTTTGTTTGTACAAAAACTTTTCAGTTTGGTATAATCGAAATTTTCTATTTTGTGATCAGTAATGATCTCTAGTTCTGCTTTGGTCATAAAGACCTTCCCCTTCCACAGGTCTGAGAGGTAAACTATCCTATGTTCCTCTAATTTATTAATAATTTCATTCTTTATGCCTAGGTCATGAACCCATTTTGACCTTATCTTGGTGTACGGCGTTAAGTATGGATCAATGCCTAGTTTCTGCCATATTAGTTTCCAATTTTCCCAGCAATTTTTATCAAACAGTAAGTTCTTATCCCAAAAGCTAGGATCTTTGGGTTTGTCAAAGACTAGGTTGCTATATTTGTTGACTGTTTTATCCCTTGAACCTAATCTATTCCACTGATCAACTAATCTATTCCTTAGCCAATACCAAATAGTTTTGGTAACTGCTGCTCTATAATATAATTTTAGATCTGGTACAGCTAAGTCACCTTCATTTGATTTTTTTTTCATTAATTCCCTTGAAAATCTTGACATTTTTTTCTTCCAGATGAATTTTGTTGTTATTTTTTCTAGGTCATTAAAATAGTTTTTTTGGGAGTCTGATTGGTATAGCACTAAATAAATAGATTAGTTGAGGTAGTATTGTCATTTTCATTATTTTCATTCATCCTATCCAAGAGCACTAAATATTTTTCCAATTGGTTATATCTGATTTAATTTGTGTGGAAAGTGTTGTGTAATTTTGCTCATATAGTTCCTGACTTTCCCTTGGCAGACAGATTCCCAAATATTTTATACAAACAATAGTTACTTTAAATGGTATTTCTTTTTGTATCTCTAACTGTTGGATTTTGTTAGTGATAAATAAGAATGCTAATGATTTATGTGGGTTTATTTTGTATTCTGCAAATTTGCTAAAGGTGTGGATTATTTCTAATAGTTTTTTAGTAGAATCTCTAGGGTTCTTTGAATATACCATTATATCATCTGCAAAGAGTGATAATTTGGGTTCCTCATTACCTACTCTAATTCCTTTAATCTTTTTCTCAACTCTTTTTGCTGAACTAGCATTTTAATACAATATTGAATTGTAATGGTGATAGTGGGCAACCTTGTTTGGATCCTGATCTTATTGGGAATGGTTCCAGTTTATCCCCATTACATATGATGCTTACTGATAGTTTTAAATAAATATGACTGACTATTTTAAGGAAAAGTCCATATATTCCTATAATCTGAAGTGTTTTTAATAGGAATGGATGTTGGATTTTATCAAGTGCTTTTTCTGCATCTATTGAGATAATCATATGGTTTTTGTTAATTTGTTTATTAATATGGCCAATTATATTGATAGTTTTCCTAATATTGAACCAGCCCTGAATTCCTGGTATAAAGCCTACATGATCATAGTGTATTATCCTGGGGATGATTTTCCGTAGTCTTTTTGCTAATATTTTATTTAAGATTTTAGCATCAATATTCATTAGGGAGATTGGTCTATAATTTTCTTTTTCTGTTTTCAACCTACCTGGTTTAGGTATCAGTACCATGTCTGTGTCATCAAAGGAATTTGGTAGGAATCCTTCATTCCCTATTTTTTCAAATAGTTTGTGTGGCATTGGAGTTAATTGTTTTTTAAATGTTGGTAGAATTCACATGTAAATCCATCTATTTCTGGGGATTTTTTCTTAGGGAGTTGATTAATAGCTTGTTCTATTTCTTTTTCTAAAATGGGAGTATTTAAGTGATTTACTTCCTCTTTTGTTAATCTGGACAACCTATATTTTTGGAGGTAGTCATCTATTTCAGTTAGGTTCTTAAATTTATTGGCATAAAGTTGGGCAAAGTAATACCTCATTATTGCTTTAATTTCCTCTTCATTGGTGGAAAGTTCTCCCTTTTCATTTTTAAGACTAACAATTTGATTTTCCTCCTTCCTTTTTCTAATCAAATTTACCAATGGTTTATCTATTTTATTGCTTCTTTTATAAAACCAATTCTTAGGTTTTTTTAAATTAACTCAATAGTTTTTTTACTTTCAATTTTATTAATTTCTCTTTTTAATTTTAGAATTTCAAGTTTAGTATTTGATTGGGGGTTTTAAATTTGGTCTTTTTCTAGCTTTTTAAGTTGCATGCTCAATTAATTGATATTATCTTTCTCTATTTTATTGAAGTATGTCTCTAAAGATATAAAATTTCTCCTTATTACCACTTTGGCTGCATCCCACAAATTTTTGTATGATGTCTCATTGTTGTCATTATCTTGAGTGAAATTATTAATTTTGTATATGATTTGCTGTTTCACCCATTCATTCTTTAGGATGAGATTATTTAGTTTCCAATTACTTTTTTGTCTATTTACCCGAAATGTAGTTTCTATTTCATCATGGTCTGAAAAGAATGCATTTACTATTTCTGCCTTTCTGTATTTAATTTTGAGGTCTTTATGTCTTAATACATGGTAAATTTTTGTATAGCTTCCAGGAACTGCTGAGAAGCAAGTGTACTCCTTTCTGTCTCCATTCAATTTTCACCTATGATCTATCATACCTAACTTTTCTAATATCCTATTTACCTCTTTAAATTCTTCCTTATATGTTTTGTGGTTTGATTTATCTAATTCTGAGAGGGCAAGGTTGAGATCTCCCACTATCATTGTTTATCGTCTATTTCCTATTGCAGCTCTCTTAACTTCTCCTTTAGGAATTTGGATGCCATTCCACTTAGTGCATATATGTTTAGTATTGATATTGCTTCATTGTCTATGCTACCCTTTAGCAAAATATAGTTTCCTTCTTTATCTCTTTCAATTAGATCAATTTTTGCTTTTGCTTGCTGAGATGAGGATGGCTACTCCTGCTTTTTGACTTCACCTGAAGTATAATAGATTCTGCTCCAGGCTTTTACCTTTATTCTTTATGTATTACCCTGCTTTAAATGTGTTTCCTGTAAGCAACATATTTAGTCATCTCCCAGAGTTCCTTCGCTGGGCGTAGCTGGTTCAGTTCATTACTGTGCCATTGGAAATGATTTGGTTGATCTCATTTCTGAGAATGGCCAAATCCATCAGAATTGGTCATCATAACTAAAAACCATTACATTGAATTCCCAATCCCTATATTTATGCACACCTGCATTTTTGATTTCCTTCACAAGCTAATTGTACAATATTTCAGAGTCTGATTCTTTTTGTACAGCAAAATAACGTTTTGGTCATGTATACTTATTGTGTATCTAATTTATATTTTAATATATTTAACATCTACTGGTCATCCTGCCATCTGGGGGAGGGGGTGGGGGTTAAGAGGTGAAAAATTGGAACAAGAGGTTTGGCAATTGTTAATGCTGTAAAGTTACTCATGCATATATCCTGTAAATAAAAGGCTATTAAATTAAAAAAAAGAATTGGTCATCATATAGTATTATTGGTGAAGTATATAATGATCTCTTGGCCCTGCTTTTTCACTCAGCATCAGTTTGTGTAAGTCTCTCCAGGCCTTTATGAAATCATCCTGTTGGTCATTTCTTACAGAACAATAATATTTTTTTATGAGCCAAATCTGATGAGAATAAAATTCATACAATGTTCCTCCCCCTCCTATTCCGTCAGATATGATATGTTTTCTTTGCCTCTTTGTGGCATGTGATTTCCCTCTGTTTATCTCCCCTTTCCCTTTTTCTGATATAATACACTTTTCACTTCTAATTCCCTTTATTTTGGGGGAATTATGAACAGTAAAATCAAATTATACATGTGCTCTCTTTGTATGCCCATAACAGAAATACAGTTGTCAAGAGTTCTTTTTATCTTTTATGCTTCTCTCAAGTCCTATATTTGGAGGTCAAATTTTTTGTTTAGCTTTGGTTTTTCATTAGGATTAAATGGAATTCACCAGTTTCATTGAATGTCCATCTTTTTCCCTGGAAGAAAATGCTCAGCTTATCTGGATAGTTGATTCTTGGCTGCATTCCAAGTTCTTTTGCCTTTTGGAATATCAGATTCTAGGCCCTTTGATCCTTTAATGTGGAAGGTGCTAGATCCTGAGTGATCCTTATTGTGGCTCCTTGGTATTTGAATAGTTTTTTTCTGGCTGCTTGTAATATTTTTTTTTCTTAGTCTGATAGTTCTGAAATTTTGCCATATTATTCCTTGGAGTTTTTCTGTTGAGGTCTCTTTCAGAAGGTATTTGATGAATTCTTTCAATGCCTATTTTACCTTCTAATTGTATTACATCTGGGCAGTTTTCTTTGATGATTTCCTGTAAAGTAGTGTCTAGGCTCTTTTTTTCATCATAATTTTCAGGAAGTCCAATAATCCTCAGATTATCTCTTCTAGATCTATTTTCCAGTTTTTTTTTTCAAGTAGGTATTTAAGATTTTTTCTATTTTTCTTTTTTTCTTTTTTCTTTTTTTTTTTTTTTGGTTTTGCTTGACTGGTTCTTGATTCCTCAATGAATCATTCATTTCTATTCTTCAGTTCTGATTTTTAATAAGTTATTTTCTTCATTAGCTTTTAAACTTTTTTTGTATATATCCAATTGGGTTTTTAAATGAGTTGTTTTGATCTATGGAATTTTTTCCATTTCACTATTTGTTTTACTAAGTTATTTTCTTTTTCCACTTTGCAAATCCCACTTTCCTGGGAGTTCTTTATCTTTTCCAATTCACAAATTCTGTTTCCCTGGGAGTTCATTGCCTTTCCCAATTCACATTTCAGGGAGTTGTTTTCTTTTTCAAATCTTTCTTTTAATGAGTTGCATGCCTTTTCCATACTCTCTTTCAGAGTTTCTCTTTCCTTTCCCTATTTTTCTTCTAGCTTCCTTTGAAGATATTTTATAATTTCTTCTAGGAGAACCTTGTATGATGGGGATCAGGTTATATTCCCCTTTGGGGTTTTGTCTGGAGACTGTCTGCAATTAATCTCCTCTGGGTTGGAAATCTGTTCTCTTGCTGTATAGATGCTATCTATAATTAGAGTTTGCTTTGCTTTTTACTTATTTTTCAAAAAGCCCTTGGGATCTGCCTTCTGGGTAAGGAGGTTACCAGCTTCTTCTACAAAACAGGGACAGATAGATAGTATCTGTCCTGCGAACAGGCTTCAAAGAGAGACCCAGCTGCTCTGAAGTGCCACTGCCCTGGGAAGACCTCCACCCAGTGAAGGTGTGAGTGCCCTCAGCAGAACCCCACACATAAGAAGTGCAACTGCCCTGAGAAGAGCCCTGCTGTGTGGAAATGTGACTGCCCTGGATCAAGTCCTGTGCAGAATGCGGCTGTGCAGTTGCTGAATGGGTGTGGCCAGCTGGTCTACTACTTTGCAACCAAAGTAGAGCAGCCAACCTGTGGTAGTGCCCTCCTGCAAATTCTCCACTGGTGGAGACTACACCTTGCCCCTGGTCCACTCAGCCTGCGCTAGCCTCTGTGTTCTCCCTCCCTGTCTGCACTGACCTCCTCCTGCCCAATCAACACAGATCTTTTCTGGCAATCTTCCAGACTATCATCTGCTGGTAATTTATTGTATACCTAATATTCATGGATTCTACCAGTCAAGCACTGTTTCAGAGGCTGAATTTGGTAATCAGTAAATGAGGGTAGAAGGGAGCTCAGAATGAAGTGTGTGTCCTTTCCACCATCTTGGCTCCACCTCCTACCCCTTTCTTCTATGTAGTTCTCCATTCTACATACCTAGTTAGGTTAGAGGGACTCAATAAATGTTTAACTTCCTCTTCCTGGATCTCACCAGCACTTTTCCTAGGTCTAGAGCTATAATTTTATCAGAACTACAACCTTCCCCATCCCCGGCCCAGTGCCACTACAGATCCCTTTAGTAACAACTAAATGGGAATATATGAATTTTTCAGGCATACTTCTTATCATATCTTGGAGAGAAAAGTGGATCTATTGGTGTATGTATGTGGAGATACTACTTTTTTCTTCTTCTTTGTTTTCTTACTTTTCTCCTTTTTCTTCTCCTCTTTCTTTCTCTTTCTCTTTCTTTCTCCTCCTTCTTCCCTCCCATCCTCCCCTTCTCTCTCCTGCTCTCTTATTAGAGAGGTTCAATTTTGCTAATTTTTACAACACAGAGTCATAAATAGGTTTTGGCTGTTAGTAATTTCTGCAGGTCTTCATTGATTCTGGTCATATTAATTTGCAAAACTTAAATGCTAGGTAGATTTAAATAGTTATGTCATGAGAATAGGTTTTGCTACTGATGATGAGATAAGGAATATCATGCGATGGGATATTTATGCCCCATAAGTTATAAATTTTGTATATTTATTTTAACTTTTCCATTAGTTTTTCCTCTTAATTTTTGGAGGGATAAAAACAACAATAATAGAGAAATGTTGGTTTTAGCTAATTAGGACAAGAAATTGTTATGAACTATCTTTCAGTATCAAATGCAAATTTAATTAAGAACAAAATACTATTATTTAGGTGAACTTGCATCCAAATTCTTTTTCTGACTCTGATTCAGTTTCCAGTTTAGATACTACACAAGCAGCTACCTTTGGATGATTAAGTATGATTTAGTTCATATGTGGGAAAAGAAAATTCAAACTTTTGACTTTCAAGTAACCTCCCTTTAGCTATCTATTGACCCTCAGTACCATTGAAATGGCCCCAGAAATATGAGAGATGGGAGGTGGGGAGGAGAGAGGGTGAAAGTGAAGGAGAGACAGAGAAAATAACATTCATCAAGTTCTGACAATTTAAATTCATATCAAGCTATCTAAATTTTTCATGAGGCTCATCTGAGTAGATACAGCTCTAAAAACAGTGGACCAAAAATATGTATTCTAAATAGCAGCCTGAATCATAACATTTTTCTTCCATTCTAATGGGAGAAAAAACAGATGAAGAGATACATCTTCTCCAGAAATGTTGTGACTAATAAATACTGCCTTGATTTATGTAAAACAGCATTCTGGTTGATATATTTGGAAAAATTGTCATTTTAAATAAGTATTCAATTACATTTAAAAACATTTATTAAGCAATTAAGATAAATAGCATTTTAGGAACCTGTTTGGTACCATGGATAGTCAGGAAGATATAGAGTAAAATCCAACTATTGATATGCACTTGTTGGGTGACCTTGGACATAGAAAATTCTCCAAGACAAATCACTTAACTTAGAAAGAGATGGCATCTGCAGTTGGTGCAAGATTTTCCCACAATAGGATATTCTTTCCACTGACAAATTTCTGAATGTAGAAAGCATCATACTGAAGATATAAATACTAAAATAAATTATTATGATTAAGGAAATTAGAATCTAACAGGGATTACAATATGTATACATCTATGTCACAATATAGAATTTGAGAAAGAATAAAAGGGATTCCTGAAGAGTCTACTCTAGCATAATTCTAGAGAATGATCATTTGAACTGAAATTATCAGTAAAATATATAATCTAAAGCCATAGAAAGAAAATTTTATTGAATAGACCTGAAAATGAGATATGTTCCAGGTATAGTAGATAGCCAAGTGCATGCATGAGAGTTAGGTTGATGGGCAAAATTGAAAACTAGTCAATAGTCTAGTTTGACTGGAACATAGAATATATAAAGAATGGTCATATGAAATAAAAAGAGAAAGCAAGGTTGTGGAATCTTTCTCATTTATCAATATACATGAAAAAGTCATATCTAATAAAAAGATAGTTGCCAGTTTAGGGATTTCACTTCTGCCTTAATTATACTGTAACCCTTGAAGTAAGTGGTTTCAATTATCTTCTACCTAAGGTTATCTAGTAACAATAATTTTACATGCAGTTACAGTGAAAATTGCAAAGTTTTTCTACTCATATGGACAAACAATAATAAAAAAAATCTGGGCCATACCACATAAGGAGAGAAGGTAATGTAATTAGAAAAAAGACAAAAGGTAATGAAGGATAATAGAGCCTTATATTGTCACCTTTTCCTTCTTGCTTTTTTGGTTTCAGGGAACAATGAAAAGGAAGCACACTGTTGATCACCCTAGATATCTATGGATGGAAGCACTAGATAAAGAGTGAAAAAGACTTTGTCAGGTATCATGAACAATACTAAGATAATCAAGCTAGGGTATTTGTCCTCAATAAGCTTATAACCAAAATGGTTATTCATATTAATTAATTCAATTTCATACACACATAATTTAATTACAAGACAAAATGTTATTAAGAAAATAATATACAAAACCAATGTGTTATTTGAATATAAAAGAGGTGAAAAATCATAGCTTGGACAATATAAAATATTTTGTTGAAATGTGACATTGAACTGGCCTTTAAAGAAGACAAGCAAGTTGTCAAGTAAACAAAATGGAAAAGTCAGTTTTATATTTGAAGAAAGGCTGAGTAATCCCCTCCAGAGAAAATGATAAATATGGAGAAATAGTGGAAAATAGTGAAAACATAGATTGGGACAAGATCATGGAGGAGTTTCAATGCCTGTATCAAGGTATTGACTTTTTTTTTTTTTGTTAAAAGTAACAAGAAACTGAGGTTTTCTAAGCCAATTGAATTGATGAGAGTTTTCTTTTATAAAGATTCCTGTATAAACACTGTACCTAGGAAAAGCACCATGAATTTGGGAAAATAAATTATGCATCTAAGGGAGAAAGAAAAATTTCACCCACTAAAATTAATTACCAAAAACATATTTTAGTGTTGAAATGTAAATATAATAAAGGGCAGAATGAAGAGAATTTGAGTGGAAAACAATGACATTGCTTTCCACATTAGAATTCCAGTTTCTTGAAATGGAAATTATGTAATTCTTTTAAGACTGTATCTCTTCTAGTGCCTACCACAGTAAACTGGCATATTACAGGCAATTATGATTTTGTAGTAAATTTTCATTCCAAGTTAAAAACAATCTTAGGAATTTCTAATCCTAAATTAAAACTGTTTTCTGAGACAAAGGACTATTTGCTTTTTACCTGATTATCACCAGCATTAAAGAGCTGATTAATGAGATGGAGATTACGGGAAGTTTAAAAAAATGAATATGACATTTAAAATGTTTTGATATAGTAGGAGAGAAAAACCAGTCATTTCATAAATTTTAAAAGAGCAGATAAGAATATCTTCAAAGAAAAAATAGGTAAAATTTTTTCAGAGCAAATTCCACTGAATAGAAATGTCTCCAAGATGAAATTTTGCCAACACAGAAAGAATTCCAATGATGGGGGGAAAGGAAGTTATAAATGAAGGTCACTTTCCATGATCTTTAAAAGGAAATGCTGGAAAATGGGAAAAGTAATCTCCTGGCATAGGCCATCCATTTCCTCATATTTTCTAAAAGAACCTTGAAAATTATTTTGTCATTCTTCAATCAGATCAGTAAGTTTGAACTATCTGTGATCCTATTGTTTTGGCAAAGATACTGGAGTGGTGTGCCATTTCTTTCTCCAGATAACTTTTCAGATTGAGAAACTGGGGTAAACAGGATTAAGTGATTTGTGCAGGAACAAAAAGCTACTAAGTGTTAAAACTCAGATTCGAATTCATGAAAATGAATCTTTCTGACTCCGGGTCCAGAATTCTATTCACTAAACAACATATCTTCCTTATGTACAGTTTAGCATTTCTATTTGAGTTCTATTTGAGTTTTGAGTACATTATTCTAGTGGATTGCTCTACAGATCTAAGTTTGACTTTGTTTAATATTTTTCATAATTACTTAGATAGAGGCATCAATACTGCATTCATCAAATTTGTAGATGACACAAAGATGAGAAAGATAATTAATTCTTTAGATTACAAAATCAGAATAAAAAGGAATACTTGGTGACTAGTATGTTGAATTCAATATAGTAAGATTTAAATAGGTATAAATAAATAAGTATAAAGAGTAAAATTGAAATAGATTTCTTAAATTTGGGCTCAAAAAATAAACATTGCAGATACAAGTTGGATCAAGACAGTCACAAATTCAAGACATCAGGAATAAAGAAGGTACTTTAAGCTTCCAGGTTGAAGCAACAATTGGCTTATCAAAATTTTTTGCTTCTTTCATGATATATCTGGGCTTTAAATTCAGAACTGTGCAGAAAAAAAGAAAAGGTTCAATTCAATTTTTTTTACCTTTGAGAAAAGAAATTATCTTGAAAAGAGGTAGCGGATAACAGTAAAGAAAGTAAAACATCACAAATTTGCACCAAAATAGGGGAAGTAGAACAAGCACCCTATCATAATTATTGTTTAATTTGATGTTTGATGTTTTCATTCAAGATGGTGTGTGTGTGTGTGTGTGTGTAAGACTCTATCCTCTAATTAACTAATTTATTAGTAAAGCTCTAGGCAATTATATTTCCCAGGAAGAATGGGAAAAATGTTGAAGAAACATCTTTATCAGAGAATATGTTTAGAGTGGAAAGTCAACTTCTAGGCAGGAAGCTGGTGGACAAATAATTATGCAGAATAGACTACATGGGTAGGTAAGTGAAATGAAGGTTCTTTAGTTGAATTGGTTCTATAAAAGCACTAATGGAGTTTAAACCAATTTTTCAACAAAATTATTAGAGCATACCCATGAGGAGGTTATCCATTTCTGTACTTGTTCCAGTTCTCATTATATCTATTAAAAGGGGCTGGGGAGTGGACCAGTGGGACTAAATGACTGTTAAATGTCTATTTCAGCTCTAAATCTGTTTGTTCTATTGACAACATGCTATTTTTTGATCACTTAATACATATTTACAATGAACTTTCAGTCCTTAATCTACAAAGTTTTAGAAACTAGATCGATAGTGACACCTTAGAATTTCAAAAGAGATTTCATTCTTGACTCTTCATGACTCTATTTGGTTTTCTTGGCAAAGATACTGAAATAATTTAGCATTCCCTTTTTTAGCTCATTTTAAATATGAAGAAATTAAGACAAATAGGATTAAGTGACCTCCCCAGGATTACACAGCTGTTGTATGACAGTGGATTTGAATTCAGGAAGATGAACCCTCCTGATTTCAAGAGATTCTTAATCTCAAGAGAGATTTAGGGTTCAGCTAATATTTCCCATGTGGTAATGAACACATAGAGTTTGGAAAGGTATTATATAATTTTTATATTGTTACATAGCAGTTATGTGGGCAGCTAGGTAGCTCAGTGGATAAAGTACTGGATTTGGAATCAGGAAGACCTGAGTTCAAATCTAGTTCTGGACACTTGCTATGTATATGACCCTGGGCAAATTATTTAAATTATGTTTGACTCAGTTTCCTCAACTGGAAAATGGGGACAATTATGAAATCTATGTTGCTGGGTTGTTAGAAAGATGAAGTCAGAAACAAAAAGTGCTTATTAGAGATCTTGGTGCATAGCAAGCACTATTTAAATGTTCACTATTATTATTTATTATTATTATTATTATTTTTAATCATTATGTGGTCCAGTTTCTTCGAAGTTAAGAATCTGTGAAAAATAAACTATATTTATTATGTTTTCTCTTTTAGTTACTTTCTTCTACCTCTACACAATTGAATTGGACTCAATAACTGAAGAATAGGCTACTCACCATGCATACCATTTGTCTGGGAACAGGGATATACTTGTCTATAAATCTCTTCACTTAATATCCTGTAAATATGTCCATGGTATGAATCATGTCCATGTTTCTCAAGCACAGAATTAAAAAAAAAAACAGTCCTTTGTAAAATTAGCTATAGTAGACTTGTCATATACATGTGCTAAAATAATAAAATGTATCTGTGACTCATCATATCAGAAGATTCCTCCTATGATAAAAATATTTCAATCTAGTTATTCCTATCCATGTTGCATATATCTTGTCTATTTATGCTTAAAAGTTTTCCCCAGTGTGTCCACACATAATTCTAGAGGCTTTCCTCTTTGCTTGTTATACCATGAAAGTTCCAGTGAAGCACATTTTATATGAATTCTTGGCCCCAAAGCTTAGATCTTTATGTTTCTCAATTACATCAGTAGATGCAGAGAAAAAAAAAAAAAACTTTTGGCAAAATACAATTCTCATTCCTGAGGAGGGAAGAAAACCACAAAGGCATAGGAATGAAAATAAATGTTCTCAAAATATGTCATATATCCCTTTTTAAAAAATAGTAAACATTATTTATAATGAGAACTAACTAGAAAACTTCCTTGTTAGGTTAAGCAAGTATCATCCATTATCACCTCCATTATTCAATACTGCACTAGAAATCCTAAGTCTAGATTTCAAGATAAAGAAATAAATGGAATAAGCATAATCAATGAAAAAACAAAACACAGATGATATGATGGTATCTTTAAAGAACCTTAGAAAATCAATTTTTTTTATTTTATTATTTTTAATAGCTTTTTATCTACAGGTTATATGTATGGGTAACTTTACAGCATTAACAATTGCCAAACCTCTTCTTCCAATTTTTCACTTCTTACCCCGCCACCAGATGGAAGGATGACCAGTAGATGTTAAATATATTAATATATAAATTAGATACACAATAAGGATACATGACCAAACTGTTATTTTGCTGTACAAAAAGAATCAGACTCTGAAATATTGTACAAATAGCTTGTGAAGGAAATCAAAAATGCGGGTGAGCATGAATATAGGGATTGGGAATTCAATGTAATGGTTTTTAGTCACCTCCCAGAGTTCTTTCTCTGGGCGTAGCTGGTTCAGTTCATTACTGCTCCATTGGAAATGATTTGGTTGATCTCCTTGCTGAGGATGGCCAGGGCCATCAGAACTGGTCATCATATAGTATTGTTGTTGAAGTATATAATGATCTCCTGGTCCTGCTCATTTCACTCAGCAACAGTTCATGTAAGTCTCTCCAATCCTTTCTGAAATCATCCTGTTGGTCATTTCTTACAGAAAAATAATATTCCATAATATTCATATGCCACAATTTATTCAGCCATTCTCCAACTGAGGGGCATCCACTCAGTTTCCAGTTTCTAGCCACTACAAAAAGGGCTGCCAAAAACATTCGTGCACATAAAGGTCCCTTTCCCTTCTTTATGATCTCTTTAGGATATAAGCCAACGAGTAACACTGCTGGGTCAAAGGTATGCACAGTTTGATAACTTTTTGAGCATAGTTCCAAACTGCTCTCCAGAATGTTTGGATTCGTTCACAACTCCACCAACAATGCATCAGTGTACCAGTTTTCCCGCATCCCCTCCAACAATCATCATTATTTTTTCCTGTCATCTTAGCCAATCTGACAGGTGTGTAGTGGTATCTTAGAGTTGTCTTAATTTGCATTTCTCTGATTAATAATGACTTGGAGCATCTTTTCATATGACTAGAAATAGTTTCAATTTCTTCATCTGAGAATTGTCTGTTCATATCCTTTGACCATTTTTCAATTGGAGAATGGCTTGATTTTTTACAAATTAGAGTTAATTCTCTATATATTTTGGAAATGAGGCCTTTATCAGAACATTTGACTGTAAAGATATTTTCCCAGTTTATAACTTCCCTTCTAATCTTGTCTGCATTAGTTTTGTTTGTACAAAAACTTTTCAGTTTGGTATAATCGAAATTTTCTATTTTGTGATCAGTTGATCTTTGTTCTCTTTTATAAAGACCTTCCCCTTCCACAGGTCTGAGAGGTAAACTATCCTATGTTCCTCTAATTTATTAATAATTTCATTCTTTATCTGGTCATGAACCCTTTTTGACCTTATCTTGGTGTTAATTGGATGGATCTCCTAGTTTCTGCCATATTAGCTCCAATTTTCCCACAATTTTATCAAACGTAAGTTCTTATCCCAAAAGCTGGGGATCTTTGGGTTTTCAAAGACTAGGTTTTATTTGTTATTTTTATCCCTTGAACCTAATCTTTCACCATCAACTAATCCTTTCCTTGAATCCAAATGTTTTGGTAACTGCTGTATAATATAATTTTTAGATCTGGTACAGCTAAGCCACCATCATTTGATTTTTTTTCATTAATTCCCTTGAAATTCTTGACCTTTTGTTTTCCATATGAACTTTGTTGTTATTTTTCTGGTATTAAAATAGTTTTTGGGTTGATTGGTATGGTAAATAAAATAGATTAGTTTAGGTAATTTTCATCTTTTATTATATTTCTCCCTATCCAAAGAGCATTTAATTTTTTCAATTGGTTAGATCAGACTTAATTTTGTGAAAAGTGGTCTGTAATTTGGCTCATAAAGTTTCTGATTTTCCCTTGGCAGATAGATTCAAATATTTTATATTACGTAGTTACTTTAAATGGAATTTCCTTTTTATCTGACTGTTTGATTTTTATGATATAAAAAATCTGATGACTCATGTGGGTTTTTTTATAACCAACAACTTTCTAAAAGTTGTGGATTATTTCTAATAACTTTTTAGCAAATCTCTGGGGTTCTCTAATAACCATCTTCATCGGCAAAGGTAAATAATTGGTTCCCTCGCCTATTCTTATTCCTTTAATCTTTTCTCAGCCTTATTGCTATATAGCGTTTCAATACAATATTAAATAGTAATTGATAGGGGAACCTTGTTTCACCAGATCTTATTGGAATGGTTGGTTTTCCATTAATGATCTTACTATGTTTTTAAATAGATGCTGCTGATTATTTTAAGGAAAAGTCCATTTATTCCTTCTCCAAGGTTTTTTTAATAGGAAGGGGATGTTGGATTTTTAAATGCTTTTTCACTTTGGGATGATCTATGGCTTTTGTTAATTTTTTCTTTAAAAATTATATTGATAGTTTTCCTAATATTAACCACCCCTGCATTCCTGGTATAAATTTTTGATCATATTATTAACTTGGAGTGATTTTCTAGCCTTTTGCTAATTCTTTTTAAGATTTTGCATCAAATTCATTAGGGAGTTGGTCTATAATTTTCTTTTCTGTTTTCAGCCTACCTGGTTTAGGTATCAATTACCAGTTGTCATAGAAGGAATTTGGTAGGACTCCTTCTTCCTTTTATCAAATAATTTATAATTGGGATTGTTTTTTAAAAAGTTTGGTAAATTCACGTATATATCTGGCCTGGGGTTTTTTTCTTAAAGTTGTTTAATTGCCTGTTTTTTCTTTTCTGAAATGGGACTATTTAACAATTTACCCTCCCTTTAGTCTGGAAGTCTAATTTTTGGAGTATCAATTTCCTTGGTTATCAAATTTATTGGCATAAAGTTGAAAAATAACTTTTATTATTTTCTAATTTTCCTCATTAGTGGAAAGTTCTCCTTTTCATTTTTAAGACTACTAATTTCATTTTCCTTTCTTTTTCAATCAGATTTACCAAAGGCATCTATTTTATTGGTTTTCATAGAACCAACTCTTGTTTTTTTTAGTTCAATGGGTTTTTAGTTTAATATTTTTAATTCTCCTTTTAATTTTAAATTTCAAATTTATTTTCCATTTGGGGGTTTTAATTTGGTCTTTTTAATTTTTTTTAGTTAAAAATTCATTAATCTTTTCTTTTCTGTTTTATTCCGTAACCTCTAAGGATATAAAATTCCTTTTATTACCACTTTGGCTGCATCCCACAAATTTTGGTTGACATCTCATCATTGTCATTTTCTTATGAAATTATTAATTGTATCTATAATTTGCTGCTTCACCCAATCATTCTTTAAAGAGATTGTTTAGTTTCTAAATACTTTTTGGTCATTTACCCCAACTTTTGTTGAATGTATATTTATTGCATCAGATCTGAAAGAAAGCATTTACTTTTCTGCTTTCTTGCACTTAATTTTAGTCTTTATATCCCAATATATGGTCAATTTTTTAATAGGTTCCATGAACTCTTAGAAGAAAGTAATTCCTTTCGTCTCATTCAATTTTCCAAGATCTAACATACCTAATTTTCAACATTCTATTTACCTTTAATTTTTTCTTATTTCTTTTGTGGTTTTGTTTGTCTAATTTGAGGGCAAGGTTGAGATCCCCCTATTAAGTTTGTTGTCTATTTTTCTTGCAACTCTCTTAACTTCCTTTAGGAAGTTGGATGAATCCACTTGGGATATATGTTTAATAATGATTATCGCTTTGTTTTTTGCTCCCTTTGCAGGAGTAGTTTCCTTTTTTCTTTTTAATAAGATCAAGTTTGCTTTTGCTTGACTGAGATAAGGATGGGCTACCCCCCCTTTTTTTGACTTCACCCTGACGCATAAAGATTTTGCCCAGCCTTTTACCTTTACTCTTTGTTCTCCTTGCTTTAAAAGGTTTCTTTAAACAAATTTGTAGGGTTCTGACTTTTTATCCAGTCGATCTGCCCCTCTTTTTGGGGAGTTCATCCCATTCACATTTACGTTAGAATTACTAATTCTTTTCCTGCCATCAAAACCCCAGATTATGCACTTTTTTTTGCCTCCCCAAACCCTCTTTTCCCTTTTTAACTTATTTCCCCCCACTTGTATCTGATGCTTCCCTCTTTATAATCCCTCCCTCCCCCCCTTTGAGTCTTTCCCCCTTCCTTCCCTTATTACTCTTTTTCTTTTCCCTTTTCCTCTCCCCCGTTTTTAATGAGGCGAGAGAGAATTTTCTCTAAAACAAATGTCAATTATTTTTTCTTTGAGCCAACTCTGATGAGAGTAAGATTCACACAATGTTCCTCCCCCTCTCTAAATTCCCTCAGATATGATAAGTTTCCTTTGCCTCTTCGTGGGATATGGTTTCCCTCTTTTTATCCCTCCTTCCCACCTTATTCTGCCATCATCCCTTTCCCATATGTACTTCCCTTTTTTATGTTATGTCAGTAAAATCAAAGTATACATGTAGTCTTTTTGTATATCCACAACAGGAATACAATCCTCAAGAGTTCTTTTTACCTTTTCTGCATCTCTTGAGTCCTGTGGTTGGAGATCAAATTTTTTTGTTTAGTTCTGGTTTTTTCCTTAGAAACAAATGGAATTCATTTGTTTCATTAAATGTCCATCTTCTTCCCTGGAAAAAAATGCTCAGTTTAGCTGGGTAGTTTATTCTTGGCTTCATTCCACGTTCTTTTGCCTTTCAGAATATCAGATTCCAGGCCCTTTGATCCTTTAATGTGGAGGCAGCCAGATCTTGGGTGATCCTTATTGTGGCACCTCGGTATTTAAATGGTTTTTTTTTGGCTGCTTGTAAAATTTTTTCCTTAATCTGATAGTTCTGAAATTTGGCCACAATATTCCTTGGGGTTTTTATTTTAGGGTCTCTTTCAGAAGGTTTTCTATGAATTCTTTCAATGCCTATTTTACCTTCTGATTCTATTATATCTGGGCAGTTCTCTTTGATGGTTTCTTGTAAAATAATATCTAGGCTCTTTTTTTCATCATAATTTTCGGAAAGTCCAATAATCCTCAGATTATCTATCCTAGATCTATTTTCCAAGTCTGATGTTTTTGCAAGTAGATAATTCATGGTTTTTTCTAGCTTGTCATTTTTGGCTTTGCTTGACTGATTCTTGCTGTCTCAATAAATCATTAGATTCTATTTGTTCAGGTCTAATTTTTAAATAATTATTTTCTTCATTAGCTTTTTTTTTTACTTCTTTCTGTATATGTCCAATTAAGTTTTTAAATGCATTGTTTTGCTCTGTGGCATTTTTTTCCATTTCACTATTTTTTTTTTTTTTTTTTTTTAGTAAATCATTTTCTTTTTACAATTCACAGATCCTACTTTCTTGTGAGTTCTTTATCTTTTCCAATTCACAAATCCTACTTTCTAGTGAATTCTTTATTTTTTCCAATTCAGAATTCTTACTTTCCTGAGATTTTTTTTACTTTTTCCAATTCAGAAATTTTGTTTCCCTGCACTTCCTGAAAATTTTTTATCTTTTCCAATTCGTATTTCTGGAAGTTGTTGCTCTCTTGTAAGGCTTCTCTTTCCTTTCCCCATTTATCTTTTAACTCTCTTTTGAGATTTTAGTGGTCTCTTCTATGAGAGCATCATGTAAAATGGGACAGGTAACATTCCCCTTTGGGGTATTGTCTGGTTCATGTTTGCTATTAGTCTCTTCAAGTTTGCTGACCTGCTCTTTTTCTGCATAGAAGCTATCCATAATTCTTTTCATCTTTTTATTCACGTTTTAAAGCCTTTAAGGTATGTCTCCTAGGCAAAGGGGTTACCAGATTCCTCTGCAGAATAGGAGAGATGTAAACAGTTTTCGGGGTCCGAGGTATGGGAGTGCTCTGAGGGAGAGTTTTCCCTTCCCCAACAGGAGATGGATTCAGTACTGGCTGAGCTATGGAAGTGCCCAGTTGGGCTGTGTGGGTTAGCGATTGCCCTAGGCTAGAGACTATGGGGTGGAATTGTCACTGCCCCAGGCCAGAGCTTCTTATGGGGCTGTGGGTATTAGCAGCTGATTGCAAACCCACCGATTCTACCGGAAGTCTGCCCACAGTCTCTGCTCCAACGTCTCTGCCTGATGCAAATCAGCCCTGCAAAAGCTCTATGGCCCCAAGCCAAGCCCCGTACTGCGCAGATTAGAGGCTAACCTGGGCTGTGCCCTCCTGCTGTGCAGGCTCGCAAATGCCCCAAGGAAAAGCCCCATACTGCTAGTTGGGGCTGGGTTGGGGCTCTAAGCTTGTGCTGAGATCTGTGCTCTCACTTTCCGTTTGAGGTTCTTCTCAGAAACTAATTTCTCTCCCAGTCTAAGCTGATCTCCCCCCTGGCCCCGGAACAAACCTTTTTTGGTGAGACTGCAGATTTTCTTTGGCTGGTGAGTTGTTATACTTTTTATCTTTATGAATTGTAGCAGTCAAGACTATTTTTGAGGCTCGATATAATATTGATAAAGAGGGTAAGAGAAGAGCTTAGCAAGTCGTGTGTGCCTTCTCTGCCATCTTGGCTCCCTCCTCTCAGAAAATCAATTTTAAATTCTTATTAAAACAATGAATAATATTAACAAGTTGCACGATATAAAATTAACTTACATAAATCAGCAACATTTCTATATATTATCACCAAAATCCAGCATGAAGATATCACAAGGAAATTCCATTTAAAAAACAGACAATATAAAATACTTGGGTAGTGTATCTGCCAAAAGACACTCTGACAATACTTGAACAAAATTACAAAACACTTTTCAGGCAAATAAAAATAGATTTAAATAGTTGGAGAAATATTCTTTACTCAAAGAGAGACTAAAACAACATAACAAAAATGGTAGTTTTACCTAAATTCATTTAATCAGCACCATACCAATAAAACTACAAAAGAACTATTTTATATAGCTAGAAAAACAGTAATTATTAAAACAATCTGGTATTGATTAAGAAATAGAATAGTTAAATAGGGAATAAAGGATATACACAACATAAACTGGTAAATTTCCAAAGTAATCTAGTGTTACATAAACCCCTCAAATTTAAAGTTTTTGGACACAGATTCACTATTTAATAAAAAACTGTAGAGCATTCTGTTACAAAGTTATCATTGATACATTTCTCATACTCTATATTATGATAAGCTCATAATCAGTGCATGATTTAGACATACAGTGAGATATGACAAGTAAGTTAAGAGAACGTGAAAATTATTAATTAAATAAGACATAGAAAAACATGAAAGGTAAAATGAATATTTTTTATTCTATGAAATTATATTTTTTGCACAAAGTGGGTGGGGAAGTGGCTGGTGAGAGGGAAAGAATTTAGAAATCCAATTTTTCAAAATTATATTTATAAAAATATTTTAAAATAAAAGAGACAAAACAGGTTCACCTCTATGGTACAGTTTTAGTGGAGAAAAGATTCTTAAATTGAAATTATAGTTGACATCATCTATTTTTTTCCTTGATGATTCATAAGATATTTAAAAATTTTATATTTTCCTAGGTTCATCCCTAAAAATTTCAATTATCATTTTATGAAATTTGCAAAAATATGCCATTTGTGAATTCTAGTTAATAAAATACAGAAAAAAACTGGGTTTAAAAATTTGTACCTACAAAGATAAACCACAGGGTGAACTTCAAAAAAATGATTTATCATTTTATTTTAAAAGTTTTTAGAGGAGAACATTAGAAATTTTATTCTAACTATTTTTACTCTGCCTTTGACAATCACTTTTCAAAGTTGTTTTGAATTTGAATTAAATTCAATTTTATACTCTGATAAAGTGGGGGAAAAGACACTCTGTAAAGTATATGATTGACAATATTATTAGTTTTATAATAGTAAATTTCATTTTTTCAAATTTTAGAGTTTTTTGTTCTTGAGACTAATCTGTTTAAAATTTAAGGTTAGAGCTAAATACAAGTGTATAACATTCTAGAGGAACCATTTATTCCAGAAAAGTCTGAAACAGACCCCTAATAAAATATCTACCAGTCCTAAATTTTTCCTTCTACATGTGAAGTGCCAAACACATTTTCAAATCACCAAAAACTAATAATACATATGCTTTCAGTTTACTTATTTAACCACTAGCCAACAAGAATGTTATTGATAACTATGTGACTACCTATGTGGCTAGGTCATATATGGCTTTATTACTCAGTATTGTTTAAAGGATATACTGAAGTGCTCAGCTTATCTCAAAAACATGTGGCAGTTCTCAAGGACTCAACTTTCCATAGATATATGATGATCTATGTTTGGCCAGTATGGCTAAATGATAATGACTGAGACAATTTAATTTGATTTAAGCATGAGATTGCATCATTAATTCTATGTTTCTACGGTTTTATTCAGTTTCCATTAAGCCCTTACAATTTAAGCATGCTTTAGTGTGTTTTTATACTTATTCCATATTTCAGCTTATTATGCATGAAGCGTGTATATCAGATTAATGATCTGTTTCCTGTATTTTTATGAGGCTTATTAGCTAAATACCATTGTGTCTGACTGACTCCCTGATGTCCAAGAACCATTCTTAAAACATTCAACATTAAAATGAGTCAGCAAATCATTCAAATGGAACTCTTACAAAGGGATATCAGATTGATATATGAAAAAATGTTTTAGAGTCTAATAAAAATATTATGACTCTTTAGAGATGAGATATTCTATGTCAACCCAATGGAACCACATTATTTGGCTAGCACTACCCTCTAAGATTCACTGTCTCAACAGTAGTGTATATCTCTTGCCCTTCTAACTATCTGGACACTCTAATCAATCAAAATTGACTAAAAAGCATGACACAAAATAAAATGAACTACTGAGGAAGTTTGGAAGGTAAACTATCTTTATGTAAACTTATCTTTCTGTTTTGGAAGTTAAAGGGTAGGAGGATGAGTTGCCATTTTGAGCAATCTTTAATTATAATAGGAAGTTACTTTCTGAATTCTTTGGGTGAACACCTTAATGTTCAGTCATTGCCTTTTTTCTTATTTTGTTTGTCATTCTTTCTAATGGAAGCCATTTACAATCTCATAAAAAATTATAATAACAATAACACAAATTGTAGGAATAAATATTTTATGATAAAAATACAAATTCCAAAATATCCTAAATTGTATTATGCTTTCTAGAAATCCCAAGTTGGGGTGACAAAATGTACTATTGCTTTCTAAAGTCCCCATTGTGGGGTGCCAAAATATACCATCCGGACTAGCTCTCTGAAGGATCTCAGGACCAGCCTGAGTCCTTGATCTTAGTAGAGGAATGAAGGAGGCAGGAGACTCACAAAGATGGTCAAAGATGGAGTCCATTTATTTCAAGTCCTCTCAGCCCTTAAATACCTTAGTATGATTATATCACTACAGCACACTGAGCATGCGCCAACTGTAGAACCATTACATCACCATATCATACTGAGCAAGTGCTAACAATAAGCACTCTGCTACTGATATGTAAATGCCTCTCTTTACTGTAAATATCCCTTGCTTCAAGTAGAACACAGGTGGTCATGCCCTCCCTGACTGCTCAGGAAAGCCAAGAACCCTTAGGAGAGATGAGGAGCCAAACCAGCCATTGTCAGCAGCTTCCCTTTGGGCTGAAAGGTCTTATACTTTACCCAGAGCTGCTCCCCCACTATCTGCAGCCCTTTACACTAAATATTTTAGCAAATTAACCCTATTGGAATCAAAGCATTATTAACTAACTGAAAATATTATTATTTCTTAAAAATTTGAGAACAAATATCACTGTGCCAAATTCTCAAAATATCCAAGGCTTAATTGGGAATTTTTTTAAAAATAAACAAATAAAAATTCAAAAGGAAATTTAAATTGTTATTAAAAGAACCGGAGAATTAGTATCCAAAAGACAAATATTTAGAAAATTTCATCACCTTATATAGAACAAAGTTTTAAAAGTTGCATTTTGAAAGCCCCACCAAAATCCCTTTGCCCAAGAAACATTATTTCCCATTTCAAAAAATTAAGGAAAACCACCAAAGTTTGGTTCCTTTCAAATTTATCCTACCCAGAGGGTTCCCAATATTATTTCAATCACAAATTAACCCATTAATAAAGAAAATAACTGAAAATTTAATTTCAAAAATTTGGGCCAAAACATTAAAAAAAAAAAAACATAATTTTTAAAAATAACTTATTCCTCAGAAATTTGTTTTAATCGAAATTTCCAAAAAGGAAAAATTATAGTAATTAATTTCATCATTAATATTTTTTAAAAATGATTTAGAATTAAAAAAATAAGAAATTTTATTTTTAATAATTTTCCAAAAAATTAAAATCAAACCCGAGGTTCTTTCTGAATTTCCCTAAAAAAAGGTGTTTATTTCTTCTTTTTAATTAAAGGTTGTTTTCAAAGAAACCAAAATTAAAATAAAAAAACCTTTTTATTCACTTTTTCTAAGATTGGGTTTCCATTGAAATCCTCCAAAAATTGGTAATTAATGGAGTGTTTTCCCACAAAATTTTAAAAACGAGTTAAATGAAAAAGAAGGTTAGAATTTTTTCCTTCCTTTTTTTTTCCCTTTATTTTGTTCCTTTCTTCTTTTCCTGTTATTTTTCTTCCCCTTGTTTTTTGTTCAAAGAAAAATTCAAAGCAAAAATCCTGGTTTTCCAATAACTTTTTTTTAAAGATTTCAAAATTTGAGGAAAAGAGGCCAAATTGAATTTTCTTTTTCCCAAAAAGGAAACACAGTTAAATAAATTAAAGACCATTTTGGAAACTTTTTTCCTTTTTTTTCCATCCCTTTTTTCCCCGATCTTCTGTTTCCCCCTCCTGTTTTTTCTTGTGATGAAATGGTAAGAAAATGTCAAAGCAAATGAATTCTTTCCCAAATAACTTTATTTTAACAAAAAAGAAAGAAAAGAAGGAAGGGGAAAAGGAAAAAAAAGAAAAGGAAGGAAAAAAAATTAAGGAAGGAAAAAGGGGGAAGAGAAAAAGGGAAAATTTGAAAGGATTTAGGAAAAAAAGAAGGAGGGAGGAAAATCTTTAGAAAGAAAGGAAAGAAAGGGAAGAAGGGAAAAAACGGAAAGGGTTGAGGAAGGAAGGAAGGCAAAAGGGAAAAGGGAGAAAGAAAGAAAAAGAAAGGGGAAGAAAAAGGGAGGGAACAAATCGGAAAGGGAAAGAAAGAAAGAAGAAAAGAAAGAAAGAAAGAATGAAAGAAAGGAAAAAGAAAGAAAGCGCATTTTATTGAAACCTAAGTAAGTAAAACAAATTAATTCCCATATTGCAGAAATCTGTCTTGAGGTAGCAATATTTTTCATTTATATTCTGGATAATGATTGATTAAATCATTGATCAGAATTCTTAAATCTTTCATATTTGTTCATTTAACAATAATATTGAAATTGTATTATTAATTACTTTCATAGTTATGCTCACTTGGTTCTGCATCAGTTTATTTTTATTTTTTTTATAGTAACTTTTTATTGACAGAATCCATGCCAGGGTAATTTTTTTTACAACATTATCACTTGCACTCACTTCTGTTCCGATTTTTCCCTCCCCACCCTCCAACCTCTCCCCTAGATGGCAAGCAGTCCTATATATGTTGAATATGTCCAGTATATCCTAGATACAATGTATGTGTGCAGATCCAAACAGTTTTCTTTGTTTTTAAGGAGAATTGGATTAAAGAAATAACCTGGGAAGAAAAACAAAAAATGCAAACCAGTTTACATTCATTTCAAGTGTTTTTTTTTCTTTGGGTGGCTGCTTCTGTCTGTCATTGATCAATTGAAACTGAATTAGGTCTTTGTCAAAGAAATCCACTTCCATCAGATTACATCTTCATAAAGTATCACTGTTGACTAATATAATGATCTCTTGGTTCTGCTCATTTCACTTAGCATCAGTTCATGTAATGCTCTCCCAAGCTTCTCTGTATTATCTTGTTGGTCATTTCTTACAGAACAATAATATTCCCATAACATTATATACCACAATTTTTAGCCATTCTCCAAATGATGGGCATCCATTCAGTTTCCAGCTTCTAGCCACTATAAACAGGGTTGCCACAAACATTTTCACATACTGGTCCCTTTCCCTTTTTAGTATCTCCCTTGGGGTATTGGTGAAACACTGTTGGACCAAAGGTATCAATTTTGATAACTTTTGGGCATAATTCCCAGATTGCTCTCCCAGAATGGCTGGATTCATTCACAGCTCCACAAAAATGTATTCAGTTCCCAGTTTTCCCCAATCCCCCATCACCATCATTATTTTTCCTGTCATCTTAGCCAATCTGACAGGTGTGGTAGTGGTATCTCAGGTTGTCTTAATTTGATTTCCGATTAATAATGATTTGGAAACATTCTTTCATATGAGGGTAATGATTTCAATATCATCATCCTGAAAATTGTTCCGTTCATATCCTTTGACCATTTAATAATTGGAGAATGGTTTGGTTTCTTATAAATGAGTCAGCTCTCAATATATTTTGGAAATGAGGCCTTTACAAACCTTTAATTGTAAGAAGCCCGTTTGTTCTTCCCCCTTCTAATCTTTTGTTTACATTAGTTTTTTGTTTTGTACAGAAGCTTTTTAATTTGATGTAATCAAAATTTTTCTATTTTGTGATCAATAATGGTCTTTAGTTCGTCTTTAGTCACCTTTCTTCCTCTTCCCACAAGTCGGAGATAAATATCCTATATTCCTCCAATTTGTTTTATAATCTCTTTCTTTATAAATTCAAATCATGGACCCATTTTGATCTTTATCTTTGGATATGTTAAGGTGTGGGTCCATGCCCAATTTCCCATACCAACTTTTCCAATTATCCCAGCAGTTTTTTGTCAAATAATGAATTCTTTCCCATAAGTGAGGATCTTTGGGTTTGTCAAACCCACTAAAATGCTATACTTGACTATTCTGTCTTGTGAAACCCTAACCCCTGTTCCACTGATCCAACTAATCTATTTCTTAGCCAATACCAAATGGTTTTTGTTGACTGCTGCTTTATAATAAGTTTTAGATCCAGGTACAGCTAGGAAACTTCATTTGATTTTTTTTCATTAATTTTTTGAGATTCTTCACCTTTTATTATTCCATATGAATTTTGTTGTTATTTTTTTCCAAATCAAAAATATTTTCTTGGAAATTGATTGGTATAGCACTAAATAAATAGATTAGTTTAGGGGTATTGTCATCTTTATTATATTTGCCAACCTATCCAGGAGCACTTGATATTTTTGAATTGTTTAAGTCTGACTTTATTTTGGTGGAAAGGTTTTTGTAATTTAGCTCCTTACAACCCTGACTTTCCTTTGGCAGATGGATTCCCAAATATTTTATGCTGTCGACAGTTATTCTTGAATGGAATTTCTCTTTGTATCTCTTTGTTGTTTGATTTTGTTGGTGATGTTAAAAATGTTGAGGATTTATGGGGATTTATTTTATAACTGCCTTTGCTTAAAATTATGGATTATTTCTAATAGCTTTTTCATAGAATCTTAGGGTTCTTGATACCATCATATCATCTGAAAGAGTGATAGTTTGGTTTCCCCTCACTCCCCTATTCTGATTTTAACTTTCTTGACCTTATTGCTGAGGCTGTGTTTTAATTTGGGAAAATGGGCCGGTGGGCCCTTGGTTCCTCCCGGAATCTTGGGGAAAAGGTTCCAGTTTTTCCCCATTGCATAAGATGCTTACTGATGGTTTTAAATATATGCCCCTGACTATTTTTTAAAGAAAAAAAACCATTTATTCCTATACTCTCGGTTTTATTAGGAATGGATGTTTGGATTTTATCAAATGCTTTTTCTGCATCTATTTGAGATGACCATATGGTTTTGTTGTTTGTTTAATTTACAGTCAATTATTTTAATAATTTTCCAATTTAACGTTGTTTCCTGGTAAAATTAACTTGATCAAGTATTATCGTGGGGATGATTTTCAATTTTATGCTAATATTTTATTTAAGATTTTTAACATCAATTTCATTAGAGATTTCTAAATTTTTCTTTCTTGTTTCAGCCTACCTGGTTTAGGTATCAGTACCATCTCTGTGTCATAAAAGGAGTTTGGTAGGACTCCTTCAGTCCCTATTTTTTCAAATAGTTTATATAGCATTGGGGTTAATAGTTCTTTTTTTTTTTTTTTTTTTATTTAATAGCCTTTAATTTACAGGATATATGGGTAACTTTTGGCATTAATAATTGCCAAACCTCTTGTTCCAATTTTTCACCTCTTCCCCCACCCCTCCCTAAATGGTTGAATTAGATGTTAAATATATTTAAAAATATAACTTAGATACACAATAAGTATACATGACCAAAACATTATTTTGCTGTACAAAAGAATCAGACTTGAATTATTTGTACAATTTTTTGTGAAGGGAAAACAAAGATGCAGGTGGGCATAAATTAAGGGACTGGGAATTCAATGTTGGTTTTGGTCATCTCCCAGAGTTCTTTTTCTGGGTTGGCTGGTTCAGTTCATTACGCTCCATTAGAAATGATTTGGTTGATCTCGTTGCTAAGGGATGGCCTGATCCATCAGGACTGGTCATCTTAGTAATTGTTGTTGAAGATATAATGATCTCCCCGGGTCCAATTTATTTCACTTAGCATCCAGTTCGTGTAAGTCTCCAGGGCCTTTTGAAATCATCCTGTTGGTCATTTCTTACAAAATTAATATTCCATAATTTTCATATACCAAATTTTATTTAAGCCATTCTCCAACTGGATGGGCATCCATTCAGTTTCCAGTTTCTAGCCACTAAAAAGGGCTGCCCTAAATATTCGTGCACAATACAGGTCCCTTTTCCCTTCTTTAAACTTTTGGGATATAATCCCAGTAAAGTAACACCGGATCAAAGGGTATGAAAGTTTGATAACTTTTTTGACATAGTTCCAAACTACTCTCCAAATGGTTGGATTCGTTCACAACTCCACCAACAATGAATCAGTGTCCCAAGTTTTTAAATCCCCTCCAACAATCATCATTATTTTTTCCTGTTCATCTTAAAAATCTGACAGGTGTGTAGTGGTTATTCTTAGGTTGTCTTTTTGCATTTCTCGTTTAATAATGACTTGGAGCATCTTTTCATGGCAGAAATAGTTTCAATTTCTTCATCTTGAGGAATTGTCTGTTCATATCCTTTGACCATTTTTCAATTAAGAATGGCGATTTTTATAAATTGGTTAACCTCTATATATTTTTTGGAAATGAGGCCTTTATCAGAACCGACTTGTAAAAATATTTTCCCAGTTTATTGCTTCCTTCTAATCTTTGTTTGCATTAGTTTTTGTTTGTACAAAACTTTCAGTTTTGGTATAAATCGAAATTTTTCTTTTGTGATCAGTAATGCCCTAGTTCTGCTTTGGTTAAAACCTTCCCCTTCCACCAGGTCCTGAAATTAAACCATCCTATGTTCCTCTAAATTTATTAATAATTTCATTCTTTTGCCCTGGTCATGGAAATTAGACCTTTATCTTGGTGGTACGGCGTTAAGGTATGGATCAATGCCCTAGTTTCGCCATAATTAGTTTCCAATTTTCCCAAGGGACCCATCAAACAGTGGTTCCTTATCCCAAAAGCTGGGATCTTTGGTTTTTAAAGGAACTAGGTTTGCTTTATATTTGTTGACTGTTTTTCCCTTGAACCCTAATCTATTCCACTGATCAATTAATCATTCCTTGCCTTACAAATGGTTTTGGTAACTGCTGCTCTATAGTATAGTTTTTAGATCTGGTACAGCCTAAGCCACCATCATTTTGATTTTTTTTTTTAAATTCCCCTTGAAATTCTTGGACCTTTTGTTTTTCCGAACTTTGTTTTATTTTTTCTAGGTCATTAAAATAGTTTTTTTGGGAATCTGATTGGTATAGCCTTTAAATAAATAGATTAGTTTAGGTAATATTGTCATCTTTATTATATTTCTCCCTTATCCAAGAGCATTTAATATTTTTTCCAATTGGTTTAGATCAGACTTAATTTTTGTGTGAAAAAGTGGTCTGTAATTTTTATAAAGGGTTTCTAATTTTCCCTTGGCAGATAGATTCCCAAATATTTTATATTATCAGTAGTTACTTTAAATGGAATTTCTCGGTAACCTTGACTGTTGGATTTTTTTATGATATATAAGAATGTTGATGAACTTATGTGGGTTTATTTTAAACCAGCAACTTTGCTAAAGTTGTGGATTATTTCCTAATAACTTTTAGCAGAATCTCTGGGGTTCTCTTAAGTAACCATCATGTCATCGGCAAAGAGTGAATAATTTGGCTTCCTCATTGTTCATTCTTATTCCTTTAATCTCTTTCTCCAGCTCTTATTGCTATAGCCAGCGTTTCCTAATAAATATTAAATAGTAACGGTGATAGTGGGAACCTTGTTTCACTCCAGATCTTTTGGGAATGGTTGCAGTTTGTCTCCATTAATGATGCTTACTGATGGTTTTAAAACTGAAATAAAGATTCCTTCCTGGAATTATTTTTTAAAAGGAAAAGTTCCATTTTTTTAATTTCCCTAAATTATAAACCAAAGGTTTGGTTTTTAATAGGAATTTGGATGTTTTGGATTTTTTATTCAAAATTTGCTTTTTTTGGCATCCTTTTGAGATTTAATCATAATGGTTTTTTGTTTTAATTTTTTGGGGGTTTTTTTTTTAAATTAATTAAATTTTCCTAATTTTTCCAGGGATTTGGTTAATAAATTCCTACTTTTCAAAGTGGATTTGCTTAATTTTTTCTGTTAGTCTTTTGGGAAATTCTTTTTTGGAATTTTTCATTAGGATCAATTAGGGAAATTGGCAAAATAATTTTTTTCTTCTTTTTTCATTGGTTTAAAGGTTCTCCCTTCTTTTTTAAGATTTTAATTTCATTTTCCCCTTTTTTCAAATAATTTATAAAGGGGCCAATTTTTTTAAATTTTTTTCAATAAAACCAATCTTAGGGTTTTTTTAATTTTAAGTTTCATTTTTTTTTTTTCTAAATATTTTTAAAAATTTCTTCCCTTTTAAATTTTTTAGAATTTCCAATTTATAAATTTATTGGGGGTTTTAAAATTTTTTTTTTTTAGTTTTTTATTTGGAAAGCCCCTTTTCATTTTAAATCTTTTCTTTCCTCCCTTTTTTTCAATAAGTTTCTAAAGGTTAAAATTTTATTTGGCTTTTAAGGAACCCAATTTAAATTTTTTAATTAGTTCAATATTTTTTTACTTTAAATTTTAATTTTCCTTTTAATTTTGTTTCCCCAATTTTTTTGATTGGAGGTTTTTTTGGCTTTTTTATTTTTTTTTATTTCAACCTTTTTAAATGTTTTTTTTGATTCAAATTAATCTGGGAAAAAAATTCCCCTTATTTCCGCTTTTGCATTTAAAATTTTTGGGTTTTATGCCTAATATTGGTCAATTTTGAAATTATTAATTGTAAAAAATTTCCTCTTCACCCAATTCAATTTTTAAGATAAATTTTTTTTCAATTATTTTTTACTTTTTAATTTTTTATTTGTTTTTGGGTTTATTTTCCAATTTCTTTAATTCAAGGTTTTAATTCCTAATATTTTCAATTTTGTTGGTTCCATTTCTTCTGGGTAACCTCTTCAATTTCCCCTTTAAATTTTAAGTCCCATACCCAATTTTTCAATATTATTTTATTTTTAATTTCTTTCTTTTGTTTTGGTTTTAGCAAGGAGTTAGGGTTTCCTCCTCATTCTTTTGTTGTCAATTTCCTTACTTTCTTTAATTCTTTTGGAGTTTGGATGGCCTACCCCTTGGTTTTTTAATTATTGAAGCTTGTTGTTTTTGCCCGCCTTTTATTTCCTTATATCCCCTTTTTAATTGTTTTTTCTTTGTAAACAAATAAATGGTTCCCTGCTTTTTGATTCCAGCTGGTAATTTTGCCCCTTTTTATGGGGACATCCCTTCCTTTACCCCAGTTTAAATGTTTTCCTTGTTAAAACCCAATTGTGGGTTTCTTTTACCATTCTTTGCCTCCCCAACCCCTTTCCCTTTTTAAATTATTTTCCCTCTTTATTCCTTACCTTATCCCTTTTTCCCTCCCCTTTATTTTTCCTTCCCTTCCCTTTTACTTCTTTTTCTTTTCCCTTTTTCCTCCCCCGTTTTTAATGAGGCGAGAGAGAATTTTCCAAAACAAATGTCAATTTTTTCCTTTGAAACCCCTGGTGAGGAGTAAGATTCACAACCCTCCCCTCTCTAAATTCCCCAGATTGATAAGTTTCCTTAGCCTCTTTGGGATGTGGGTTTTTTTTTATCCCTCCTTCCCACCCTTATTCTTGCCATCATCCCTTTTCCATATCTCTTTTTATTTATTCAATTTATATCAAATTTTAATGTATTTTTTTTTGTATATCCACAACAGAAATACAATTTCTCAAAGTTATTTTTACCTTTTTCTGCATCTCTTGAGTTCTATTCTTGGAGATCAAATTTTTGTTTTTAGTTTGGTTTTTTCAAGAAACAAATGGAATTCATTTGTTTCATTAAATGTCCATCTTCTTCCCTGGAAGAAAATGCTCAGTTAGCTGGGTAGTTTATTCCGGCTGGATCCCAAAGTTCTTTGTGCCTTTCGGAATATCATATTCCAGGCCCTTCTTTCCTTTAATGGAGAGGCAGCCAGATCTTGGGTGATCCTTATTGTGGCACCTCGGTATTTAAATGGTTTTTTTTTTGGCTGTTTAAAATTTTTTCCCTTAATCGTGGTTCTGAAATTTTGCCACAATATTCCTTGGGTTTTATTTTAGGTTTTTTCGAAGGTGTTCGGTGAATTTTTAATGCCTATTTTACCTTCCAATTCTATTACATCTGGGAGCCTTTTGATGATTTCTTGTAAAAATAGTATCTATTTTTTTTTCCATCATAGTTTTCAAGAAATAATCTCAGATTATCTCTCCTAGATTATTTTCCAAGTCTTCATTTTAGCAAGTAGGATAATTCATGGTTTTTTCCAGTTTGTCATTTTTTTGGTTTTGCTTGACTGATTCTTGCTGTCTAATGATCATTAGTTTCAATTTGTTCAGTTCTAATTTTTTAAAGGAATTATTTTCTTCATTAGCTTTTTTTTTACTTCTTTCTGTATATGTCCAATTGGAGTTTTTGAATGTATTGTTTTGGTCTGTGGAATTTTTTCCATTTCACTAATTTTTTTTTTAGTGAATTATTTTCTTTTTCCAATTTCCACCAGATCCTACTTTCTTGCGTGTTCTTTTGTCTTTTCCAATTCCACGGATCCTACTTTTCTTGGAATTCTTTGTCTTTTTCCAATTACAAACCTACTTTCTAGTGAATTCTTTTTTTTTTTCCAAACTTTCCAGAACCAACCTGAATTTGTTTTGACCCAGGTTTTTAACCTTCCTTTTTCCAAGGAAGTTGTTGTCTCTTTCTTCTTTTTTTCCCATTTTTTTAACCTTTTTGGGAATTTTTGGGGTTACCCCTTGAGAGCAAGGGAAAGTTAAACCATTTTTGGGAGGTTTTGGGTTTGCTCCTGGCTCCTTTTCCCAAAGGAAGTGGATTCCACTTTTTAGTTTAAAACCTTTAAGTGGGCCCTGGAAGGGGTTTTCCGTTCCCTCGGCAGACAGGGGAAGTGTAAACCGCCCAGGGGGAGGCCTCTGGGGACCCTTGGAAGTATTAGCAGGCCGAGCCACAAATTGCAGAGGGCAAACGGGCCCACCAACCTGGGAATGTCCCCCGCCCAGGCAATCGGGGCCCTGGAAAGTTTCATGGCCCCAAAAGGCCGAGCCCCCACCTGCCGGCAAATTGGGAAAACCTTGGGCCGGCCCCCCTCCCTTGGGGCTGCCCGGGCGGTCCTCCGCCCTGGGATAAAACCCCGGAAACCCGGGTTTGGGGGCTGGCGCTTGTGCTGAGATCTGTGCCTTCACCCTGGGTTTGAGACTCTCCTCGGAACCTAATTTTCTCCCAGTCTGGGATCTCCCCCGGCCCGAACCAACCTTTTTGGGAGACTGCAGATTTTTCTTTGGCCGGGTGAGTTGTTCTACTTCTTATCTTTTACAATTGTGGGTCAAGACTATTTTTGGGGGCTCGATATAATATTGATAAAGAGGGTAAGAGAAGAGCTTAGAAAGACACGTGTGTCTTCTCCGCCATCTTGGCTCCGGGGTTAATAGTTCTTTAAATGTTTGGTGAACCACCGTAAAACCATCTGGTCCCGGGATTTTTTCTTAGGGAGTTGGTTAAAGCCGTTCTTTTCTTTCCTAAGATGGGACTGTTTTAGTATATTTACTTCTTCCTTTTTAATCTGGGGTTTATATTTTTGAAGGGGTATTCTTCCATTTCATTTTAAGTTGTCCGAATTTATTGCCCATGTTTGGGGCAAAATGGTTCCCAATTATTGCTCCTAAACCTTCATTTGGGGAAACCTCCTTTTCATTTTTAAGACTAACACTTTGATTTTCCTCTTTCCTTTTTTAAAATCAGATTTAATAAGGGGTTTTTGGTCTATTTTTGTTGGTTTTTTCCAAGAACCAACTCTTAGTTTTATTAATTAATTATTGTTTTTTACTTTCAATTTTATTGATCTCTCCTTTTTATTTTTAGAATTTCAAGTTTAGTGTTTGATGGGGTTTTTAATTTGTTTCCTTTTCTAGCATTTTTTAGTTGCAAGCCCAATTTGTTGACCTTCTCGTTTCTACTTTATGCAAGTAAGTTTCAGAGATATGAAATTTCCCCTTAATTCCCTTTGGCTGCATCCCCACACATTTTGATATGATGTCTCATTATTGTCATTTTCTTGGGTGGGAATTATTAATTATGTCTAGTTTTCTTTTCACCCAATCATTTTTAATTATGAGATTTTTTAGTGTCCAATTATTGTTTGGTCTACTTTCCCTGGCTTTTTTGTTGGGTGTAATTTTTGCATCGTGGTCCTGAAAAGAATGCATTCAATATCTCTGCTTACTGCATTTGAGTTTGAGGTTTTATGTCCTAATATATGGTCTATTTTTGTATAGGTTCCATGAACTGCTGAAAAGAAAGTGTACCCCTTCTGTCTCCATTTCATTTTTCCAGGGTCTATCATATCTAACTTTTCTTATTCTATTTACCGCTTTGACTTCTTTTCTTATTTATTTTTATTTGGTTTATCTAATTTGAAAGAGTGGTCAATTGAATTCCCACAATTATTGTTTTGCTATCTGTTTCTTCTTGCAGCTCTCTTAATTTCTCTTTTAAGAATTTAGATGCTCGGGGCGGAGCCAAGATGGCGGAGAAGACACACGTGACTTTCTAAACTCTTCTCTTACCCTCTTTATCAATATTATATCGAGCCTGAAAAATAGTCTTGACTGCTACAATTCGGAAATATAAAAGTAGAACAACTCACCGGCCAAAAGAAAAATCGGGGTCCAACCAAAAAAGGTTGGTCTCCGGGGAGACCGTGCAGACTGGGAGAGAAATTGGTTTCCTGAGGAGGCCCAAACCGAAAGTGAAAACACAGATCCTCAGCACAAGCGCCCAAGCCCCCAACCCCCAGTACAGGGCTTTTCCTTGGGGAGCTGTAATCCTGCAGGCAGGAGGACTCCCAGCCCGGGTTAGCCTCCAACCCACACAGTGGGAGCCGGCAGGGCCAAGGCTTTCTCCAGAGCCGGTTTGGAAGGCAGAGAACACTGGGAAGAGTTCGCTGGGTAGGTCTTGGTCAGCCGTTAAACCCCCATTCCCACAAGAGGTTCCCGGCCTGGTAGTGACACTTTTCACCCTTGTTGCCGAGGGCAACCGTTAACCCATACAGCCCAACCCGGCACTTGGATGGCTCGGCCGGTGCTGATTCCACTTCCCTGTTGGGGGGGGAAGGCCCTCACCCAGAAACCCCCAAAACCTCAGAGCCGGAAATCGGTTTACATCTCTCCCTTGCCTTGGAGAAGGCTGGTAAACCCCTTGCCTAGGAGAACAATACCCTAAAGGCTTTTAAAAACATGAATAAAAGATGAAAAGAATCATCGACAGCTTCTATGCAGAAAAAGAGCAAGGTCAACAAACCTGAAGGACCCCCAAACAACAAAAAATGCATCAGAGTGTCCTCCTTTACATGGTGCTCTAGAAGAGAGACCAATTAAAAGTCTCAAAAGAGGATTAGAAGATAAATGGGGAAAGGAAAGAGGAAGCCTTCAAGAGGAACAATCCCTGGAAATACAATTGGAAAAGTTAAAAATTCTCAGGAAGTGGAGGGGAAACAAAATTGGTGAATTGGAAAAAATAAAAAATCTCAGGAAAGTAAGGGTTGGTGGAAAAAAAAGGTTATAAATTAGGATTTGTGAATTGGAAAAGAAAAGGAACTCAAAGAAAGTAGGATCTTGAATTGGAAAAGACAAAGAACACTTCAAGAAAGTAGGATTGTGAATTAGAAAAAGAAAAAATAATTCACTAAAAAAAAAAAATTAGTGAAATGGAAAAAAATTCCACAGACCAAAACAATACATTTAAAACTTCAATTGGACATATACAGAAAAGAAGTAAAAAAACTAATGAAAGAAAATAATTCTTTAAAAATTAGAACTGAACAAAAGAAACTAATGATTCATTGGGACAACAAAGATTCCACTCGGCCAAAAAAAAAAAAGGACAAACTGGAAAAACCATGAATTATCTACTTCAAAAACGACAGACTTGGAAAATTCAGAGGGCCGAAATTATTGGCTTTCTGAAAACTATGATGGAAAAAAACCTAGATAATTATTTTACAAGAAATCATCAAAGAGAACCCTTAATGTAATTAGAATCAGAAGGTAAAATAGGCATTTAAAGGGTATTTGAACACCTTCTGGAAAGAAACCCCAAAATAAAAAAACCCCAAAGGAAATTGTGGCAAAATTTCAAGAACCTTATCAAGATTAAGGAAAAAATTTTACGGAAAAAAACCATTTAAATACCGAGGGGTGCCCTGGGGATCACCCAAGAATTCGGTGGCCTCTACATTAAAGGAAAGAAAGGGTTGGAAATATGATATTCGAAAGGCACAAGGAACGGGATCGGCCAAAAGGGAAAAACTACCCAGCTAAGCTGAGCATTTTTCTTCCAGGGAAGAAGATGGTCATTTAATGAAACAAAAGGAAATTCAAACCTAAAAAAAACCAAGAACTAAAACAAAAATTTGGATCTCCAAACCAAGAATAAGAGAAAGCTGAAAAGGTAGAAATTAACCGGAAATTTAAATGTTGGAAACAAAAGAAACTGATAAATTTATATAAAAAACCATAAAAAAGGGAAATCAAAGGAATTGATAAAAATAATGGGGAAGGAGGGATTATTAAAGAGACAAAGGCATTTATCAAGAGAATTAGAAAAGGGGAAAGATTTTGGGAGAACAAAGTACGAGAAAGAATTCTTGGGGGGGGTTAAAAGGGGAAAGGAGGAAAAAAGGGGAAGGGATTTAAAGGGTAAATTGTGAATGGAGAACCCATAAAAAAGGGGAAGGAGGTTTGGGGGAACCAAAAGAGAATAAATTGGGGTTGTTTACAAGGAAAACATTTGAAGGGCCGGAAATAAATAGAATAAAAAAGGGTAAAGGTTGGACAAAAATTCAAACCCTTCAAAGGGTTTAAAAACCAAAAAACAGGGGAGATCCATTAGATAAAGGTAAAAGGTAAAAATTATTTTAAAAGGGGTGGGAAGAAAAACTACCATCCTTTTGCAAGTAAAAAAAAGGAACCAATTAAAATAAAAATTAAACCCAAATTTTAAAAAACAAATTCAAATCCCAAGTGCTATCATCCAACTTCCTAAAGGAGCAGTTAAGAGGAGTTGCAAGAAGAAATGGGAAAAAACTGAATTGGGGATCTCAACCTTTTGCACTCTCAGAATTAGAAACAAACCACAAAACAAATAAGGAAAAAGAAATTAAAAAGTAAATAGAATAATTGAAAATTGAATTTCGATCTTTGGAGAAAATCGGGAATGGAGATAGAAAGGAATATACCTTCTTAGCAGTTCATGGAACCCAATTCAAAATTGACCATATATTAGGACATAAAGAACTCAAAATTAAATGCAAAAGAAAGCAGAAAAAAAGTAAAGCTTTCTTTTTCAGAATTGATGCAATAAAATTCATTCAACATAAAATTGGGGAAATGACCAAAAGCAATTGAAAACTAAACAACTTAATCCTAAGAATGATTGGGGTGAAGCAACAAATTATAGATACAATTTTAATAATTTACCCAAGGGTAAGAATTTTGAATATCCAAAATTTGTGGGATACAGCCAAAGGGTAATAAAGGGAATTTTATATCCTTAGAGGCTTTTACTTGAATAAAACAGAGAAAAAGAAAAAGGTTAAATGAAGGGCTTAAACCAAAAAACTAAAAAAGACCAAATTAAAACCCCAAATCAAAATACTAAATTGGAAATTCTAAAATTAAAAAGGGGAGGAAAAAATAATTGAAAGTAAAAAAAAAACTATTAATTAATTAATAAAATAAGGTTGGTTCTATGAAAAAGCCAATAAAATAGATAAGCCTTTTGGTAAATCAAATTAGAAAAAAGGAGAGGGAAAATAAAATTAGTTTAGTCTTAAAAATGAAAAGGGAAAACTTTCCACCAATGAAAGAGGAAATTAGAAATATGAATTTTTTGCTCAACTTTTATGCCAAATAAGATAACCCTTTGGAAATGGATGACCACCTCCAAAAATATAAGATTTCCCAGGCTAACGGGAAGAAGTAAATTGTTGAATAGTCCCATTTAAAAAAGAAAAGAACAGGGCAATTAAACAACTCCCCTAAGAAAAATCCTAGGAACGGTGGGTTTCATGTGTTTTAAAATTTTAGGGCCATTTGGCCCTAAATCTATAAAATTATTTGGGTAAAAGGGAATGGAAGTAGTCCAATTCCTTCTTGGGCACAGACATTTTTGTCCCAAAACCGGGTTAGGCTGGAAAATAAAAGAAAATTTAGACCAATCTCCAATCAATTGATGCTAAAATCTTAAAAAGATATTAAAAAATTTACAAAGATAATTTAACTGTGATCAAGTAGGTTTATAAATTGGGAGCGGACAATATTGGAAAACCATCAAATAATTGGATGTTTAACCAAATTAAAAAACCATTGATCATCTCCAATAGATGCAGAAAAAAGCATTTGGTAAAAATCCAACATCCATTCCTATTAAAACACTTTAAAGAGTAGGAATAAAAATCGACTTTTCCTTAAAATAATTAAATTTTTAAAACCAGTAAATCTTGTTGGGAGACAAACTGCAAACCTTCCCAATAAGATCTGGAGGAAACAAGGTTGCCCACTATTTAAATTTAATTTTGGTATTAAACGCTAGCTTATAGCAATAAAGAGCTGAGAAAGAAATTAAAGGAAAAGAATAGGCACTGAGGAAACCAAATTATCACTCTTTGGATGACATGATGGTTATTTAAGAACCCCAGGGTTCTGCCAAAAGTTTTGGTAATCCCCTTTGCAAAGTTGGGGTTATAAATAAAACCCATAATTCAATGGCATTCTTATATATAATACCTCCAACAGTCAGAGTTACAATGGAAATTCCATTTTAAAGTAACTACTGATAATATAAAATATTTAGGGAATTACGCAAGGGAAAATCAGAAACTTTATGAGCAAAATTACAGAAACCACTTTTCACACTTAAGTCGATTAACCAGTTGGAAAAATATTGTTATTGGGGGGCAAATATTTAAAGATGACAAATATTCCCAAACTTTTTTTATTTAGCACTATACCAATCAGACTCCCAAAAAACTATTTTGGTATTTAGAAAAAATAACAACAAAGTTCATATGGAAAAACAAAAGGTCAAAATTTCGGGAATTAATTGGAAAAAATCAAATGGAGGTGGTTTAGAAGGCCCAGATCTAAAATTATATTTATAGAGCAGCAGTTACCAAAAACTATTTGGTATTGGCTAAGGAATAAGTTAGTTGATCAAGGAATAGATTAGGTTCGGGATTAAAACAGTCAACAAATATAGCCTTGTCACAAACCCAAAGACCCCAACTTTTGGGAAAGAACTTACTGTTTGATAAAAATTTCTGGGAAAATTGGAAATAATTTTGGAAACAGGGTTTGATCCATACTTAACCTGACACCAAGATAAGGTCAAAATGGGTTCATGACCTAGGAATAAAGAATGAAATTATTAATAAAATGAGAGGAACCGGATGGTTTACCTCTCAGACCTGTGGAAATTAAAGGTCTTTATGACCAAAGCAGTACTAGAATCATTACTGATCACAAAATAGAAAAATTTCGATTATACCAAACTGAAAAGTTTTTGTACAAACAAAACTAATGCAGACAAGATTAGAAGGGAAACAATTAAATTAAAAATATTTTTAACAAAGGTTCTGAAAAGGCCCCATTTCCAAAATATATAAGAATTAACTCTAATTTATAAAAAAATCGCCATTCTCCAAATTGAAAAATGGTCAAAGGATATGGAAAGACAATTTCAGATGAAAAATAAACTATTTCCAAGTCATATGAAAAAGATGCTCCAAGTAAATTATTAATCAGAAAATGCAAATTAAGACAACTCTAAGATACCCACTACACACCTGTCAGATTTGCTAAGATGACTGGAAAAATAATGATGTTGTTGGGGGATGCGGGAAAACGGGACATTGATGCTTGGGGTGGAGTTGGGAACGAATCCAACCATTTTGGAGAAGTAGTTTGGAACTATGCTCAAAAAGTTATCAAACTTTGCATACCCTTTGATTAACAGTGTTACCAGGGTTACCCCAAATTGATTATAAAGAAGGAAAGGGACCCATTGTACAAATGTTTGTTGGCATTTTGGAGTGGCAAAACTTTGGAAACTGAATGGATGTCCATCAGTTGGAGAATGGCTGAATAAATTGTCGTATATGAATATTATGGAATATTTTACTGTTCTGTGAAATGACCAACAGGGATGATTTCAGAAAGGCCTGGAGAGACTTTACACGAACTGATGTTGAGTGAAATGGCAGGACCAAGCCAATTATCTTCATCAACAATACTATATGATGACCAGTTCTGATGGACCAGGCCACCTCCAACGAGATCAACCAAATTCATTTTAATGGAGCAGTAATGAACTGAATTAGCTATGCCCAGAAAAAGAACTTGGAAGATGACTAAAACCATTACATTGAATTCCCAATCCCTATATTTATGCACACCCATTTTTGATTTCCTTCACAAGCTAATTGTACAATATTTTTAGAGTCTGATTCTTTTGTACAGCAAAATAATGTTTTGGCCATGTATACTTATTGTGTATCTAAGTTATATTTTAAATATTTACATCTACTGGTCATCCTGCCATCTAGGGAAGTGGTGGGGGAGTAAGAGGTGAAAAATTGGAACCAAGGGTTTGGAATTGAATGCTGTAAAGTTACCCATGTATATATCCTGTAAAATAAAAGGCTAATTAAATTAAAAAAAGAATTTAGATGCTACCACCCAACTTGGTGCATATATGTTTAATACTGAGGTGCTTCAATTTATGCTCCCTTTAGGAAGATATAGTGCCCTTCCTTATCTCTTTTAATTTGATCAATTTTTGTTTTTTGCTTGATCCTTGAGATCAGGATGGCTACCCCTGCTTTTTTGACTTCCCACCCCTGGAAGCATAGTAGATTTTGCTCCATCCTTTTACCTTTATTCTTGGATGTATCTCCCTGCTTCAGGGTGTGTTTCCTGTAATGCATCAGTTTATTAAAGTTTTTTCCCTAGGCACTCTCAAACCATCTCTTTCATCATTTCTTAGAACAAATAATGTTCTATCATGTTCACATAGCACAATTTATTAAATCATCCCACAATTCATGGGTACCCTTTTAATTTCTAGTTCTTTACAGCCACATGAATTTTTACAATAAGTATTTCTGACTGTTTAAGACCTTTTCCTCTTTGACATTTTTGAGTTATAGGCTAGTTATAGTATTATTGCTTCAATGTCAAGAACTTTATCATAATTTGGAGGCCACAATTCTGACTTCTTATCTAAAATTAAAACATAAAGTTCAAGAAGTTTGAAGAGTAGACATGTACAATATCAACTTCACTCAACTTTTTTCTCTTCCCTAACTACCTGTATATTAATAAGCTTCCTGGTTATCAGTTGAAAAGCAATTTTGCATACTACAGAAGAAAAATGTCTCCAAATTATAAAGTAACATCCTAATAATTGTGATTATGGGAAGCTAGAATGTTTCTTTGTCTAGAGCTTATGTGGGCTCAGAACTTTAAGCAGTTTTCTTAAAGGTGATGGTAAAATATTTGAAATTAACTGCAAATCTAAAGTTAAATTATTTCCCTGAAATAAAGATGCTAATGCTAGTAATTTATGTTTGGCTATGAAAAGTAAATCACTTAAACTTCCTGTGCTTCACTTGGGACACATTTACCATCTCTGGTAAAACTCTAAGCAGCCTATTTCATGCCTAGAGGACAATTCACAAACATACTCTCAAAGCAACTTTAAAAGGCAAATTCATTTATTTGAAGAGTGAATGAAAAAGGAGTTGAGATTCAGCAGGCAAAGGGAAAAGTACACATGTGGTAATTAGATGTTACCTAATAAATATTCTTGCTAGGTAACCATATATGCACCTTTTTAAAAATATTGCTGAAGAAGTCAAAGTGCTGTTGGTGTCTTCTAAATTTCAGTAGTATTGTGCAAAGCCTCAGTTGCCCCACACTAGATACAACTTTTCCCCTGCATTTCAGTTTTTCCATGTATACAATGAGTATGAAATTTAGATTAGATTATCCCCAAAGGTGTTTTCCAAATCCAAATTTTTGATTTTGTAATCTAAACATTGCAAAAATACATAACTTCTTTTCTCCACAGGCTTTTACTTTGCAAGGATTAACCTAATCAAATATGTGATATGGCTGAGTTGAAGAAATGTTCTAGAAGAAATTAGTTATTTGAGACATTTTAAATTTAGATCTTCACTTTATAAACATGAATTCTGGCATGGCAGAAATCCTCACATCTCTTGAAGATGGTAGCACTTAGAACTGGAAAGGACCATAGAAATCATTTATTCAACCTAATTTTATTGCATACAACAATTGGAGCAAGTTAAATATTGCCAAAAATATGATTTTACTGAGTTTTTCTCCTTGCATTCATAAAGGAAATAGCTCCACAGAGATTATCATTGCAAAATTTCTAATAGTTCATTGTTGTAATTTATATTCATGTCTCTTACAAGTATCATATATCTAATTTGTCCCATCTAGGCCACTCCATTCAGGTCAAAGTACTCTATCATGTCAGTGTGTGTTAGAGAAATGAATCCCATGGCACATCATGATGAAAATACTCATATACAGATTACATCTGCCAAAAGCCCCAAAATGTGCTATCTTTTGAAAAGATATTCGTCTTCTATTTTCTCTAGAGATTTTTCAAATAATCCATTACACTCTGATAGTAGCAGGACAACCACAAATAGGTATGAGTCGTTTATGGAGCTGGGGGAAGCTCAGGAAATGACAGCCCACTGAGATCTGAGACCTCTCTTAGTTGCCTGGGGGGGAATCAAAGTGTCTGGTTGCTAAGAGAGGAAAAAGTTGCAATCTAATGAAATGAGAAAGAACATTTTAAATTATACAAAGCAGGTAATGGACTTGCACCAATTGCTTCTTTTTGATGTAAATTCCACACCAATGGTTAATTTATAAACTCAGCTCTATTTTAAATATTTTAAGTCAATTACTTTTCAGAGCTTTCAAGAGAATGTTAAATGCCTTTAATCACAATATATTGGAGACAATTAAATGATGCCACATTTCAGATAACACAACATGTGCTTGCAATCTGAACACTTAATTTAAAAAGAATCAGAACACAAAAAAAAGCATGTTCTGCTCATGGGAATTTGAGCATGTAATCTATATTTGGAGTTCCTTGGCATATTTGTTTTGCCAGTTTGGGCTTGTAGGCTTAATGATGCTCTTAAAGGAAAGTACAGCAAAAAAAAAAATCAACAATAAAATAAAAGTGCCATCCCCAACCCCATTTAAACAACCTATTCAGCCTATTAACTTAAAAAGTAAAATTCTATAATATAATGCTTTTCAATTTCCTCGAGTATCAATGGAATAGTATCTGAAAGTTTTTAAAATGAAAATAATCCTTCATTTTAAAATTAAAAAACCTTATGCTAAACGTATGATTGAGATAGAATCAAATATGAATTATGGCTTCAAAAGAAGCATAATAAATATTGTAGTATAAGTTTCTTCTTAGTAAAAGATTAATAATATTCAGTTTCTGATGAAACCATAATTTGTGTCTATTCATCAAGGTTTCATTAGATGTTATTTGCTTTTAAGGCACAAGGAATGATGGATGATAACTTCTTGACTAGGTGCAGAGAAGATCAGGATCATCTTTTACTTATAAGGTTTCTTATGAAAATAACAAAGGAATTCAGAAATAGACATCTTTCTGATTCTAAAATTTGGGATTTGAGGATTCAAATATTTCCAAATCCCCATACATGATGAAATTACAGTCCCAAATCTGCCTAGTTATGTCTGATCCTACAACTGCCTACAGACAACTGTAAATTTAGGACTTAAGTGACAATGAATTGCTATTTAAGAAAGCTTTGAAATGTAAATTAAGAAAACTCTGAGGTACCACTACAGACCTCTTAGATTAGCTAAAATGACAAGAAAAAAACAATGATAAATGTTGGAAGGGGTGTGGGAAAACTGGGACACTAATACATAGTTGAAGGAGTTGTGAACTGATGCAACCATTCTGGAGAGTAATTTGAAACTATGCACAAAGGGCTGTCAAACTGTGCATATCCTTTGATATAGCCATGTCTACTGGTCTGTATTGGAGAGATCATAAAAAAGAAAAAAGAATGTTTGTCTGCAAAAATGTTTGTAGCATCCCTTTGTGTAGTGACAAGAAACTGGTAACTGACTAGATGCCTATTTGTTGAAGAGTGGCTGAATAAGTTTTGGTATATGAATGCTATAGAATATTGAAGTTCTATAAGAAATAAACACAGGATGATTTTAGAAAGGTCAGAAGAGACTTACATCAACATTAGTTGTATTAGCAAGGTGAAATGAGTAGAACCAAGAGAACATTGTACATAGCAACAAGAAGATGTTGCAATGATCAAATCTGAAGGATGTACTCATTTCATCTATGAGGTCGCTCAGGCCAATACCAACAGATTTGTGAAGTAGAGAGACATCTGCATCCAGATGGGGGGACTTAATGTGGATCAAAATAGAGTATTTTTTTATCATTTTTGTATGTTCATCATTTATATATATATATATATATATATATATATATATATATATATATTATATTAGATTGTGACTTCTGGAGATGGAATAAAGATGGCAGAATAAAGCCAGAAAGCTGCATGAGCTCTCCCAATTTTCCTTGAAAATGACATGAAATCAAACCTCTAAACAGAGTCTGATTGAATGAAACCACACTCTCTAGTTCAAGATAGACTGATGAACTTCAAGAAAAGTCAGTCTCACTAGTGTAAAAATGGTATTCAGCCCAACTCGAACAGAACAGACTCTGGGAAAGCTGATGAGAGGATCTTAATCATAAGAAATCAGCAACTAAGACCTTCAGTCTTGGCTCAGTAGAGGAGAAGCTTCCAGTCCTAATGCAGAAGGCAAACTCTGGGAAACCAGGCTTTTCCTGTAAAGTACAGCTAAGCTACCCATTGCAAATGCATGTGACCCTTGTGCTCAAAACCAAGAGATCTTACAAAGAAAAACTCAAGGAAAATTGTTGCAAAACTCCAGAACTACAACTTCAAGAAAAAAATACTGCAAGCTGACAGACAAAAACAATTCAAATATCAAGGAGCAATAGTCAGGATTACCCAGGAACTGTCAGCTTCTAAAATAAAGGATTGGAGAGTCTGGAATACCATATTTTAGAAGGCAAAGGACCTAAGTTTCTCACCAAGAATTAACTACTTTAAGAGACTGAGAATCACCTCTCAGGATAGGAGATGCAGGTTCAATGAAGTAAGAAACTTTCAATAATTTCTATTGAAAAAACCATAACTAAACAGAAAATTTAATCTACAAACATAAGACTCAAGAGAAGCATAGAAAGGCAAAAAGAGGGAAATATATATTATTTAAATGTTAATCATTTTGTATCCCTAAATGAGAAAGTGATATCTGTAATTCTTGAGAGCTATATCTGTCAATGTGACAGATAGAGGGGAGCATCACATGGATGGAGGGTGTGGTTGTGAATGGACTCTGATGTGATAACATCAAAGAAAAAAACATCAAGGAGTGTGAAAAGGTCTGTACTTCAAAAAGAGGAAAGGGGAGGTATAGTGGGATAATTCTTTCACATGAAGAGGTGCAAAAGACTTAATGCAATCAAGGGAAAGAAGAGAGGAAATGAGCATTGTCTGAAGCTTGACCTCATCCATTTTGGTTTTAAGAGGGAATAATTTAATCAATCAGTTGGGTTTAGAAATGTATCTAACCCTACAAAAAAGAAGGAGGAGAAAGAAGTAAAGAAAAGAGAGGGGCAGAATAAAAGGGAGGGCAGAAACTCTAGGGGGGAAAAAGTAAGAGAAAGGGGAAAGGGTTGATAGGAGATAAAGCTATGGGTGGGGGTGAGTAAAAAAAAAAATCAGGACTAAGAAGTGGGTGCAAAGGAAGAACAAAAGTATATCCAAAGGAGAAAATAGGATGAAGGGAATTACAGAGCACTTAATCATAACTAATGATTATTGAATAATTATTTAATGTGAATGGGATAAACTCTCCCATAAAATTGAAGCAAATAGCAGAGTGGATTAAAAAGCAGAATTATGTTGTTTACAAGAATTACATTTGACATAGGATGGAACAGAATTTATTATGCTTCAATTGAAATAAATAAAAAGCAGGTGTAGCAATTCTTTTTTTTTTAATTTTAAAGCTTTTTATTTCTAAAATATTTGCATAGACAGTTTTCAACATTCAAACATGCAAAACCTTGTATTCCATTTCCCCCTCTCTTTCCCCTCCCCTTTTTCTATAGATGGTAAGTAATTCAATATGTTAAATGTGCAATTCTTCTATACATATTTCCACAATTATCATGGAGTACAAGAAAAATTAAATCAAAAAGGAAAAAAAATGATAAGAAAACAAAATGCAAGCAAACAACAATAAAAAAGGTGAAAATACTATGTTGTGATTCACAGTCTGCACAGTCATTTATCTGGAAACAATTAGCTCTCTTCATCACAAAACCACTGGAACAGACCTGAATCATCTTGATATTGGAAAGGGCCATGTCCCTCAGAATTGATCATGTTATAATTTTCTGGTTGCTATGTAAAATGTTTTCCTGGTTCTACTCACTTCACTTAGTATTAATACATGAATGCCTCTCTCCAAGCCTCTATGAAATCATCCTGCTGATTATTTCTAATAGAATATTAATATTCCATAACATTCATAATTCATCTGTTTGCCAAACAAATGGACATTCTCAGTTTCCAGTGTTTTGACACTACAAAAAGGGACACACACAAAAGAATCTATCCTTTCCCCTTTTTTATAATCTCTTCAGGATGCAGGCCCAGCAGAGACAATGCTGGATCAAAGTATCAATCATAGTATGATCGTCCTTTGGGCACAGTTCCATCTTGCTCATCAGAATAGTTGTTTCACTTCACAAATCCACCAACAATGTATTAGTGTACCAGTTTTCCCACATCCCCACCAACATTCATTATTATCTTTTCCTTTCATCTTAGTCAATCTGAGAAATATGTAGTGGTAACTCAGAGTTACCTTAATTTGCATTTCTCTGACCAATAATGATGAAGAGGTTATTCTCAAATGATTACAAATGTTTTTTTTTTTTTTAATTTCTTCATCTGAAAAAATTTCTGTTCATATCCTTTGAGTATTTATCAATTGGAGAATTGCTTGCATTCTTATAAATTTGAGTTGATTCTCTACATATTGCAGAAATGAGAGCTTTATCAGAACCTGTGGATGTGATTTTTTTTCTGGTTTCTTGTTTCCTTTCTATCTTGGCACTGGTTTTGTTTGTACAAAAACTTTTTAACTTAATATAATCAAAATTATCCATTTTACATTATAAATTATATTTCAATTCTTCCTTGGTTAATAATTCCTTCCTTCTGCACAGACGTGAGAGTTAGACTATCCTTTGTTTTTGTGATTTGCTTATAATATCACTCTTTATGTTAAAATCACGAACCCATTTTTATCTTGCTATAAGATGTTAGGTGCTGGTCAGTGCCTAGTTACTGGCATACTGATTTCTAAGTTCCCCAACATTCTTTGTCAAAAAGTAACTTCTTATCCCAAACTGGCTTCTTTGGGTTTATCAAACAATAGATTACTATAGTCACTGACTATTGTGTCTTGTGATACTAATCTATCACACTTATCAAATACTATATTTTTTAGCCAGTACTAAATGGTTTTATGACTGCTGCTTGATAATATAGATTTATGTTTGATACAGCTAGGCCAAAGGGTAACAATCCTAATCTCAGTTAAAGTAAAAGTAAAAATAGATCTTACTAAAAAAGATAAGGAAGGAAAATACATTTTGAAAAAGGGTACCATAAACAATGAAGTAGTAATGATAAATGTGTGTGCACCAAGTGGTAGAGAAGTCAAATTCCTAGTGAAAATTTTAAGCCAGATACAAGAACAAATTGATGGCAAAAAATATACTAGAGGGAGACTGCAAACTTTTCCTCTAAAAATGAGACAAATCTAACTACAAAAACAAGAAAGAAACGAGGAAGGTTAATAGAATCCTAGAAAACCTATATATATAGAATTTTGGAAAAAAATGAATAGGGACAGAAAGAAATACACCTTTTTCTTGGCAGTACATAACACCTTCAAAAAATTACCATGTATTAGGGAATAAACTCTCACAAAGACTGAAAGACAGAAATAGTAAATGCTTCCTTTTTAGGCAACAATGCAATAAAATTATATTCAACAAAGGTCCAGAGAAAAATAAACTAAAAACCAATTGGAAATGAAATAATCTAATTCTAAAAATGAATGGGTCAAACAACAAATCACAAAAAAAATCCATAATTTCATTTAAGAGAATGACAATAATGAGACAACATACTAAAACCTATATGATGGAGCCAAAGCAGTTCTTAAAGAAATTTTTTTTATATCTCTAAATAACTAGATGAATAAATAGAGAAAGAGGATATCAATGAATTAAGCATGCAAGTAAAAAAGCTAGAAAAAGGATAAATTAAAAACATCCAAGTAAATACCAAATTAGAAATTCTGAAACTCAAAGGAAAGATTAGTAAAATAGAAACTGGAAAAAAAAGATTATTGAACTAATAAACAAAACTAGGAGTTGGTTTTATGAAAAAATTAACAAAATAGATAAACTAATAAAGGATGATACCATTGATACTATAAACAAATTAGGAGAACAAGGGATAATTTACCTATTAGATCTTTGGTGAAGGGAGGAATTTATGACTAAAGAAGAACTAGAGAACATTATGAAAGGCCAAATGGATAATTTTGATTACATTAAATTAAAAAGGTTTTGCAAAAAAAAAAAAAAAAAAAAAAAACAGAAACACGATTAAAAGAAAAATAAAAAATTGGAAAAAATATTTACAGCCAGTATTTCTGATAAAGATCTCATTTCTAAAATATATAAAGAACTGTGTAAAATTTATAAGAAAACAAGTCATGTCCCAATTGATAAATGGTGAAAGGATGTGAACGATTTTCATAATGACAAAATTAAAATCATTTATAGCTATGTGAAAAAATGCTCTAAATCATTATTGATTGGAGAAATGCAAATTTAAACAACTCTGAGGTACCACCTCACAGCTCTCCAATTGGTTAAGATGACAGGAATAGATAATCATAAATGTTGGAGGGGATGTGAGAAAATTGTAACACTAATGCATTGCTAATAGAATTGTGAAATGATCCAACCATTCTGGAGAGCAATCTGGAACTATATCCAAAGGGCTATAAAACTGTACATACCCTTTGACCAGCAGTGCCATTACTGAGTCTGTATCCCAAGGAAATCTTAAAGGAAGAAAAGGACACACATGTGCAAAAATGTTTATATCAGCTCCTTTTGTGGTAGCAAAGGATTGGAAAATAAGTAGATGCCTGTTAGAATCCTTAAAAAGTGATGTCAGTTGCCTAATTTAGCATGGTCCTTAGCAAATCCTCTAGCTCACTAATGTATTTAAATATTCATTGGAGCTCACACTTTTAGGAGATTCACAAGTCAGTATTCAGTATGAGATTCACAAGTCAGAAACCCATAATCCCACTCTCAGAGGAGGAGCCAACCTTTTACTCCGAGTTTATATAAATAGAGCTTCAGTGAATCAGTCAGAGTCAGTTCAGAGAAAGCCAGGAGTTGGAGTTCAGGCAGAGGCGGAAGCAAAGGATAAACTGCAAGAGCTCTTGGAATCAAGGAAGGAGAAAATAAATGTTTGGATTTTATCAGCTGGCTGTATTTGCAGTGATTATTACTTGGAACTGAAAACCAAGGCTGCCTCCAGAAAACCTCCCCAAGAAACCTGCTCCCAGAGAGAACCATTATATTTTAAAGAGAACACCACAGATGCCTGTCAATTAGGCAATGGCTGAATAAATTCTTGTATATGAAGATAATGGGAAGTATTGTTATATTAAAGATAATGAAGAATCTAATTTTAGAAAGACCTGGAAAGATTTACATGAACTGATACTGAGCAAAATAAGCAGAATGAAGAAAATATTGTATACTATATTATACAACAAGAAAAATGTGATGATCACTGAATGAAAGACTTGGTTTTTCTCAGTGGTTTAATGATCCAAAGCAATCCCAATAGACTTTGGCCAGAAAATGCCATCTACATCCAGAAAAAGAACTAAGAATATGAAATGTAAATTAATACCTGCTATGTTCACTTCTTTTTGCTGTTTTTTTAAAATCTCACCCAAGTTTTTTTTCCCCTTTTGCTCTGATTTTTCTTTCCTAATATGATTCATAAAATAATGTTTATTAAAAATAAATAAATTTAGTAGAAAAAACCTGTATTACATTGCTTGATGTTTAAGGGGAGGGATAGGAGGAAGGAAAGGAAAATAAAAATTGAAACATAAGATTTTGCAAGGGTAATTGTCAAAAACTATTTATGCATATATTTTTTGGGAAAAAAGCTAAAACCAGCAACAATAATTTTTTTTTTACATTTCTCCATAAAAAAAGATAAAGCTCTAGAATCCTTCTTGTTTACTAGAATTTTTAAACCCCCCTGTCATAATGAAAATTGAAAAAGCGCTGAAGAAAGACAATAGAGGAGAGCTCTGAAATGTGCATAAGTTTTTTGTTTGTTTCGGGACATATAGATCTACAATGTGTTTTCCTCACAATAAATTTGACATAAGAAGCTTGGTAAAGAGAATATAGTGATATTCTTTGAACCAGGAAAATCCTGCAGTTGAATTTCCCCTAAAACAATAACTTTATGAACAAGACTCCATAAACTACTCATATGTACTTGTAGTTGTCCTGCTACTATCTCAGTAAAACAGTTTGTTATAAAAAACATTAAGGAATAGATGAGGAATATCTTTTCAGAAGTTATCACATTTCTTTTGGCAAATACAATCTGAAACTTATCTTTATCCTTATTTCTTATCCTTATCATCACAAAGGTATAGAAACTAATAACCCCCATCTTCACAATGTTGCTTCAAAGCTCCAATTTTTATGCACACACATATGTATGTATATGTACATACATGTATAACATATACATTTTTCAAAGTGCTATATAAGTCTCAGATACTTTTATTTACAAATGAGAAAACTGAAAAGATTCTACTTTTAGAGTTGGAAAAGACTTTAAGAGACATCCAAAATCTTCCCATTTTATAATCATTCTAGAAACATTTATTAATTACTTATAGACAAGTGAATTGAGGTACAAAGAACTGAAGGGATTTATTAACAATCACATAGTTTGTCAATGTCAAAAATGTATTTGGGCACAGGTGTTATTACTACAAACTCAATGCTTTATTTCAGGCATAAATATTATTATATTTGTTAACAACAACAATAGGGGAAAAAATTTAGGAACTAATCCCAGTGGATAAGGAGAGTAACCTAAATGATACTGGAAAACATTCTCTTTTATGATTTCCTGTAGGATGATGTCTAGGTCCTTTTTTTTTTAATCATGGCTCTCAGGAAGTCCAATAATCCTTAAATTGTCTCCCTTAGGTCTATTTATCAGGTCAGTTGTTTTTCATAGGAGGTATTTCATATTTTCTTCTATCTTTTCATTATTTTGTGGTTCTCTTTGACTAGTTCTGAAGTCTTATTGAATCATTCACTTCCATTTGTTCACTTCTAATTTTTAGTGTATTATTTTCTTCAATTACTTTTTTAAATCTACTTTTGCATTTGGACAATTGAATTGTTTTGTTCATTGCACTTTTTATCTATTTCACAAATTCTGTTTTTCAAGGAATTATCTTTTTCATATCTATTTTGCAAGGAAGTCATATGCTTTTCTCATTATTTCAAATCTATTTTTAAGGAGTTTTCTTCAGATAATTTGTGTTTTTCTTTTTCCATACCTTCTTACAAAGATCTTATTTCTTTTCCCCATTTTTCTTCTAAGTCTCTTTTAAAATCTTTTTTGAGATCTTCCAAGAAGACCTTGTGAAATGGGGATCAGTCATATCTACCTTTGGAGCTTGTTCTGGTGATGTTTTGCCTTTGGGAACTTCAGGGTTTGAGATCTATTCTCTCTCCTCATAAAAGTTGTCTATGATCAAAGTTCTTTTTATGTTTTTGTTCATTTTTTTAAGGGCTAAGATCTGTTCTTCTTCTTTTTTCTTTAGTGTATGAGGGTTTTTTTTATTTTTTTATTTTTTTAAATTAATTATACCTTTTTATTTACAGAACCCATGCCTGGGTAATTTTTTACAACATTATCCCTTGCACACACTTCTGTTCTGACTTTTCCCCTTCCACTCTCCATCCTTTCCCCCAGATGGCAAGCAGTCTTATATATGTTAAATATGTCACAGTATTTCCTAGATACAATATATGTGTGCAGAACCCAATAGTTCTCTTGTTGTACAGGAAGAGTTGGATTCCGAAGGTAAAAATAGACTGGGAAGAAAAACAAAAATGCAAACAGTTTACATTCATTTCCCAGTGTTCTTTCTTTGGGTGTAGCTGATTCTGTCCATCACTGATCAATTGAAACTGAGTTAGATCTTCTCTTTTTCAAAAAAAATCCACTTCCATCAGAATAAATCCTCATAGAGTATTGTTGTTGAAGTATATAATGATCTCCTGGTTCTGCTCATTTCACTTAGCATCAATTCATGTAAGTCTCTCCAAGCCTCTCTGTATTCATCCTGCTGGTCATTTCTTACAGAACAATAATATTACATAACATTCATATACCACAATTTACCCAACCTTTCTCCAATTTATGGGCACCCATTCATTTTCCAGTTTCTAGCCACTACAAACAGGGCTGCCACAAACATTTTGGCACATACTGGTCCCTTTCCCTTCTTTAGTATGTTTTTGGGATATAAGCCCAGTAGCAGCACTGTTGGATCAAAGGATATGCAGTTTGATAACGTTTTGGGCACAATTCCAAATTGCTCTCCAGAATGGTTGGATTTGTTCCAACTCCACCAACAATGTATCAGTGTTCCAGTTTTCCCACATCCCCTCCAACATTCATCATTATTTTTTCCTGTCATCTTAGCCAATCTGACAGGTGTGTAGGGGTATCTCAGAGTTGTCTTAATTTGCATTTCTCTGATCAATGGTGATTTGGAACACTTTCATATAAGTGGAAATAGTTTCAATTTCATCATCTGAAAATTGTCTGCTCATATCCTTTGACCATTTGTCAATTGGAGAATGGCTTGATTTCTTACAAATTAGAGGCAGTTCTCTATATATTTTGGAAATGAGGCCTTTATCAGAACTTTTAACTATGAAAATGTTTTCCCAGTTTGTTGCTTCCCTTCTAATCTTGTTTGCATTAATTTTGTTTGTACGAAGGCCTTTTAATTTGATGTAATCAAAATTTTCTATTTTGTGATCAATAATGATCTCTAGTTGGCCTTTAGTCACAAATTTCTTCCTCTTCCACAAGTCTGAGAGATAAACTATCCTATGTTCCTCCAATTTGTTTATAATCTCGTTCTTTATGTCTAAATCATGGACCCATTTTGATCTTATCTTGGTATACGGTGTTAAGTGTGGGTCCATGCCTAATTTCTGCCATACTAATTTCCAGTTATCCCAGCAGTTTTTGTCAAATAATGAATTCTTATCCCTAAGTGAGGATCTTTGGGTTTGTCAAACACTAAATTGCTATAGTTGACTATTTTGTCTTGTTCTTACATTCTGTCTTGGACCTTTGGACCTTGGACCTGCTTTAGTTTGCCCTAGGTCCAGTGTTTCTGACTGACTTTCACAGCAGCATTCAGTGGCTAATGATTTACCTTTTCTATTGGTATTTGAGTGTTTTGCAGCAAAACTAATAAACCACTCACCTGCAATCAGAGAAGTGTAGTCTGAGAGTCTCACAGAAGGTTCCTGGTATGCAGACACAGCAACCTCTCTTCCTCCTCCCCATCCCCCAGAAACTCCTTTCTCCAGGCTCCCTATGCTGCAATCTGGATTTAGTCTGCCTGATGGAAAAAGACCTGTTCTAAAGCTCTTTAAGGTATCTTGAGTTATATCAGTCTTAATGAACTGGAGGGGGATTTGCCACTAAGGGGATTGAGGCAGAACAATTCAGGGAAATTGAGGTAGAACAATTGGGAAACTAAGTCAGGACAATAAAAGGGAACTGTGGCACAACAAAGAAAAGCTTCTGATATTCCTTAGGAAAACTACATCTGTAATTTATTGATATTGAAAATGTACAGGTAAGGCAACTTTGTCCACTTATGCAGGTTTATACTTTTTCTTCAACTCATAATCTTTGTGAAGAGATAGCTAAGGCATTTAGAGGTAAAGTAACTTGCCCAGGATGACAGTACAAGAATATACATCAAAGGTAATTTATCCTCAGGTATTCTTGACTTTGAAAACAATATCTTAGACACTACCTTAACCTGAAAAAGATACACTTTCAAATGTTCCAGTTTTCACCATCACCACTCTTGGAAGAACCACTTATCTTTTCTAATAGCTGAGTTTTCACATTATATGTTTGTATGAAACTCTGTATCTCAGTTTTTGGTCATCTTCATACCATACTTTTAAAATGTACTTTATGTTTTGTCTTCTACCATAGGCGAGTAGGGACTGCCTTATATTCTTATATTTTTAGCCCCAGTATGTAGCACATTGTCTGACATAAACATTTTTTAAATGGTCATTTAGTAATTTATGAATTCACTCCCTAACTCCCTTCCTCCCTCCTTCCTTGTCTTCTTCTATCTACCTATCTATCTATCTATCTAGCTGTCTATCTATCTATCTAAAATATATCATCTATCTGTCTTTCTATCTATCTTTCTATGACAGGTTTCAGGAATAGACAAGTTTTCCCAAGACCCCCATTGTAGTATCCATTGTGCTACAGTAGGGAATTAGTCAAGTTGCTGAAGCTTGTCTAGTTTTCACTCTGCCCTACCTACAGATATCTTCCTCATTCTGTATTGAAAAAATTGTTTCATGTTAGAAATGAAGAAAAACTAAAGGAAAATAAGAATAAAAAAATCAGATTATAATTTATTTTTTTATTTTGATATATTTTGTTTAACTATAAGATTTCTTTTGGGGCACTTAAAATATTTTACCAGCTAAGCAGACTGTCAAGACCTAGACATTTTGTACAATCAATTCCTTATATTTTCTCTGGAGCCTTTTTCTTACCTAGATATATGTTTAATATGATAACAGGGAGAGCTTTTCATTCACAGATGTCAAAATATTTAAAATACCACATTAAACCATCTGGGCCCAGTTGAACATTTGAAATATACTGTTTGGGAATATGATATTCAGTTCCTTAAATTCTAATTCATTTCTCAGTCAAAAGACCCTATACTATGTGAAATAAATTACCATCAAAGCCAAAAATACCTAAATATTTCCAGGTATGGTTTGTCAAATTTAGCTAGTATGCTGAAATCAAATAACTCTTACTTAGTATAAAAGTTGTCATCATTTTCTTTAGATAGTTCAGCTTGAGAAAGTATTGCTCCTACCTCAAGTCCAATTGATTTGCTCCCCTATTTTTTTTCTCTAACTGACTTGGTCAAATCCATCTGGATTTTTTAAACCTATGAGCAAAATTTTTGTCAAAATATGTACATAAGATCTCATAACTCAGACTTTTCAATGTCTTGAATTATGCACATGCACATATATAGTACTGAGATATGCTTGATATTAAGAAAATGCACAATAAATCTTGATGCATTGAAGAATTCTGAAATGAAAGGCTGACTACTAATGGAGAAAACTTACTTTTATTCTGGCAGGATTTCAGAGAGCAAATGAAAGATTTGAATGACAATGTATAGGGACAGGAAAGACAAAACCTATTGTGTTTTTACCAAGAATATTCAGAGCCTTCCTAATAGATCCAGTGCAAATCAATTTCACAAGCATTGCTCTCTGGTTCAACATTATTTGATTTTTAAAAGCTAAAATGTTACAAACCTTTCATTTGGATTAAGGGTTTTAATTATCCTGACAATTCCATATACTGAATCATACTTATTATTATGTCCATTACTTGAAGATGAAACAAGCTGATATATAGAGGTGCTTTGAAAACTATAATATTAAGTGTTTCATAATATAGCTGCTTTCTTTTGGAATGAGGGCAGTAAACTATAGTCAGTAATGGAAAACTAAGACCAATTTCCTAGAATAAAATAGCTCTTAGAACCTATTTTGCAAAATGCACACAAGCTTCTTAACATATTTAAAAATAAGAAACATATCTAATGTGAGGTTTAGATGAAAGTCAACACATATTATAAGTTGTAGGAGTTAAATCAACTTTTACTTAATGTAATTATAGTAACAGTTACTTTTATCCCACTTTCTAAGTCTGACCAGCAGTTCTTTTTTCTCTTCTTTTTCTTGCTTCCTTTTCCCTTCCCCATGGCTTTTTAAAAATTTCTTTCTTTTTTTTTCTTCCTCCCTCCCTCTCTTTCCTCCCTCCTTTCTCTTTCTTCTGTCCTTCCTTCTTCCCTAATCCTTCCTTCCTTCCCTTCTTTCTTATTGCTTTTTTGCTTTCTCCTAATGAAGCTTCAAAAACTTTGTTCTTTTCTTCCCTTTCTGAAGTAGTGGTATATTAAGATAGGAAGGTGAAGTGACATGTATTATGTGAATAGTATTTAATACTTTTAAAGAATTTTGTACTAATCATCTCATTTTATCTATATGAAGATGACAACTATGTGACATTGGTATTATAGTTATAGCATTACACTTTTATGCATGAGGAAATACTCAAATTGGTTCCATTCTCTCCTTTACTATTTTATATTATGCTTTACACAAGAAAAATTTCAGCAACCTGAAGACACTAACTTATTTTCCCCTTTACAACTTCAATGGTTAGCACAGTATAGATACCAAATGTCCCTTAGATTGAAAAAAACTAAAGCATCTAATTTTCTCAAAGCAATGACACAAATGAGATCTAGATTATTTTCTGTTCATGTGTCACTTAAAAAAAAGAAATATATGTGTGTGTGTGTCCAGGAAAAATTATATGGATATAATCAAGGATAATATGATGAATTAATTCAGATATTTTGACTGGTATTTATATAAATATATGTATGTTTTAATATTTATGTGTAAATATGTATGTATCTGCATGTATGCACATATATCTGCATGTGTACATATGTATGTGTACACACGTGTAAGCATTAGTAAATACTGTTTCAATAATCAGTTCTTGACGGTGATCAGTATCTGTATTCTGATACATACATACAAACAGACATGGATATATACACATACTGATATGTGTAAATTCATATATATATACATTTTGTACACACATATATGCATATACCTAGATGTAAAGATCTATATGTATACAATACACACACATATACATATTGAGTATTGAAGTGAATCCTGGACAAAACTGATTATTGTATATTCCTTAATACAGAAGCTTTCAGTATTCTGCTTTCATATCTGGTAGTGCACTAATAAAGAAAAAGAAATCCTGGGTTTGAAGGGGATAAGATGGATGTGTAATAATTTTCTAAGCATTTCCCAGCAAGTTTATGGAGACTCCATGAAGATGAGGGTAGAGTTTCTTTCTCAGGAGGATAGCTAGCTCACTACTAATGTAGTAAGATAATAGAAATACATATTTATCTATGTATACATACTTATGTTTATATACTTATATACATTATTTTATATGTGCACACAAATATACATATATGTTACATTGGATATATGTGTTTGCACACTTACATATTTAAGTCAGCTCTCTCCAGGATTCATTACAATGTTAAATGTTGAATACATTATTTGCATTGTCATGAGATGTTGGAGTCAAAGCAATATGTATTTATTGATCACTTAAGATTTGCCAAGCATAGTATTAAATATTAGAGATAAGGAAAAAAATATTAAAAGGTCTCTGTCCTCAAAGACCTTATATTTGCATGAGGAAAGGAACATGCAAACAACTATATACATAGAAGATGTATTGAAGATAAATTGAAGAAAGTGTCAGACACTAGCATTAGAAGGGACCAAGAAGAGGCTGAGTTAAGAGAGTGGAGTAAAAGCATGAACATGTCCAATCTCTTCCCCAAACTGCTCCAAATTCCTTTAAATAATGACTCCAGAGAATATTAGACATATTCAGTTTAATATAGAAATTTGTCTCATCCTATAAGGAACTAGGAGAAGAAAGGGGAAAAAAGAAAGGGGGAGATGATAGAAGGGAAAACAGAAGTGGAGGGGAAAGGGATCACAAAGGAGGGAGGGGCTGTGAAAGAAACAGGCAAATTGAGAGAGGTGGTGGTCAGAAGCAAAATACTAGGGAAAAGAGAAAGGGGGAAAGGGAAAGAGAAAGTAAATGTTGGAGAAAATAAGATGGCAGAAAATATAGAGTTAGTAATTTTAACTGTGAGTTTGAATGGGGTGAAATCTCACATAAAATGGAAGCAGATAGCAAGAAGACAGGATTAAAAGCTAAGAAAACTACAATATGTTGCTTACAGGAAACATTTAAAGTAGTGTTACATACAGAGTGAAGGTAAAAAGCTGCAGACAAATCTATTATGCTTCAGCTGAAGTTACAAAACAAACAAGAAAGAAGTTAAGGAAGTAAATAGAATTTTAGAAAAGTAAGGGATGATCAAATTTTAGAGAAAATTGAATAGGGACAGAAAGAAATATACCTTTTTTCACAGGAGAAGTAAACAAAAACTGACTATGAATTAGGGCATAAAAAACTTCAAAAAAAAAAATCAGTGGACTGCTTCCAGTCCCACCTTGGAAGGCAAACTCTGCAAAATCAGACTGTTTCCTGAAATAAGCAGGCAAAGTTAAAGTTATTACATGAAAAAACAAGGGGCTTGTAGGCTCATAGCCAAAGCTCAGAGCTGCACATAAAGCTTGGAACAACATTCGGTTTACTCCAGGAGCAGAGTTAAAACATAAAAATTAAAAAAGAAAGGAAATACTAAAAGAAAAAGGGAAAAAAGTGCAAGAAACAGAAAAAAAAAACTTTCCCATAGAAAGCTACAAAAGTGGAAAAAATACAAACTCAGGTGAAAACAAAATGTTCACCAAAAAAATCTCAAAGAGTGATATGAATTGACCTCAAGCCCAAAGGGTTTTCTTGGAAATGCTCATAAAAAAACTTCAAAAGGCAGTTAAAAGAACTAGAAGAAACAAATGAGAAAGTAAATGAGAGGTGTACATGAAAGAGTCAACAATTTGGAAAAGGAAGGAAAAAAAAAACGTCTGAAGAAAACAGCGTCTTAAACAATGGAATTAACCAAATGGAAAAAAAAGATATATAAGAGATAACTGAAGAAAATCACACAGTAGAAATTAGAACAGGACAAATGGAAGCTAATGACTATGCAAGACAGCAAAAGTTAGTCAAATAAACTAAAATGAATTTTTTTTAAAGATGAAGAAAATGTGAAATACCACATTGGCAAAAGCCGACCTGGACAATAGATCCAGAAGAATTTAAAAATTATTCCCCTACCTGAAAGCCATGAGCAAAAAAAAAAAAAGAGCCTGGATAGCATTCTACAAGAGGTCATTAAGGAAAATTTAAGGAAAATTTCCCCAATATTCTAGAAACATAGGGGAAATACTCATTGAAAGATTCCATTCATCACCTTTGGAAAACATTCTCACAAAGAAAACCCCAAGAAATATTGTTGCAAAACTCTAAAACTATACTCTCAAGGAAAAAGTACCACAACCTTCCAGATAAAAATAATTCAAATATCAAGAAGCAACAGTCAACATTAACCAAGATCTGGCAGCTTCTACAATAAAGAATTAAAGGGTACCACATTCTGGAAGACAAAGGACCTAGGGTTATAATCAAGAATTACCTACCCATAAAGTCTCAGTCTAATCTATCAGGGGAAGAGATGGAGCTTCAATGAAGTAAGAGAATTTCACTTATTTCTACTTTAAAAAAAAAAAACAGAATTAGACAGAAAATTTAACCTACAAACACAGGATTTAAAAAAATCACAAAAAGAAAAATAGGGAGAAACACATATGTGCGCGTGTGTGTGTGTGTGTGTGTGTGTGAAATGAAAAAAGACATTAAAGGGTAGGAAAAGATATGTACTGAAAAAATAGGGACAGGGAGGTAAAATGGGACAATTAGTTCACATGAAAAGGTACAAAAGACCTATTACAATTGAGGAAAAGAAAGGAGGGGGATGAGCATGGTCTGAAGCTTCATCTCAATAGTTTCTGCTCTAAGAGCAAATAATTATCATTCAATTGGATATATAAAGTTATCTAATCCTATCAAAAAGGAGGAAGAGAAAGAGTAAAAGAAAATGAAGTGGCAGGATAGAAGGGACCACAAGAATGCTAAGGAAAAGTTAAGAGAGAGGGGGCGGGAGGGGGGATGGGGGGAGGGGGGGAAGGGTAATATAAAATAAGGCACTGAGTGGAGTGGGTTAAAAATCAACACTACTAACAGAAGGGGGAGGGGTAGTAGAAGGTAATGTACTGGATAGAGTGGGGAAAAACAGGAAGAAGGGCAGGGTGGAAAGAAAGAAGAAAAAATATAAACAGGAGAGAAAATAGGATTGGGGAAATAGAGAAATAATAACCCTAATTGTGAATGTCAATGGGATGATCTCTCTTTTAAAACAGAAACAAATAGCAGAGTGGATTAAATAACAGAATACTACAATATATTGTTCACAAGAAATACATTTGACACAGACAGACACAGAATAAAGCTAAAAGGCTGGAACAGAATTTATTATGCTTCAGCTGAGTAGAAAACGAATTGCAATGTAGCAATTCTGATCTCAGATAAAGCAAAAATAAAAAATACATCTTATTGAAAGAGATAAGGAGGAAAAATACATCTTGATAAAAGGTACCATTAATAATGAAGTTGTAATGAAACTAAATGTGTATGCAATACATAAAATAGTAGGCAAGCAAATTCATAGAGAAGATTTTAAGCCAGTTACAGGAAGAAATAGACAACATAATTATTCTAGCATGGAATCATAACCTTCCCCTCTCAGAATCAGACAAATCTAAGCACAAAATAAACAATAAACTAGGTAAATTAATGGGATCCCAAAACCTACACATAATAAACCTCTGGAGAAAACTGAAAAGGAACTGAAAGGAATACACCTGTCTCTCAGCAATATATGGAACATTCACAAAAAGTGACCATGTATTAGACCTCATAAACAAATGTAAAAAGAGCAGAAATCATAAATGCTTCCTTTTTAGACCACAATGCAATAAAAATAAATTCAATAAAGGACCATGGAAAGATAGACTAAAAAATCAATTAGAAATTAAACAATGTAATTCTAAAGAATGAATGGGTCAAACAACAAATCATAGAAACAATTCATTATTTCATCCAAGAGAATGACATCAGTGAGACAACATACCAAAACTTTTTGGGTACAGCCAAAGTAGTTCTCAGGGCAAATTTTATTTCTCTAAATAGCTACATAAATAAGATAGAGAAAAAGGAGATCAATGAATTAGGCATGCACCTAAAAAAAATCTAGAAAAAAGAACAAATTAGAAATCCTCAATTAAATACTAAATTAGAAATTCTGAAAATCAAAGGAGAGATTAATAACATCAAAACTAAGATAACTATTGAGCTAACAAATAAAAAACAGAGTTGATTTTATGAAAAACTAACAAAATAGATAAATCTTTAGTTAATTTGATTAGAAAAAGGAAAGAAGAAAAACAAATCATCAGCATCAAAAGTGAAAGGACTGAACTTACCACCAATGAAAAATAAATTAAAGAAATAAGTAGGAGCTATTTTGCCTAACTGTATAACAGATGACAGTCTAACTGAAATGGATGAATATTTAGAACAATATAAATTGTCCAGATTAACAGAGAATGAAATAAAATACTTAAATGATCCCATTTAAGAAAAATAAATTGAAAAATTCATTAATCAACTTCCTAATAAAAAATCTTGAGGGCCAGATAGATTCATAACTGAATTCTACCAAACATTTAAGGCACAGTTAATGCCAATATTATGTATTTCAAAAAGAGGCGAAGAAGTCCTTCCAAATCCCTTCTATGACACAAATATTGTACTGATACTTACACCAGGAAGAGCCAAAATAGAGAAAGAAAATTATAGACCAATCTCCCTAATGAATGCTGATGCAAAACTTTTAAATAAAATATTAACAACTTATCAGCAGGATATTACACTGTGACCAAGTGGGATTTAAACCAAGAATGTAGGGTTGGTTCAATATCAGAAAAACTATTTCTATCATGGACCATTTTAATAACAAAACCAACAGAAATCATATGTTATCTCAGTAAATGCAGAAAAAGCTTTTGACAAAATACAGCAAGAGATATAAAGATATGCATTACTTTGATTACATAAAATTATTTATTTTTGCACAAACAAAACCAACAGAAACAAGTTTAAAGAAAAATACAAATCTGGGGGAAAAATCATTTCAGCCAATATTTTTAATAAAGGTCTCATTTCTAACATATGTAAAGAACTGTAAATTTTATGAGAATACAAGGAATTGCCCAGTTGATAAATGGTCAAACGATATGAATAGACAATTTTCAAATAATGAAATTAAAACCATCTATGGTTATAGGAAAAAAATGCTCTAAATCACTCTAGATGGGAGAAATGCAAATTAAAGCAACTCTGAAGTATCACCTCATACCTGTCAGATTGGCTAAGATGACAGAAAAAGATAATGACAAATGTTAGAGGGAATGTGGAAAAACTGATACATTAATGCATTTTTGGTGGAGTTGTGAATTGATCCAACCATTATGGAGAGCAATCTGGAACTATGCCCAAAGGGCTACCAAACTGTGAATACTCTTTGACCCAGCAGTACCATTACTGTGTCTATATCTCAAGGAAATCATAAAGGAGGAAAAAGAACCCATATCCAAAAAAATTTGTAGTACCTCATTTTGTGGTAGCAAAGAATTGGAAAAGTAATGGGTGTCCATCAATTGACTAATGGCTAAACAAATTGTGGTCCATCAAGGTAATGGAATATTATTGTTTTATAAAAATGATAAACAAGCTGATTACATAATAGTCTGGAAAGATTTACATGAACAGAGGCTGAGTGAAACAAGCAGCCCTAGGAATACATTGTACACAATAACAAGAATGTGTGATAATCAATTATGAAAGGCTTGGCTTTTCTCAGTGGTTCAGTGATTCATAGCCTTCCCAATAGACTTCGTACAGAAAATGCCATCTGCTTCCAGAAAAAAAGATCTAAGGAAACTAAATATAAATCAACACATAACTATGTTCACTTCTTTTTTCCCTGTTTTTTTTAAATCTCTCCCATGATTTTTTGTTTTTGCTCTGATTCTTCTCTTCCAATATGATTCATAAAGCTATGTGTATTAAAGATAAACTACACATTGCAGTGTCAGGTGCAAATAAAATAATTGGAAATTAAGGGGATGTTCATCACTTGGGAAATGCCTTAATGAACTATGATATATGCTTGTGATTGAATATTATTATTCTCTGAGGAATTATGAGGAATGATTTCTGAGAGCATCCTATGAGAAAAATAATCCCTGGAAATTTCTCCATGAACTAAAGCAAAATGAAATATATTGTGTAAAAAGTAATAGCACTATTCTGGAATGACCAGTTGTAAATGTCTTTGCTACTCTTAGTAACATAATCATGAATGATTACTCTAAAGGACTTGTGATGAAAACTCCTATCCCTACAAAGAAGAAACAGATTATGTGAATACAAATGGAAACATTCTCTCTCTGCATCTAGCTATCTCTGTGTCTCTCTGTCTCTGTCTCTCCCACCCCCTACCCCCCATCCTTTCTCTCTTTTAACTTAATTTTTCTTGAGAGTTTTTATTTTAATTAGGGAGGAGATCTGTTTTCTTTCACGTTGACGTCTATGGACTTGTTTTATTATTATTATAGCTTTTTATTTACAAGATATATGCATGAGTAATTTTTCAGCACTGACCCTTGCAAAACCTTCTGTTCCAACTTTTCCCCTCCTTCCCCCCCTCTCTTCCCCCAGATGGCAAGTAGAAAACACAAGTTAAATATGTTAAAGTATATGTTAAATACAATATATGTATGCATAGTTATTTTGCTGAACAAGAAAAATCAAATTTAGAACTAAAGTAAAATTAACCTGAGAAGGAAATAAAAAATGCCAGCAGACAAAAACAGAGGGAATGAAAATATTATGTTGTGGTTCACACTCCTTCCCCAGAGTTCTTTCACTGGGTATAGTTGGTTCTCTTCATTATTGAACAAATGAAACTGATTTGATTCAGCTCATTGTTGAAGAGAGACACGTCCATCCAGAATTTATCATCATATATATTGTTGTTGAAGTATATAATGATCTCCTGGTCCTGCACATTTTACTCAGCATCAATTCATGTAAGTCTCTCCAGCCCTTTCTGAAATCATCCTGCTGGTCATTTCTTAAAGAACAATAATATTCCACAACATTCATATACCACAATTTATTCTGCAATTCTCCAATTGATGGGCATCCATTCAGTTTCCAGCTTCTAGCCACTACAAACAGGGCTGCCACAAACATTCTTGCACATATGGGTCCCTTTCCCTTCTTTAAGATCTCTTTGGGATATAAGCTGGATCAAAGTGGATGCACAGTTTAATAACTTTTTGAGCATAGTTCCAAATTGCTCTCCAGAATGGCTGGAAATATTCACAATTATACCAGCAATGTATCAGTCCCAGTTTTCCCACATCCCCTCCATCATTCAGCATTTTCTTTTCCTGCCATCCTAGCCCAATCTAAGAGGTGTTCAATGGTATCTCAGAGTTGTCTTAATTTGCATTTCTCTGATTAATAATGACATGAAGCATCTTTTCATATGGCTAGAAATGGTTTCCATTTCTTCATCTGAAAATCATCTGTCCGTATTCTTTGACCATTTATCAATTGGAAAATGGCTTGATTTCTTATAAATTAGAGTCAATTTTCTATATATTTTGGAAATGAGGCCTTTATCAGAACCTTTGACTGTAAAAATGTTTTCCCACTTTATTGTATCCCTTCTAATCTTGTCTGCATTAGTTTTGTTTGTACAAAAGCTTTTTAATTTGATATAATCAAGATTTTCTATTTTGTGATCAATAATAAGCTCTAGTTCTTCTTTGGTCACAAATTCCTTCCTCTTCCACACATCTGAGAGGTAAACTATCCTATGTTCTTCTGATTTATTTATAATCTCATTCTTTACGGTTAGATTATGAACCCATTTTGACCTTACCTTGGTGTGTGGTGTTAAGTGTGGGTTAATGCCTACTTTCTGCCATACTAATTTCCAATTTTCCCAGCAGTTTTTGTCAAATAGTGAATTCTTGTCCCAAAAGCTGGGGTCTTTGTGTTTGTCAAACACTAGATTATTAAAGTTAGTGACTATTTTGTCCTGGGAACTTAACCTATTCCAATGATCAACTAGTCTATTTCTTAGCCAATACCAAAAAGTTTTGGTGACTGCTGTATTATAATATAGTTTTAGTTCTGGTACAACTAGGCCACCTTCATTTGATTTTTTTTTTCATTAGTTCCCTTGAAAATCTTGACTTTTTCTTCTTCCAGAAGAATTTTGTGGTTATTTTTTCTGGGTCCTTAAAATAGTTTTTTGGGAGTCTGATTGGTATAGCACTAAATAAATAGATTAATTGAGGCAGTAATATCATCTTTATTATATTTCCTTTACCTATCCAAGAGCACTTAATAGTCTTCCAATTGGCTAGATCTGACTTTATTTGTATGGAAAGTGTTTTATAGTTCCTGACTTTCCCTTGGCAGATAGATTCCCAAATATTTTTATAGTATCATCAGTTACTTTAAAAGGAATTTCTCTTTGTATTTCTAACTGTTGGATTTTGTTAGTGATATATAAGAATGTTAATGACTTATATGGGTTTATTTTGTTTCCTGCAACTTTGCTGAAATTGTGAATTATTTTATTAGCTTTTTAGTAAAATCTCTGGGGTTCTCTAAGTGTATCATCATATTATCAGCAACAAGTGATAATTTGGTTTCCTCATTACCTACTCTAATTCCTTTAATCTCTTTCTCAGCTCTTATTGCTGAAGCTAGAATTTCTAATACACTATTGAATAGTAATGGTGATAGTGGGAAACGTTTCACTCTTGATATTTTTGGGAATGGTTCCAGTTTATCCCCATTACATATAATGCTTACTGATGGTTTTAAATAGATGCTACTGAATATTTTAAGGAAAAGTTTGTTTATTTCTAAACCCTCAAGTGTTTTTAATAGGAATAGATGTTGGATTTTATCAAATGCTTTTTATGCATCTATTGAGATGATCATATGGTCTTTGTTAATTTGGTTATTGATATAGTCAATTATGCTAATAGTTTTCGTAATATTGAACCAGCCCTGAATTCCTAGTATAAATCCTACTTGGCCATGATGTATTTTTTTCTCTAAATTAAGCAAATTTAATAATCATCAAATTTATTAATTTCGACAGTGAATTTAGTAATCTACTACCTCTAGCTCCCATGGCATTATATCATTTACTGAAACAGCAGTATCTTTTACTTCTTTTTTTTCCAATGACCTTTTATTTGCAGCTTATATGTATGGGTAACTTTACAGCATTGACAATTGCCAAACCTCTTGTTCCAATTTTTCCCCTCCTTCCCCCCACTTCCTCCCCCAGATGGCAGGATGACCAGTAGATGTTAAATATATTAAAATATAAATTAGATACACAATAAGTATACATGTGGTCATGGTGTATTATATGGGGATGATTTTCTGTAATCTTTTTGCTAATATTTTATTTAATATTTTAGCATCAATATTCATTAGGGAGATTGTTCTATAATTTTCTTTCTCTGTTTTCAACCTACCTGGTTTAGATATCAGTACCTTGTCTGTGTCATAAAAGGAATTTGGTAGGAGTCCTTCATTCCCTATTTTTTTTTTAAATAGTTTATATAACATTGGAGCTAATTGTTCTTTAAATGTTTGGTAGAATTCACATGTAAATCCATCTGGTCCTGAGGATTTTTTCTTAGGGAGTTATTAATAGCTTGTTCTATTTCTTTTTTTTAAAATGGGACTATTTAAGCCATTTACTTCCTCTTTTGTTAATCTGGACAACCTATATTTTTGGAGGTAGTCATCTATTTCAGTTAGGTTCTCAAATTTATTGGCATAAAGTTGGGCAAAGTAACTCTGTATTATTGCTCTAATTTCCTCTTCATTGGTGGAAAGTTCTCCCTTTTCATTTTTAAGAGTAACAATTTGATTTTCCTCTTTCCTTTTTCTAATCAAATTTACCAAAGGTTTATCTATTTTATTGGATTTTTCATTCTTGGTTTTATTTATTAATTCAATAGTTTTTTTTACTTTCAATTTTATTATTTTCTCCTTTTAATTTTAGAATTTCAAGTTTATTATTTGATTGGGGGGGTTAATTTGCTCTTTTTCTAGCTTTTTAAGTTGCAAGCCCAATTCATTGATCTTCTCTTTCTCTATATAAAATTTCCCCTTATTACCACTTCAGCTGCATCCCACAAACTTTGGTATGTTGTCTCATTGTTGTCATTCTCTTGGGTGAAATTATTAATTGTGTCTATGATTTGCTTTTTCCCCATTCATGTTTTAGGATGAAATTATTTAATTTTATCAAATTACATTTTGGTCTATTTACCTCTAGCTTTTTGTTTAATGTAGTTTTTATTGCATCGTGATTTTAAAAGAAAGCATTTACTATTTCTGCCTTTCTGCATTTAATTTTGAAGGCTTTATATTCTAATATATGTTCAATTTTTGTAAAAGCTCCATGGAGTGCTGAGAAGAAAATGTACTCCTTTCTGTCTCCATTCAGTTTTCTCCAAAGATCTATCAAACTTAACTTTTCTAATATTCTATTTGCCCCTTTAACTTCTTTCTTATTTGTTTTGTGGTTTGATTTATCTAATTCTGAGAGTGCAAGGTTGACATCTCCCACTATGATAATTTTGCTGAAAATTTCTTCTTGCAACTCTCTTAACTTCTCCTTTAGGAATTTAGATGCTATTCCACTTGGTGCATATATGTTTAGTATTGATAATTGCTTCATTGTCTATGCCACCCTTTAACAAGATATAGTTTCCTTCCTTATCTTTTTTAATTAGATCAATTTTTGCTTTTGCTTGACCTGAGAAAAGGATGGCTATCCCTGCTTTTTTAACTCCCCGTGAAGCATAATAGTTTCTGCTTCAGCCTTTGACCTTTTCTCTGTATGTATCTCCCTGTTTTAAAATGTGTTTCCTGTAAACAACATATTGTAAGGTTCTGACTTTGGATCTAGTCTGCTATCTGCCTCCACTTTATGGGAGAGTTCATCCCATTCACATTTATGGCTAAAACTACTAATTCTGTATTTCCTGCCATTTTATTATCCCCAGATCATGCTTTTGTTTTTCTTTTTTTCCTTACTGCCCTCCAGTATTAAACTTATGGGTACCACTTGCCTCTTGCAGCACTCCCTCTTTAGAATCCCTCCAAACTTCTTTGAGTCCCTTCTCCTTTTTTATACTTTTCCCTTATTACTCTTTTCCTTTTCCATTTTTTCTCCCACTTTTTAAAGAGATGAGAAAAGTTTCTCTGTAAATAAATATGTTTAATATTTTCTCTTTTAGCCAAATCTGATGAGAGTAAGATTCACACAATGTTCCGCCCCCTCCCTATATTACCTCAGATATGAAAGGTTCCCTTTGCCTCTCTATGGGATGTAATTTCCCTCTTTTTACCTCCCCTTTACCCTTTTTCTGATACTATCCCCTTTCTACTTCTACTTCCTTTTTTTGGAATTATACAGTAAAATCAAGTTATACATACGCTCTTTATGTATGCCCATAATATAAATACAGTTCTTTTTTTTTGTTTGTTTTGTTTTATTATAGTAACTTTTTATTGACAAAATCCATGCCAGGGTAATTTTTTTTACAGCATTATTCCTTGCACTCACTTCTGTTCCGATTTTTCCCTCCACTCTCCACCCCTCCCCTAGATGGCAAGCAGTCCTATATGTGTTGAATATGTCCTAGTGTATCCTAGATACAATGTATGTGTGCAGATCCAAACAGTTTTCTTATTGTACAGGAAGAATTGGATTCAGAAGGTAGAAATAACCCGGGAAGAAAAATAAAAATGCAAACAGTTTACATTCATTTCCCAGTGTTTTTTTTTTCTTTGGGTGTAGCTGCTTCTGTCCATCATTGATCAATTGAAACTGAATTAGGTCTCCTTGTCAAAGAAATCCACTTTCATAAGATTACATCTTCATACAGTATCGTTGTTGACATATGTAATGATCTCTTGGTTCTGCTCATTTCACTTAGCATCAGTTCATGTAATGCTCTCCAAGGTTCTCTGTATTCATCTTGCTGGTCATTTCTTACAGAACGATAATATTCCATAACATTCATATACCACAATTTACCCAACCATTCTCAAGTTGATGGGCATCCACTCAGTTTCCAGCTTCTAGCCACTACAAACAGGGCTGCCACAAACATTTTGGCACATACTGGTCCCTTTCCCTTCTTTAGTATCTCCTTGGGGTATAAGCCCAGTAGAAACACTGCTGGATCAAAGGGTATGCACAGTTTGATAACGTTTTGGGTATAATTCCAGATTGCTCTCCAGAATGGTTGGATTCGTTCACAGCTCCACCAACAATGTATCAGTGTCCCAGTTTTCCCGCATCCCCTCCAACAATGATCATTATTTTTTCCTGTCATCTTAGCCAATCTGACAGGTGTGTAGAGGTATCTCAGAGTTGTCTTAATTTGCATTTCTCTGATTAATAATGATTTGGAACATTCTTTCATATGAGTGATAATGATTTCAATTTCATCATCTGAAAATTGTATGTTCATATCCTTTGACCATTTATCAATTGGAGAATGGCTTGGTTTCTTATAAATTAGAGTCAATTCTCTCTATATTTTGGAAATGAGGCCTTTATCAGAACCTTTAACTGTGAAGATGTTTTCCCAGTTTGTTGCTTCCCTTCTAATCTTGTTTACATTAGTTTTGTTTGTACAGAAGCTTTTTAATTTGATGTAATCAAAATTTTCTATTTTGTGATCAATAATGGTCTCTAGTTCGTCTTTAGTCACAAATTTCTTCCTCTTCCACAAGTCTGAGAGATAAACTATCCTATGTTCCTCCAATTTGTTTATAATCTCGTTCTTTATGTCTAAATCATGGACCCATTTTGATCTTATCTTGGTATACGGTGTTAAGTGTGGGTCCATGCCTAATTTTTGCCATACTAATTTCCAGTTATCTCAACAGTTTTTGTCAAATAATGAGTTCTTATCCCAAAAGTGAGGATCTTTGGGTTTGTCAAACACTAAATTGCTATAGTTGACTATTCTGTCTTGTGTACCTAACCTGTTCCACTGATCAACTAATCTATTTCTTAGCCAATACCAAATGGTTTTGGTGACTGCTGCTTTATAATATAGTTTTAGATCAGAATTTACAGCTAGGCCACCTTCATTTGATTTTTTTTTTCATTAATTCTTTTGAGATTCTTGACCTTTTATTATTCCATATGAATTTTGTTGTTATTTTTTCTAGATCATTAAAATATTTTCTTGAAAGTCTGATTGGTATAGCACTAAATAAATAGATTAGTTTAGGGTGTATTTTCATCTTTATTATATTCGCTCGACCTATCCAGGAGTACTTGATATTTTTCCAATTGTTTTAAGTCTGACTTTATTTGTGTGGAAAGTTTTTTGTAATTTAGCTCATATAATTCCTGACATTCCTTTGGTAGATAGATTCCCCAAATATTTTATGCTGTCGACAGTTATTCTGATGGAATTTCTCTTTGTATCTCTTGCTGTTGGATTTTGTTGGTGATGTATAAAAATGCTGAGGATTTATGGGGATTTATTTTATAACCTGCAACTTTGCTAAAGTTATGGATTATTTCTAATAGCTTTTTTGTAGAACCTCTAGGGTTCTCTAAGTATACCATCATATCATCTGCAAAGAGTGATAGTTTGGTTTCCTCACTGCCTATTCTGATTCCTTTAATCTCTTTCTCGACTCTTATTGCCGAGGCTAGTGTTTCCTAATACAATATTGAATAATAATGGTGACAGTGGGCACCTTCTTCCTCAGATCTTACTGGGAAGATTCCAGTTTTCCCCATTGCATAAGATGCTTACTGATGGTTTTAAATATATGCTGACTATTTTAAGAAAAGTCCATTTATTCCTATACTCTCAAGTGTTTTTATTAGGAATGGATGTTGGATTTTATCAAATGCTTTTTCTGCATCTATTGAGATGATCATATGGTTTTGTTAGTTTGCTTATTGATATAGTCAATTATGCTAATAGTTTTCTAATATATTGAACCAGCCCTGCATTCCTGGTATAAATCCTACTTGATCATAGTGTATTATCACTGGGGATGATTTTCTGTAATCTTTTTGCTAATATTTTATTTAAGATTTTAGCATCAATATTCATTAGAGAGATTGGTCTAGAATTTTCTTTCTCTGTTTTCAGCCTACCTGGTTTAGGTATCAGTACCATGTCTGTGTTGTAAAAGGAGTTTGGTAGGACTCCTTCAGTCCTTATTTTTTCAAATAGTTTATATAGCATTGGGGTTAATTGCTCTTTAAATGTTTGGTAGAATTCACCTGTAAATCCATCTGGTCCTGGGGATTTTTTCTTAGGGGAGTTGGTTAATAAACTTTTCTATTTCTTTTTCTAAGATGGGACTATTTAGGATATTTACTTCTTCCTCTGTTAATCTGGGCAAGCTATATTTTTGAAGGTATTCTTCCATTTCATTTAAGTAGTCGAATTTATTGCCATAAAGTTGGGCAAAATAATTCCTAATTATTGCTCTAATTTCCTCTTCATTAGTGGAAGGTCTCCCTTTTCATTTTTAAGACTAACACTTTGATTTTCCTCTTTCCTTTTTTAAATCAGATTTAATAAGGTTTGTCTATTTTGTTGGTTTTTTCATAGAACCAACTCTTAGTTTTATTAATTAATTCAATAGGTTTTTTTACTTTCAATTTTATTGATCTCTCCTTTTATTTTTAGAATTTCAAGTTTAGTGTTTGACTGGGGTTTTTTAATTTGTTCCTTTTCTAGCATTTTTAGTTGCAAGCCCAATTCGTTGACCTTCTCGTTCTCTACTTTATGCAAGTAAGCCTCTAGAGATATGAAATTTCCCCTTATTACCGCTTTGGCTGCATCCCACATATTTTATATGATGTCTCATTATTGTCATTTTCTTGGGTAAAGTTATTAATTATGTCTATGATTTGCTGTTTCACCCAATCATTCTTTAGTATGAGATTATTTAGTTTCCAATTATTTTTTGGTCTACTTTCCCCTGGCTTTTTGTTGAGTGTAATTTTTATTGCATTGTGGTCTGAAAAGAATGCATTCACTATTTCTGCCTTACTGCATTTGAGTTTGAGGTTTTTAATGTCCTAATATATGGTCTATTTTTGTATAGGTTCCATGAACTGCTGTAAAGAAAGTGTACTCCTTTCTGTCTCCATTTCGTTTTCTCCAGAGGTGTATCATATCTAACTTTTCTAGTATTCTATTTACCTCTTTGACTTCTTTCTTATTTATTTTGTGATTTGATTTATCTAATTCTTAGAGTGCAAGGTTAAGATCTCCCACTATTATAGTTTTGCTATCTATTTCTTCTTGCAGCTCTTTTAATTTCTCTTTTAAGAAATTAGATGCTACACCACTTGGTGTATATATGTTTAATACTGATAGTGCTTCATTATTTATGCTGCCCTTTAGCAAGATATAGTGCCCTTCCTTATCTCTTTTAATTAGATCAATTTTTGTTTTTGCTTGATCTGAGATCAGGATGGGTACCCCTGCTTTTTTGATTTCATCTGAAGCATAGTAGATTTTGCTCCATCCTTTTACCTTTATTCTGCATGTATCTCCCTGCTTCAGGTGTGTTTCCTGTAAACAACATATTGTAGGATTCTGGCTTTTAATCCATTCTGCTATTCTCTTCCTCTTTATGGGGGAGTTTACCCCGTTCACATTTTTGGTTAAAATTACCAATTCTGTATTACTTGCCATCTTGTTAACCCCTATTTATGCTTTTCTCCTTCTTTTCCCCCTTACCCAATCCTTCCCAGTATTAAACTTGTGACCACCAGTTGCTTCTCACAGCCCTCCCTTTTTAGTATCCCTCCTCCCCACCTTAAAGTTCCTCCCCCTATCTTACTCCTTTCCCTCTCAGTTTCTGTATTCCCTTCTGCTTAGCTTATTCCTTCCCTTTTCACTTTTCCCTTCTCACTTTTCAATGAGATGGGAGAAGTTTCACTGTATATTGCATATGTCTAAACTTTTTTCTCTTAAAGTCAATTCTTATGGCAGTAAAATATCCACTATATTCATCCCCCTCCATTCTTTCTCTCAGATATAATAGGTTTCCTTTGCCTCTTTGTAAGATATAGTACCCCCACTTTACCCTTTTCTAATACAATGTCCTTTCCACCTCTAATTTCTAGAACAAGGTATACATGTATTTTTTATACATCTTTATAACAGAAATATAGTTCCCAAGATTTCTTTTTACCTTTTTAGGTTTTCTTGAGTTCTATATTTGAAGATCAAACTTCTTGTTAAGTTCTGGTTTTACCAAAAATAGGTGAAATTCACTTATTTCGTTGAATGACCATCTTCTTCCCTGGAAAAAGATGCTCATTCTGGCTAGATGAGATTATTTTGGTTGCATACCTAGTTCCTTAGCCTTTTGGAATATCATATTCCAGGCCCTTCGATCTTTTAATGTGGATGCTGCTAGATCTTGGGTGATCCTTATTGTTGCTCCTTTATATTTGAATTGGGTTTTTCTAGCCACTTTGAGTACTTTTTCCTTTGCTTGAGGGTTCTGGCATTTGGCCACTATATTTCTTGGTGTTTTGATTTTAGGATCCATTTCAGTGGGTGATCGATGAATCCTTTCAATGTCTATTTTACCCTCTGTTTCTATGACTTCTGGGCAGTTCTCTTTGATAATTTCCTGGAAAATAGTGTCCAGGCTCTTTTTTCATCGTATTTTCTGGGAGTCAATGATTCTCAGATTGTCTCTCTAGACCTGTTTTCCAGGTCTGTTGTTTTCCTAGAAGGAATTTCACATTTTCTCCATTGTTTGGTTTTTTGGTCTTGCTTGACTGATTCTTCTTGTCTCGCTTAGGTCATTCAATTCCATTTTGTTCTATTCTTATTTTCAATGAAGTGTTTTCTTCACTCACTTTTTTTATATCTTTTTCTAATTGTCCAATTTGTTCCATGGAATGTTTTTCCATTTCGCCAATTTTATTCTTTAGAGCGCCATTTGCTGTTTCCAGTTCACTAATCCTATTTTTCAAGGATTTGTTTTCTTTATCCACTCTGTCTTTAAACGAGTGGAATGACTTCTCCAGACTCTCTTGCCAAGCCTCCCTCTCCTTTTCGCATTTTTCTTCTAGTTCTCTTGTGAGAGCCTTTTTAATTTCTTCTTTGAGATTCATCTGTGCTGAGGAACAGATGATCTCCTCCTGTGGGGATTCACTTGAAGATAATCTGTTTTTAGTCTCCTCAGGGTTTGGAGTCTGTTTTCTGTCTGTATAAAAAGCTGTCAATCATTAAAGTCCTTTTAACTTTTTGCTCATTGTCAGAGAAGAATCAGAGACAAACTAGCAAAGAAAAAAAGGAAGAAAACCCCAAATGAAATCTGCTTTTTTTGGGGGAGGGGCTGGATGGCGTTACCGAGCTTCCGCTACAGACTGCAGGGGCAGCAGCGAGGCACTAGCAGGACTGTGTTGTGCCTGTGCACTGAGACTCTGAGAGCATGCTGAGACGCTGTGGGGGAGGGGTGGCCAGTCTCAAGGAACTCCAGCTGTTTGTCGTTGTATTCTTCACCCCTAGTGTTTTTAGCTTCTCTGCTGGGCTACTGACTTGCTGCCAGGGCAAAGTATCCAATCCGGTAGTAAAGCTCTCCTGCAGAGACGGCTGAGATCACACCCCAACCCCTCCGGTCTGCTAGGCTGTAGGGCGGCCTTGACTCCCCACTGCTGCTGCCCCTCAGCCTGTGCCCGATCAAAACCATCCTGCCCTAGCAAAAAATAGCCTTTCCTGGCAATCTCTTTTTTTTTTTAAATTTAATAGCCAATTTACAGGATTATGCATGGGGTAACTTTCCCGCTTAAAATTGAAACCTCTTGTTAATTTTTCCTCACCCCCACCCCTCCCGTGGGATGACCAGTAGATGTTAAATATTTAAAATCTTAGATACAAATAAGTATACATGACCAAAGGTTTTTTGCTGCCCAAAAAATTAGACACTGAAATATTGTACAATTGCTTGGAAATAAAAATGCGGTGTGCAAAAAAGGTTGGATTCAATGTAAGGTTTTAGTTCTACCGAGTTCTTTTTCTGGGCTAGCTAGTTCAGTTCATTCTTCCATTAGAAATGATTTGGTTGATCTCGTTGCGAGGATGGCCTGGTCCATCGAACTGGTCATCATATAGTATTTTTTGGTATATAATGATCTCCTGGTTGCCCAAATTTTCCTCCATCGGTTTGTAAATCTCCACCCGAAATCATCCTGTTGGTCATTTCACAGAACAGTTATTCATTTTCATATACCCAAATTTTTTCATTTAACTGGTGGACATCCATTCAGTTTCCAGTTTTACCACTACAAAGGGCTGCCACAAACATTTGTGCCAACGGTCCCTTTCTTTCTTTATAATCTCTTTTGGGAATTAAGCCCAGTAGTAACACTGGGATCAAAGGGTATGCACAGTTTGATAAGTTTTGAATAGTTCAAACTACTCTCCAAAATGGTTGGATTCGTTCCCAAACTCCACCAACAATGCATCAATGTCCCAATTTTCCCCATCCCCTCAACAATCATCATTATTTTTTCCTGTCATCTTAGAATCACAGGTGTGTGGTGTATCTTAGAGTTGCAATTTGCATTTTCCTGTTTAATGACTTGCAAATGTTTTTCATATGACTAGAAATAGTTTCAATTTCTTCATCTGAAATTTCCAGTTCTTTGCCATTTTTAATTGGAGAATGGCTTGATTTTTTATAAATTAAATTAATTCTCTATATATTTTTAGAAATGGGGGCCTTTATGAACCTTTGACTGTAAAAATATTTTCCCAATTTTTGCTTCCTTCTAATCTTGTTGCATTATTTTGTTTGTACAAAAACTTTTCAGTTTTTATAATCGAAATTTTCTATTTTGTGATCAGTAATATCTTGTTCTTTTGGTCATAAGACCTTCCCTTCCCGGTCTGGGGGGTCTATCCTGTGTTCCTCTAATTTATTAATAATTTTTCTTTATGCTAGGTCTGAACCCATTTTGACCTTATTTTTGGTGTCAGTGTTAAGTATGGATCAATGCCTAGTTTCTGCCATATTACTTTCCAATTTTCCCACAATTTTATCAAACATGTTCTTATCCCAAAGCTGGGGTCTTTGGGTTTTTAAAGACTAGGTTGCTATTTTGTTGACTGTTTTTTCCCTTAACCTAATCTATTCCACTGATCAACTAATCTATTCCTTAAAACCAAATAGTTTTGGTAACTGCTTCTATAATATAATTTTAGATCTGGTACCTAAGCCACCTTCGTTTTTTTTCATTAATTCCCTTGAAATTCTTGTTTTGTTTTGCCATATAACTTTGTTGTTTTTTTCTGGTCATTAAAATAGTTTTTGGGGTCTGATTGGTTGCCTAAATAAATAGATTAGTTTAAATTTTCATCTTTATATATTTGCTCCCTTATCCAAGAGCATTTAATATTTTCAATTGGTTAGATCAGACTTAATTTGTGTGAAAAGTGGTCTGTAATTTTTATAAAGTTTCTGATTTTCCCTTGGCAGACAATTCCTAAATATTTTTATATCGTGTTAATTTAAATGGGTTTCTTTTAATTCTGACTTTGGTTTTTTTATATATATAAGAAGAATTGTGACTTATGGGGTCTATTTTTATAAACAAACAACTTTGCTAAAGTTTAATTATTTCTAATAACTTTTTTGGGAATCTCTGGGTTCTCTAAGTATACCATCATTCATCGGCAAAAAGTGATAATTTGGTTTTCCTCCCTGCCTATTTTATTCCTTTAATCTCTTTCTCAGCTCTTATTCTAAAGCTGCGTTTCTAATACAATATTAAATATAACGGTGATGTGGCAACCCCTTTCCTCAGATCTTATTGGGAATGGTTGCAGTTTGTCTCCTTTAATATGATGCTTACTGATGGTTTTAAATAGACTTTGTTATTTTAAGGAAAAGTCCATTTTTCTTCTCAAATATTTTTAATAGGAATGGATGTTGGATTTTATCAAATGCTTTTTCTGCATCTATTGGATGATCATATGGTTTTTTTTTTGGTTATTAAAAATGGCAATTATTTGATAGTTTCCTAATATTGAACCAGCCCTGCACCGGTATTCCTACTTGTCATAGTGTATTATCTTGGAATGATTTTTTAGTCTTTTTAATTCTTATTTAATTTTTGCATCAAAATGATTAAGGGAGTTGGACTTAATTTTTCTTTCTCTGTTTTTCAGCGTCGTGGTTTGGTATATACCATGTCTTTAAGAAGAATTTGGTGGACTCCTAATTTCCTATTTTATAAATAATTAGCATTGGGAAGTGTTTTAAAGTTTGGAGAATTAATGTAAATATCTGGTCCGGGGTTTTTTCTTGGGATTGTTTGGTCCTTTCTTTCTTTTTTCTAAATGGGACCTTTTCAAACAATTTACTTCCCCTTTTTAAGTCTAAATTTTTTTTAAGGGATCATCCATTTCATAGGATCAAATTTATTGGCATAAGTTGGCAAAAAACTCCTTTTTTCCTAATTTCCTCTTCATTGGTGGAAAGTTTCCTTTTTCATTTTAAGTCTACTAATTTCATTTTCCTCTCTTTTTCAATCAGATTTACCAAGGGCTTTATCTATTTTATTGGCTTTTGATAGAACCAACTCTTACTTTTTTATTAATTAGTTAATATTTTTTTTACTTTCAATATTTTTAATTTCTCCCCAATTTTTTTCCAATTTGTATTTGATTGGGGTTTTTTTTGGTCTTTTTTGTTTTTTAGTTTTGCAAGCCAATTCATTAATCTTTTCTTTCTCTGTTTTTATTCAAGTAAGCCTCTAAGGATTAAAATTCCTCTTATTACCCTTTGGCTGCATCCCCACAAATTTTGGTTGATGTCTCATCATTGTCATTATCTTATGAAATTTTTTTTATCTATAATTTGCTGCTTCACCCAATCATTCTTTAAGATGAGATTCTTTACTTTCCAATTCCTTTTGGTCTATTTCCCCTAACTTTATGTTGAATGTAATTTTTATTGCATCATGTCTGAAAAAGAAAGCATTTACTATTTCTGCTTTCTTGCATTTTAATTTTAAGTTTTTATTCCTTAATATGGTCAATTTTAATAGGTTCCATGAACTGCTGGAAGAAATTATTCCTTTCATCTCCATTCGATTTTCTCAAAAGATCAGACATACCTAATTTTTCTAATATTCTTTTACTTCTTTAATTTCTTTCTTATTTGTTTTGTGGTTTGTTTGTCTAATTCGAGGTGCAAGGTTGGATCTCCTCATTACAGTTTTGTTGCCTATTTCTTCTTGAACCTCTTAACTTCCTCCTTTGGAGTTGGATGCCACCCGGTGCATATTTTTTTAATATTGATTTGCTTCGTTGTTTTCTCCCTTTGCAGGATGTAGTTTCCTTCCTTATCTCTTTTAATTAGATCCAATTTTCTTTTGCTTGATCGAGATAAGGATGGTACCCCTTTTTATTCACCTGAAGCTAATGATTTTGCTCCTCCTTTTCTTTTTTACTCTTTGTATTCCCTGCTTTAAATGTGTTTCTTGTAAACAACATATTGGGGGTTCTGACTTTTGATCAGTCTCTGCCTCCTCTTTTGGGGAGTTCATCCCATTCCATTTCGTTAGAATTACTAAATCTTTTTCCTCCCATCCCTTAACCCCAGATTATGCTTTTTTTCTTGCCTCCCCAACCCTCTTTCCCCCTTTTTAAACTTATGTCCCCTCTTGATCACAATGTTATCTTCTTTATAATCCCCCCTCCCCCCCCTTTGGGTTTTTTCCCCTTCCTTCCCTTATTACTCTTTTCTTTTCCCTTTTTTCCTCTCCCCGTTTTTAATGAAGCTAGAGATAATTTTCTCAAAACAAATGTCAATTATTTTTCTTTAGCCAACTCTGATGAGGTAAGATTCACACAATTTCTTCCCCTCTCTAAGTTCCCTCAGATATGATAAGTTTCCTTTGCCTCTTTGTGGATTGGTTTCCCTCTTTTTTTCCCTCCTTCCCCTTATTCTGCCATCATCCTTTTCCATATCTCTTCCCTTTTTTATTTATATCAGTACAATCAAATTAACTGAATTCTTTTTGATATCCACAACAAATACAATTCTCAAAATTATTTTTTACCTTTTCTGCATCTTTGGTTCTATAGAATCAAAATTTTTGTTTTTAGTTCTGGTTTTTTCTTCAGAAACAAATGGAATTCATTTGTTTCATTAAATTCCATCTTCTTCCCTGGAAGAAAATGCTCACTTAACTGGGTAGTTTATTCTTGGCCATCCAAGTTTTTTTTTAAATATCATATTCCAGGCCCTTCTTTCCTTTTTGAAGGCAGCCAGTTTGGGTCCTTATTGTGCATCTCGGTATTTAAATGTTTTTTTTTGCTGTTGAAAAATTTTTTTTAATCTGATAGTTCTGAAATTTTGCCACAATATTCTTGGGGTTTTATTTTAGGGTTCCTTTCAGAAGGTGTTCATGAATTCTTTCAATGCGTATTTTTTCGTTCTACTACATCTGGGCAGTTCTCTTTGATTTTCTTGTAAAAATAGTATCTAGGCTCTTTTTTCATCAAGTTTTCGGAAAGTCCAATAATCCTCAGATTATCTCCTAGATCTATTTTCCAATCTGTCGTTTTGCATAGATAATTCATGTTTTTTTCAGTTTGTCATTTTTTTGTTTTGTTTGATTCTTGCTGTCTCAATGAATCATTGTTTCTATTTGTTAGTTCTAATTTTAAAATTATTTTTCTTCATTAGCTTTTTTACTTCTTTCTGTATATGTCAATTGAGTTTTAAATGTATTGTTTTGTTTTGGGAATTTTTTCCATTTCACTAATTTTTTTTTTAGTGAATTATTTTCTTTTTCAATTCCACAGTCCTACTTTCTTGAGTGTTCTTTGTCTTTTCCAATTCACAGATCCTCTTTCTTGAAGTTCTCTGTCTTTTCCATTCACAAATCCTACTTTTGTGAATTCTTAATTTTTTAATTCACAATTCTTTCTTTCCTGAATTTTTTTTTTTTAATTCACCAATTTTGTTTCCCTGCCTTTGGGAATTTTTAACTTTTCAATTTGTATTTCAGGAATTGTTCCTCTCTTGTAAGGCTTCTCCCTTTCCCATTTTCTTCTAACTCTCTTTTGGAAATTTTTATCTCTTCTTAGAGCACCATTGGGAGGACCTCTGATGCAATTTTGGTGTTTGAATCTCTTAGGTTTCTGACCTCTTTTTCTGAATAAACTGTTGATGGTTCTTTACTTTTATTCATGTTTAAAGCCTTTAGGGTATGTCTCCTAGGCAAGGGGGTTCCCTTCCTCTCAAACAGGGAGGATTAAAGTTTCTGGCTCGGGTTTGGGGTACTCTGGTGATCTTCCTTCCCCAACAGGAAGGGATTCGCCTGGCCGAGCTATTGGGTGCCGTTGGGCTGTGTGGGTTGCTTGCCCTCGGCTAGAGACAATGAAAGTGTCCACTGCCCCGGGGGGCCTCTTGTGGGACTTCGTATTAACAGGGCCCGACCACAGACCACCGCAAACTCTGCCCGGTCTCTTTGAAATCGGCCCTGGAAAACTCGGCTGCCCAGCCCCCCCGCCAGTTAGGCTAACCTCCTCCGCCTGCAGGTCCCTACCCAAGGACAAGCCCTGTCTGTGGGTTGGGGCCTTTTTTTCGAAATCTGTGCTTTCACTTTTGGTTTGAGGCCTCCTCAATTTTTCTCTCCCTTAACCATCTCCCCCCGACCCCAAACCGGGGCAGATTTTCTTTGGCCGGTGGGTTGTTCCTTCTTATCTTTCAATTTTGAGTCAAGATATTTTTGATAATATAATATTGATAAAGAGCATAAGAAAACTTAAAACTCGGTGTGTCTTCTCCCATCTTGGGCCCCCCCCTTTCCTGGCGAATCTAAGGATGCTTCTCCTGGTAACGTTGTGGTTTTTTAGTCAGGCATTAATTCGAAGCTTGTAATGAGATGGATCCGGAGAAAATGCAAACACCCGCTTGTGCCTCCCCCCATCTTGGCGGGTCTAAATACAGTTCTCAAGAGTCTTTTTATCTTTTTGCCCATGCCCCGGGCGGGCCCCCTCCCCCTCTCCCCCCTGTGGGTTTGCCTCCGCAGGCCCCTGCTTCACTGACCGCCCATTTGGTCTTGCTGTCATTCCAGTTCGGTAAGGTGTGGCCAGGTTTTGTTGAACTCTGACATTTTGGGGATAATCCTTTTGGTGGTTCTGTTTTCCTTCTGATTCTGCTTTCCAAAACCCAAACTCCTTTTTTTCCCTCTCCAAAATCCCCAACCATCCCCCCCTCGGGAAACCACACCCACCACTGGTCCATTCAGGGTCCTAGCCTCTGTGCTCCTCCCCCACTGGCCTCCTCTTCAGATAGGAAAACCTTTTCGGTGATCTTTAGTTATTTATTTAATTTGTTGTACTCCCAATATTCGTGGATTCTACCTAACAGTCAAGCACTATTTCAGAATTTTCTTAATTGGTAGTGAGGATAGAAGGGTAGTATAGAATGAAGTGTGTGTCCTCTATGCCATCTTGGCTCCACCCCACCCACCCACCTATAGACATGTTTTGCATAACTTTATGTATGATTTCTTAATTGTTGGTGGGGATAAGGGAAAGAGCTCAGAATGCAAAAATTTTGCAAACAAATGTAAACATAATTTTTAAAAAATGTAACAGGGGAAAATGTTAAATAAATAAATAAATGAAATAAAAATGATATGTCTCATGCTGGATTTGATCTGAGTTTTGAAAGAAGCTGGGGGAGCTTGGAGGCATTTGAGGAGGAGAAATGACATTTTAAATTCAAGAGAAAGCCAGTGAGAAGGCATAGGGAAATAAATATATCAAAAAGTGAGAGTTGCTGGTCAAAAACCTATCATGAAGTATATGAAGTGAGGAGGGGAATAAAATGTAAGAAGATTGGAAGGGTAGAGAGGAACAAATTTATGAAGGATTTTAAAAGCCAAAATTTTTTTTATATTTGTTTCTGAAAGTAAAAGTGATCCATGGAATTTGCTGAATATAGGAGGGATATGATCAAATGTGCTTTCAAAGAACACTTTGGCAACTGAATCAAGGTTATAATGGATTGGTGAAAGATTTGATTGTCAGAGGCTAAGCAGAAGATTATGGCAATTGTCTAGATGGGAGGTGATGAAGATTTATAATAGAGAGGTATCAGTGTCAGAAGAAAGAAATGTTGCAGAGGTGAAATTGATAGGCCTTAGAAAATAAATTGTAGATAGGAGATGAGATATAGTTAAGACCCAGCTTGGATGACCACTAGATTATGAGCCTTAGGAACTGAGAAGATAGTGGTGCCCTTTATAGTTATAAAAAAATAAGAAGGCAAGGAAAGTTTTTTTGGCGGGGAGGGGAATAATAAGCTGGGTTTTGGACATGGTGAGTTTAAAATGTCTACTAAATATTCATTTTGAAATGTGTAAATATGAGCTTGGAGATAAGTAAATAATAGCAGGATAGGTAGATATTAGGTAGATATAAGCATTATTGGCATAGAGTTGGTAATTAAATCCATAATTGCTGATGGCATCACCAAGTGAAATTGTATAAAGGACAAGAGAAGGAGGGTCAAGATAAAAATCTGGTGGACACCTAGAGTTAGAGGATGTGATCAGGATAATCATTCAGCAAAGAAAACTAAGAATATTCTAATAGATAAGAGGAAAACTAGGAAACAATATGTTGTCCTGAAAATATAGAGGAAAAAAAATGTATCAAGGAGAAGGGCTGATTAATAATACTAGAAGCTTGTAAAAACATGGAGGAAAATGAGGATTGAAAGCTATTGGACTTGGCAATGAAGAAATTATTAAAAACTAAAGGGACTAATTCCATTGTAGTGATGAAGCAGAAGTTGTATTGTAAAGAGTTTAAGGAGAGTAAGTAGAAAAAGATGAAACACCTATTTTTTTTTGAAACACCTATTTTAGAGTTTTTCAAAGAGTTAAATTACAAAAGGCAGAAGAAACATGTTATGATATTGAGTATAAAAAGATCAAGTGAGGGATTTTTTAAAATTATGTTTCTTTGCATGTGTACATGCTGTTTCTCTGATAGAATAGAAGCTTTGGGGGGACAGGGATTATTTTATTTTGACATTTTCTTGAACACTTACAAAGTATCTGGAGACCAGGAAATACTTAATATATACTTTTTGGATTGCATTGATTTGAAAAATCATTAATTCAGGAAGGTTTTTTTCAACTTGTGAATGTCTATGCAGTGAAAATTTATGAAATTCAGATGAGTTTTATTTTAATTTTTGGAATATGTATAAATTTTCTAAATTCAAAGGGTGTGAACATAATGTGAAAGAAATTCCTTTCCTGCAGAAAAGAAAGACTGAAACTCCTTAGATATGTATCATTTTTCTTCTAATTTCATTATATCTTTAAGCAATGACAAAAGTCCACTTTAAAATCTTTTCTGAGAAAAAATAAGGAATCTCTAGGAAAGTTATTATCAATGTAATACTATCCAAATGGCTATAGTCTCACTTTTGACTGCTCTTTATTTCTACTTTGACATATGTTTTACAAATTTTTTCATAGAAGGTGTATTAATTTGTCAAAGAGGAAGCATGGGTATGATGCTCATAGAAAAGCCATGGTAAGGAGGAGTATTTTTAGTATAAATGATAGAGTGTTTATGTGGGAGAAGTTTGGCGTAAGGGAGGGTCCTAGGAACAGGATGGTTGTGATGGTGTTTATAGCAATAAAGTTTCCGTACTCTGCTAAGAAAAAGATAGCAAAGGGACCGGCAGCGTATTCTACATTAAATCCGGATGCTAGTTCGGATTCTTCTTCGGTTAGATCAAATGGTGCTCGATTTGTTTCTTCTAGTGTGGAGATGTATCATATTATGGCAAGGGGTCATGTTGTAATGATCAGTCAGAAGTTTTCCTGAGTGATTGAAAGTGTTTTTAATGTAAATGATCCATTAATTAGTATGATTGATAGGAGAATAATAGCTAAGGAGACCTCATATGAGATAGTTTGTGCAACTGCTCATAGAGCCCCGATTAGGGTGTATTTTGAATTGGAGGTTCACCCTGATCATAAGACTGAATACACTGATAGGCCAGATAGGGAAAGGACAAAGATAAGTCTGAGGTTAAGGTCTAGTAGGGTGTTGGGTATGGGTAGTGGGGTTCAAATTGTTAGGGCCATGGAAAGGGCTAGAATAGGGGCAATAATAAATATTGAAATGGAGGAAGTTAGTGGGCGAAGGGGTTCTTTTGTAAATAGTTTTACTGCATCAGCAAATGGTTGTAGGAGGCCATAGGGACCTGCAATGTTTGGTCCTTTTCGAAACTGTATATAGCCTAACACTTTGTGTTCAATAAGTGTCAGGAAGACTACTGTTAGAAAGATGGGGACGATATAGAGTAGAAGATTTATTGTGAACATTTGTTAAGAAGAGGGGTTGAACCTCTGAGAGCAAAGGCTTAAACTTTACACAGTTACCAACTCTGCCATCTTGGGGAGAAGTAAAAATTGAATTAGTATATTTAGATTGATTCATATGTTAGTTCTAGGGCTTATTGGGGACACTGGCCCTATTTCTCTTGTCCTTTCGTACTGGGAAAAATGAATTTACAGATAGAAACCGACCTGCATTTCTCCGGTCTGAACTCAGATCACGTAGGACTTTAATCATTGAACAAACGAATCTCTAATAGCAGTTGCACCATTTAGGTGTCCTGATCCAACATCGAGTTTGTAAACCCTAATTTTCGATATGGACTCTCAAATAGGATTGCCCTGTTATCCCTGGGGTAACTTGTTCCATTGATCAAGAGATGGGTCAATTACTGGTACTGTTATACTTAGATTGGTTAATCTAGGTTATATTCATTTGGAGGTTGTTTTATGCTCCAAGGTCACCCCAACCAAAGACTATAACTCAGTAGCTTATACAGTTTGTTCTGATAGGTTGGATGTTAGTATGTGTTGAGTTATGTGACTTAAGCTCCACAGGGTTTTCTTGTCTTGTATAAGTATTCCCGCCTCTGCACAGGAAGGTCAATTTCACTGATTGGGAATAAGAGACAGCTGAACTCTCGTTGTGCCATTCATACTAGTCCCCAGTTAAGAGACAAGTGATAATGCTACCTTTGCATGGTCAGGATACCGTGGCCGTTAAAGTCACAACTCACTGGGCAGGCAGTGCCTCTAATACTGGTAAATGCTAGAGATGATGTTTTTGGTAAACAGGTGGGGCTCATGTTTGCCAAGTTCCTTTTATTCCTTTTAATCTTTCTTTTATGCACGCCTGGGTTGGGTTAACAGTGTGTGTAATAGGGTGCTAGTATGTCGTTATAATTATTTGTTTACTGATATTTTTAGAATTTTATTGATGATTTTAAGTAAAAAAATTTGCATGAAGATTAGAAATACCTATTGAAAGAAAACAAAAGCTTATGGTTGGGATAATGACAAAAAATAATACATGCACTGTTTTTAATTATTTAATTTTATTTATTTATTTAAATTTCCTTTCTGAATCTCAAATAAATTTTATATTACCTTTTATTCTTGATGATTCTATGAAATATACAAAGGAGAAAATAAATTTTCTTAATTATATAACATACCAAAACTACATAGTAAGGAAACAAATCACAGAATGATACAATAAAAAGCATATTTTAATAAACTAATTAGATCTTGTGCAACATATTCTTGCTTTATTATATCTTATCTGCATGTTTTTGCTTTTTGTTTTTATCATAATAATTGGAAATAACTTTCTTTTAATAATAATACTTTTTTCTTTCTGATAAATTTATACCCCAGCAATATATACAAACATTGTTTCACTTACTTATGACAGCCATGAATTATCTTTGGCAATTGCTTATATTTCCACTAGATGGAAAGTTATAGTTATTGAAATAATAACAAATTTTACCTAAGACTCTCACTACTCATTACTCTGTTTCTGAAATAGGATCCAAGACTATTAATTTAGAGTCAATATAAAATGGTGGGTCTGAGCTATGCAGATGGCCTATCCTTATATATTTAGGATATCTATGCCTCTTTCCTTTCCCCTATAACATGGGCTAGGAATTAGCCCAATTATCAATACTTGTAAATATTAACGTTAAGATTCATTCCCAATCTCAAAATATACAAATACATGCATACATATATACACAAACACAATACATATTCCACCATCACTATTACTAAAGTAAAATACTCAGATATGAAATGTTTAATTTAATTACATATATATATATATGCACATATATGTTTATCTACATATATTCTTTATTAAATATATACATATATTAATCTCTAGAATTGACAATTTTACAAACATGCTAAAATCTCTTTTAAAATTTCTTGTTGATATTAGCTTAGGTGTGTGTATTATTTTAAGAGGCAGTTTGGTAGTATAGTTGATAAAACAGAGTATGGGAATCTGGCAGAGCCAAGTTGAAATTCTGTTTCAGATGTTTACTAATTATATGACCCTAGAAAATCATCTAAACTCTGGCTGCTTCAGTTTTCTTATCTATAATACAGAAATAGAATATTTACTTTTTAGGGTCATTATGAGGGTTGAATGAGATTCACTTGTAAAATTGTTCAAAAATATATTAAACAAGCACTATATGCTACAATCATTTTATATATTATTCATGTCTTTATCAGATAACGTTCCTTGTAATTGTGAATTCTATTCCCTTAAAAGCAAGGATTTTAAATTAACTGGGCTTTTTTTATTAGAATTCTTACAAGGTGCTAAGTCACTGGAATTGATAGAGACAATAATTATCTAATTTAGCATGGTACTTAACAGTTCTCTAGTTCACTAATGAACTTAGTACTTATTAGAGTTCACACCTTTCATACCTTTAAGATTCATACCTTTAAGAGAGCATATATAAACTAGGATCCTCAACCAGGATGGACTCTGGGAGATTCAGAAGCTAGGATTCAGTTGAGGAGATTTACAAATCAGAAGACCACAAGCCCACTCTTGGAGACGGAGTCAGATTCATTCCAACTTCCACCTTTATGCTGGCTGAAGACATTGGGAGGACTAAAGGCAGAAGCTGGAAGAGACAAAGGACTAGTGGCAAGAGCTCTTGGAACCAAGGAGAGAGATAGGCCTCTAAGAAAGCTAACCGGGCTATTTTGAAGGAGACAATAAAGGATTTGGATTTAACTCCTGGCTGCATTGAACCGGTGCTTTTAGCTTATTATTACACTGAACTGAAACTAAGGCTACCTCCAGAAGCCCCCCAAGAAACCTGCTCCCAGAGAACATTATATTTTAAGAAGAACATTACATTTTTGTTTTGTTTCAATTTACTAGCCCCATTATTCTCCTTTCTACCTCAACATAGCTCATATCATAATAATTATTTAGTTGGAGGCATTTCCATGTATCTAGGAAATAATAAGGTTTTTTTTTCATGATGAAAAGTCATTAATAGCTAAACAAGCAGTACATATCCCTGATGGGATGGCACAGTGGATAAGTGCTGATCCCAAAGTCAAAAAAACTCCAATTCCTGAGTTGAAATCTGACCTCCAAAATTTATCAATTGTGTGACTCTGGACAAGTCACTTAAACCTGTTTGGTTCTTTACATCTAGGGAAAGATCTGCTTTATTATGTGTATTGATGAAATAGCCAAAGTCACTTTCACTAAGCAATGTTTACACAGTAATTACTTAGTGATAACTATTTAATTCTTCTCAAATCTAAAGAAAGATATTCTGAAACTATTAGCACAGTTTTTTAAAATAAAGATGTTAGATAAGAATTCTAAAATTCCTTCTGTGTCATCCTATAATTTGTGATAAAAAAATTGAACACCATTAGCATAAAGGACTCCCAACAAAAAATTTCCTTAACCAATATCAATCAATTTCAATCAATGTTTATTAAATAGCAGATACTATGCTAACTGCTAAGTATCAAAAAGAGGCAAAAGATTGTCCCTGCCCTCAAGGAGCTTACAATTTGATGGAAAAGACAACATGCACACAAATATATACAAAGCAAACTATATACAGGATGAATAAGAAATAGACAGAAAGAAGGCACTATAGTTAAGAGGGTTGTAAAAGACTTCCTGTTAAAAATGAGATTTTACTTAGGTCTTAGGTAAAATTAGGGAAACAGTAGGCAGTAATAAGAGTGAAAGCACTATAAGTGAGGGAAACAACCAAAGAAAATACTGAGAGATGAGGTCTTGTTTGTTTAATAGTAAGAAGGCCGGCTTCACTATCCTGAAGGTCACACAATCTATGAGAAAAGTGACAGTTAAGGGGGGATTCATAGTCATAAAGGGCTTTGAACCCCCAAAGATAGCATTTTGTATTTGCTCCTGGAGGGCTTAGGAAGTCAATGTAGTTCATTACTAGAAAAGGGACATAATCTTAAATATGCTTTAGGAAAACTTTTATGTTTGAATGCAGGATGAACTAGAGGGGAGAGAGAATTGAGGCAGGCAGACCTACCAGTAGGCTATTGAAATAATTAAAATATGTTGTATTGAGGTACTTCATTAGAGTATTCAAAATATCAAAGGAGAAAAAAGGTCATATTTGGGAGAAGACATAGAAAATTTAAAAAACAGAATAGAAATTGTACAATATAAAGCTGTTAGTATTTAAATCAAGGTCTTTTGCCTGGGGATAATATCTGAACTGAGGTTTATTCTTTATCCTAAGTCTTGAACTTAAAAAAAAAAGCTTTAAAAATCCATTTAAATAATATTTAAATAATAATTTAAAATATGAACAGTTATTTACATACATTGTACTATTTGAGACTCACAACACTTTGAGATGAATGCTATAATTCTACAAATGTGGGCATTGAGAGTAAGAAAAGGAAAATAAAAGCAAAAAATTGACTCATATCATTTCCTTCAGATTTAACCCTTTAATCCATATACTTTGTTAATTCAAAATTTTATCTTAAGCAATTTAATGGACTAGATTATATTCTGAGGTCCTGGTTATTAAGTTTAGAATAGATATTAAATAAATGTCTGTTGAATAGAACATACAAGGTCTTTAGCATGTTAATTGATACTTTCTTCTCATTTCTCTAGTTTTACTAAAGAAAAAGTATAACATCCTTAAAGATTTTCACTTAGTGATAAAAATGATTAATTTTTTAAAAAAACTATATATTTTTTCAAAACAAATTATAAATTTTGCATTAGTAGATACTTCTCAGTTTGCCTTTTACAGAATTGAGATATGAACCTGAATCAGTTTTCATCCATTTTCAAATGTGAGACAGGCTTATGAATGCAACACACTGTATCTTTGCCAATGACCTTACTAAGATGCCATTTGTCTTCAAATAACTAGCTAGAGGGAACCTACAGAGTTATATGGACAGAAATTAGGATAAAAAAGAGGAATATGGACTTCCGGCCAAGATGACAGAGAGGAGGCACACAGCTATGTAAGCTCTACGTTTTCTCTCAGAATCCATCTTATTACAAGCCTCTGAATTAATGCTTGACTGAAAAAAGAAAACCCACAAATAGTTACCAAGAGAAGACATCCTTGAGATTCGACAGGAAAGATCTGTTTTTGCTTGAGGGCAGGGATGGATTTAGATCAGGCACAGGCTGAGGGCAGGCAGCTGCAGTGTGAGCTTGGCAGGCAGCTCACAGCTGAGCAGACTGGAGCGGGGTGAGGTATGATCTCAGCCATCTCTGCAGAGAGAGCTTTGCTACAGGATTGGATACTTTGCCTTGGCAGCAAATCAGTAGCCCAGCAGAGAAGCTAAAAGCACCAGGGGTGAAGAACACAACCCCAAACAGCTGGAGTTTCTCAGAACCAGGACACCCCTCCCCCACAGCATCTCAGCATGCTCTCAGAGTCTCTAAGCGCAGGCACAGCACACTCCTGCTAGTGCCTTTCTGCTGGCACCTTCCCTCCCCCCGTTTCCCACAGTCTGTAGAGAAAGCTCGGTAACACCACCCAGCCCCTCCCCCCCAAAAAGCAAATTCCATTTGGGTTTTTTTTTTTTTCTTTGCTAGTTTGTCTCTGATTCTTCTCTGACAAAATGAGCAAAAAACTGAAAAGGACCTTAATAATTGATAGCTTCTACATGGATAGAGAGCAAATTCTTAACCCTGAGAAGACTAAAAACAGACTGCCTCCAGGTGAATCCCCACAGGAGGAGATCATCTGTTCCTCAACACAGATGAATCTCATAGAAAAAATTAAAAAGGCTCTCACAAGAGAGCTAGAAGAAAAAATGGGAAAAGGAGAGGGAGGCTTGGCAAGAGAGTCTGGAGAAGTCATTCCACTCACTTAAAAACAGAGTGGACAAAGAAATCAAATCCATGAAAAATAGGAATAGTGAACTGGAAATAGAAAATAGTTCTCTAAAAAATAAAATTGGTGAAATGGAAAAACATTCCATAGAACAAAACAACACAATTGGACAATTAGAAAAAGATATTTAAAAAGTGAGTGAAGAAAACACTTCATTGAAAATCAGAATCCAACAAATGGAATTGAATGACTCAAGAAGACAAGAAGAATCAGTCAAGCAAAACCAAAACAATCAAACAATGGAGAAAAATGAGAAATACCTTCTTGGGAAAACAACAGACCTAGAAAATAGGCCTATGAGAGACAATCTGAGAATTATTGGACTCCCAGAAAAATATGATGAAAAAAAGAGCTTGGACACTATTTTCCAGGAAATTATCAAAGAGAACTGCCCAGAAATCATAGAAACAGAAGGTAAAATAGACATTGAAAGGATTCATCAATCACCTACTGAAAGGGATCCTAAAATCAAAACACCAAGAAATATAGTGGCCAAATGCCAGAAACCTCAAACGAAGGAAAAAATACTCCAAGTGGCTAGAAAAACCCAATTCAAATATAGAGGAGCCACAATAAAGATCACCCAGGATCTCACAGCATTCACATTAAAAGATTGAAGGGACTGGAATATGATAATCTGAAAGGCTAAGGAACTTGGTATGCAACCAAAAATAACTTACCCAGCCAGAATGAGCATCTTTTTCCAGGGAAGAAGATGGTCATTCAACAAAATAAGTGAATTTCACCTATTTTTGATGAAAAACCAGAACTTAACAAAGTTTGATCTACAAATATAGAACTCAAGAGCAGCCTAAAAAAGGTAAAAATAAATCTTGGGAACCATATTTCTGCTGTAAAGATGTATAAAGAATACATGTATACCTTCTTCTAGAAACTAGAGTTGGAAAGGACATTGTACCAGAAAAAGGGTAAAGTGGGGGTACTACATCTCACTAAGAGGCAAAGGAAACCTATTATATCTGAGAGAAAGAATGGATGGGGATGAATATAGTGGGTATCTCACTGCCATCAGAATTGGCTTTAAGAGAAAAATTGTAGACATATTCAATTTATGGTGTAACTTCTCCCACCTCATTGAAAAGTGAGAAAGGAAAAGTGAAAAGGGAAGGAATAAGCTAAGCAGAAGGGAATATGGAACCTGAGGGAAAGGAGTAAGATAGGGGAGGAACTCTAAGGCAGGGGGGAAGGATACAAAAAAGGGAAGGCTGTGAGAAGCAAGTAGTGCTCACAAGTTTAATACTGGGAAGGGAGGAGGGGGGAAAGAAGGGAGAAAAGCATAAACAGGGGTTAACAAGATGGCAAGTAATACAGAATTGGTAATTTTAACCATAAATGTGAACGGGGTAAACTCCCCATAAAGAGGAAGTGATTAGCAGAATGGATTAAAAGCCAGAATCCTACAATATGTTGTTTACAGGAAACATAGCTGAAGCAAGAAGATACATGCAGAATAAAGGTAAAAGGTTGGAGCAAAATCTACGATGCTTCAGGTGAAGTAAAAAAAGCAGGGGTAGCCATCCTGATTTCAGATCAAGCAAAACAAAAATTGATCTAATTAAAAGAGATAAGGAAGGGCACTATATCTTGCTAAAGGGTAGCATAGATAATGAAGCAATATCAATATTAAACATATATGCACCAAGTGGTGTAGCATCTAAATTCTTAAAAGAGAAATTAAGAGAGCTGCAAAAAGAAATGGTCAGCAAAAGTATAATAGTAGGAGATCTCAACCTTGCGCTCTCAGAATTACATAAATCAAACCACAAAATAAATAAGAAAGAAGTGAGAGAGGTAAATAGATTACTAGAAAAGTTAGATATGGTAGTTCTCTGGAGAAAACGAAATGGAGATAGAAAGGAGTACACATTCTTTTCAGCAGTTCATGGAACCTAAAGAAAAATAGACCATATATTAGGACATAAAAACCTCAAACTCAAATGCAATAAGGCAGAAATAGTAAATGCATCCTTTTCAGACCACAGTGCAATAAAAATTACATTCAACAAAAAGCCAGGGGAAAGTAGACCCAAAAATAATTGGAAAATAAATAATCTCATACTAATGAATGATTGGGTGAAACAGCAAATCACAGACACAATTAATAACTTCACCCAAGAAAATGACAATAATGAGACATCATACCAAAATGTGTGGGATGCAGCCAAAGCAGTAATTAGGGGAAATGTCATATCTCTAGAGGCCTACTTGCATAAAATAGAGAAAGAGAAGTTCAACCAATTGGGCTTGCAACTAAAAAGTGCTAGGAAAGGAACAAATTAAAAACCCCCAGTCAAACACAAAACTTGAAATTCTAAAAATAAAAGGAGAGATCAATAAAATTGAAAGTATAAAACTATTGAATTAATAAATAAAACTAAGAGTTGGTTCTATGAAAACCAACAAAATAGACAAACCCTTAGTAAATCTGATTAAAAAAAGGAAAGAGGAAAATCAAATTGTTAGTCTTAAAAATGAAAAGGGAGAACTCACCACTAATGAAGAGTAAATTAGAGCAATAATTAGGAATTACTTTGCCCAACTTTATGCCAATAAATTCGACAATTTAATGAAATGGAAGAATACCTTCAAAAATATAGCTTGTCCAGATTAACAGAGGAAGAAGTAAATATCCTAAACAGTCCCACCTTAGAAAAAGTAATAGAACAAGCTATTAACCAACTCTTTAAGAAAAAATCCCCAGGACCACATTGATTTACATGTGAATTCTACCAAACATTTAAAGAACAATTAACTCCAATCCTATATAAACTATTAGAAAAAAAATAGTGATTGAAGGAGTCCTACCAAACTCCTTTTACAACACAGACATGGTACTGATATCTAAACCAGGTAGGCTGAAAACAGAGAAAGAAAATTCTAGACCAATCTCCCTAATGAATATTGATGCTAAAATCTTAAATAAAATATTATCAAAAAGGTTACAGAAAATCATCCCCAGGATAACACACTATGTCCAAGTAGGATTCATACCAGGAATGCAGGGCTGGTTCAATATTAGGAAAACTATTAGCATAATTGGCTATATCAATAACCAAACTAACAAAAACCATATGATCATCTTAACAGATGCAGAAAAAGCATTTGATAAAATCCAACATCCATTCCTAATAAAAACACTTGAGAGTATAGGAATAAATGGACTTTTCCTTAAAATAGTCAGGAGCATGTATTTAAAACCATCAGTAAGCATCATATGCAATGGGGAAAAACTGGAACCTTTCCCAGTAAAATCTAGAGTGAAGCAAGTTTGCCCATTATCACCATTATTATTCAATATTGTATTAGAAACACTAGCCTTGGCAATAAGAGTCAAGAAAGAGATTAAAGGAATTAAAGTAGACAATGAGGAAATCAAAATATCACTCTTTGCAGATGATATGATGTTATACTTAGAGAACCCCAGATATTCTAGTAAAAAGCTATTACAAATAATTCATAACTTGAGCAAAGTTGCATTGTATAAAACAAATCCCCATAAATCCTCTGCATTTTTATACATCACCAACAAAATCCAGTAGCAAGAGATACAAAGAGAAATTCCATTCAAAATAACTGTAGACTGCATAAAATATTTGGTAATCTATCTACCAAAGCAAAGTCAGGAATTATATGAGCAAAATTACCAAAAACTTTCCACACACATAAAGTCAGACTTAAATAATTGGAAAAATATTAAGTGCTCTTGGATAGGCCGAGCAAATATAATAAAGATGACAATACTCCCTAAACTAATCTATTTATTTAGTGCTATACCAATCAGACTTCCAAGAAAATATTTTAATGATCTAGAAAAAATAACAACAAAATTCATGTGGAATAATAAAAGGTCAAGAATTCAAGGCAATTAAAGAGAAAAAAAAATCAAATGAAGGTGGCCTAGCTGTACCTGATCTAAAACTATATTATAAAGCAGCAGTTGCCAAAACCATTTGGTATTGGCTAAGAAATAGATTAGTTGATCAGTGGAACAGGTTAGGTTCACAAGACAGAATAGTAACTAGCAATCTAGAGTTTGACAAACCCAAAGATCCTAACTTTTGGGATAAGAATTCATTATTTGACAAAAACTGCTGGGATAACTGGAAAGTAGTATGGCAGAAATTAGGCATGGACCCATACGTAACACCGTATACAAAGATAAGATAAAAATGGGTCCATGATTTAGCCATAAAGAACGAGATTATAAATAAATTAGAGGAACATAGGATAGTTTATCTCTCAGATTAAAGAAGAAGGGAAAGGGACCTGTATATGCCAAAATGTTTGTGGCAGCCCTGTTTGTAGTGGCTAGAAACTGGAAAATGAATGGATGCCCATCAATTTGAGAATGGTTGGGTAAATTGTGGTATATGAATGTTATGGAATATTATTGTTCTGTAAGAAATGACCAGCAGGACTAATACAGAGAGGCTTGGAGAGACTTACATAAACTGATGTTACATGAAATGAGCAGAACCAGGAGATCATTATATACTTCAGCAATGATACTGTATGAAGATGTATTCTGATGGATGTGGATTTCCTTGACAAAGAGACCTAATTCAGTTTCAATTGATCAATGATGGACAGAAGCAGCTACGCCCAAAGAAAGAACACTGGGAAATGAATGTAAACTCTTTGCATTTTTGTTTTTCTTCCCGGGTTATTTTTACCTTCTGAATCCAATTCTCCCTGTGTAACAAGGTAATTGTTTGGTTCTGCACACATATATTGTATGTAGGATATACTGCGACATATTCAACATATATAGGACTGCTTGCCATCTAGGGGAGGAGGTGGAGGGAGGGAGGGGAAAAATTGGAACAGAAGTGAGTGCAAGGGAAAATGTTGTAAAAAATTACCCTGGTATGGGTTCTGTCAATAAAAAATTATAATAAAAAAAGATTTTAATGATGACTATTAAAAAAAAAGAATGGTAGTGATAAATTTGAGAGCTACAGAAGTGGATTGTAAGATGGTGAAGTCATTGAGTTCATCCTATATAAGAATCAATTGAAGACATTTGGAAAATTAGTGGGGGAAAAACAACTATATTGAAGTATCTAAAGGAATTTCAGGTAGAAAATGATTAGGCTTTATCTATTCAGTCTTAGAGGACAAAATCAGAAGGTATAGAAAGAAATGGGAAAGATATGGGGGTGGGTTAAAGAGTGAAGGAGTTAACATCAACTTTCTAACAATTAGAACTTTTTAAAGAAATGGAATGGGCTAATTTTTAAGTAGTCAATTTGTATTTAAAGAACTTCAGACAGAGGTCTTTTATTTGTTAAATATGTGATAATAGAGAATTTTTGTCAAGTATGATTGAACTAATTTACTAGAATGTCTCTTCCATATTAAAACAAATGTGATTCCATAAGTACCAATTTCTTCATTTTTTTAATGAAAGCCACTATAATTCCACAATAGCAATATTATCTGCTGTCTTATTTTTAAAGCCTTGTGAATTGCTACAAGAACTCTCTTTGAAATAGTGAGCTTTATCAATATGTCCACTTTCTTTCCCTAGACCCCAAATTGCTTGTCAGGTTTATTACCCTGAGAGTATCAATATGCAAAGAAGCATTGAACTCAAGTCAATTAATGAAAAGGAATATAATTCAAAAGTGAGAAAGAGGAATTATTAGAGCTTAATTCATCTGTAATAGGTGTCAAAAAAAGTTTAATGAGTTGGTCTGGAAACTTACCATTAATGACAGTGTTTATCTATATGAATATGTTTTAAATTTCAATAATCTTACAGATGAGCTTTTCAGTGAGAACCTGGTTATAACTTTAGGATTGCCTATATTAAATTTAAAATTACAAAATATTCAGAAAATTATTTTTTTTAATTATTGAATTTACTTTTTAGCAATTTTAAGTTTTGTTCCAAATGTAGCTACAAGTTGCTGAATTTTAAGAAATTTAGCATATCTTAGTCTTGTTAATTTATTAAGAAGTTAAAAAATATGAGTTTAGAAATGTTTTAAATATATATTTTCCTTTTCTTTATGTTTTTCATGGTAAAAAATCAAATTCATACATCATCCATTTTTTAAACAAAAAGAAACTAAAAAAATAATGTTTTGCCACCAAGAACATTCACATCTCAATAAAAACAATTCTACAAAGAATTCTGTATATCTCACTTTCTAACTATTTTAGGTTTCATTGATAGTAAAAAAAAATTAGAAAATCTCTTGTATTCCATGTACCAATGGAGATGTAAAGAAACAGAGAGGATCCTTTTAACACTAATAGTGGATTTGGACATCACTATGTAGAATAGTTGGCTTGAACCATTTATTTCTGCCCCTTAGGAACTAACTAATGAAGACAAAATTGAAGCTTACACCTAATTTTAACTAGCTCATGTCTGTGGGGGTGGGATTTGTCATTTAATTTTTTGTTTCTCACTTCCCTTTCCTTACTATTTCTACATATAGATTTAACTAGCCTCAATACATCACAATATTTAGCTCACTTTTATATTAGGGGGAGTATAGCTTTTATGGAAATATGGTTCCCTGCTTTCATAATCGAGGGGAAAATGAGGACATGAAAATGAATGGGTAAACCTTACTCTCATCACAATTGGCTTAAAACAGGAATAATATACACACTAAATTGTGTATAGAAACCTATCTTACCCAGACAGGAAAGTAGGAAGAATAGGAGATAAAAGGAGAAATATTAAAAAGGTGGGAATATAAATCAGGGATAGGATAGTCAGAAGCAAAATATTTTTGAAAAGAGTCAAAGTAAAAGGAGAGATTATAGAATTGGGAAGAAGTAGGAGGGGAGGAAATACAGTAAGAAAACATAATTGTGAAAAAAAAAAAACAAGTTTCTCTGATAAGGGCCTGATTTCTCAATTTTTTTTTTACCTTTTTTTTTTTAATTTTTATTTAATAGCCTTTTATTTACAGGTTATATGCATGGGTAACTTTACAGCATTAACAATTGCCAAACCTCTTGTTCCAATTTTCACCTCTTACTCCCCACCCCTCCCTAGATGGCAGGATGACCAGTAGATTTAAATGCATTAAAATATAAATTAGATACACAATAGTATACATGACCAAAACATTATTTTGCTGTATAAAAGAATCAGACTCTGAAATATTGTACAATTAGCTTTGAAGGAAATAAAAAATGCAATTAGGCATGAATACAGGGATTAGGAATTCAATGTAATGGTTTTAGTCATCTCCCAGAGTTCTTTCTCTGGGTATACCTGGTTCAGTTCATTACTGCTCCATTGGAAATGATTTGATTGATCTCGTTGCTAAGGATGGCCAGATCCATCAGAACTGGTCATCATATAGTATTGTTGTTGAAGTATATAATGATCTCCTGGTCCTGCTCATTTCACTCAGCATCAGTTGGTGTAAGTCTCTGCAGGCCTTTCTGAAATCATCCTGTTGGTCATTTCTTTTTCTTTTTTTTTTTATTTAATAGCCTTTTATTTACAGGATATATACATGGGTAACTTTACAGCATTAACAATTGCCAAACCTCTTGTTCCAATTTTTCACCTTTACCCACCACCCTCCCTAGATGGCAGGATGACCAGTAGATGTTAAATATATTAAAAATAGAACTTAGATACACAATAAGTATACATGACCAAAACATTATTTTGCTGTACAAAAAGAATCAGAGCTCTGAATTATTGTACAATTAGCTTGTGAAGGAAATCAAAAATGCATGTGTGCATAAATATAGGGATTAGAATTTAATGTAATGGTTTTAGTCATCTCCAGAGTTATTTTTCTGGCATAGCTAGTTCAGTTCATTACTGCTCCATTAGAAATGATTTGTTGATCTCGTTGCTGAGGATGGCCTGATCCATCAGAACTGGACATCATCTAGTATTATTGTTAAGTATATAATGATCTCCTGGTCCTGCTCATTTCACTCAGCATCAGTTCGTGTAAGTCTCTCCAGGCATTTCTGAAATCATCCTGTTGGTCATTTCTTACAGAACAGTAATATTCCATAATTTTCATATACCACAATTTATTCAGCCATTCTCCAACTGATGGACATCCATTCAGTTTCAGTTTCTAACCACTACAAAAGGGCTGCCACAAACATTCGTGCACATACAGGTCCCTTTCCTTCTTTATAATCTCTTTGGGATATAGTCCCAGTAGTAACACTGCTGGATCAAAGGGTATCACAGTTTGATAACTTTTTGAGCATAGTTCAAACTACTCTCCAAAATGGTTGGATTCGTTCACAACTCCACCAACAATGCATCAATGTCCCAGTTTTCCGGCATCCCCTCCAACAATCATCATTATTTTTTCCTGTCATCTTAGCCAATCTCACAGGTGTGTAGTGCTATCTTAGAGTTGTCTTAATTTGCATTTCTCTGATTAATAATGACTTGGAGCATCTTTTCATATGACTAGAAATAGTTTCAATTTCTTCATCTGAGAATTGTCTGTTCATATCCTTTAACCATTTTTCAATTGGAGAATAGGCTTGATTTTTATAAATTAGAGTTAATTCTCTATATATTTTGGAAATGAGGCATTTATCAGAACTTTTGACTGTAAAAATATTTTCCCAGTTTATTGCTTCCCTTCTAATCTTGTCTGCATTAGTTTTGTTTGTACAAAAACTTTTCAGTTTGGTATAATCAAATTTTCTATTTTGTGATCAGTAATGATCTCTAGTTCTAGCTTTGGTCATAAAGACTTTCCCTTCCACAGTTCTGAGATGGTAAACTATCCTATGTTCCTCTAATTTATTAATAATTTCATTCTTTATCCTAGGTCATGAACCCATTTGACCTTATCTTGGTGTAAGGTTAAGTATGGATCAATGCCTAGTTTCTCCATATTATGTGTTCCAATTTTCCAACAATTTTATCAAACACTAAGTTCTTATCCCAAAAGCTGGGAACTTTGGGTTTGTCATAGACTAGGTTGCTATATTTGTTGACTGTTTTATCCCTTGAACCTAATCTATTCCACTGATCAACTAATCTATTCCTTAGCCAATACCAAATAGTTTTGGTAACTGCTGTTCTATAATATAATTTTAGATCTGGTACAGCTAAGCACCATCATTTGATTTTTTCATTAATTCCCTTGAAATTCTTGACCATTTGTTTTCCATATGAACTTTGTTTTATTTTTCTAGGTCATTAAAATAGTTTTTAGGAGTCTGATTGGTATAGCGCTAAATAAATAGATTAGTTTAGGTAATATTGTCATCTTTATTATATTTGCTCGCCCTATCCAAGAGCATTTAATATTTTTCCAATTGGTTAGATCAGACTTAATTTGTGTGAAAAGTGGTCTGTAATTTTGCTCATATATTTTCTGATTTTCCCTTGGCAGATAGATTCCAAAATATTTTATATTATCAGTAGTTACTTTAAATTGAATTTCTCTTTGTAACTCTGACTGTTGGATTTTGTTAGTGATATATAAGAATGCTGATGACTTATGTGGGTTTATTTTATAACCAGCAACTTTGCTAAAGTTGTGGATTATTTCTAATAACTTTTTAGCAGATCTCTGGGGTTCTCTAAGTATACCATCATGTCATCGCAAAGAGTGATAATTTGGCTTCCTCATTGCCTATTCTTATTCCTTTAATCTTTTTCTCAGCTCTTACTGCTATGCTAGTGTTTCTAATACAATATTAAATAGTAACTGGTGATAGTAGGGCAACTTGTTCCTCCAGATCTTACTGGGAATGGTTGCAGTTTGTATCCATTACATATGATGCTTACTGATGGTTTTAAATAGATGCTGCTGATTATTTTAAGGAAAAGTCCATTTATTCCTATACTCTCAAGTGTTTTTAATAGGAATGGATGTTGGATTTTATCAAATGCTTTTCTGCATCTATTGAGATGATCATATGGTTTTGTTAATTTGGTTATTAACATGGCCAATTATATTGATAGTTTTCTTAATATTGAACCAGCCCTGCATTCCTGGTATAAATCCTACTTGATCATAGTGTATTATCTTGGAGATGATTTTCTGTAGTCTTTTGGCTAATATCTTATTTAAGATTTTAGCATCAATATTCATTAGGGAGATTGGTCTATAATTTTCTTTCTTGTTTCAGCCTACCTGGTTTAGGTATCAGTACCATGTCTGTGTCATGGAAGGAATTTGGTAGGACTCCTTCATTGCCTATTTTATCAAATAATTTATATAGCATTGGGGCCAATTGTTCTTAAATGTTTGGTAGAATTCACATGTAAATCCATCTGGTCCTGGAGATTTTTTCTTAGGGAGTTGTTTAATTGCCTGTTCTATTTCTTTTTCTGAAATGGGACTATTCAAAATTGACTTCCTCCTCTGTTAGTCTGGGAAGTCTATATTTTTGGAGGTAGTCATCCATTTCACTTAGGTTATCAAATTTATTGGCATAAAGTTGAGCAAAATAACTCCTTATTATTTCTCTAATTTCCTCTTCATTGGTGGAAAGTTCTCCCTTTTCATTTTAAGACTACTAATTTCATTTCCTCCCTCCTTTTTCTAATCAGATTTACAAAGGCTTATCTATTTTATTGGCTTTTTCATAGAACCAACTCTTACTTTTATTAATTAGTTCAATAGTTTTTTACTTTCAATATTTTAATTTCTCCTTTTAATTTTAGAATTTCCAATTTAGTATTTGATTGGGGTTTTAGTTTGGTCTTTTTAGTTTTTTAGTTTAACCCAATTCATTAATCTTTTCTTTCTCTGTTTTATTCAAGTAAGCCTCTAAGGATATAAAATTCCCTCTTATTACCGCTTTGGCTGCATCCACAAATTTTGGTATGATGTCTCATCTTGTCATTATCTTGAGTGAAATTATTAATTGTATCTAGAATTTGCTGCTTCACCCAATCATTCTTTAAGATGAGATTGTTTAGTTTCAATTACTTTTGGTCTATTTCCCCTAATTTTTTGTTGAATGTAGTTTTATTGCATCATGATCTGAAAAGAGCATTTACTATTTCTGCTTTCTTGCATTTAATTTTGAGGTCTTGTATGTCCTAATATATGGTCAATTTTGAATAGGTTCCATGAACTGCTGAGAAGAAAGTATATTCCTTCTATCTCCATTCAATTTTCTCCAAAGATCCAACATACCTAATTTTTCTAATATTCTATTTACTTCTTTAATTTCTTACTTATTTGTTTTGAGGTTTGATTTGTCTAATTCTGAGAGTGCAAGGTTGAGATCTCCTACTATTACAGTTTTGTTGTCTATTTCTTCTTGCAACTCTTAACTTCTCCTTTACGAAGTTGAGTGCCATACCACTTGGTGCATATATGTTTAATATTGATATTGCTTCGTTGTTTATGCTACCTTTAGCAGGATGTAGTTTCCTTCCTTATCTCTTTAATTAGATCAATTTTTGCTTTTGCTTGATCTGAGATAAGGATGGCTACCCTACTTTTTGACTTCACCTGAAGCATAATAGATTTTGCTCCAGCCTTTTACCTTTACTATATGTATCCCTGCTTTAAATGTGTTTCTTGTAAACAACATATTGTAGGGTTCTGACTTTTGATCCAGTCTGCTATCTGCCTCCTCTTTATGGGGGAGTTCATCCCATTGACATTTATGGTTAGAATTACTAAATCTGTATTTCCTGCCATCCTAATAACCCCAGATTGTGCTTTACTTATTCTTGCCTCCCCCAACCCTCTTTCCCCTTTTAAACTTATGTACCCTCTTGTATCACGATGCTTATCCTCTTTATAATCCCTCCCTCCCCTTTGAGTCTTTCCCCTTCCTTCCCTTATTATCTTTTTCTTTTCCTTTTCCTCTCCTGTTTTAATGAGGCGAGAGAATTTTCTCTAAAACAAATATCAATTATTTTTTCTTTGGAGCCAACTCTGATGAGAGTAAGATTCACACAATGTTCCTCCCCTCTCTAAATTCCTCAGATATGATAAGTTTCCTTAGCCTCTTTGTGGGATGTGGTTTCCCTCTTTTATCCCTCCTTCCACCTTATTCTGCCATCATCCCTTTTCCATATCTACTTCCCTTTTTATGTTATATCAGTACAATCAAATTATACATGTATTCTTTTGTATACCACAACAGAAATACAATTCTCAAGAGTTATTTTACCTTTTCTGCATCTCTTGAGTTCTATGGTTTGTAGATCAAATTTTTTGTTTAGTTCTGGTTTTCTTCAGAAACAAATGGAATTCATTTGTTTCATTAAATTCCATCTTCTTCCCTGGAAGAAAATGCTCACTAGCTGGTGTAGTTTATTCTTGGCTGCATCCCAAGTTCTTGCACCTTTCGGAATATCATATGCCAGGCCCTTCTTTCCTTTAATGTAGAGGCAGCCAGATCTTGGGTGATCCTTATTGTGGCACCTCGGTATTTAAATGTTTTTTTTTTTTTTTTTTTGCTGTATAAAATTTTTCCTTAATCTGATAGTTCTGAAATTTTGCCACAATATTCCTTGGGGTTTTTATTTTAGGGTTTCTTTCAGAAGGTGTTCGATGAATTCTTTCAATGCCTATTTTACCTTCTGATTCTATTATATCTGGGCAGTTCTCTTTGATGATTTCTTGTAATATAGTATCTAGGCTCTTTTTTTCATCATAGTTTTCGGAAAGTCCAATAATCCTCAGATTATCTCTCCTAGATCTATTTTCCAAGTCTGTCGTTTTTGCAAGTAGATAATTCATGGTTTTTTCCAGTTTGTCATTTTTTGGTTTTGTTGACTGATTCTTGGTGTCTCAATGGAATCATTAGTTTCAATTTGTTCAGTTCTAATTTTTAAGAATTATTTTCTTCATTAGCTTTTTTTACTTCTTTCTGTATATGTCCAGATTGGTTTTGAATGTATTGTTTTGGTCTGTGGAATTTTTCCATTTCACTAATTTTTTTTTTTAGTGAATTATTTTCTTTTCAATTCACCGATCCTTCTTTCTTGCGTGTTCTTTGTCTTTTCAATTCAAATCCTACTTTCTAGTGAATTCTTTATTTTTCAATTCGTATTTCAGGAAATTGTTGCTCTCTTGTAAGGCTTCTCTTTCCTTTCCCATTTATCTTCAACTCTCTTTTGAGACTTTTAATGGTCTCTTCTAGAGACATTATGTAAGGAGGACAGTCTGATGCATTTTGCTGTTTGAGGTCTCTTCAGGTTTGTTGACCTGCTCTTTTCTGCATAGAAGCTGTCGATGGTTCTTTTCATCTTTTTATTCATGTTTTAAAGCCTTTAGGATGAGTCTCCTAGGCAAGGGGTTACCAGCTTCCTCGCAGAGCAGGGAAAGATTTAAACAGATTTCTGGCTCAAGGTATGGGAGTGCTCTGGTGAGAGTTTTCCTTCCCCAACAGGAAGTGGATTCAGCACTGGCCGAGCTATCAAACTGCTTAGTAGGGCTGAGTGGATTAGCGATTGCCCTTGGCTAGAGACTAAGGGGTGAAAGTGTCACTGCCCCAGGCCGGAGCCTCTTGTGGGACTGTGAGTATTAGCAGCTGACTGCAGACCGCCTGGAACTCTGCCCCTGTGTCTCTGCCTGATGCAAATCGGCCCTGGAAAAGCTCTATGGCCCCAAGCCGAGCTCCCCACTGGGCAGATTGGAGGCTAACCCGGGCTGCGTCCTCCTGCTGTGCAGGATCACAACTGCCCCAATGAGAAGCCCCGTACTTCGGGTTGGGGCTGCGCGCTTGTGCTGAGATCTGTGCCTTCACCCTGGGTTTGAGACTCTCCTCGGAACCTAATTTCTCTCCCTGTCTGCGCCGATCTCCCCCTTGCCCCAGGAACCAACCTTTTTGGCAGACTGCAGATTTTCCTTGGCCGGTGAGTTGTTCTACTTCTTATCTTTACGAATTGTAGCAGTCAAGACTATTTTTGAGGCTCGATATAATATTGATAAAGAGGGTAAGAGAAGAGCTTAGAAAGTCGTGTGTCTTCTCCACCATCTTGGCTCCGCCCCCCCTGTTGGTCATTTCTTACAGAACAGTAATATTCCATAATATTCATATACCACAATTTATTCAGCCATTCTCCAACTGATGGACATCCATTCAGTTTCCAGTTTCTAGCCACTACAAAATGGGCTGCCACAAACATTCGTGCACATACAGGTCCTTTTCCCTTCTTTATAATCTCTTTGGGATATAAGCCCAGTAGTAACACTGCTGGATCAAAGGGTATGCACAGCTTGATAACTTTTTGAGCATAATTCCAAACTACTCTCCAAAATGGTTGGATTCGTTCACAACTCCACCAACAATGCATCAATGTCCCATTTTTCCCACATCCCCTCCAATAATCATCATTATTTTTTCCTGTCATCTTAGCCAATCTGACAGGTGTGTAGTGGTATCTTAGAATTGTCTTAATTTGCATTTCTCTGATTAATAATGACTTGTAGCATCTTTTCATATGACTAGAAATAGTTTCAATTTCTTCATCTGAGAATTGTCTGTTCATATCCTTTGACCATTTTTCAATTGGAGAATGGCTTGATTTTTATAAATTGAGTTAATTCTCTATATATTTTAGAAATGAGTTCTTTATCAGAAACTTTAAATGTAAAAATGTTTTCCCAGTTTATTGCTTCCCTTCTAATCTTGTCTGAATTAGTTTTGTTTGTACAAAAACTTTTCAGTTTGGTATAATCGAAATTTTCTATTTTGTGATCAGTAATGATCTCTAGTTCTGCTTGGTCATAAAAGTCCTACCCTTCCACAGGTCTGAGAGGTAAACTATCCTGTGTTCCTCTAATTTATTAATAATTTCATTCTTTATGCCTAGGTCATGAACCCATTTTGACCTTATCTTGTTGTACAGTGTTAAGTGTGGATCAATGCCTAGTTTCTGCCATATTAGTTTCCAATTTTCCCAGCAATTTTTATCAAACAGTAAGTTCTTATCCCAAAAGCTAGGGTCTTTGGGTTTGTCAAAGACTAGGTTGCTATATTTGTTGACTCTTTTATCCCTTGAACCTAACCTATTCCACTGATCAACTAATCTATTCCTTAGCCAATACCAAATGGTTTTGGTAACTGCTGCTCTATAATATAATTTTAGATCTGGTAGCTAAGCCACCTTCATTTGATTTTTTTTCATTAATTCCCTTGAAATTCTTGACCTTTTGTTTTTCCATATGAATTTTGTTGTTATTTTTTCTAGGTCATTAAAATAGTTTTTTGGGAGTCTGATTGGTATATCGCTAAATAAATAGATTAGTTTAGGTAATATTGTCATCTTTATTATATTTGTTCGAACAGCCTGATTTCTCAAACATATCCAGAACTAAGTCAAATTTCTAAAAGTAACAACCATTCTACAATTGATAAATGATAAAAAAAAATCAGTTTTCAGATGAAATAATCAAAGCTCTCTATAGCCATGTGAAAAAGTTGTAATTCATTACTGATTAAAATTAAAACAATTCTGATATATTAATTTATTAGATTGGGTGACTAATAGGAAAGTAACGGAAAATGTCCATTGTTGGAAGAGATGTGGGGGGAAATGATATGCTAATACACTGTTTATGAAGTTGTGAACTGATTCAACCATTCCATAGAACAGTTTCGAGTTGTGCCTAAAATGCTATGGGGACATGCATATCTTTTCACCTATAAATGCTATTACTCGTTATTTATGCTAAAAGAGATAAAACAAAAACAAAAGAAGAACAGGGATCTATATATACAAAAATATTTGTAGCAACTCATTTCTGGGGACAGGAAATTGGAGACTGAGGGGATAACCATCAACTGGGGAATGGCTGAACAACCTGTGGTATGTAATTATGATAGAATAGTATTGTGTTATAAGAAATGAGGATGAGGATGCTCTTAGAAAAACCTGCAAAGTGGGTAATGAGGTGGCTCAGTGGATAGAGCCCCAGCCCTCAAGTCAGGAGGAACTGAATTTAAATCTGGCCTCAGACACTTAACACTTCCAAGATGTGTGATCCTGGGCAAGTCACATAACCCCAATTGCCTCAGCAAAGCAAACAAATGAACTTAGAAATACTTCCATGAGCTGATGCAAAGTCACATGGACTGTGTGCAAAATGATAGCAATAATGTAAGATGATCACCTGTGAATTACTTATAATTTCAGTAATCAAATGATCAAAGACATTTCTGAAACACTTGTGATAAAAAATGCTATCCATCCCCAGGAAAAGAACTGAGGGTGTCTAAATACAGATTGAAAAGTACTTTCAAACTTTATTTTTATTGAGTTTTTTGTGTATGTTTTTCAAAATATAATAATTTGGAAATGTTTTGTATGACTACATATGTAACCTTTATTGAATTGCTTGCCTTTTCAATGAAGGGGGATTAAGAGAGAGGAAGGGAAGGAATTTGAAACTCAAAGTTTTAAAAATACATGTTAAGAATTATTTTTACATGAAACTGGGGAATATATATATATATATATATATATATATATATATATATATGTATGTATATATATTTAAAGCAGAATTTGCTTAATGTAAAAAATACAAAACTCCCCAAATATTTTTTTAATTAAATTGGAGAAGTGAAAATTAGACTGCATGAAATGTCAGAAAACAACAAAAGAGTGAAAAGAATGGGAAAAAAAAATCATATGAAATATCTCAATGAATAAACAACTCACATAGAAAATATATCAAGGAGAAATCACTTAAGAATTATTGGACTAAAGGGACTTATGATTAAAAATATTATCTACCTTCAGAAAAAGGTAGATCAAAGCATTTTTAAAGCAAATTTTAGCAGCTTCCATATTAAAAAACCAGATATTCCACAAGGTAAAAACCTAGGATTACCCTACCAAGAATAATCTACTCAACAAAACTGAGTCTAATCCGTAAGGCAATCATAGAGGACTTTCAAGAATTTCTGATAAAAAGACAATGATCAAGATGAGTGGAGATAAGGAGTTATTTTGCTCAACTTTATGCCAATAAATTTGTTAACCTAAGTGAAATGGATGACTACCTCCAAAAATATAGCCTTCCCAGACTAACAGAGGAGGAAGTAAATTGTTTGAATAGTCCCATTTCAGAAAAAAGAAAGAACAGGCAATTAACAACCCCTAAGAAAAAATCCCCAGGACTAGATGGATTTACATGGGGAATTTTACCAAACCTTTAAAGAACAATTGGCCCCAATGCTATATAAATTATTTGAAAAATAGGAAAAGGAGTCCTACAAATTCCTTCTAGACAAGACATTACTGATACCAAACCAGGTAGGTTGAAAAAAGAAAGAAAATTATAGACCAATTCCTAATGAATATTGATGCTAAAATCTTAAATAAATATTAGCAAAAATACTAGAAAATCCTCCACGATAATACACTATGATCAAGTAGGATTTATACCAGGAATACAGGGCTAGTTCAATATTAGGAAAACTATCAATATAATTGGCCATATTAACAAACAAATTAAAAAAACCAAGATCATCTCAATAGATGCAGAAAAAGTATTTGAAAAATCCAACATCCATTCCTATTAAAAACACTTGAGGTATAGGAAAAATGGATTTTCCTTAAAATAATCAGCAGCATCTATTTAAAACCATCAGTACATCATATGTTGGAGACAAACGCAACCATTCCCAAAAGATCTGGAGGAAACAAGGTTGCCCATATCACCTTATATTTAATATTATATTAGAAACGATAGCTTTGGAATAAGAGTGAGAAAGAGAAAAGGAATAAGAATAGGCAATGAGGAAACCAAAAACCTCTTTGCCGACGATATGATGGTATTTAGAGAACCCCAGAGATTCTACTAAAAAGTTATTGAAAAAAACCACAACTTCAAAAAGTTGCTGCTTATAAAATAAACCCAATAAGTCATCACATTCTTATATTCACTAAAAAATCCAACCATCAGAGTTACAAAGAAATTCCATTTAAAGTAACTACTAAAGATAAAAATTTGAATCTATCTGCCAAGGGAAAATCAGAAACTTTATGAGTAAAATTAAGACCACTTTTCACACAAATTAAGTCTGATCTAACCAATTGGGAAAAATATTTGCCTTGGATAGGGCGAGCAAATATAATAAAGATGACAAAACCTAAACAATCATTTATTTAGCCTATACCAATCACACCCCAAAAAATATTTTAATGACCTAGAAAAAATAACAACAAAATTATATGGAAAACAAAAGGTCAAAATTTCGGGAATTAATGAAAAAAAATCAAATGAAGGTGGCTTGTGACCAGATCTAAAATTATATTATAGAGGCAGTTCCAAAACCATTTGGATTTAAGGAATAGATTATTATCGTGGAATAGGTTAGGTTCAAGGGATAAAAGAGTCAACAAATATAGCAACCTAGTCTTTGACAAACCTAAAGACCCCAGCTTTTGGATAAGAACTTACTGTTTGATAAAAATTGCTGGGAAAATTTGGAAACTAATATGGGAGAAACTAGGCATTGATCCACCTTAACACCGTACAACAAGATAAGGTCAAAATGGGTTCATGACTTAGGATAAAGAATAAATTATTAATAAATTAGAGGAACACAGGATAGTTTACCCTGACCTTGGGAAGGGAAGGCTTTATGAAAAGAGAACTAAGTCATTACTGATCACAAAATAGAAAAATTTCGAATAAAACTGAAAAGTTTTTGCAAAAAAACTAATGCAGAAAAGATTAGAAGGGAAGCAATTAACTGGGAAAATATTTTTACAGTTAAAGGTTCATAAACCCTATTTAAAAATATAGAGAATTAACCAATTTATAAAAATCGCCTTCTCTAATTGAAAATGGTCAAAGGTTGAAAAGAAACAAATTGAAACTTTTCTAGTCATATGAAAAGATGCTCCAAGTCATTATTAATCAAGAAATGCAAATTAAGACAACTTATTATCACCATACACCGTCGATTGGCTAAAGATGACAGGAAAAAATAATGATGATTGTTGAGGGATGGGAAAACGGGACATTGATGCATTGTTGGTGGAGTTTGAAGAATAATCTTTTAATAGTTTGGAACTATTCAAAAAGATCAAACGTATACCTTTTGATCCACAGTGTTACTACTGGGCTTATATCCCAAAGAGATTATAAAGAAGGAAAGGACCTTATGTGCACGAATGTTTGTGGAACCCCTTTTTGTAGTGGTTGAAACTGGAAACTGAATGGATGTCCATAGTTGAGGGAATGGTGAATAAATTTGGTATAGAATATTGGTATTACTGTTCTGGTAAGAAATGACCAACAGGATGATTTCAGAAAGGCCTGGAGAGACTTACAAACTGATGCTGGAGTGAAATGAGCAGGACCAGGGAGATCTTATTACCAACAATATAGAGATGACCAGTTCTGTATCAGGCCATCCTCACAACAAGATCAACCAAATCATTTCTAATGGAGAGTAATGAACTGAACTACATACCCAGAAAAAGAACCTGGGAGATGACTAAAACCATTCATTGAATTCCCAACCCTTTAAATTTATGCCCACCTGATTTTTTGATTTTTCACAAGCTAATTGTACAATATTTCAGAGTCTGATTCTTTTTGTACAGCAAAATAACATTTCGGTCATGTATACTTTTTGTGTATCTAATTTATATTTTAATGTATTTAACATCTATTGGTCATCATGCCATCTAGGGGAGGGAGTGGGCGGTAAGAGGTGAAAAATTGGAACAAGAGGTTTGGCAATTGTTAATGCTGTAAAGTTACCCATGCATATAACCTGTAAATAAAAGGCTATTAAATAAAAAAAAAAAAAAAAAAAAAAAAAAAAAAGATGAGTGGAGATATTCCTGCATGGGGAATTTGTCTAAAGCTTGTCTAAAGCTAAACACATTTAGTGATTAAGGCTAGGAAAGAAATGAGGCAAAGAATAACAGTTGGTAAAGACTCTGAGAAATTTTCAGAAGATGAAATCAAGGCCATTTATAGAGCAGCAGTTACCAAAACCATTTGGTATTTGCTAAGGAATAGATTAGTTGATCAGTGGAATAGGTTAGGTTCAAGGGATAAAAGAGTCAACAAATATAGCAACCTAGTCTTTGACAAACCCAAAGACCCCAGCTTTTGGGATAAGAACTTACTGTTTGAGAAGAAGCATTAAAATCACTTTTAATTAGAGAAGTACAAATTAAAATAGCTATGAAGTACTACTTCATGAATATCAAATTGGCTCACTGACAGAAAAGGTAAATAGAAAATCCTGGAGGGGATATGGAAAAATAAGAGATAATAATTCATTGTAACTGGAGTTGTGAACTGATCCTACTATCTGGAAGAATTATTTAGAACTATGCCCAAAGGGTTATAAAATTGTGCATATCTTTTGACACAACAATGCCATTAATAATTTGTATAACAAAGAGAAAAAATGAAAAGAGCATATTATTTTTAAGTACAAAAATATTCATAGCAGCTTTTTTTTGTAGTGGCATATTAACTGAGATATTCCTTGATTGGAGACTGGCTGAAAACATTATGGCAAATGTTTGTAATGGATTATTCCTGTACTGTTAGAAATAAAAAGAAAGAGGCTTTCAGAAAAACATGGGAAAACATTACTGAGTGAAGTGAGAAGAGCCAGGAAAACATTGTACACAGCAACAATATTTTAATGATTGTCAATTGTGAAAGACAGTTTTCTAATCAAGGCAATAATTGAAGACAAACCTGAAAGAGCCAGTATGAAAATGCCATCCACTCCTAAAGAAAGAACTGATGAATTTTAAGTACAAATTGAACTATAAGATTGTTTTCTCTTAAAGTCAAGTTTATGAATAGTAAAAGTCAGGAGATTCTGAATCTAAAAAGAGAAATGGTAGTTGTAGAAGTGTCTAGACTATAGTTTTGTACCTAATCAAGAGGTTCAGGGGAGATATAGCTTTTTCAGTAACATTAATGCAGAATGTTGGTAAAAAAAAAAAAAAAAAAAAAACTAATATAAAGAATAAAATACTCAATCATAAATCCCACAGTCTATTTTATATTCTGATGAAATTTAAATTTTAGCCTCTTATCAGATTGTCATAGTATATCTGTTAAATTATCATATCCTAATTCTAATCTTCTACAAGTCATTTCTATAAAGGAATAAAGTGTCTTGCCCATACATGATTGTATTTGTACATTGAGTTCATTTTTACTTTGCACAACTTTGGGAGAGGCTCCAGCCATAAATCATAAGTCAAATTGTCCCCTGGAGACATAATGTTGAGAGTCTTAACAAGTAAATAACTTCAAGAACAAGTAGCCTTGTTCCAGTAAAGAAACCAGATGTCCCCAGTCTGAATCCTGTCTAAAACAAATGCTAGGTTTAAAATGGTACAGAACAGGGAGAGCGGTTGTGATCCTTTAGAAGCTTCAGGGCTAGTTGTGGTTTATAAAGTTTATAGTAATCTTATCTTTCCAACTTTGTATTGTGTACAAATTTGATAGGACTATTACTTTTTGTGCAACTTGTTAATTAAAAATTTTTAACATAAAAAAATTCTTCATTCAATGCAGCAAAAGCTTCATATTAATTTTGCAATTTAATAGAGATGAATGTTCTTTGCATGTAGCTATTCAACAACTTCCAAATCTATGAAATTGTATTATCATTTAATCTATATACATCAATATTTTCATTTAGTAAAGCATGAAAAATTTATCAAATACCTTTTTGTTGAAATCTAGACAAATTTTATTTACAATATTTGTTTCATCTTCCTGTTCAGTAACTTAATAAAAATGAATTAGGGTTATATTTTTGTCCTTTTTAAAAAATGAACCTTAAATAAGTCAATAAGAAGTAAACTTCCTTTTGTAGATCAATTATCATATCTTTCATAATTTGCTCTAGATTTTTGCTAAGGATCAAAGCTAAGTTCATAGTCCAAGTTTATAGACTGTATTTTCTTTAGTTCTTAAAGTCAAGGCAATGTTTTTCACCTGTCCAATGCTTCTTATTTTTTATGAACTTTTACATATTGCTGATGTTAACATCCATCAATCATATATTCCAGTTCTTTCAGTTACCAAGGACTTAATTCACTTAGGTAAAGTGATATGAATTCATTATACATATGAATTAATTCCCACAGCTAGGAAATATCTGAACTCTCTAAATATTTATCCATGTACATACACATATATGCACATACATATGTGTCTATACATACATATCTATGCATAGGCATATTTATAAGCATGTGTATAAGTGTGTGCAGATATACAAAACTTACATGTGAAATATGATTATTTTCTCATTGCATTAACAACTAAATATTAAATTAGAACCCCTTTTCTACTTTCTCATCTAGACACCAAGCAACATGAGAAATCCTTCTTGTTAATTTACACTGGACAAGATCTAATCAGATAGTAAAAGGAAATTTAAGTTAATGGATGGATTCCTGCTCATAAGGTCTGGGAAAATGTCCCTTCATCCTTTTGTCAAAGGGATATTATAGAAATTGATTTCTATTTGACCAAGAAGTTAGTGATCCAAGTCGCCCTCAAAAAGATGCTTATTAAAATATAGCTCAATTTCCATTATAGTATTCATTTTCTCTTATTACTTGTTGACAAATCAAAGTTGATTTTCACCCTCCGGTGCATCTCTTTTTCAAAAAAATATAAATATCAAAGATTCAACAGATTTGGTCTTTTGAATACAAATGGGCAATGAACCTTTTTTTTCCCCTAGGTTTTTTCAATAAAATTGATTTTAATTTATCAAGAACTCTGTTTCTAAAAGTGTTTTTGAATTAATTAATGTTTGTTTATTTATTTATTTTAGCACACATTGTTTTATGAATCATGTTGGGGCAGGGATACTTCTGATCCCTGCAGGGCTATTTGCTGGTCAGCCACTAATATCCACAACCCCCATAGTGGGCTTTGGCCTGGGGTAGTGACACTTTCACTGCTCAGCTTCTAGCTCCAGGGCAGTCGTTAACCAGTACAGCAGGGTTCTTTGCAGGGCACTTCTGCAGTTCTGCAGGCCTGAGTTATTTCCTGTGGGGAACTCTTTACCAGAGCACTCCCATACTTCACTGCTCTTTTTAGCAGCTTGGGAGGATAGCTGCCTGTCCATACAACTATCCCTGTTCTGCAGAGGAAGCTGGTAACCTCCTGGCCCTGAAGGCAGACCCTACAGGCTTTTAAAGAAATGAGTAAAAAAATCAAAAGGACAATTGATAGCTTCTATACAGAAAAAGAGCAGGTTTTCAACCCTGAGGACACTAAGAGCAAACAGTCTCTAGACAATTGTTGGTCCCCAACACAAAAGGCTCTCCTAGAAGAGACTATTAAAAACCTTAAAAGAGAACTAGAAGAAAAATGGTGAAAGGAAAGAGAAGCTATGCAAGAGAGTAACAACTTTCTGAAATGTGAATTGGAAAAGGTAAAAAACTCCCAAGAAGCGCAGGGAAACAGAATTTAAGAATTGAAAAAGATAAAGAATTCCCAAGAAAGTAGTATTTGTGAATTGGAAAAAGAAAATAACTCACTAAAAAAAATTATCAAAATGGAAAAAAAATGTCATAGAGTAAAACAACTCATTTAAAAACTCAATTGGACATATACAAAAAGAAATAAAAAGGCTAATGAAGAAAATAACTCACTAAAAATCAGAACTGAACAAATAGAAATGACTGATTCATTGAGACATCAAGAATCGGTCAAGCAAAACCAAAAAAAAGTTAAATATTTACTTGGAAAAACAATAGACCTGGAAAATAGATCTAGGAGAGATAACATGAGGATCATTGGACTTCCAAAAATTATGATGAAAAAAAAAAAAAAAAGCCTAGACACTCCTTTATGGGAAATCATCAAGGAGAACTGCCCAGATGTAATAGAACCAAAAGGTAAAATAGATGTTGAAATAATTCATCTAACACCTGAAAAGACCCTAAAATGAATCATGTTGGGAAAGAAAAATCAAAGTAAAAGGGAAAACCATGGAAGAGACCAAAAAAAAAAAAAAAAACCAGAAAAAAGAAGTGAACATAGCATATGTTGATTGACATTCAGTGTCCTTAGGTTTTGTTTTGTTTTTGTTTTTTTTTCTTTCTGGATGCAGATGGCATTTTCTGTCCAAAGTCTATTGTAATTGATTTGAATCACTGAACTATTGAGAAGAACTTTCAGAATTGATCATCACACATTCTTGATGTTGTTGTGTACAATGTATTCCTGGTTCTGCTTGTTTTGCTCATCATCAGTTCATGTAAATCTTTCCGGGCATTTCAACTTGTTCTCATTTTTTAAATATAATATTCCATTACCTTCATATACCACAACTTATTCAGTCATTCCATAATTGATGGGCATTCAATTGTTTGCTATCACAAAAAGAGCAGCTATAAACATTTTTACACATGTGGGTCCTTTTAGTCCTTTTCCCTCCTTTATGATTTCCATCAGTTACAGACCCAATAATGGCACCGTTAGGTCAGAGGTTATGCACAGTTTGATAGCCTTTTTAGGCATCGTTCTGATTGCTCTCCACAACAGTTGGATCATTTCTCAACTCCACCAACAATGCACTAGTCTCCCAGTTTTCCCACATCCCCTCCAACATTTATCATTATATTTTTCTGTCATCTTAGCCAATGTGAAAAGTGTGATGTAATACCTCAGAATTATTTTAATTTTAATTTCTTCAATAAATAGTTATTTAGAGCATTTTTCATAAGATTATAGATGGCTTTAATTTCATCATCTGAAAATTGTCTGTTTATATCCTTTCACCATTTATCAATAGGGGAATGACATTCTTATAAATTTCGCATATCTCCTTATGCATTTAGAAATTAGATCTTTATCAGAAATACTGGTTCCAAAGATTTTTTTTCTCAGCTCTGTACTTCCCTTTTAATCTTGTTTCTGTTGGTTTTGTTTGTGTAAAAACTTTTTAGTTTAGGGTAATCAGATTCTCTATTTCATAATGTTCTCTAGTTCTTCTTTGGGCATAAATTTCTCCCTTTTCCAAAGATCTAATAGGCAAATTATCCCTTACTCTCTTTATTTGTTTATGGTATCATTTTTTATGCCCAAATCTTGTATCCATTTTGATTTTATTTTGGTATAGGGTTTGAGATATAAGTATATGTGAAGTTTCTGACATTATTTTCCAGTTTCCCCAGCAATTTTTATTAAATAGTGAATTCTTATCCCAGTACCTGGAGGTTTGGTGTTTATCAAATATTAGATTGCTTTAGACCTTGATTATTGTATCTAATCTATTCCACTGGTCCACTACTCTATTTCTTAGCCATTACCAAATGGTACTGATGACTGCTGCTTTGTAATATTAATTTAGGTTTGGTACTGATTAGCCACAATTCTTTGTATTTTTTTCCCATTAATCTATCTGATAGTCTTGACCTTTTGTTCTTTCAGATGAATTTTGTTATTATTTTTTTCAAGATCTATGAAAATTTTTTTTGGAAATTGGATTGGTATGGCACTGAAAAGGTAGATCAATTTAGGCAGTATTGTAATTTTTATTATATTAGCTCAATCTACCCATGAGCAATTGATATTTTTCCAATTGTTTACATCTGACTTTATTTGTGCGAGAAGTGTTTTGTAATTGCATTCATATACTTCTTAGGTTTGTCTTGGCAGATAGACCCCCAAGTATTTAATTTTGTCTACAGTTATTTTAAATTAAATTTTTATCTCTTGCTGATGAACTTTTTCAATAATATATAGATTTGTGTGGATTTATTTTATATTTGCTAAAACTGTGAATTGTTTCCAGTAGGTTTTCTGATGTTTTTCTAGTATTCTCTAAGTATGTCTTCATATCATTTCCAAAGAATGATAGTTTTTATTTCCTCATTGCCTATTCTAAGATCTTTGATTACTTTTTCTTTTCCTGTTGTTAAAACCAGCATTTTTAGTACAATGTTGGTAGTAATAATGGACATCCTGTCTCACTCCTGATCTTACTGGGAATGGATCCAGGTTTTCTCCATAACAAATAATGCTTACTGTAGGTTTTAGATAGTTTTTTTGCTTATCATTTTAAGGAAAGCTCTCTTTATCTCTGTGTTCTTCTGTGTTTTAAATATATATGGCCACTATATTTTATCAAATGCTTTTTCTGTAACTATTGAGATTAACATGTGATTTCTATTGGTTTTGTTATTGAAATAGTCTATTATGGAAATTGTTTTCCTGATATTGAAGCAGCCCTGTGTTCCTGGTACAAACCCCATTTGGTGATAATGTATTATCCTGCTGATAAGTTGGTGTAATCTCTTTGCTTTTAATTTATTTATAATTTTTGCATCAATATTCATTGGGAAGATTGGTCTGTAATTTTTTTTCCTCTCTTTTTGCTCTTCCTGGTAAATGTATCAGTACCATATTTGTGGCATAGAAGGAATTTGGCAAGAGTCTTTTATCTATTTTTGCAAATAATTTACATTGTATTGGAATCAATTGTTTGTTAAATGTTTGGAAGAATTCACTTGTGAATTCATCAGGCCTTGGAGATTTTTTCTTAGAGATTTCATAAAAGAATCGTTCAATTTATTTTTCTAAAATGGAGCTATTTAAATAATTTATTTCCTCTTTTGTCAACCAGGACAATTTATATTTTTATAAATATTAATCCATTTTACTTTTGCTAACATAGAGTTGGGCAAAATAGCTCTTAATTATTGCTTAATTTTTTTTCATCATTGGTGGTAAATTCATTCTTTTTATTTTTGATGCTGGTGATTTTTTTTCTTTCCTTTTTCTAATTAAATTAAGTAAAGCTTTAACTATTTTTTCATATAACCAACTCTTAGTATTATTTATTAGTTAAATAGTTTCCTTAATTTCTATTTTATTAATCTCTTCTTTGAGTTTCAGAATTTATGATTTGGCATTTGAATGGGGATTTTTAATTTGTTCTTTTTTTTTAGCTTTTTTTTAGTTTCATGACTAATTCATTGATGTCCTCTTTCTCTATTTTATTCATGTGGCTATTTAAAGTTTGAAATTTCTCCTAAGTACTTCTTTGGCTGCATCCCACAGATTTTGCTATGTTGTCTTATTATTATCATTCTCTTGAATGCAATTATGGATTATTTCTGTGATTTGTTGTTTGACCCACTCACTTTTTTAGTATTAGATTATTTATTTCTCAATTGGTTTTTAGTCTATCTTTCCCTGGCCCTTTACTGAACATAATTTTTTTTCATTGTAGTTTGAAAAGGAAGCATTTACTATTTCTGCCTTTCTGCATTTGATTGTGAGGTTTTTCCTTCTCTCATACATAATCAATTTTTGTGTAGGTGCTATGTACTGCTGAGAAAAAGGTATATTGCTTTCTGTCCCTATTCAATTTTTTCCAGAGGTCTATCATATCTAGGTTTTCTAAGATTCTATTAATTTCCCTAGTTTCTTTCTTATTTATTTATTTTTGTTTATATTGTCTGAATCTGAGAGGGAAGGTTGAGATCCCCACTAGAATTGTTTTGTTGTCTATTTCTTCATGTAACTGGCTTAAAATCTTCTCTATAAATTTGCCTGCTCCACCATTTTGTGCATACACATTTAGTATTGTTACTACTTCATTATTTATGCTACCCTTTATCCAGGTGTACTTTCCTTCCTTATCTCTTTAATTGAGATTCATTTTTACTTTTGCTTTATCTAAGATCAAAATTGCTACCCCTGTTATTTTTTACTTCAGATGAAGCATAATAAAGTCTATTCTAGCCTTTTTTCCTTCATTCTGTATGTGTCTTTCTGTGTCAGATGTTTTTTCAGTATATATATAGAGATTTTATTTTTTAATCTACTCTGCTATTTGCTTCTTTTTTATGGGAGAAGTCATCCCACTCACATTCATCGTTATGATTACCAGTTCTGTATTTCTTGAATAGTCTTGTCTCCTCTGTATATATTTTGATTATCTCTTTCCACCCTGTCCTCAGCTATGTTTTTTTTTTTAACCCACTCCATCTTATCTCCTTCTCTTAGTAATTTGTTTTGTCCCACTCCACTCATCACTTTCTCTTCTATCCTCCCTTCCTCTTCTCTTACCTTTTCCCTTAATTTTTCTGCTCTCCCTTCTATCCTGCCCCTCCCTTTTCTTTCTTTTTTCTTCTCCTACTTCTTTATAGGGTTAGATAAATTACTATACCTAACTGAATGATTGTTATTCACTCTTATTGCCAAAACTGATGAGATCAAGCTTCAGACAATCTTCATCCCCTTCTCTTCTTTCCCTAGATTGTAATAGATCTTTTGCACCTCTTTGTGGAAACTAATAGTCCCTTTATTACCCCCCCTTTCTTTTTTCAAATAGAGATCTTTTCCCCACTCCTTAATGTCTTTTTCTTTGATGTCCTCACATCAGAGTCCATTTACAACCACACTCTTAGTCCATGTCTGTCTGTCTCAGTGATATATACATTTCTCAAGAGTTACATATATTGTTTTACCATCTAGGGGAACAGTTTAACCTTTCTATAAAATATATATCTCCCCCATTTATCTTTCTATACTTCTCTTGAGTTCTGGGTTTCTAGATTAAAATTTCCATTTAGTTCTTTTTTTTCAGTAGAAATGATTGAGTCTCTTATTTCCTTGAAGTTCCATTGCTTTTCCTGAAAGATGATGTTGAGCATTCATTGGAATAGTTAATTCTTGGTTGTAACTCCAGGTCCTTTGCCTTCAATGTAGTAGATAGTGCATGGGGTTTTGGAAGAAGAAAACTCATATTCATGAGTTAAAATCTGGACTCAGACACTTATTAGCTATGTGACCCTGGGCCTAGTTTACCTAGTTCTTCATCTGGAAAGTGAGAGTAAGGAAATGGTAAACCATTCTGGTACCTACCTTTGCCAAGAAAACAATAAATGGGATTTATGAAGAGCTGATATCACCAAACAGCAACAACAACATGTATATACAATGTGTATATAAACTTCATTTAGTCAAATAAGAAGATTTGCCTCCAGAGCCAACAAAAGTTAATTACTAATTTGGATATTCTCAACCACTGTGATGTCAAGAAAATTAAGAGGTTAAAATCTTAGATGTTAATTTTATTGCAGATGAATTTTAGTTAGTTACTCTAGGCAATGCAAATAGTTTAAGATAATTCATAAAAATTGGGATGAGGCAGACTTAGTAATTTCATTAAGTTATAGGTGATTAAGTAGCTGTGATAAATCAAAATTTGTTATATCATCAATGAAGTATTTTGTGGCTTTTTAAAAATGTAAATAAAACATCTCTACAAGCTACTTCATCTGACTTGACAGTGTCTACGTTATCCCCACTGACCCTCAAAAGATAATCTGTAATTCATCTGTGTTCTTTGCTTAAATTATCAAGCTGCATGAAGACCTTCTGAATATCTCATGGTTTTTGTTGATATCAATAGTCTGGCATTATTTTATCACTGTAGTGCCAGTGAGTATTGAGAACCATTATCAGTCATGTCAGCAAGGAAGGGATATGATAAGTGTCAGCATAGCTCATTTTGAAGTGTCTTTCTATAAAGTGAAAACAATGGTTCTCCCTGGCAGTTTGACAAGACTCATCCTTTAAGTTATGAGAAAATAATCAAAAGATCAATAGGAGCATAAACAGCATGCATTTTTCTGAATTGCAATAACATTTTAGTGTCAATCATTCTGTAGCTCAAACTGTAAGTTTCCCTAAACTAGATAAGCCTGGAATATGCATTTTCTTCTGACAGCACCATCAAAGTCAATTCCTTTATAATAGATTTTTAAAAGCAAAATATTAAGTAGATGCCCATCTTGACCACTCATTTACTAAGACTTTTGACTTATTTTCTAATGCTTCAAAGACCATATTGGACTGACATCTGCCATTACCAACATGCATCTGGCCTTTCTTTTCCTTGACTTTCTTCTGCTCAACATTTACAGAATGAAATTCTTGTCAAGAATAAAGATTATGTAAAGTCAACAAAAACTGAGAAGGAAATTTGCAAATTTTCTGATAAATATAAGACAAATCAATTATGTAATTCAAAGTCAATGGGAAGGGATGGATACTTTGCTAAATTTATGAACTACTTTTGCTACATCACATCCATAGAGATATTTAGAGATATTTGCTAGGCTTTTACTAATGAGAAAAATATGCTGTAAAATGAATTCTTGTGAATGTTAAAGTATAATACATTCTTTTTGTTAAAATTCTCATTTGACATACACACACATTTTTTTTTTAAAGCTTCTTACTCAGTTTCATTTGGAATACAATGTTGGAAACAGGAGATTTCTTGTGTATTACCTGTAGCTTTTAGCTCAAGATAAGCATTTATTCAACTTGAATGAGGAATTAATAAGGCACATTAGTTCATAACCATTCGATTCATTTTTACATCATAAAGGAAAATAAAAAAAATTCTGATAGGCATTTTCAAACCATCATGAGGCCATGTCTAAATTGTTGTGTGCAAAGAATAATATATATTGAACCAGAATACTAAAGTTTAGCTCATTCATTTTTAAACAAGATCTTCTGCTTTTCTGGTATCAACTTTCTTATCTATACAATTAGTAGTGTTATGCGCTGTGAAGAGAGTTATTTTTGAAAATCAAAATCTGGGATCAAATCCCAACTTAGCTACATATTATCTGAATGGCCTTACTTACCTAATCTGGATTTCACTTTTATGGTATACTTTTAGATGGAATTGATGTTTAGAGCAATAGAAATAACCACCCTTGAAAGAAGGGACAGTTTTGTTTGTCTCTGTCACTTTAGCTATGTAACTATGGGGAAGTCATAAAATATGTATGCCAATTTCCTTATCTAACATTCTATTCTTACTTTAAATTTCATTGATTTTGTGTGGTCAGAGAAACATAAAGTCATTGATTGGACGGCATCTATTCCAATACCCTCATTTCTAAAACTAAACATAATCTTTCCTTAAAATCTACCTATCTCTCTTCCTACAATTATCTGTTGCCCAGAGTTAAAATATAGGTGTTATCCTCCACTCCTCACTCTCCCACACTCCCACCCTTATCCAATACATTGCCAAGTCCTGACAATTTTATTGCGTAATGTCCCATTCTTTCCTAAGACACAACCATCCCCCCAGTACAGGTCTTATCACTTTCTACTTGAGCTATTCCAAAAGCTTATTGGTTTATCTCCCTATTACAAGTCTCTGTCCACTTCATTCCATTCTATATTCAACTGTCAGAATATTCTTTTTAAAGCAAAAGTCTAATACCTTCCTATAATTTCCGGAAATAAACAGAAAACCTGTTTGGTAATCAAAATCCTTCATAATCTGCCTCCTTCAGGCTTTCCAGTAAAAGCCTTTACATTTACACATATTCTATGAACCAATCTCGCAAACCCACTATTACTCAAAGAGGAAACTCCATGGGCATTTTTCATTGGCTATCTCCCCATGTCTGTAATCCTATTCATCCTCATTTCCATTTGCCAACTTCCTTGGCATTTTAAAAGTTCCAGATAAAAATCACACCTATTAAAGGGATCATTTTCCAATTGTCCCTAATTTATTGCCATCCCTCTGAGGTTTGTTTCAATATTTTTCTAGATTTTTTTTATTATACACAATTGTTATCATTATGGTATTTCATTAGATCTTTGAGGCAAGGACTCTGTTTTCCTTTTCCCAATTTTTTTCTGTATCTCCAGAGCATATCACAGAGTCTGGTGCACAATACCTAAATAAATGTTTATTTAGTAACTAACTGAAAATGAAAAATGTGAAGCCTAAGGGGGAATATGTAGCCCAAAGTCAAATGTAGGTTTTCTACTGATTGGGAAGCTTTCCTTGACATCAACTTATGTCTGAAAGGCATTTTTGATAGATAATTTCCAATTAATTAGTAAATTACATTTTTATTAAATAAGAGAATTCTTAAATGGTAGCATTACATAATACAATGAAGGCTAACCTCTAAATCAACAGAAACTGAATTCAAATTCTATATTTGATGCATACTGACAAAATGATCTTAGGTAATATTCTTAAGCTTTCAGTTCTTAAAACAAATCTCTACAACTATAAATTGTAAAGATGCTACCAACTTTTGGTTGGTAGGGGGTATTTCCTCATTCCAGAATTTCCTGAATTTCAAGGAAATCACAGGCTCATTGTTATATATATAAAAGCAAACCTTAGCACAAGTTATCCTTCAAAGGGTGTGATTTCTTTAATTAATTACCATTGCCAGTATTGATGGAAATCCATTTAAGATTTAGAGATCTTCAGAAGTTACTGTGGCTGAAATTTATCCCCCTTCAGATACTCTGGAAATGAAAATCTCTAAAAAGAGGTGGATTGGTTCCTTATATGTATCATTAAGTTGATACTTAGTCTTTTGTTCTGCGGACAAAATATTCAGAATCTCATGGTTACCTCTATATTAGAATGGTGCATTGAAATAGAAATAAATCAAGGGGTATGTGTGTGTGGGAGATGTATACTAGTCTAATATCTTCTAGTGGTCTATTTATAAAGTATAAGAAGGAAAGAAACTAATGCCAAATGCTGACCAAACATTCAGGGAAGCCAAGAAGGACATTTTATACATGTATACAGTTAAAGACAATTGGATAGAGATAGATATAGATGTAGGAGGGCTATCCTCATTCAAATAAGGATAATTAAATGTTGTCTCAATCCCAGTTCTCTAGTCTCTTACCCTTCTGGCCAAATTGCTTCCTCAATGTGCTTAGTTTGCAAAAATATTGCAAAATATTAATTTAAAACCTTATTAAGAGTGATATTTTAATCTTTTCAATGAAGTCCTTAATAATATGGTAATGAGAGATTTTATAAGAAATATACTATTAATTTGTTCAGTCTAGGCTGGCTCTCTGTGACTCCATCCAAAAAGAAAAGGTCTGCTTCAATCAAGCATGGAAGGAAAAGGGAGAAGCTGAGCATAGGCTAGTGCAAGGACCCAGAGTGGGGTGGTATCCCATGAGTCAGGGAATATAATTGGAGGAATCTACAGTGGTGTTGGCTACTCTGTCCTAGTTGAAAGACAGTATATCAGCAGATTACTTGCAAGACATCCAACGCAAATAAAAAAGGCAAATAATGAGTCTCTATACCACAGAATAATGCAGGACCTGGTCATACCCATCCAGCACCAAAAGTTAGTTAGCACCAACCCAGAACAGCCATTGTTGCCAATAGAGGAAGCTTGGGCAATCTCCCCTTTGCCCTAAAAACAACTTTTAAAAAATAGGAAAAAAAGGAAAAAATAATTCTAGCCATAGAAAATATTTATAGAGAAAGAGAAGAACAGATTTCAAACCCTGAGAACACTAAAAGTAGATCATCTCCAGATGAAGCCTTAAAGAATGTTATGAATTGATCCCCATCTCACAAAGTTCTCTTGCAAGAATTCACAAAGGTTCTTAAAAGAGAATTAGAAGAAAAATGGGGAAATGAATGATACAATGAGACATCAAGAATCAAACAAAACCGAAAAAAAATAGAAAAAATGTAAAATACCTCATTGGAAAAAAAACTGACTGGAGAATTAGATCTAGGATATGCAATCTAAGCATTACTGGACTTCCTGAAAACTATGTTGGAAAAAAAAAAAGCTTAGCCATTATCTTTCAAGAAATCATCAAGGAAAACTGCCCTCATGTCCTAGAATCAGAAGATAAAAAAGCCATTGAAAGAATTCACCAATCACGTCCTGAAAGAGACCCCAAAATGAAAACTTTAAAACTTTAAAGAATATTATAGCTAAATTTCAGAATTATCAGACCAAGGAAACAATACTGCAAACAGCCAGATAGAAACAATTTAAATATTGAGGATCCACAATCAGGATTACACATGACCTAACTGTTTCCCCCTTAAAGGATGAAGGACCTGAAATCTGATTTTCTGAAAAGCAAAGGAATTTGGATTGCAGCCCAAAATCAACTATCCAGTTAAATTAAGCATTATCTTTCAGGGAAGAAGATGGACATTTAATGATGCAAGTGAATTTCTTTTATTTCTCATGAAAAAAACCAGAGCTGAACAAAAAAAAAAATGATCTCCAAATACAGAACTCAAGAGAAGCCTAAAAATGTAAAAAGGAAAGAACTCTTGAGAACTTTATCTCTGTTATGGGTATACTTAGAAAGTGCAGCTATAATTTGATTTTACTGTGATAATATAAAAAAGAAACTAGAGCTAGAAGGGGAATTGTACTGAAAAAAGAGAGAAATGGAAGCAAAATGAGGGAAATTACATTTCATGAAGAGGCAAAAAAGACCTATTATAATTGAGGGAAAGAATGGAGGAGGATGAACATTGTTTGAATCTTACTCTCTTCAGATTGACTCAAAGAAAGAATATTAAATATATTTGGTTCCACAGAGAAACTTGTCTCACCCTATAGGGAAGTTGGAGGGGAAAGAAAGGGAGAGGTTAGTAGAAAGCAAAACAGAACTAATAGGGAAAAGATATAAAAAAGGGAGAGGAGGCTATAAAAGGGGAAGGCTGTTTAAGGGAGGTGATGGTCAAAAGCAAAATACTGGTGGGGAGGAAAAGAGGAAAAGGAAAGAGAAAAGATGAAGTAAATGAGATGGTGGGAAATATAAAATTAGTCATTTTACCTATGAATGTGAATGGGATGAACTCTCCAATAAAATGGAAGTGGATAGAAGACTGGATTAAAAGCCAGAATCCTACAATATTTTGTTTACAAGAAACACATTTAAAGCAGAGTGATAAATTTACAGTAAAGGTAAAAGGCTGGATCAGAATCTATTATGCTTCAGGTGAAGTTAAAAAAAAAAAAAAAAAGGAGGGTTAGTGATCCTGATCTCAAATCAAGCAAAGGCAAAAATTGATCTAATTAAAAGAGATAAGGAAGAAAACTATGTTTTATTAAATGAAGCAATATCAATACTAAACATATATGCACCAAGTGGTATAGCATGGAAATTGCTAGAGGAGAAGTTAAGAGATATGCAAGAAGAAATAGACAGCAAAACTATACTAGTGGGGGATTTCAACCTTGCTCTCTCAGAACTAGATAAATTGAACCACAAAATAAGAAAAAGGTTAAGGGAATAAACAAAATGTTAGAAAAGTTAGGTATGATAGATCTTTGGGAAAAAAATTGAATAAAGACAGAAAGAAGTTTACATTTTTTCTCAGTGTTTCATGGAAATTATACAAAAATTGACAATGTGTTAGGGCATAAAACCTTCAAAATCAAATGTAGAAAGACAGAAATAGAAAATGCACTTTTTGCAGATTATGATGCAATAAAAATCATATGCAATATGTGACCAGGAGTAAATAGACCAAAAGTTATTTGGAAATTAAATAATCTAATCCTAAAGAATGAATGGATGAAACAGAAAATCATAGACACAATCAGTAATTTCATTAAAGAGAATGACAACAATGACACAATATACCAAAATTTGTGGGATACAGCCAAAGTGGTTATAAGAGGAAATTTTATATCTCTGTATGCTTACTTGCATAAAATAGAGAAAGAAAAAATCAATGAATTGGGCTTACAACTAAAAAAAAAAGATAGAAAAGGAATAAATTAAAACTCCTCAATTAAATACTAAATTTGAAATTCTGAAAATAAAAGGAGAGATTAGTAAAATTGAAAATAAGGAAATTATCGAGGTAATAAATAAAACTAACAGTTGATTTTATGAGAAAAAAACAACAAAATAGATAAACCTTTAGTTAATTTGATTACAAAAAGGAAAGAAGAAAATCTAATTGTTAGTCTCAACAGTGAAAAGAGAGAATTTTCCAATGAAGAGGGAATTAGAGCAATAATTAGAAGTTATTTTGCCCAAACATACACCAATAAATTTGATAATTTAAATGAAATGGAGGAATATCTATAAACATATAGATTGCCCAGGTTAACAAAAGAGGAAATTATTTAAATAGCCCCATTTTAGAAAAAAGAATTGAACAAGGTATTGATCAACTTTCTAAGAAAAAAAAAAATCTCCAGGTCTAGATGGATGTACATGTGAATTCTACCAAACATTGAAAAAACAATTAATTCCAATACTATATAAAGTATTTGAAAAATTAGGGAAAGAGTCCTACCAAATTCCTTTTATGACACAGATATAGTGCTGATAGTTAAACCAGGTAGGGTGAAAACAGAGAAAGAAAATTGTAGAATCAAAGAAAATTATAGATCAATGAATATTGATGCAAAAACTTAACTAAAATGTTAGCAATGAGATTACTGAAAGTCATCCCCAGGATAGTACACTATGACCAAGTAGGACGTATACTACAAATACAGGACTGGATAAATATTAGGAAAAATCACCATAACCAACTAAATCAATTATCTCAATAGATGCAGAAAAGCATTTGATAAAATCCAACACTCATGCCTATTAAAACACTTAAGAGTATAGGAATAAATGAACTTTTCCTTAAAATGATCAATAGCATCTATTGAAAACCATCAGCAAGCATCATATGTAATGGGGACAAACTAGAACCATTCCTAATAAGATCAGGAGTGAAACAAGACTGACCACCAACACCATTATTATTCAATATTATATTAGAAATCTTAGCTTTGGCAATAAGAGAAGAAAGAGATTAAAGGAATTAGAGTAGGTCAAGAGGAAACCAAATTATCACTCTTTGCAGATGATATGATGGTATACTTAGAGAACCCTAGAAAATCAATTAAAAAACTACTAGAAATAATCACAACTTTAGCAAAGTTGCAGAATACAAAATAAATCCACATAAATCATCAGCATTTTTATATATTACCAACAAAGTCTAGCAGCAAGAGATACAAAAAGAAATTCCATTCAAAATCTGTTTATAGTATAAAATATTTGGGAATCTATCTGCCAAAGGAAAGTCAGTTTTTGTACAAACAAAACTAATACAGACAAGGGAAGCAATAAACTGGGAAAACATTTTTACATTTAAAGGTTCAAATAAAGGTCTTATTTCTAAAACATATAGAGAATTGACTCAAATTTATAAGAATTCAAGCCATTCTCTAATTGATAAATGGTTACAGAATATGAACAGAGACTTTTCAGATGAAAAAAAATTAAAACTATTTCTAGTCATATGATAAGGTACTCCAAATCACTATTGATCAGAGAAATGCAAATTAAAACAACTCTCAGATGCCACTATACATCTCTTAGATTGGCTAAGATGACAGGAAAAGATTATGATGAATGTTGGAGAGGATGTGGGACAATGTGGACAGTAATACATTGTTGGTGGAACTGTGAACAGATCCAACAATTCTGGAGAGCAATTTGAAACTATGCTCAAAAAGTTATCAAACTGTGCATACCTTTTGACCCAGCAGTGTTTCTACTGGGATTATATGCCAAAGTTATCTTAAAGGATGGAAAGAGAAACACATATGAAAAAATGTTTGTGGCAGCCCTTTTTGTAATGGCAAGAAATTGGAAACTGAATGGATGCTTCAATAGGAGAATGACTGAATAAATTATGGCATATAAATGTTATAGAATATTATTGTTCTTTAAGAAACAACCAGCAGCATGATTTCAGAGAGCCCTGGAGAGACTTACATGAATTGATGTTTTGGTCTTACAAATAGCAGCAAGCCAAACAGTGGTAGAGTATTAGGAATTGTTGGAGAGAAAGTATCTTGGGCCATTCGTGGAGAGGCAAAAGAATAACTTCTTAGTCAGAGAGATAGCAGTTCCAAGAGTATTTCCTAGCCAAAGGAACTCATGCCCTCAAGAAACTACAATAAGAATAGTTTTATATACAAAACTCTGAAATGCAAAGTCACTTACTGTAAAGTCGGGTTTTATATTCCTTTCAGGAAAGGAGTACCACGCAAATCACCAAATATTGCTATGAGTTCATGGAATCAATCAGGGCTTCTGTGGAAAGTGAGACATTGAAATGTTAGGGAGCCTTCCTTACTAGTAACCTCCAAGGTGTTTCTTTTTAACAGGGAATAAACCACAGAGTAGTGCTTAAGACTGAAAACTTTTAGAGTCTTGGGGAAAGTAGAACTAAACATGAGAGATAAAGTTGCTTTTGTTACTTAAATCCTATTGTGAGAATTTTCCTGTGTCTTGGCATTTTTTTTGGAGTAGATTTTCAATCCCACATAATACTCATGCAGTATTTAGGGACCTTTTCTATTCACATCTGTGCACATATATGAATGAATTATATTCTGAGACTTCTTAGGATGATCTTTTGAATTGTGGGTTATGGGTGGTTAAGACAAAATTAGACCCAGTCCAAAGGGAGTAGAGGTGATGAGTCATAGGCTACATAAGCAAAGTATCTATAGTAGGGGATTTTGAAAAGGGAAAAGATAATGGTCTATTAAGCTAGAGAATAGAGTACATAAAAAGGAGAAGCATAATATAAAGTTGAAAAAAAAAGTTATACTTGATAATATGTGATTTGAAGGGAAGGAGGTATGCAATAGAGTTAATGAAGAATGTTGCACAGAGTGACATGATCTCTATGTGTGGAAATTTTTATAGGAACAGTATTAAGAAGAGAGGAAAAAGATAAAGAGTTTGGTTAAAATAACCTCATATAAAGTTACAATTGAGTTGGGTAGTCATGTAAGAAACTATAAACTTGGGTGATGACAGAAATGGAGAAGGAAAAATGGATATAAAAGATATTGCATAAGTAATGTTAACACAAAATAATCACATCATGGTAGAATTTACTATAATCTAAAAATTAGAAATCTTAGTTTCAAGTCTTATTTTCTGCTATTTATTTATCTATTCAATTCTAACTTGGAGCATTTTGTAAGAATAATTAATTTATTATACAATTTAATTTATTTTAATTATTATAATAGAATATTTATAATTATAATTATATATATAATTATATAATATAATATTAATATTATTATTAATATTATACAATTTAATTTATTATACAATTAAAATATAAATCAAAGCTTCATACTTACTGATTCCAAAGATTCACTACAATGATTAATTATTAATTAATCAATAATTGATGATCTTATTTTCTTTTTTTTTTACATGACCAAACTGTTATTTTGCTGTACAAAAAGAATCAGACTCTGAAATATTGTACAATTAGCTTATAAAGGAAATAAAAAATGCAGGTGGGCAAAAATATAGGGATTGGGAATTCAATGTAATGGTTTTAGTCATCTCCCAGAGTTCTCTCTGGGCGTAGCTGGTTCAGTTCATTACTGCTCCATTGGAAATGATTTGGTTGATCTCATTGCTGAGAATGGTCAGGTCCATCAGAACTGGCCATCATATAGTATTGTTGTTGAAGTATATAATGAGATGAATGAGATGATCTAATTTTCATAACGAAAACAGTCCTCATATATGAGCACTAGAGGACAAAATAGAAATTGAAAGAATTCTCTAATGATCTTCTGAATGACCAGACTAAAACTTATTAAAAAATTTGATTTTGAAATACAAGGCTCAAATGAAGCAAAAAGTAAACAGTAAGGAGAAATTATAAGGAACTTACTTGCATATTTACCTAGTGTTTTCCAAACAAAAAAAAAATCCAAGCTTTGGAAGCAAGACTTCACCAACTAACAAAACTTGCTGGGAAAACTAGAAAGCTATTTGGAAGAGACTACATATATATCAGCATATCACACTGTATGCCAAGATCCTATTAAAATAGGCACATGATTTAGACATAAATGATCATAAGTATAAAAAATTAGGGAACAATGGGAAATTCTGCCTGTCAAAAGAGGGAATGTTATATCCAAACAAGACATATAAAAGATTATGTAATAATGAAACAAAACTATACTTTTTACTTCCCATATAGGAGATTATGGGAAGTAAAAAGTATAGTTTTGATTATATTATTATTTTTTAAATATTACAAAAACAAAACTAATGAAGCCAAATTTAAAAAGCAGAAAACTAAGGGAAATTTTTCATCAAATTTCTCTGATAAAGAACTCTGATAAATATATATGGAACAAGACTGATTTATAAAACTAATAACCATTCCTTAAATGATAATGATCAAAGATCGTAAATAGCCAGTTTTGAGGAGAAAAAATCTAACATCAATAATCACATGAGAAAATGCTCCAAGTTAGAATTGAATAGATAAATGCAAATGAAAACAAACTCTGTGCTACCATTTCATCTTTATCAGATCTGCTCATTTGAGAGAAGAGGAAAATGAGAAATTCTTGGGTGGGAGATGTAGAAAAAAATAGCCATATTGTTGGTGGATTTGGGAACTGCCCCAACCATTATGGAAAATAATTTGAACTATAAAAGGGATATAAAATGTTGACCTCACAATACAAAGTTTAGGTTTTTGTGCCAAAGAAATTGAAAAAGGGAAAAATAGAAAAAAATAATTATAGTAGTGTTTTTTTTATAATGGAAAAGAAGTGGTAATAAAGGGTTTATTCATCAATTGAGGAATAGCTGAACACGTTGAGATGTAATGACTGTGACTGAATACTTTTGGGCTATAAGAAATGATGATAGTTTCAGTATAACCAGGGAACTTTTTTGAACTATTGAACATATTGAAGTGAGCAAAATCAGGAGAATGTTCTGTTTTATTTTGCTGTTTACAGTGACAGAAATATTGCAACAATGATCAATTATGAAAGATTTGGCTCTCGGTTGAAGACAATGATCTAAGACAATTTCAAGGAATCCATTATGAAAAATGGCATCTGTCTCTCCCTTTTAAAAAATTTTTATTTAATAACTTTTTATTGACAGAACCCATGCCAGGGTAATTTTTTACAACATTATCCCTTGTACTCATTCTGTTCCACTTTTTCCCCTCCCTCCCTCCCTCCACCCCCTCCCCCAGATGGCAACAGTCCTATACATTTAAATGTCGCAGTATATCCTGTACAATATATGTGTCAGCTGAACAGTTCTCTTATTAAAGGAGTTGGATTGAAGATATAACTAACCTGGAAGAAAAACAAAAATCAAACAGTTTACATTTGATTTCCCATGTTCTTTCTTTGGGTGTAGCTACTTCTTCCATCCTTGATCAGTTGAAACTAGTTTCTCTTTCTAAGAAATCCACTTCCATCAGAATACTCCTCATCAGTATCGTTTTGAGGTATATAATAATCTCCTGGTTCTCCTCATTTCACTTAGCATCAGTTCATGTAAGTCTCGCCAATCCTCTCTGTACTCATTCTGCTGGTCATTTCTTACATAACAATAATATTCCATAACATTCATATACCGCAATTTACTCAACCATTCTCCAACTGATAGGCATCCATTCATTTCCCAGTTTCTAAACACTACAAACAGGGCTGCCACAAACATTTTGGCACATTCAGGTCCCTTTCCTTCTTTAGTATCTCCTTGGGGTATAAGCCCAGTAGTAGCACTTCTGGATCAAAGGGTATACACAGTTTGATAACTTTTTGGATATAGTTCCAAATCGCTCTCCAGAATGGCTGGATGTGTTCACAATTCCAACAACAATTTATCAGTGTTCCTGTTTTCCCACATCCCCTCCAACATTCCACATTATCTTTCCCTGTCATTGTAGCCAATCTGACAGGTGTGTAGTGGTATCTCTTAATTTGCATATCTTTGATCAATAGTGATTTGGAACACTTTCATATGAGTGGCAATACTTTCAATTTCATCATCTGAAAATTGTCTGTTCATATCCTTTGACCATTTATCAATTGGAGAATGGCTTGATTTCTCATAAATTGGTAATTCTCTATATATTTTGGAAATGAGGCCTTTATCAGAACCTTTGACTGTAAAAATGTTTTACCAGTTTTTGTTTCCTTTCTAATCTTCCTGCATTAGTTTTGTTTGTACAAAAAACTTTTTCAATTTGATATAATCAAAATTTTCTCTTTGTAGTCAATGTGATCTCTAGTTCTTCTTTGGTCATAAATTCCTTCCTCTTCCACAGGTCTGAGGGTAAACTATCCTATGTTCTTCTATTTTTTATAATCTCATCCTTTATGCCTAGATCCTTGAACCCATTTTGACCTTATCTTTGTACAATTTAATTGGGTCCATCTTGTTTTAATACTAATTTCCAATTTTCCCCAATTTTTGTCAAATAATGCATTCTTATTAAAAAACTGGGGTCTTTAGGTTTTCAAACACTAGATAATTAAAAGTTATTGCTGTTTTGTCCTTTGAACCTAAACTATTCCATTGATCAACTAATCTATTTTTAGAATAAGATGGTTTAATAACTGCCTTTATAATATAATTTTAGATCATACAGCTAGGCCACCTTCATTTGATTTTTTTCATTAATTCCTTGAAAATCTTGACCTTTTGGTTTTCCTATGAACTTTGTTGTAATTTTTCTGGTCATCAAAATAGTTTTGGGAATCTAATTGGTATAACTATAGATTAGTTTGGTATATTTCATCTTTATTATATTTCTCACCCAATCAAGAGCATTTAATTTTTTCATTGTTAGATCAGACTTAATTTTTGGAAAGTTTTTGTAGTTTGCTCTAAAGTTTTGATTTTTCCTTAGATGATTCCTAAATATTTATACTCTCGTATTTACTTTAAATGGAATTTCTCTTTGTAACTCTGACTGTTGGATTTTGTTAGTGATATAAAGTCTGATGACTTATGTGGGTTTTTATAATAAACTTTGCTAAAGTTTGGATTATTTTAAAAAACTTTTAGTAGAATTCTGGGTTCTCTAAGTATACCATCTATCGTCAACAAAGAGTGATAATTTGGCTTCCTCGTTCCTTTCTTATTCCTTTAATCTCTTTCTCAACTTATTCAAAGCTAGCATTTCTAATACAATATAAAAGTAACGGTGATGTAAAACCTTTTTTCCTCTGATTTTACTGAAAGGTTGCAGTTTGTCCCATTCATTGTGCTTGCTGCTGGTTTAAATAATGCTCTAGGTATTTTGGAAAATCCTTTTTCCTATACTCTCAAAGGTTTTTAATAGGAATGGATGTTGGATTTTATCAAATCTTTTCTGCATCTATTAGATGATCATATGGTTTTTTAATTTGGTTATTAATATGGCCAATTATACGATAGTTTTCTAATATTGAACCACCCCTCATTCCTGGTATAAATCCTACTTGATCATGGTTTTTATCCTGGGATGATTTTCTGTATCTTTTTGCTAATATCTTATTTAAGACTTTAGCATCAATATTAATTAGGGAGATTGGTCTATAATTTTCTTCCTCTGTTTTCAACCTACCTGGTTTAGGTATCAGTACCATGTCTGTGTCATAAAAGGAATTTGGTAGGACTCCTTCATTCCCTATTTTTTCAAACAGTTTATAAAGTATTGGGACTAATTGTTCTTTCAGTGTTTGGTAGAATTCATATGTAAATCCATCTGGTCCTGGGGACTTTTTTTTTTTTTTAGGTAGTTGATTAATAGCTTGTTCTATTTCTTTTTCTGAAATGGGAATATTTAAGTAAATGGGACAATTTACTTCCTCCTCTGATAATCTGGGAAGCCTATATTTTTGGAGGTAGTCATCCATTTCGCTTAGGTTATCAAATTTATTGACATAAAGTTGCGCAAAGAAACCCCTTATTATTTCTTTAATTTCATTGGTGGAAAGTTCTCCCTTTTCATTTTTAAGACTACTAATTTGATTTTCTCTCTCATTTTTCTAATCAGATTTACCAAAAGTTTATCAATTTTATTTTTTTTTCATAAAACCAAGTCTTAGTTTTATTTATTATTTTAATAGTTTTTTTTTTACTTTCAATATTATTAATTTCTCCTTTTAATTTTAGAATTTCAAGTTTAGTAATTGATTGGGGGTTTTTAATTTGGTATTTTTGTAGCTTTTTAAGTTGCAAGCCCAATTCATTGACTTTCTCTTTCTCTATTTTGTTCAAGTAAGCCTCTAAGGATATAAAATTTCCCCTTATTACCACTTTGGCTGCATCTCATAAATTTTGGTATGATGTCTCACCGTTGTCATTTTCTTGAGACACAATTAATAATTGTGTCTATAATTTGCTGTTTCACCCAATCATTCTTTAAAATGAGATTATTTAGTTTCCAATTACTTTTTGATCAATTACACCTAACTTTTTGTGGAATGTAGTTTTTATTGCATTGTGAGCTGGAAAAAAAAAAAAAAAAACATTTACTATTTCTGCCTTCCTGCATTTAATTTTGAGGTCTTTATGTCCTAATATATGGTCAATTTTTGTGTAGGTTCCATGAACTGCTGAGAAGAAAGTATACTCCTTTCTGTCACCATTCAGTTTTCTCCAGAGACCTAGCATACCTAATTTTTCTAATATTTTATTTACCTCTGTAATTTCTTTCTTATTTGCTATGTTATTTGATTTATCTAAATCTGAGAGTGCAAGATTGAGATCTCCTGCTATTATAGTTTTGCTGTCTATTTCTTCTAGGAACTCTTTTAACTTCTCCTTTAGGAAGTTAGATGCTATACCACTTGGTGCATATATGTTTAATAGTGATATTGCTTCATTGTCTATAGTATCCTTTAGCAAGATAGAGTTTCTTTCCTCATCTCTTTTAATTAGATCAATGTTTGCTTTTGCTTGATCTGAGATAAGGATAGCTACCCCTGTTTTTTTTTTTTATTTCACCTGAAGCATAATAGATTCTGCTCCAACCCTTTACTCTGTATGTATCTCCCTGTTTTAAATGTGTTTCCTGTAAACAACATATTGTAGGGCTCTGACTTTTGATGCAGTCTGCTATCTGCCTCCTCTTTATGGGGGAGTCAATCCCATTCACATTTACAGTTAAAATTACTAACTCTGTATTTCTTGCTACCCTAATATCCCCAGATTATGGTTTTCTTTTTTTTTGCCCTCCTTCCCTCCTTCCCTAGTATTAAACTTATTGGTCCACTTGCATCACCCAGCTCTCCCTCTTTAGTATCCCTTTCTCCTCCCTTTGAATCCCTTCCCCTTTCTTGTACCCTTCCCTTATTACTCTTTTTTCTTTTCCCTTTACCTCTCCCACTTTTTAATGAGGTGAGAGAAGATTCTCTGTAAAACAAATATGTCAATTATTTCCTCTTTGAGCCAACTCTGCTGAGAGTAAGATATGCACAATGTTCCTCCCCCTTTCTAAGTTCCTTCAGATATGATAGGTTTCCTTTGCCTCATTGTTGCATGCAGTTTCTCTCTTTTTATCTCCTCTTTTCTTTTTTTCTGACACTATCCCCTTTCCATTTCTACTTCCCTTTTTTATGCTATATCAGTAAAATTAAATTATACATGTGGTTTTTATGTATATCCACAACAGAAATGCAGTTCTCAAGAGTTCCTTTTACCTTTTTCTATTTCTCTTGAGTCCTGTTGTTGGAGATCAAATTTTTTGTTTAAGTCTGGTCTTTTCCTTAGAAACAGATGGAATTCCTCTGTTTCATTAAATGTCCATCTTCTTCCATGGAAAAAAATGCTCAGCTTAGCTGGGTAGTTTATTCTTGGCTGCATTCCAAGTTTTTTTGCCTTTCAGAATATCAAATTCTAGGCCCTTCGATCCTTTAATGTTGAGGCAGCCAGATCTTGTGTGACATTTTTTTTTGGTTTTGCTTGACTGATTCTTCCTGTCTCAATGAATTAGTCATTTCTATTGTTCAGTTCTGATTTTTAATGAGTTTCTTCATTAGCTTTTTTTACTTCTTTTTGTATATGTCCAATTGAGTTTTTAAATGAGTTATTTAGATCTATGGAATTTTTTTCCATTTCACTAAGTTTTTTTAGTGAGTTATTTTCTTTCTCCAATTCACAAATTCTGTTTCCTGCACTTCTTGGGAGTTTTACCTTTTCAATTCACATTTCAGGAAGTTGTTTTCTTTTTCCACTTTATCAAATTTTTCTTTTAGTGAATTATATGTCTTTTCTGTACTCTCCTGCATAGCTTCTCTTTCCTTTCCTCATTTTTCTTCTAGTTCTTTTTTAAGGTTTGTAATAGTCTCTTCTAGGAGAGCCTTTTATATTGGGGACCAACAATTATCTGGAGACAGTCTGCTATTAGTCTCTTTGGGGTTCAAAAGCTGTTCTCTTTCTGAATAGATACTATCAATCATCCTTTTGATTTTTTTACTCATTTTGTTAAAGCCTGTAGGGTCTGCCTTCAAGGCAAGGAGGTTACCAGCTTCCTCTGCAGAGCAGTAAAAGGTGTATGGACAAGTAGCTGTTCTTCTAGCAGGCTGCAAAAGCAGCGAGGTACTGGAGTGCTCTGGGAAAGAGTTTCCCACCTGGAAGTAACTTGGGCCTGCAAGGCAGAGCTGGGAAAGTGCCCTGCAAAGAACCCCCACTCTGTGAGATAACAACTTCCCTGGGGCTAGATGCTGAGCAGTGAGAGTTTCACTATCCCAAGCCAAATCCTGCCCTGGGGTTGTGGGTATTAGCAGTAGAGCAGTGAATGAATTTGCAGGGACCAGAAGTTTCTGTACCCCAGGAAGCACAGTCCTGCTGGGGAAGTGCTATTGCCTCAGGCCGAGCCCCTAACTGTGCTGATTAGAGGCTGCCCGGCCTATGCCCCCCTGCCTTGCTGGTTTGTAACTGCCCCCGCAAAATCCCCGAACTGCAGGATGTGGCTGCAGGGCTACATTTCAGTCTGCCTGAGTCACTTCCTGGTTTGAGTGGTTACAGCCACGTCTTGTTAGGTTCTGGCATTTTTTAGAGTACCCTCTGTTTTAGGCTTTAATTTCTCTGCTGGTTTACTGCTTTGTAATCAAGGCAGAGCAGTTAGCCTATAGCAGCGTCTTCTCTATAACTTCTCTAGCCACAGAGATCATCCCCATCCCTGGTCTGCTCAGGATGCTAGTCTCTCATTGGCTGCGCTAGTCTGTTACTGGCCCCTCAGAACAAATCTTTCCTGGTGATCTTCCAGATTGTCTTTGGCTGGTAAATTGTAGTGCTTGTAATCTTCATGAATTTAAACAGTGAAGAGCTATTTTTGCGGTTGAATTAAATAGTTAGTTATGAGGGGAATGAGAGGAGCTCAGAAAGTCATGTGTGCCTTCTCTGCCATCTTGGCTCCAAAGGTATCTGTCTCTGTAGACAGAACTGGTGAAATCTGAATATAGTTCAAAGCACTTTTTTCACTTTATGTGTCTTGCTTTTTTTTTTTTCTTTTGATACATGATTAATATGGTAACATGTATTAAATGAAAAATCAGGAAGGGATTGTAAAAATGGCAAAATAATTATTTGAGCAATGATAGCATGTTAAAAATGCTTTTAGACTCATCACATGATTATTTCAAGATAAAAATGCTGGGTTTATAAGTTCTTATATATGATTTGTAAAAAAAAAGCATTACTCTGGATTGCTTGTTGTTTTATTGCTCAGCCTCCATTGTGCAAGAGAACGGATGACAACCACAAGCATGATGTCGACTTGTATTTGAATTGGATTTGAGTGAGACCAAACTGCATGAAGTTGTCAGCCTCTCTTTGTCCTCCAGGCGTCAGAGTCCAGTGGAAGAGAAGAGTCAAGATGATTGATAATTACTCAGGATGCAATGGCTGACTTTGGCTTTTATAAATTAAGGTCTTTCTCAGATCTCAGTTTGTATGAGGCCATATATAGTCAAGTACACACAGAATTATTATTATGATATATAGAATTCATATTCATAAATGCTTGTTGTTCTGTGAGGCTTATCTCAGGTTATGTCCAGAAACTCCAATTTACTTGTTCTTCAGTATTCATTTTTAGACCCTATTATAGCTAAATCATTCATGCTATTCTAGTCTTTCTCATTTTAATTTTTATTTGTAACTTTGCTTTTCATATCACTGACATATTCAATATATATAAAATTATAAGTTACATTTATAATGATTTAATTAAAAAAATAATAATAAACAATGCCTCCTTAATGTTTCATTGATGATCAAGAGTAGATAAGAAAGGGGAAAAATGAATTTCAAAAAAATCCATTAAACAAGGAACATTTAGTCCACTATGATCAACAAAAGTAGTACAACACTAACCTTGTAGTCAGGATTATTATTTCTGGAAGAGAAACATGATTTTAATTGTGACCTCCTCCCTTTATAATCTAGAGAATGTTCAGAAAACTTTGCTGGTAGGAAAGTCAAATATATAAAAACAAAAACTTACAAATTATAGGATAATTTTAAAATTAAAAATATTTTACAAAGTTATTACTCATTAATTCAAGATTTATAGCTTCATTTACTTCCATAAAAGGATTTAAGGAGACATACAAAATTAAAGACCATTTATCTAATAACTCAAATATTTATTAAGTACTTTGTTTAAGCATGCATGAAATGGAACAACTAAAAATAAAAACAGAGACCAAATCAGTTTTAAAAGAGCAGAGAAATAAATGTTACTCAATATTACTTTAAGTAAATGCTTCATGTAGCTGAAGTTCTCTGATTATTAAGAAAAAGAGAATCATGCATTATTACACTGTTCTGATTTTTAAATAAAAAAAGCTCACCAGTTTATCTAGAATGGATCAAGAGCTAGATTTGATGTTAAAATCTAAATTCAAATCTTGACTCTCCATAATTTTGTGTAAATTGTGTAGTCATTTTCAGGCCTCAGTTTATTCAACTCAAAAATGAGGGGTATGGTCAAAATGATTTCTGTGGATCCACCAATATCTAAATCAACAATCCTAAAATCCTCTCTATTCTTCCTGTCTGCAAGAAAAAAAAATAATAAATGCTGGTTTAATTTCAAATATTTTGGGTGAAAGGAATTTAGAATGAATCTAGTTTTGGCACATACAGCATACAGTCAATGGAATTATTTAAGAATTGACTCCTTTTCAATAAAGTTGATTATAAAAAATCCACATCCTTTAAATACCAGACATTCAAGAGTCAAAGTTTGACATTTTGTTGTGAAAATCTTGGAAGTCTGACTTGCTTTCTCAGTCCATCAGTAGGTCAATCAACAAGCCTTTTATTTATTTATTTATTTGCTTTATTAAAGCTTTTTATTTTTCAAAACATGCCTGGACAATTCTTCAACATTAGCCCCTGTAAGACCTTGTGTTCCAATTCCCCTCCCTCTTTCTCCATGCCCTCCCCTAGATAGCAAATAGTCCAATATATGTTAAACATGGTAGAAATATGTTTAATCCAATATATGTATACATATTTATATAATTATTGTGCTGCACAAGAAAAACAAAATCAAAGCAGTAACAAAAAGAAAAGAAAAGAAAAAGTGAAGCAAAATAAAATCAAGAAAATAACAACAAAAATGTGAGAATGTTATGTTGTGAACCATATTCAGTTCCTACAGTCCTCTCTCTGGATGTAGATGGCTCTCTTCATCACTGAACAATTGGAACTGGTTTCAATCTTCTCATTGTTGAAGAGAGCCAGGTTCATCAGAATTGATCATCATATAATCTTCTAATTGCCATGGATAATGATATTTTGGTTCTGCTCATTTTGCTTAGCATCAGCTCATGTAAGTCTCTCCAGGCTTCTCTAAAATAATCTAAAATAATTGTTTCTTACAAAACAATAATATTCCATAACATTCATATACCATAACTTATTCAGACATTTTCCAATTGATGGCAACATGGCTTTTATTAAGGAGATAGAGAAATAGATCATGGGGATAGGAAGAAACTTCACTGACTGTTGGTGTTAGAGGATATGGATTCAAATTTTGCCTCTTCATTTGCAACTCTCTTGATCTTGAATACATAGTTAAATTTCTCTTAGACTTCAGTTTCTGCATTCATAAAGGATGATTCTAAATCAGTAATGTGACTGTTTATAGCAGGAGGAAAGGAAATCAGAGAAGTGCCCCCAAAATGCCCAATCTCATTTTTTTCAAAAGCAAATTTAGGGGCAGCTAGGTGGGATAGTGGATAGAACACCAATCCTGAAGTTAGGAGAACCTGAGTTCAAATCTGGTCTCAGATACTTAACACTTCCTAGCTGTGTGACCCTGGGCAAGTCACTTAACCCCAATTGCCTCAGCAAAAACAAAAACAAAAGAGAGAGAGAGAGAGAGAGAGAGAGAGAGAGAGAGTGGGTGGGGGAAGCAAATTTAAACCTTGAACATTCACTTGATCTAGTTTTTGGCTGAGAATATAATTTTGTAGTGATAGATGATACAAGTAGCTGAATAAATTTAGCTAAGTTCCCTCTAACTCAAAATCTATGATACTTTGACATTTACATTTATACAAGGAAGTGAATAACTGTGACCCAAAGAAATGTCAGCTTTTTCTCAAAAAGGAAATCTTAACTATTATGCTATAAGAAATGATGAGCTGATGATTTTTTTCTTTTTTTTTTTTTAATTTAATAGCCTTTTATTTACAGGATATATGCATGGGTAACTTTACAGCATTAACAATTGCCAAACCTCTTGTTCCAATTTTTCACCTCTTACCCCTCCCCCTCCCTAGATGGCAGGATGACTAGTAGATGTTAAATATATTAAAATATAAATTAGATACACAAAAGTATACATGACCAAAACGTTATTTTGCTGTACAAAAAGAATCAGACTCTGAAATATTGTACAATTAGCTTGTGAAGGAAATCAAAAATGCAGGTGTGCATAAATATAGGGATTGGGAATTCAATGTAATGGTTTTTAGTCATCTCCCAGAGTTCTTTTTCTGGGCATAGCTGGTTCAGTTCATTACTGCTTCATTGGAAATGATTTGGTTGATCTCGTTGCTGAGGATGGCCTGGTCCATCAGAACTGGTCATCATATAGTATTGTTGTTGAAGTATATAATGATCTCCTGGTCCTGCTCATTTCATTCAGCATCAGTTCGTGTAAGTCTCTCCAGGCCTTTCTGAAATCATCCTGTTGGTCATTTCTTACAGAACAGTAATATTCCATAATATTCATATACCACAATTTATTCAGCCATTCTCCAACTGATGGACATCCATTCAGTTTCCAGTTTCTAGCCACTACAAAAGGGCTGCCACAAACATTCGTGCACATACAGGTCCTTTTCCTTCTTTATAATCTCTTTGGGATATAATCCCAGTAGTAACACTGCTGGATCAAAGGGTATGCACATTCGTGCACATACAGGTCCCTTTCCCTTCTTTATAATCTCTTTGGGATATAATCCCAGTAGTAACACTGCTGGATCAAAGGGTTCTAAACTACTCTCCAAAATGGTTGGATTCATTCACAACTCCATCAACAATTGAGCTGATGATTTTTAAAAAACCTGAAAAGCCCTGAAGTCAGGAGGACCAGAGTACAAATGTGGTCTCAGACACTTAACACTTCCTAGCTGTATGACCCTGGGCAAGTCACTTTAACCCCAATTGCCTCAGCAAAACAAACAAACAAACAAACAAAATACCCAACAACAACAAAACCCTGAAAAGACTTACATGAACTGATACATATGAAATGAGCACAACCAGGAGAACTTCAACCACAATAGCAGCAATATTATATGAAGAACAACAATGACTAACAGCTACTCTCAACAATACAATAATTTAAGTGAATATTGAAAAGCTTAAGATTAAAAGTACTTCCTATCTCCAAAGATAGAACTGATCGAGTCCGAATGCAGAATGAAACTTGTTTCCTTACTTTCTGTATTTTTCTTGTTGTATTTTTTTTTCTCTGTTGTCTTTCACAGCATGACTATACATATACTAATTATGTCAAATTGCTTTCTTTATCAATGATGAGGAGGGGAAAAGGAGGAAAGGATTTGGAAATCAAAATTTGAGCAAAAGAATATCAAAATTGTTTGTACAAGTAATTGGTAAAAAAAAATCAAGTGTTACTTTAAAGGCAATATACATCTTATATAAGCATTTGTACATGAACTATTTTGCTTTACATCATGAAGCACAAGGTATGGCAGATACTATTAAGTAGCTGAAGATATTTACTTATTGTGTGGAGTTATTAACTATTGTCTATTTTCTGAAAAATTCTTTCTGGTTTTAATTAACAAATGGGTTCATCTTCTTCCCAAGGCTAATAACAGTTTAAGATAGTATCAATAATTTTCAGGAAAATGTCATTGCCTTTTGTTATTATTATAGGACAAACATCTAAATAATTAAACATAGGCTAACTGGTTTTATGATGCTGAAAAGGCTTTTAGCATAGTCCTGATGACAGACCATGTCTGTCTTCCAAGGATCAGCTTAACTAAGAATAGAGAGTCTCATCACCAGTTGATTGAACACTAAGTGATAAATTCTTTGACAAGCCATGAAACAAAGAAAAAATATAAACTTCCCTTCAATCCTGTAAAAATAGAAATGGGAATTTGGGTGTTAAGAAAAGCAGTGCTTCTAACATATCTATCCAGATCTATTTTCATTAGCTTCAATAGAAATAAACCAATATGAGATCTTTGTCCACTGACCAAGAAGCAGAAATTCAGTTATCTCATATTTGTGTTTTGTTCAGTCATTGACTAGACATAACCAGGTTGCATATTTTATATCCCAGCAAAATGGAAGCTCCTAAACGTCAGAGGCTATGCTTTTTCTTTTTTTTTTTTTTTTTTTGTCAATATCCCCGTAGTACCAAGAACAGCATCTTAGATAAAGTAGGCGCTTAATAAATGCTTGTTGAATTCAGTTAAATTGAATATTACTAGTAAACTTGAACCACATCAATGGTGATATCTGATTATGTAAGTAAAGAGTAAAAAGAGGGAGTTAGAAGGCTAAACCACAGCACGGATTTTATTGTGTAGAAACACAATTTAATTTGGCAGAAGACAGCTTTTCCAATTCTGTTTTTGGCAATAGAATCATGTTACAGGATTTGAATGTATTAGTAGCCTGGAAACCAAACCACGATTATTGAATTTGGTCCTTATATGGCTCCTTTCTATGGAATAAAGTCTGAAAATGAAATATGTATACATACTTACACACACTTATGCATACACGTGTGTTGTTCATTATTCTTTAATATGTTGTCTTTTTCTTCTTGAGAGGAAATTATAAATCTTTCATTGACAGTAGAAAAATTGTATATCCAAACTTTTTATTTTTGCACAAGTGGTTAAGAGAGCGAGTCCCACAATATGGGGAGGGGGGAAAATTGTATGGGATTTTGAAGGTGAGAGATAGAAAGAAAAATAGGAATATGTTGTTTCACTGAAGCCAAAGTAGGATGCAATGTTTCTCAGGTTGAAGTGTTAAAGACTGTCACATATGACAGGAGATATCATGGAAAAAGGGGACAGCACAAAGACCTAGTGGCTTTAGAGATAAGGATACCATAGCTAGCCTTTGAGTTGATAGTGGCTTCATTGGAATGGTGGGGATGAGTTAAAAAGGAGCAAAAGAAACCTCTTTAAAAAAATATTCTGGAAATGGATGTATTTATACACAGATTAAAAGGGAGAGAGAGAGGGAGAGAGAGAGAGAGAGAGAGAGAGAGAGAGAGAGAGAGAGAGAGAGAGATGAAACTGCTGAACATAGTTGGATAGTTGGAGACATCAGAGAGAAATAAGCTTGGAGAAATAAGAGGCACAGAGAAGAAGAGAGGGAATCAATAGTAGCAAAGTAGGATTATTGATCAACAATGAAGAGAAAATTATGTACTCTCTACAGACATAGTTTTGCATAGTGGATGGAAAATGGATTTGAGGAGTCAGGAAACATCCTTGGCACCAGAAACTTAAGTGTTATTGTATGATGGGCAAGTCAGTCAATCTTTCAGAATCTCAATGTCCCCACTATCCTATAAAATGGGAAAATCAATGTTTGCTATACCTACATCACTGGATTGTTGTGCTCAAAAAATTAAAAAAAAAAAACAAACTTTAAAGTGCTTTGTAGTAGTTAGCTACAAATAGAAAATGATGAAATTACCTAGATTTCACTATTTTTACTAGTTCTGAGAGCACATAATATACTTTATTATCTCCTGATCTTTTAAAAAAATAGGAAAAAAATTTCCCCAAAATGATGCTATAAGGATTGGTAATTGTGGATAGCTATACGGCATATTTGGGGAAAAAATAAAATCAGTTCTATATTCCTATTCCATTGCATTCCAATATGTTCTTGTGCAAGTTATTTAAACTCTCAAAGTTTTAGTTTTCTCATCTGTAAAATAAGGCAATTGGAATAGAATTCTCTCCCAGCACTAAACCTATGATACTATAATATTAGTATCATTGTAGTCTATAAAATCAAATACTCCCCATGATATCTTTCAAAAAACAGAAGAAAATGGGAAAAGTCAGAATGACAAATAGAGTGTATTTAGGCTGGGGATATTTCTGTTTCAGTGTATCCTTACTGGTAGCAAAAGCAGATAGAAACTTTCCAAATTATATTAAACCTTATTTCCTTAGGGTACATCAAAGGTGCAGAAAACCCATTGTCTGTGGTGTTTTGCTTTTTAATCAAGGGAATTTCTAGTTTTTCACTGAACTGTTCAGGGAAGGAATCACACAGCAGCTGAGCGTGCTGAGGCTGTGTGAGCTTCACAAACAGGATTCAGGCTGTTCTCAGTGCTGAACTCTTTTAGTCACACTTCTCAATAGTTACCAACTCTTAGCATTTCTAAATTAAAATTTCTACATCTCTACCAGCTGAGGATGCCATATGTTCAGTTTGAAGGTTTGTTTTCCCCACCCCACAACTCCTGTTAACAAAGACTAATTTCTGTTATATTCTAGGGACTTCTTCAAATTTTCTCCTTGGTAAAAATTTGATTACTTTTTCCCCATCACTCCTTCATTCACTTATTTTTCTTAAAAGTAGAAGCCAAAGTTTTTCATCTCTATTCTTCCCCTCTGGCTGCATTCCAATGTAGCAGTGGAGCCTAATTTGGATTTCTCTTATTGTTTTGGTTTGATCATATCTCTACTTTACAAATCATTATACATTCTTAGTTTTAGTATTTTAAAATTGTATTAAAACAAAAATCCCTATAAGCAAACCTATAGGGAAAAATAAAGAACTTTTATACAGGTCAAAGGATATACAATAATCAAGAATGGCAAAAATCTTTAAGTATGTGTTTGTGTGTGTGTGTGTGTGTGTGTGTGTGTGTGGTGCATATATGCATTGTTTTGTGTTTGAATTTACCCTGCAATGTTGCTATAATTTGGAATAGGCTCATGGACTCAGTAACGAAAATAATTTCAGTCATTATTTATTCATCTTCTATATGCTTGCTATTTTACTAAAAATTTGAAAAGACAAGTGAAGCATATGATAGGGTTAATCTCTTTAAGGAGTTTACCTTCTTAAAGGATAGACAAGATTTATACATGTAAGTCGAAACTGATTATAGAACCAGTTAGTAATTAATGTTGCTAATTGTGTAGTTGAGATAATTAAACTTACAGGAGTTAACCAAAAGGAGAAGCAAATGAAATCTCAAACAGCTGGGGAAGGGTTTATGGACGAATGAGACAGTAACACAAAGAATCAAAGCCAAACATATACATATCACTGAGACTTGGTAGAATGAGACTTATAATTGTAATGTAATTATGGTGTATAGCTTATTAAAAAACAACAGAAAAGATAAAGGGAATAATGGAGAAATTTAATTAAAATATACTTGCATACAATGATATTCTTTCATGTAGAAATATAGGAACTAGATGAGAAGAACATTTGAATAATGATGAAAGGAAGAATCACAACAAATATTGTCACAGGACTATACTAGTGACTAGCAGAAGAGAAGTTTGGTCAATAAATCACATTTGATTCAAAAGAAGCATGGAAGGAGGGAAGGAAAGAAGGAAGGAAACATTTAAGTTCTTGCTATATGCTTGGCATTGTGATGAAAGTATTACAGATATTTTCTCATTTAATCCACACAAAACCCTCAGAATATAGGCACTATTAATAGAGGAATAACATATTGCTACTGGAAAATGAACTATCTGGACATTTGCTAAAATTCTTATAATCAAAACCAGCAATTACTGATGAATTCTTGAGTTCTTATCATGATAATTTAGTGTTTTTGAAGGAAAGAAGAAGTGATAATAAACATGTTTTGAAACATATTTTGTCCAATACAGAGAAACTTTTTTAAAGTGGTAACAATGGGACTTCAAAAAGAAGGTACTGCTCCATCTTGGTATGTGTAATTCTTTTTCATACTCTGGCTTTACTTTACTTTCCTGACTTACCTTATACCAACCCACTTCACACTCTGTGCTCCAGTTAAACTGTTCTTGTCACAGTTCACTGAACTCAGAATTGTAAATACTATCTTCTTTCTCTTTGTATATTCCCCTGTGTTTGGAATATACTCCTTTATATATGTATACATGTGGTGTATCTGATGCTATGTGGAATCTTTCCTTATCTCACTAGTTGTTAGTATTCTCTTCCTCTTTAAATTATATTAGATTTTGAATCAATTAAAGTAAGAGTCAGTTTTCTCCCTTTGGGGGAGAAGTTTTATATCACTAGTGCCCAGATAATACTATAAATAGCAGTACCTAAATAAATGCTTATTGAATTGATTTGAATTCAGACTCTAAGTTATACAGTCATGTCTTGCCATAAAGGACATGAGTGATCTCAATTCTAATTTCTAGGAAAAAATCCCTGATACTTTTATGAAAGGTATTATTTGTAAGAATTTAGAAAAGGGATTAAGATTAAATATGGTTCCATGGAATATGTTGCCAGCCTAATCTCTTTTCTTTCTTTGACAGGGTAACTAAAGTAATCAAGGAAATCCTATAGACAGAATGTCAGAGTTTTGTAGGATTTTGATATTTTAAGTATTTTGGGGCTCATCATCCTTCTCATTTTATAGAAGAAAAATACACAGAAGAGTTAAACCTTATAAACAACAATGAGAAGAAAAGTAAATAATAGAATGTATGACTGTAACCTCCCAAAGGTCAAAGATGATGTTATAGTAATTGTAAATATTTAAGTAGCAATCTATTTACATTACATTACATCATTTAATCCTTACAACATCCCTCTGGAAAGGTACTATTATTATTATCATCCCCATTTTATAGATGAAGTAACTAGAGCCAAGAGATTTTATCCCCAGGTGGTTTATCCATTCAGCTAATAAATGTCAAAGATGGAATGTGAATTCAATTCAGACTCTAAACTTATTGCTCTGTATCACTCTAAATCTTTTTTTTTCTCTTCCTCAGAAAACTGCGTAATATTTTACAAAAAAAACATACATTTAATCTATATTTTAATGCAATTCAAGAAAGATTTTACCTCTCATAGAGGTTAGTTTCAGAAAAAAAGAAAAGAAACAAAATTAAAAAAAATACAATCATTTCAAAAAAATAAATGAAGATATATAAAAATATAATTCATTTCTGGCACTTTGCACATGCTAAATAGATAGGATTTTGAATTCATTAAAATTATACTGGTCAGATAAATTATAAGATGAAGACACAGAAAACTTTTGACTTATAAATCTAATCCTGATCCAGGAGAAGTCCTCCTTTCAGCCTAGAAGTTGAAAAATATTTGGAATAAATCATTCTTGGAAAGGAGAATTTGAACATTCAATGCTGTCACCCCACTGCAAATTCCAGCACTGAGTAAAAAATAAAAAAATAAACAAATATATATATATATATATATATATATATATATATATATGTAAAAGGCAAAAACACTAGAATTGTGATTTTTGGCCTGATTTATTCATTTTAACTAAAATGCTAATGTCATTGATTTTTCTCTTAATTGCTAGTCTGGAGTCAAAATGTGGACTTTTTTGTACTGCTGTTGGTACCCTCGTTCTTTATTCCCACATTTTTTTTCCACATTGCAATTTCAGAGTCAGTTAAGTTCTCTGATGATATGGTTTAACACAATTGTAATTTCGGTTCAAAAGCAAAAAATTTGTAAAAGAAAAGAAAAAGAACATGGTAATGAAAAATTCCCACTTCAAATTATCCTTGTGACACTTCTTCTCTAAGTTTTTCTTTAAGTGTGCATGTGTAAAAATTAATATATAAACAACTAAAACAATAATGTGATAGATATTTGTGTTCGTGTGTGTGTTTGTGTGAGATAGCAGTTCTGCTGTCTTTAAAAGAAATGTGGCTTAGTCTAAGTGTAGTTTAATGAAAAATTATTTCAGTTTGAAAACTACATGTCCTTGTATCAGACGGTTTCACTGTACTGTTGGCAAAATTAGGTCTCTGCCTCTCAAAGTACTGTATTGGTTGAAACATGATGCTTTAACATTTGAGGTAAAAAAAAAAAATAGTAATGATGTATTGACATTAGCTTCAAGGAAAGTGGAATCTCCAGCAAAATGGAAGAAAATAAGTAATTTAATGGTACTTATATTCCATGCTTTTCACAACTATTTCTACTATGCTTAGATGCAACCTGAGAGTTACTCCATTTCATATGAGAGAAAAATGAGACTTAGGTGAAGTGATTTTTTTTCCTATCATTGTACAATATTTCCATGATATACTGGAATTAGACATGGAACACTCCTATTCTATTAAGCCATTCTCCTATGCTTGCCATTTTTCTCCTTTCCATTCATAAAAGTCAATAGACTGAGAAAGACATTACTGAACACCTGTAATCCCAGGTACACAAAAGTACCTGGCTGTCAGATCTCTTGAACATAAGTGTTGATAAAAAGTGGTAAACTGATGTATGTAAGAAATAAAGCAAATCAAACATCCTGCCATTTAATAGTGAGATAAATTTTGCAAGTAGCCCTTACATTTATAGCCTCAGAATAATGAAGAGACCAAGATGTAAAACAAACAATGGGGGAGCCAAGTGGAGAGAAGCAAGGCTTTCTTCTTTACCCTCTTTATCAATATTATATCGAGCCTCAAAATAGTCTTGACTCTACAATTAAAATAAGAAGTAGAACAACTCACCGGCCAAAGAAAAACGCAGTCTCGCCAAAAGGTTGGTTCCGGGGCCAGGGGGAGATGCGAGACGGGGGAGAAATTGGCCGAGGAGAGTCTCAAAGGGAGGGTGGGCCAAAATTCACCAAGCGCAGCCCCAACCCAGTAAGGGGCTTTTCCTTGGGGAGGGATCCTGCACCGAGGAGGATGCAGCCGGGTTAGCCTCCACCTCCATAGTGGGGGCTCGGTGGGCCATAGAGTTTCCAGGCCAATTTGATCAGGCAGAGACGCTCAGAGTTTGGAGGTCTGAGGTCACAGTCCCACAAGAGGCTCCGGCCTGGGCAGTGACCTTTCACCTTAGTCTCTAGGCAAGGGCAAGCTAATCCACTCAGCCCTACTAAGCAGTTTGATAAGCTCGCCAGTGCTGAATCCACTTCCTGTTGGGGAAGGGAAACTTCACCAGAGACTCCATACCTCGGAGCCGGAAATCAGTTTAAATCTTTCCCTGCTCTGCAGAGGAAGCTGGAACCCCTTGCTAGGGAGACCTACCCTAAATTTAAAACATGAATAAAAAGATGAAAAAAGAACCATCAACAGCTTCTATGCAGAAAAAGCAGGTCAGCAAAACCTTGAAGAACCTCAAACAGCAAAATGCATCAGACTGTCCTCCTACAAATGCTCCAAGAAGAGACCATTAAAAGTCTCAAAAGAGAGGGGAGCCAAGATGGCTGAGACACCTGACTTTCTAAGCTCTTCTTTACCTCACCAATATTATATTCGAGCCTCAAAAAATAGTCTTGACTGCTACAATTCGAAAGATAAAAGTAGAACAACTCACCTGCCAAAGAAAATCTGCAGTCTCGCAAAAAGTTGGTTCGGGCCAAGGGGAGATCGGCCAGACGGGAGAAATTAGGTTCGAGGAGTCTCAAACCGGGGTAAACACAGATTCTCAGCACAAGCCAGCCCAACCCGAAAGGGTTTTCCTTGGGCAGGGATCCTGACGGCAGAGGACGCAGCCAGTTAGCCTCCCAATCTGACAGTGGGACTCTTGGGCCATAAGCTTTTCCAGGGCCGATTTGCATTGGGCAGAGACACTGGGGCAATTCAGGCGGTCTGGGTCTGCTCGCTGTTCTCACAGTCCCACAAGAGGCTCCGGCCTGGGCAGTGACACTTCACCACTTAGTCTCTAGCCTAGGGAATCGAAATCCACCAGCCCTACTAAGCAGTTTGATAAGCTCCCAGTGCTGAATCCACTTTCCTGTTGGGGAAGGGAAAACTCTCACCAAGAGCACTCCCATACCCGCCGGAAATCTTTTAAATCTTTTCCCTGCTTCAGAGCTAGTAACCCCCTGTTAAGATACCCTAAAAGGTCTTTAAAGACTAATGAATAAAAAGATGAAAGAACAATCGACCTTTCATATGCAGAAAAAGAGCAGGTCACAAACCTGAAGGACCTCAAACAACAAAAATGCATCAGATTCTCCTTACATAATGCTCTCATAGTAGAAGAGACCATTAAAAGTCTCATTCAAAAGAGTTAGAAGATAAATGGGAAAAGGAAAGAGAACTTACAAGAGAGCAACAACTTATCCTGCAAATACGAATTGAAAGAGGTTAAAATTCTCAGGAAGTGCAAATTGGTGAATTGACAAAAAACTACAGTGAAAGTAAGAATTATGAATTGCAAATAAAGAATCTCATCTAAGTAGGATCCGTGAATTAAAGAGACAAAGAACACTACAAGAAAGAGGATCATAATTGAAAAAGAAAATAATTCAAAACATAAAAAGAATTAGTGAAATAGTAAAATAATTCGACAGCACTCAAAACATAGCTTGCTGTAAAACTCAATTCGACATATACAGAAAGAAGTAGAAAAAGCTAATGAAGAAAATAATTTCTTTAAAATGTAGAAATCTGAATAACATTGGAAACAATGATGCATTGAGACTCAACAAGCACAGTCAAGTCAAACAACAAAAATGACAACTGGAAAAACCATTGAATTTATCTATTTTAGCTAAATGACAAGACTTGGAACATATAGTATCTCAGTAGATAATCTGAGGATTATTGGACTTTTCTGAAAACTATGCATCGAAAAAAGAGCCCTGATACTCATTTTTGCCAGAAATCATCAAAGAACTCCCAGATGTAATAGAATTTCAGAAGGTAAAATAGGCATTGAAAGAATTCATCGAACACCTCTGAAAGAAACCTCAAAATAAAAACACTAAGGAAGTATTGTAAGCTAAATTCTTCAGAACCTATTCCTAGATTAAGAGCGAAGAAAATTTTACACAGCCAAAAAACCACTTGTAAATACTCGAGGTGCACAATAAGTCACCCAGGATCTGTGCCTGCTACATTAAGAATAGAAGGCTCTGATATGATATTCCAAAGGCACAAGAACTTGATCAAGCTGAATAAACTACCAGTCTAAGCTGAGCATTTCTCAGGGAAGAAGCATGTGTCATCACTTGTAATGTAAACAAATGAATTCCATTTAGTTTCTGAAAATCCAAATTAAACATATAATTTGATGCTCTCAAGAATGAGAATCTCAAGAGATGCAGAAAAAGAGTAAAAAATGCTTGATAAGCTTATTTCTGTTGTGATATACACAAAAATACATGTAATAATCTTGATAAGTACTGATATCGAAATGAAAGAAAGGAAGAGACTACTGGGAAAGGGATCATAGATCAGATAAGGTGGGAAGAGGGATACAAGAGGGAAACCCTAATTCCACAAGAGGCTAAGAACTTATCATATCTGAGGAAGTCTAAGAGAGGTGGAGAGACAGTGAATCTTACTCTGCATCAGAGTTGGCTCAAGGAAGATTTGACATTTGTTTAGGAAAAATGTTCTCGCATCATGTAAAAACGGGGAGGAAAGCAGGAATAGAAACTAGAGCACATAGGAGGGAAAGACTTCCAAAGGGGAGGAGTGGTTATAACTCAGAGATAGCATTGATACAAGAGGGGTACAAAGTTTAAAAGGGGAAAGCAGGTGGGCAGGAAGACATACAGAAAGCACAACTGGTATTAGGATGGCAAGGAAAATACAGACTTTAGTCAATTCTAACCGTAAATGGAGGATGAATCCCATAAGAGGGCAGGCAGATAGCAGATGGATTCAAAGTCAGAATCCCTACAATATGTATTAAGCTTACAAAGAAACATCATTTAAAGCCAAGAGGATACATACTAGAGTCAAAGGTAAAAGCTGAGTCAAAATCTATTATGCTTCAGGTGAAAGTCAAAAAGCTAGGAGCATCCTTATTCCAACAGCGTAAAACATGATCTAATTAAAAGATGATAGAAGGACAATCTGACCCACTCCCAGCAAAAGTGCATACAACAACGAAGCAATATCATTAAACATATATGCATTCCAAGTGGTACTGGCACTCAGCTCCTAAAGGACTGAAGTCTAAGAGTTGCACAGCATAGAAATAGACAGAAAAACTGTAATAGTAGAATCTCAACCTTGCACCTCAGTGAATTGACAAATCACCTACAAAACAAATAAGAAAAGAAATTAAAGAAAAACAGAATATAGTAAAAATTCAGGTATGTTGGATCTTGGAGAAAAATTGAATGTGAGATAGAAGGAATACATCTCTTCTCAGCAGTTCATGGAAACCTATTCAAAATTGACCATATATAGACAAAAACCTCAAACATAATAAAATGCAATGAAAGCAAAATAGTAATCGACTTTCTTTCAGACTCATATGCAATAAAAGCTAAATGCATATCAACAAAAATTAGGGGAAAACTAGACCAAAAAAATAATCTGGAAATTAAAACAATCTCAATCTTAAAAATGATAGGTGAAGCACAAAATATCAAGAAACAAAAATAATTTCACTCAAGATAATGACATGGAGATCATCATACCAAAAATTTGTGCGAAGCAGCCAAAGCAGAGAATAATAGAGAATTTTAATCCTTAAAGACACTTGAATAAAACAGAGAACCAGAAAGTAATTATGCACAATTGGGCTTGCAACCTCAAAAAACTAAAAAAGCACCAAACTTAAAAAACCCCACAACAAATAACCTAACACAATTGAAACTTCTAATAAAAGGAGAATTAAAAATATTGACAAGTAAAAAATCCTATTGAACTAAAATTAATAAAAACTAAGAAGTTATTCTATGAAAAGCCAATAAAATAGAAAACCTTATAACAATCTGATTAGAAAAAAGGAGGAAAAAATGAAATTAGTAGTCTTAAAATGAAAAGGAAACCTCTTCACTCCAAGAAGAGTGAAATTAGAGAAAAATAAGGAGCTATTCTTGCCCAACATGCCAATAAATTTGATAACCAAGTGAAATGGATCGACCACCTCCAAAAACATGTAGACTTCCAAGATACAAGAGGAAGAAGAAATCTGCTTAGAATAGTCCCATATTCAGAAAAAAAGAATGCAGAAAAAGACAATAAACAACTACCGAAGAAAAATACCCCAGACCAGATGGATTTACAGTGAATTTTACCAAACATTTAAAAGAAACAATTGGCACAATGCTATAAAATTACTTGATAAAATAGGGAATGAAGGAGTCCCAACCAAATTCTTCTATGACACAGTCATGAGGTACTGACTACCAAACCAGGTAGTGAAAACAGAGTAGACAAGAAAATATAGACCAATCTCCCTAATAATATGATGCTAAAATACAAATAAGTATCTAGCCAAAAAGACTATAACAAAAATCATCTCAAGATAATACACTATGATCAAATGATTATACCTAGAATGCAGGACTGGTTCAATATTAAAATACTATCCAATACTAATTGCCCATACAAACCACAAAATAACAAAAACCAATAGACATCATCAATAGATCGCAGAAAACATTTGATACAACACATAGCATCCATTCCATAATAAAAAAGCACTTGAGTATAGGAACAAATGGACTTTCTCCCCATCTAAATGCAAATCAACAGCATCTAATTAAAACCATCAGTAAGCATCATAGCTAATGCACACAAACTGCAACATTTACCAACCAAAGATTGAGTGAAACAAGGTTGCCACACTATCACCTACTTATTCAATATTGTAATTAGAAATGCATACTATAGTAACAAAGCATGAGAAAGAGATTAAAAGAATAAGAATAGGCAATGAAAGCCAATCATCACCAATCTTGCAGAAATGACATGAAAATGGTATACTTAAGAGAACCTACCAGATTTCATGCAAAAAGTTTTCTAGAAATAATCCACAACTTTAGACAAATCTCTGGATTCATCCGAAAGCAATAGAGTCATCGAGCATTCTTATAATGAGCATCCAACAAAAATCAACAAGTCAGAGTTACCAGCAAAGACAAATTCCATTTAAAAGTCAACTACTAGATAATATAAAATGATTTCAGAGAATCTATCATGCCAAGGAAAATCAAACTTAATGAGCAAAATTACAGACCACCTCACTTGACAACAATAAATTAAGTCTGATCTAACCAATTGAAAAATAAAATGCTACTTCGATAGGGCGAGCAAATATAATAAAGATGACATATATTACCAATATAACTAATTCTAAAATTTAGTTTAGCGCAGACCAATCAGACTCCAAAAAACATGATAATTTAAATGACCTAGAAAAATAAAACAAAAGCATTAATAATGAAAACAAAAGTCAAAGAATTCAAGGGATCTGAAAAAAGCAAATGATGGTGGCATTTAGCTGCGATCTAAAATTATATATAGAGTCAAGCAGTTACCAAAACTATTTGAGACTATTCAAGGAATAGATTAGCTTGATCAGATGGAAATATAAAGAATTGAAGGATAAAACAGTCACAAATATATAGCAACACTATCATAGACAAATCCCAAAAAAATACCCAAGCTGGACCAAGAACCACTGCTTCTGATAAAACTTGCTGGGAAAATTGGAAACATATGAGAAACTACAAGCATTGATCCAAAATACCAACAGCGCACAGCATACCAAGAAATACCAAATAGGTTCAACAGCATGACATCTAGTGCATAAAACTGAAATCATTAATAACATTAAGAAATCAGGATAGTTTACACCAGAACCTGTAAGGAAGGTCTTATGCTACCAAAGCAGAACTAGAGTCATTACTGACCAAAAATAGAAAAATGCTTTGCATTATAATCCAAACTGAAAAAATATCATTTAGTAACAAACAAACTTTAATGCAGACAAGATAATAGTATAGGAAACAAATAAACTAGGGAAAAATATTGTTTAAAACAATCAAAGTTACTGATAATAGCTACCATTTCCAAAAATAATATACTAGAGAAAACTCTAATTGTATAAAAATCAAGCCATTCTCGCAATCTGAAAAATAGGTCAAAGGATATGAACAGACAATCTCAGATGAAGAAATTGAAACTTTCAGCATATGAAAAGATGCTACAAGTCTTACTTAATCAGACTGAATCAGCAAATTAAAGCCACAACTCAAGATAAATGACCTACACACCGTCAGACTTGCATAAAAACAGGAAAAATAATGATGAATATTTGGAGTGAGGAAACTTGCAGGACATTGAACATCTCACTCTGGAGTTGCCTGAACGAATCCAAATCCCATTTGAGAGATAGTTTGGAACTATGCTCAAAAGTTATCAAACTGTCCATATCTTGATCCAAGCTAAATATGTCTATCACTGGGATTATGTATCCAAAATTATAAGAAGGAAAGACCTAGTTGACTTAAATCGTCATGTCAGCCCTTTGAAGAAACATGGCATAGATCAACTGAAAACGAAATGGATGTCCATCACTTGGAGAATGGCCACCATAAAACTTGGACTATAGAAACACTTCATGGAATATACTGCTTCCTGCAAGAAATGACACAGTAGATCGATTTCAGAAAGGCCTGGAGAGACTTACCACGACACTATGCTGAGTGTAAATAGAGCAGGACCAGGAGAATCATTATATGACTCAACAACAACATACTAGATGATTGACCAGTTCAGATGGATCAGCCATCTACTCCAGCAACAACAGATCAACCAAATCCATTTCTAATGGCAGCAGAAATAACTGCAACCAGCTATACCCAGAACAAAAACTGAACTCTAGAGTCAGGACTAAAACCTCATTACCATTGAATTTAACTCCATATATATTATGCACAACTGCATTTTGATTTCCTTGCACAAGCAATTAAAATCAATTCAAGAGTTACTGATCTTTACGATACAGCACATAAACTGTTTAGTCATATATACTTTATATGTATCTAAGTTATTAACTAATATATTAACACTCTCACTGGACCATCCACATCTTCAGAGGGTGGGTAAGAGTGAAAAATATGAAACAAGAGGTTTAGGACACATTGTTAATGCTGTAAAGTTACCCATGTATATATCCTGTAAATAAAAGGACTATTAAATTAAAAAAAACAAAACAAAAAAAGTCCAAAGAGAGTAAGAAGATAAATGGTGAGAAAAATGGGACAAGAAGCCTTAAAAGAGAGCAACAACTCCTGAAATACATGAATTGAAAAATAAAGAATTCATAGAAAGTATGGATTTCGTGAATTGAAAAAGACAAAGAACTTCAGCAAAGAGAAGTAGGATCTGTGAATTGAAAAAGAAAAATCAATTCACTTAAAAAAAAATAGTGAAATGGAAAAAATTCCACAGACCAAAAACAATACATTCAAAAACCAATGACATATACAGAAAGAAGTAAAAAAAGCTCAATGAAAGAAAATAATTCTTAAAATTAGAACTGAACAAAATTGAAAACTAATGATTCATTGAGACAGCAAGAATCCAGTCACATCAAAACCAAAAAATGACAATCTGAAAACCATGAATTATCTACCATCTGCAAAATGACTGATAACATGGAAAAGATCTAGGAGAGATAATCTGAGGATTATTGGACTTCGAAAACTATGATGAAAAAAAAGAGCCTAGATACTATTTACAAGAAATCATCAAAGAGAACTGCCCAGATGTAATAGAATCAGAAGGTCAAAATAGGCATTGAAAGAATTCATCGAACACCTTCTGAAAGAAAACCCTAAAATAAAACCCCATGAATATTGTGGCAAAATTTCAGAACTATAGATTAAGGAAAAATTTACAACAGCCAAAAACATCATTTAAATACCGAGGTGCCACAAAAAGGATCAACCAAGATCTGGCTGCATCTACATTAGGAAAGAAGGGCCTGGAAATGATATTCGAAAGGCACTAAGAACTTGAGATGCAGCCAAGAATAAACTAGCTAAGTGAGCCATTTTCTTCCAGGGAAGAAGATGCAATTAATGAAACAAATGAATCTCCATGATTACGAAGAAAACCAGAATTAAACAAAAATTTGATCTCCAAAGAATAGAACCTCAAAAGATGCAGAAAAGGTAAAAATAACCTGAGAATTGTATTTCGTTGTGGATATACAAAAAGAATACATGAAATTTGATTGTACTGATATAAACATAAAAAAAGGGAAGTAGATATGGAAAGAGCACGATGGCAGAAAAAGGTGAAGGAGGAATAAAAGAGGGAAACCACATCCCACAAAGAGGCATAGAACTTATCATACTGAGAGGAATTAAGAGGGGAGGAACATGGAATCTTACCTCATCAGAGTTGGCTCAAAAGAAAAAATAATTGACATTTGTATTAGAGAAAAATTCCTCGCCTCATTAAAAACGGGGAGAGGAAAAGGAAAGAAAAAGAGTAAAAGAAGAGAAAGGGGAAAGACTCAAAGAGGGAGGAAGAGGATTCAAGGGGATACAAGAGGAGAGACAATAAGCTTAAAAGGGCTAAAAAGAAGGGTTAAGGGGAGGACAAGAATAAGTAAAGCATCAATCACGATATTAGGATGGCAGGAAATACAGATTAGTAATTCTAACTAAATGAATGGGATGAACTCCCCACAAAGAGAGGCAGATAGCAAGACTGGATCAAAAGTCAGAACCCACAACATGTTTTACAAAAGAAACACATTTAAAGCAGGGGATACATATAGAGTAAGGTAAAAGGCTGGAGCAAAATCTATTATGCTCAGGTGAAGTCAAAAGCTAGAGTAGTCATCTATCCTCCAGATCAATGCAAAAGTAAAAAATTGACTCATCAAAAGAGACGAGAAGGAAACCACATCCTGCTAAAGGTGCTAGCATAAACAACAGCAACATCAATATTAAACATATATGCACCAAGTATGAGCATCTCAACTTCCTAATGGAGAAGCTAAGAGAGCTGCAAAGAAGAAATAGACAACAAAAGCTGAAATAATAAGGAGATCTCAACCTTGCACTCTCCAGAATAGACAAATCAAACCACAAAACAAATAAGAAAGAAATTAAAGAATAAATAGAAATATTAGAAAAATATAGGTATAGTGGATCTTTGGAGAAAATTGAATGGAGATAGAAGGAATATACTTTCTTCTCAGCAGATTCATGGAACCTATCAAATTGACCAATATTAGGACATAAAGACCTCAAATTAAAATGCAAAGAAAGCAGAAATAGTAAATGCTTTCTTTTCAGATCATGATGCACATAAAACCTAGCATTCATACCAAAAGTTAGGGGAAATAGACCAAAAGTAATCTGAAAACCAAACAATCCTCATCTAAAGAATGATTCAGTGAGGCAGCAAATTATAGATACAATTAATAATTCACTAAGATAATGACAATCGATGAGACATCATACCAAAATTTGTGGGATGCAGCCAAAGCGGTAATAAGAGGGAATCTTTATATCCTTAAGAGGCTTCACTTGAAGAAAACAGAGAAAGAAAAAGATTAATGAATTGGGCCATCTGCAAACTTCAAAAAAAAACAAAAAAGACCAAACTTAAAAACCAATCAAATATTAAATTGGAAATCTTAAAATTAAAAAGGAGAAAATTAAAAATATTGAAAGTAAAAAGTCTATTGAACTAATTAATAAACTAAGAGTTGTTCTATGAAAAAGCCAATAAAAATAGCATAGCTCCTTGTAAATCTGATTAGAAAAGGAGGGAGGAAAATAAGCAAATTAGTAATATCCTAAAAATGAAAAAGGAGAACTTTCCACCAATGAAGAGGAAATTAGAGAAAATAATAAGGAGTTATTTATGCTCCAACTTTATGCCAATAAATTTGATAACCTAAGTGAAAATGGAAATGACTATCTCCAAAAATACAGACTTCCAGACTAACAGAGGAGGAAGTAAATTGCTTGAATAGTCCCATTTCAGAAAAAAGAAAAGAACAGGCAATTAAACAACTCCCTAAGAAAAATCCCCAGGACCAGATGGATTTACATGTGAAATTTACACAAACATTTAAAGCAACAATTCACCCAATGCTATATGAAATTATTTGATAAAATAGGGAATGAAGAGTCCCTACCAAATTCCTTCTATGAACACAGACATGGAACTGATACCTAAACCAGGTAGGCTTGAAAAAGAAAGAAAATCATAGACCAATCTCCTAATGATTGATGCTCAAAATCTTAAATAAGATATTAGCAAAAAGACCACAGAAAATCATCTCCAAGATAATACACCTATGATCAAGTAGATTTATACCAGGATGCAGGCTGGTTCAATATTAGGAAAACTATCAATATAATTGGCCATGTTAATAACCAAATTAACAAAACCATATGACATCCACATAGATGCAGAAAAAGCATTTGATATAATCCAACATCCATTCCTATTAAAACACTTGAGAATATAGGAATAAATGGACCTTTCCTTAAAATAATCAGCAGCATCTATTTAAAACCATCAGTAAGCATCATATGTAATGGAGACAAACTGCAACCATTCCCAATAAAGATCTGGAGGAAACAAGTTGCCCACTATCACCGTTACTATTAATATTGTATTAGAAACGCTAGGTATAGCAATAAGAGCTGAGAAAGAGATTAAAGGAATAAGAATAGGCAATGAGGAAGCCAAATTATCACTCTTTGCCGATGACATGATGGTATACTTAGAGAACCCCAGAGATTCTGCTAAAAAGTTATTAGAGATAATCCACAACTAGCAAAGTTGCTTGGTTATAAAATAAACCCACATAAGTCATCAGCATTCTTATATATCACTAACAAAATCCAACAGTCAGAGTTACAAAGAGAAATTCCATTTAAAGTAACTACTGATAATATAAAATATTTAGGAATCTATCTGCCAAGGGAAAATCAGAAACTTTATGAGCAAATTACAGACCACTTTCACACAAATTAAGTCTGATCTAACCAATTGGAAAAATATTAAATGTTCTTGGATAGAAGAGCAAATATAATAAAGATGACAATATTACCTAAACTAATCTATTTATTTAGCTATACCAATCAGACTCCCAAAAACTATTTTAATGACCTAGAAAAATAACAACAAAGTTCATGTGGAAAAACAAAAGGTCAAGAATTTCAAGGGAATTAATGAAAAAAATCAAATGATGGTGGCTTAGCTGTACCAGATCTAAAATTATATTATAGAGCAGCAGTTACCAAAACTATTTGCGTATTGGCTAAGGAATAGATTAGTTGATCAGTGGAATAGATTAGGTTCAAGGGATAAACAGTCAACAAATATAGCAACCTAGTCTTTGACAAACCCAAAAGATCCCAGCTTTTGGGATAAGAACTTACTGTTTGATAAAAATTGCTGGGAAAATTGGAAACTAATATGGCAGAAACTAGGCATTGATCCATACTTAACGCCGTACACCAAGATAAGGTCAAAATGGGTTCATGACCTAGGCATAAAGAATGAAATTATTAATAAATTAGAGGAACATAGGATGATTTACCTCTCAGACCTGTGGAAAGGGAAGGTCTTTATGACCAAAGCAGAACTAGAGATCATTACTGATCACAAAATAGAAAATTTCGATTATACCAAACTGAAAAGTTTTTGTACAAACAAAACTAATGCAGACAAGATTAGAAGGGAAGCAATAAACGGGGAAAATATTTTTACAGTCAAAGGTTCTGATAAAGGCCTCATTTCCAAAATATATAGAGAATTAACTCTAATTTATAAAAAATCAAGCCATTCTCCAATTGAAAAATGGTCAAAGGATATGAACAGATAATTCTCAGATGAAGAAATTGAAACTATTTCTAGTCATATGAAAAGATGCTCAAAGTCATTATTAATTAGAGAAATGCAAATTAAGACAACTCTAAGATACCACTACACACCTGTCAGATTGGCTAAAATGACAGGAAAAATAATAGATTGATTGTTGGAGGATGCGGAAAACTGGGACATTGATGCATTGTTGGTGGAGTGTGAGAACAAATCCAACCATTTTGGAGAAGTAAGTTTGGAACTATGCTCAAAAAGTTATCAAACTGTGCATGCCCTTTGATCTAAGGTGTTACTACTGGGATTATATCCCAAAGAGATTATAAAGAAGGAAAGGGACCTGTATGTGCACGAATGTTGTGGCAGCCCTTTTGTAGTGGCTAAAAACTGGAAACTGAATGGATGTCCATCAGTTGGAGAATGGCTGAATAAATTGTGGTATATGAAAATTATGGAATATTACTGTTCTGTAAGAAATGACCAACAGGATAATTTCAGAAAGGCCTGGAGAGACTTACATGAAGTGATGCTGAGTGAAATGAGCAGGACCAGGAGATCATTATATACTTGAACAACAATATTATATGATGACCAGTTCTGATGGATCAGGCCCTCCTCAGCACCGAGATCAACCAAATCATTTCTAATGGAGCAGTAATGAACTGAACTAGCTATGCCCAGAAAAAGAACTCTGGGAGACGACTAAAACCATTACATTGAATTCCCAATCCCTATATTTATGCACACCTGCATTTTTGATTTCCTTCACAAGCTAATTGTACAATATTTCAGAGTCTGATTCTTTTTCTACAGCAAAATAATGTTTTGGTCAGGTATACTTATTGTGTATCCAATTTATATTTTAATATATTTAACATCTACTAGTCATCCTGCCATCTAGGGAGGGGGGGGGGTAAGAGTTGAAAAATTGGAACAAGAGCTTTGGCAATTGTTAATGCTGTAAAGTTACCCATGTATATATCCTGTAAATAAAAGGCTATTAAAAAAATCATTAAAATTTTTTGAAAAGTAAAAAAAAAAATAAATTCATTTATTATTTTCAAGTTGATAACCTACTACCATATCTCTGTATTCAAACTTTTAGATTTCATCATATTAATGTATTAATCCTGCCCTCCCAGCTGGGCTCAAAATTTATTTTTCTCCCTTCTAATCAGAAGAGACCTCTCTTTGCATGGAGTTAGTTATGGAGGAGACTAACTAAAGTAAATATTTTTATGTTGCATTAAAAAGATCTATTTTATTGCCAAAGTAAACTGGGGGATAGAAACATAGAACAATAGTCAATGTTGAATTGTTAGGAATTCCCAAAATGCTAGGGTTCCTTTTGTACTAGAAGACCAAAGCAGGTTTTCATCTCATACTTTTGGGAGACTGTAATCTAGAGCCCAACTTCTTAATCTGTGGTTTGTAATGCCATATGGGATCTTATAACTGAATGTGGATGTAATTAAATTATGATTTCTTGTCAATAAATTTTTGATTGGCTCATGTAAGAATTTTTTGAGTGAAATGGAATCATGAATGGAAAAAGTTTAAGAAATACTGATTCTAGGGCATAAAACAAAACAAAATTCAAAATACCCCTATTTGTACTTACTTGAATTTCTGAATACAAGAACAAACTCATTGACACATTTATCCACTCTTCCTCAAGACTCTTGGGAAAGCAGTTTGTTATAGCTCTGGACTTCAAGTCAGAGAACCTGGATTTAAATCTTGGCTCTGTCCTTTATTCATTGTATGTACTTGGAAAAGTCAATTCACCTTTCTCAGTTTAATTTCCTCATCCATAAAATAGGTATAATGAGCATTAAATATTTTCCTCACAGCAAAATTGGAGCGGGGGTATTTTATGAAACTTTCAAATCCTAAAGAAATATCTCATTGTTTTAGATATTTCAATCTTTTATTATAATAGCAAGGGACAACTTTTTTGGGTATAGTCACCTGCATCCACAAGGAATTTACCTATTTGGAAACTTGATTCTTATAAATTCCAAATGGACAATCAATGCCTCTCCTTAACATCTTAACCCTCTAGCATTATTTTCTGAATGGTGACAAATAAAACAAAAAATTGAGAATGTTTTAGAAGAAATCATTGGGAGTCATTCAATATGATTTCTTCATTTTTTAGATGAAGAAACTTAGATCTAGAGAACATGCTCTCAAGGACATAGAATTAAGTAATGGGAGTTGAATATGTCTTCAGCTTCCAAACCCAGTGATGTTTTTCCTCTACAACAAGTGATCAGTAAGCAAAAGGTGGTCTCAGAATGTTCAAAGAATACCCCGAATTTCTTGTTTTTTTACTTTTAAACTAGAAACTGAGTCTATTATTTATGAACAACTTTACCTTTTTAATGTCTCATTTAACCATTAGCTCTTCAGAGGAACTTAAGGCTTGGGTTCAATGCCATTAGTATCACCACTGAATAGCTGTATGTAGCACAATTATTCTAAATTGTTCATTCCTTTGCCAGCACAGTAAAGCCTCAAAACTCTTGTAACTATAGTAAAAAAAAAAAAAACAAAAGTTGCTCAGCTTTTATGCCACTTCTTCCCTTTCATTTTGATGAAAATCAGAAGGTAAAGGGCCTCCATTACTTTAAGCTTAAATTGCCTTATTAAGTTAATTTTAAAAAATCTTCTTTTATTCCTTTAATTAATAAGGAACTCATTTTTAAAGTAGGAATACATATACTGTGAAGCCTCAAGATTCATAGTATACCAACAAATACAAATGTGAATAGAAAACATGGTTAAAATAAATGTCAGCTAATTACAATCCTTGCTTTGTTATTTTCTAAAATATCATCAATATCACCATCACTAAAAAAAAAATCTGCTTTTTAAATTCACTAGTGTTTGATCTTGTGAAAATAGCTTGATTTTCATAGAATTGCTTTTCCTCACATGAAAAAATAGGAACTGAACTGCAGTTCAGTAACCTCTGAGATTCTTTCAGATTCTACATGTATGATTCTATGAGTCTATGATCATTGCCTAAGAAATCGAAGAACACAAAATAATTCCTTTATGACATAATATACATTGTGTCTCACACATTTGAAATATGTCAGTCAAGAGCTATCTAGAACACTCAAAGTAAAGATACCTTACCTTTCAGGAAAAAGAAGAGTTAGTGGCATTTAATTGTTCAGATCAACAGTCCAACAGTCCTAGACAATTTCACCACATAATTATTTAAATCTCTGTATCACCTTTTGACAATAGGAATATAAATACTGACTAGAAACAGGCATAATGCTTCTCTAACACCTGACTTACTTCCAAGGATGCATCGTTGAATACTACAAAGAAGTTAGATTAATAGATTGAAGCCTTATGCATTTAAGGGCAGTTAGGTGACATAGTGGATAGACTGATGGACTTTGCATCAGATAGATTCATCTCCCTGAGTTCAAATCTAAACTTACACATTTATTAGTTGTGTGACCTGGGCAAGTTATTTAGCCCTGTTTGCCTCAGTTTCCTCATCTATAAAATGAGCTAGAGAAAGAAATTGAGAACTTCTCCAATATTTTTGCTAAGAAAACCCCAAATGTGGTCACAAAGAGTCATAAACAACCAAAAAAAAAAAAAAAAACCTGAACAATAAATCTGTATTCAAGGATTCAGGATTGAAGGAAATTTGCAGATACTTTCAGCTCTAAATCCTGTGGTTTTGAATGTTATCCACCTTATACATCACTTATATGCCTGACTTTATTGGCTTTTTTTCTGCAATTTTCTGCCTGCATCTTTTTTGGTAAATGTAAAGCTAGTAAAGCTAGTATTTGTGAGCTATATATTTAAAATAATGCCAGCATTTACTTGGGACTCTATCCTGGAATTGTTGCCTTCCTCACCTCTACCTTTTGGCTATTTTGATTTCTTTCAGTTCCCAACTAAGATCCCCCTTCTACAAGAAGCCTTTCCCAAAATTCCTTAAGGATCATACCTTACCCCTATTAATAATCTCAAATTTATTCTATATGTATCTCGTTTATCTACAGTGGTTTTCCTTTTGCCTTCCCCATTTGAAAGGATTACTTTCTTTGATGCCCAGTGTTTAGCATAGTGCCTGGTAAATAGAAGGCACTTAATAAATGTTTATTGACTTGAATGATTAGATTCTTTGATATCTATATACTATCTGAAAAATAGAAAGGCGATTGAAAGAAAGAGAAATTTGGAGGAGAAAAAGGTGGTCCTTGATGAGCCATCACCACATATAATCATTTGAAGATTGGTCAAATGACGACTGGCAACTATCTCCTGAAATTAAGGACAGCATTCTGCAAAATTTACATTTCTGCTGCTTGATATAATTATTCAAATTTTAGATATTGAATTTTCAGAGTCTTCCTTAAGCATCAGGGAATGCTTTAGTGGCTACAATGATCACTGACCCTATGCAAAAATATTCAAAATATTTGGACTATACATTAAAAAACTTTCAGATGTAGAGTGCTAAATGACTTTTCCGTGTTTTCATGATAAGGATAATTGTAAAAGCAGCATTTGTCCAGAGTAGGCAAGAGGCATTAAAAATTGGAAAAAAAACACCCTGAACTCAAAAACATTTATCCTACTAACTATAAATTCTATTAATTTATGATTCATTTCTATTAACCAGCTGATCATGTGAAATGCAAATCTCTCTTGGCAATATTAAAACTAATAGTATTCATAACTTATCTTGAGTGAATTTAAACACACAAGAAACCATGTTTGGGAATGGGGAGAGTCAAGATGCTAAAGTAAGGACAGGTACTCACCCAAGCTCTTCCCCAAATCTCTTCAGTCTTTAAATAATGACTCTAAACAAATTTTAAAGCATCAGGACTCACAAAAGATGGAGTAAAATAAATTTACAGCTGAAGACAATTTAGAAGCTAACCGGGAAAGGTCTTTTGCACTAAGATAGGAATATAGTAGAGTCTGGCATAGGACGCACCAGCATAGCCCCATCCCCAGGAGAAAGCTTTGGGCCTTCTGAGTCAGTGGTAGATCTGGTGACTTCCAGACCTCTCAGCTTACAGACGGCAAAGACAACTTATAACATTAACAGGCAAGGTTTGTCCCACTAGGGTGAGAGGATACCCAACAAAGCAGGAAGAGGCCTTCAAAGTTTCTGAATCAGCAGCAGCAGAAGAAGAAAAAATTGAAATTTCCTGAAGTCTCAGCCCACAGATGGTAAGGGGTAAGGAAGCTATAAATAAAGAGATTACAGGGAGTCTCTTTACTAGAACTAAAGCAAAAATATGGTTTTTTTTGCCCACCAGTACTTATAGCTACTGTGGAATAGGGACCCTCTTTACAATTTCAGGGCAGAAAAGAGTGCTTGCAGTAACTCATAGATGAGCACAGGCTAGCAGAGTAGTAAACACACTTCTTGGATCACAGCACCTTGCAAGAACTGCAAACTTATAGGTCCCTGAAAGAAAACTTACAGACCTTACAGGTATCTGAAAACAGGTGCACAAAACCCCTGAAGCTGAGGACATTTCACCCTCTACCATATAAACAGAATCCTACTTTAACAATGAATTAAAAATAAAGTTTAAAAAAAAAGCAGCTAGATGGTGTTGTGGACAGAATACCTGCCCTGAAGTCAGGAGGACATTAGTTTGTTTTTTACTTTTTAAAAATTTATTTTATTTTTATTAAAGCTTTTTATTTTCACAACATATGCATAATTTTCAACATTCACCCTTGTAAAAGCTTGTGTTCCAAATAATTTCCCTCCATTTGCCCCATCCCCCCATCCACAGTTATCATGTTGCACAAGAAAAACCAGATCAAAAAGGGGGGAAAAAAAGAGAAAGAAAAAATGTGAGCAAAAAACAATAAAATAAATGAAGATATTATTTATAATCCCCACTCAGTCCCCACAGTCTTTTTTCTGGGTGTAAATGACTCTCTTCATCACAAGACCACTGGAATTGGCCTGAATCACCTTGCTGTTGAAAAGAGCCATATTTATCAGAATTGGTCATTGTATAATCTTGCTGTTGTTGCATGCAATGTTCTCTGGTTCTACTCACTTCACTTAGCATCAGTTCATGTAAGTCTCTCCTGGCCTTTCTTAAATCATCCTGCTGATCATTTCTTATAGCACAATTACATTGAATAACATTCATATGTCATAACTTATTCAACCATTTTTCAACTGAAAGGCATCTACTCAGTTTCCAGTTTCTTGCTACTACAAAAAAGTGGCTTTTTTTGGCACACAAAAGAGGAGAACCTGAGTTTAAACTTGGCTTCAGATACTTAGCACTTACTAATTGTGTGACTCTAGGTAAGTCACTTAATCCAATTACCTCTCTTAAAAAAAAGAGGCTAGGGAAATGAGCACAAAACAGAAAAAGATTCTGAATATTGAAAGTTATTAAGATAGTAAGGAAGATCAAAACACACATGTAAAAGATAACAAAGTCAAAACTCTTACATCTAAAGCCTTTGAAGAAAAATAATAATTGTTCTTAGGCCATGAAAGAGTTAACAAGGGAATTTGAAAAATAAATAAGAATAGGTAGAGAAAAAAATTGGCAAGAAAAATGAGAGTGATACAAAAGGAAGTATAAAAAATTGAATGAGGAGAAGAATGCATTAAAAAGCAGAATTGGACAAATGGGAAAGGAGGTACAAAAGCTCACAGAGGAATATAATTTCTTAAAAATTAGAAGTGAATAAATGGAAACTAGCAGTTTTGTCAGAAATCAAGAAACAATAAAACAAACTTAAAAGAATGGGAAAAAATAGAAGACAAGGTGAAATATTTTATTGGAAAAAAACAAAAGTTATGTTAAATAGATCCAACTGAGATCATTTCATCACCTGAAAGCTATGATCAAAAAAAAAAAAAAAAAAAAAAAAAGCTTAGACATGATATTTTAAGAAATTATCCAGAAAGACTGTCCTGACATTCTAGAACTAGAAGGTAAAATAGAAAATAGAAAGAGATCCCAAGATGTGGCTCTTTTCAACAATGAGCTGATTTAAGGCAATTCCAAAAGAATTGTTATGAAAAGAACTATCCATATCCAGAGAAAGAACTGTGGAAACTTAATGTCAAAACACAGTATTTTTGCTTTTTGCTGTTGTTATTGTTGTTGCTGTTTGTTTGTGTTTTTTTTTCATATTATTTTCCCTTTTGACCTGATTTCTTGAGCAGCATGACAAATATGAAAATATTACAAAAGTGAGGTGAGCTATGAAATGATTATAAGACACTGGGCATGTCTATATGTAGTATGAAAGCAGCTAGTAGAAGTGAGAGACATGTGTAAGAGAGTTGAGATGATTTAAGATGATGTGGAATGGGATAACTTGTGTATGTAGAGAGGTTTATAGGAGCAAGGAAAATATAAAAAATTCTGTGATGGAGGAGATAGTTGCAGGAGACACATGAGTTATGTGAGATGAGGAGGTGAAAAGAGGAAACTTTTTGTGAATATCCCTAATATTTTTAAGCAATATAAAAGGCAAAGATCTCAGATGAGAAGAGGAAGTTAGGAAAGATTTGAGAATAGATGAAATTGTTTACAAAGGGCATACTGATCACTGTCATAGTGAATCTATTAGGTAGATGGAAAAGGATAGGGCAATGAGAATATGTAACAAAATTTGTAGGTAATTTAATCATTAGTTTCATTACTTTCTCCAGCTTTCTTCAGCAGCATGTGAATAGGAGCAAAAAGGCTGACACGTAGCAAAACAATAGATAAGAGTCCAGGTGTCTCAACAGAAGAGTACAGCATAGACTTGAACTGGTTATGCCAAGAAGTCAAGAAAACTGTAGCCATTGTAAAGGTGATGGGTCTGGAAAACAACAGAGAAGTTGGGGAGGGATTAATTCATAGGAAGGACAAAGAATAGGGTTTACGGTTGAAAGATAGAGGGAGAGATGGAATAGCAACATATTTGAAAAAGTAAGGGAATTTTGAGCTTCTAATGACATTTACACATTTGTTGGTGATTTCAGTATCGGTGTTGTGACCATCTCTGTATAATGGAAGCATAATGGAACTGTTGATAATTATGAGTAAGATGATGTATTGGGAGGTTAAGGTAATTAAAGGAGTATCAAAATATATGTTAAAGTCCTGTAGTCTGAAGGTAAGACATGAAAAGAGAAAGACTGGGTAGTAGGTACTAAACACCTTAAGGAATAAAAGGGATGCCCTACAAGTCAGTAGATTACAGCTACTGGATTTGTGACTTGATGGTATATATCAATTGAGCTAACCTGAAAGATTCGTAATAGAAAGTGAATTTTGAAATGACAATGAATATTACAACTCTGCTTTGATAAATAACTTGGATGGAAAAGATGAATGAAAGTGTAAACAGTGCTGAGAGAAAAATTGTCAGGGAGGCAGTTTCAATAGGAGATAGCCGGGTATTAGAACAAATCAAGAATAAGAAAAAAGAGGGAGAGCAAAAAATTTTAAGTGAAATAAATTCATTAGTTATAGAACAAGCATTCCAGAGAGGAAAAAAAACCAGTGCCAGGAATAAGTAGTTTTAGAGTGAAATAATAGAGATTTGTTTTAAGAATCATAGGAATAAGAAAACAGGTAATATAAGACAAAGATCTCTCAATATCGAGAGTTAGAAGTTCAGAATGAATGTTTTGGGGAAGATGTGATTGGAGGATAATTTGTTAACCATTAAAGAATGTTCTTAGGATTTGATTCAAAGAATGAAAACTTTTCAGACTATCAGGTAACTCAGCCAAAAGGACAAAGCCAAGGAAGGAAGTAGAAAGAATGGTGTTTCTCTTCTTTTCTTGAAAGCTGGTCAAGGTGAGTCAGGATAAATATGGAGAGACATGAGTGAAATGGCATCTTTACATATTTCTTGCATTTAAGAAGAGTCAGACAAGGATTTTTTTTCCCATTTCTCCTAAAGGTAAAAAGATAATGGACTGACTAGAATATTTTGCCACAAGAAATGATAAAAATGATGATCTCAGAGAAACCTGAGGAAACACATATGAACTTATACAGAGTGAAGTGAGCAAAACCAAATTTACAATATTGTAAATCCAAATGATTTTGCAAAATTTAAGAACTTTAATCAAAGCAATGACCAATCGTGATTATAGAAAATATTGATCAAGTTTGCTACCTGCCTCCAAATAGGTGATGGATTCAAGACCCAACATGAGACATGCACTTGTTGAAATTTGACAATTTATTAATTTTTTTTTACTAAGTTTATTTGTAATCCATAATCCATACACAGAAAAGGAACTGATTGTGTCTACAGATTGAAGCATTCTCTCTATACCTCTTTCTTTTTAACTTAAATTTTTTGAGGGTTTTTATTTTTATTATGGTGAGAGATCTGTTTTCTTTCACAACTTGACTTTTATGGAAACATTTTGCATAACTTCACATGTAGTTTCATAATTATGGGTGGGGATAAGGGAGAGCACCTAGTACTCAAAAATATTATAAACAAATGTTTAAAAAATATTGTTTGTTTGTAACTGGGGGAAAATGTTAAATAAATAAATTCTATTTTTTTTCTACAAGCATTTTGTTATTTCTTCTCCACTGAGAGAGTAGAGTAGGAAAAATAAAGAAATACGTTTATTGAAAATTTAAATAAAATCTTCAAACAATTAGATTTCATTAGAAATACAACTAAGCATATGAATCATTAAAATAAAACAGCAATTTTTCTTATGGACTTTCAGGACATATCATCATCATCATTTTAAGTTATTATTGATGGTGCTGTTTGTTGTTGTTGTTCTTATAGTTGCTGTTGCTGCTGCACTATTATGCAGAAATCATTTGAATTAATTTATGCTCCAAAGGTTTTTGAAAACTAAATTGATGCCTCAATTCAAATAAGGAAAGATTTTTAATTTTTTTTAATTAAAATAATTTCATTGACCCTTTTTGTCTTTACATCAGATTAATTGGAATTCTCTTTCTCAAGAATGATTTCCTATCTTGTGAGTAAGAAAAAAATAAATAAAAGAAAAAGACAATATGTAGAATATTTTGTTCTAATACTACTTCATTTTTCTATTATGGAAAATAAGGCATGTTTCTTTATCTCTTCTTTAACATCCCATTTCCCCCTTCTCTTTTCTTTTTTTTAAAAGGATTTTTAAAAAAAAAAAGAGATTATGCAAGATACATATTTGTATCATGTCATGTCAATGACTCCTACTTATGTACACATAGCACATAGAAATGTCAATATGAAATAAAATCTGCTAAATTTATTGCAAACATTTTAGATTTTGCTTCTGTCCTCATGTAAAAAAACAAGGTAAATGCATATGCATATGCTATTATCTTTTTGTATTAGTTTCTTTAAGAAATATTAAAACTGTAGGAGTTTAGATGAAATTAACAGGAAAGAAAAACTTATTTGAAGCTTTCTACTGTTTATAAATGCCCAGGTACAAAAAGAGACAAAACTATAGATTTATGGGTCAGGAGGCTCTTGAAATAGAAAATATATTTTTTTAAAATACCATTGAAGAAAGAGGCACAGTTTAAGGAGAAAAAAAAAAACACAAAGCTATTTAAAATTATTATTTCTTTAAGAAAAATCTTACTCAACAAAATGCTATAAGCAATTCTGTACAATCAAATTGTCTCTTTCCAAGAATTTCCAAAGATTTTGTAAATTAAAAAAAAAAGCTCCTGCTTTCCTAAATGCATTTAAATTAATCCATCAATTGAAACAAGTAACTTAAAAACAGATAGCAATAGTAATATTTAGTAGCACAAAACTTTTATTACTTCATGCCAGTTGGATAACCTAGTGAGATTAAGATATGTGATTTTGATAGATGTGTAAAACTTACATTATTTTATTTGCTTTTCTATTCCATCTTAATTATATAGTTAACTGTTAACCTTAAGCAATTCTCACCCTTTGGGGAGGAGGTGAAGGAGTATCTTTCATCAGTAAACATGCATATAATTATCTAAAATAATAAATGGTTAATTACACCTTGGTCTGGCAAGTAAGATAGTGAAAAGAGATATTTACACCACATAAAGGCTAATTCTTCCTTCATTTAATAACACATAGGAAATGAATTGCTGACCATTTCACTTAATCATTCTGTTTTGAACTAAATTATCTAATTGATTAAATCCTCTAGTTTGAAATCAGACCTTTTGTCTAAGACTAGGACGCCTTAGCAAAATTATCAGTCATTCTGGAGAAATGTAGTCTTTCTGGCATCAAGTTGTTTATATATATGGCAAATTACTTTCTCTGGCTGATGGATCTACTTCTGTGTAATATTCCACAAAACTACCAACAGAAAAATAGAAGTGTTGGTGCTACACTTTTTTCATGTGGTTCATGTGTGTGATTTCATTAATGTGTTTATTCACTCCAGTGATTCCATTGAGCAATTTCTGTATAATTCAGAATTCCAAAATTTATATGAGACATTTAAAGATTAAGCATCTTGCCTGTGGTTACATAATTATTATGTGTGTAGCGAACCTTGGCCCATCTACTCTGAAGGATACCCATGGAGTGGCCATAATGATCCAGTTAGGTGGTATAGTGGATAGTGCTATCAGCCAGGAATCAGAAGAACTGAGTCCAAATCTCATCTCAGATGCTTACTTGTTGCATCACTTTGCAAAATTCACTTAACCTCTCTTTTAGTTTCCTCACCAGTAAAATAAGGATAATTATAGTACCAACACCTTAAGGTTTTTGTTAAGATCAAATAATACATGTGAAAAATGCTTAGCAGAGATTTTGGCACTGAGTAGATACGTAATAAATATTTGGTCCCTTTCTTTTGTTTCAGGATTGTCATCTTTCCACCAAGTTAGGGTTGCTTAATTAGCATATCATGCATAACCTGAGTCACATTTCCTGTTATTTTACCAATAAAGCTCAACCTCAGTAGATTTGATTTGATATCAGTTCCTAGTCATGTCTAAGTCATTTGGCTAAGGTTCAGGAAAAGAGGGAACTACAGATCCTGTAGATATGAAGCATGTTGGAATAGACAAAAGAAAATTCAGGGTCAGATAACCATAGACATGTCATTTCTTGGGCAAAATTCTCCTGAAATGAATCAGGTCACATAATCTTTATGCAAAATAAGTAAATAAATAAATGAATAAATAAATGAATGAATTAATAAGTGATAGATATATGAATGAAAGATAGATATATGATTGATGGATAGATAGGTAAATAAATAAATAAAAATGGAATTATGCAAAATTTCTAACCATAAGTCAGAATGAAGTTAGTGACAAGGACACTATCCTTAATGATAAGGAAGCAAGCTTTAAAAGAAAAAAGGCATAGAGCATTAGTTAGATGAGAATTTTCTGTATACCAAAGAACTTTGTAAATGGTGTTAGCAGTTTCCTACTGGAAAATTAATGCCTTTTATAGCCAGTGTTCTGAGAAGAGATAGATCTTCCTTTAAGGAAGAAAAGGTTAGTAAGTAATTTTCTTCCTAACTTGATGGCTATATATGAGAAGGGTTGTATTTATAATAGATATAAATAAATAGATAGGTTGATAGATATAGATATAAATATATATATATATATATATATATATATATATATATATATATATATATTCATATGTACAAAAACCCATTATCCAAAAATAACTACATCAAAAAGCTTCTGAGTTTTAAGCTAAATATGGATGGTAGAGTTTTTTCTTATTCTAATAAGGAAGGGGTAAAAACTCAGCATATAACTTCCAAATGATGTCAGCTGAAGAAGAGAGAACATTTACAATCTCACCCTATAAGGGAAAAATACCTGGAAGAAAATATACACAACCAAGGATATGTTACAGATAAATGTTTAGCAGGTGATTCTTCAGGAGGAAAAAAAAATACATAAAGACATATGTGCACACACACATTTAGTTTAATGTGGGTTATTAACATTTTTACCATAAGTTTATTAAGTTCAGAATACAAAAATAAATAAATAAATAAATAAAGTCCTCAATTGCAGTCTGCCAATTCTTGAGGTAAAAATTCTTAGAACAAAAAATTTGAAAATCCATTCCAATGAACTGACTTATACTGGTTCCACAATTATGTGAGATTAGCAAAAACCTGTCCCAGCAAGAACAGTGTTAAGGTTCTGATTTCTGGGAACCAAAATGATGGAATAAACAACAAATCCCCACATGTTTTTCATATTCAAAACAAATAGAAAATAGGGGAGGATTCAGGAAAGAAGGCTGAGTTGGTCAGAAAATTCTTCAGATTTCTCCCACAACAAAAACAAAATTGCTCCTCAAGGTGAACAAATAATAGTGAAAAACAAGTAAGACTTGGGGCAGGACAGGGATCCTCTGGAGACAATCAGAGAAGACCCAAAGAAAAACCTTCATTCTGGGATTTAATCAGTATGAAGTGTAAATACTTCAAGGCTAGCACTGCAGAAACATTAAGCAGGGAGCCCTAAGACTAATTGTATTTAGAGGTACCTTTAGCCTAAATCACAGGAAGTTTCATTTTGAGGACAATTTGGAGAGTTTATCTGAAGAAGATGGAGGATATCTCAATTGACTAGAAAAGCAGGCCCAGCTGTGCTGCTGAGATTCTGTGGAGAAGAAACCAGAACACTCCAGAAAGTGCAGAAGTACTTGTGGTAGGGAAGCTGCTGGCTGTATGCACTTGCAGAAGGATAGAGGTTTTGGCTTGCAATTCCAAGTCAGGAAAGAGCTGAAGTGAAGCCAAAGGCACCATATCTCAGAACCCAGAATAAGAAGTGCTTATAGATTAAGAAAATTAACAAAGAAGAAAGAATCCAATCATAGAAACTCACTATGGGAATAAAGAAGACTAGAGGTCGTCTTCAAAGTACAGTGAAGTTAAAAAAAAAAAAAAAGTCTTTTACCTCTTTTAAATGGCTACCTGATTAAAAAGAATTTACAGAATAACTCAAAAAAGACTTCACAAATCAAATGATAGAGAATAAGGGAAAAAGAAATTGTAAAAGAACCATTCAAAAAAAACAAGAAGATTATGAAAAAATATTAATCAACTAAAAAAGGAATTACAATTAGAGAATTGACTAAAAACTATTAGAAATAATCCACACCTTCAGCAAAGTTGCAGGATACAACATAAATCCACATAAATCATCAGCATTTTTATACATCACTAACAAAATCCAACAGCAAGAGATACAAAGAGAAATTCCTTTTAAAATAACTGTCAATAATATAAAATATTTGGGAATCTATCTCCCAAGGAACAGTCAGGAACTATATAATCACAACTACAAAACACTTTTCATACAAATAAATTCAGATCTAATCAATTGGAAAAATATCAAGTGCTCATGAATAGGCCAACCAAATATAATAAAAATGACAATACTGTCTACATTAATCTGTTTATTCAGTGCCATACCAATCAAACTCCCTAAAAATTATTTTACAGATCTAGAAAAAATAACAAAGTTCATCTGGAAGAACAAACGTTTAAGAATTTCAAGGGAATTAATGAAAAAAAATGCCAAGAAAGATGACCTAGCTAGGCCAGACCTAAAACTATATTATAAAGCAGTGAGCATCAAAACCATTTGGTACTGGCTAAGAAATAAAGTAGTCAACCAGAGGAATAGGTTAGGTTCACAGAACAAAACAGTGAATGACAGTAGTATTCTAATGTTTGAGAAACCCAAAGACCACAGCTTTTTGGATAAGAACACACTATTTAACAAAACTGCTGGGAAAATTAGAAACTGGTATGACAGAAACCAGTGATTCACCCATAGCTAACACTGTATACCAAGATAAGATCAAAATGGATTTATAATTTAGATATAAAAAGTTTTGGACTCCAGAATATATTCCAAGCCTTCTGATTCTTTAGTGGAGAAGCTGCCAAACATTGTGTTATCCTGACTTTGGCACCATGATATTTAGATTATTTTTTTGACTTCTTGCAATATTTTCTCCTTGACCTATGAGTTTTGAAATAAAAATGCAATAGTCCTAAAAGTTTTAATTTTCATTTATCTCTAAGGTGATCTTTGGATTCTCTCATTTTGTCCTCTTGTTCTCTATCAAGGCAATTTTTCTTTTCTTTCTTTTTTTTTCTTTCTAATTTTTTAATAATTTAAAAAATTATCTCTCCTCAATCTATTTTCCAGATCAATTGTTTTACCAATATGGCATTTCAAAATTTCTCCTATTTTTCTTTCATTCTTTTGACTTTTTTTATTGAAGTTTCATACAGACATTTGCTTCCACTTTCTCTGTAAAGGGCTGAAACTCTTGAGTTCATGCACTGAGGTTCAGACAAACAAGCACTTAAGGCTAATTACCAATTGGACAATACTCTATTAGCATTTGCTTGGAAAATGGCTTGCCACACCATTCTGTGCTGGCTTTGATCTTTGGTGTACAAGGAGATTGGGAAGAGCGATAAAAGGGTGGAGTAGGACAAGGGAGTGCAACAGTGGGTCGTAAAAGAAAGAGGAGATTCCTGTGTCTACTCTCTCTCCTCTCCCTTTGACAAAGAATAAAGATTAAGGACTTTTGCTTATCCTGACTCCAGCTGATTTTAAAATATCCAGTGCTAATGCTATAATGTTCTCTTCCCTAAAATATATTGTTCTCTGTGAGTAGGTTTCTTGGGGAGCTTCTGGAGGCAGCCTTCCTTTCAGTTCTAAGTAATAATCACCTCAAATGTAGCCAACTGTTAAAAGTTCAGTCCTTTATTGTCTCCTTCAAAATAGGCCAGTTAGCTTTCTTAGAGGCCTATCTCTCTCCTTGGTTCCAGAAGCTCTTGCTGCTAGTCCTTTGCCTCTGCCAGCTTCAGCCTCTCACTCCCAGTGTCTCCAGCCAGCATAAAGGTTGACATTGAAATGAATCTGTCTTGCCTCCTCTAATGGGCTCCTCCTCTAGTGGGCTTGTCCTTCTGACTTGTGAATCTCCCAACTGAATCCTGACTTGTGAAAATCCCAGAGTCCCTAGTGGTTTTGTCCTTTTATATGCTCTGTTAAAGGTATGAACTCTAATGTGTGAACTCTCTTTAAGGTGTGAACTCTAAAGGTGTGAACTAAGTACATAAGCATTGTCTCTATCCATTCCAGTGACTTAGCACCTTGTTTCAAGTTCTGGCCCATAAGATAACACGGTCTTCACATTTCTCATTTCTAATTTTTAAGGAATTATTTTCCTCCCACCCCATTTATCCAATTCTATTTTTAAAGGAATCCTTTTCCTTAGAGGATTTTGGTGTTTTTGTTATCATTTGGATTATTTTTAAGGTGTTATATTTTTTCTTGCATTCCTCTCATTTCTTTGCCCACTTTTTCCTCTACCTCTCTAAGATTTTTTAAATCCTTTTCATTTTTTTTTCAGGAATTCTTGTGCCTGATTCTGAGCTATTGTGATTTCATTGTCTTCGTTGGAAGTAATGGTTTGATCTTCACTGACACCAAAGTAACTTTCTATGGTCAAGTTCTTTATTGGTGTATTTTTCATTCATTTTCCCCCCAACCTATTATTTTAAGAACTTTTAATTTTATTTTTAAATTGTGCTCTGCTCTCTGGATTGATGGGGACACTATCTCATGTTTCAGGTTTCTTATTTTACTATTTTCAAAGCTACTTCTGGTTGCCTATAAATTTTTAGTTCTTCCAAGATTGTCTGATCTAAGGAGAGATCTGTTCAGTCTTCTCTTGGCCTGTGCTCTGATCTGTGAATGTTCACAAGCACTTTTTTAAAACCCTGTAACTGTGACCAGTTCCAAGATCCTCTATGACTACAGTACACTGTGTACTGGTGTTTCTCCTTACCTTAGGATTGGGATAGGGAAAGATGTATGAGAAATGAAACAGAATCCTACTCCCAGTGCTGGTTATGACTCTCTTGCAATCATCTTCTGATTAGTTGATGGACTCCTTTATTGTCTTTGGACTGAGAAGTACAGTATCCTCTGCTGCCCATTCAGTTTCTCCCCATCAAGGCCTGATGTTGGCTTTTAGGACTAGGTCTGAACTTGTGTAGCCTGCACCGGATTGCACTTCACTTCACTCTCACCTCACTGAAAATTTTTTCTGCTGAGGTTTTGAGTTGTTTCGTTGGTTCTGCAGCTGTCTTCCTTCATTATTTTGAGTATCTTTTTCTTTATAAAAGTATGCAATTCTTACCATGTTAGGTGGTCTACGTGGCATAAAAACTTTTTTTTTCCTTCCTTCCTTCCTTCCTTCCTTCCTTCCTTCCTTCCTTCCTTCCTTCCTTTCTTTCTTTCTTTCTTTCTTTCTTTCTTTCTTTCTTGAAATAATTGGAATTAAGTGACTTGCCCAGGATCACACAGTTAGGAAGTGTTAAAAGTGTCTGAAGTCAGATTTGAATGCAGGTCCTCCTGACTTCAGGGCTGATGCTCTATCCACTGCACTACCTAACTGCCCCAGTTTACCTTTTTTTCTTGCAAGTTCTTCCCATTCTTTTATAAATTGTAAAGGAGTTCAAAGTATAATGTAAAATTGATTCATTACCAATGTAATATAAACTGGGAATCTCTTTCTTCCAAATTAGCATTCCTAACCTAAGTCTAACACCAGACATAAATTCTGTAATATCTGATCTGTCCGGGGGCGGAGCCAAGATGGCAGACAAGACACATGCGACTTTCTAAGCTCTTCTCTTACCCTCTTTATCAATATTATATCGAGCCTCAAAAATAGTCTTGACTGCTACAATTCGTAAAGATAAGAAGTAGAACAACTCACCGGCCGAAGAAAATATGCAGTCTCGCCAAAAAAGGTTGGTTCCGGGGCCAGGGGGGAGATCAGCGCAGACGGGGAGAGAAATTAAGTTCCAAGGAGAGTATCAAACCGAAAGTGAAAGCACAGATCTCAGCACAAGCTCACAGCCCCAACCCGCAGTACGGGGCTTTTCCTTGGGGCAGTTGTGATCCAGCACAGCAGGAGGACCAGCCGGGTTGCCTCCAACGCCCAGTGGGGGAGCCGGCGGGCCAAGGCTTCCAGGGCCACCCATCAGGGAGACGTGGAGAGTTTGCGGTGGTCTGCGGTCTGCAGTCGGGGTCAGCTGCTAATACTCAAGTCCCACAAGTGGCTCGCCTGGGCAGTGACATTTTCACCCTTAGTTCTAGCCAGGGACCTTCCCACACGGCCCAACTGGGCACTTTGATAGGGCCAGTGCTGAATCCACCTTCCTGTTGGGGGGGAAAATCTCACCAGAACCCCATACCTCAGAGCCGGAAACCGTTTACATCTCTCCCTGCCTGCAGAAAGGCTAACCCCGCCTAGGAGACCTACCCAAAGGCTTTAACACATGAAAAAAAGATAAAAAACGATCGCACTTCTTCGGAAAAAGAGCAGGCGCAAACCGAAGAGACCTCAAACACAAAAATGATCAGACTGTCCCTCCTTTACATGATGCTCTAATAGAAGGAACCATTAAAAATTAAAAGAGAAGAACAAAAAAAAAGGAAAGAGAAGCCTTATAAAGAGGCAACCTTCCTGAAATATGAATTGGAAAAAGAAAAAATCTCAGGAAAGTAAAATTATGAATTAAAAAAATAAAGAATTCACTAGAAAGTAGGTTTGGAATTGGAAAAGACAAAAGAACCTCGCAAGAAAGAAGGATCCGGAATTGGAAAAAGACAAAGAACACGCAAAAAGAAGGATCGTGAATTGGAAAAAGAAAAAATTCACTAAAAAAAAAATAATGAAATGGGAAAAAAATTCCACAAACCAAAAAATACATTTAAAAACTCATTGGACATATACAGAAAAAGTAAAAAGCTAATGAAAAAATAATTTTTAAAAATTAGAACTGAACAAAAGAAACTAATGATTCATTGAGACAAAGAATCAGTCAACAAAACAAAAAAATGAAAAAACGAAAATAACCATCAATTACTACTTGCGACAGACTTGGTAGATCTAGGAGATAATCTGAGGATTGGCTTTCCAAAAACTATGATGAAAAAGAGCCTAGATACTATTTTTTAAAGAAATCATCAAAGAAAACTGCCCAGATGTAATGAATCAGAAGGTAAAATAGGCATTGAAAGAATTCATCGAACACCTTCTGAAAAAACCCCAAAAAAAACCAAAAATTTTGTGGCAAAATTTCGAACTATCAGATTAAGGAAAAAATTTTACAAGGCAAAAAAAAAACATTTAAATACCGAGGTGCCAAATAAGGATCACCCAAGATCTGGCTGCCTCTACATTAAAGGAAAAGAAGGGCCTGGAATATGATATTCCGAAAGGTGCAAGAACTTGGGATGCAGCCAAGAATAAATCCCAGTTGTGAGCATTTTCTTCCAGGAAGAAGATGACATTTAATGAAACAAATGAATTCCATTTGTTTCTGAAGAAAAAAGAATAAACAAAAAATTTGATTCCAAGAATAGAACTCAAGGATGCAGAAAAGGTAAAATAACTCGAAATTGTATTTTTTGTGGATATACAAAAGAATACATTATAATTTAAAATTATAAAACATAAAAAGGGGTAGATATGGAAAAGGGATGATCAGAATAAGGTGGGAAGGAGGGATAAAAAGGGAAACCAATCCCACAAAAGGTTAAGGAAACTTTACAATCTGAGGGAATTTAGAGAGGGGGGAAATTGTGGAATCTTACCTCATAGAGTTGGCTCAAAGAAAATAATTGACATTTGTTTTAGGAAAAATTTCCCAGCTTCAAAAAAACGGGGGAGAGGAAAAAGGAAAAGAAAAAGAGAATAAGGGGAAGGAAGGGGAAAGACCAAAGGGGAGGAGGGATTTAAAAGAGGAAAGTATCGGAACAAGGGCATAAGTTTAAAAAGGGGGAAAGAGGGTTGGGGGGGCAAGAAAATAAACAAACTGGGGTTATTAGGAGGGGAAATACAGATTTAGTCATTCTAACCAAAATTAATGGATGAACTCCCCAAAAGGGGAGGCAGATAGCAGACTGGATCAAAGTAGAACCCACAATATGTTGTTTACAGGAAACACAAAAGGGGGGATACATAAGAGTAAAGAAAAGGTGGGCAAAATCTATTATCTTCAGGTAAAGTCAAAAGGGGGGTAGCCATCCCATCCAGATCAAGCAAAAGTAAAAATTGATCTAATTAAAAGAGATAAAAGGAAACTACATCCTGCTAAAGGGTACATAAACAATGAAGCAATATCAATATTAAACATATATGCAAAGGGTATGGCCCAACTTCCTAAAGGAGAAGTTAAGAGGGTTGCAAGAAGAAATAGACAACAAAACTGTAATAGTAGGATATCTCAACCTTGCACCTCAGAATTGACAAACAAAAAAAACAAATAAGAAAGAAATTAAAAAGAAATAGAATAAGAAAAATTAGGTATTTGGACGATGGAGAAAATTGAATGGAGATAGAAGGGAATAACCTTCTTCTAGAGTTCATGGAACCTATTCAAAAATTGACCATATTTAGGAATAAAGACCTAAATTAAATGCAAGAAAGCAGAAATAGTAAATGCTTTCTTTTCAGATCATGATGCAAAAAACCATTCAACAAAAAGTTAGGGGGAAATAGACCAAAAAAGTAATTGGAAACTAAACAATTCATCTTAAAGAATGATTGGGTGAAGCAGCAAAATTATAGTACAATTAATAATTTCCTAAGATAAGACAATGTAGACATCATAAAAATTTGTGGATGCAGCCAAAACGGTAATAAGAGGGAATTTTATATCCTTAGAGGCATACTTGAATAAAAACAGAGAAAAAAAGATTAAAATTGGGCTTTCAACTAAAAAAAAAAAAGACCAAATTAAAACCCCAATCAAATACTAAATTGGAAATTCAAAAATTAAAAAAGAAATTAAAAATATTGAAAGAAAAAAGATTAAAATTAATAAAACTAAGATTGGTTCTGAAAAAACCCGAAAAAGATAAGCCTTTGGAAACATTAGGGGGGAGAAAAAATAGTAGTCTTAAAATGAAAGGAGAACTTTCCACCAATGAAGAGGTTAGAAATAATAAGGAGTTATTTTGCCAACTTTATGCCAATAAATTTGATAACCTAAGTGAAATGGATGACTACCCAAAATACAGACTTCCCAGACTAACAGAGGAGGACGTTTGTTTGAATAGTCCATTTCAGAAAAAGAAAAGAACAGGCAAAAACAACTCCCAAGAAAACCCCAGGACCAGATGGGAATTGAATTTTACCAAACATTTAAAGAAATTTGGCCCCAATGCTATAAAATTATTTGATAAAATAGAGAAAAGGAGTCCACAAATTCCTTCTATGACAAAGACATGGGACGATACCCAAAACCAGGTAGGTGAAAACAGAAAAGAAAATTATAGACCAATCTCCCTAATGAATATTGATGCTAAAACTTAAATAAGAATTAGCAAAAAAACCGAAAATCATTCCAAAATACACTATGATCAAGTAGGATTTATACCAGGAATGAGGGCTGGTTAATATTGGGAAACCATTATAATTCTGTTAATAACCAAAAAAAAACCCTATGATCATCCTAGATGCAGAAAAAGCATTTGATAAAATCCAACATCCATTCCCTTAAAAACATTTGAGAGTATAGGAAAAATGGACTTTTCCTTTAAAAATTCAGCAGCATCTATTTAAAACCATCATAAGCATCATATGTAATGGAGACAAACCCAACCATTCCCAATAAGATCGAGGAAACAAGGTTGCCCACTATCACCATTATATTTAATATTGTATTAGAAACCTAGCATAGCAATAAGAGCGAAAAAGATTAAAAGGAATAAGAATAGGCAATAGGAAACCAAATTATCACTCTTTTGGATGACATATGGTATTTAGAAACCCCAAATTCTGTTAAAAGATTTTAGAAAAATACAACTTTACAAATTGCTGGTTATAAAATAAACCCACATGTCTCAGCATTCTCTATATCATAACAAAAATCCAACAGTCAAGTTCCAAAGAAAATTCCATTTAAAGTAACAGTAATTAAAATATTTAGAATTATCTAAGGAAAATCAAAACTTTATAAAAATTACAGAACCACACAAATTAAATTAACCAATTGGAAAAAATATTAAATTTTGGATAGGGCAGCAAATAAAAAATGAAAATTCCAAACTAATCTATTTATTTAGCCATCCAATCAGACCCCCAAAACTATTTTAATGACCCGAAAAATAAAACAAAGTTCATATGGAAAAAACAAAAGGTCTAGAATTTCAAGGGAATTAATGAAAAAAAAAATCAAATAAGGTGGCTTAGCGTACCAGATCTAAAATTATTAAGAAGCAGTTACCAAAACTATTTGGATTGCAAGGAATAATTAGTTGATCAGTGGAATAGATTAGGTTCAAGGAAAAACAGTCAACAAATATAGCAACCTAGTCACAAACCCAAAAGATCCTGCTTTTGTGATAAGAACTTTGTTTGATAAAAATTTGGGAAAATTGGAAACAATATGGCCCAAAAGGCATTGATCCATACTTAACACCGTACACCCAAAAAATCAAAATTTATCCAATAAAGAAAAATTTTTAATAAATTAGGGGAAATAGAATTTACCTCTAATTAAAAGGCTTTATGAAAAAAGAATAAGACATTCTGATAAAAATGAAAATTTGATTATACCAACTGTTTTGAAAAAACAAAACCAAACCCAACAAGATTAGGGGAAGAAAAAATAAAATATTTTTAAGTCAAAGGTTTCTTTGGGTAAACCCATTTAAAATATTGGAATTAACCAATTTTAAAAATCCCTTTTCCAATTAAAATGGAATATAAAGAAATTTAAAGAGAAGAAATTGAAATTTTCAGTTTTGTGAAAAATGCCCAAGATTCATAATCGAGAAATGAAATAAAAGAAATTTTAAATTTCATAAAACCCGTTGAGGCTGGGATACAGGGAAAAATAAAGATTTGGGGGGAAATTTAAAAAACTACATTATGCATTTTTGGAAAGTTTAACAATCCAAATTTTTGGAGATAGTTTGGAACTATGCCAAAAAAGTTTTAAAACCATACCCTTTGATCCACATTTACACATTATTCCCAAAAGATTTAAAAAGGGAAAGGGACCTTTTCACGAATGTTTTGGCAGCCCTTTTGTATTTTAAAAAATAAACTAATGTGTCCACAGTTGGAGAATGGTTGAAAAATTGGGTTTGAAAATTTGAATATTTTCATAAAAAATAAAAATAATTTCAGAAACCTGGGAGATTAAAATATCAGGAAATACAGGACCAGGGAGATCATTTTATATAAAAAACAATAATATAAACCATTCATACCACCATCCTCAAAAATCAAAAATAAATTTTAATGGACAGTAAAACTGAACTATATGCCCAGAAAAGAATTGAAACTAAAACCATTAATTGAATTCAATCCCTTTTTATACCTGATTTTATTTCTTACAAGAATTTAAAAATATTTAATCTATTTTTTCAAGAAAAAATTTTTGGTCATTTAAACCTTTATTTTATCTTTAATTTATTTTTTAAAATATTAAACTCTACTGGTATTGCCAGCCTATGGGGACGGGAAAAAATTGGAACAAATTTCAATTTTAATGCAAAGTTACCAATTTAATTTCCCAAAAAAAGGGTTTAAAAAAAAAAAAAGTCTATCTGTTTGTAATTTTAATTAAAGGTAAAAATAGAATAAGGAATTTAAAGGATAGTTAAAAAAGTACTTTTAAAAACAATTTAATATAAAGCAATAAAAATAATAGTAGAAAGCACATTTACAATGTCCTTTAAATCTTATATTATTTTATTCTCATAAAATTCCTAAGAGTTAGATGCTATTTATTATCTGTTGACTAGTGAAAAACAATGTGACTAATATGTCCCCATCCTGCAAAATGCATTTATGCCAAGGCTAATAAACTCACAAATTTTCTAAAGATTCTGCAGAATGGGATGCCAATCCTCTTCTTCAAATTACTAGGGTAGTATAATTAAATTTCTATATATCAATGTTCCATATTCTTCATTTTTTATTAAATTATTTAGAAAATGCCCTAAATTTATTGTCCTAAAGAGAAAAGGACAGCTTCCTAATTGGGGTCAATCTTTCTCTTTTTCTAAAATCCTTTATTTTTATTTTATTTCTTTATTTATTTATTTGCTGAGGTAATTGGGGTTAAGTGACTTGCCTAGAGCTAGGAAGTGTTAAGTGTCTGAGACCTGATTTCAATCAGGTCCTCCTGACTTCAGGGCTAGTGCTCAAACCACTGTGCCACCTAGCTGTCTCAATCCTTTATATGTTGCATAAGGTTCTTGACACAATTTAGAATTCTGGCCCTGAAGTAAGAAAGACCTGAATTTAAATCTATTTTTAGACTATTACTAGCTATGGGCCTGGGAAGATCACTTCATCTGAATTTGCCTCAATTTCCTCAACTATAAAGTTAGAAAAATAATAGTATTGGAGGAGGATTCTGGGAAGATGGTGGAGTAGGTTGATAAATTTCAAGCTATTCCTTTCCCCTCCAATAAACAAATTTTCACCTCAGGGTGAATTTAGATTGGTGAAAAATCAAAAAGACTTGGGGAGGATTAGGGGTCTTCCTGTTACAACTCAAGTAGATCTGAAGACCCAAGAAGCCAGGATTTACCCCTGTGAAGTGCAAACACCCCTGGAGCAGCTCTACCAAGTGGCCACAGCAAGAACTATAGGGACTTTCACCTCCTGGACTTCTAGGGGAGTGAGAAGTCTGAGTCTGAGAAGACTGAGTGAAGCTGAGCTGATCGAGAGTGCCAGACTCAGCTATGCTGCAGAGACCCAGCCCTGAGCAAGAAGGAACAAGCACACTTGGTAAGTGGAGAAGCAGTGAGTCAGGGACACCACTGGATGGCGGCACTTGCAGGAGGGGGGGGGTGCTTTTGTTTTGCGTTCCAAGTCAGATGGGAGAGCTAAAGCAAAAGTAATAGCACCAACCCCCCACCCTACAATTAGAGATTCTTACACTAATATTTCTAATTTAAAAAATAAAAAAAGGAGAATGAATTAGCCAAGAAAAAAGAACCTCACCTTAGAAATTTATTATGGACATTGAAGTAAAAAGAACTTCTGCCTCAAAGAGTAACAGTAAAAAGAAAAAGGCTCCCTGCCCTGGAAGAATTTAGAGAAAAAGAAAAAGAAAATCAAATGAGAGACATTGAGGAAAACTAAAAATTAAAAAAAATTTTTTTTAAAGTTATCCAACTAGAAAAAGAGCTACAGAATTGTAAAGATGAAAATAACTCTGAAAAATAGAATGGGCAAGGGGAAGTCAGTGAAGATATAAAAGACCAAGCAATAGCAAAACAGAATATAAAGAACGAAAAAATAAGATAGAATGTGAAACAGAAGAAAACAACAGATCTGGAGAATAGATCAAGAAAAGAAAATGTAAGAATAATTGGACTACCTGAAAGCTGGAATGAAAAAAAAAAAAAGAACCTTGACACAATAATGCAAGAAATAGTCCAAGAAAATTGTCCTGGACTGAGAAATCATGAAGGAAAAGTACAAATATAAAAAATCCACTGATCGTCACCTCTAAGATATCCTTTGTAGAAAACATGAAGGAACAGTATTGCCAAATTCAAAAACCCTATGTCAAAGAGAAAATTTTGCAAGGAACAAGCAAACAAACAAAAAGCAATTCAAACATGCTGGAACTACAATTAGAATTGTATATAACTTGGCAGCAGCCACAATAAAAAACCATTGGTCCTAGAATCATGTCTATCAGAAAGCAAAAAAAAAAAACTAGCCTGTAACCATAAATATCATATTCAGCAAAATTATGTATAATATTCAACAACAACCAAAAAAATGGACATTTAATAAACTTGCAGATTTTCAGGACTTTGTATCAACCAAACCAGAACTCAAAAGAAAATTTAACTTATGAGAGCCAATCCAAGATTAATTTTAAGGAACTTAAAATGGACAAAACAAATTGCTTATGTTTTCCACATGGAAATGTATATCATACATTTATGACTGACATCAGGCTCAAAAGAAATATTTATACAAATGAAATTCAGAGGAAGAATAGATACAGAGGCATTGAGGAGAGGAGGGTTTGTAGTTCTAAAAACTACTTTCATCAGGAATAGGTTAAATAGGCAGCATTACATATATACCATTAAAGATATAGCACTCTCCAAAATCTGTAAATAAATAATAGGGGAGGGGAAAGTGAAGGGAAATGCAAAGCAGGGGGAAAATAAGAAAGGGATCCATGGGTGGAGGGAGATTAAGTAATAGCCAGGCAGGTTAAGGAGCAGAATTAAGATTGAAGACAGCAGAGACAGGAAAGAAGAGATGTGCATAAACACTGGAACATAGATGAGGAGTAAAATTTATTAGAAAAAAAAAGTATGGCTAATAATAACCAATCTTAGACACAGTCAATCTTGAAGATTCAAATAAGAGAGAAATTGTTATTATATATCAGCCATACTAATATTGTTTTAGATGAATGTTTACATATGGGTAAATGCATGTGTGTGTATATATGTGTGTGTTTGAGTGTATGTAAATATGTACAAATATTGTTCTATGTATGTGTATATATAGATACATGTATATGTATATGGGCCTATGGGTGGGTGTGAATGTATATGTGAGTGTGTGTGTGTATGTATCTATTAATAAAGCTGTGCTTAAATATAGCCTGTTTGTTTGTGTGTGTGTATGCATGTGTGTGTATCTATTAATAAAGTTGTGCTTAAATATAGCCTATTTGGGGAGATGAAAAGAGTTAAAAGAACTAAATTAAAAAAATGTGCACAGCAAAGAACAAAAGAACAACCTACAAGGAAGTAAAGAAAAGATGGACACTCATGAATATAATTTCTTTGACTTTTATATATCCTTTCTTAAGCTGGAAATTAAATGTTTTATTGTGAATCCTCCCTGACATTCTGCTTAGCATGACATTGTTCTACTTTGTTTTGTTTTGTTTTGTTTTTATTTTCTGTCTTTCTATTTTCTATTAAATTAAAAAAATAATAAAGAAAAAAAATCTATTAACTTAGCTTAACATGACTTACGGTAAATAAAAAAAAAAAGAGAAATAGTAACACCTAACTGAAAGGATGATTGTAAAAATCAAATGATATAATATTTGTAAATAGTGCTTAATATAATGCCTAATTACATATATATACATATATACACATACACGTATGTGTTTACATATATATGTAAGTAAGCCCTTTCTCTTTTCCCTTATAAATTTGAATCAAGGAACTATGTATTTTTGAAGCCAATGTGGATTACCTCCACAGCTTCCTACCCCCTTTCCCCCCACTCACATATACATTCACACCAAGTTTACTGAACAATTGGATCCATTTAGGTAGAATTACCATTTTTATCATATTAGCTCAGGTAATTGATATTTTGCCTATTGTTCAGATGTGACTTTGTGTGAGAAGTATTTTGTAACTGTGTTCATATAGTTCTTGTGTTTTTCTTGGCAGGCAGACTCCCAAGTATTTTATTTTGTCTATAGTAATTTTAAGTGGAATTTCTCTTGCTATCGCTTGCTGATGGACTTTGTCAGTAATATATAGAAATGCTATTATGTGGGGTTATTTTATATCATGCTACTTTGCTAAAGTGAATTCTTTCCAGTAGGTTTTTGGATAATTTTCTAGAATTCTCCAAGTATATCATCATATCACTTATCTATTCTAATTTGTTTAATTTCTTTTTCTTTTCTTATTGCTAAAGCCAACATTTCTAGTACAATGTTGAATAATAGTGGTGGTAATGGGCTTCCTTGTTTTACCTTAAAAATGTTTTGATAATTGTATTTCAATATAATTGCTTTCCTTTATAGTTTTATTCGTGTCTATCCTCAGCACTTAGCACAATGTCCAGTACACATTAAGCACTAAATAAATTGTTTTTTTGATTTGATTTTACTCTTTCAAAATTTTATTCCTTTAAAATTATTATTCCTAAAAATAACTTTTAGGCTTCACTAGATTGAGAAAGATTCATAACACAAAAGAGTAAGAAGCCTTATCTTAAAACATCTACAAATCCAAATTCATCATGAAAAGCTCCAAGTATAAGTTATTTAAATAAGTTCAAAACTTTGGTATAAGTAATAAATACCTTCAAAAATCAATATAGCCTAGAAAATGATAATAATAATATTCACTGGACCCCGGTTTTAAACTCATCTAATAAAAATACAATCCAGTTATGTAATAAGCATACAAAATAACAGAAACGTTCAAGACATGCTTCCACCACTGTAATGCTTTCAGTGGACTATTGATTTCAGTGTAGGGCATTTAAGAAATAAATGTAATTTCATTATCTCAGACCTCTAATCCAGATTAACTGGATTACTCTAAAATCTTCTAAACTTTTCTTCTTTCTCCTCTTTCTTCTCTTGTCCTCTGTCTCCTCTTCTCCCTTCTCCTTTTCCTTCTCCTGCTCCTTCTCTTCCTCTTCTTCCTCCTCCTCTTTTCTCTCTCCTCTTCCTTTTCTTCCTCTTCCTCTTCCTCCTCCCTTTCCTCCTCCCTCTTCTTCCTCCTCCTTCTCTTCTTCCTCTTCTTTCTCTCCCTTTCTCCTCTTCCCCTTCCTCTTCTGCTAATGAACTAAGAGCATACCTTGTACACATTTGAACAATAGGTTTAATTGGGATTAAGTCAATTAGAAAAGTCCCATAGTAAGTACTTTCTTTTTCCACACCCAAATGATTTGGTTCTTTTCCCTAAGTGTTAGAGGAAAGAGTCTTGAGAACACACTTCTTATATAGATTCATATTCATGAGTGTAGAAATTATTTCTTGCCTTTATATAAGGAATTCAGATGATTTAATGATACAGAATCTATAATCTCATTCTTGGCTCTCCATCAATCATTTTTTAAAAATTCTTAAACAAATGTTTGTTGATATCTTTTGTTTGTTCAATGCTTAAATCTCTCACAGTATTCTTCCTTTCTTACTTCCCAGAAAGCCATTTCACAGAAGAAAATACTTTTAATGAAAAGAAAAAAATGAAGAAAAGAAGATTGATCAATGAATTAAAAACAAATCAGAAAAACTGTGCAATGTTCCACACCCATGGATCACCCACATCTGTTATTTAATGAAAAGACTCATTCAATCTATTATTTCATTCAATAGTAGAGTATCTCTCTGTTCCAGTATTGTATAACCAGCAGTCAGAAAGCAGGAAGAGTGTCTAATCCTTTTCACCTAGGCAAATATTATAACTTGGCATGGCTCTGAATTCTTCTTCTATCTGTTTCTTCATTCTTCCTAGAAGTTTAACATCTCAATCAGAATTTGTATTCTCTGACTCCCTTTCTTTTTTTCTAGGTATGGAATTTCCAGGTATTTATTTCCCTAGGACAAATAAAAGTTCTAGTAGCTTGACATTATGTAAAATACATTCATACATATATGCCTTTTGCATAGAAGTGGGGAAGAAACTGAAGGCTGTGAAAGCAAAGAGAATTTGAGTGAGAGAAAATATGAAAGAGGGAAAAAAGAATGGGAAGGAATGAAGCAAGAATTGGGATTATTTTTATCATTGTTTTTGCCTGTAATTGTTTTAATAACATCCAAATATGGGAATGAATCACTTGAACCTAACTTCTAAAAATTTGATATACCCACAAAATTTAATTTAAGAGAAGATTTTAGTCTTTTATTTTGATTCAAAAATGATTTTCATAAATCAAGATGAGGAAAGATAGTAGTTTGCCTGGGCAAAAAAAAAAAAAAAAATAAGATTTTAGTGGACTTTGAAAGCTCAATTTATATCAACAATAATAAAAGTTAAAAAAAAAGAAAGAATGCAATTTGGGGCTGTAAGAGCAATAAATTTAAAAATAAGGAACTATTTTGTTCTGCTTCTGTCCTCTGTTATGATCAGACCACTTCTGAAGAACTGAATTAAATTTGAATGATCAAATTTTAGGAGGACATTAATGAAATCCAAAGGAAGACAAAAAGAACAATAAAGCAACTCAAATCCATGCTATGTAACAATTCATTAATGGTACAAAAAATATTTAGTCTAGAAAGAAAAAAGTTGGTGTTGAACCTGAAGGTTTTCATTATTATCTTCATGAACTTGAACGTCAGTTATATGAAATGGGGATCATACATGTTCTGTTTTACTCCAAAGGGCAAAACTAAGTGTGATAATTCCAAAGTGGCAAACTCTGAAATCCTGTGATCCTACATAAAAATCTCAACTTATAGAGCTGATGTTTTAGTGGATGATTACTTATTTTGAAGGAAACAAAATATTCACCACATGATCCTATAAATTAGCAAAATTTCCCCAGGCAACATAATATGATTTATGAGAAATATATTTATGCCTACCTTAATTCATTTTTATTTTACTTTTCTCAAATGTAAATGCTCTGGTTGGCTTTTTTGACCATTGTTTAATATGCTGATTTTTTTTAAATGTTCCACATGCTTATAAGGACCCAAAGGTTTCCCCAGGATGATGTCTGTTGAACTTCCTAAGTATAGAAAGTGAAAGTGTTTTCATTTTTCAGTTGATTTTCAGTCATATCCAACACTTTGTGATTATATTAGAGGTATTCTTGGCAAAGATACTAGAAAGATTTGCCATTTCCTTCCCCAGATCATTTTACGAATAAACAAACTGAAACAAATGGTGCTAAGTCATTTGCTTAGTGTCACATAACTAGCAACTATCTGAGGCCAGATTTAAGCTCTGGAGTTTTTCTGACTTTAAACCAGGCACTTTATTCATTGCTATTTGATAATGATCATACTTTACAAAAGGTGTCATTTTTCTGGTTAACTTTATTTCCCTCTTTGAATCTCTTTTTCCTCTTTTCTACAGTCAGTACTTTATGTATTACCAGAGATTTCTGACCTCTTAATAACTGCTATTGTTTTGAATTGGCTAATTTTGAGTTACATGAGTCATCCAAGTGCCACTTCCTTAGCTATCTCCATCCCCAAATAATTTAACATTTTACATAGCTTCTATATTTTTGCCCTTGCTAATTATTAAATCATGGGGAAAACATGTATGTGTATAAATGTTGAATGTGTTTAGCTAATTTTACTTTTCAGAACATTTGTGTTTCCCTTATTCTTATTTCTTATATTTTTATTTTTATTATTTTGGCTAATGATATACAAAATCCTCAAAAATCATTATGCACATGGAAATGCCTTCTTAAGGTGTTATTCACAGTCCCAGATATATTATAAATAGAACATAATCACCATGGCTTTTCAAATGCAAGCAGAAAGTCAATGCAATGGTAAGGGACCTATTATGCATACCTAGGAGAATTTGCTACATAGGTAGGTAGTTCTTCTTGAATGACAGTGAAATTAAAATAAAATTTTTGGATCATATTCGACTTGTGTAATAGACACATTTAAAGGGAGCTAACATATTCACCAGTGTACACTTTAGCCAGGAATATTGCAATAAAACAATCTTTAAAATCCCTAATATGAAATCAAGTACATGGCACTTAGACATTCAATATGGGACAAGGTATATTATTAATATAGTACAAATTTCCTTTCTGGAAATTATTTTGTATCTTTGCAATGCCTTATATGTGTACAATATAAAAATAATTACAAAAATTCACTTCAGGTGAATATGACCTGTTCTATTTAATGAAACAATAAATGAAAATTAGTGACATCACTGAAATAAAAGCTTTTAAAAACTTAAATTTGACTCTTCTTTTCTTTTTTCTTTTCCTTTCTTTCTTTCCCTACCTTCATGCCTTGTTTTCTACCCTGCCTTTCCATCCCATCTTCCCACTCTTTAATGTCTTCTCCCTTTTTAATCCCCATTTTCTCTCTCCTCTCCCTTCTCTTCCTCTTATAAAAGTTCTTCTTTTGAAGAGTATTCCCCTCAGGGAAGCTAGATAGTACAGTAGATAGAGCACTGGCCCTGAAGTCAGAAGAATTAGCTGAATGATCCTGGGTAAGTCACTTAACTTTCACTGGGCTCAATTCAATCATCTTTAAAATAAAAATCATAATAGTGCCTCCTTTTCTGAGTTATTGTGAAGATCAGTCAATCAATGATTATTAATTATCCACTAAGTTAGGAATAATACTAAGCTCCAAGGATTTGAGACAAAGAGAGAGAGACAGTTACTTCCCTCATGGAACTTACATTCTAATGGGCTGAGAACATGCAAAGATATGCAAGTTATATATAGGATAAATAGGAAATAATAAGCTCAGGAATGGCACTAAGGTAAAGAAGGGTTGGGAAGACTTTCTGTAAAAGCTGGGCTACTAGTTGTGATTTGAAGCCAAGGAGGTCATGTCAGAGGCATGAGACACAGAGAAAATTCACAGATTTGAGAAATGGAATGTCTTGTGGGAGCTACAAGAAGGCCAGTGCCATTAAATTGAAGATTTTATTTTGAGGAGTCAGGTATAAAAGTACTGGAAAGGAGAAGGCTAGATTATGAAGGAATTTAAATATCAAACTGACAATGATATATTTTTCTTTTCCTCTTGGCAATAGTGAGCCATAGGAGTTTACTTAGGAGAATCACATGATTAATTCTGTGCTTTAAGAACATCACTTTGATGGACAAATGAGGAATGGTTTGGATTAAAAAGAGCGTTGAAGCAGTTAGAACTACTAATAGGCTATTGCAGTAGTCCAGGTATGAGTTGATTAAGAATAACACTACTGTTATGTCTGTGTCAGAAAAAAAAAAAAAAAAAGAAGGGATATGTATTTATGAAATGTTTCAGTGGCAAAAGCAAAAAATTGCAAATGTGGGAAGGAATGGTTAAGTGATAGTGAGAAACTTAGAATGATTCCTAGGTTGTGAGCCTGAGAAACTAGGAAAATGGTATTGCTAGTACAGTAAGAAGTACAGTAAAAAGTAATGGAAGAGTTAGGAGGGAAGATAATGAGTTCTGCTTTGGATATGTTGAGTTTAAAATTATTTCATGAATGTAGTGAGCATAAAAACTATGCTGATGCCCAAACCGTTGCTGCTTTCCATTCATTTGAATGGAAATTCAAATTTGGAAAGAAATTTTCAAAAATTTAAGGAAACATCAAGCTCTTACAGTCCAATATACTTGTATAAGTCAAATTTAATTTCTTAATTTTTTTCTCAATAGTATTTTATTTTTCCAAATACACTTAAAGATAGTTTTCAACATTCATTTTTGTAAGATTTTCTATTCCAAATTTTTCTCCCTCCTTCCTTACACCCCCCTCTCCAAGACATTAAACAATCTGATAGGGGTTAAACACATACAGTCTTTTTTAACATATTTACATATTTATCATGTTGTACAAAAAAAAATCAGATCCAAAGGGGGAAAAAATATGAGAAAGAAAAATGAAAGAAACAAACAAGCTAAAAAGAAAGGTAAAAACAGTATGTTTGGATTAACATTCAATCTTCAGTTTTTTCTCTGGATGTGGATAGCATTTTGCTGTTACTGTGAACAATGTTGTCCTAATTCTGTTCAGTTCAATAAGCATTGATTCAGGTAAGTGTTGCCATGCTTTTCTGAAATCAGCCTGCTCATCATCTGTTATAGAACAATAATGTTCCATTACATTCATATATCATAAATTATTCAGCCATTCACCAATTGATGGCTATTCACTCAATTTCCAGTGCCTTGACACCACAAAAAAGAATAGCTACAAATATTTTTACACATGCATGTCCTATTCCCTCTTTTATGATCTCAGAAATACAGACTGAGTAGTAACACTGCTGGATTGAATAGTATGAACAATTTTTGTAGACCTATGGGCATAGTTCTAAATTGTTCTCCAGAGTGATTGGATCATTTCACATCTCCCAAACAATATTGGCTATAAAAATTGTTTCTCAGCTTTCTGCTTCCCTTCTAACCATGACAGCATTGGTTTTATTTGTGCAAATCTTTTTAATTTAATGTAATCAAAATTATCCATTTTGCATTTTATAATGTTCTCCATTTCTTATTCCATCATAAATTCCTCCCTTCTCCAAAGACCTGACAGGTAAATTTTCCTTTCCTTTTCTCCTTGATATTCTTCATCTATTGTTCTTCTGGATGAATGTTGTTATTATTTTTCTAGTTTCAAAAAAAATACAGTTTGATTAGTATGGCACTGAATAAGTAGAATAAGACAGAAAAACTGTCATTTTTATTCTATTAATTTGGCCTCCTCATGAGCAATTGATTATTATTATTTTAGTTTTGTAATGTGTATGTATTTTTCAAATATTTCCCATTGAGGAGCAAATTGTAGGTTTTGGTTTTCTTATCTGTCACTCAATTGTAGGTTTTGGTTTTCTTATCTGTCACTCTTTTGTTTATTTGTTTTTTCATTATTATTTTATTTTTTATTAAAGCTTTTTGTTTTCAAAACATATGCATGCATAATTTTTCAACATTAACCCTTGCAAAAGTTCATGTTTCAATTTTCATCCTCTCCCCTCCCCTAGATAACGTTATCCAATATATGTTAAACATAGTGAAATATGTTAAATCCAATATATGCATATATATTTAGACAATTACCTTGCTGCACAAGAAAAATCAGATCAAAAAAGGAACAAAAATCAAAGAAAATAAAATGGAAGCAAACAACAGAGAGAGTGAAAATGCTATGTTGCAATCCACACTCAATTTCCATAATCCTCTCTCTGGGTGTAGATGGCTCTCTTCATCACAAAATCATTGGAACTGGCCTGAATCATCTCATTGTTGAAAAGAGCCACATCCATCAGAATTGATTATCATATATTGTTGCCATGTACAATGATCTCCTGGTTCTGCTCATTTCACTTAGCATCTATCTGAAGTCTCTCTAGCCTTCTCTGAAGTCATCCTGCTTATCATTTCTTATAGAACAATAATATTCCATAACATTCATATATGATAACTTATTCAGCCATTCTGCAGTTGATGGGAATCCACTTAGTTTCCAGTTTTTTGCCACTATAACTCCTGATTGTGATAATTACATTGAATTGAAACTAAGGCTGCTCCCAGAAGCCCCCCAAGAAATCTGCTCCCAGAGAACGGTTATATTTTAGAGAAGAGATCATTACACAAAATATGTATATTTCATTCCCTATTTCAGAGTTCCTGTGGTATAATTTAACCCATTTTACCTACTGTTGACTCTTCTTCCAGTGCCATCCTTTTTCCTGTTTTTAATTTCTTTTTGATATCATTATATCAAAGTCAACTTATACCTACATCCTCTTGTCTATTTATACCCCTTCTTTCTGCCCTAATAAAGTTTCAATTCTCAAAAATTACAAGGACCATCTTTCCATATAGGTTTGCAAATTGTAAATTTAAATAAAGTTTTCTCTTCTGTTTATGCATTTATGTTTTTCTTGAGTCTATTATATGAAGCTCAAATTTTCTGCAAATGTTCTTATCTTTTCATTAGAAATGATTGAAAGTACCCTACTTCACTGAAGATCCATCTTTTCCCCTGAAAGATGATGCTCAGTTTTAGTGGGTAGTTTTATTTTATTTTTTTTTAATTGTTGTCCAAGCTCCTTTCCTTTCTAGAATCACATTTCAGGCTCTCTGATCCATTAATAGGAAAGCTGCTATAGCGTGACTTCCTAAGGTTCTTCGATATTTGAAATGCTTCTTTCTAATTACTTTCTGTATTTTCTCATTGACCTGATAATTGTGGAATCTATTTACAATATTCCTTGGAGTTTTTATTTTGGGATCTCTTTCAAGAAGTCATTGATGGATTCTTTCAATAACTATTTTATTCTTTGGTTCTAAGAAATTGGGGCAGTTTTATTTGATGATTTCTTGAAAGATATTGTCCAAGTTTTTTTTTTTTTTTTTTTTTTTTTAATCATGGCTTTCAATAGTCTATTAATTCTTAAAATATCTCTCCTTGATTTGATCTATTTTCCAGATCAGTTGTTTTTCTAATGAGGTATTTTACATTTCCTTCTATTTTTTTTCATTTTTCTTATTTTGTTTGAATGCTTCTTGATGTCTCATTGAATCATTAGCTTCCCCTTGTCCAAATGTAATTTTAATGAATTTTTTTCTTAAGTACTTTTTTTTTTTTAAGTACATTTGGCCTTTTCCTTTTGGCCAATTCTACTTTAAAAGGAGTTTTTATCTTCACTGGACTGCTGACCTAAGATAGAGGAGCTTCCATGGCTAATGCATTTTGGCTAAGAGATTCCCTCTAGATTTCCTACACCATTCCTGCACTGGACTATATTCCATTTTGCCCATGTAAGAGAGAGCTTTCCTGAAATCTTTCCAAGATATATTAAACCAGAAACTGTTTCACACTCAATTTTTGTAGGTGATGTCACTCCAGAATCTGATTAGAAGGATAATTTAGCATTCTTTCTCAAGGAAACTGGAGAGACCTCAGGCAAGTTCCTAGCTTCTCAACATTATCTTAGTTCCACCTCCAAAAATTGTTTTTCAAATTAGTAAAAGCCTCCATTTTCTCTCCTATCTTCCTCCCCTATTAAGAAAAACTAAAAGCATTACCTTTAATACAAGAAAATGTTGTCAACCAAAAAAAAAAAATTCCCATATTAATCATATTATCAATGACCAAAAAAGTTTGTCTCAGTATCTACTCAGAGTACATCACCTTTATATCAGGAAGTGGATAATATGTTTTGTAAAGCGCCCTCTGAAGGTATAATTTGTTGTTGCATTGATCAGAATTTCTAAGACTTTCTACTTCACTCTTCACTCACCATAGCAAACATGTATAGTGAAGGAAAACAAATTTCCCTACTACTCATGTCATACACACCCACATACTCACATACATGAGCACATATATGTATGTATATGAACATTCACATATATGCACACCACATGTATATATGTATATATATATATATATATGACACATATGTCCATGCATGACATATGACAAATGTGTGTGTATACACACGTATATTAGAGTTCCTAATTTTTCCAAAGTTGTTATTCAGTTTTAACATATTGTGGTTTTTTTTATAGAAACGATTTTAGTTTTATTATTCACTACATCAGCCTTTGCAGATTCTTATGAAATTATCTCTTTCATAATTTCTTACAGGACAAAAATATTTCATTACTTTTCAATATTATCACTTATTTCATCATTTCCAGCTCCCTCAGATTTTCATTTTTTTGCCATTTCAAAAAGAGATATAAATATTTTAATTATAGTTTGTTTGACTGGAACCAATGCCTTCCTCAATCTATTCTTCAATTGTCCCCTCCACTTTGCCTCTTATTTTCCTTTTGAATGAAATGTATTTCTATATCAAATTATGTTCATGTTATGCCTGTGTATGTATAAATGTGTGTAAATCCTTGGTAATTTAGAGAAAACTAAGGTTCAATTGTCAGTCATTCTCTCTAAGCTCTTGTTCTTGGTTGGATAGATATTTATTTCTGATTATGTGAGATAAAATCTCCTAGCCAAATTTCCCTTATTCTTCTAGTATATTCCTTTTCTCTTCTCTTTCTCTTCTTAGGATGAAGAAGATATGGTCTTGTCTAATTATATTCCTTCTATGATGGCTAATTATGTTGTGTGTTGGTAGTGGTTACCTTTTTCATAATTCTTTTAACAAACGTTTTTCAATTTCAGAAAATTTTAGCTTTCTTCCTTTCACCAGAAGTATTCTCAAGTCCTCTATTTCATTATACAATATCTATATTTTTGTCCCGGAAGCATTATACTCAGTTTTTCAAGGTATGTTATTCTTGTCTAGAAGTAAATATACTTTGTCCTCCGGAGTACTGTCTTTCAAGGAATCTTTATCCATGGTAGTGGTTACTAAATTACGTGACATTCTTATTGTGACTCAATATTTCAGCTCTTTTTCTCTGGTTTCTTGAAGTGTTTTTTCATTCAATTTTCTGGATGTCAATTATGATTTAGTTCCTGATAGTTTATATTTTGAGGTTCCTCCCACTCTGTGGTGACTAATGGAGTCAGTTCATATTTTGCCCTCTAAATCTAAGAGATTTAAACAATTTTCTGTTAAAAGACATCTCTATATAAGTGTTTTTTTTTTCTAAATGCTTTCAGGATGTTCAATGAGACTCAATTTTTTCCTTCCCAATATATTGTTGAGTCAGATAGCTCTGTTATGAATTCTTTGCAGTGACAAAACCACAATAAATTCACAGCTATTGTATCCAATCACAAAGATGGGATGTCAACCCCCTAAGGTTAAATTTCCCTTACAAAAGAACCTACAGTAACTCATTAACTCACTAACTCTTTTTAGTGAGTTAACTCTTTAAATCTTCAACTAGAGCAGTTGAAGATTCATTAGAAACTTGCCATGCCTTTATGGTATCTTCCTCCTTAATGGTATCTTTGTTTGGTTAATGGTTAGTGTTTTTCTTTATTTATTGCTATAACCCATTTTCTTTGCTAAAAAGCTCATATGAATTTAGCTGACCCTTAGCAGTATAATAAAGTCTTTGTCCACTGATTTGGAAGAAGCCTACAAATTTTTTTGAAACAACTCACGACCCAGCCCATAATTCCAATATATTTTTAAGGTTGAGCACCCTATATCACATCATTTGGTTGTGAACTCCAGAATTTTGGTGGCTCTATATGAGGAGAGTCTAACTATACCCTAAAACCCCATTATACTTTTCTAGAAACATGTGTCCATGCTTTGAGTCTTTGCTTTTGGATATTAGAGAATTTTTCTTCTGGATATTTGTCTTGAATATCCCTGTCACCATAATAACTTCTTGGTGGGGATATTTTTGATTGTTTTATCATTCTTCTAGTCTACCTTCTGACTTCAAAGTTGCTATTAGAGGCAGACTTTGCAAATTCCTTGAAGATAGATCTGAGTTGATCCTTTGGCTATTTTTTTGACTTATTGAGTGTTGTGTTTTTTTCTGATTTTCAGTGACAGCTCTGGATAGGAATCTGCAAAATTTCAAAGCTTGTGAACTTTCCTGATTTAAAGCAAAATCTGATTATTGCCTTCTTGATCTAAACTCTACAAATTTCTGACTTGGGCTTATGATCTTTGGAGTTCTAATAAACTATTGCCTGTACTCAGTCATTATCAGCCAGATGGAATGTTTTGCTGGCATAATAGCAGAACTACAAGATCCATTTTGGTATGCTCCATTTGTTCCTTTTCAGATTACAGAGTGGGCTGGAACTTGGAACTGAGAGCCTACTCAACTCTGGGGATCAAGGCCCCAAAGATCCTGTTTACTTTTCAAATTATTCCTTGCCTAGCACACAGCATACAGCCTATGTCTGTTCCTCGTGCTGAAATGTCATTGTCACAGTTCCTCTTCTCAGTCCAGTACCTTATTTGTGACTTTTAACTAGGTAGTGAATAACAGAGCTTCCAGTTGAAATTTGGTTTTGTACCTTGCTCAAATTTAAGTGCCTGTGTACTATATTTTGAACCTCCTTTTGCCCTGGTATATAACTTCTCTTTGTACTGGAATTATTATTATTATTATTGTTTTCCAATCAGAGTTTGTTCTGATATGCTTTCTATAGCTTTATGTTGGTGGAGTGTGGGAGGAAGAGCTTGCAAGTACTTCTTGCTAATTCACTATCTTGTCTCCACTTTTCTTAATCTAAGGGTTTTTAAACCAGGGTTTATACTATACCTAAATTTTTTAATAATATATTTTAATATAATTTTTAAAATCATATTTTATTTTAAGCACTTCAAAAAATGATTGAATATGTGTTTCATCAAATTGCTGAGATGTCTATGGCCCCCTACAAAGTTTAAAAAGTCATGATTTAGTCCAATGATATATTTTTACATATGGGGAAACTGAGGTCCAGAGCAACTACAACATTTACTTAGAATTAAAACCAGCCCTACATTGAATTTCATATTTTAGTCCTTTATTTTATATCACAGTTATTTTTCACATGATTAAATATAAATACAGAAATACAGAGAAACTTTGTCATCCAAAGTGATCTTAAAGTCAGTCCTATAAAAATATATTTGTACCTGTTTTGTATTACATACAATGTTTGCCCAAGGAGACATAAAGACAAAAACAAAAGTATTCTTCCTTTCAGGGAGTTTACATTCTATTTAGAAGAAGTAGGTAGAGTAATCACAGATAAATAAATTGAAGATGATCAGAGGGAAAAGGGAGTACGATAGGGAAGATAGAGAAAAAAAGGTAAGAATTAAACTTGGGCTTTTCAGAATAGATGATACCTGAGGAGCAGAGATAGGAGGAAAGATTTGAGTTTTATGGTCAAAAACCTTTTTAAAGCATTATGATTATAGCTTATTCATATAGACAAATAAAATTGCCCTAACACTTCCTTTTTATATTCCTTAGATTCCTGTTTAGTAAGGAAAACCTTTTTACACATCCCTCCCCCCATTTGTGTCATAAGATACTGAGAGTCACAGAAATCTTTTGTTTTTTGTGGCTTTTAAAGAACAAGACCAAAAAAGAAGAAAAAAAGATGTTTTAAAGCACTTAGTATGTTTGTTCACTTTCTGGGAAAAGGCACTGGAGAACAATGAACAATAAAGGTTTTTTTTTTTTTTTTTTTTTTTTAACTTTCCAGCAAATCTGTAGTGATGAAAAACTAGTTATTACTTATAAGTCAAGTGATTCTGAGTAAGTCTTATAATTCATTGTGTTTCAGTGTCTTTAATTATAAAGTGTTAACAATAATGTTTGTGTTACATGTTTGTTTGTGTTATTATTCCAAATCCTGAACTTGTAGCATTGGGAAATCTCAAGTTCACTACCTCTTTACTGAAATTAGAGGAGAAAGTCAGAGGAGATGGGTGCAGACTGGATTTGTGATTACCTCGGAATAGAGAACTCCCATTTGAGCAAATTCTCTTTACCAATATAGATCGGCATCTTCTTTGGAAATTAGAACCCTGAATATTGGCCTGAGGCCCTGAAAGATTAAATTACTTTTGCTGAGAATTTATTATTATTAGAAGAAAGACTTGAAACTACATCTGAGGTTGCTTTTATATCCAGTAACCTATTGGTGAGTCAAAAATGGAGTTAAAATATTCACTCTCATCTTCATTATAGTAATTATTTGGTATCAGTGAAAATTTAAATAATGCTTTGTGTTTTGACCTCGATAATTTATACCCTCTGGCCTAAACTGATAGAAGTATGTCATCTACTGAATTTTGTTTACTTTTTCTCCACTAAAACTTTGTTTTCAATCTAGACATTCATTTTCTTGAGCTGTATTCCACCAAATGTATATATTAACTATTATTCAACTGTATGAGAAGAAAGCAGGAAACACAGGCATCTTAACAGATGCTTATGGAGGAAAAACTCAATGTAACTTTCAGTGGGAGGGAAGATTGAGTTAGCCCTAGTGGCAAAGTGAGGATACTACTTTATAAAAGGTAAAGAAAGCAATCTCAATAAGCAGGAAGGAAATATTTTTTCTCTCTCAGAGCAGAATAATGTTAGTTATAATTTTCCAAAAACATTTTGTTTGGATCCATACTTTGTCTCTATTTTATTTTGTCTTGCATCAAACTCTTGAGGTAATGGGGTGCAGTCAAACTTTTCCTATATTAGGCTACCAGAATGAAAGGATTTGTCACCAAATGATGAAGTACAAAGGTGATACCCTCAAAGTACATTGGAGTTACAGGCATGTTGTAAGTCATCTAAAAAGAATTTGTAGGCTTAAACATCCTCCAAATCAAGGAACAAATATTTTATTATGCTGCTAATAGCAAGCTAAACTCCAAGAGAATTTAGCAAGGAACAGAGTTTTAGCAATTAACTAGGAGAAAGACAACTTTTCTCACAACTTGGAATTCACAATTAACCAGGAGGAAGTTGCCATTAAGGGGAAGAACTAGAAGGTGAGATTATGTCATTTACTAGCAGGCTAAATCCCTAAAGTTTAGCTGCAACAAGAAGTATGCTGTTGACTGATAGGGTAAATTCATAGAGAAGTTTAGCAAGGTTTTACAATATGAGCATATCTTTTATAGGGGAAATAAAACTTCTCCAAAGTTTGATGTCATAAATTGGTTTTCTGACTGGATATAATAAAGATGGAGTTTCTAGAGATCTCCACCTAGAGATAATCAAAGGTGATATAATCAAAAGATGATTTGAAGAAAAGGTCTGCATAAGAACAGAAGGTCTAAACAAAATCAAAAGGGTCCTCCTACAAACCTATTAGTGTTCTTCCTTGCTTGTCTCACCCCAACCTGCCTACCTGGGATCTCACCAAAAATATATATACAAACACACATACATACATACATACATGCATACACACATAGACATATTTTCTGATTTTAAGTTTAATCTTTCTGGACTCTTAAGTTGTTTGGGGTAGCGAATTTATATATATATATATATATATATATATAATTTTTATTGTAACATTTCCATGGCTCCTACTTGCATTAAATAAAGCTTTATAAATTGAATATTTCTACAGTCTTTTCCTATTTATTTTTTCCATATCTTCCCTTCCTTCTTGTCTCTTCTCTTTGCAAAAGGTATGTAAAGGATTGTGGAAGACTGAGTAATTTGCCTTCCTTAATAAATGTTTTGTAATACTAGCTAGCTAATTTAAAATCAATTTAGCTTTGGCTTGTGGTAGATGATCTAATGATTCAACACATAAACACACACACATCTATCTATTCATCTATATATGCATATGTGAAAATATACATACACACATATATACACATATACCTACACATATCTATCCTATATATGCATTTGAATATATATACACATATAAACATGCACATACACACATCTACACATACATATATATCTACATCTATCTTAATCTGTGCAATGATCTCTATTTATAGGGGCACAAAGTCAAAAATTGCCCTCCCTATCCTCCAGAAACATATTTTCAAAGGGTAAATGGGTAAGCTGAAGGAGCTATAGAATAAGTCCAAATAAATGGAGTTTAAAAAAAATTGTGAAGGGAATGTTAATAAGTATAATCTTACAAAAATGACAAAATGGTATGAGACTGAAAATAAGGTTTATAGTACTAATATTTTACTTTATGTTTCATTCTTAGCATTATGGACCAAGTCTAACTTAGACCAATAGAAAATGCATCTGGATAATAAGCAGGTACTTAATCGTGTTGAAGAAATTTTTTTTTCAATTCAGAATGAAAATGATAATGATATAATTACAAATCACTTTATTATGTATAAATTTAGCAATTTATTACATAGCATATTACATACAGATATCTCATCTGATCCTCAAGAAAAGTCTGAGGAATAGAACAATTATTATCTCATTTTACAAATGAGGAAACAGAGGGTAGAGTACAAAAAGCACTAGGTTTGGAGTCAGAAGAAAATTATTTGAAACTTGCCTCTGCTATTTATCACGTCTGTTATCATGGCTAAGTTATTTAACCTCTACATCTTTAGTGTCCTCTTATAAAAGAATCTAGGTGACATAGTAAATAGAGAGTTAGACATAGAAGGAGATAAGATGAATTAAAATCTTGGAGTCTTTTACCCTCTCTGACATTAAATTTTCTCATCTGTGGCATAGGTATAATAGTAGCTACTTCACAAAGTTTTTATGGGGCTCAAATGAACTAATACATGTGATGTACTTTGTAAATCTTAGAATCCCAGGTAGCATAGTTCTTTGATTTCATTTTCTTTGGGAATTGCCAAGACAGAAAACTTCCTGTCCTGATGCAAGATAGGTCCTTCTCTACACCTTAAATTTTAGATAATTGTTGAGAACACTAAGAAGCTAAGTGACTTGTACAGGGTAACAGCCAGTCTATAATAGAGAGAGAAGTTGAACCTACATCCCATTGTCCATGGTGTGCTTCTTATATTTTGAATATTGGCATGTTTAACATATAAAATAATCAAGATAGATTGTATTCTCTTGAATAACCCTTTTAAGCCCCCAAATCTTGTGATCATATGAAACTAAAGAAGCTATAAATTATTAAAGGGGACGACCTATTATTCAAACCCGAGTGTTTTGATTCCAAGTTAGTTGTTATATGCCACGGTGCATTTATTTTCAATAATTGTAACAGATACTAATTAATGTCTTTCATATGTAATATATTACAGTAAGGGCTGAATTCAATAAAAAAAGAATATTCTTATCTCTCAAGGATTATGTAGTAGTGAAAATATTGCAAAAGTATTGATATTAGACATTATAATGTGTCTTCTTAGACCTTTTCTACTCATGATCCATTTTCATCTGAGAAATTTTCACATGACCCCAAGTATATAGGTATATAAATAGCAATATAAATCAAACATATACTGATAATAAATCATTATTTTATGACTCCTTCCCTCCCCTTTTTTCATTTACAAGACTCCATATGGGGTTACAAAACACAGTTTAAGAAGTTGGGCATTCTAACATGGTAATAAGTACTAAGTGAAGTAAGACTTAACTTATTTTAATTAAAAAAGTCTTTTAAAATTCCTACTATTTCAAGACCTTATGCTAGGCATGAAGATGCCAAAGATCAAAAATGAGATAATCCCTTCCCCCTAGGAGCCTACATTTTCTTGGGAATGGAGAATAGCATACAATGTGAACATAAATTAGTAAATGTTGAATTAGAGGTTTGTATCTAAATTAATCTAAACAGCAAGGCTGAAATTACTTGGTAGAATCAATCAAACTTGGGTGGCATAAAATACTTAGGTCATTTTCTGAAAATAGATGAAGCTACACAGGAAAAAGAAGACAATACACTCAAATGAAAATTAAGAAAATCTACCAGAGGAAAAAGAACAACAATGACAACAAAATTATCAGATTAAGGACAGGTAACTTTGGGCACCTACAAGTATACTTAGCAAACAATGTAGTGGAACTTTAAGTAAGAGGAACTTTATGAGGAATCCTGGGAGGAAAAGGTCTTCCAGTAATCAAGAGCTATGTATGAATGACTCTTTTGCCACAAATGTTCTATTCATGTGCCTCCCCACCATGTTATGCTTTTTGAAGTTACTACTCACTCCTATGCACCTGTGTATTCTCATGAAAGAATGTATCTTATATTTGTGAAGGGTATTTTGTACCAACTCTATTTACTATTCTACATTCATAAATAACCTTTCCAAAAGTAAATGAAGTCTGACTGATAATCATTAGGGACCATAATGAATAGAGAATCACAAATAATAATAGTAAAATCCTTATCTTCTTAAGTTTAGCCATAGAATTATGAGGAGAAAAAAATAATTGACCTCTGAAGATTTGATCCACCAAATTGGCTGGGAGTTGGAGAAGTAGGCCTGGTAGAGAGTTATAAACACAAAATATTTCTTTTTTCTTTTCTTTTCTTTTTTTTTTTAATAAAGCTTTTTATTTTTCAAAATATATGCATGGAAAATTCTTCAACATTAGCCTTTGCAAAACCCTGTGTTTCAATTTCCTCCCCTTCTCCCACATGCCCTCATAAATAACCTTTTTAGAAAGGCAATACTAGATGACAAGTAGTCCAGTATATGTTAAACATGGTAGAAATATATGTTAAATCCAATATATGTATACATATTTATATAATTATCAAAGCACAGAATATTTCAAGGAAAATAAAAAGCATCAACTGACGTTATCAAGGAAATTTTCAAAGAAAAGATGGTACTTGAAATGAGTCTAGAAGAAAGATTTAGATTATCACAGATGAAGATGAGGAAGAATAATTCCTAATATCCATCACAGATTTTAATTTCTTAAACTTAGCCATGGGGACAGAATAATCAGAAGAGCAGAATAGGTAAGAGTATGAGGAGGTGTATATATAGATAGGAAAGTATGGGTTGTGTGTGAATAATAACAATCAGTCCATTCTCTAGCTTCAGTGTGTGTGTGTGTGTGTGTGTGTGTGTGTGCATGCGTGTGCTTGTTTCAACTGGAATCATTAGAGGGTATTCAGTAATGAAAGTAACTTAATTATCTTTGTATATAATAAAAATTAGACTGGAAGAGGTTTGACAGAATAACTACACATTGGCAAAAATAAAATGTTGATCCTTTGCATCATACTAAAGGGCTGATATGATTGTGAAATAAATCATCTCTTTTTTTTTCCTTCAGTTTTATTTTAATTTTAATTGGTTTGATGCCTTTGAGCTTTTCAGTTTCACTGCATACAGAGCTTGAATCTTCTAAAGCAGACACTTTTTTTTTTTCATTTCTTCTCTGTTTTAACTAATAAAAGAACCTTCCCAATTTCCTTATAATCGGCTTCATGTCAATTCCCTCAGGTTGCCAGCTCCATTCTAATTCTATTTTTAAACAAAGGTATTTGATTTTTGTTCTTCTTAGCTACCCTTTGCTTAACCCCTAATTTAAAACTGACAATCTTTCCTGTTCATCACTCTAAAAAAATAATGCATTAGCAAATGAGAAACTCTTTCACTCCATAGAAGGTGTTAAGTCAAAAAAATAGCAGGACAAACCACTTTTTTTTTTTTTGCTTTATTGCTATATGATCCTTTGTGCTCTGCTAACTTACCTTGTTTCCTTCATTATTCGACAAAACTGCTTTTAATATACTATTATACTTCAACTGTGGGTTTTTTAAATAGATCTGTGGATTAAGTTGGATGCCTAATAAATTGCTTTCTTGTAAAATACAATTTAATTTACTGCATATGTAAGAGGTGAGAGTAAAATCCACAAGAATAAAAGTCATATATTCTAACACTGATATGTTTTTTCCTAGGATTAGGAGATTTAGAATTGGAAGGGATTTAAACATTTATCTATTCCAATCCCTTAATTTTACAAATAAAAAAATTGAGATTCAGTTACTAGGGGAAGTCTTAAGTTCATTTTAGGGGATTTTTTTTTTCTTTAAAATAAGCAGTGAGTGACCAAATGGGCTTTTCCCAACTACTTCAGTTCATTCAAAACTAATGGATACATCACTATGCTTTGAATGAAAACTATTAGCATTTTAAATCTGAATTTCCCTTTGATTTTCCAGAAAGTAGAAGAAATCATTAGACTATATTTGTGGAATGTTCATGTTGTGAATTGATGAATCACTTTTACTTAATAACTTTAAAGGATAACAGCTATATTGCAGAATATTATTTATTCTCATTTTTAAAAATACTGAACCAATAGTCCTAATGTTTGAATTTTAAAAGTTTGGGCAAGGCCCATTTTGCCTTTTAAAAATGAGTAGGTTTCTTCATGAGCCAGTACATCTTTGAAAACAACACATGTGAAATATAATAGAATAACACTATCATAGCAAGGGTTGGATGGCAGTGAAGTAAGCTAGAATGGGGAAGGCTGGGTCTGTGTTCCAAAGGAATCATCATGTTGGAATTTTAAATATGAGATTAAATAAAGTGTTATTTGAGGGGGAAGATTAGTGGCATGAATCTGAAGGAAGGTACAAAACTAGCTTAAGAAGAGGCAAAATGTTTGTACCATCATAAAAAGATCCATTCTCACTGAAGTTGAAATGAAGCAGAGGATTGCTAATAGCCAAAATAAATAGGCAGTCATTTCAACTAAGTAAGGGCTGTCAGAATTTTAAAAGAATAGTAACAACAGTAGAGATATGAAAGAGAAGATGTGGAAGTTCAGAAAGAGAATTCCAGTTTTCAAGGAACCTGGAAGAAAAGATAGGAAATATGACATTAAAAAACAAACAAAAAACAATAACTATGTTATAAGAAGAGATCAATCAATTAATTAGCAAGAATTTCTTAAGCAAAGACTAGATGCCAGGCACTGTGCTAGCTAACAGAAACATACATACCCAGATTAAAACAACCCTTGCTCTAAAGGAGCTTGTGTTTTAATTATGAAGGTTAAGCACTTTGAAAAGTATATATATATATATATATATATATATATATATATATATATATATATAAAACTAAAGGATTAAATGCAAATATAAAGCATTTGATGAAAAGCAAATTTGGGAGAGAGGGCATTAGCAATTGAGGGTTTCAGGAAAAGCTTCATATCAAAGGTAAAATTAAACTAAATCTCAAAGAAAGAGGTAAATTCTTTGTGGTAAAAGCAAAATAGCAGTGCATGCTAGTTTTAGAAAAAAGTCAGTTCTGAAGCACGGAGTACCATGAACACAAAAGGGTAGTTTAGTTGAATTCAGCGGATAGGAAATATAAAATTTGGCTATGAAAATAGATTGGGGGCCAGACTATGGAAGGCATAAAAAAGTTCAACAGAAGACTCTATGTTTGATTCTAGTAGCAATGAAAAAATACTAGAGTAGATTGATCAGAGTAGTGATGTGGTTAGAGCTATGCTTAAGGAAAATTAGTCAGACAATAGTATATAGGGTGTATTAGAGTTGTGAAACATGAGGAAAACAGAGCAATTAGGAGGCTATTACAATAATCTAGGCAAGAGGTGATGAAAGCCTGAATTAAGGGGATGGCTATCTCAGTATCCCCAAAGCATAAAATCGGCTATTATCCTTCTCTCTGGGCTCTCCCTCACTTGACATTTACATTTCTGGAACAATAGCACTGCCTTTGAATGAAATAGAGAAGTTAAAAAAAAAAAAAAAGTTTTGGGGCAGAGATGTTGAGTTCTCTTTTGGCCATGCTTTTTGTCTGGGCTGTAAGGAAGATTGTGGAAAGTAAAGGTAACAAAAACATGAAGGATTTCTCTTCATATTCTTTAACAACTATTGCAGGTGACAAAGAAGTTTGAACTATAATAATATAATAAAAATAGTGACACTATTGAAATTAATTTACAAGTTTAGTACAACACTACTCAAAGTACCACAGGGATACTTTGTAGAGCAACACAAAGTCATAACAAAATTCATTTGGAGAAACAAAAGGTTTAGAATCTCAAAGGAAATAAAATAAAATAAAAAAGAAATGGAGAATAGTACTTCTAGATCTCTTATAATAATATAAAAGGTTAATGATTGCAAATATGTATTACTCAAAAAGGAGATGGTAATATCAGTGGAATAACTCAAATAGGGAAATGCTTACATTAATTAAGCTCAATATTTTAATATTATTATTATAAATTTGAGAATATAAATTACTTGGAGAAGTCCATATTGTTTATGCATATATATATATATTTATGCAGATGATGAATAGCTCTGATAAGAGAAATACAACACATAAAACAAATAACAAATGTAGAAAACATATGAAGTAGGAAATTTTAATATTTTTGTCTTTCTCTTGCCACTTCTAAGCTCACCCTCTACTGTCATCACTTAGTAACCTCTCTCCTCCTTTCAGGTTCACCCAATCCATATCTATCAAAATTCAGCTACTTATTGTTTGCCAAAATTTGGGACATTCTCCTTTTTTCCAATGAGTTCAGTGGCTGGTTCACAATCTTTCTTTCCTCAATTCAATCTTTTGCAAGCAGAAATGCTGTAGGGTGTGTATGTGTGTGTGTGTGTTTGTGGGTGGAGATGGGTGGAGATGGGACTAGAACATAGGAATAACCAGAATATTATGAAAAGTATCCCAGATTTTAATTTGTATAATACTAGAAAAATAGAAAAATCAAACTTAAGAAGTAAGAAATGAGATTGTGCCTTGATATTTAAAAAAAAATCATAGAAAAGAACAGTTTAAAATTAAGAAAAGAGTTTATAACTTTTATAGAAATCATGAGTCAGAATCTAATCTTTTCCAATTTTTTTCCACTTAATAACCCACTTATAAATTTGCACATTTATTTGCTGTGGTATGTCTGGGTCCAAATGACCTTTTTAGGTACTTAACTTCAATCAAGAAATATCATTTATTATAGAAAAAATAGAGAGTACCTATCTTGGATGTCTGTGTTTTGTTCCATAGCATCTATTCTTGATAGTTAAAGATATTATGAAATTTACACCAAGAGCAGTGGTGAAGTAATCATGAGTCAAATACCATGTTTTCTTCTCATCTACACATTATAATAAATTATCAATAAATGGAAGAAAAGTCTATGTCTGTTACAATCAGCTTTTTAGCCTTTCCCAAAAGACTTAGTATACTTTAAGTTTTAATAATCTTGAAACTTAATGTTTAGACTTACACCAAGACTTTTGGGATATACTATATTCTATGTTACATCCTAAATGAAAAGAGTATCAAATTGTACTGAACTTTTTTGAGTGATAGAAATTTTGGAGGGTATGGATCTCAATAATTGTGGTAATAAAGTAAGAAAACCAGAAAGAGGGAATAGAAATTTATATTTCTGAAGTTACATCCTTTTTATAATTAATTGATCCTGTAGTTATGAATTCATTGACATCCTTAGGTAAATGGAGATGGAAAACATAGCAAAATAGAGAAGTTAACAAAACTTATGCAAATTTGAATTATATAAAAAAGAGTTAATCTAAAATCTAGGTAAGTGAGTTAAGTATAACATTTTATAGGCTTTTCTTTAATAAAATATTCTAGCATCTCAGATTCATATGAGCTATAATACATCTAGGATCACTGAAAATCAGATAAGAGTGTGAACTCTATGCCCACAAAGAAAGTTTTATTTGAAGGTTTGTGTACTATGTGTGGGATATAAGGGATCATGTATATTGAAAATAATTCACTTTGCTTACTAAACAACTTGTAGCAGTGAAAAGGGGGAAGGAGAAGAAAGAAGAATCAGAATAAAATAAAATACTGATTATAAAAAGAAACCTTTAGGGACATTCAGAGAGCCCAAATTTCATGCCAAGCTGTTGGTGTCTTTGAAATTCATTGCCATATTAATGATCAAAATTTCTGAATTCTCTTTTTCATTATTATTATCATTGCTACTAATATTAATGATAGCAATGTTGATGATAAATAAGCAAAGTATATATATATATATATATATATATATATATATATATATATATATATATAATTCCCATATAATTGAGTTAGGATCAGTTAGTTTGCCTACATCTTAGAAAGTTCAAATCATAATGAATCGTCTGCCTCCAATTTTTTCTTTTAATCATGTGTCCTTATATATTATCAAGAATTGTAAATAAATTGAGGAGAAATATTTCTTCTTTTACATGGTGTCCTTATGTAACTCTGGCAGATTAGCTGTCAACATTAAAATGGTAACATTTAAAACTTTTGGGGGGAATTTTGATTAATGTCTGTGCCAAACAAGTGTATCTTGGCAAGTCTGCTTTGGTTTCCATGGAGAAGAAAAAATATAATCATCTGGGTACTTTTTCTCCAGTCTCCCCCTTCAATCTGTTTTGTCAAAGAGGAAGCATAGAAACCACCCCCTCCTATTGGCACTTGAAAATGGTGACTAACTAATACAATGAGTGCTTTCTGAGACTAAGCTGTTGGTTGAAAGGGAATATTTTTAGTACACCAGTATTAATAGCTTGTGAGTTGTTTTTCATCTTGTCTCTAAGATTTGAACAGATGATCTCAACTGCAACTATTACAGAAATCAGAGAGTCTACTGGAATGTTCATACAATGGAACAATCTGGAAGCAAGTACATAATCTGTGCTATAGCCTTGATAAAAAGAGAAGCATGAATTCTTTCCTGCTTAAATCAAGTAACCAAGCATTTATTAAAAATCTAAAATGTACAAGATACTGTGCCAAATTTTGAAGGTACAAAGATAAGGAAAAAAAAAAACTGTCCCTGCTCTCAATGATGGCACAATCAAATGGGGCAGACAATATTTAAACTCTGTACAAACAAAATTTTACAAATATATAATATTTCTCTATTTTGTAGATTATATATAGATATATATTCTGATACATATTATATATGTATCAGGGATAGTCTGAGAAGGAAGGCACAATAATGAAGGAGGAACCAGAAAGGCTTCTTTCAGAAAGTGGGACTATGGAATTATGAGGCACCATTCCAAGAAAGCACCAAATGGAAAAAATTGAATAAAGAATATGTATATATTCACAAACATACACACATATGAATAGATGTATGTATATATAATATAAATTAGCAACTATTGGCCCAGTTCAACAGAATTGTAATTCTTTAAAAAATAGAATTACATTTATTTTACAGAAGATAAACTCACATATATGCACATGCACACCTACCCACCCACCCACATATACACACATACATATACACACACATTTCTAATTTATAATTATTTGAGTAATATCATAGCATATAATTCAAAGTGAACAAGCCTTGGAGAAAGAAAGATCTTAGTTCAAATCCTCATTTGACATATATGTGTTTTATTTTTATAATCAAGTTACTTAATTGTCCAATGATCAAGGCAACTTTTCTAAGCTTAAATTATTGATAAACTTCTCTTCTGTATCAAAGAATATATGTCAATATTGACTTTTTATCAGAGAGGATTCATAAATGTTCTTAATACCAAGTTCAAAGGATTTTGTCTTTTAAAAATATAAATCATGCCTTCTAATTTGAGAGAGGAAGGGAGAAAGGGTGGGAAAGAAGGAGAGCGAGAGAGGGAGAGAGAGAGACAGAGACAAAGACAGAGACAGAAGCAGAGACAGACAGATAGAGATAGTGTCAGAGACAGATAGAGAAAAACAGAGAGAGAGAGAGAAAGAGGGAGGGAAGGGGACAAAGAGAGTTGTGGGAAAAGTGAAGACTGAATTTTAAAAAAGCATGAAAATTTAAGGACAAAGTTGGAAATTGTCACTCTTTAAAGTGATATCAGTAGAAGTCAACAAAAAATAGATGAACTTATCCATCTATGACAATCTTAGAAAATTAAAAACAACCATAATAAAAACCAGTATAAGACTTGTTATTGTGATCCTGAATATCTAAGAGCATTTCTTGAAATTATATTTGGGAGATTGTAATGGGCCAGAACTCTGGAGAAATATACTTGAAGCAAGGATTCTTACAACAAGGTTAACTCAGTGGAATTGATAAGACAATATTTATCTAGTTTATCATGGTGATTAATAGTTCTCTAGTTCAGTATGATTGATTTAATCTTACAACCAATAATGGTTCCCTATGATTGGCTTATACTCAGTATGATGAATTAATTTAATTGTAATAGAGATATAAACTGTGAACAAAGGGCCATGGAGGGGAAGACTTGACCAGCTTTATGGTGGCTCTCCTAACTTCATCTCTACTAAGACCAAGAACTTGGGCTGGTCTTGAGATCCTCCAGAGAACTAGTCTGGACACTATATTTTAATCCATCCCAGTGTGAGGGTTCTAGAAAGCAATGGCATGTTTTGTCACCCCAATTTGGAGGCTCTAGAAAGCAGGACATTACATTTGGATGTACAGACTGCTGACTGGTTGACTTACTGAGATTGCTGATTCAGACTGGGAGATTGAAGGAGACAATAAAGACATTGGACTTTATCCCTCACTATTCTCTTGGTGATTATTCTGTTGAGACCAAGGGTGGTTCAGAGGACTTCCAGAAAGCTAATTAGAACATTACAGGAGATATCAATCCAGATGTGATTAATTTAAGATAAACTCTAATTTTGGAAATAGAAAGTTTAATGACGAATATGAACACAAGGATAGTTGTTAGTGCTAAGTCTATAAATTGGAGAATGATACTTTATGGCTATATTCAGTACCATCTGAAAAGGAAAGAGATAATGTATTGGACTAAGAATAGAGTTCAGACTATTAGATCTATAGAAGAGCAAGATTTTTTTTTTTTTTTCCTGAGGCAATGGGGTAAAGTGACTTGCCCAGTGTCACACAGCTAGGCAGTGTTAAGTGTGTGAGCTCATATTTGAACTCAGGTCCTCCTCACTTCAGGGCTGGTACTCTATCCACTGCACCATCTAGTTTTCCCTAGAATTCTTTTTTCTTCTGTCACAACCTGAGTAAAAATAATTGATAATTTTATAATAGTAATAATAGAAACATGTAGAATGTAATGGATTGCAAAGTGCTCTAAACATACACTTTCTTGTTTTAATTATTAAATGCTTCTGTAAGGAATAATTCATAATGAAATAGATCATTGCTGGCCAGGTTGATGTGTTTTCTTTTGTTGGATTAAAATAAAATAATCTTATCCAAAAGAGGTCTACTTAATTATAACAAGAAACTGATATTTAAAAAAATATATTCAGCAAGAACAGTGTCTCAATGCAGCTGAACCTATGTTCATCTGTTTTACTTGTTTTTCTATTGCCTATGGTGTTTCATGTATTAAAGAAAAGCCATATCTTCTTGTAATTTTTTTTTTACATAGGTGACAATGAAACCACATCAAATTATAAGTCTTAGACAACTGAGTCAATTAAAACTTGAAAACAGTTTCAATACCCTTTAAATAAAAATTAACCTAACTTTCATGGTAAATGGGAGTTGACCCTCAGATTATTATCTCCACCATGTCACACACTGAAAGACAATATCCAAAGGGTCAGCTAGAGGACCTTGTACCCTTAAATTATTTTAGGACTTTTGGTGGACAACAACAAAAATAAAACAACAACTAACATTTGTATAATTACTACTACATGCCACTTGCTGTGCTAAACACTTTACAAATATATCATTACTATTATTATTCCCCTTTACAGATAAGGAAACTAAAGCAAACAGGTTACATGAATTTCCTACAGTCACAGAGCTAGACAATGTGAGTCTGGATTTGAATACAGATTTTCCTCACTCTAAGCTCAACACTCTATCCACTTTGTCCCCTAACTTTCTACAACCCTGATCCAGAGTATATGAGAACTTGACCCTGGTGTTTAGAAGGCGCTAAACCACTAAAAACAAAATGCAGTAAACAATGTAATGGCCTCTGAAAGAGTGGGAAATCAAATATGGGAGATCAAAAACCAGAAATTCTAAGCTTCACCACTCTTCTGAAGTCCTAGAGCTAAAATTTATGACCTATAATGTTGATAAGTTGTATCTTTGAATTGCAGTGGTTCCTCCCATATAAAGAGGGAATCATGAGGAAGAGCATCATCAAAACAATCTGGGGGCACAATAAAATCGATGACACCACCTGTAATTCAATCATTCTTACCATGGAATATGGCCATCTATATTAAGGTACCTAAGAATTCATTACCCTTTCAAATGTGCTTATCCTACTGTCAGGGTCAATATTGAAAAATTATTCCTCTCTCTCTCTCTCTTTCTCTCACTTTCTCCCAGGATACTTGGGTTGATATAGGTAGGTGACTTTGGAAATAATAGGAAGTTTATCAGAGCTATGAGTTTAAAGGAGAAACTAATCAGTCATGTTTTGCAATTTTGAGTTTGAGATATCTTTGAGATACTGACTTTGAAAAACTTAATAACGGGAAATTTAAGACTAGAACTTTGAAGATTGAGAAAGAATCTCCAGATGCATGGAAAGAAGTAATTATCATGAAAAGCCAGAGAAAAGATAGAGTCTAGGAAGAGAGGGAGGTCAGCAGTGACAAAATCTGCAAAGATGTCTTGCAAATGAAGCTAGAGAAGAGGCCATTTTATTAAAACCTTAGTCAAAACTTTGCAAAAACCATTTCATTTAAGTGCAAAATTTGAAATTCAGATTTTTTTTGGGGAAAAAAGAAGACCATTTTGGGGGAAGGAAATGAAAGTACCAAGTATAGACATCTTTTTAAAAGATATTTGGCAGAGAGAGGAATTTTATACATACATACATACATACATACATATATATATATATAATATATATTGTGTGTGTATGTGCATATATATGTGTGTGTGTGTATATAGTGTGTGTGTATATTATATATATATATATATATATATATATATATATATGTGTGTGTGTGTGTGTATGATTGCTAATAGGAATGATAGAATCTGATGGGAAATCTTTGAAGGAAAGACTAGACATGAGATGATGGATAGGCTGAAGAAAAGGAGTTAAGGAGACAGTGAAGATTAGAGGAAGGGATAAATGTAAAAGGAGGGAAATCTCTTAGAAAAAGTAGGCAGTAATGGAATCATCTTCTATGGCTTCAAATTTAGGAGTTGGCCTCAATGAAGAAGAGGGATATCAGGGCTGAGAAAAGAAGAAAAGAATGATATTTTTAAAATTTTAATAGTATTTTATTTTTCCACATATACGCAAAGATAGATTCAACATTTACCTTTGCAATTTTTTCTCCCTCTCCTTTCCCCTCTCTCTCCTCAAGACAACATGAGCAATTCTTCTAAATATATTTCCATATTTGTCATGTTGTGCATTAAAAAATAGATCACAAGGGAAAAAAAATACACAAGAAAGAAAAAACAAACAAGCAAGCAAACAACAACAATAACTGAGGTGAAAACTCTATGCTTTGATCCATATTCAATTTCCATAGTTCTCTTTCTGAATGTGAATAATCCATCACAAATCTGTTATAATTGCATTGAAACTCCTTATTGTTGAAGAGAGCCAAGTCCATCCTAGTTGATCATCACATAATCTTATTGTTTCTGTCAATGTTCTCTTGGTTTTGCTCATTTCTCTTAGCACCAGTTTATAAATCTTTCCAGGCTTTTCTGAAATCAGCCTGCTCATTTCTTATTCAGCCATTTTCCAACCTATGAACATCCACTCAATTTCCAGGTCATTGCCACTACAAAAAGGGCTGCTACAAGCCTTTTTTGTTTTGTTTTGCATATATGGATCTTTTTCCTTCTTTTATTATTTCTTTGGAATATAGACCCAGTAGAGACATGTTAAATGAAAAGGTATGCAGTTTATAGCTCTTTGGGCATAATTTCAGATTGTTCTCCAGAATGGTTGGAATATTTCACAACTCCACCAACTATGGATTAGTGTCCCAATTTTCCCACATCCCCTACAACATTTATTATTATCTTTTCCTATTATCATAGCCCATCTGACAGAGGTAAGGTGGTACCTCAGAATTGTTTTAATTTGTATTTCTCCACAGTGATTTAGAGTATTTTTATATGGCTATAGATGGCTTTAATTTATTTATCTGAAAATTTTCCACTCATATCTTTTGACCACTTATCAATTGAGAAATGGCTTGTGAAAATGAGAACTGTTTTAAAGAAATTATGGCATTAGAAGAGGAAAAGAAAGAATTCATGATAAATGACCTCTATATTCACAGTGACTACTGAAGAATCAGGCAGAAGGCACCACTAGGAAATTGAAGGGAAAAGATGTTTAGAATAGTGTAATGTTTGGGCTAGCTTTCTGGAGGATCTTGGGATCAGCCCAAGTCCTTGGTCTTAGTGGAGAAGTGATGAAGACAAGGAGAGCCACTATGAGGTTAGTAAAAAATGGAATGTCTCATTTCCAGTCCTCTCAGCCCTTAAATACCTTGATATAATTACATCATTACAGCATACTATGTATGTGTGAACTAGAGAACCATTACATCACCCTGCTAAGTACTAAGTATATGGATACTAAAGAACCATCATCTCATCAATTCCACTGAGTTAACATCTTGTTGTAAGTATTCTTGTTTCAAGTATATTTTTCCAAAGTTCCTGCCCTCTATCGAATAGATTTTGTAGAGAGAGGGATAAAGAATTAGTGAGAAAGTAGAATTGATTTTATGCAATGCATGCACAGTTGAGATTAGATAACAAAACATTTTATTAGAATCTGTAAGCATAGTTAGAAGATTTTCTCTAGTTCTATTCTGCTGAAAGGGTATAGAAGTAAAGGGAATTGATAATGGAGTAACCAATTTGGGGGGCATGACAAAGTATAAGCTGTTTTAGGTGAATTGAGAATAGATAAGTCAAATTAGCTGGTTCACAAAGATATTAAAATGGTATAGGAAGGTATAGATAGCCAGAATAAAGGTTAAGGATAGGAGACATGAACATGTAAAAATGAGAGCAAATGAAAATAAAAATTTGAAACTACCCCATATTCTATTTTCTTGCTACTATTACTTGATATTTTAAAGATATTCTGTCCTTAAAAGATTCAAATTCACAAGAGCTAACAATAAATTCTGAATACAAATAATTCACAAACAAATGTGTTATGACTCAGTGGTTTGTTTTTAAGAAATAGCTGTAATTTGGGACTAAAAGTACATTTATCCATAGGAACATTATAAATATTGTAAATGTAATACTATTACTTTTTTTTTTTTACTAATATTGTTTTTACTTTCATTTGAAACTATTATTTGTTACAAATAACAAAAAAAGTGAAATAAAGATTATTTAATTGAACTAGAGACAATAACAATTTTTTTATTGTCTATCTTGATTGCTACTTAAGAAAAACAGGTTTAATTAGAGAAGGAAGAGAACACAAAGATTCATGGAGGATTCTGAAAAGAACTTCTGAGTATCTTCAAAGATTGTAGAAGTTGTTGATTTTTGCTTAGTTTTAGTTGAAAACTTATGAATTTCCTCTCACTTGACATAGGCCTAACTATTAGGAAGTTTTTTATGCTCATAAGTTCTGAGAAGATTTGTTTTAGGGCTCAAAAAGGAATGAAAGGAGAAAGAGGTTATGATTGCTTGCAGTGGATCAAAGAGAATCAATCATATGTCAGAAATGTTTAGTCGACATTCTCTAGTTTGATCCTTTGCATTCAAATTAGAATAAATAGAATAAATAAGACTAGAAAGGCAGTGATAGGGTACAATATTTAAACCAAAAAATATATTGGGATTCTGGACTGATGTCACAAGGTGTCTCAACTCAACAAAAAAATAGAATAGAAAGTGAGAACGGAAGAAAAGGGAAAGAACAGTGAAGTAATTTTTAGATATGTTGAAAGAGGGGAAAGAAGTGGGCGACATGTAATTTGTCTTTATAAAGCATAGTTCTAAATCTTCCATTCATAAATTAAAGGCCTTTCATATTGGAAGCGGCACCATTTTTACAGAGTGTACTTACATATCCCCTGCAGCACTCTGCATCAACCTGATTGGTAAAATGTTATTGAATTGGTGTTCACTCTGCGGGACAGTCTGTATCATTCCTGTCCCCCATGTATTTGGAAATGTTGCACCATATAGACCAGTGAATCATGATGAAAACAATATGCAAAGAATTATTAAAATCTGTCTTTATTTTTCTATGAGAGTTTCCACTGAACAAGCAACTAGACAACTTATTTGCAAAGGCATTGCACATACCAGATTTTTCTTCTATAAAGGCAATTAAAAAACAGAACACCCATTTTGCCCCAGGGATCAAAATCAAATCAAAATTTTGAAATTTATCTCATTAGTTTATTGGTCCCAAGTATGTTCCCACCCTAACTTGCTCTCAATTAAATTTTCCTAAAATATAGGTCTTATCACATTTCCCACAACACCTACGCATACATCTCAAAAAGCTCTGACTTCACATTACAACTATGATCAAATAGAAACTCCTAGCATTGAAAACTCTTCCCAACCTGATGATCCTTTCTTAATGATGGGGTGAAAAAGACCCCAACAAAAGGCCAGGTCCTTGGAAGGTAAGTGGGACAAAGGGAAGGGGCATTGGTGGGAGAGTGTCTTTGTGGAATTTAAGTGGGCCTGAAGGGAACTTTTTTTGCAGTAGTTCTTAATTGAATTCCCACAGTTACTGTATAACAATCAGCTACTCTCTGAGGGAAGCTGACTGGGGTGTTGAAAGTATTATTATCTTGTCCTTAAGTGGGCCTTTGTTGCAGTGCGCCATTGTTGAATTTCTTGCATGTTCAGGATTATCTTGACAGTATTATCCCACTGCATCAACATAGAGGCCAGGCTATCTATGTCACCCCCCAAGGTTATTTCTCTTCTATATAAACCCCTCTCCTCCTCCTAATTAATGACTAGTTCTTTAGAAATTCACTCTGCCTTATGGAGTCAGGTCATTTCTCTCATCTTTTCCCTTGTTGCTGGCAAGTTCTTTCGGGACTTTGTCTGCTTACTAAGCATTGCAGTCTTGGGTTCATTAGGAACCTAGAATGTCTTTCCCTTGTTAATTGTGAACTCCCTTTTGAAACTTAGCCCACTACTAACAGTATATTAAAATCTTTGCCTCTTGATTTGGAGATCTAAACCTAAAAAATATTTTGAGACACCTTGTGACTTCAGTCCAGAATCCCAATATATTCTTTGGTTTAAATATTGTACCCTATCACTGCCTTTTTAGTCTTATACATAATGATCCTTTATGAATTCATATTGTCATATTGGCCTGTTTATTGTTTTTCATACACTATTCTCCCTTTTTTATCTCCATGACCTTTAACTAGTTGCCTCTACTCCCATTCCTGCAAAATGTTCTAGAAGCTCTGTCTTCTTGTAAGTTTTACTTCAAATGCCATCTCTGCAAGAAATTTTTCTGTCCTACCTACCTGCCAGTGCCTCCCCCAGGAAAGTGATCTTCCATTTGCTCTTTATATTTCATATGCCCATTTATGGACATGCCTCTCCCATTAATATGTAAGCACGTTGATGGCAAGGACTATTTTGAATTTTCTTTGTATCCTTAGAGCTTAGAATAAGAATGTGCTCAACAAAATGCTTATGAGCTGATTTTTTTTTTTAATGGAGAAATTTCCAGTGGAAACCTCCCAAAGATCTATTCCTTAAAAACAAATTTTAGAGAAAGATCAGAAAGAGACAAAAAGGAATAATGCATCCTTTCCTATATGAAAGACAGACTAGATAACTTAATACTTCTTTTCAATCTCTATTTTTCATAACGATACTATTCTTAACAAACCAAATCTAAAAGAAACAGTCTGTAATCTAAACACCAGGTTCAGCAGGAACATTTAATTGCCTTTCATCCTTAGAAATGTATTTTTCAACAGTTTGTGATTAAAAGATACAATTAGAATGCTTATCTTTCTCTCTCTCAAAGAGAAGGTCATATTTCTGGCAGGGAGGAACTGTAATGATTTTTCTTTCCTTTGCATCTGTAGTATGTTTCACCTCCTACCGACATCTAATTGCAAACAAAGCTATCTTTGGAATGCATTATGGGCCAGAAAATTGGTTGGAACATGAATTCTCTTTGGTGATGACTGTATTCAAGGATAGCTGAGACCTCAGAGATATGTAGAAACAATGTTTAATAGGGAAATTTTTGTTACAGTATAGCATTTTGAAAATTAATACATGTTGTGGGCATGAATTTATTCAGCATAGTTAAGTTTGTAATCCTGTAATATCTTACAATTTTTTTTGCCTCTATAGCTCTTATTCTTCACATAATATTTTTTCGTTTTTATTTTTAACATAAGATAAATCAAGCCCAAAACAATTTTTTTTTGCCTGAATAATTTACAATAAAAATTGGAAGGAAAAAAAAGTCTCAAAGAACATAGATTGTGTGTGTGTGTGTGTGTGTGTGTGTGTGTACCTATAGTAGTAGTAACAACAAAAACAACAATAAAAGATAATATAGGCAAGGGAATGTAGTTTATTTCTACAGGCAGTATCCAAGGCAATGTAGTTGCACTCTTTTATTAACTGTTTCAGTAATAACAAAGCCAAACTATCTCCAATCTTTGTGCAGTTGGAATGTAGGTGGAATATATTTTAAAACAAAAAGCAGACATCAAATAAGTAAAATCCTATTATTTTAATGGATATTTATCCATTAATTCTTGCGTTTATTTGTTCATTTATAAATTAATCATTAATTGAGTGCCATCTGTGTAAAGAGAAATATGCTAAATTTTCAGACTATATGTAGAGAATTAAGATATGAATCTTTTTCTCTGAAGCAAAATGAAAAATACTATGAAAAAGGGATACAAATGACCATATGCAATGCTGGACAATAGCTATCCTTTTATATTTCAGAATTCTTACACCAGCAATAGATAATTTCTTTCTCCAGCAGCTTCAAAATCATGGTGGAAGATGTTTAATGAGTTATGAGCGAAAGAAAATCATGCTCTAATACAAATCTTCTAAACCCTCTGCCTCTTTTTTTTGTTGTTGAGTTAATAGGTAACTAACCTCTGATCTACTCATGATTCTTCTTCACTCTCATTTTTCTAATAAATCTAATAAATGGCAAAATTTTGATTCTATTCATACATCTCTAGCATCTTTCTCTCTTTTTACACTCATGTGACAAGAAACCCAATTCTATTACTATTATCAGAGGCACTTTTTTTCCTTCTTCCCTTGATCATTATAAGGACCTTCTATTTGTTCCCCTGTAGACTCTCCTCTACAATGTACTTTCCACACAGCTGCCAAACCTATTTTCCTATAGCAGAGGTTTGATCATGTCAGTCCTCAGTTCAAAAAGTTTCGAAGTTCTTTTATTACCTCTTAAATAAAAATGAAAACTGTTCTGTTTAAAGCAGTTTGTAATAGGACTCCACTTAATTTGCAAGACGAATTCACATTATTCACCATAATATGTTATACACTTACATTATCTTTCTTATTGTTTCATTTTCATAGTACACTTTTAATGAGGTCCTAGGTACCTAGGTGGAGTGAGCTGAGAAAGCCTGCCTGATGTACTGATAAGATTATTCCCTGAGTGAAGCAGGAAAAGGCAATAGGGAATCAGTTCAACTTAACAGTCCCATGTCTATGGAGGTTTTGGGTAACCCCACTTTACTGTATCCAATCAGAAAGGAAAGTTATGATGTCAGTCCTCCGAGGTTAAATATCCCCTATAAATCTGTCCATAGTCTATGCCATCTTTGCTGAATCTTTGCTTATCTTTTAGGTAAGCCCACCAAAGTTCTGCCTCGTGGCATCTTTCTTCTTCCCATCTGCTCCTTCATGCCTTATGGTATATTTGTCTTTACCCTGTCCCTTCCCCCATGCCTAATGGCATCTTTCTTCTTATAGATAACTTTTAGGTATTAAATCCCTTTTAGGACTTAGTCTGCCAATCAAGGGCATATTCTTACCTCATAGTTTCTTCTCTTTCTCCTGGCTAATCATGAGTTCCACTGGGGAATTTGTCTTTTCCATTGTTAATTGTTAAAAACCCTTTCCTTACTAACTATATGCTCTACCAAATCTGTTTCATATTTACCCCTTTTAGAGTCTGTTTTACCTCTTCATTTTATCTGTCTCATAAATAAATCTATTTTTTGGCAAAGAGTAAAATTATTGTGAGTTCTTCATATGTGAACTATTACCAGAACCCATTATTTGGTGCCCATTGTTCTCTTCAATCTCATCATTTGATGTGCCTACATCAATCTCTCACTTTTGTGCCTCTCATGATATTTTAACCTCTCTTAATTCTAGTATTCTTTATTTCCTATTTCCTAATTTCCTATTTAACCTATATATAACATGTTTGTATATATTTGCTTTCTTATATTTTTGCTATTAGATTATAAACTCTATACTATACCTAAAAGGCTATAAAACATGCATACATCTTGAACTAGCAATACCACTACAAGGCCTAGTTAAAAAAAAAAAAAAAAAAAAAGGAACAGGACCTTTAAGATAACAGCTCTTTTCTGGGGCAAAGAATTAGAAGTTGAGAAGATGCCTGTAAACTGGGGAATGACTGACAAATTGTAGTATATGAGTATGATAGAATATTATTGTGCTATAAGAAATGAAGAGCAAAATGCTCTCAAAAAAAAAACAACTTGAAAACTTTCATGAACTGATGCAAAGTGATATGTACAGTGTACCAAAGTAACACCAATATTGTAAGATAATCTGTGATGAATGACTTAGCTATTTTCAGCAATACAATGATCCAATGAAGGACTTATGATGAAAAGTAGTATCCATATCCAGAGAAAGAAGTGATGGTATCTGAATAGAGATTGAAGCATTTTTTTTTTTTAAAGATTGTGAGCTCCTTAAGGGCAGTAACTTTTTTTTTTTTTGGTTCTTTTTTATATCCCCAGTGCTTGGCACATATAGGTACTTAAAAATATTTATTGACTATTTGTTTAGATAACATCACTCATTTTTAGTTGCTTTCTTTCTTCAACTATTATTATTTTCTAATTCTTTTTAAATCTCATCTCAAATGCCACCTCTTACAATTTTTCAGATCCCTTTATATATCTATTAATGTTTTCTTCCTAAGGGAATGAGTGCAAACTTCTTGAGGACAGAAGTTTTTTGTTTTTTTTTTTTTTTTTTTTACTTTGAATCATTAATCCCCAGCAAGTTGTCTAAGGCATAAAGGGCATTTAATAAATACCTTGTTGACTTGAAATGAGTCAAATAAAGGATAGTAGAGTCAGTTAAATTGTATAATACATATCATAAATTAATGAGCAATGAGATCTGAAGGTTAGATCAGAAGGTTGAAAATTGAAAATAACTTCAATTAATTTTCAAAGCAATTTTGGACCAAATATTTTAGTTCTCAATGCCTTGAATCGTTCATGCATGAAACAAATCTCAAACCACTTACCTTTCTCCATAGGATGCTGAGAAATTTGCTTAATTAATAGTTATAAATCACTATTATATCTTTCTAAAATAGTCTATTGGAATGTTATTAATAAAATAGATTTGATATTGAATGTTTTATGATTTCTTTAAAGTACTTCATCATTAAAAGAAAATTTATTCTGTAGCAAAATGTTTGAGTGTTCTCATTCTCGGGAATGATTTTTCTTAATCAGATTATCTCCCACTGTGCTTCCAAGATCTTATATTTCCTTACTGTGGGTATTCCTTATATAGACTGAAGTCTCCAGGAATTACTATAGCTAAAAATGTATTCAATTGGCCCCAATCTGATGAAGTGTTTTTCCCCCTAAGATTAGTTAGAATAACCCTATGATAAGAAACAAAATATTCTTCAAATTGTGTAAGACAAAAAGTACTTAAGATAACAAAAATACAAAATAGTACATCTTATATTCTTTTAAAGAGAAATATATATGTAGCAAGGGTTATCAAGAAAATAACACAGAATGTGGTGAGTTTTTTCCCCTATTGAATAGGATTACAGGTTGTTGTTATTTGTAAGGGGTTGATGTGATGTGAACTGGATATGAGTCAGGGATTCTTGCTGAAGAATCTATGGCTTATTGGAAGGAAGGAGAAAGTAAAGGAGGTATGTTGAACTCTTTGGATTGGTCCCCAGTGACTGACGTTTTATTAAAGATAATTGGTGGCTTAGAATCCAGGAGATAGATTTTGGATAGCATACACACACACACATGCACACACATATTTGTCCTGTCCCATTTGTCAAATATTGTCTTTATACTAGACTTCCGTGAGGGTGAGGTCAAGGCAGGAGATGGAGCAAAGGTGTTTCGCCCCAGAAAAATAAGGCAAGAGATGACATGATTTCCTCAATGGGCATAAGACTGGGGGCTCTAGACCTTACAGTTATGACTGTCTTCTTCCTTTCTGTTTCCTTTTCCCACAGACCATTTTCTCCTAAAGGCATTCAGTTGACATTTTATGATTTTAGAAATTATTTTGTATTTATTTACCTGTGGACACATCGTTTCCTTCCTTCCCTCCCCCACCCCCCAGTAGTGATCATTTTGCTTCACTTTTGTTTGCAACTTCTTCATCTCCTGTAGTGCCTTATATATAGTGGATTCATTCTAAATATTCATTGAATAAAGTAATGACATATTGCTGTCTCTCTCTATTCTAAACTCGTACATATATTGCCAAAGATAATTAATTTTATTTTTTAAAGCATGGTACAATATGCAAAGATTAATGGCATTAAATTCTGATAGGAAGTAGGCTCTGCTTTAATCAGAATACATTAATTTGTAAATAATTTAGTATCTTTTTAGCCAAAAATAGAGTCTCCATGAGCTGGGAACAAGAAATAATAATGCCATTCTAGGAATGGAGCAATCATTTTGCAAAGGTTCAGAAGATGAAGATGGAATCATCTTCATGAGGAAGAAATAGACTAGTTTGAAGGAAAGTAATATAAAATACTATTACAATGGCAAGACTAGAGAAAGGCTTACAATGGTAAGATTAGAGGAAGGCTTAGGCAGGTTGAGAATGTTGTATTTTAGAAAAAATGGGTAGTGATATAAATAAGATCTGGTTTTTGAATGCATTGATTTATTAGTGATATGGAATATTAATTATCAAAGCAGGAAAAAATGAATAGAGAGACCAATTCAGAGACTGTAGAAATAATCTTGTTTTACAGTTGTATCCAACTTTTCTTAAACATCTTTGGGATTTTCTTGGCAAATATACTGGAATGGTTCCTTTCCTTTTCCAAATGAGGAAAACTAAGGCAAACCGGGTTAAGTGACCAGTCCAGAGTAACACAGCAATTTAGTTATTCTGAAATCTTTAATAATAGCTAACGTTTATGTAATGGTTTAAAATTTGCAAGGCATTTTACATACATAATTTCACTTGATCCTTACATCATCAAATTTGTTCTTTCCAACAGTCATTACTCAGAATTTAGTTTCTTTTGGCAAAGGAGCAATCATCTATGTGTTCTAATACCAACAAGTAATGCTGCAAGTTTTACCAATTTGCATGATGTGATAAAAATTTGATGGCTTTAGTAATTTTCCCTATGCTATGAAACACAAGGGTAGTTGCTCTTTAATAGGTTTGTGCAGAAACCACTTTTCATTCATTAAATACCTGAGCCAATGGTCTAAGTAAAAACCATGTAGCAATTTAGCCTACAAGCTGAGGTTTGCCCCTGGGATGACTGATCACATGAAAATGACTCCAGGATATAATATGTCTTTGTTTGTGTGTGCTTGTTTGTGAAAGGCCTATTACTGAAGCATATGCCAGTAATGCCTATTTTGTGGCAAGGTATATACTGGATTCCAGACCTTAAAAAAACAGATGGTACAAATTTGGCTTTATTTCAATTTGCTTAGAGGTAATTTGCAAATTAAAAGGCTAACCTGAATGTACCTTTTAGGGAAAATGATTTGTATTACTATATCAACCAAACAGAAAATTTCTCTGCAGTGTATAGATATTTCACTAACTTTTTTTTTTTTTTTTTTTTTTTTTTTGCATTGTGATTAGGGTTAAGTGACTTGCCCAGGGTCATACAGCTAGTATGTATTAAGTGTCTGAGGCTGGAGTTGAATTCAGGTCTACCTGACTCCAGGACTGATGTTCTATCCATTCCTCCATCCAGCTGCCCCCATTTTGCTAACTTTTATATACAGGAGAAAATTCCAGATATAACCAGATTACCTTAAAGAGATACTTTTGTTAATAATAAGGATTTGGTATCTGTTGCCATAACACCTGCATTACCAATAAGGCCCTTTGGATAAATTTATCTTTATAGATTACCTCCACAAATTTATCTATTATATTGGACAAATCAAGCTTGAGGATTTAGATAAGATGAAAATACTGTAACATAAAATACCCATACTAGTTGAAGAATAGGGAAAATTCATGATTCAATATTTATTTTCCTAATGCTATTTTGGACTGAACTTAAAAAAAATGTGTTATTATTTCATAGGTTACAAATATTCACTAAATCTCTATTAGAGTGAAAAACACTATGTTATATATAAGAAGGGGTGGGGATATCTTGATTTTACAACCTTTCATTGTTCAATCACTTCAGTCATGTTAAACTCTTCATGAACTAATTCAGGATTATATTGGTAAAGATACTATAAGAGTTTGCCATTGCTTTCTCCACCTCATTTTACAGATAGGAAAACTGAGGCAAATAAGATTAAGTTGCCCATTGTCATGCAGTTAATAAGTCTCCAAGGCCACATTTGAACTCATGTCTCCTCACTCCCAGCGTGGTGCTTTATCCACTGTCACCTAGCTGCCCTTACAATGTAATTCAAGTTAATATTATGTATGTTGCTTGACAAACTTTAAATAGAGTTTATTCTAATCCCAATCTTAGTTCTTTTCCTGGATATAGATGGCTTAATTTTCTTTCACCTACTTGTAGGTATCAGGCAGTGATTGGACTAGATAAACTCTGAGACTCTTCTAATTCTGTCAGGTTAGGATCTAGTACATGCTATTGAATTGCTTCAGAACTTTCCCTGATTTGAAAGAAAGGCTTAAACTTTTGAATCAGGTTGAGAAACCTGATTAAGTGGTTTTGTGTTCAAGTAGATTATGTTTGTCTGATATAAATCCAGCCTAAAAAGAATCAGTCCAAAAGTCACTTGATTGAGAGAGCCTTAAAATCTACCTAGGGTTCTTTATTAAGAATTCTACCTAGCATTTTAGAATTTCATTTGCAATTCTACCTACAGTAGGATTGTGTGTAAAGTAAAAACACTTAAGTAAACTTCTACCTCTTTCTCTGTCTCTCTATCTCTTTCTCTCTCCTTTTCTTTCTTGCTTTCAAAAAGAACTAAACTGGATAATTAGACGTAAATTCAAATCTCAGTTCTGCTACTTAACATTACCTATGGGGTCATGAAAAAGCCATATAGACACTCCAGAGTTCCTTTTACTCATTTATAAAATGATATTGAATTAGTCGACATCTAAGAGCTCTTTCAGGTCTATAACTATGATCCAATCATCTTTCAGAAACATAATTTCAATATTATATTCTAAAGTCTTTTGCAAAAAAGCCCCAGTGGCTCCTCAATTATACCTGGCATTAGAAAAAACTGAATTAAAACATGGCCTCAAAAACTGCCTGGGTGATTGTTTCAATTTCCTTATATGTAATACCATGCCTACTACATAACAGACATATAAAATTTAGTTTCTATTTCTTCTCCTCCTCCTCCTCCTCCTGCTTCTTCTTCTTCTTCTTCTTCTTCTTCTTCTTCTTCTTCTTCCTTCTACTTTACTTCTTCCATTTCTTCTTTCTCCTCTCCCTTCTATCTTCTCATATATATATATATATATATATATATATATATATCAAACATTGGTTCCAGAACCTGATTATTGTTGTTGTTCCTCATTCATTCTCTCTCTCTCTCTCTCTCTCTTTTTTAAATACACGTTTCTTTATGAATCATGTTGGTAGAAAAAAATCAGAACAAAAGGAAAAAACCAAGGGAGAGAAAACAAAAAAACAACGAAAAAAGTGAACATAGCATGTGTCAATTTACATTCAATATCCTTAGTTCTTTTCTTGGATACAGATGGCATTTTTTATCCAAAGTCTATTGGGGTTGCTTTGATCACCAAAGTACTGGGAAGAACTAAGTCTTTCATAGGCAATCATAGCACATTCTTGCTGTTATTGTGTACAATGTATTTCTGATTATGCTTGTTTTGCTCAGAATCAGTTCATGTAAATCTTTCAAGGCCTTTTTATAATCAGCTTGTTCATCATTTTTAATAGAACAATAATATTTCATTACTTTCATATACCACAATTTATTTAGCCATGCCCCAATGGGCATTTACTCATTTTCCAATTCTTTGTCACCACAGAAAGAGCTGCTACAAATATTTTTGTACATATAGGTTGCATATAGAAGATTTCCATGGGATGCAGATGCTGTCATGGCACTGCTGGGTCAAAGAGTTTGCACAAATTTATAGTTCTTTTGAAATAATTTCAAATTGCTCTCCAGAATGGTTGCATCATTTTGCAAACCCACCAACAATGTATTAGTATCCCAGTTTTCCCACATCCCCTTGTTTGGGGCAATTGCACCTACCCAAAATGTCTAATCAGGAGTCACTCCAAATGATGTACAGAAAGAATTTATTAGAATCTCGAGAAGCAGACTGTCCTGGCCTATGGACCCGAAAGGACAGCAAGGATACCCACAGGAGGAGAGTCATTCACTTGAAGATGCTTACAACTTTTATACATTTCAGACAAAGAACCCCAAAATCCTACCCTCTATGGGTTGTGATTGGTTACATAAACCTTTATCTCCCTATTTGGTCAGTGGAATGCAGTGAAAAAAGATGATATACAGCTTCGGCCACTTAATTCCTTCTTTGGACAATGGAATGTAGTCCAGGTCTCATCTAAAATCACGTGACTGGGGCCTATAGCCCTGATCTACTTTAGTTAACAGTCTCTGATCAATATGTGCTTAATCTGTTAAATTCTTCACCTTTCCACCCACCCTCCTACATTTATCATTATCTTTTCCTGTCATCTTAGATAATCTGAGAGGTATGAGGGATTACTTCAGAATTCTTTTAATTCATATTTTTCTAATTAGTATTGATTTATAGCATTTTTTCATATGGTTATAGATGGTTTTAATTTTGCCATCTAAAAATTATCTTTTCATATTCTTTGACCATTTATTAATTGGGAATGAATTATTACTTATAAATTTGAGACAATAAAATTCCTTTTATATTGTAGAAATAATACCTTGATGAGAAACACTGGCTATACTTCCCTCCCCCTATTAGCTTTGTACTTCTCTTTTAATCTTGTTTTGTTTGTGCAAAAACTTTTTAATATAATGTGATCAAAACTGTCTACTTTGCATTTCCTAGTGTTCTCTAGTTCTTCTTTGGTAATATATTCTTCCCTTCTTCAAAGACCCGATAGGGAAATTATTCTTTGCTTTCTACATTAGATATTATTATTTCTGTATGAAGTGTGAGATTTAGGTCTAGGCCAAGTTTTTGACATATTATTTTCCAGTTTTCCCAGCAATTTTTGTCAAATAGTGAGTTTTTATTCCACAAGTTGGAATTTGGGGGTTTATCAAATGTAAGAGTACTATAGACATTGATTATTGTTTTGTGTGTATCTAACTTATTCCCTGTTTCATCATTCTATTTCTTTAATGGCTTGTTCAATTTCTTTTTTTTCTAAAATGGGACAATTTAAGTAATTTATTTCTTCTTCTGTTACCTGATTCTTTATTGTAGAAGCTGCCACATCCTGGGTAATCCTAACTGTTGTTCCCTGATACTTGAATTGCAATATATTTCCTTGAGATTATAGTTCTAGAGTTTCACAACAATGTTCTTTAGGATTTTTCTTGTGAGATCTTTTTTCTGGCAATGATTGATGGATTCTTTCAATAACCATTTCCCCTTTTGATTCAATTATATCACAGAAATTTTTATTGGTGATCTCTTCAAAAATGTACAAGTTTTTGTTCTTGTTGTTGTTGCTGTTTTTGTTTGTTTGTTTGTTTGTTTGTTTTTTTGGTCATGTCATTCAGGTAGACCAATAATTTTTCATTTGTCTCTTTTTCATCTATTTTTCAGGTTGGTTGTTCTTCCATTATTTCATTCTTTTTAGTTTTTTTGACTGATTCTTGCTGTCTTATTGAGTCAGTTACCTCCATTTGTCCCATTCTAGCTTTGAATGTGTGATTTTCTTCAGAGGTCAGTAACATATTATTTCTTACTCTGACTCTTCACTATAGTGAAGTTAGCTTTTAAATCTCTTTTTCCATTTCATTAATTTTATTTTTGAAAATACTTTTTCTTCAGTGGATTTTTTTTTTTTTTTTACATTTGGCGAATTGTAATTTTTAAGGAATGCCTTCTTTTCCCAAGTTGTTGACTCCTGCATATCTCTGCTTTCTTTTTTTTTCCTTCTATCTCTCTTATTTGCCTTTTAAAGTCTTTTAGGAATACTTCCAAGAAGCCTCTTTAGGCTTCACACCAATTCATATCACTCTTTGAGATTTCCCGCTGTGCACATTTTATCCATTACTGAGTTGGTCTTTTGGTCTTTCCTCTCACCATAAAAACTTTCTATGATCAAGAGTCTTTTCTGGTTTTGCTTGTTTTCTTTTCTTTTCTTTTTATATTTTCTCTTTTGTGGTTTTTGAAGTCAATCTCTGATCCTGGATAAAGGGAGAATTGTCCTAAGCTTCCTGGGTTTAAAGTTCTTAAAGTTCTTTCAATCTTGAGCTTGATAGTGGTTCATTCCATCAGAGTCCATCAGACTAAGCCATCAGAGGCTTGGTTTCATGAGGTTTTCTAGGGAAAATGAGAGAGCTCAAGCAGTTTTCTGGCTTCACTCCATTATCTTGGCTCCAACCCAAATTTGACCTGACTAAAAAGTTTTTTTTTTAAATAAATAAAAATATAATAGAACATAAGTCATATTCATATGTGATTTTCTATGTCAATATTCAGCCAGTAAGAGTGTTTGTGTATGATTTGCTGAATCCTTTTTCTATGTGAGTTTACCAGTGCTTTGTGCTAAAAGCAGATCTCCATCTTTTCTCAAGACTTGGAATACTTCCTAACTAAGCTGAGCTGAATTTATGAGTAGAATTAAACCAGAAGTACAATGTTGTAATATAATACCCCAGAGAGAAAGGCATCCTACCTGGTGATTGATTCAGCTGTGATGATTGCCATGCTATGTACCTAAATAAAATATTTACTTCATTAATCTAGTAATTTGGGGGAGGGGGAAAGGACATAGAGCCTGACATACAACAAACTGATAGTAACCAAAAAGGTTTACTTCACTAAGAGTGGACTGAAAAGTGATGGACTCCAGTTTCTTTCTAATTTCTGGAAGAAAAAAGAACTCAAGCATTTCAGCTCCTACTATGTGTCAGGTACTGTACTAAATGGTTTACATATGTTATCTCATTTTATCCTTACAACAAATAGGCTGGTGTTATTATTATGCTCATTTTACAATTAAGGAAAAACAAGGAAGTCAGAAGTTAAGAATTAAGGAACCCAAAGTAAGTTTCAGGATCTGTTTGAACTCAAATCATTCTTCAGGCTCAATATTCCATTCATTGTATCATCTGTCTGCCTCAAAGGTCAGTTACATATTGTTTCTTATTCTATGACTCTTCACCACAGTGAAAACAATGATTTACAAATATTGCTACATAAAGGAAATATAAATAAGCATTTTTTTTATTAATTGGAGTATCGAGAGATGTTTAATCAAAATAATCAGCATTTTAATTAAGATTTATGTAAGAAAATATCCTAAATATAGTCACTTAACAATTTGGTATTATGTCCAATTGTATGGAAATTCCTTCCCTCTATTTCACATCTACTGCTTATCTTCCAGTTCTTCTTCAGACCTGAAATAATATATCAATATGATTTGAATAGCATTTGAAATAAGCCTTAAAAATTCCATTGACTTCATATAGAAAACAACATGGTTTGAAATTTCATTTTCCAAATGACTTTTTCCATTATCCTCCCCCATATTTTTAGAAAAATAATACATTATTTTACATGTATATTGTCATCATTTCCCTCCCCTTCTTTTTGAATTTCTGTGGAAAATAATGACATCTCTAAAGAAAGCCTAGAGAATCTCCAAAATAACCAAGAAGGAATACCTAAGTTTTTTTATATGTCCTTATGAAAAAGCATTTTTTTTTATTATTATAATTGATGGAAAGAATCTTTATTTGAAGATTAATTTTCCACCACTGTAAAACAGAGACAACTTCTCTATATGAAATAAAATGCAAACTGGACTAGGCCCAGTGGAGTAAATGAGTAAATCTTGCATAATACAGCAACATTGATACATTAATATTGGGGGGTGTATGTGTATGTGTGTGTGTTAGATCTCATTAGCCCCTTATCTTATGGAGCACTTAAAGGTAATCAGCAAAAGAAGGGGGTATTCCAATGCAATTAGTGGCTGTTAAATTTAGAGAAAATTACCAGGGCTACCTCCGCTTCTAATCCATAGTAAACCTTGAGTCACACACTGAGGCTGAATGTTTTTGAACGGCTGGTTCATTAAGGAGAAACCCCCATGAGTATAGTTTTCCATGTTAAGATAAGAGCTTGGTTATTTTATGCCTCCAGGCAAAACCGTGAGCCATGAAGGCATTTTTTCCTTGAACCACACAGTTGGTTGGGTTTCTCATTTTCCTCTAACACCTAGAAGATGAGGGTTTAGACTTGTTATTAAGCATTTATGTAGTTTGAGATGTTTCTTAGGTGGTCTGCAATTATTTTTGTTGCCTTTCTTTACAACATTCTAATGAGGTGGATAAATACTGCAGTCCCTACTACATTTACGCAAGTAGTAAAACAAAGTAAAACAATAAGACAAAAAACTTTTGAGCTTTCTGAAATCATATATGGAAAAATTATAAAACAATTTTATTTGAAATTACTCTAAAGACTCTGAGTCTTAGGACCAGGTAAGCTCTTTTACTTCCCCAACTCTTGATTTCTTTAAAATGACAAATTTGGAGAAGATGGTCTCAAAGGTTCCCTTCTAGTTGTAGAGCTATAATTCTATGTATCTTCAAAAGGAACAGAGAAAAAAAGACAATATATTGAGTTAAATTCCTTTGAAACACAGTTGGTGGGAAAAGCATCATATCTTTTTTTTACCCATTTTCCACAAGGGCAAGAAAACTCTTTAGGGTCACTTTATGAGAAATAAATGGTCTGTCCATTTCCATTCAAGTTATACTTTATATTTCCAGTCAGACTTTGAGTTTAAAATTCCAAGAAGGTTGGCTTCTTGTTAATTATTCAAGAAGGTTCATTTATTTGTGTTTTAGGTAGATTCATGCTTTCTTTTTCATTTTTCTTCTTCAGTGATCTTAAATCATTTATTTCTCTGTATGATTGCCTATGAGCTATCAAAGAAGGGGAAATCAACAAAAGATCAGCTAATTACTAATATATATTTAGTGATAATTATAAAGATTTGGTAAGAAAAGTGATTGACATAAATAGTTGAATTAACTGTGTATCACAGATCATTGTTTAGAAAATAACACAGGTCCAAAACAGATTCTTTATCTTTCCTATAAATCTTAGATATTCTCTTAATCTTTTTACTCTTATTAATGAAAATGTTTTTGTCTGTTTGCTCCATTTTTTTTTTTCAGAATCAGAATCATCCTTGACTCTTTAATGTTCTCACTACTCACCTACATGCAATCAGTTACCCAAGTTTTCTCAATTCTATCTTCATAATGCCCTTTACGTATATCCATTTTTTTCTAACATGAAGTTACCACCCTAATACAGGCATATTAAGCCCTAATTATTATCTCTGGATTACAACTAGAATCTTATCTGGCTATAAAATTTCTATCAAACATTAAAAGTGGTTCTCTTTGTTTTGTTTTTGTTTTTTTGTTTTTTTTTTCCTTAAATTATTGTATATGACATTTAATATTCTTGCAAATATAACTTTAACTTATTTCATTACTGCCCCTCCTATAAATTTCCAAGCTTCTCTTACCTTTTTGGGATTTGTTTTCCTCCTCTGAAAATTAAAATGTTGGAAATATTAACTTTAAGATTCCTTATAATTCTAAATTAATTAATTAAATATGACATGATTCTATTTTTCTAGATTGATTTTACATTATTCCTTCTCACTCACTCTAGTCTCTGGCTGAATTGCTAATGGATAAGGCAATCCATTATTTTCCTCCCATATAAAATAGGCCTATACCTTTACCCTCACCTTTTCCTTTATGCATTAGGCACACTGTTGAGAACCTCAGCAGCTTCTCCATCAAATGAAGGAGACACAGGGAAGTTCAAAAACTCCCCAGTGCCCCATCTGAAAAAGACCAACAATGATGGCTGAAATTTCCTTTCTTGCTTATGGGGAGTTGTAATATCATTTCATTCAGAGCTATAATCCTTATAGCTCTTCTACTCTTCACCAGCATGAAGCACCATTAATCTCCCGGCTCCTAGATTCTCACTTTTGCTCAATGCTAGGTACTGCTTAAAGCAAATAAGAGTATATGCTTTTCAATGTCTAAAATTATTTTCATTTTTGATACTTAAAAGGTATTTAATAAATATTTGTTGAATTGAACTGAATTAACTTTAATTATTATTGACATGATATTTTTGAAATTATGAGAAAAAAAGGGAAAAATAGGCAAGACATCTATGCCCTGAGCCTCTCTACTTTCCAGCTATCTACTTTCACCACAATCCTTTACAATGGTTCTAAGAAAAATTCTCTCTAAAGTTTCTGGTGACCTTCTAATTATCTAATTCACTTGTGTTTTGTTTCAGTCATTTTTGAATCTTTGGTTTAGAGTTTGACATGATTATACTGATGATGATGATGACGACAAGGATAATAGCATTTATATAGTTTCAAGATTTGCAAAGCAATACACACATAAACATACATACAGTGGTATCTCAGCATTTGTCTGCTTCTATGAGAAAAAACAAATGCTTTCAGTACTTGATGTTTGCCTGGCACTCAATGCACTTAGTTGTCTTGTGTAAGCAGTAAAGATGTCAGGTTGGCCAAGCATACAACCTAGCCCCCAATGCTGTTATTATGCCATCAGTCTTGGGCAGCTCCTCTCCAGTGAAGGGAATGGTATGCAGGTTTGTTAGGATGGAACCAGGATGTTGATGCACATTGTAGGCGGCATCCTGCTAGTTACTGCAGGATTATGTGGCTTCGCATATAATCTCCTGCTTCCAAAACAATAATCCCAGAAGGGGTACAAAGAAACTGGTAAACTTAACAGGAGGAGGAGCAAGGGCAGTAGTGGCAGTGGCACAAGCATCAGAAGTAGGAGCCCAGGAGGAGGTAGAGGAGGCTGCTGCAACTGAGGACCCTGAACCCCTACGCAGTAGCCAGAGCCCAGGAATTTGGATGGGATGGGAGGACAGTGTAAAGTTGGTGGTTCCTCTAGAAAGTGAGTGAGGTCAAGAAGGGAGGAACCAGGCTGGGCTGGGCTGAGGTAGGCTGACTTGTTTCTCTGCAGCTAGAGGACCCACTTTTCCTCTTGGAAAACTGGGTCAGGAGGGATGATTAGGCTATGTACTGGAGATATACACCTTATGGGAAAAATTCATTCAGTTTTACTCATTTCTGTCATTCTAGATGCCTTCTGGAACCAATTAATGACAACTACCAAGAGAGGCATGTATAATCTGTGTGTGTGTGTGTGTGTGTGTGTGTGTGTGTGTATACAATAATCAAAACATAGTTGCTGCCTCATAATTATTTGCGGACTTCACTTGACTTCTTGACTAAAAGTCTAGTACTCTATTCTACACTATTCATTGAGTTACCTAGCTGCTCTCCTCAATGGTTCCATGTTCTTCTGTTGTCCTATTACCCTTAGGTAGTAAGGATCATTGAATCTCAATTTCTGGGGATTCCCATTCATACACAATTTCTAGGAAAACTTGCTTCTTCATTTTAATTACTCATGAAACTCTTGAACTTATTCAAAAAAAGCAATAGAAATGATTGCTAAGACTTAGCATTGCATAAAGAAATTTCTAGGTTGACCCTTTTTTGTTCCTTCAAAATCATTGTTATTAGCTCAATAGATTAGGAAAATCCCATAAATACAGCTTATCCAAATTCCAATTAGTCATTTGGCAAACTCATTTTATCCTTGTGGGGGAAAGAGAGGCACTGCTTAGATAATTGTGCAATCAATTTCCTTAATAACTAGTTAAATCCTGGACATTAAAGAAAATTATTAAGGGACACATGTCAGTTCAAAGGAAAATAGATTTTGGAAAAACTCAAGAATCTTTGCTAAGGCTTGTGAAGCTTATTATTTTTATGAAAGAACTGAAGAAAGTTTACTAGGTATGCTTATTGAATTTGTGGCTGGATATGGACCCAGCTGAGTAAACTAATATTTGTGGATAGAATTAGGATCCAAAAAGATCTCACACATATTTTATTGGAATCATATAAAAATAAATTGAGTAGGGATCAATGAAATAAATTAAATAAAGTGTAATTCAATCAGCTTCACAAATACAGATGGAGGTAAAATGGCTAAGGATGAAAAAAAATAATTTTTTGGAATTTTCTCAAATTGTAAACTCAATGTGAGTGAACAGAATGTTTGAAAGCCCCAAAATCCAAATGTCCCATATTTAATGAATTAAATAATACAATTGATCTTTCTCATATACACTGTATTGCTCAGATTTCACATGATAATAAGATAAACAATTACAAACTCAAAGCAAAACAAAACTAATAACATCAACAACAACAAAGTACAACCTAGAGACCATATCATATAATCACTGGGATCAGAGAATGTAAATAACTATTCAAGAGGAACAGAGATGGAGGGATATGAAAAATGTCTTAAGAAATGTAAAGGTTTGAAGTAAAACAAAACTTCTTTAAATATTTTGTGTCTAAAAATGAAATAAACCACCACTCTTTCACTAGAAGTCTTTAAACAAACAAACAACAAAAAAAGAAGGAATAAACACTTTTTAAAGGATATTGAAAATGGGATCCTTTTATACATATAGATTGATGGTATCTAGGGTCTCTCACAACTTAGTTTCTTTGAATTCAGAACCTGATTCTAAAACTAATGTTTTTGCACTAGACCCTCAACAGAAGGTTAGTTTCACAAGGATGTGGACTTTTTAGGTTTTGTCTTGAAATCCCCAGGGTTTACCACAGTGTCATTCCTAACTTCTTAACATTCCCAATATACACTCCCTTCTCTTTAACAGCCAACAGTTTGGTGCATCACATATACAGCCTGTTGCTAAAGACTATGGCTTGGTATCCTTGCATGTCATTTTTTTTCTCCCCATGCCAATTCATCTTCTCTTCAGAGGTGAAATTTATCTTCTTTAAGGAAGATCTGATTATGTCACCATATCTATCCAATAAACTTTAGTGCTTTGTTTATGTTTGTGTTACTTGACTATATACAAATATAACATGTTCATATGCAAATATAAAATCCATTTTGGCTTTTAAGGTTCTTTATAACTTGGTTCCCTTCCTACCTTTCCAGCTGTCTTACATCTTACTCTCCTCCTTTAACTTCCTTGCCTTTCCTCTAATATGATACTTATATCCTGACTTTGTAGTGACTGTTTTCAATGCCTAGGACTCTGCCCCTCTTCACTTGCTCCTCCTAAATGGACAGACAGAAAGAGAGTGAATTAGTTGTTTGGATGTAATTGCATATTATTTCTCTGATTAGACTGTGAGATCTTTGAAAGAAGTTACTGAGTACTATATGTCTTACACATAGCAGGTGGTTAATAAATGGTAGTTGGCTCTTTTTTTTTTTTTGAAATTTTTGAAATTAAATTTAATTGAAATCATGGCTACCTCTTCATGGCTATGCTGGAATCAAATATAATTTGCAATTACACTTTTCTCCTAACCAGGTTTCACCACTCTTTCCTAAAGATTGATGACAAAGTATATAAAGCTCTCTGCTCAGGTCAGGAAGATTCAAGTTTAAATACTACCTCTGATAAATTACTTAGTTTTGGGTTGCTAGGCAGGTTGTAATCTTTGTCTCCCTTTGTTTTCTTAACTATAAAAAAAGAAGAGTAATTGTACTTCTCTCCAAGGTTTTTTGAGAGAATCAAATGAGTTAAAATTTATTAAATATAAAGCCTATTACTTGACTCAAATTTAGTGCTTAGTAAATATTTACTTCCTTCCTTCTTTTCTCCCTACATTCCTTCATTTTTTCTTTCCTACTGCTCCCCAATATCTCCATAATAACATCTTCTTCTTTGCCTTCTTCTTTTTTCCCTCCTTCTCTCTCTCTCTCTCTCTCTTTTCTCTCTCTCTGTATCTCTCTCTGTCTCTCTTACTCTCTTTGTCCCTTTCTTCCCTTACTCAATCCTTTCTTTCCTTCAATTTATCTTCCTTCCTTGTTTCCTCCCTTCCTTCCTTTTATCCTTTCTTCCATCTTCTTTTCTTCATTCTTTTTTTCCTTCTTTACCCTGCCTAGCACTTTATCATAAAGGTAGAGATTGACTGCATGTCTACTTACAAATCATTCAATTTTATCATCAGGGGACATTTCTACCCAATCTGATAGGTATACAACAGTTTCAAAATATGATCTCTCCCTTTCGGTATATTTATTTCCTTAGGTAATGTCAGATTTTGTTGGCATGAGTGCTGATAGAGTGTTGACAGCAAACTCTGTATTATGTCCAATATCTTCAGCAAGGAGAGATAGATACTTCTTCAGTACTGTCAGTGTTTTGGCAGTTGCCATGCCACATTTACTCTCCTTAATAGGTAAAGTATCTGCTGCAAAAGTCTTGCCAACTAGGTTGCTGGCAGGTTTGGAAGCAATACTAAAAACTGTGGTAAGCAAGGTTTTCTTTCCATCAGTTTTGCTAATACAAGAACTGATGAAGCATAATTTCAATTTAATAATTAAATTTAGTGAGCATTTATAGATGCCTACTACATGTTAAAAACTCAAAATATGAGAATTACAAAATAAAATCTCTTAGTTCCATGCTTGTTAAATTCACTTAGCTGAATAGAAAATAATATGACTGAACATAGCATGCTGGGTAAACATTTCTCTAAATCAGTTTTACTAATAGTACAAAAACTAGGGAGTTCTTTCCATAATTACAGGAAAATAGAAGGTAGTAACTTTTATTATGCACCTATTTTGTGCCTGGCACTATACTAAATGCTTTTGAAGTTCTCTCCTGTGATTCTCACAATAACTTTGGGAAGTAGTCATAGGTCAAATTCTATATTAAAATTACAAATATTTTAAAAGTAAGTATTTTCATCAGATTCAGTGTCCTTTTGTCAATGCAGGCTCATCTCCTTGAATTCATCATGAGATACTAGATTTCCGGGGAAAGGTCAGATTCATCAAAAAGAAAATAAACAAACAATCTTCGTGTTTTATTTTTTTAGTTTGATGAATTAAAAAAAAAAAAAAACAAGCCCCATGTGATTATTTAGCAAATGTTTGCTTTAAAAAAATGAAATTCTCTAAGTCCACACCCTAATAAAAGGTATGTCTTGCACATACCTTTGAATACTTACAAAACACCTGGCTATCCTTAGAATGTGGTACAAATATCTATTGTCATCCTTGTATCATCATTTTTTCATCTTATGTTCAATGAAGTTCATATGGTCTTGGCACAAGTCACTGTATTTATATTATTCTTTTATATTTAATGGTTTTTCTACTATTTTACATTTCCTTCTGGCTTCCAAAGTACTGAAATATAATCAATTATTATATTAATGATTATTCTGGTGCTAAAGAAATTACAGGACTTATGAAAGCAGCTATTGATATTTAAATTGGAAGTTCTCAGTCTATTATCAAATCAGAGAATAATCCTGTCTTTTCAGGAAATAAGATTTCATCAAAAATATAATATATATATAATAATTAATTAGAAGTTAAAGTTGGCCTCTGAATTTTTGTGGTATCATAAAAAGCTGTTACTATTATTGGTTGGGACTTGTGATGTTGACTGCATAGGAAACTTCCTGCACAAAGGCAGATTTGTAGCTGAAGTGAAACTTGTAGTCTTAAAGAATTTCCAGAGGTTACTGAGAGATCAATTGAACTGATCAATCACACAATCAATTTATGTAAGACACAGGACTTGACCCTCGAACATAGCAGGTGCTTAGTAAATGCTGATTAATTAAAGGGATCAAGAATCAAATTATGATCAAAAGTGAATTAATGCAAGTATAAACTATGCTCTTGTGACAAAGTATATAGAGGGTTGTCCTCAATATTAAGACCATCTGAGTCAAGTTCTATATTTGACAGTATATGTGTACTAACCACTAGGGATACAAAGAAAAGTAGAGTGGCAGTCCTTGCCTTTACAGAGCTTACAATCAATAGAACCCAAATCAATCTCTGCTTGCTTATTTATACTGAATGTAGCAGCACAATTTTCATGTTGTTTTTCTTGAGGTTATTTGTGCAAGGGTTGCATGCTACATTCCTTTATTTATTTATTTTTATTTGAGGGTCATATCAAATAATAGTTGTTGAAAGTTGGAAACAGTGCAGAAATGTTCTCTCCACTTTGTCATCTCCAGGTGTACTCAAGGTTTCTCAGGAGAAACAATTGATAAGAGGATTGAGAGAACTGGCTGAAAATATTTTTAGTGAGAAAATTTGTAGAGACGTGGAGTATTGGCAATTTTAGTTAAATTTAAAGGTCAAATTTCTGTATCAGGTAAATAGAAACTAAAGATATGTGACCTGGAAGATAGGGAGATAGTCCTAGAAAGTTCAAGAAATAATGCTGTCACATTTCAAGAATATGAAAGGAATAAGCAAAGATATCTAGCATTCATGTAAGTAGTTAAACTGTAATGGGCCAGAACTCTGAAACCAGGATTCTTAAAAGTTATTAACTAAGTGGAATTGATAAGACAACAGTTATCTAGTTTAATATGGTGATTAATAGTTCTCTAGTTCACTATATGTACTTAGTACTTAATATAATACTACAAGATTCACATCTATGATGATTGTAATTATAATAAGTATAGAGCTGGGACAAACTCAGGCAGAGATATTCATTTCATCTCCCATCTTTGTCGTGGCTGGAGGCTGGAGCACCAGCTCCCAGACTCCGACATTCATTCCATCTCCCATTCAGTCCCATACCATGGGACTGGAACAAACTCAGGGAAGAGAGGACTGGAGACTGGAGCACAAACTCCTGGGGTAAGGGAGACTTCAAGACAGAGATCGTTATGGTGGTCCTCCTGCCTCCCCCACAGAAACCAAGACACATTCCAGAGGACCTCTAGAAAGCTATCCCAGGCCCCAGGTAAGGAGACAAGACTATGAAAGAGACAATAACGGTTTTTGGACTTTATCTCTGACTATTCTCATGGTGATTACTGTGCTGAAACAAAAGCTGGTCCAGAGACCTCCAGAAAACCAACCAGAACACTATATAATACTGCATTTTTTCTACATTCTCTCTCCCTACATTTCTCTCCCTACATTAGGGAGAAGCTACATTTCCAAATCTGATTTAGTTTCCTAACATTTTCAATACTGAGCAGACACAAACAAGGAAATATTCTAAGGCTCAGATTACATGAATTAAATAGGAAGAGTTTAAGGCAGGAGCTCTAATTTTTTGGTCACAACTGGACAGCTTCAGCTATGACTATGTATACACATACATTCACACACACACACACACACACACATATATATATATATATATATATATATATATATACATACATACACACACATACATATACATGTTATGTATACATAAGTATCATTTACATCTATATTCACATCCATCCATTTATTTTTGTGTATGTTGATTCAAAGTCATTCCCTAATAAGTGGTCAATGAATAGAAACAAACAGATTTCAAAAGAATGATAATTTTACATGTTAAATTACCATATAAAATGATAAGAAAATAACTAATTAGATAAGAAATGCAAATTTAAATACATTTAGGCTTTCATTTTATAGCCAGCAAAATAGAAACAACAACAGATAGAAATAACTGGTGTTGGAAGAGATGCACACTAGTGAAAGAGAGGCACACTAGTACAACTAGTGAATCAGTATAATCAATTTAAAAATTGAAATGAGGCAATAAATGACTAAAATTCCCTTATTTTGGACACAAATAGTTCATTACTAGACATAATATATACAAGGAGATCAATGGTAAAGGGAAAATTCCCATATGCTCTTAGAGTAACATTGACTGTGTTAAGAAAAAAAAAATAAAATAGATTTTCATCAAATAGGGAATGGGAAAGAATTGTTATAACTCTATATAAAATTACTATATTCTGTTATATTAAATGACAAAATTATAAGTACAGAGAAGCACATAAAGACATGAACTGATACAGATTAAAGTAAGCAGAGCTAAGAAAGCAATATATATATATATATATATATATTATGCATATAATAATGTAAATGGAAGAAAGAACTAACTACAAAATAGTTGAAAGCTATCATTGACAAATAACAATTCTCAAAGAAAACATGTGAAAAGACATTTCCTCACAACACCTTTGCAGAGGTGAAACGTCTATGGGTATAAACCACTGTGTAGATTTTCAGACTTTTTAATGTAGGGATTTACTTTGTTGATTTTTTTTTTTACTCTTCCATTTTTTCCTTTAATTTTCTTTTACAATTTTGTTTGTGGAATGGCTTTCTGAAAGAGGGAAAGATGCATTGAGAAAGAAGCAATAGAAAACAAAGATGTGTGTGTGTGTGTGTGTGTGTGTGTACATATATATGCATACAAAATAGTATGTGTATATGTGTAATTAATTTATTATTATTATTATATACCATTATATTAGATCACAGGTGGCCCTCTCATCTCCACAAAAGGATAGAAAGGTCTTCTCATATCTTTTCATTTGAGATCCATTTTACCTTTACAATTTTAATACATTTACATTTTTTTTGATATGTGTCATCATCCTTTCCATTAATATTGCTATGGTTTCTATGTATATTGTTTCTTGGCTCCTCTTTACTTCCTTCTTTATCAATTTATATAGATCTTCCTATGCGTCTCTTTATTCATTATATACATCAATTCTAACAACCCAATATTCCTTACATTCTTGTACCAAAATTGGTTTAGCTATTCCACCAATTGATAGGCATTTATTCTTTTTCCAATTTTTAGTTATCACAAAAATTGTTGACATATTTTTGAGTATATGGGACATTTTTCTTATTGATGATTTTCTTGCCATTTAAATCCAGAATGGGTATTGATAAAAAGAATATGAACATTTTAGTCACTTTGCATAATTCCAAACTGCTTTATATCAATCAATATTTAAATCAATTCAGGCTATTCAATGGAAGTTCAAATACTGAGGCAGAAGCTTATATATTTTAGTCACTTGTGAATGGGAAAGGAGTCCATAGAAAAGACTAATATTGGGGAGGTTGAAGACAAAAGAAAAAATAATAAAGAAAGGATGAGTTGAATAGCCAGTGTTATGAAACAATGAACATGCTTTGGATAGACTGTGAAAGTCCTAGGAGGACTTGGTGTGCTGTGATCCGTGGGATCACAATGAGCTGGACACAATTGAACTTCAACAACAAAACTGTTTTACCAAATAGTTGTAGCATTTCACAATTCCACCAATTATTTAATATGCTTACATGTCTATAACCTGCACAATATTTGGTTATCTTTTTTTTTTGCCAATGTGCAGTTTATGAGATTAAACCTTGGGGCTTTTTGATTTTCATGTCTCTTATTACTAGTGATTTGGAACATTTTTTTATGTAATTGTGTATACTTTGCATTTCTTCATTTTAGAACAATTCATGTTCATTGATAATTTATCAGGAAATGTCTCTTAGGTACACACACACACACACACACACACACACACACACACATATGGCTCTCTCTCTCTTTATCTATCTATACATGTTTGAAAGGGTAGAGAATATATACACATGCACAAATACATACGCGTATACATATATACTAGATGACCCAGTAGATAGAGTGCTAGGTGTGGAGTAAGGAAGACCTTAGTTCAAATTTAGCCTCCTTAGCTTCCTAACTGTGTAACTTTGGACAAGTCATTTAACCATTATTTGCCAATAGAGAAGGAAATGGCAAACCATTCCAGTATCTTTGCTAAGAAAATCCTGTGTCCAGAGATCCATGGGGTCATAAAGAATCAAAGTGACAGAAGAACAGCTACATTATATATACATATATATGAAATATATAAATATCTATGTGTGAATGATATGATATGATATGAACGACAACTTAAATACCAAACCCTCATCAGAAAAACTTGAGTTTTTTTTTTTTTAACCCTTATTTGACTACTTCTATTCTTATCATATAGAGACGCATTATTTTCTGTATAGTTTTTGGGTTTTAAAGTTACTTACTTTGATTTTGGAAATTGTATCTAGCTCTTGTTTGAATAAGAAAACATTTCCCCCCTCAGACTTTGTTAGGCAGATGATTTATTTATCATCATATATGAAGAGAAGCTATAGGTATAATAGACAGAGACTAGATGAATCAAATTTAAGCTGCTCTTCTGGCAACATAATGGCTGTGTGATGCTGGGTAAGTCACATAAAATCCAGGACTGTAAGTAGTTTAACTGTATTTGCCAAGAAATTGTTGACCTTAATTGGCAGGGACATTTCAACATCTGGGAGTTATCTTTATCAATAAAATCATAGGTCTAGTCTCTATCCCTTTTATAATAAAGTATGCTTTGATAAACTAAACATTAAATGGGTCTTAAATAAAAAGATATTTGAAAATCAGCTGTGGCAACATTTGAAATATAAACCATTAATAGGGGAATTAAAGAGAAGTAAAAGAGACTAGTTTGAAGGATTTACTTCCTTTTGCTTTTGATTGTGCATGCATATTGCTTCCTAGAGAGCATTGGATTCCATTCAGCTTTGACTTAGGGGATAAATGGTTTTAAAGAATGGGAGGAATGTGTTGTTTTGTCCCCCCAGTTCAAATCAGCAGATTGTAAAGTTTTTGCAGCTGTGTTTCTTTGTTTAAATTAATTCCTATTGAAAAAAACATTAACAGGATTTATAAGTCTAATGACAGAAGTTTGACTTCACAAGGATGACTTTTGACTAGAGGAATTACAGTTGTGGAATTACAGGATGTATGGAAATGGCTTAGAGAAAAGATGGAATGATGCATACAATACTAGTGAGAACTGTTTGGCATGCCAACTTGGAAGTTTGCATTCTCCCATCTGGATTATAGGCCAAAAGGGAAGACAGCTATATCCTTCTCTTTAGGATATTGATGGTACTTTGGCTGTTCATCAAATGTACTGTTTACAAGTTTTCCAGATGGTGAGAAGAAATCTATGTAGTTGCTTAGGTATTACCTATAGAAAATTTCATATTTTATATTACATTTATTACATTTCTTCTTTAACAATTCAAAATGAATGACGGAGATAGAGGTACCACTAGGTTCTTGAGTCTATAACAATAAAACACAATCTCTAGTATGTTCTTTTCACCTAGAGTGATTTGAGTATGATTCTGACTGTAAAATACTTAGATAGATAAGTGATCTTATCAATGTGGAAGAAATGACCAATTTATTCTAAGAGGAATTTCCCTCAATTTCTTTATATCATCATGAAAACAACGAAAAGTGTTTAGTGGCATGTTAGCTAACCTTTCCTCTCGCAATATCAGAAAATCTTTTTGATAATGTATTTGAGAGTATTCTTTATCCCAGTTCTCATTTGTAATTATTTGTTATGTTTTGCACCTTACCATTGCCACCATGTATGTCTTCATTGTCCTCTTAGTGGTACCAAGTTTTAATTCTTTAGAAATTGTTGTGTTATAGTAATACTGATAGAGCAGGAAAAAATTTAAACTGGACCTATTATTTTTAGTTTTGTTTTTCACTTTTTACCTTAAAACTAATGAACTAATTTGTAACCAGATATGACTCATTCATATAGCTGTGGAGTGTCTACAGAGATAGTGGAGGTTGGGTAGGAAAGGACAGAAAAGAAAAGACAAAAATTGTTAGGTAAGATTTTCACCCTCCAAAGAAGGGAAGAATTCAGGAGTGACAGCAGGAAGATGATACCCAACATCATACACTATGGGTAGAAACAGATGTGATTCAAGAGGACTTGATTCCATGCTTTTAGAGAAGGAAGGTTGGAGTGGAAAGGTACAAATTATATCTAATGGTGACAGATGTGTAAAAATACTAGAAATGGATTAAAAGGGCAAGTTTGGGAAAATTTAAATGCCAAGCAGAGGAATTAATAATGAGAGCTTTTTGAGATCAGGGACTAAAATTTTGTTCTTCTTTCTCCATAGCTTGGCACAGTACATAGAAGCCCCTGAGATCCTTTCACTCTTCTATTAATACACATACCATAATTAGAAAGAGTGAACCTATAGATACAAATAGGAAACATGTATGACCAGGATTCAAGCACAGATAGGACAGTTCATGTCTCCCACTCAGTGGCTTTGTTGTCAAGATGATTTTTGTACTTTTGCTCCTACCAGGTTTTCTCCTATCTCGTTTTATATCATCAGTATTCTCTGATGATTATGTGATCTCTGGTGGGCATTGTTCATCACCAGTGTCACATGGCAGGTCCTTAGTCTTCCTCCCTTATTCTTTTGATTGCTACTGGTGGCTAACAGGTATGACTCATTGGGCATGTGGTTGTAAAGAATCATTGCTTCCAGCTTCTAGCTTTAACTAGAGAGCTTTCTGATGTGCTCTTTCTTCTTCACATAAGCCTAAGTGGACTTTGCCATGCTTGAGTTTAAAGCTCCAAAGATTTATTTGCTACTACAATAGAGTAGGATAGGAGTTCCTAACCTTTATGTTTGATTTTAACAAAAGTTATTCTTATTATGATTTCAATATAAGAGTTTTCCTTTGTAGTCTATGAATTTTATTTGTTCTAAGAAGAATCCATGGGCTTCACAAAACTGTCAATAATTTATAAGATAGACGAAAAGTTTAAGAACCTTTGGACTAAAGGGGAAAACCATTTCCTGAGACATGGAGGGAGGAATGGAAACTTTCTTAGATTTTTTTCCATTTAGATTCATAAGATAATAGGCTTAGTGACAACTTGACCTAAGAAATTATTTATAACAACTCTCATTTGCAGAGAAGGAATGGAGACCAAGTGATGTTAATTAATTTATTCAAAATCTGATAATCAAATCTTGGGTTTCAGTGGCATATCTCTTTTCAAAAAAAGATACAGAGTAGAGCCCATTTCCTCCCTCAAGCCCTTCTTTCTCCCCATCCCCAAATGCTTCTTACTTCCTAAATTCTATAATTTTATTGAGAAAAATGCTTCCAGGCCCCCAAGGCTTACAAATTAGAATCTTCCTTTATCCTTCTTAATTTTTCACATTCCATGCTTGATCAGGTGTGAAGTCTTATCAATTCTCTTTGCATAATATACATATGAATTTCACATTTATCACTTTCCACTTTCCAAAGTACCACCCTTTCCTACCCTCATCATTTCTTTCCTTGACTAATTGTTGCACCAGGCTCCAGTCTCTTCCTCTGTAATTAATTCTCCATAGAGCTGACAAAATTAGTGTTCCCAAAGCACAGGTCTAACTGTATCAATTTCCTCAAGATGCTTCCTCTTGCCTTCAGAATAAAATACAAATTCTTCTTTTCAGTGTTTAAATCCCTTGATAATAAGTTTCCAGTCTATCTTTTCCAACTTCTTAGATACCATTTAACTTTACATCCTCTATGTTCCAAGCAAACTGATATGCCTACTGCTCCCCCTATGATAGTCAATCTTTAATGATCATGCCTTTTCAAATTCTGTTCTACCTGCCTAGAATTCACTCCTTCTATATATATTTCCATTTTTAAGAAGGTTTTTATTTTCAAAACATATGTACAGATCATTTTTCAACATTGACCCTTGCAAAAGCTTGTGCTCCAAATTTTCCCCTCCTTTTCCTCATCCCCTCCCCTAGATGGATAGCAATCCAATATATGTTAAACATGTTAAAATATATGTTAAATCCAATATATGTATACATATTTCCACAAATATGTTGCACAAGAAAAATCAGATCAAAAATATGAGGAAGAAAACAAAATGCAAGCAAACAACAAGAATGAAAATATCATGTTCCCACTATTCTCTCTCTGAATGCAGATGGCTTTCTTTATAACAAGACCATTGGAATTAATCTGAATAACCTCATTGGTGATGACAGCCACATCCTTAGAATTGATCATTATATATTCTTCCTGTTGCCACGTATAATGATCTCCTGGTTTTGCTCATTTCATTTATCAGTTCATGTAAGTATCTTTAGACCTCTCTGCTGATCATTTCTTATAGAAGAATAGTATTCGATAATATTTATATACCATAACTTGTTCAGCAATTCTCCAACTGATGGATATCCACTCAGTTTTTCTCCTTTGTGATCTCTTTAGGATGCAAGCTCAATAGAAACACTGTTGGATCAAAGAGTATACACAGTTTGATTGCCCTTTGGGCATAGGTCCAAATTGTTTTCCAAAATGGTTGAATCCATTCACAACTCCACCAACAATGTATTAGTGTCTCAATTTTCCCACTTTCCCTCTAATATTCTTTATTATCTTTTCTTGTCATTTTAGTCGATCTAAGAGGTATATTATCTCAGAATTGTCTTAATTTGCATTTCTCTGATCAATAATGATTTAGAGCACCTTTTCATATGACTAGAAATGATTTTAATTTCTTCATCTAAAAAATTTCTGTTCATATTCTTTGACTATTTATCAATTGGAGAATGGCTTGAATTCTTATAAATTTGAATGAATTCTCTCTATATTTTAGAAATGATGCCTTTATCAGAACTCTTGAATGTAAAAAAAAAATTGCCACTTTATTACTTCCCTTCCAATTTTGTCTGCATAAATTTTGTTTGTACAAAAACTTTTAACTTAATATAATCAAAATTATCCATTTTATATTTGATAATGTATTCAACTTCTTCTCTGGCCACAAATTTCTTCTTTCTCCACAGATCTGAAAGGTAAACTATTCTTTGTTCTTCTAATTTGCTTATAATATCTCTCTTTATTTCTAAGTCATGAACCCATTTCAATCTTATCTTGGTATAGGATGTTAGGTGTGGGTCGATGCCTAGTTTCTGTCATACTAATTTTCAATTTTCCCAGGAGTTTTTGTCAAACTGTGAGTTCTTATCCTAAAAGCTGGGGTCTTTGGCATTGTCAAACACTAGATTACTATATTCATTGACTATTTTGTCGTGTGAACCTAATCTACTCCATTGATAGACTATTTGTAACCCAGTACCAAATGATTTTGATGATTGTTGCTTTATAATATGGTTTTAGATCTGGTACAGCTAGGCCACCTTCATTTGCATTTTATTTCATTAATTCCCTTGAAATTCTTAACCTTTTGTTTTTCCAGATGAACATTGTTCTTATTTTTTCTAGTTCTGTGAAATAATTTCTTGGAAATTTGATTGGCATGGCACTGAATAAATAGATTAATTTATGCAGTATTGTCATTTTTATTATATCAGCTTAGCCTCCCCATGAACATTTGATATTTTCACAAAAGATTCGATTAGATTTGACTTTATTTATGTGGGAATTGTTTTGTAATTGTGTTCACATAGTTCTTGACTTTTCCTTGGCAGGTAAACACCCAAATATTTTATGTTATCTACAATTATTTTTAATGGAATGTCTCTTTGTATCTCTTGCTGCTGGATTTTGTTAGTAATATTTAAAAATGCTGATGATTTATGTGGATTTATTTTGTATCCTGCAACTTTGCTAAACAACTATAAATAATAGTACTCAGTGCTACCCCTTCCCCAAGAAGTTACTATAAATAAATTATTATAATTGAACTCTATTATTGAACTGTGTAATAATTTTTGGGTATGTTATTTTAACCACAACAAAATGAAATCTTCTTGATGACAGGAACAAGTTTGTTTGTTTTTTTTTTTTTTTGGGGGGGGTCTTTATATACCTGGCCACTAGTCCAGTGCTTGGCATAGAATAGACACCTAATAGATACTTATTGACTAGAAATTAATTGAATTTCCTCTCCAGGCAAAGATTTTTTTATCTTGCCTGCCAAATATTTTGAAATAGGAATAGAAACATTCCTAGTAGACTAGTGCCTTCATATAAATTAAATATTTTGAACTCTTTTATAATATCATTGAGACCTGTATCTCTGCTTGAAAATTGCCTTGCAGTCATTTTGTCTGTCACTCTATTTCTATCTATCTCCTTCTCTCTGTCTTTGTCTCTCTCCCTTTATTCCCCATTCTCTGTCTTTGTCTTTTCATTTTCTTTCTCCTTTTCTATCTCTCTCTGTGACTCTTTCTTTTTCTGTCTCTAAATCTCTGTCTCTTTCTTTCTGTCTCTGTCTTTTGCTCCCTTTCTGTCTCTCCTCTCCCTCTTTGTCTCTGTTTTTCTCTCTGTCTCTCTTTATCTCTCTCTGTCTTTGTCTTCATTTCTATCTCTGTCTCTGTCTTTGTATACACACACACATTCATCATACACACATATCTTGGCATCTCTTTCTTTTCTCTCTTATTTAGGGATAGAAATATATGTATTTCCCTGTTTAATTCCTGGATGGGATTCCTATACTATTAACCTCATTCAAGGGGAGTTCTGCTGCAGCAACATCACATATATGTGTGGGTCCTTCCATTAGCTTTAGGAACCTAAAATACTTTGTACCACCCATTCAAATAAATTCAAGAAACAACCTGAATAGGTAACCCCATGGGTTTAGATCTGTGGATATATATATATAACAAGATTCTTGGGCTTTTATACTTGCTAGAAAAAAATCTTTTCAGTCTTTGAAGTTCTCTTATATTGATACCATTATGATTTCCCTTTTATTTTAAAACAATATTAATGTTCCTTCAGATACAATATCTTTCCTAGGTTGTTAATAAATTGAGTTTCTGTCATTTGTACTATATTGCCCACAGTTTGTTATAATTTTCCAGAGATGATTACCATCTTTTGTTTATTATCAAGTTAAATCAAAAAGTTTATTAACCTTTTACTGAATTGAAATGAAATCCTAATTTAATTAAATAAATAAAATCCTGTTTATTTAAACAAGTAAAACTTATTTCTAGAAATTCTTAAATAAATAAATAAATAACCATTTGCTGCTATGCCAGGCACTTTACTAGCAACTGGGGATAAAAAGAAAGACATGAAAAATGTATATGTCCTCAAGGATCTTGCAATTTAATGGAAGAGACAAAATGCAAGGAAATATGCAAAAATAAAATTATATAGGTTAATCAGAGATAACCTCAGAGTAAAGGCACTAGAATTGAAGGGTTTAATAAAGGGCTTCATGCAGAGAGTTGACTTTTACCTAAGACATGAAGGAAACCAGGGATCCAAGAAGGTGGAAATGATGAGGAGAGAATTCCAGGCATAAGAAGAAGCCAGGGGAAAAGCAAAGTTGCAAGATGCATCCTCAGAAGAACAAGTTGGTCAATATTATTGGATTTTAGAGGAAATAGAGGGTACTAAGGTATGAGAAGATTACAAAGGTAGGAAAGGGACAAGTTACAAAAAGTTTCAAAAGCCAAACATAGGATTTTATTAATGATCTTTAAATTAATAAGTTACCAGTGGAGTTTATTGAAAATGAACAGAGGCATGGTTTAAGACTATTTTCATGACTTAGTGGAAAATGAACTGAAAAGTGTAGATCCTTAAGGCAAGGAGACCAAACAACAGACAATAGCACTAGTCCAGATGATGAGGTTCCATACAATGATGTTAGAATTAACAGGGGGAAAGGTTCATATACAAGAACTATTGAGAAAATAGAATCAGAAGAATTTAGCTAAAGATTAGACATGTGGGAAATGAGAAAGTAAGGAGTAAGAGATCATATGTAGGCTATTAGCTTCGGTTGACTCAGAAAATGTTGTGATCCTAATAATAATAAACAACTTAAGAAGAAGGGCAAATTTTTGGAAACAGATAATGAGTCTATTTTAAGATGTCTATAGGAAATATCCAAATAGGAAATATCCAAAAGATAGTAGGAGATGAAAGATAAGAGATCAGTAAAGAAGTTGGACTCAGAAATATAGGAATCATTTACATAGAGATAAGTGAATCTATGGAATCTGATAAGATCAACAAGCAAAATAGTAGAATGAAAACAAAGGAAGTATTTGACAGAAATGATAGTGTCAAAAGTTGCAGAGAAGTCAAGGGAAATAAGAATTTAGAAAAGGTCAATAGATTTTCCCTGAAAAGCCCTTAAAAGACCTCCCAGAAGTGAGAAACTTAAAAAATAATTAGAAATACATAATAGAGACCTGTACTTAGCCTTCCACAGGCTTATATAGATAATCAAATTAAGTGCCTACTAAGTTGATACCTGATAGAAATAAACTAATAATGTGCCTCCTTGGGAAAGTTCAGTTGGTTATTAGGATAAGTAAAGTCCATTGTGATCACGTTGATTCTTGCTTATCCCATACTGACATTAAAATATGGCAAATTCCTTATCGATCTACTATTAGGTATCACTTAATACTTTCTTATTGTTGGTAACATTTTTTCCAAGTATGCAGAAAAGTGCAAAAAGTGAGCTTATAATTTGTTAGAAAATCCTATTACTTGCTCATACTGGAGAAATAATTTTAAAACGAAATTTATTCTACTTTCACTTCTAAAATTTTTTACCCCTCCCCTTTACTTTCAGTTTATCCTCCCTTTGAAACTTAACATGTGTACCAGATTTGATTTGTTTACTGATTCATTAACATTTCCTTCCATAATTAAGAAAAATTATTAACATCAACACAATTTTGCAGTGGGGACACCGAGTATTTACTTTTTATCATATTGTTTGTTCACAATGGAGTGATGTCTTGACTCATGTATGAATTGGATTTAAGCTAGGTAGAATTGTATAAAGTTGTCAACCTCATTCTCTTTTCCAGAGTCATCACACTCCAGTAATAAGGTAAAAGTCATGATAATTGGTGATGGCCTGAGATGGCAGATCCCAGAAGATGATCTTTGAAATTTAACAAAGGCTTCAGTTGCCTTTATAGCTATTGGAAAAAATAAATCTCATTCATCCATTCTTCTGGGAGAAGTCTTCATATGTTTGGGATAGAGGCTCCCTTAACTCACTGTTATATTTGAAGGCTGGCAATTACCCTCAGTGTGGGTTACCCCAGTTGGGGTTACCCCAGTGGGTTACCCCAGGCTGAGATAATTTATCAATGTGTGGTCCTTGTATTTCTTGGAGCTACAGATGAGAGTTGAGTGTCAAGGAGATGCCACAAGTAAATGAGAAGTCCTGAAAAAGGACTCAAGAAGTTTCACTTCAGAGCTGCTAGTTCTACTTGGACACCCCATACATCCTTTTTATCACATGGAAAAGCAAATTAGAGACTTCAGTAATAGAAAACAGATTGAAAACAATATGTCCTAGTATTTATAAAAAATGTAATATCTTTTTCCCCAGGAAGAAATACTAGAATAAATTACAAAGGCTTCACAGTTCAAGGAAAAGGATTAGAACCACTCTCATTGGCTTATTGAGTCAAATGAATGAGATTTGAATGCTTAAGGAAATTCTCCAAGTCTAGTATCTCTAATGAAGAGATGTCAAAGAGTATGATTTTCAGGAAGAATTCTAGGACCTTTTCAAATTGCCACAAGAGTAATTAAAAAATTTTATCTTCTTCCTTTACAACTGACTGTTGACTGCTGCTATATAAATATTAAAATTCTGAAAGAAAAAAAAAACTATCATGTAACTGTACTTTTTTAACCTTGAGAATAATGCAAATTACTTAACCTCAATGTTCCTCAGTTTCCTCATCTGTATAATGAGTTTATACAGGGTTGTTCTAAGGATCCTATGAAATGTCTTAAGGATCCTATATGGAATCTGGTCAGATTGCTTAACTGCTTGGTACTTTAGGTATTTCTCTGCAACTATAAAGTATACAGAGTTGTGAATCTGAAATTTCAGGTCTTATCCTGTCTTCCATTCTGTTTTATTCCATTCCCCTTCTTTCTTATTCTTCTCCTTTTCCCCTTCTCTTCTTTTTGCCTTTACTCATCCCTTCTTTTCTCTCTTTTATTCTCTTCTGTTCTTTTGAGGGGGTCTTCTTATCTTCTAGAGGAAACAGTAACTACTTAAAATTCCATTACATGGCTAATCTGCATTGAACTTTTAACCTATTCCCATTCCAATTTGAGCTGATTTACCCCTCCATGTATGTCCTGCTGGGAAGCAGCCAGGAGCTTTAGTAGCTAGAGATTTGGGCCTACAGTTGGGAAGACCTTAGTTTAAATCTTGCCTCAGTTTCCTCAACTATTAAACAGGATAACAGTTCTTCTCTCTCAGGGTTCTTGTAAAGATCAAATGAGAAAAAATAATATTTTAAATTGGATAGCATAATGTCTGGCACATAGTAGATGTTATATAAATGCTTCTCCCTCTGTTTTCACTTTTAAGCTATATCTTTATTCTCTATTGCCACACTATATCTTCCTGGGAAGTTCTAAAAGTTGAAGAAAGTATATACCTCTCAATGATAACAAAGTGAAATAATCTTTTGATTGAGCTAAATGCTTGGCATAAAATATACTGTTCAAATCCAGAAATATCTTTAGAACTGAACACAGAGAAAAAAAGATTGCCACAATTAAGTCATTTAGGGTCTCAAACAAAAGAACCTTGACTTTGATCACTACTAGTCATGATGTTTTTCTGTCTCTTCTGAAAGCTACCACAATAAATAAATGTCCCCTGCAAAAATATGTTATTCTCTTTAATATGTCCCTTATATTTAATAATAAATGTTAGCTCTTTAACAAGAACTAACATAAGATCATTGAACCAAAATCTTCCCCAAAGAATCTTATTATTATCAATATTAATAGTATTGATATTAAACCAAATTATACCCAGTATTTTTCATCAAAATTATAACATCTTGAAATGTGAAGATCAAATCTTTATACAAAATTGTTGATAAAAACTTCCTCTCCCCTTGCCCCCAACAAAAGCCCCAATGATGTCAAGAGCAAAGACATAATAAGCACCTTTCCTTTTCATCCATCCAGGCAAGTTTACAATTTTTTAAGTATTTGAGTATCAGATTTTCCCTGCACATTGAGATCATATTTTAGCTCTAATCTACTTATCAATGGCCTAAGAAGAATTGCTGTTAGTCTATTTCTGCTGCCACCTCAAACATACCAGTCCAAAAGACAATCTACCATTTTGCCATTCTAGCTTTCTTGGTTTTCATGATTGTAATCCTAAAATCTCCAAATATAACATAATCAGTCTATAACTTCAAATCCTACTTTACTAAGATCTGAGTTTATCTGCATGTTTATCTGCATTATCCCTTTCATTGTACTTACACATCTCTTTTTTCTTCTCTCTTCTTCTCTTCACTTCTCTTCTTTTCATTTCCAACTTGAGCTGACTTACTCTTCTGCATACTTCTTCTCCTAGGGCTCACCATATTGTGCTCACTCCTCCATTTCTCATCCTACCTTATTGCCTTCTCTCTCTCTCTCTCTCTCTCTCTCTCTCTCTCTCTCTCTCTCCCTCTTATTTTCTCTGAGCTAAGCAGAGAACTTCATTAAAAAACAACAACCTTGAAACACTGGACTGCATCAGACAAGACTGAAGAAATACCAGAAAATTGCATAATGAAGAACCAACCAAAATCTTAAACATTCTACACATCTACCTCTAGCAGAAATCTGCATTCTTTTACATTCTGCTAGCACTCAGTTTCTTTCTTTCTTTCTTTCTCTCTTTCTTTCTTTCTTTCTTTCTTTTTTTAATTTAATAGCCTTTTATTTACAGATTATATGTATGGGTAACTTTACAGCATTGACAATTGCCAAACCGCTTGTTCCATTTTTTCTCCTCCTTCCCCCCATCCCTTCCCCCAGATGGCAGGATGACCAGTAGATGTTAAATATATTAAAATATAAATTACACCAATGCTATATAAATTATTTGATAAAATAGGGAATGAAGGAGTCCTACCAAATTCCTTCTATGACACAGACATGGTACTGATACCTAAACCAGGTAGGCTGAAAACAGAGAAAGAAAATTATAGACCAATCTCCTAATGAATATTGATGCTAAAATCTTAAATAAGATATTAGCAAAAAGACTACAGAAAATCATCTCCAAGATAATACACTATGATCAAGGAGGATTTATACCAGGAATGCAGGGCTGGTTCAATATTAGGAAAACTATCAATATAATTGGCCATGTTAATAACCAAATTAACAAAAACCATATGATCATCTCAATAGATGCAGAAAAAGCATTTGATAAAATCCAACATCCATTCCTATTAAAAACACTTGAGAGTATAGGAATAAATGGACTTTTCCTTAAAATAATCAGCAGCATCTATTTAAAACCATCAGTAAGCATCATATGTAATGGAGACAAACTGCAACCATTCCCAATAAGATCTGGAGTGAAACAAGGTTGCCCACTATCACCATTACTATTTAATATTGTATTAGAAACGCTAGCTATAGCAATAAGAGCTGAGAAAGAGATTAAAGGAATAAGAATAGGCAATGAGGAAGCCAAATTATCACTCTTTGCCGATGACATGATGGTATACTTAGAGAACCCCAGAGATTCTGCTAAAAGTTATTAGAAATAATCCACAACTTTAGCAAAGTTGCTGGTTATAAAATAAACCCACATAAGTCATCAGCATTCTTATATATCACTAACAAAATCCAACAGTCAGAGTTACAAAGAGAAATTCCATTTAAAGTAACTACTGATAATATAAAATATTTAGGAATCTATCTGCCAAGGAAAATCAGAAACTTTATGAGCAAAATTACAGACCAGTTTTCACACAAATTAAGTCTGATCTAACCAATTGGAAAAATATTAAATGCTCTTGGATAGGGCGAGCAAATATAATAAAGATGACAATATTACCTAAACTAATCTATTTATTTAGCGCTATACCAATCAGACTCCCAAAAACTATTTTAATGACCTAGAAAAAATAACAACAAAGTTCATATGGAAAAACAAAAGGTCAAGAATTTCAAGGGAATTAATGAAAAAAAAAATCAAATGATGGTGGCTTAGCTGTACCAGATCTAAAATTTATTATAGAGCAGCAGTTACCAAAACTATTTGGTATTGGCTAAGGAATAGATTAGTTGATCAGTGGAATAGATTAGGTTCAAAGGATAAAACAGTCAACAAATATAGCAACCTAGTCTTTGACAAACCCAAAGATCCCAGCTTTTGGGATAAGAACTTACTGTTTGATAAAAATTGCTGGGAAAATTGGAAACTAATATGGCAGAAACTAGGCATTGATCCATACTTAACGCCGTACACCAAGATAAGGTCAAAATGGGTTCATGACCTAGGCATAAAGAATGAAATTATTAATAAATTAGAGGAACATAGGATAGTTTACCTCTCAGACCTGTGGAAGGGAAGGTCTTTATGACCAAAGCAGAACTAGAGATCATTACTGATCACAAAATAGAAAATTTTGATTATACCAAACTGAAAAGTTTTGTACAAACAAAACTAATGCAGACAAGATTAGAAGGGAAGCAATAAACTGGGAAAATATTTTTACAGTCAAAGGTTCTGATAAAGGCCTCATTTCCAAAATATATAGAGAATTAACTCTAATTTATAAAAAATGAAGCCATTCTCCAATTAAAATGGTCAAAGGATATGAACAGACAATTCTCAGATGAAGAAATTGAAACTATTTCTAGTCATATGAAAAGATGCTCCAAGTCATTATTAATCAGAGAAATGCAAATTAAGACAACTCTAAGATACCACTCACATCTGTCAGATTGGCTAAGATGACAGGAAAAATAATGATGATTGTTGGAGGGATGTGGGAAAACTGGGACATTGATGCATTGTTGGTGGAGTTGTGAACGAATCCAACCATTTTGGAGAGTAGTTTGGAACTATGCTCAAAAGTTATCAAACTTGATACCCTTTGACCCAGCAGTGTTACTACTGGGATTATATCCAAAGAGATTATAAAGAAGGGAAAGGGACCTGTATGTGCACGAATGTTTGTGGCAGCCCTTTTTGTAGTGGCTAAAAACTGGAAACTGAATGGATGTCCATCAGTTGGAGAATGGTTGAATAAATTGTGGTATATGAAAATTATGGAATATTACTGTTCTGTAAGAAATGACCAACAGGATAATTTCAGAAAGGCCTCGAGAGACTTACATGAACTGATGCTAAGTGAAATGAGCAGGACCAGGAGATCATTATATACTTCAACAACAATACTATATGATGACCAGTTCTGATGGATCAGGCCATCCTCAGCAACGAGATCAACCAAATCATTTCTAATGGAGCAGTAATGAACTGAACAGAGAAAGAACTCTGATAGATGACTAAAACCATTACATTGAATTCCAATCCCTATATTTATGCACACCTGCATTTTTGATTTCCTTCACAAGCTAATTGTACAATATTTCAGAGTCTGATTCTTTTTCTACAGCAAAATAACGTTTTGGTCAGGTATACTTATTGTGTATCTAATTTATATTTTAATATATTTAACATCTACTGGACATCCTGCCATCTAGGGAGGGGTGGGGGGTAAGAGGTGAAAATTTGGAACAAGAGGTTTGGCAATTGTTAATGCTGTAAAGTTACCCCTGTATATATCCTGTAAATAAAAGGCTATTAAATAAAAAATATATATATATATATATAAATTAGATACACAATAACTATACATGACCAAACCATTATTTTGCTGTAAAAAAGAATCAGACTCTGAAATATTATACAATTAGCCTGTGAAGGAAATCCAAAATGCAAGTGGTCAAAAATATAGGGATTGGGAATTCAATGTAATGGTTTTTAGTCATCTCCCAGAGTTCTTTCACTGGGTGTAGCTGGTTCAGTTCATTACTGCTCCATTGGAAATGATTTGGTTGCTCTCATTGCTGAGGATGGCCAAGTCCATCAGAATTGGTCATCATATAGTATTGTTGTTGAAGTATATAATGATCTCTTAGCCCTAGCACTCAGTTTCTAATGGTTAACCCAACAAAGCAAGAAATGGATTTTTATAGAGTAATGGTGCTGATCGTATCACAAGATAAATTTTGAGATTATAAGGAGTTTGCTAACTAGCATAGATTCACCAAAGGTAGCCAAGAAGGGGAACTGAGTGGAGTAGACATTTTTAGGGGGAAAAAAAAAAAATATATATATATATATATATATTTGTGGTTGAATGTCTTGTTCTGCTTCTTTTTGGCTATTTATTGGCTAATTTTTACAGTATGTCTCACTAGTCATACTGATTTGCTGTTGTTATAGTGATTTCCATGGGGCTTGGGGCTGCAGGCAACAATTAGAATCCCATAAGATGACTTATATTCTATATCACAGCCAAGTTTTTGTCACATGTCCCGGGTCATAGAACTAACAAAAATGTGAAGTAAGATTTGAACTTTGATATTCATGATTCCATGATTTCACAGTGATATTCACTTTGCAACCCATCAACTAAGGGAGAAGGCTAAAAAGTCTGACATACATTTTAGATTTTGAAAAAGCTGATTTCAAAGAGTGCAAAAAAAAAAAAAAAGCACATAGCTAGGAGTCTATGGACTGAATTTCTCTAGGGGAATTTCTTTCAGGTGAAATCAGAAAATCAAGAACAATAACCTCCAAGCAGAAAAGGAGAAAAAATCTTTTGAAAAGGAAAAATATGAGTTGTCTGAAGATATTGATCCAAATGCTCATCATTCCTTTTTCTATAGTAAAGAATTTATATTTTAAAACCTTTATGTGTACAGAAGATAAAAGCAAAATCAAATAAGTCGAGTGTATCAGTATGTCATGGTTCTATAATATTTACATAGAACTTTAAAGCTTTCAAAGTGCTTTATGAATATTATTTCATTGTATCCTGACAAAAATTCTGGGAAGTAAATGTTATTTTTATTCTTATATAATAGATGGGAAACGGTGAAGCTTGACTTATCCAGGGTCAAACAGATAGTAGAAATGTGAGAGTGGATTTAAAGTTAGTGTTTCCAATTTTAGGTTCAAGTATATATAGCTGCCCTCAATATGAAAAATAGTATCATAAATTCTAAAACTCAGAGTTGAAGTTCACAAAAAAGCTAAGAACATATAGGCTGCTTTTTTGTTATTAAACAATGTTGAGAGAAAGGAGTAAAATCAAAGTAAAAATGAGACCACTCTTTGAAGAGAATGAGACGATAATAATCAACACCACAGAGAGAAAAATACTCATTATTTTAACTATTTTGTCTATTAAAGAAAAATAATTTTGTTTTGATCTTTGTTCTTGGAAATGAAGAAATAGAAATGATGATTAGGTAATTGATAACAAAAATAAATAGGGAGAATAAGAAGTATCTTTTTTCTTGATGATTTAGTCACTTGATTCACAAAAAGAGCATTTTATAATATTGAAATAACTAGGTAAATATGATTTTGAGCATGTAGGTAAGAAAAAATACATTTTGATTGCTAGGAAAATTATGTAACAATTTAAAAAAAGGAATAGTTGTATAAATATCCATAATGGTTTCATCAAGAACAAGTGATTTCAGATAAAACTTGCTCCTTCCATCCCTTTTTTAAGTAGTTACTAAATAGATCTCAGGACACATTGGCTATAGTTAATCTACATTTTAGAAAAAAAAATGTTTGATAAAAACTTAATTATATTTTTGTGGGAGAAAGGAAGAAGCATAAACAGGAAATGATATAGTTATGTGCTACTTGACCTAATTTAATAGTTGAACTTAAAAAAATCATTGGTTCCATGCCAACTTGAAAGGAGGTTTACAATTGTATACCACAAAGATTTGTTTTTGTTCCTCCAAACTCTATTTTGGTCAAATTGTGTCTGCAGTATTATATTCAGTTCCTAGTGATATAATTCTAAAAGTACATCAATAAGCTGGAAAGTATCCAAAGAATAGAAGTAAGAGAGAAAATTTCAGGAATGTTGGATAAATATTTAACAACCAACTCTTTCAGAAAAAAAAAATGAAATAATGTAAACAAACCTCATTTTTAAGTTAAATCTGCTTCATTAATATTTTATTCATCACTTTATTGTCGAGTCAATCGACAAAACATGAAGTAGATCCCTATTTTGTAGCATTTTCTAATTTTAAAGTTATACATGTTTACACTGAAAATTTATCAGTCAGGTCATATTAACATGTTCCAGATGAATTCACCATGATCTTGGGTAAGCATTTTGATTCCATGTCATATAAACCTGGAATGTTTAACTTTGAAAAGATAAGAACAATTCATAGGAACATACATAATTAGCTACATTTGAAAAGCTATAATAAGAATGAAGGATTTACTTTTTTGTTTATTTTCCTGAGGATTATTTCCCAAGAGGAATGGGAATAAATGGTAGTTGCAGGGGCGGGGGGATAGGTTTCATGTTAAAGTCAACTTTTATAAATTAGAACTACTGATAAATGAAATAGGGAGTTACTTTAAGAAGTTGTGGGTTTCCCTCTCTGGAGGTCTCTAATAAGAGCCTGTATAACCATTTATTGGATTATAAGTGTGTTGTATAATAAATGAATTAAATTATTCCTTCCAAATTCAGGGATTCTTGGATGATATTTCAGGAAGATAGGAAAAAAATATATATTAGGAACATTAGTTCATGTGAGCCTTGGACTGGCTTTTCTGGGAGCTTGGACCTTGGTTCCCAAGATTATACTTTGTTGCCTGACAACCTTGTTTCCCCACAATTCTATGCCATCCTTTCTTTCTAGAGTTATATTACTAACTTTCATGCATGCTTACAACATATATATATATATATATATGTATATATATATACATATATATATGTATCAGTTATCAGTTATAATGGTCTCCTGTCATCTCAAAAGACCAAATGATGCTCACCTCTTTGATTTAAGCTTTTCCTCTTACCTAAAATGTTCTCCCTCACTCTCTTTGACTACTCTTTCTTTAAAATTCATCTAAAATGCCATATCTTACATGAAGCCATCCATGATCTATCTTATCAGCAAGAATATTTTCCCTAACACATCACAAATTTCTGTTTTGTAAATATAAAATGCATATTTCAAATAAGTGTCAATGTTAACAGTCTTCCTCCACCCAAGATCAAAAAGAAAGGGCTTGACTCATAAAATCTCCACACATACCCCTTTCCATTCTCTCAAACATTATTAGCACAAGGCAAGAGAAGCCAAGGAACTTTACCAATTCTTACCCTTTACTTGTTTTGAAGTTTTAACCAGGTGTCCTAGTTCATTTCTGTTGGGTTTCCTATCTCCTTAAATGTCAACTAGGCTTCCAGGGCTGCATTTCTACCCTAATCTCATTACTAAAAGGGGAAAAAATTAATTTGGGCTCTAGTCTATGAGATCATCATGGAGGAAGAGGAATATTTTAAATACTTAGGATTCAAATATAAATCTGTCATAAAATAGGCAATTTTATTCCTAAATGTAGAATTCAGACTACTAAGCAAAAAAACAAAACAAAACAAAACAAAACAAAACAAAACAAAAACAAAAAAACTATGGAATAATTACAATCAGGTAAGAAGCTCTGGAGATCAGCCCTAAGACTTTCCTCTATGTCCTGCTTATTTATAAAAGTGTTATGAAGGTAGTAAGTCATTATAATCTTTTTAAATGAAGGAATAAGGAACTATGAAATAAAATCAAGGAGATGAAATTTCAATAAAGAAAATGTAATATCCTGTCCCTTAATTTTTTATTTAAAAATCTGTAGCTCAACAGTGACAACTGTGTTTTTATGCACATGTCCACATGTGTACATGTGTAGTTTTAATTTCTGAATGCTTAACATGAACCAAAATTATGATATGATTGACAAAAAAATAATAATTTAATTTTCATTGGGTTATCACTTATAATTTTATTGACCTAAGCTTCAGTGAGGGAACTTTTTCTTTTTAAACAATGAAGATCAGCAACATATTTATTATTTTCCCTTTCAATCATTTTAACCAAGCTGATAAGTATAAAATTTTCTAGCATTTTAAAGAGCAATTCAGAATTATGCCCAAACAGTTATTAAACTGTTTATATCCTTTGATCTAGCAATACCATTACTAGGTCTCTTTCCTAAGGTAATTAAAAAAAAGAAAAAAAACATATATGTTCTAAAACAGTTCTAGCTGCTCTCTTTGTGGTAACAAGAACTGAAAATTCCAGGAATGTCCATCAATTAGGGAATAGCTATATTGTTTTAAAAATAATTGAATAACTATGTCATTTGATTATAACAAATACTTTAACTACAAAGGACATATGAAGGAAAATGCTATCTCCATCCAGAAAAAGAAGTCATACATAGAAATATGTATAAAATGACTATGTATACATACATATACACATACATATTGGTGTCTAATAGTAGTCATCTCTAAAGCAGGGGGAAGGAAAAAATCTATATGATAATTTTATAATATATTTAAAAGAAACAGCAATTTGAACATAATAGATTTGCAGTTTCATGTGCAGTAATGTTTATTATTCTGCTATGAAAATGCTTTTTTTTACTCCTTAAATTAAATGCAGTTTTAAAAGAGCAATATATGATATAAGAGAAAGTGTGTCTTTGCAGCAGTAGACAGATATTAAGAATATTTTCTTAAACTTGGGTATTGTTGTTGATGTTAAATTATTTCAATTGTTTCTAATTCCTTATGATCTTATTAATTAATTAATTAATTTTTACTTATTTATTTATTTGTTGCAGAAGTACTATAGTTGTTTGGCATTTCTTTCTCCAGCTAAATTTATTTTTTAATAAAGTTTTTATTTTCAAAACATATGCATAGCTTTCAACATTCATCCTTGCAAAACCTTGTGTTCCAATTTTATTTTTCCCTTTCTTCCCCCTACGACCTCCCTTAGATAGCAAGCAATCTGGTAAATGTTAAATATCTGCTCTTTTTCTATACATATTTCCACAATTATCATGCTGCACAAGAAATATCAGATCAAAAAAGAAAACAAAATGAGAAGAAAATGAAATGCAAGTAAACAACAACAACAAAAAGTAAAAATACTAGATTATAATCCACACTCAGTCCCCACAGTCCTCTCCCTGGGTGCAGGTGGCACTCTCCATCACAAGACAATGCTCTGAATCACCTGTTGAAAAGAGCCACGGCTATAAGAATTTATCATCATATAATCTTCTTATTGCTATGTGCAATGTTCTCTTGATTCTTCTCACTTCACTTAGCATCAGTTCATGCAAGTTTCTCTAGGCCTCTATGAAATTATCATTAAAATCTTGTCTTATACAACAATAATAAATATTCCATATCATTCATATACCATAGTTTATTCAGCCATTCTGTAACTGATGGGCATCCACTCAGTTTCCAGTTACTTACAACTACAAAAAGGTTTGCTACAAACATATGTGGGTCCTTTCCCTTATTTTATAATTTCTTTGGGAAACAGGCCTATTAGAGGTACTGCTGAATCAAAGGGTATGCTTATTTTGGTAGCCATTTGGGCATAATTTCATACTGCTCTCCAGAATGGTTGGATAAGTTCACAACTTCACCAACAATGTATTACTGTCCCAGTTTTCCCACATCCCCTCCACATTTATCATTGTCTTTTCTTGTCAGCTTTGCCATTCTGAGAGGTATGTAGTAATACCTCAGAGTTCGCTTAAATTAATTTTCAATTGTAGAGATTAAAAACATCTAATTAAAAATTAAAAACATCAATAATGATGTAGAGCATTTTTCATATGACTAGAAATATTTTTAATTTCTACAATTGAAAATTATCTATTAATATACTTTCACCATTTATCAATTGGAGAAGGGCTTGTATGCTTATAAATTTGAATTGATATTCTCTAAATATTTTTGAAATGAGGCCTTTACTAGAATCTGTGGAGGTAAAAAGTGTTTTTCCCAGTTTATTGCTTCCCTTATTTAGCTTAGTATAATCAAAATCATGCAGTTTGAATTCCATAATGTATTCTAGTTCTTCTTTGGCTACAAATTCCTTCCTTCTCCACAGATCTGAGAGGTAGACTATCATCTGTTCTTCTAATTTGGTTATGATATCACTCTTTATGTCTAAATCACAAACCCATTTCTTGCTATAGAGTGTTAGGTGGGAGTCAATATTAACAATTTGATTTTCTTCTTTCCTTTATCTAATCAAATTAGCAAAAGGTTTCTATATTTTGTTGGTGTTTTCATAAAACCAATTCCCAATTTTCTTTATTAGTTCAATAGTTTTTTTCCTTTCAATTTAATTAATCTCCCCTTTTATTTTCAGAATTTAATTGGAGGTTTTTAATCTGTTCTGTTTCTAGTTTTTTCAGTTGCATTCCCAATTCATTGATCTTCTCATTATTTTATGCAACTAAGCATCTAGAGCTATAAAACTTCCCCTAAGAATTGCTTTGGCTGCATCTCATAAATTTTAGTATGCTGTCTCATTGTTGTTATTCTCTTGGATGAAATTATTGATTGTATCTATGATTTGTTGTTTCACCCACTCATTGTTTAGGATTAGATTACTTAGTTTCCAATTACTTTTTTGGTATATTTTCCCTTGGCCCTTTATTACATGTAATTTTTATTGCATCATGATGTGAAAAAGATGCATTTACTATTGCTTCTTTTCTGTATTTGATTTTTAGGTACATGGTCAGTTTTTGTGTAGGTTCCTTTCTGTCTGTCTCCATTCAATTTTCTTCAAAGATCAATCATACCTAACTAAAATTCTATTTAGCTTCTTAACTTATTTCTTATTTATTTGGGGCTTTGATTTATCTAGTTCTGATAGAACAAGATTGAGATTCCCCAGTAGTACAGTTCTGCTGTTTAATTCTTCTTTTAGCTCTCTTAACTCCTCCTTAACTCCCCCCAGTAGGGAATCTGGATGATGCCCTACTTGGTACATATCTGTGGTACCTTTTAGCAAAAATTTGTTTCCTTCCTTGTCTCCTTTAATTATATCTATTTTTGCTTTTTCTTGATTCCAGCTGATTTTACATATGAGGAAAATGAGGCACACAAGGTCAGGTGACTTGTCCAAGGTCATTCAGCTAGGAAGTATGTGAGGCAAGATTTAAATTCCTTAAAATTAATCTTTCTCTTTCCAGGCTTAGTGCTCTATCCACTGTGCCACCTCTATAGTTTATGGTATATTACTTTTATCCTGATACTATCCTAAAATGCACATCTGAGTATATTACCTTCTTATTCAATAAACTCCAACAGCTCTTTACCACCAGTAGAATCAAATATAAAATTCTTTGTTCAGCTCTTAAGCCTTTTCATCTCCTGGTTGCTTCCTACTTTTTCAGTCTTTTTATTCCTTACTTCAATTATTTAATCCAATGATTGTTCATTGGTTGTCTCCCATGCCTGAGACTCTGACATTCTTTGTCTCTGTTTCTCTGTCTTTCTGTTTGGTTTTCTCTGTCTCTGTCTGTTTCTGGTCCTCTTTCTTCCTTTTCACCTCTATCTCAAAGCCTCTCTGACTTAGAGTTTTATCTTCCAGTTTCACCTCGGGTAAGTTCTTTATCTTACTGTCATTTCTCCATTGCTACACACACACACACACACACACACACACACACACACACAGAAACACACTCACACATATCACACATACATGTATGTGTATCTATTATTATTCAATAATTTTTGAATGAGTAAACTAAGGCCTATAAAATATAAATAATTTATACCAAGTCACAAAGATAGTACATAACAAGAGACAAGATTTAAATTCAAACTCTTTGTAATCATCTAAAAAATTAAGGTGTAAAATTCAATGGTCTGGAAGAGAATTGTTTCCTTCTACTTATTCTTTTTTGTCTCTATAACTCTTTTGCTGTGGACTATACATGAATTGTAGTTCTGTTCAGTTGAACCCCATCAGAATTAAACATATATCATCCCACAAAGAAATGCTTAATAACTCAAAAAAGTTGGTAGCCATTCCTCTGCAAATTATAATAACAATAAATAAAATAAACACTACAGTTTAGCTGTGTTTTCTAGGGAGGAGATATTAAAAGATGTGGATAACAATTGATTGGGACTAAAAGAAATATAAATGGGAACAACTAGTTGGTGAAGTGGTTTAAGCACCAGTCCTGAAGTCAGGAGGATTTGAGTTCAAATTTGGCCTCAGACATTTAACACTTCTTAGCTATGTGACCCTAGGCAAGTCACTTAACCCCAGTTGCCTTAGCAATAATAATAATAATAATAATAAATATAAAGAAGTAGAAAGGTTTACAGTTTATACTAGTAGATATAGTATCTACTGTTTATACTGGTAGTACATATAGATAGAATAACAGATCTATGAAAATAATGAGGAGATTATTACTTGATACAGTGGATGGAATGTCAGACTCAGAATCAGGAAGAACTGAGTCTAAATCCTATATCAGATACTAGGTGTGTGATGCTTGTCAAATCATTTCACCATTCAGCCTCAGTTTCCTCATCTGTAAAGTAGTGATCAACAATAGTACAAAACTCAGAAGAGTGTTATCAGAATCCAACAAGAAATGTGTAAAGTACTTTGCAAACTTTGAAATGTTATGTGAATGCTAGTTGTCTTCCTCCCCCCCAACTCCTCATCTTCATCATCATCATTGTTACAAATTTGCACCCGGGACAGAATATTGACAATTGGATAGATTTTAGGTGACATTTAAACAATAATTTTTCATTACAGGCTCTGGGATAGAGCAATTCATTCATTACTAGAAAGAATGAAACTAATATGATAAAAATGAAACATTTTTATTCAAGGCTGCACATTATAGTAGCCTGCAGTTTTGTATTCAAAAATTACTATTTGTTCTAAAGTGGTTTCATATTACTAAAAGATGTTTTTCATTATTGGGGAAAAATTGCATGTTATATTTCAACCAAAAGCATGAACTTGCCTGGAAACATAACTAGTTATAAGATAACTAAAATATGTGCTGAGTTTCAGATTCAGAAATAATTGAGGGAAGACAATTTAATTATTTCATGTCTAACAAGAACTGAAGCATGAGAATTTTCAGGGTGATTTATGTAAAGGGCTGAGGCTTGAGTTTATGAACTGAGGTCCCAAGCACGTGAGGCTAAATAGTAATTGGACCATACTCTACTAATATATATGGTTGGAGAAAGAATGGCCCCCGCCCACTCTCTGTGCAAGTCCTGATTTGTTGTATAGGAAATGATGATTTTGGTGGGTGGAGGCAGAGGGGCAGGAAGAGAGGCTGGGGGAGATGGCTGGCTGGGTTCTGTTCTTGTGGCTTCTGGTCTCATGGCTTCTGGTCTGGCTAGCTTCTTGACTCAGCTGCACACATTGCTATTGCCAATTCCCTTCTTCCTCCAATCTTTCTTCATCTCTACTTAGAATAAAGATTGACTATTTTCCCCTAACCTGAATTCCTGACTCCAGCTGATTTTAAAATATGCTGTCATCACAGGTTCATAAGAGCTTAGCTAAGCACGTGGAGGTTATCTTTGAACTCAAAAGATTTTCCCTAAGTGTTTGTCCTGGTTCATCTGTTTTTTGGTCATCTTTGAATGCCCAATCCCCCTTGCCTGGACCAAGCTCCAATTAGATTGTTTTGGATTGGTCTCTGTGCTCCGCTCTCTCAAAGAATTTTGGGTCTTTGTTTGAATCCAAAATGCCCAAGAAATGTCTGTAGCTTTGATGTTTCAAAGACACACACACGAGAAGGAAATAGAAAATCCAAAGAAACTTATAATGCTAATATTCCTGTTCTACCCAACCCTGATTTATTTTGAATCTCAATTTATTATCCTATGATGATCAGTATGATAATTACTTGTACATAGCCTGTTCTACCTGATTTTAATCCATTCTATCAGAAAAATAAAGGATCTTTGTAGAAATACAAGTTGCCAGTTAAATAATAGGAGTCAAGAGACTAGGATTCTAATTGTGGCTATCTTTTATTTATTCATTTTTCTATGTTACTGACCTAAACCTCTCAATTTCCTAATCTTTAAAACTGAAATGCATGCTTGACTGAGTTGAGAGAGGGTCTCCATCTATGGACTGATAAACCCAATGGTAAGAAAAGTCACTTTGTCTCATAATGCTTCTTAAGTTCTCTTCGCTCTCATAGCTTTAACCAATGAACATATGGAAATATACACATCTAGGTTGACTATGCATGCTGATGAGGAGTAGTTCAATACAGTGCAGTGTATAGCAAAATAAATGAAAATACCAGAAATGGATGTCAATTGTAGATAGTCTAAGGATTATGGATTGGATATAGTTTAGTTGATCAGAACATTGATTAAAGTAGTTTTTGTCCATCTCTCCTTGTTTTGCCTTTCTCTGCCAAAGTCTGAAAAGAAAACAAAACAAAAGAAAAAAAAACACATCCTGCACTGCTTTCTTTTCAAACTGCTGTTCATTCTCACTACTCTTATAACATTACATCCTTCTTGATCTGTTAATCATAGCCTGTAGCCAAGAGTTAGGAATCTTTCTTGACCTTACTAGTGAAATGAACAATAATTACAGATCCCAATCTGCTTAGACAAAGTCTTAACTACTTCCTTCTTGAATTTCTTAGCATAGTCCTGTTTATATGATTCAAAAAAAAAAGAACTAAAATAGGCAATAGAAAGATTGGTACACAAATACAAACATTATATAAAGAGAGACAGAATAGGTGGAATAGGTAGATATTTATATTGTACTAAAAAAAAAAAAAAAAAAAAAAAGATGAGGTCATAGTAGATAGAGAGTAGGACCTGAAATCGGGAAGATATCTTCCTGAGTTAAAATCTAGCTTCAGATATTTACTAGTTATGTGACCCCATATAGAGCACTTAATCCTGTTTCCCTCAGTTTCCTCATTTGTAAAATGAATTGGAAAAAGACATGTCAGACCACTCCAGCCTTCACCAAGAAAACCCCAAATGAGGTCACAAAGAGTCAGATATGACTGAACAACAATTGTAAAGTAATAAATACATGTATTGTATAAATATATATATATATATATATATATATACATATATATGCAGATAATTACATATATATATATGAACATTTCTTCAATACTTAAGTAGATACATAGATATAAGCATATTCACACATGTACACACATGCATTCATATGAAGGGAAATGCCCTAGAGAATTTTTGCTTAAAACTTGATATTGTGGTAACATAATGCAATCTGTAGAAATTATATAGTCAATCATTGTAATAGTTTCATACTCAAAGCAATGTTAAAAAGTGAATTTTGGATAGAGCGGAGGCAAGATGGCAGAGAAGGCACACGCGACTTTCTAAGCTCTTCTCTTACCCTCTCTATCAATATTATATCTAGCCTCAAAAATAGTCTTGACTGCTACAATTTGTAAAGATAAGAAGTAGAACAACTCACCAGCCGAAGAAAATCTGCAGTCCCACCAAAAAAGGTTTGTTCCGGGGCCAGGGGGGAGATCAGCTCAGACTGGGAGAGAAATTAGGTTCCTAGGAGAGTCTCAAACTGAAAGTGAAAGCACAGATCTCAGCACAAGCTCAGCCCCAACCCACATTACGGGGCTTTTCCTTGGGGCAGTTGTGATCCTGCCCGGCAGGAGGACACAGCCCCAGTTAGCCTCCAATCTGCATAGTGGGGGGATCGGCTTGGGGCCATAGAGCTTTCCCAGGGTTGATTTGTTGGGCAGAGATGCTGGGGCAGAGTTCCGGGCCAAGTTCGGTAGAATCAGCTGTCTGCAGTCAGCAGTCAGCTGCTAATACTCACAGTCCCACAAGAGGCTCTGGCCTGGGGCAGTGATACTTTCACCCCTTAGTCTCTAGCCTAGGGCAATCGCTAACCCACACAGCCCAATGGGCCAACTCCCATCTGGCCCCCCCTTTGGGGAAGGGAAAACCCACCAACCCACCCCAAACCCCCCGGGCCAGGTTTTTCCCTGCTCAGGGAATGCCCCTTGCCCGGGTCCCGGCTTAAAAGAATAAAAGGGAAAAAGAAAGGCAGCCTTCAAAAAAAGTTCAAAACCTGGGCAGAAACCAAAATTAAAGCTTCCTTTCCCAACCCCAGAAGGCCATTAAAAGTCGAAAAATTGGTTGGGGAAGGAAAAATTTACAAAAACAACTTCCAAAACGAAAAAAAGTAAAAATTTCCCAAGGAACAAAAATTGGGAAAATAAAAAAACTTTGGAAATAAAAGTGAAGAAAAATTTAAAGTTCACAAAAAGTAGGTTTTAAGAAAAGACAAAGAACCAAAAAAGAAACGTTTTAAAAGAAAAGCTCACAAGAAAGGATTTAATTAAAAGAAAAAAAATAAAAAAAAAAATTGGGAAAGGAAAAAAAAAAGAAAACAATCTTTAAAAAATAATTAAATCAGAAAGAAGAAAAAAATTTGAAAAAATAATTTTAAAAATTAGAAAAAAATGAAAATAAATCATAAAAGAAGAATGTAAAAAACCAAAAAATACAAAAGGAAAAAACTGTAATTAAAAACAAGACTTAAAAAATAGATCTGGGAAAGATAATCTAAATTGGTTTTAAAAATATGAAAAAAAAAAAAATAAACTATTTTACAAAAAAAAAAAATATGAAAAAAAATTAAAAAAAGGATTGAAAAATTTACAAATTCTTAAAAGAAAACCCAAAAAAAAACCCCAAGGAAATTGGAAAAAACAGAATTCCAAAAAATTAAAAGCCAAAAAAAACCTAAATAGGGTCCAAAAAGATAAAGACTGGTCTACAAAAACAAGGCCAATTATATCGAAAGGAAAAACTTGAAGACAAGAAAAACTCCCAAAAACAATTTTCCCGGAAAAATGGAATTTAAAAAAAATAACAAATTTTTTTCAAGGAAAACCAAACTAAAAAATTGCTCCAAAAAACCAAGAGTGTAAAAAGGAAAAAAACCTTGGAATTGTATTTCGGGGAAACAAAAGAAACTGAAATTGTTTTAAATAAATAAAAAGGGAAGTAGATTAAAAGGGAGAGGGTGGAAATATGAAAAAGGGAAACCAATCCCAAAAACAAAAAACAAATTGAAAGGGAATTTAGAGAGGGAAGGAAATTTTGAAATTTTATCTGGTTGGTAAAAAAAAAAATTGAATTTTTTTGAAAAAATTAAAAGGGAAGGAAAAAGGGAAAGAAAAAAAAAGGGGGAAGGGGAAAAAAGGGGAAAAAAAAGGGCAGGGAACAATGAAAATTAAAAAGGGAAAAGAAATTGGGGAAAAAAAAGTGCTAAGGGGTTATTAATGGAGGAAAAAACTTTGTAATTAACCAAGGAAAGGAGAAAAAAGAGGAGGGAAGCAAGGAAAAAGAAACCCTAAATAGTTTTTACAAGAAACAATTTAAAAGGGAAAAAAGGTAAAGGAAAAGTAGCAAAATCTATTATGCCAGGGAAGTAAAAATAATTTTAAAACCAAAAGAAAAAGGATTAAAAAAGAGAAAGAAAACACATTGAAAGGGCCATAAAAAGAAGGGAATCATATTAAAATAAGAAAGTGGAATCCAATTCCTAAAGGATAAAAAGGTGAAAAAATAGAAACCAAAAGAAAATGGAATCTAATTTAAAATTTGGAATTAACAAATCAAACCACAAAACAAATGAAAGTTTTAAAAAAATAAATATTGAAAAATTGGAGTTACTTTAAAAATAAGGAATGAAAGGAAAATTTTCCCAAGGTTATGGAAATTCAAAATTTCCAAATTAACAAAAACAAAAAAATAAGAAAGAAAAAAAATGTTTTTTAGAAAAATAAAATAATTAAAAAAAGAAATGAAAAAGAAGGAAAAAAAATCCTAATTAAAAGAAATTTAACACAAATTAAAAAATTTAAAATTGAAAAGAAAAAATGTCGTCAAAAAAAAAAACAAAAAGAGGGAATTTTAACCAATTATTAAAAAAAACAAAAAAAAGAAAATGATTGGGAAAAAAAAAAAGACCAAATTAAAAAAACCCCAAAAATACAAATTGGAAATTCAAAAATTGGGGAGAAAAAAAAAGGTTTAAAAAAAAAAAAATTAAACAAAAGAATGAAAAGCCTAAAACAAAACTTTAAACATTAAAAAAAAAAAAAAAATTGATTTAAAATAAAAGGGAAAATTTAAAAAAAAAAAAAAGGGAAATAATAAAATTTTTCTTTTTAAAATAAAGATAACCTAAAGAAAGGAAAAAAAAATAAGCTTAGAAAAAGGGGAAAATTCAATAGCCCATTTAGAAAAAAATAAAAGGTAATTCAACTCCCAAGAAAAAAAATTGGGACTAAAAATTTTACAATTTCCAAACAAAAGAAAATTGTTTTGATATTTAAAATTAAAAAAGGGAAGAAAGCCACAAATTCCCAGAAAACTGGTACGATTTAAAAAGGATTTTAAAACAAAAAGAAAATTTTAATCCCTAATAAATTGTGTAAAATTTAAAAAATTCAAAAAACTACAAAAAAATTCCCGGATAATAACCTAAAACGTAGGTTTTAAGCAAAACCCCTTCTAATATTAAAAAAATTAAAAATGGCCCTTAATAAAAAAACAAAAATATATTCCCCAATTAAAAAAACATTTACAAAACCAACATCATCTGCTTAAAAAAACATTGAAATAAATAAATCTTTTTAAAAAATAAGGATTATTTAAAATGACCCTTGTAAAACACACCCAAAATTTAAAAATCTGGGGAAAAGTTACATCCCTTTAAAAATTGAAAACTCCCTTTCCAAAATAAAAGGAATTAAAGAATAAGTGGAAAGAGGAAAAAAATTAACCCCTTTATGCATGAGGAACAAAACCCCCGGATTTACTAAAAGTTATTAGAAAAACCAAACTACTAACTTAAAGAAAAATAAACAACCCACGGGTCAAGAAAATTGGGCCTCCCGGGGTTGGCCCCGGGGGGAAAAACCCCTGGGGGGGAAAATTGGCCGAGGAGAGAAAAGGGTAAGGAAGTCCACCAAGGGAGCCCCAACCCGCAAGGGGCCCGGGGCAGCGTTCCTGGCAGGGGACGCCGAGTAATTGGGCCCAGTGGGGACCTGGCTTTGGGGGAGGTTTGGGCCGAAAAAGGACAGGGAGTTTGGGCTTTGTCTCTGCTCGCGCCACTCCCCACGTCCCACAAGAGGTTGCCTGGGGGGAACCCCCATTATTCCCCGGGGGCCCAAAACCCTCGCCCTACTAAGCCCTTTGATAGCTTTGGGGGAACCATTCCTGTTGGGGAAGGGAAAACTCACCCAGAGCACCCCATACCTGAGCCGGAAATTTTACATCTTTCCTGCTCTGCAGAGGAAGCTGGGAACCCCTTGCCTAGAGACCCACCCTAAAGGCTTTAAAACATGAATAAAAAGATGAAAAGAAAACGACAGCTTCATGCAGAAAAAAGCAGGTCAGCAAACCAAAGAGACCCTCAAACAGCAAAAAATGCATCAGACTGTCCTTCCTTACAAATGCTTCTAAGAAGAGACCATTAAAAGTCTCAAAGAGAGAGAAATAAAATGGGGAAAGGAAAGAGAAGCCAAAGAGAGCAACAACTCCTGAAATACGAATTGAAAAGTTAAAAATTTGGAAGTGGGGAAACAAAATTTGGGAATTGAAAAAAAAAAAATCTCAGGAAAGAAGAATTTGGAATTGGAAAATAAAGAATTACTGAAAGTAGGATTTTGGAATTGGAAAGACAAAGAATTCAAGAAAGTAGGATCCGTGAATTGAAAAAGACAAAGAAACGCAAGAAAGTAGGATCTGTGAATTGAAAAAGAAAATAACTACTAAAAAAAATTAGTGAAATGGAAAAAAAACGACCAAACAAACATTCAAAACTCAATTGACATATACAGAAAGAAGTAAAAAAGCTAAGAAGAAAATAATTTTTAAAAATTAGAACTGAACAAATTGAAACTAATGATGCATTGAGACAGCAAGAATCATAAGCAAAACCAAAAAAATAAAACTAAAAAAACCAGAAATTATTTAAAATGACAGACTTGGAAAATAGATTAGGAGATAACTGAGGATTATTGGACTTTTGAAAACTATGATGAAAAAAGAGCCTAGATACTATTTTACAAGAAATCTCAAAGAGAACTGCCCAGATGTAATAGAATCAGAAGGTAAAATAGGATTGAAAGAATTCATCGAAACCCTTCGAAAGAAACCCCAAAAAAACCCCAAGGAATATTGTAAAATTTCAAACTATCAGATTAAGGAAAAAATTTTAACAGCCAAAAAAACCATTTAAAAGAGGTCCACAATAAGGATCACCCAAGATCTGGCTGCCCTCTACATTAAAGGAAAGAAGGGCCTGGAATATGATATTCCGAAAGGCACAAGAACTTGGGATGCAGCGAATAAACTACCGTGTGAGATTTTCCCAGGGAAGAAGATGGAGTTTAATGAAACAAATGAATTCCATTTGTTTTAAGAAAAACCAGAACTAAAACAAAAATTTGATTCCAAAAAAACTCAAGAGATGCAGAAAAAGGTAAAAATAACTTTGAGAATTGTATTTCTGTTGTGGATATACAAAAAAAATACATGTAAAATTTGATAGTACTGATATAACATAAAAAGGGAAGTAGATAGGAAAAGGGATACAAATAAGGTGGGAAGGAGGGATAAAAAAGAGGGCCACTCCCAAAAGAGGCTAAGGAAACTTATCATATCTGAGGGAATTTGAGAGGGGAGGAAAAGTGAATCTTACTTCATCAGAGTTGGCTCAAAGGAAAAAATTGACATTTGTTTTAGAGAAAATTCTCTCCCCATTAAAAACGGGGAGAGGAAAAGGAAAAGAAAAAAGAATAAAGGAAGGAAGGGGAAAGACCAAAGGGGGGGGGAGGGATTATAAAGAGGATAAGATCGGGTACAAGGGGGAACATGTTTAAAAAGGGGGAAAGAGGGTTGGGGAGGCAAGAATAAGAAAGCACAATCTGGGGTTATTAGGATGGCAGGAAAACAGATTTAGTAATTCTAACCGAAATGTGAATGGGATGAACTCCCCATAAAGAGGAGGCAGAAGAGACTGGATAAAACAAACCCTACAAATGTTGTTTACAAGAAACACAAAAGAGGGGAACATAAGAAAGGTAAAATGACCCAAAATATGCTTCAGGTGAAGTCAAAAAAAGTAGGGGTAGCCATCCTTTCTCAATCCAAAAGTAAAATTGATCTAATAAAAAGATAAAGGAAAACTACATCCCAAAGGGAGATAAAAAACGAAGCAATATCAATATTAAAACATATATGCACCAAGTGGTATGGACCAGCTTCCTAAAGGAGAAGTTAAGAGAGTTGCAAGAAGAAATAGACAAAAAACTGTAATAGTAGGAGATCCAACCTTGCACCTCAGAATTAGACAAATCAAAACCACAAAACAAATAAGAAAGAAATTAAAGGTAAATAGAATATTAGAAAAATTAAGGGTTGGATCTTGGAGAAAATTGAATGGAGAAGAAGAGAATATACTTTCCCAGCATTCATGGAACCTATTCAAAAATTGACCAATATTAGGACATAAAGACCCAAATTAAAATGCAAGAAAGCAGAAATAGTAAATGCTTTCTTTCAGATCATGAGCAATAAAAAACTACATTCAAAAAAAGAAAAGACCAAAAAGTAATTGAAACAAAAATCCATCTTAAAGAATGATTGGGTGAAGCAGCAAATTAAGATACAATTAATAACACTCAAGATAAAATGATGAGACATCATACCAAAATTTGTGGGATGCAGCCAAAGTGGTAATAAGAGGGAATTTTATATCCTTAGAGGCTTACTAAAAAACAAGAAAGAAAAGATTAATGAATTGGGGCTTCAACTAAAAAAATAAAAAGACCAAATTAAAACCCCCAATAAATACTAAATTGGAAATTTAAAATTAAAAGGAGAAATTAAAAAAATTGAAAGTAAAAAAAACATTGAAATAATTAATAAAACTAAGAGTTGGTTTATGAAAAGCCAATAAAATAGATAAGCCTTTAGTAAATCTGATTAGAAAAAAGGAGGGAGGAAATGAAATTAGTAGTCTTAAAATGAAAAGGGAGAACTTTCCAAATGAAGAGGAAATTAGAGAAAAATTAAATTTTGCTCAACTTTATGCCAATAAATTTGATAACCCAAGTGGAAATGGATGACTACCCAAAAAAATACAGACTCCCAGACTAAAGAGGAAGAAGTAAATTGGTTTTGAATAGTCCCATTTAGAAAAAAGAAATAGAACAGGAAAAACAACTCCCAAGAAAAAAATCCCAGGACCAGATGGATTTACATGTGAATTTTACCAAACATTTAAAGAAAATTGGCCCCAATGCTTATATAAATTATTTGATTAGGGAATGAAGGAGTCCACCAAATTCCCTTCTATACCAGACATGGTACTGATACCTAAACCAGGTAGGGAAACAGAGAAAGAAAATTTAGACCAATCTCCCAATAATATTGATGCTAAAAATCTTAAATAAGATATTAGCAAAAAAAAGACTAAGAAAATCATCCCAAAAGATAATACACTATGATCAAGTAGGATTTATACCAGGAATGGGGGTGGTCAATATTAGAAAAACTATCAATATAATTGGCCATTAATAACCAAATTAAAAAACCAATGATTTATCTCAATAGAGAGAAAAAGCATTTGATAAAATAACATCCACCTATTAAAAAACACTTGAGAGTATAGGAATAAATGGACTTTTCCTTAAAATCAGCAGCATCATTTAAAACCACGAAGCATCATATTAATGGAGAAAATCAACCATTCCCCAATAAATCTGAGGGGTTGCCCACCATCACCGTTACATTTAATATTGTATTAGAAACGCTAGCTATAGCAATAAGAGCTGAGAAAGAGATTAAAGGAAAAGAATAGACAATAGGGCCAATTTATTTGCCGATGACATGATGGTATACTTAGAGAACCCCAGAGATTCTTGCAAAAAGTTATTAGAAATAATCCACAACTTTAGCAAAGTTGGGTTTATAAATAAACCCAAAAGTCATCAGCATTCTTATATATCACTAAAAAATCCAACAGTCAGAGTTAAAAGAGAAATTCCATTTAAAGTAACTACTGATAATATAAAATATTTAGAATCTATCTGCCAAGGGAAAATCAGAAACTTTTAAGCAAAAATTACAGACCAGCACACAAATTAAGTCTGATCTAACCAATTGAAAATATTAAATTTTGGATAGGGCGAAAATATAATAAAGATGACAATTACCTAAACTAATCTATTTATTTAGCGCCATACCAATCAGACCCCAAAAAAACTATTTTTTAATGACCTAGAAAAAAAAAACAAAGTTCAAGAAAACAAAGGTCAAGAATTTAAGGAATTAATAAAAAAAAATCAAATGATGGTGGCTTAGCTTACCAGACTAAAAACTATACTATAGAGCAGCATTACCAAAAAACTATTTGGTATTGGGAATAGATTAGTTGATCAGGGAAAGATTAGGTCAAGGGAAAAAAGTCAAAAATATAGCAACCTAGTCTTGAAAAAACCCAAAGATCCCAGCTTTGGGATAAGAACTACGTTTATAAAAGTTGGAAAAATTGGAAACAATATAGAAACTAGGATTGATCCAACAACGCCGAACCAAGATAAGGTCAAAATGGGTTCATGACCAGGCATAAAGAATGAAATTATTAATAAATTAGAGGAACATAGGATAGTTTACCCCAGACCTGGGAAGGGAAGGTTTTATGACCAAAGAGAACTAGAGATCATTACTGATCACAAAATAGAAAATTTTCCGATTATACCAAACTGAAAAGTTTTTTACAAACAAAACTAATGCAGACAAGATTAGAAGGAAGCAAAAAACTGGGAAAATATTTTTACAGTCAAAGGTTCTGATAAAGGCCCATCCAAAATATATAGAGAATTAACCTAATTTATAAAAAATCGACCCTCCAATTGAAAAATGGTCGGGATATGAAAGACAACCCTCAGATGAAGAAATTGAAACTATTTCTAGTCATATGAAAAGATGCTCCAAGTCATTATTAATCAGAGAAATGCAAATTAAGACAACTCTAAGATACTAACACCTGTCGATTGGCTAAGATGACAGGAAAAAAATGATGATTGTTGAGGGATTGGGAAAACTGGGACACTGATTCATTGTTGGTGGAGGTGAACGAACCAACCATTTTGGAGAAGTTTAACTATGCTCAAAAAAAGATAAACGTAACCCTTTATCCAGCAGTGTTACTACTGGGATTATATCCAAAAGAGATTATAAAGAAGGGAAAGGACCATTGGCACGAATGTTGTGGCAGCCCTTTTGTAGTGGTAGAACTGAAACCAAGGATGTCCACAGTTGGGAGAATCTGAATAAATTGTGGTTATGAAAATTATGGAATAATGTTCAAGAAAACCAGCAGGATGATTTGAAAGGCCTGGAGAAATTAAGAACTGATGCTAATGAAATGAGCAGGACCAGGAGATCATTATATACTTCAACAAAACTAGATGATGACCAGTCCGATGGACAGGCCATCCCCAGCAACGAGATCAACCAAATCATTTCAATGGAGCAGTAATGAACTGAACTAGCTATACCCGAAAAAGAACTCGGGAGATGACTAAAACCATTACATTGAATTCCTAGTCCCTATATTTATGCACACCTGCATTTTATTTCCCTTCACAAGCTAATTGTACAATAATTCAGAGTCTGATTCTTTTGTACAGCAAAATAATGTTTTGGTCATGTATACTTATTGTGTATCTAAGTTATATTTTAATATATTTCATCTATGGCATCCTGCCATTTAGGGAGGGGTGGGGGGAAGAGGGAAAATTGGAACAAGAGGTTTGGCAATTAAGCTGTAAAGTTACCCATGTATATATCCTGTAAATTAAATTTAAAATAAAAAAAAAAAAAAAAAAAAAAAAAAAAAAAGAAATAATCCACAACTTTAGAAAGGTTGGTTATAAAAAACCCACATGAGTCATCAGCATTTTATATATCACAACAAAATCCAACAGTCAGAGTTAGAAAGAGAAATTCCATTTAAAGTAACTACTGATAATAAAAATATTTAGGAATCTATCTGCCAAGGGAAAACGAAACTTTAGAGCAAAATTACAGTTTTCACACAAATTAAGCTGATCTATCCAATTAAAATATTAAATGCTCTTTTGGATAGGGCGAGAAATATAATAAAGATGACAAATTAACTAAACTAATCTATTTTTTAGGGCTTACCAACGACTCCCAAAAAACTATTTTAATGACCTCGAAAAAAGTAAAAAACAAAATTCATATAGGGGAAAAGGTCAAGAATTTCAAGGAAATTAATAAAAAAAAATCAAATGAAGGTGGCTTAGCTGTACCAATCTAAAAATTAAGAGCAGCAGTTACCAAAACCATTTTATTGGCTAAGGAATAGATTAGTTCATCAGTGGAATAGGTTAGGGAAGGGATAAAACAGTCAACAAATATAGCAACTAGTCGAAAACCCAAAGACCCCAGCTTTTGGGTAAGAACTTACTGTTTGATAAAAAATTGCTGGGAATATTGGAAACTAATATGGCAGAAACTAGGCATTGATCCAACTTAACACCGTACACCAAGATAAAGTCAAATGGGTTCATGACCTAGGTAAAAGAATGAAATTTTTAATAAATTAGAGGAACACAAGAGAGTTTACCCATCAGACCTGTGGAAGGGGGACTTATGACCAAAGAACTGGCCAACTGATCACAAAATAGAAAAAATTTTGATTATACTAAACTGAAAAGGCAAAACAAAACTAATGCAGACAAGATTAGAAGGGAAGAAAAACGGGAAAATATTTTTACAGTCAAAGGTTCTGATAAAGGCCTTTATTTCCAAAATATATAATTAACTCTAATTTAAAAAATCAAGCCTGTCCAATTGAAAAATGGTCAAAGGAATAAACAGACAATTCTGATGAAGAAATTGAAACTATTTCTAGTCATATGAAAAAGATGCTCCAAGTCATTATTAATCAGAGAAACAAACAAGACAATTTAAGATACCACACACCGTGATTCTAAGATGACAGGAAAAATAATGATGATTTTGCGGGGATATGGGAAAACGGGACAAGCATTTGGAGAGAATCCAAATATGTTCATAACAAATATTGATACATTAGCTCTCCTTGGGTTAATCCTTGCTGCAACTGGAAAATCAGCCCAGTGTGTTCTGCATCCATGACTACCTTCAGCCATAGAGGGCCCTACTCCTGTATAAGCATTGGTGAACGAATCCAAGCATTTTGGAAAGTAGTTTGGAACTATGCTCAAAAAGTTATCAAACTGTGCATTCCCTTTGATCCAGCAGGTTACTACTGGGATTATATCCCAAAGAGATTATAAAGAAGGGAAAGGGACCTGTTTGTGCACGAATGTTTGTGGGCCCTTTGTCGTGGTTAGAAACTGGAAACTGAATGGATGTCCACGTTGGAGAATGGCTGAATAAATTTGGTATATGAATATTATGGAATATTATTGTTCTTTAAGAAATGACCAAAGGATGATTTCAGAAAGGCCTGAGAGATTACCGAACTGATGTTGGGAAATGAGAAACCAGGAGACTGAATACTTTCGCAACAATACTATGATGAACAGTTCTGATGGACCGGCCCCTCAGCAACGAGATCAACCGAATCATTTCCAATGGAGCAGAATGAACTGAACAGCATGCCCAGAGAAAGAACTCTGGGAGATGACTAAAAACCATTACATTGAATTCCCAATCCCTATATTTATAACCTGCATTTTGATTTCCTTCAAAGCTAACTGTACAATATTTAAGTCTGATTCTTTTTACAAAAATAAGTTTTGGTCATGTATACTTATTGTGTTTCTAATTTATATTTTAATGTATTTAACATCTACTGGTCATCCTGCCATCTAGGGGAGTGGTTGGGGAGTAAGAGGGAAAAATGGAACAAGAGGTTTGGCAATTGTTAATGCTGTAAAGTTACCCATGCATATAACCTGTAAATAAAAGGCTATTAAATTAAAAAAAAAAAAAAAAAAGCAAATTTTGTCTGTCATCCTATGCTTCCTGGATCACTTTCAAATTACTTTTTCCTCTTGCATACTTTTGATGCAATAGGAACTATGACCCCCTGATTTTTTTTTTTGGGGGGGGACAAGGCTTGTAATGACAGAGAAACTGAGGCAAGATAGAGATTAGAGAACAATTTAATATTTTATTTGAAAGGGAGATTTACTGGGACCAAATGGATCCATGGTTTGGTCCTAGGGGCTGAATGGTATTGTTCCAAGAACCACAGCAAATGTTGGATACAAGATTTTTTATAGAGTAACAAGAATGATGACATAATGGGGGAGGTACCTGAGAGGGTCCTCATATTCTAATGATGTCTAAAATGGTTAAAGACCTTTATCCCATCAAACATTAAGAGGGAATGATTATAGCCTAAAGTCTAAGATATAAGATCTTTATCCTATCAAACATTAAGAGGGAATAGGTATAATCTGAGGCAGAGTAACTGAATAGGACAATTAGGGAAGCTGTGTCAGGACATTAAAAGGGAACTGTGGCATAACAACCTGGGTGGGAAAACCCCTAAACCTCAGTCCTTCCAAATTTTTGGAAGCATCCCCACCCTCACACTTGATTCCTAGGAGACATTCCCACAATAATCCCCACCTACAATTCATTTGGAAATCTTAGCCTGGGGCTTAATTACCATCCATTATTGATCTGTATATTAGTTCCTCAATTCATCTAGAGATAGCTCCCTAGTCTTTGGTCACAAAAACCTAAATATAATCAACAGTATCCCAATTTTCATTTTGAACCAGACCATTGAGTGGCTACTCTGTATAAATAAACACATTTTTTTCTTTTTTTTTTTTAAAAACCCCACCTGAGATTGGGGAAAAATTTTACAAAAACCTGCAAACAGCGACCCATTTATTAGTTATCTCATCCCTGTTTTCTTACCCCTCAACACTTTCCAATGTAAATTTGCTGATAATCTGTCAGCCTTATGCAAGTCTCTAGTTAGGCCTTCTGTTTGGTCTCAAGAGCTTAAAAATGCCTCCCCTTTCCTCCCCCTCCTGGTGTTCACATATTAAAATCTGAAGAATGATATTTTATAATTCCATTCTGTCTGTATGGAACATTAGTTTAACATGACCTTCCTGATGTGATTATGCTATCTAATGGAAATGAGGGGAAGGAAGGAAAATCATTTACATATATAGCTCCTGTTTTGCTCCAGGCACCATGCTAAGTGTTCTACAAATTGCAAATTAAGTTCTGTTATCATCCTTATTTTATTGAGGAAATTGAGACAAAGATTAAGTGACTTGTTCAAGGTCATATAGCTATGAAGATTCTCAGGCTGAGTTTGAACTTAGATCTTCACAACTTCAGGCCCAGAATTCTATCCACTATCACCCCCAGGTGCTTCTAAATGCAGTAGCAGCAGTTTATGTTTTAGTGTTTGTCAGGAGTCAATATACTTTGAAAATGATTTCCTATCTTTCTTTCCTCCTTCTAATATTTCTTGCATTGACTTTGTTTGTATAAATCTCTTAATTTAATGTAATTAAATTATATATTTTGCATTTCATTATGTTCTCTATCCTTTGATCATAAAATCTTCCCTTCTCCATAGATCTATTCCTTGCTCTTCTAATTTTCTTATTGTATCACTCTTAGTGTCTAAGTAATATACCCATTTTGACATTTTCTTGATATACTATGTGAAATGTTGGTCTTAGCCTAATTTCTGCCACTTTATTTCCTAGTTTTCTAGCAGTTTTCCTCAAATAATGAGTTTTTATCCCAGAAGTTAGTCTTTTAGTTTATCAAATAGGAGATTATTATAATTATTTACTACTGTGTTATGTACTAATTTATTCCACTGATCTACCACTCTATTTCCTAGTATCTAATAGTTTTAATGATTGCTACTTGACAATATAGTTTTAGATATGGCATTAGTAGGTCACCTTCCTTTCTATTTCTTTACATTAAGTTCCTTGATAGTCTTGATCTTTTGTATTTTCAAATGAATTCTGTCATTATTTTTTCTAGCTATCTAAAGTATTTTTATAGTTTGTTATAGAACTGAAGAAGTAAATTAATTTAGGTATTGTTATCTATTTTATTATATTACCTCTGCTTTCTTATTATTAATTGATATTTTTAAAGATTGTTAAAGTTGGGCGGAGCCAAGATGGCGGAGAAGTCACACGCGACTTTCTAAGCTCTTCTCTTACCCTCTTTATCAATATTATATCGAGCCTCAAAAATAGTCTTGACTGCTACAATTCGTAAAGATAAGAAGTAGAACAACTCACCGGCCGAAGAAAATCTGCAGTCTCGCCAAAAAAGGTTGGTTCTGGGGCCAGGGGGGAGATCGGCACAGACGGGGAGAGAAATTAGGTTCCGAGGAGAGTCTCAAACCGAGGGTGAAGGCACAGATCTCAGCACAAGCGCGCAGCCCCAACCCGCAGTACGGGGCTTCTCCTTGGGGCAGTTGTGATCCTGCAGGGCAGGAGGATGCAGCCTGGGTTAGCCTCCAATCTGAGCAGTGGGGAGCTGGGCTTGGGGCCATAGAGCTTTTCCAGGGCCGATTTGCATCAGGCAGAGACCCTAGGCAGAGTTTGTGGAGGTCTGCATTCTGCAGTCACCTGCTAATACTCACAGTCCCAAAAGAGGCTCCGGCCTGGGGCGGTGACACTTTCACCACTTAGTCTCTAGCCGAGGGCAATCGATAATCCACTCAGCCCTACTAAGCAGTTTGATAGCTTGGCCAGTGCTGAATCCACTTCCTGTTGGGGGAAGGGAAAACTCTCACCCAGAGCACTCCCATACCTAGGAGCCAGAAATTGGTTTACATCTTTCCCTGCCCTGCAGAGGAAGCTGGTAACCCCCTTGCCTAGGAGACCTACCCTAAAGGCTTTAAAACATGAATAAAAAGATGAAAAGAACAATCGACAGCTTCTATGCAGAAAAAGAGCAGGTCAGCAAACCTGAAGAGACCTCAAACAGCAAAAATGCATCAGACTGTCCTCCTTACATAATGCTCTCATAGAAGAGACCATTAAAAGTCTCAAAAGAGAGTTAGAAGATAAATGGGGAAAGGAAAGAGAAGCCTTACAAGAGAGCAACAACTTCCTGAAATACGAATTGGAAAAAGTAAAAAAATCTCAGGAAAGTAAGAATTGTGAATTGGAAAAAATAAAGAATTCACTAGAAAGTAGGATTTGTGAATTGGAAAAGACAAAGAATTCGCAAGAAAGTAGGATCTGTGAATTGGAAAAGAAAATAATTCACTAAAAAAAAAATTAGTGAAATGGAAAAAATTCCACAGACCAAAACAATACATTCAAAAACTCAATTGACATATACAGAAAGAAGTAAAAAAGCTATTGAAGAAAATAATTCTTTAAAAATTAGAACTGAACAAATTGAAACTAATGATTCATTGAGACAGCAAGAATCAGTCAAGCAAAAACAAAAATGACAAACTGGAAAAAACCACGAATTATCTACTCACAAAAACGACAGACTTGGAAAATAGATCTAGGAGAGATAATCTGAGGATTATTGGACTTTCGAAAACTATGATGAAAAAAGAGCCTAGATACTATTTTACAAGAAATCATCAAAGAGAACTGCCCAGATGTAATAGAATCAGAAGGTAAAATAGGCAATGAAAGAATTCATCGAACACCTTCTGAAAGAAACCCTAAAATAAAAACCCCAAGGAATATTGTGGCAAAATTTCAGAACTATCAGATTAAGGAAAAATTTTACAAGCAGCCAAAAAAAAACCATTTAAATACCGAGGTGCCACAATAAGGATCACCCAAGATCTGGCTGCCTCTACATTAAAGCAAAGAAGGGCCTGGAATATGATATTCCGAAAGGCACAAGAACTTGAGATGCAGCCAAGAATAAACTACCCAGCTAAGCTGAGCATTTTCTTCCCGGGAAGAAGATAGACATTTAATGAAACAAATGAATTCCATTTGTTTCTGAAGAAAAAACCAGAACTAAACAAAAAATTTGATCTCCAAGAATAGAACTCAAGAGATGCAGAAAAGGTAAAAATAACTCTTGAGAATTGTATTTCTGTTATGGATATACAAAAAGAATACATGTATAATTTGATTGTACTGATATAACATAAAAAAGGGAAGTAGATATGGAAAAGGGATGATGGCAGAATAAGGTGGGAAGGAGGGATAAAAGAGGGAAACCACATCCCACAAAGAGGCTAAGGAAACTTATCATATCTGAGGGAATTTAGAGAGGGGAGGAACATTGTGTGAATCTTACTCTCATCAGAGTTGGCTCAAAGAAAAATAATTGACATTTGTTTTAGAGAAAATTCTCTCGCCTCATTAAAAACGGGGAGAGGAAAAGGGAAAAGAAAAGAGTAATAAGGGAAGTAAGGGGAAAGACTCAAAGGGGGAGAGGAGGGATTATAAAGAGGATAAGTATCGTGATACAAGAGGGGTCATAAGTTTAAAAGGGGGAAAGAGGGTTGGGGGAGGCAAGAATAAGTAAAGCACAATTTGGGGTTATTAGGATGGCAGGAAATACAGATTTAGTAATTCTAACCGTAAATGTAAATGGGATGAACTCCCCCATAAAGAGGAGGCAGATAGCAGACTGGATCAAAAGTCAGAACCCTACAATATGTTGTTTACAAGAAACACATCTAAAGCAGGGGGATGCATATAGAGTAAAAGTAAAAGGCTGGAGCAAAATCTATTATGCTTCAGGTGAAGTCAAAAAAGCAGGGGTAGCCATCCTTATCTCAGATCAAGCAAAAGTAAAAATTGATCTAATTAAAACAGATAAGGAAGGTAACTACATCCTGCTAAAGGGTAGCATAAACAACGAAGCAATATCAATATTAAACATATATGCACCAAGTGGTATGGCACTCAACTTCCTAAAGGAGAAGTTAAGAGAGTTGCAAGAAGAAATAGACAACAAAACTGTAATAGTAGGAGATCTCAACCTTGCACTCTCAGAATTAGGCAAATCAAACCACAAAACAAATAAGAAAGAAATTAAAGAAGTAAATAGAATATTAGAAAATTTAGGTATATTGGATCTTTGGAGAAAATTGAATGGAGATAGAAGGGAATATACTTTCTTCTCAGCAGTTCATGGAACCTATTCAAAAATTGACCATATATTAGGACATAAAGACCTCAAAATTAAATGCAAGAAAGCAGAAATAGTAAATGCTTTCTTTTCAGATCATGATGCAATAAAAACTACATTCAACAAAAAGTTAGGGGGAAATAGACCAAAAAGTAATTGGAAACTAAACAATCTCATTTAAAAAATGATTGGGTGAAGCAGCAAATTATAGATACAATTAATAATTTCACTCAAGATAATGACAATGATGAGACATCATACCAAAATTTGTGGGATGCAGCCAAAGCGGTAATAAGAGGGAATTTTATAACCTTAGAGGCTTACTTGAATAAAACAGAGAAAGAAAAGATTAATGAATTGGGCTTGCAACTAAAAAACTAAAAAAAGACCAAATTAAAACCCCAATCAAATACTAAATTGGAAATTCTAAAATTATAAGGAGAAATTAAAATATTGAAAGTAAAAAACTATTGAACTAATTAATAAAACTAAGAGTTGGTTCTATGAAAAGCCAATAAAATAGATAAGCCTTTGGTAAATCTGATTAGAAAAAGGAGGGAGGAAAATGAAATTAGTAGTCTTAAAATGAAAAGGGAGAACTTTCCACCAATGAAGAGGAAATTAGAGAAATAATAAGGAATTATTTTGCTCAACTTTATGCCAATAAATTTGATAACCTAAGTGAAATGGATGACTACCTCCAAAAATACAGACTTCCCAGACTAACAGAGGAAGAAGTAAATTGTTGAATAGTCCCATTTCAGAAAAAGAAATAGAACAGGCAATTAAACAACTCCCTAAGAAAAAATCCCCAGGACCAGATGGATTTACATGTGAATTTTACCAAACATTTAAAGAACAATTGGCCCCAATGCTATATAAATTATTTGATAAAATAGGGAATGAAGGAGTCCTACCAAATTCCTTCTATGACACAGACATGGTACTGATACCTAAACCAGGTAGGCTGAAAACAGAGAAAGAAAATTATAGACCAATCTCCCTAATGAATATTGATGCTAAAATCTTAAATAAGATATTAGCAAAAGACTACAGAAAATCATCTCCAAGATAATACACTATGATCAAGTAGGATTTATACCAGGAATGCAGGGCTGGTTCAATATTAGGAAAACTATCAATATAATTGGCCATGTTAATAACCAAATTAACAAAAACCATATGATCATCTCAATAGATGCAGAAAAAGCATTTGATATAATCCAACATCCATTCCTATTAAAAACACTTGAGAGTATAGGAATAAATGGACTTTTCCTTAAAATAATCAGCAGCATCTATTTAAAACCATCAGTAAGCATCATATGTAATGGAGACAAACTGCAACCATTCCCAATAAGATCTGGAGTGAAACAAGGTTGCCCACTATCACCGTTACTATTTAATATTGTATTAGAAACGCTAGCTATAGCAATATGAGCTGAGAAAGAGATTAAAGGAATAAGAATAGGCAATGAGGAAGCCAAATTATCACTCTTTGCTGATGACATGATGGTATACTTAGAGAACCCCAGAGATTCTGCTAAAAAGTTATTAGAAATAATCCACAACTTTAGCAAAGTTGCTGGTTATAAAATAAACCCACATAAGTCATCAGCATTCTTATATATCACTAACAAAACCAACAGTCAGAGTTACAAAGAGAAATTCCATTTAAAGTAACTACTGATAATATAAAATATTTAGGAATCTATCTGCCAAGGGAAAATCAGAAACTTTATGAGCAAAATTACAGACCACTTTTCACACAAATTAAGTCTGATCTAACCAATTGGAAAAATATTAAATGCTCTTGGATAGGGCTAGCAAATATAATAAAGATGACAATATTACCTAAACTAATCTATTTATTTAGCGCTATACCAATCAGACTCCCAAAAAACTATTTTAATGACCTCGAAAAAGTAACAACAAAATTCATATGGAGGGGCAAAAGGTCAAGAATTTCAAGGAAATTAATAAAAAGAAAATCAAATGAAGGTGGCTTAGCTGTACCAGATCTAAAATTTATTATAGAGCAGCAGTTACCAAAACTATTTGGTATTGGCTAAGGAATAGATTAGTTGATCAGTGGAGTAGATTAGGTTCAAGGGATAAAACAGTCAACAAATATAGCAACCTAGTCTTTGACAAACCCAAAGATCCCAGCTTTTGGGATAAGAACTTACTGTTTGATAAAAATTGCTGGGAAAATTGGAAACTAATATGGCAGAAACTAGGCATTGATCCATACTTAACACCGTACACCAAGATAAGGTCAAAATGGGTTCATGACCTAGGCATAAAGAATGAAATTATTAATAAATTAGAGGAACATAGGATAGTTTACCTCTCAGATCTGTGGAAGGGAAGGTCTTTATGACCAAAGCAGAACTAGAGATCATTACTGATCACAAAATAGAAAATTTCGATTATACCAAACTGAAAAGTTTTTGTACAAACAAAACTAATGCAGACAAGATTAGAAGGGAAGCAATAAACTGGGAAAATATTTTTACAGTCAAAGGTTCTGATAAAGGCCTCATTTCCAAAATATATAGAGAATTAACTCTAATTTATAAAAATCAAGCCATTCTCCAATTGAAAAATGGTCAAAGGATATGAACAGACAATTCTCAGATGAAGAAATTGAAACTATTTCTAGTCATATGAAAAGATGCTCCAAGTCATTATTAATCAGAGAAATGCAAATTAAGACAACTCTAAGATACCACTACACACCTGTCAGATTGGCTAAGATGACAGGAAAAATAATGATGATTGTTGGAGGGGATGTGGGAAAACTGGGACATTGATTCATTGTTGGTGGAGTTGTGAACGAATCCAACCATTTTGGAGAGTAGTTTGGATCTATGCTCAAAAGTTATCAAACTGTGTCATACCCTTTGATCCAGCAGTGTTACTACTGGATTATATCCCAAAGAGATTATAAAGAAGGAAAGGGACCTGTATGTACACGAATGTTTGTGGCAGCCCTTTTGTAGTGGCTAGAAACTGGAAACTGAATGGATGTCCATCAGTTGGAGAATGGCTGAATAAATTGTGGTATATGAAAATTATGGAATATTACTGTTCTGTAAGAAATGACCAACAGGATGATTTCAGAAAGGCCTGAGAGACTTACACGAACTGATGCTGAGTGAAATGAGCAGGACCAGGAGATCATTATATACTTCTACAACAATACTAGATGATGACCAGTTCTGATGGATCAGGCCATCCTCAGCAACGAGATCAACCAAATCATTTCTAATGGAGCAGTAATGAACTGAACTAGCTATGCCCAGAAAAAGAACTCTGGGAGATGACTAAAACCATTACATTGAATTCCCAATCCCTATAGTTATGCACACCTGCATTTTTTATTTCCTTCACAAGCTAATTGTACAATAATTCAGAGTCTGATTCTTTTTGTACAGCAAAATAATGTTTTGGTCATGTATACTTATTGTGTATCTAAGTTATATTTTAATATATTTTAACATCTACTGGTCATCCTGACATTTAGGGAGGGGTTGGGGGTAAGAGCTGAAAAATTGGAACAAGAGGTTTGGCAATTGTTAATGCTGTAAAGTTACCCATGTATATATCCTGTAAATAAAAGGCTATTAAATAAAAAAAATTAAAAAAAAAAAAAAGATTGTTAAAATTTCCTATATTTGCGTGGAAAAGTATTTTGTAATTATTTTCATATAATAGGTTTTTCTTGGCAGGTAGACACCCAACTATTTTATATGGTCTAGAGTTTTTTTAAATGGAACTTCTCTTTTTATTTCCTGCTGCTCATCTTTGTTGATAATTGTTATGGGAGCAACCCACTAGTGGCTGCTGGAGATCTCATTCTGATCTCTTCATATGAGAGGATGATAATGATACAAGGAGGAAGTTGCATTCTTTGTATCTCTTTCCTCTTCCCTCTTGCCTCGAGTTTATTTCATTCCCAATTCACAAGCAACATCTGCATCAGGAAAGGCTAATTTGCAGTTCCTTCGTTGTATTATGATTCACAGCTGTGGGGGCTTTCAGAAAATCAATTTACTCCTTAACCCTTAGGCATAGTCCTTAACAGATAAGTAGAAATGGCAATGGTTTATGCATATATATATCCTGCAAGTTTCGCAAAGTTATTAATTATTTCAAATAATTTTGGTTTTGATTGATTCTTTAGAATTCTCTATACCATCATGTCATATGCAAAGAATGATAATGATAATTTTATCTCCTCACTCTCCATTCTAATTCCTTCAATTTATTTTTTCTTCTCTTATTATGAAAGCTACCATTGACAGCACAATATGAAATAGTTGAAACAATCCACTGATTACCTTTAGAACTACAAAGTTAAGGGGAAAATATTAAAAGCAGCCAGAAAAAAGCAATTTAAAATTTAACACATGATTTAGCAACTTTTACATTAAAGAATGTGAGGACTTGGAATATAATATCTGGAGGGCAAAGGAGTTAGAATAACAACCAAGGATCATTTGCCTTGTAGAAAAAAATGACTCTTCAATGAAATAGAGGATTTTCAAGTATTCTTGAGGAAAAGACTGGAGATGAATAGAAATTTTAACTTTCAAATGCAAGTCATAAGCATAAGAAGGTAAACAGGAAAGGGAAACCATAAGGGATTTAATAAAGAAAAAACCTTTTATATTTCTTGATGGAAATATCATACTTGTGTCTCATAAGAATTTTCTCATTGTTAGGGGAATTAGAAGGAATATATATGGACAAAAGACACAGATAGGAGTTGAATATAAAAGGATGATATCTACCCCCCCCAAACAACAACAACAACAACAACAACAACAACAACAACAACAAACTAAGAGATAACAGAGAAATGCATTGGGAGAAATAGAAAGGCAGAAGATAATGGGGTAAATTATCTCACATAAAAAAGGCAAGAAAACGTTTTACAGTGGAGGGGAAGATGGGAGAATTAAGATGGAGTAAGTGAACCTTAATTTCATCAGAATTGGCTCAAAGAGGGAAAACATTGGGTAAAGAAATCTCTCTTGCTCTATAGGAAAGTAAGAAGGGTAAGGACTAAAAGAAGGGAAGGTAAACTGGAGAAGAAAATAATCAGAAGCAATGAACTTTTAAGAAGGAAAAACTTGAAGAGGGAAACTGATAAATTGTGGGGATGGGGGTGGAATAGGATGAAAGGAAATACAGTTGGCAATAGTAACTGAGAAAAAATGAAGCAAATTTCTCTTATAGAGGCCTCATTTATCAAAAATATAGAGAACTGAGCCAAATTTATAAAAGTACCATCTCCAGTTGACAAATGATATAAAATGTAAAAAGTTTTCAAATGAAATAATCAAAGTTACCTAGATCTATGTAAAAATGCTCTAACTTACTATTGACTGGAGAAATACAAATTAAAACAATTCTGGAGTACTACCTCATAGTCATTAAATTGAACAGAAAAAAGAAAATCACAAATATTGGATGGGTTGTTGGAAAAATGAGACACTAGTGCATTATTTGTGGAGCTGTGAACTGATTCAACCACTATGTAGATCAATTTGAAACAATGTCCAAAAAAGCTATAAAACCTGCAAAACCCAATTCATCATTTCTTATAGCAAAATAATATTTCATCTCAATCATATATTATAAACTTGTTCAGTCATTCCCTAATTGATTGGCTTCTCCTCAATTTCCAATTCTTTGGCACTACTATAAAAACAACTATATTTTTGGACATATAGCCCTTTTTCTTATTGTTTATCACTTTGGAATACACATCTAGTAGTAGTAGTAGTAATAGGTCAAAACCATAGGCATGGTTTTGTAGCCCTTTGAGAAAAGCTCCGAATTGTTTTACAGAATGGCTAAATCAGTTCACGTGTCTACCAACATGCATGAGTATCTAAGTTTTCCCACATTCTCTCCAATATTCTTTATGTTCCTTTTCTGTCATATTAATCAAATTGTTAGATGTGATCTAGTACTTCAAATTTGTTTTCATTTTTGCTTATCTCATCAGTAGTGATTTAGATTTTTTCAAAAGACTATAATCTGAAAACTACTTGTTCAAGTCATTTTTGTTTTGTAAATTTGACTTGGCTCTCTATTTTTGTTTGTTTGTAAAACATTATTTTAATAATGTAAATTTTTTTATTTATTTGTTTAATTTATTTTTATTATTTATTTTATTGATGTTATTCATATTAACATGATTTATTATTTTAAATTAATTAATAATTATGGTGAAAATTGATAGATACTACTGACATAAACAAAAGCTTTTTGGAGTTCTGATTTATAAAAATGCAAACGGTCCTGAGATTTAAAAATTTGTGAACAGCTGGAGTAGAAAAAGAAAGAGAAGGGAATATACATTGATATAGTCAATATGTGCTACTATATGATCCTAGACAAGTCACTCAATTCTGCTTGTCTTAGTTTCCTCATCTGCAAAATTAACTGGAGCAGGAAATAGCGAACCATTTCAATATCTTGGCCAAGAAACCTCCAAATGGGGTCACAAAGAGTCAGAAATGACTGAATAAAATCCATCACCATTATATGCTAGACAATACAAAGCACTTTTTACAAATGTAATCTCATTTGAATCTTACAATTACCCTGGAAGGTAAATGCTGTTACTATCCTCATTTTATAATTGGGTATCAGTTCTCTATTTTGAAAAATGAGGCTTCCTTTGTATTATTCTCCACTATAAAAAGTCTTTTATTGCTCTTTTATGTGAAATTGTTTATTTCTTTCTACCTTGTCCTTCCCCCTTCTATGAATTCTTGCTAAACAAACAAATATCTTTAATTTTTATGATGTCTATGTATTTCCCTCCATCCTATTCTCTCCCCTGTTTATTTTACTCTCTCTTCTTTCACCCTATCTATAATCAAAAGTGTTTTCATTTTGGCTACCACCTCCCACATTTTGCCTTCCCTTCTGTCAACCACTTTTTCTTATGGTGGGGGATTTCCTTCTACTCTCCTGTAGTGGAATAAAGATTTTTATAGCTAACTGAGTTTATTTATTTATTTATTTATTTTTGTCTTTGAAACAATTCCATGAGACTAAGGCTCACATCTTTCCCCTTCACCTCCCTCATGTTATCTTCCATTATAGAAACTCTTTTGCTCCTCTTTTATGTGAATTGATTTATTTCTTTCAATCTTATCATTGTTTCTTCCAGAAATTCTTTTTTTCTCACCCTTAATTGTTTTTTCAGATATCATATTATCATAGTCATCTCACACCCATATCCTCTATCCATGTTTATTCTAAGGACACTAATAATGAGAAAGTTCTTAGGAGTAACAAGTGTCTTTTTCCCATGTAGGGATATAAGCATTTTAACCTTTTTAAGTCTCTTGTGATTTCTCTTTCTTGTTTTCCTTTTTATGCTTTTTTTGCATCTCATATTTGAAAGTAAAATTTTTAATTCAATCTTTTCACCAGGAAGACTATAAAATTCTCTATTTCATTGAATGTTTATTTTTTCCTCTAAAGGAATTTTTTGGGGGTAATTTTAATCCTACCTTCTTTGCCATCTAGAATATCAATTTTTCAAGCCACCTTATCTTTTAAGATAGAAGCTGCTGAATCTTTTGTTTTCTTGATTCCATGATATTTGAATTGTTTCTGATGGGTTGCTATGTTTTCTCTTTGAACTTTTAGTTCTAGAATTTGGTTATTATGTTCCTGGTCATTTTCATTTGGGAATTGTCTTTAGGAGGTGATTGGTGGGTTATTTCTGTTTCTTTTTTATCCTCATATTCTAGAATGTCAGTTTTCCTTGAAATTTTTTGAAAGATTATTTTTAAGCTCTATTTTTGATCTTGGCTTTCAGATAGTCCAATAATTATTAAGTTGTCTTTCCTTGCTCCATTTTTCATATCAGTTCTTTTTTTTTAATGAGATAATTTACATTCTCAATTTTTTATTTTTTTGATTTTGTTTCCTTGTTTCCTGGTGTCTTGTGGATTAACTCCCAGTTGTCCAATTCAGATTTGGAAGAAATTATTTTCTTGAGTGAGATTTTGTACCTTTTTTCCATGTGACCAATTCTGCTTTCTAAGTTTTTTTCAGTGAATTTTTATGCTTCTTTTACTATTTCACCTATTCCTTTTTTAAGGTGTTATTTTCCTCACTATTTTTTGCCTTTTACCTAGTTGTTCACACTTTTAAATCATGATTTTCTTGTATTTGCCTAATTTCCACAATTTTATCTTCCAACATTCTCATTTGATTTTTAAAATATTTTTGGCTCTTCCAGGAATTCTTTTGGCCTGAGAAAAATTCATATTTTTCTTTGCAGAACTTTTGGCATTGTTGTTTTCTCCTCAGTGTGTATTTTAATCTTCCTTGTCACCATAGAAACTTTTTGTGATCAAGCTGTTTTTCCATATTTGCTTTTCTTCTACTCTATTTAATGAATGATAACTTTATGTCAAAGTGGACTCTGTTCCTGGTGGGCAGGTGGCTCGGTTCTAAGCTTCAGGCCTTTCTAATTGATCTTCTCACAGCTAGTTCTGGAGATCTGAAAGTTTTCAATCCTTTTGAGTTAATAAGATCTAAGGAGACATGCATTTACTATGGTTCTGGGCTATGCCCTAGACTCTGTGAAGAACCACAAGTATACTTTTTTCCAGAATTGTGACCAAGGTCCCCTCTCCCCTTGTGTCTCAAACTCTGCTGTGGTAGTGTTCCTCCTCAACCTTAGACTTTGACTAAAGACTGATATTTGTGTCCACACATGAACAAAGCAAGAAATTTCTGAACTCAGATCTAGCAAAGGGATCCCTGTGATCTCCTGACTTCTTGTCTGATCCCTTTACCAAATGTGGGCGGAGTTCTAAAAATAGTTGCTGTTCCCACCTATTTAAACTTTTCTCTTGGTTTCTGCGGCCCATTTAAACCTGACATGGTCTTTGTTATACAGTGTTTCATTTCCATCCCAGTGTAACAAATCTTTTCAGGCAATTTTTTAAATTGTTTTGGACTAAAAGCGATTTCCACCCATGCCTTTGTGGTTTCTGCTGTTCTAGAATTCATTTTGATACATTATTTAAAGTTGTTTGGAGGTGAATTTGGTAATGCCTAAGTGAGCCCCTATCTTTTTTCTTCCATCTTGGCTCTACCCTATAATGCTGCTATTTTCAATGAATTAAAAATTAACATTATATAGAGGCCTGCAAGGAGGTGCATAGGGAGTATGAGCATCCTGTAATATAGAACTAATGATTTCTATCTTCTGAGTTTAGGATGATATTTGGCATATTTTCAGTCAAGTCAGATTCTTCATTATCCCATTTGGGATTTTTTTTTTTTTTTTTTGGCAAAGACACAGAAGCAGTTTGCCACTTCCTTCTCCAGCTGATTTTGCAGATGATGAAACAGAGGCAAACAGCATTAAGTGATTTGGCCAGGATCATTGGCTTGTGGTTTCTGAGGCCAGATTTGAACTCAGGAAGATGAACCTTTCTGGCTATAGGTCCAGGATTCTATTCACTGGGCCACTCAGCTACTTGTTTGGGATATAGTAAATGCTTTTAAATTTATTCAACTTGTTAATTTACTAAAAAATCCATTTTCAAGATATCTAAAAGAAAGGAAGTTTCCAAAATAATTGAGATTACAGGCTATACTTTCTCCCTGAGGTATTAAAACAATTATTAAAGGTTATCTTGTATAATGGGACTTTAGGTCCATGAAATTATACTACCTACTCCATACCTAGTTAAAAATTGTAAATCTGAAAAACACATTCCTAGGAGAGAAAAGATTATTACCTATCTGGCTTGGCTCAAGAGTTCCCAAAAACATTCCAGTGTCGTAAAATATTATTCCTCACTTACTATCTTATGCTTAAAATTCTACCAACATAGTTTAAGTATAAAGCTTTACTTCCTCTAAAAAATGTCGTTCTTTTAAGTAGTTAAGCCCTTTTGAGTCAAGCTGTTACTTATTCCTAAAAGTTAATGAAGTCTCTAAGAAGGGGTTTTTACAATTGATAAGACAGATTTCATAAAGATATAGGCTGAATGAGGGATATCACTGAGTGGGAAAATATCCTTATGTATAAAATTTCTATATGATCATCCTAGATCATGTCCAATGGCAAATTAAGAGTCCAAACATTGTAGATGCTGTTTTACCCATTTACTTTTCTTCTCAGTAAAATGTGTGTTGTGTTCATACAATAAATATCATATACTTTACACTGAAAACATATTTCAGAAGCTGGATTGATTCTGTGTTTCATAACTTTAATTTATCTTGTGTGTATTGTTTGTGAAATATTCCTCAGGAATTCATTCTACCTTTATCAGCTGCCCTCTGCTAGAGAGACTAAGTGATTTCCTTATTCGGCCATTGTCATTCTATTCTCAGTTATCATATAATTAACAAAACTTAATTCTTGGGAATCCTGCCTGCTAAAGATATGGATGGATGATCCTATGTTTATCCCTTAGTCACAATGCACTATTTTTCTACTCTAGCTCAAAGGTCTATTTTGTATTATAAAGCCAAAGAAAGGTTAGGTGGTTATGCATATAAAGCTGAGAACTGTGCTTAGTAGCAAGCCATTTTCATTGTTACTTGGAAACCATTAAAATATTGAAATGTCTACAAAAGCAATAAAATGATCACAGGAGTATGTGGTGATATTTAATTTTTGTACAAGTTAAATATCACTGATAATTAACTGTTAGAAGTTTATTTTGAAATGACATTTTACTGGAATACCAGACCTTTACAATATAATTAAAGGTTTTCTCATTGTAATGGTGCCCTATTGCTGATGTGAAACAGCTCTTTAAAATTTTGTGTCTGCTTTATAAATTATATATAGATATATACAATCACATCCAAGCCATTTTTGAAAATGGTTGTTCTGTTATAAAATAGCCATCCCAAGATTTTTAGGAGTAACATTTTTCTCTTTTTAGAATGTCGTAATTGCTAAGGCTAAAAAACAAGAATTTGAGAAAGCAGTCTGAGCAGTGTTTGTTGGCTCTAAGCTCAAGCAGATAAACGAACATTTCATTCATTCTTAGAGAGCCTAATTAAGTGTTCTCAACAGTTGCATTTATAAGAGGATAATGCTTTGTCTTATGTACTCAAGTAGGATTCTCAGTGGGTGAACTAGGCTGACATTTACATGATAGGAAGAGAAGAATTCTCTGCTTTTCCAAAATCTTTCCCTGCAATGTTTTGGGGGAAGAAATTACTTTAGGGGAAGTAGAAATCTCACACTTTCCTCACACATTTAGAGATAAGACAAGCATCTCTCTAGAAAAGGTTGGGTTCCTAGGAAATTACTGGGTACTACTTGAAAATGAAAGGGCTAGTATATTTAGGAATGTGATAAAAAGAAAAAAAAGTTGAGATATAAGAAGAAAAATCCTTTTACTTCATGATAATACCTTTGAATAATGTTATAACCAAGATATATTGTGATTAATATCATCAAATTTAATACCAATAAACTTTTTTCCCTAAGGAAGATTCACCAGAGACCATTACACTGAGAGAGAGTATTTAAGCAGAGGTGTTGATTAAAAGCAAAAAAAGTTACTTTTTGAAGTAAAAGAGATTATTGGGGGAAAAAATATTTCTTTTAAAAATATCTGATCCTTTCTTATGACTGTTATTTTTACTATGATATTTTCACATTTTATGAATTGAGTCCAGATAAAAATAATTTTAGGACAAGTCTCTATTTTATTATTTTCTTTAATATATATATGTATATTATTATATATTCACATATCTATTTAATTTTCCATTGAATACAATACAGATTGATAAAATAGGATGTAAACTCATTTTATGTGAGTTGACTTAAAATATCTTTAAAATATTTATTTATTTAAAATTAAGTACAAAATAATAATAAAAAAAAATTAGAAATGAAGAACTGAAAAAGGAAAATAAAAACAAAACAAAACATTATGTACCTAGCAGAACATCAGGGAAAAATATATATAATAATCAATTTCAATTGTAAGATGCACATATAACCATAGAAAGTAATATATTCATTATTTTCCACTTTTTTCTTTGCTTGTTAGTAGATTTGGTCTATGTGGCATTTTTTACTTCTTTTTTCCAACTTTTTATCTCCCCACTTTCTAAAAACAGGCTACAATTACATATCTCTCTCTCTATATATATATAGACATATTTATTCACACCCCAACTCTTGTCTATCTCTCTATGCATGCACATACATATAGATACATATTTGCACATAGAATATATATTCACACACACCATTATATCCATATATGTATATGAATATACACACACATAGTTACACATACATCTGTATGCATACATATACATATATACATTGCATTTACATTATATATACACATATATACATGCATCTAAATAAATATTAATATGGCTGATATACAATACAGATTTCCGTAGGCTGAATCTTTAAATTTGACTTTGTGATTAATGATTATTAGGCCTACTTATTTTTCTAATAAATTCTACTCCTAATTCTTGTTATTGTGTTTGTGTATATCTCTTATATCCTTTTCCTCCTACTCTTCTCCTTTAGTTCAGCTCCTTAATTTGCCTTGCTATTACTTAAACTTCCCCTATCCAAGGATCCTTCCCTTATTGCTTCCCTTCTCCCTTTCCCTTTCATCTGCTTATTACATTTCCATTAATCCTCATGACTTATGCCACTCCTATTAATTTGAGCACCTGTTTCACCTTATCCTGTGCTACTCTGTTCCTCCCTCTTTAGCCCTTTCCAAACCTTTTAACACTACTCTAAATCTTTATACCCTTCTATACCCCACCTTATCCTGTTCCTCTTCCCCCTTATCTCTTTATAGATCTTGGTGGGTACTGGGATCTTTTTGAGGTGGTGATTGGTGGATTTTTTCCTATGTCTACTTTTCCCTGTTGTTCTATCACTTCAGGATAATTTTCTTTGATTATTTCTTGTAATATAGTGTCTATGTTTTTTTTTTTCTTTTGGTGACTTAAAACATCTTTAAAACAACTGCAAACAACTTATTTAGGATGACCAAAATTATATAAATTTTAATCCAACCTATCATAGAATTCTTATGCTCTTTTTGTTGAAAACTTTTGTTTTTACCTAAATAGTTTGGAACTTTTGAGTATTTTGTGGGTAATATATGTTGAAAATGGCATTAAATCATTATGAAATATACAAGAGATCCAGCGCAACAAGTTTGTATATGTTAATAGTTCATTTCTAATATATCTTAACAGTACATCTCACAAATGTTTTTAAGTATTTGTAATACAATGATTTTACATGCATTAATTTATAAAAGATAAAAAAAATTCTAATGTATAATTCTATCTATTACAGTGAATCTCAATAGAGATTCTATAGCTATTATTCCCCACCCTACCTTTTCTTGCATCATGATGATGTAACACTTCTTTGACTGTCATTCATCCAATGTACATTTCCACTTGCCAATTGGAGCTCTTGTAAGGTATCTGTTACTATTAGCTGTATTCTATGGATAACCTTATGTATCTTTCAAAACTCTAGTTTGTAAGACCCTACTGATGTGCTTCCCCTAAATAATTAACATATTGCATATCTTTAGCAAAGCAGATCTTTAGCAAAGTCAAATGACAAATCAAAAAGAGTAATTACAAATGATTCCTCAACCCCCCATCCCATGGCACATTTTCCCACAAATATACTTAGAATATAAGAGAGGAAAGAATAAGCAGGAACTCAAAGAATAATGGTAGTAAAGGAGTGTGTAGGTCATATTCATGACCAAGGCAAGATTTGACTCCTAATGAAGGGTAAATGAAATTACCACAATATGTGAAAATAAATGATATGATGATATCATATGATATGATGAAGTTGAATTTATTCCAGGAACCCACATTTGGTTCAATATTAAGAAAATAAGCAGTATGTTTTAATATTAAAATGATGAAAATCTTTAGTTTTTTTCAATATATACAGAAAAATTCTTTTGACAACATGAAACACACATTCTTGATTTTTTAATTCAAAATATAGAATTATGTGGATCTTTTAAACATATGTAAATAGTATTTATGTAAAAGCAAGAGCCAGAATTAGATGTAATGGTGATAATATGCACTTTCCAATAAGCTCAAGGATGAATTAAGGCTATTGTCACATCCATTTAATATAATATTTTAAATGCTAGATAGAAAAAATAGTCAAAAAATAAGAAATGCAATAGAAGTTTTAATTCTAAATTATCACTCTTGTAGATATTACTTAGAAAATTAGGTAAATTTTAATTGAAATAATTAGAAACTACAGGAAAGAAATAGAATATGCAATTTTCCCATTAATATTATTAATATTTCTTATATTACAAAAAGCATGGCTGGAAAAAGTAGAAATACAAAATTACATTTAAAAGAATTACAGAAAATATAAAAATTCAGAATATACTTGCCAAGACATAGGAAGCATATGAGTATAGTTATATTTTTTTTCATAAATAGAAACCAAAATAAATAAAAAAAATATTAGTTCCATATTTGAAGAACATGACAATATAATATTGTTATAGTATTCCTAAAATAATTTCATAATTCAGTGTCATATAAATCTAGCTATCAAGGCATTATTTGAGCTAGGTGAAAGAAGAAATAAATCTGAGGAGCAATTTGGAACAATGTTCACTGAACTATGCTCAATAAATTATACTCTTGATCCAGCAATGCCAGTATTAGGCCAATACTGTCAAAGAAATGAAAAAAAGAGGAAAAGTATCCATGTGTATAAAAACATTTCAGTAGCTTTCTTTCTTTCTTTCTTCCTTCCTTTCTTTTTTTTTTTTTGGTAGTGGCAAAGAACTAAAAATAATGGGGACACATCACTTGGGGAAAGGCCAAACAAAATATAGTATAGGAATTTAATGAAATGTCAATGAATTGAGCAAAGGGATAGTTTCAGATAAAAATGGAAAGACTTGTATGAATTGATGCATAATAAAATAAGCAGAACTAAAGCTTAGAAGATAATACAAAATCATAAAAGATACAAGAGACAATTTTAATTATGTAAATTGAAAAAAGTTTTTTGGTGAATAGAGAATTAGGAAATTGGAATGGAAGTTAGGAAAGTAATTGTTCATAAGTACTATGTAAATTGTTAAAAGACATAAATAAATTACTTTTGATTTGAAAGATTTGAAAAGCACAAATATCCAAATGTAAGTTTGCTTTAAATAACTGATAGTAACAGATAAATAATTAAAATAAATGAGGCTTCATTTCAATCTATGAAGATTCAGGGGGGAGAGACAAATTATTTTTAAAATTATTGTAGAAAAACAATCACATTGATGTGCTGTTAATATAGTTTAAACATTCTGAATTTCTATTTGGATTTTTGCAAGAAGAATTATTAAATGGTCATAATTTTTTATGTAGTAATTCCCCCACTGGACATAATCCCTAAGAAAGAAAAACAGAAAGAAAGAAGATAGGAGGGAAGGAAGGAAGGAAGGAAGGATGAAAAAATCTAACATATATCACATTCCAAGCTATTTATAGTAGCATTAATTTTAATAGGAAGTATTTAAATCAAAGCATGTTCTAATTGATTGAGAAGTGGTTTAAAACATCAATGATGACATAAGCAACAACATTAACAATGATAATAGTTAGGATTTGTATAGTTGCTTTAGCTCTATAGAATACTTTACAAATGTTATATCATTCAATCTTTGACAGCAGTGTGAGATAAAAATGTTACATTATTGCAATATTTTTAGGTGAAGATATTGAAGCTGAGAGCGCTCAGGGTTAAACACCTAATAAGTGACAAAGAGGATTAAAATTCTGATTTTTCTGATACAAAGCCAATACTATGCAATAATATATATTGTGTTACTTAACATATTCTAGATTATTAATTATTTTAATTTCTTCCCTTCAAAACTGCCAGCATATCTCTTTGAGAATTTGGCAATTGGAGAATGGCTTCCACTTTAAAAATAAATCTGACTCAGTTTCCTATATATTTGAGAAATGAGATCTTTGACAGAGAAACTTGCAGCAAAAAAAAAAAAAAAAAAAAAAAAAAGATTTACATCTTATAGCAGTTAGCAGTGTCTTGTTAAACTTTTCTTGAAGTTTCAGGATTTTTTTATGCTCTTAATAATCTTTACCTGCTTATCTGTAAATAAATTAAGCTAGCTATTTCTGATTGGCAGCATTCTGACATTGAGTGACTTCTCAATACCACATCACAGTGGGCAGTCACTCTACCAGAGAAGGATAAAATTAGTAAGAAAATACTCAGCGATACTGAAAAATGGAAAGCACCTCAGAAAATACTGAGGGATTCTCTTCACAATCTGCTCAGCATGATATAGCTCTGGGGATGGAAACCAAGAAGAAGGGTGACACAAAGGGGGGATTAAGACATTGCCTATCATCCCCATGACTCCTATTGGAGATGTGTCCTTGATCATACAGGAGTAAGAGATGTGCACCCTTGTTACACTGGTACCATACTTTAGGTTTTAAATCCCTCTGCCTTCTCCACTCTCCACCCCCCCCCCAAGTGATGAGTTTATCTGTGTTGTGGGGATTGCTAACATGACTATTATAATCCATGTCTCAAAGACTCTTTCCTCATTTTATTGGAGGGTTAGTGCATTTCATCCCTTTGTCCTGGTCTCTGAGATCACTAATCATTTATTAGGGCATGATTTAATCCACAATTACAAACCATATTTAATTTGATCAAAAGAAACACCTTTCTTTGTGCCTTTTGTCCCAAATACACAATACCTCTGAATGTGTCTGGTCAAAGATAGTTTGCTTTTCTCTATTAACTTCTCTTGTTCCAGATCAGCTTCACAAATACAAATCCTGAAAAAAAAAGAGTGTTAAACAAATTTAAGGAAACTTGAGTTATGTTCTATGACACCTGGTGGAGAGTGGGTCAGCAGCTGCAGTGGGACCCCACATTGGCAGCTGTTCTAATGTTCCACAGGCATCCTGCGGCCTGCCCCTCCAGGAAAGTGTAGCATCACTATATCTGTACTATTATATATATAGTGTACTATATCCTGCCCATCCTGTTCCAGCAACTGGAGGTAGTCCCAACCCCAGCTGCTTACGGACCCAAATGCAGTTATTGGGGAGTAGGCCACATGGCTGGCATCTGCTGTTCATTGTTATCAGGAACTATGCCCCATGGGAATGTCCTGGTAACAGTCCCTAAGACAAGTTGAGGAGCTAGGCAAACTCTACCCTTAGTGAACCCACCTTTATCTATTCTAGTCACATTGTAATCTTAGGCAAGTTATCTTATCTTTTTAGATCTGTAAAAAGAAAATTTCTGCTACCCACTATCCAGGGTTTTGTGAGATCAAAATAATATAATGATTGTGAAATATTTAACATAATGACTGATATACTGAGCACCATGTTATTATTATTTCTTTAACTGAATATAATTTTCCCATACCTGATAACACTAAAGTGGTTTTAAAATGTCAAAGATAATAAAATTAGTAATTTTTATATGGGCTAATTTGGACATGCAATTAATGTTATCTAAAGTTTAATGTTTATATTATTATTGCAGTACTCGATTCTCATATTCTGAAATCTGAGTGATTACTGCAGCCAAAATATTGTTAGACAAAAGAAAATTTTTATCTGGATGCTATTAGATCATAAATTGAGCTTTTTAAAATGTGTGATAAAAATAGATGTTTGAAAACTCAGATATTTAATGAGATATATTTTATTATAAAAATAATGATGAACATAATGGCAATATTTACTGTAGTAGTGAATTTTCATTGGAAAATTCTTGGATATTAAAAAAGTACATAAGGTAGTTTAAAAATATAGCTTCAACATATTAATGATTGGTCAACTATCAGGCATTTACTTTATGTCTGAATCGCCATAATATGGGCAGTTTTAATTTATAAGTAAAGGATAAATAAAATATTAAACATTAGGAAATATCAGGAAATATATTCAAGCTATAAGTTATACGTGGTGAAATTTTGATATTTGAGGTAAAATTTATTGTGTCTATAATTTACTAATGTTTTGAGCTTTTATTTACAGAGGTAATTGTCTGAATTGTCATGAAGCCAATAGTAGAAAATTTCATGTGATGCAAAGGTGGATGTCTATGTCCAGAAAAATTTTGGTGAATGACTCATGCACAGCCTAGTTATGATCCTCGTAACTCCAATCCCCCATTGTGCTATTTCCTTGGTGAAAAGGAACATTTCTAACTGGTTAATCCTGAATGTTGCATTTAAAACTCTGTGATTACATGATTGGCTGTCAGTTATGATTCATGTCTCAAATCAAATAGAGGTAAGGGAATTTTTTCCTTCTGTTATGATATATGACATTGTTTTAATTATGTCCCTCCTTTTCCTTTCCTGAAAATTCTATGATCAAAAAGTCTTCTAAGTACAATATTAAGCCTATTAAATAGTATATCGATACTGGAACATTTCTGCATTATTATCATAGAATGAAAATATGACATCTCACAATTTTTACCTATATTTATGATCAAATTATAAAATAGAATAATATCTTCCAAACGGAGAATAATTAAACAAGGTAATACAACAAAGTTGCAATGTAAAAGTTTTTTCTTTAATAAATAGCATAATAAATTTGAGAAAGCAATATTATTAGATTATTTGCTCTACAATTCTACAAAAAGTATGTAGCAGTGATAATATTCCTCTTTCTTGTTTGAATCCTGACTGACTTTTTCAGTAACATGAACCAACCATTTTCTTCAAGAACTATTTATATGACTATATGATTTGCTTCCAAAATTTTTTGATTGTGGAAATTCAGGCTTCGAATATATTTTAGCAATAAATACTTAAATTGCATTAAGTGTTTATTAATGAAGCATTAAGGATTTTACACATAAACTGCCACTGTAGCTAGGATCTTTGGACCCATAAAACAATAGGATTCTGTACTCACTTCTATATAATATGTGTCTAATCTCTTACATTGACTAGCTATTCCACTTCTTATCTAGCACCAATTTTTTTTTTTGGTGGTTAATAAATATTAATTGCAGTATTTTTATATTGTTGTATATTGTGTATACTATTGTATATTATTGTATAGTGTGTATACTATGTATAATATGTATGATTGTAGTATAAATTATAATATAATTTGAGATTTGGAATGGGTAGACCTTCTTTCTTCATATTTCTTTTTCATTGATTCCTTTGATGTTCCTGATCATTTGTTCCTCTCAATAAATTTTGATATTTTGATTTTGTACAGTTTAGTTGGTTTGGATTGGTTTGGATTTGTTTGATTGGTTTGAAACTCTTATTTTTTTTTTTTAGGATAACATTAGTTAATCTTCAGTTATTTTTCATATTTTCATTTTATGTCATCAATTTCTGAATCAATCAGTCTTTTTAACTTAAAATAATTTTTGTAAGTATGCTGTTGATGTTAAGAAATAGTTATTATCTTTATTTATTTCCATTAAATAATTACCTAAAGTCCAATATGTATATATATATATTTATTTTAAATCATTTTATTTTCAATATATATGCACACTTGTAGAACCTTGTGTAACAAATTTCTTTTCTCCCTTCTCCTTCCACTCTCCTCTAGACAGCAAGTAATTCAATAAATGTTAAATATGTACAATTCTTCTTTACGTGTTTCAACAATTATCATACTGCACAAGAAAAATCAGATCAAAAAGAAAAGAAAATGAGAAGGAAAACAAAACACAAGCAAACAACAACAAAAAAGTGAAAACACTATGTTGTGATACACATTGAGTCCCTATCATCCTCTCTTATGGTACAAATGGTTCTTTTCATTACAAGATCATTGTAACTGGCTTGAATTACCTCATGGTTGAAAAGAACCATGTTCATCAGAATTAATCATTGTATAATTTTACTTGTGCTATGTAAATGGTCTTCTGGGACTACTCACTACACTTAGCATTAATTCATCTAAATCTCTCCAGATCTTTCTAAAATCATTCTGCTGATAATTTTTTATAAAACAATAATATTCCATAATATTTATGTACTATAACTTATTTAGCCATTCTTCAGCAGATAGGTATCCACTCAGTTTCCAATTCCTTGGAACTACAAAAAAGGCTGCTGCAAACATTTTTGCACATGTGTATAATGGGCTGAGGCTTGAGTTGATGCACTGAGGTCACAAGCACGCGAGGCTAAATAGTAATTGGACTATACTCTATTAATATACATGCTTGGATAAAGAATGACCACTCGCCCACTCTCTGTGCAAGTCCTGATGTGTTGTATAGGAAATGATGATTTTAGTGGGTGGAGGCAGAGAGACAGGAAGAGAGGCTGAGAGGAATTGCAGTCTGGGGTCGATTCTGGTGGCTGCTGGTCTTGTGGCTTCTGGTCTAGCTAGCTTCTTGACTCAGCTGCTGACATTGCTATTGCCGATTCCCTTCTACCTCCTATCTTTCTTCATCTCTGTTAAGAATAAAGATTGATGATTTTCCACTAACCTGAATTCCTCACTTCGGCTGATTTTAAAATACGCAGTCATCACATATGTGGGTTGCTTTCTTTTTTTTAATGATCTCTTTAGGATACAGACCCAGTAGAGATACTACTGGATCAAAGGCTATGCTCTTTCAGCATAGCTCCATATCAGTCTCCAGAATTGGTCTTTTAGTTCACAACTCCACTAACAATGTATTAGTATTCCAGTTTTCCCACATCACCTGCAACATTTATCATTATTTTTTCTTGTCATCCTAGCCAATCTAAAATGTATTTAGTGGTACCTCAGAGTTGTCTTAATTTGCATTTCTCCAACCAATAGTTATTTCAAGCAATTTTCATATGACTAGAAATAGTTTTAATTTTTTCATCTGAAAATTTTCTGTTCATATTCTTTGACCTTTATCAATTATAGAATGACTTGTATTATTATGAGTCAATTCTCTCTACATTTAAAAAATGAGTTAATTATCAGAACTCTTGGATGTAAAAAAATTTTCCTAGTTTACTGCATCTCTTCTAATCTTGTCCACATTGGTTTTGTTTGGACAAAAACTTTTTTAGTTAATATAATCAAAATCATTTTGCATTCCATAATTTGCTCTAGTTCTTCTTTGGCCACAAATTGCTTCTTTCTCCACAGATCTGAGAGGTAGACTTTGTACTTCTAATTTGCTTATAGTATCACTCTTTAAATCTAAATCATAAACCCATTTTGATCTTATCTTGGTATAGGGTGTTAGGTATGGCTCAATGCCTAATTTCTGCCATACTAATTTCCAATTTCACCAGAAATTTTTGTTAGATAATAAGTTCTTATTCTGAAGCAGTGGTCTTTGGGCTTATCAAATCATAGATTACTAGACTCATGTCAATGACTATTGTGTTTCCTGAATGTAACCTATAACACTAATTGACTACTCTATTTTTTAGATAGTGCCAAAGGGTTTTGATGACTGATGCTTTATAATATTGTTTTAGGTCTTGTAAAGCTAGGCATTCATTTATTTGCATTTTTTTCATTAATTCCACTGAAATGCTTGACTTTTTGTTCTCGAAGAAGTTTGTTATTATTTTTTTCTAGTTCTGTTAAACAATTTCCTGGGAGTTGATTGGCATGGCCCTGAATAAATAAATTAGTTTAGGTAGAATTGCCATTTTTATTAGAAGCCTACCCATGTGCACTTGATATTTTTCTAATTGAATACATCTGACTGGATTTGTGGGGAAAGTGTTCTGTAATTGTGTTCATATAGTTCCTGACTGCCTTGGCAGGTAGATTCCTAAATATTTTATATCATCTACAATTATTTTAAGTGAAATTTCTTTTGGATATCACTTGATGCTGGAATTTGTTGGTAACCTAAAATGCTAATCATTTATGCAGATTTATTTTGTGCTATGGGCCAGTACTCTGAACTTGAAACAGGGATTCTTACAAGGTGCTAGGTCAGTGGAACTGATGAGACAATAGTTATCTAGTTTAGCATGGAGCTTAATAGTTCTTTAGTTCAGTACATGTACTTAGTACTTAATATAGTACTTAATATAGTAGTGAATATAGATTCACACCTATGATAAGAGAGCATATAAGCTTGGACAGACTCAGCAAGATTCAGAGCCAGAGAAGACAATATAATGGAGGCAGGAGCTGAAGATCTTGGAACCAGGGAGAAAGATTCATTTGATCTTTGATCAGGCTCCTGGTGGCAGGCTCTCCTCCTGCACTTTTCCCCTGAAACCAAGACTCTAGAAGGCCTTTAAGAAAACTAGCCAAGCCCCAAGTGAAGAAGATAGGACTTTGAAAGAGATAGGATTTTAATTCCTGGTTACTCTTGTGGTGATTACTGAACTGAAATGAAGGCTGCTTCCAGAGACTCCCAAGGAAATTGAACCAAAGAATGTTACAATTTTGTATCCTGCAACTTTGCTAACATTGTGAATTGTTTCTAATAGTTTTTGACTTCATTCTCTAGAATCTTCTAAGTATACCATCATCTCATCTGCAAAAAGTGACTATTTTGTTTCCTCATTTGCTATTCTAATTCCTTAAATTTGTTTTTCTTTTTTTTGATGCTTAATATTTGCAATTAAAATTAAACAAGGTGATAGGACAACGTTTTATTGATCTTTTTGAGAATAAGATTCTAATTTATCCACATTACGTATATGCTTGAGCATGGTTTAAAATAAAATGGATGGTACTGATTATTTTAAGGAAAATTCCACTTATTCCTGTATTCTCTCGTGTTATTAATAGGAATGAGTGTTGGATTTTATCAAATGCTTTTTCTGCATTTGATTTTTGTCAGTTTAGTTACTGATATAGTCAATTATGCTAACAGCTTTCCTAATATTGAATCAGCCCTGTATTGCTGGCATAGATTCTATGTGGTCATGGTGTATTATCCTGGGGATAAGTTGTTATAATCTCTTTGTTAATATTTTATTTAAATTTTTTTCATCAATATTCATTAGGGATATTGGTTTATAATTTTATTTTTCTGTTTTGACCATACCTGCCTTAGGTATCAGGACCATATCTGTGTCCTAAAAGGAATTTGATAGAACAACTTCTTTCCCTATTTTTTCAAATAGTTTGCATAGTATTGGAATTAATTGTTCTTTAAATATTGGTGGAATTCACATGTAAATCCATTTCTCCTAGAGATATTTTTTTTTTTTTTTTTATTTATTTAATAGCCTTTAATTTACAGGATATATACATGGGTAACTTTACATTAAAATTCCAAACCTCTTGTTCCAATTTTTCACCTCTTACCCCCCCCCCTCCCTAAATGGCAGGATGACCAGTGATGTTAAATATATTAAAATATAACTTAGATAAAAAATAAGTAATGAAAAATTATTTTGCTGTACAAAAGAATCAGACCTTGAAATATTGTACAATTAGCTTGTGAAGGAAAAAAGATGGGTAAAAATAGGACTGGGAATTCAATTAATGGTTTTTAGTCACTCCCAGAGTTCTTTTCTGGGTATAGTTAGTTCAGTTCATTACTGCATTGAAATGATTTGGTTGATCTTGTTGCTGAGGATGGCCTGATCCATCAGGACTAGTCATCTTAGATTGTTGGAAGATATAATGACTTTGGTCCTGCTCATTTCACCTTTAGCATCAGTTCGTGTAAGTCTCTCCAGGCCTTTCTGAAATCATCCTGTTGGTCATTTCTACAGAACAGTAATATTCCATAATTTTCATATACCACTTTATTCAGCATTCTCCAACTGATGGACATCCATTCAGTTTCCCAGTTTCTAACTACAAAAGGGCTGCCACCTTGCAAATAGGACCCTTTCCCTTTTTATAATCTTTTTGGGATATAATCCCTAGTAACCTGCTGGATCAAAGGTGCACAGTTTGATAACTTTTACATGTTCCAAACTACTTCCCAAAATGGTTGATTCTTCACAACCCACCAACAATGAATCAATGTCCCAGTTTTCCCACATCCCTCCAACAATCATCAATTTTTCCTGTCATCTTAGCCAATCTGACAGGTGTGGTGGATCTTTAGAGTTGTCTTTAATTTGCATTTTTGATTAATAATGACTTGGACATCTTTTTTCATATGACTAGAAATAGTTTCAATTTCTTCATCTGAGAATTGTCTGTTCATATCCTTTGACCATTTTTTCAATTGAGAATCTTGATTTTTATAAATTAGAGAATTTTAATATTTTGGAAAATAGGCCTTTATCAGAACTTTTGGAAAAAAATATTTTCCCAGTTTATTTTTTCCTTCTAATCTTGTCTTATAGTTTTGTTTGTACAAAAACTTTTCAGTTTGGTATAATCGAAATTTTTATTTTGTGATGTAATGATCTTGCTGCTTTTGGTCAAAACCTTCCCTTCCACAGGTCTGGAGGTAAACATCCTGTGTTCCCTAATTTATTAATAATTTCATTCTTTATGCCAGGTCATGAACCCATTTTGACCTTATTTGGTGTAGGGTTATATGACAATGCCTGTTCTGCCATATTAGTTTCCTTTTCCCAGCAATTTTTATCAAAAGTAAGTTTTATCCCGGGGATTTTTTTGGGTTTGCCTTACTTAGTTGACTGTTTACCCTTGAACCTTAATCTATTCCATGATCAACTAATCATTCAGCCAATACCAAATAGGTTTTGGAATCCCCAAGTATAGTTTTAGATCTTACAGCAAGCCACCATCATTTGATTTTTTTCATTAATTCCCTGAAATTTTTGGACCTTTTTTTTCCATATGAACTTTGTTGTTATTTTTCTAGGTCATTAAAATAGTTTTTTGGGAGTCTGATTTTGCCTAAATAAATAGATTATTTAGGTAATTTGTTTCTTTTATTATATTTTACGCCCTATCCAAGAGATTTAATATTTTTCCAATTGGTTAGATGACTTAATTTGTGAAAAGTGGTCTGTAATTTTGCTATAAAGTTTCTGATTTTCCCTTGGCAGATAGATTCCTAAAATTTTTATATTATCAGTAGTTACTTTAAATGGAATTTCTTTGTAACCTGATGTTGATTTTTGTTAGTGATATATAAGAATGTGATGACTTATGGGTTTATTTTATAACCAGCAATTTTAAAGGGGATTTTTCTAAAATTTTTAGCAAATCCTGGGGTTCTTTAAATAATCATGTCATCGGAAAGAGGATAATTTGGCTTCCTCATTCTTATTCTTATTCCTTTTAATCTTTTCTCATTTATTATAGCTAGGTTTTAATACAAATTAAATAGTAAGGTGATAGGGGCCCTTTGTTTCACCCAGATCTTATTGGGTGGTTGGTTTGTTCCAACATTGATCCGATGGTTTTAAATAGATGCGCTGATTATTTTAAGGAAAAGTCCTTTATTCCTATACTCCCAAGTGTTTTAATAGGAATGGATGTTGATTTTATCAAATGCTTTTTCTGCATCTAGAGAGATATATGGTTTTTTTAATTTGGTTTTGAATGGCCAATTATATTGATAGTTTTCCTAATATTGCCAAATCTTCCTGGTATAAACCTACTTGATCATAGTGTATTATCTTGGAGATGATTTTTTGTATCTTTTTTAATATCATTTAAGATTTTAGCACTATTCAAGAGATTCTAATTTTTCTGTTTTCAGCCTACCGGAGACGACCATGTCTGGCCATGAAGGAATTTTAGACCTTCTTCCCTATTTTACAAAAATTTTATTAAGAGCCAATTGTTCTTTAAATGTTTGAAAATTCATATAAACCACTTCCTGGGGATTTTTTCTTAGGGGTTGTTTAATTGCCCTTTTCTTTTTTTTCTGAAATGGGACTATTCAAGCAATTTACTTTTCCTCTGTTGCTTCAGAGGTAGTCATCCATTTACAGGTTATCAAATTTATTACAAAAGGAGCAAAATAACCATTATTTCAATTTCTTATTGGTGGAAAGTTCTTTTTCATTTTTAAGACTACTAATTTATTTTCCTCCCTCCTTTTTCTAATAGATTTACCAAAGGCTTATTTATTTTATTGGCTTTTTTTCATAGAACCAACTTCTAGTTTTATTAATTAGTTCAATAGTTTTTTTATTTTAATATTTTTAATTTCCCCCTTTTAAAGTTTCCAATTTGTATTTAGGGGGCTTTAAACGTTTTTTAGTTTGCAAGCCAACATAATTTTTCTTTCTTTGTTTTATTCAAGTAAGCCCTAAATATAAAATTCCCTCTTATTACTGTTTTCCCAATCCCAAAATTTTTATGATGTCTCATCTTGCTTATTTGAGGGAAAATTAATTGTTCTAAATTTGCTGCTTCACCCAATCATTCTTTTAAGATGAGATTTTTATTTCCATTTTTCTATTTCCCTAATTTTTTGTTGAATGGTTTATTGGAAATGATCTGAAAAGAAAGCATTTACTATTTCTGCTTTTTGCATTTAATTTTAGGTCTTTATGTCCTAAATATGGTCAATTTTTGAATAGGTTCCATGAACTGCTGGGAAAGTTATTCCCTTCATTCCATTCAATTTTCCAAAGACCAACATAAATTTTTCTAATATTCTATTTACTTTTAATTTTTTCTTATTTGTTTTGTGGTTTGATTTGTCTAATTTGAGAGTGAATAGACTCCCTACTATTACAGTTTTGTTGTCTATTTCTTTGAACTTCTTAACTTCTCCTTTAGGAAGTTGAGTGCCATACCATTGGTTAAAGAATATTAATTGCTTGTTGTTTATGCACTTTAGCAGGATGTAGTTACCTTCCTATCTCTTTTAATTAGATAATTTTTACTTTTGCTTGATCTGAGATAAGGATGTTCCCTTTTTTGACTTCACCTGAAGCATAATAGATTTTGCCACCTTTTACTTTTTATATATCCTGCTTTAAATGTGTTTTTTAAACAAAATATTGTAGGGGTTCTGACTTTTGATCCAGTCTGCTGCGCCCCTCTTTATGGGGAGTTCATCCCATTTTAATTTTTGGGAATTACAAATTGACCTGCCATCCAAAACCCCAGATTGTGTTTACTTATTCTTGCCTCCCCCAACCCTCTTTCCCCTTTAAACTTATAATTCCCTTTGAAAATTTAATTTTATCCTCTTATAATTTCCCCCCTTTTGGTCTTTCCTTCCCCTTAATTTTTTTCCTTTTTCCCTCCCCTGTTTTAATGAAAGGGGAGAATTTTCTAAAACAAATGCAATTTTTTTCTTTGAGCAACCTGAAAGAAATTCAACAATGTTCTCCCTCTAAATTCTCAGAATGATAAGTTTCCTGCCCTTGTGGGATTGGTTCCCTTTTTATCCCTCCTTCCACCTTATTCTGCCATCATCCCTTTTTCCATATCTACTTCCCTTTTTTATGTTATATCAGTAAATAAATTAATTATTTTCTTTTGTATATCCACAAAGAAATACAACTAAGAGTTTTTTTACCTTTTCTACCTTGAGTTCATTCGGAGATCAAATTTTGTTTAGTTCTGGGTTTTTTTCAGAAAAAAATGGAATTATTTTTTCATTAAATGTCCATTTCTTCCCTGAAGAAAAATGCCACAGGGGTAGTTTATTCTTGGTGCATCCTGCTTTCCTTTCGGGAATATCATATTTTAGGCCCTTTTTCCTTTAATGTAGAGGCAGCCAGATCTTGGGTGATCCAGTCCCTGGATTTAAATGGTTTTTTTTTGGCTGTTGTAAAATTTTTTCCTTAATCTTATAGGTTCTGAAATTTTCCCAAATTTTTGGGGTTTTTATTTTAGGGTTTCTTTTTAGAAGGTGTTATAATTTTTTCAATGCCTATTTTACCTTCTTCTGATTTTTACATCGGGCTTCTCTTGATGATTTCTTGTAAAATAGTATCGGCTCTTTCATCATAGTTTTCAGAAAGTCCAAAATCCCAGATTATTTCTCCAGATCTATTTTTTCCAAGTCTTGGTTTTTTGAAGAGATAATTGTGGTTTTTTGGTTTTATTTTTGTTTTTTGCTTGACTGATTCTTGCTGTCCAATGAATCATTGTTTCAATTTGTTCGTTTCTAATTTTAAAGAAATTTTTTTAAAGTTTTTTTACTTCTTTTCTGTATATGTCCAATTGAGTTTTTGAAATTTTTTTGGTCTTAATTTTTTCCATTTCACAATTTTTTTTTTTAGTGAATTATTTTTTTTCCAACCACAGATCCCACTTTCTTTTGTGTTTTTGTCTTTCCAATTAGGATCCACTTTCTTGGGAGTTCCTTTTAAATCACAAACCTATTTTAGGAATTCCTTTATTTTTCAATGTATTTTTGGAAGTTGTTGCTTTTGTAAGGCTTCTTCTTTCCCCCATTTATCTTTAACTCTTTTGAGACTTTAATCCCCTTTCTATGGAGCATTATGTAAAGGAGGACAGTCTGATCTTTTTTGCTGTTTGAGGTCTCTTCAGGTTTGCTGACCTGCTCTTTTTTCTGATAAAGCTGTCGATTGTTCTTTTCACTTTTATTCGTTTTTAAAGCCTTTAGGGTAGGTCTCCCAGGCAAAATTTCCAGCCTTCTTGGGAATAGGGAGAGGTTAAACCGATTTGGCTCCAAGGATGGGAGGCTCGGGTTTTTTTCCCCCCAACAGGAGGTGGATTCAGCATTGGGAGCTATCAAACCTTGAGGGCTGAGGGATTATGAGCCCTGGCTAGAGACAAGTGGTGAAAGTGTCACTGCCAGGCGGGTCGGGGGACTGTGAGTATTAGAGCTGAGCGCAGACCAGAACGCAGAAGCCACAAACCTGCCCAGCTCCGCCTTGATGCAAACGGCCCTGGGCTCGGCCCCAGCCCCCGTGCAGATTGGGCAACCGGCTGGGGTTCCTCCCGGCAGGATCACAACTGCCCCAAGGAAAAGCCCCTTACCGGGTGGGGCGGGCTTGTGCTGAGATTGGCCTACCCTCGGTTTGGACTTCCTCAACCCACTTTCCCCCCCCCGTACCCCCCCCCCCGAACCAACCTTTTTTGGGAGACTGCAGTTTTTTGTCGGCCGGGAGTTGTTCTACTTCTTTCTTTAAATTGGCAGTCAAGACTATTTTTGAGGCTTGAATATTATTGATAAAGAGGGTAAGAGAAGAGCTTAGAAAGTCGCGTGTGTCTTCTCCGCCATCTTGGCCCCCCGAGATATTTTCTTAGGGAGTTGATTAATAGCTTGTTCCATTTCTTTTTCTTAAATGAAACTTTTAAATAATTTATATCCTCTTCTGTTAATGTGGGCAATCTCTATTTTTGTAATTATTCATCCATTTGACTTAGATTATTGACATATAGTTGGGGAATACATCTCCCAATTATTGCTCTAATTTCCTCGTCACTGGTGGAAAATACTAACAAATTTATTTTCATTTTTGATACTAACAAATTTATTTTCTTCTTTCTTTTTTCTCATCAAATTAACTAAAGATTTCTTTATTTTGTTGTTTTTTAATAAAACCAAATTTTACTTTTGCTTACTAGTTTGATAGTTTTCTTTTGATTTTATTAATGTGCCCAATTTTTTTTCAGAATTTCCAATTTTGTATTTAGTTGGAAGTTTTTAATTTGTTCTTTTCCTATCTTTTTTAGTTGTAAGCCCAATTCATTGATCTTCTCTTTCTTTGCTTTATATCTAGAGATATAAAATTTCCCCTAAGAACTGCTTTTTTAATTAAGAACTAAATTTTGAGGGGGGAGCCGAGAGAGAAGAACCCAACTTTCTAAGTTTTCTTGCCCCTTTATCTATTATATTGAGCCCAAAAATAGTCTTGATGCCAATTGAAAGATAAGAAGGAACAACTCACGCCGAAGAAAATCTGCAGTCTCGCCAAAAAAGGTTGGTTCCCCAGGGGAGATGCGCAAGGGAGGAAAAGGTCCAAGGAGAGCCCCCAAACGAAAGTGAAAGCACAGATCTCACATCACAGCCCCAACCGCAGTGGGCTTTTCCTTGGGGTTGGATCCTGCACCGCAGGGAGGACGAGCCCGGGTTGCCACAATCTGCCCAGTGGGAGCCCAGCTTGGGGCCATAGAGCTTTTCCGGGGCTGATTTGCATTGGGCAGAGACACTGGGGCAGAGGTCGGGGCTTGTCTGCGGTCGGTTTCAGCGTAATACTAACAGTCCCACAAGAGGCCGCCTGGGGCAGTGACACTTTCATTTTTAGTTCCAGAGGGCAGTTTAACCCACTCAGCCCCCAACAGTTTGATAGTCCGCCAGTGCTGAATCCACTTCCTGGGGGAAGGGAAACCCAAGAGCACTCCCTACCTCGGGCCAAACCAAATTTAATTTGCTCAAGGAAGGGAAATTTAAAGGGAAAGGAAACCCCTAAAGGCTTTAAAAATGAATAAAAAAAGTGGCAATCGAAGCCAGCAGAAAAAAGGCAGGAGCAAACCTGAAAGTAAAAGCAAAAAATCTCAGACGTCCCCCACTGTGCTCTTGGGGCCATTAAAATCCAAAAGAGAGTTAGGATAAATGGGGAAAGGGGAAGCCTCAAGGGGAAAAAACTTTCCTGAAATTTGAATTGGAAAAAAACTGGAAAGTGAATTGTGTTGTAAAGAATTCAATAGAAAGAGGGTCTTGGGGAATTAAAGACAAAGAAACTCAAGAAATGGATTTGAATTGAAAAAAAATATTCCTTTGGAAAGGAAAAAATTCCACAGACCAAAACAAACATTTAAAACTCTTGTTCAGAAAGGTAAAAAAGCTAAGAAGAAAATAATTTTTAAAATTGAATAAAAATAAAATAATGATTCTTGGAAAAAAGAACAGTCAAGCAAACCAAAAAAAAACGAAAACCATAATTTCTTACGGCAAAAAAGAAGACTTAAAAAAGTCGGGGAGAGATAAAATTGGGAATTGGACCCTTTTCCGAAATATGATTAAAAAAAACCTAGAATATTTTAAGAAAATAAAGAAACTGAGGATCAAATTGGAACAAAGGTAAAATAGGCATTGAAAGAAATAACACCCTAAAAAATAAAATAAAACCCCAAAAATATTTAAAACAAACTATCAGAAAAGGAAAAATTTTAAACGAAAAAAAAAAAAAAAAAAAAAAACATTTAAATACAGGGACAATAAGGAACCCAAATCGGCTGCCCTTAATTAAAAGGAAAAAGGCCTGGAATATGATAATCGAAAGGACGAACTTGATGGAAAAAAAACCCAGTACATTTTCCAAAAAGGATGGGATTTAATGAAACAAAGAATTCCATTTGTTTCGAAAAAAAAACCAAAAATAAAAAAAAATTTGTTCCCAAAATAGAACTCAAAGATGCAGAAAAAAAAAAAAAAACTTTAAATTTACTGGTGGGAAACAAAAGAATACAGATTTTTTTACATTAAAAAAAAAAGGGAATAGATATGGAAAGGGATTATGGCAGAATAAAAAGGGTAAAAGAGGGCCAATTTCCCAAAAGAGGAAAGGAAACTTATCATTCTGAGGGAAAGAAAAACATTTGAATCTTCCAAGATTGGTCAAAGAAAAAAGAATTTATTTTGAGAAAATTCTTTGTATTAAAAAAGGGGAAGGGAAAAGGAAAAAAAAAAAGAGTAATAAGGAAGGAAGGGGAAAAGATAAGGGGGGGGAGGGGATTAAAAGAGGGAAATTGGAAAGAGGGGAAAAATTTAAAAGGGAAAGAGGGGGGGGAGGTGAACACCAACGGGTTGGTAGGAAAAAATTTGAAATTTCAACCGTAATTGAAGGGATGAATCTCCCAAAAGAGGAGGCAGATGGATTAAAAAGTCAGAAACCACAATATGTTGTTTACAAGAAACACATTTAAAGAGGGAGATACATGAGAGAAAGGTAAAAATGGAACAAATCATTAGATTCAGGTGAATAAAAAAAGAGGGTAGCCATCCATCTCAGATCAACAAAAGAAAATTACCAATTAAAAGAGATAAGGAAGGAAACTACATCCCGCTAAAGGGTAGTATAAAAACGAAGCAATATCAATATTAAAATATATGCACCAAGTGGTATGGCATCCAACTTCCTAAAGGAGAAGAGAGGTTGCGAAGAAATAGACAACAAAACGTAATAGTAGGAGATCTCAACCTTGTACTCGAATTAGACAACCAAACCACAAAACAAAAAGAAAGAAATTAAAGAAGTAAAAAATATTAGAAAAATTAGGTATGTTGGATCTTTGGAGAAAATTGAATGGAGATAGAATGGAATATACTTTTTCCGTTCATGGAACCTTTAAAATTGACCATATATTAGGACAAAAAGACCTAAAATTAAATGCAAGAAAGCAGAAATAGTAAATGTTTCCAGACTGATGCAATAAAAACTACATTCAAAAAAAATTGGGTGACAAAAGTAATTGAAACAAACAACTTATCTTAAAGAATGATTTAAGCAGCAAATTATAATAAAATTAATAATTTATAAGATAATGACAATGATGACATCATATCAAAATTTGGGATGCACCAAAGGGTAATAAGAGGGAATTTTATATCCTTAGAGGCTTACTTGAATAAAAAGAGAAAAAAAGATTAATGAATTGGGCTTTTAATAAGAAAACTAAAAAAAAGACCAAATTAAAAAACCCCAACTACTAAATTTGAAATTTAAAATTAAAAGGAGAAATTAAAAAAATTGAAAGTAAAAAACTATTGAATTAATTAATAAAACTAAGAGTTGGTTCTATGAAAAGCCAATAAAATAGATAACTTGTAAATCTATTGAAAAAAGGAGGGAGGAAAATGAAATTAGTAGTCTTAAAATGAAAAGGGAGAACTTTCCACCAATGAAGAGGAAATTAGAGAAATAATAAAGAGTTATTTTTTGCTCAACTTAGGCAATAAATTTGATAACCTAATGAAATGGATGACGCCTAAAAAATATAGAGTTCCCAGACTAACAGAGGGGGGGTAAATTGTTGAATAGTCCCATTTCAGAAAAGAAATAGAACAGGCAAAAACAACTCCCAAGAAAAAAAATCCCTAAGGACCAGATGGATTTATATGAATTGTACCAAACATTTAAAGAACAACTGGCCCCAATGCTATATAAATTATTTGATAAAATAGGGAATGAAGGAGTCCACCTTCCTTCTATGACACAGTCATGGTACGATACCTAAACCAGGAGGGAAAACACAGAAAGAAAATTATTGACCAATCTCCCCTAATGAATATTGATGCTAAAATCTTAAATGATATTAGCAAAAGACTACAGAAAATCATCTCCAAGATAATACACTATGATCAAGTGGATTTTATACCAGGAATGCAGGGCTTTTATTAGAAAGCTATAATATAATTGGCCATGTTAATAACCAAATTAACAAAAAACCATATGATCATCCAATAGATGCAGAAAAGATTTGATAAAATCCAACACCATTCCTTTAAAAAACACTTGGAGAAGGAATAAATGGATTTTCCAAGATAATCAGCATCTATTTAAAACCATCAAATCATCATTGTAATGGAGACAAACCAACCATTCCCCAATAAGATCTGGAGTAAACAAGGTGGCCCACTATCACTGTTATTTAATATTGTATTAGAAACGAGCATAGTAATAAGAGCTGAGAAAGAGATTAAAGGGAATAGGCAAGAGGAAACCAAATTATCACTTTTGCCGATACATGATGGTATTTAGAGAACCCAGAGATTCTGCTAAAAAAATTATTAGAAATAATCCAAAACTTTGGAAATTTTGGTTATAAAATAAACCCATATGTACAGATTCTTAATTATCACTAAAAAATCCAAAGTCAGAGTTAAAAAAACCATTTAAAGTAACTACTGATAATGTAAAATATTTAGAATCTATTCAAGGAAAAATCAGAAACTTTATGAGAAAATTAAGACCACTTTTCCACAAATTAAGTCTGATCTAACTAATTGAAAAAATATTAAATGCCTTGGAAAGCAAATATAATAAAGATACAAATTAAAACTAACTATTTATTTAGGCATACCAATAGACTTAAAAACTATTTTAATGACCTAGAAAAAAAACAAAGTTCATATGGAAAACAAAAGGTCAAGAATTTTGGTATTAATGAAAAAAAAATCAAATGAAGGTGGCTTAGCTTTAGATCTAAAATTAATTATAGAGCAGCAGTTACCAAAACATTTGGTATTCAAGGAATGATTATTGATCAGGGAATAGATTAGGTTCAAGGATAAACAGTCAACAAATATAGCAACCTAGTCTTTAAAAAACCCAAAGATCCCAGCTTTGGGATAAGAACCACTGTTTGATAAAATTGCTGGGAAAATTGGAAACAATATGGCAGAAACTGGCATTGATCCATACTTAACACGAACCAAGATAAGGTCAAATGGGTTCTGACCTAGGGCATAAAGAATGAAATTATTAATAAATTAGAGGAACACAGGTTAGTTTACCTCAGACCTGTGGAAGGGGGCCTTTATGACCAAAACAGAACTAGAGATCATAACTGATCACAAAATAGAAAATTTCGATTATAAACCGAAAAGTTTTTGTACAAAAAAAACTAATGGACAAGATTAGAAGGGAAGGAATAAACTGGGAAAAATAGTTTACAGTCAAAGGTTCTGATAAAGGCCTCATTTCCAAAAATATAGAGAATTAACTCTAATTTATAAAAAATGGCCATTCTCCAATTGAAAAAATGGTCAAAGGATTGGAACAGAAAATTTCAGATGAAGAAATTGAAACTATTTCTAGTCATATGAAAAGATGTCCAAGTCATTATTAATCAGAGAAATGCAAATTAAGCAACCTAAGATACCACTACAAGCTGTCAGAGGCAAAAGACAGGAAAAATAATGATGATTGTTGAGGGGATGGGGACAACAAAATTTATGATTGTTTGGGGATTTAAAAACCAAACATTTTGAGAGAGTTTGAACTATGCTCAAAAGACAAACTGTGATACCCTTGATCCAGCAGGTTACTATCTTTATCCCAAAGAGATTAAAAGAAAAAAGGACCTATTGCACGAATGTTTGTAGCCTTTTGTAGTGCCTAAAACTGAAACTGAATAGATGTCCATCAGTTGAGAATTTGAATAAATTTGGATATGAAAATTATGGAATATAACTGCTGTAAGAAATGACCAACAGGATAATTTCAGAAAGGTCTGAGAGACTTACAGAACGATGTGAGGAAATGAGCAGGACCCAGGAACTTAAACTTAAAAAATACTATATGATGACCGTTCTGATGGACCAGACCATCCTCAGCAACGAGACAACCAAATATTTCAAGGAGCAGTAATGAACTGAACAGCTATGCCCAGAAAAAGAACCTGGGAGATGACTAAAACCAAAATTGAATTCCCAATCCCTATATTTATAACCTGCATTTTTGATTTCCTTTCACAAGCAATTGTACAATATTTCGAGTTGATTCTTTTCTACAGCACAATAACATTTTGGTCAGGTATTTAGGTATCTAATTTTATTTTAATATATTTAACATCACTGGTCATCCTGCCATCAGGCGAGGGGGGTGGGGGAAGAGGGAAAATTGGAACAAGAGTTTTAATTGTTAATCGTAAAGTTACCCATGATATATCCTGTAAAAAAATGCAAAAAAAGATTAGAAGGGAAGAATAAACGGGAAAATATTTTTAAAGTCAAAGGTTCTGAAAAGGCCTCATCTCCAAAATATATAGAGAATTAACTCTAATTTATAAAAAATCAAGCCATTCTCCAATTGAAAAATGGTCAAAGGAATAAAGACAATTTTCAGATGAAGAAATTGAAACATTTCTAGTCATAGAAATCCCAAGCAAAAAAAAATGCAAATTAAGACAACTCAAGAATACCACACACCTGTCGATTAGCTAAGATGACAGGAAAAATAATGATGATTTTGGAGGGGATGGGGAAAACTGGGACATTGATGCATTGTTGGTGGAGTTGTGAACGAATCCAAACATTTTAGAGTAGTTTGAACAGTTCAAAAAGTTATCAAACTGTGATACCTTTTGACCCAGAGTGTTACTACTGGGATTTAACCCCAAAGAGATTATAAAGAAGGGGGGACCTGTATTTAGAATGTTTTGGCAGCCCTTTGTAGTGGCTAAAAACTGGAAATAATGGATGTCCAAAGTTGAGAATGGCTGAAAAAATTGTGGATATGAAATTATGGAATATTACTTTCTGTAAGAAAACCAAAGGATAATTTCAGAAAGGCTGGGAGACTTAAGAACTGGTGCTGAGGAAATGAGCAGGACCAGGAGATCATTATATACCAACAACAATACCTATGATGACCGCTGATGGACCAGGCCACCTCAGCAACGGATCAATCAAACATTTCTAATGGAGCGAATGAACTGAACTAGCTATGCCCAGAAAAAGAACTCTGGGGGATGACTAAAACCATTACATTGAATTCTAACTTTATTTAGCCACCTATTTTATTTCATTCACAAGCTAATTGTACAATATTTCAGAGTCTGATTCTTTTTGTACAGCAAAATAACATTTTGGTCATGTATACTTATTGTGAATCTAATTTGTATTTTAATATATTTAATATGTACTGGTCATCCTGCCATCTGGGGAGGGTTTGGGGGGTAAGAGGGAAAAATTGGAACAAGAGGTTTGGCAATTGTTAATGGTGTAAAGTTACCCATGTATATATCCTGTAAATAAAAGCCTATTAAATAAAAAAAAAAAAACAAAAAACTAAATTTTGCTATGTTGTCTCATGATTGTCATTCTCTTGGATGAAATTATCAATTATATCTATGATTCATGTTTCACTCACTCATTCTTTAGGAATAGATTACTTCATTTTCAATTAATATTTAATGTATTTTTCCTTGGCCTTTTAGTACATGTAATTTTTATTGCGTCATGATCTGAAAAAGAGTCATTTATTATTTCTGCCTTTTTGCATTTGATTTCGAGGTTTATATGCTTCAAAACCAAGGTTTGTGTAATTTGTGTAGTTTCCATGTACTGCTTAGGAAAAAAAAAATATATATATATATATATATTCCTTTCTGTTTCCATTCAATTTTCTCCAAAGGTCTATCATCTTTAACTTTTCTAGCATTCTATTTTCCTCTTTAACTTCTTTCTTATTTAATTTGTGTTTGAATTTGTCTAGTTCTGATAGAGCAAGGTTGAGATCCCCCACTAGTATAATTTTGCTGTCTATTTCTTTTTAGACATTTGGTTACTATACCACTTGGGGTATATATGTTTAGCATTGGTATTACGTCATTATCCAGGGTACCCTTTAGCAAGATGGGGGACTTTCCTTCTGAGAATTGCCATATATGTTATGTCAGCTGGTAGGATGGACCCAGGAGGTAAAAGGGGGCTTGGCCTCTGAGGCAGGAGATTGTGTCTTACAAGTGTTTCCTCAAGACGGTGAGGGGTATGTCCTCTTGCTAGATCTTTTCTGAGGACACAGCACTAACTACAGGTGTCTCCCTTCTGTGAATCCACCTATGCAGTGTTGAGTTGGCTGGGTATGGAGTAATCCCAGAGGAGAGCAAATATAAATGGCCAGCTTTGAGGCCATAGGCAAAGATGGATGTGGAGAAAAGTAGAGAGAGGCAGAGATGTGTAGAGGTTCTGTGATCCTGAAAGAGATGTAGAGACATACATACACCTGCTCTTGTTTCCTGCTAACCCCTGCTGAGATTACCAATAAAGAAAGGCTGTTTGGCACTTTAACATCAGCTCTTCTTCATGTCTATCAGGTAAGATTGGTATGTATGGCCCTGGCCATTGTTAATCCCTCGGAGTGAGAGGTTACCAATGGTGTCTGAAGAACAGGAAAGGGATTGGCCAGGGACCTCATGAGTTTGACTGGTTCGATCATGGGAAGGGAGACAAGACTACCAAGACTGATATCGCAAGCCAAAAGTAAATGTGACATCACAGGAAGTGGCAGTGGGGAAAGAAGAAAGTAGACAGATTTACAGTCAGAATTAGGATTTATGTTACAGAAGGCAGCAAATGAGGGGAACCAGGAAGCAAGGATTTGGCATGTTTGACACCCCCCAAGAAAGAATGCTGGCCCCATTATAGTGGAAGAAATTTAAGGAATTGAAAAAGGCAGTTAACACAGGGTTGAATCTCCATATGTTAAGGAGCTGCTGGCTCTCCTCGCCTGCAGCAGTATAACCTTTCCCTGATTTTGTGGTTCACTTACAGGTGGCTGTTGAGAGGTTAGTAGGTAAAGGAGAAGCAACTGGTCTTCTTATCCAGAACTTAACTAGAGAGAACACTAACACCCATTGCCAAAAAGTCATGTCTTCCTCAGATGCCTCCAGTGTCTCAAACCTGAGCTTTCAAGTTCCTGTGTCTGGGTGCTCTATTGAATAAGAACCACTGTTTGATGAGGCAGCTGCTGGAGACTTACGAAGGCCTGGAATTAGCTATCCTGGCAATCAGTAATCTCAGAGGGAGAAGTTACAAGTAAGGATGGCAGGCCCTGCAAGGGAAGGTTCAACAGCCTCATTGAGAGATGGGAAGGCAGGAATGTATAATAGGTCAGGGTATAAGTTTGCCCAGGAGTGTGCCTGGTGACACAGCTGTAGTATATAAATTAAAGAGCCAGATAGGTGGATGTGGATAAAGTCTTACAGGATAGAAAACTAGATCTTATGAAAACAGGGCTTCAAGTGTCATAGAACATTCAAAAGGTCCTTTGAAAGGATGAGGAAGGATATTGGCAAGGGTCAACCTTAGCATTTGGAGAGGGCTGGGATATTTATGTCTTGGGGATCTTGATGGGGAAGGCCACTAGATTTCAGAAGGAAAAACAAGGAAAGTTGATTATTTGAGACTCTGAATCATGAAATACCAACCACTTGGTCAACCTGAAATCACCTTAGACCTGATCTTGACATTTGGTACCAGCTGCTGCTGCTGCTGCCTACGAGTCACTCATCTTTCCTCTTCAGTCTGGACACCCTTGTGCAGGGCCAGCTCTTTGCCCCTTGTCAGCCTGAAGTAGTTCCAGAAGATGAGACCTTTGTCCTTTTGCCACAGATGAATCTCGTCTGACTGCTTGAGGGGATCTCTTATAGAAAACTTGGGGAAATTCTTCTATAGCTTTGGTACCAACAACACCTGATTGAAAATACTTCCCCTCTCATCCCCTTTTATTGCATCTTTGTACTTTTTCTACTTTAAGCCTATGTTTTATATGTAGATATATTTTTATATTTTTAATATCAAACCTGGTTTTATGAGTGGTCCCTGCTAAACAGAAAGGGAGATATATTAGGGACTTACCTACTCAGAATTGCCATATATGCCTTGTCAGCTAGTAGGGTGGACCCAGGAGGTAAAAGAGGGGCTGGCCTCTGAGGCAGGAGATTGTATCTTGCAGATATTTCCTTGAGATGGCAAGGGATGTGTCCTCTTGCTAGATCTTTCCTTAGGAGCAGCACTAACTCCAGGTGTCTCCCTTCTGTGGATCCATCTACACAGTGCTGAGGGGGCTAGGCACATGGCAATCCGAGGGAATATAATATAAATGGCCAGCTTTGCCATAGGTGAGAGAAGAATGCGGAGAGAAGTAGAGAGATGCAGAGATGTAGAGGGATTCAGGGATGCAGAGAGAGAGAGAGAGACAGAGGCATACATACAACTGCTCTTGCTTCCTGCTAACCCCCTGCTGAGATTACCAATAAAGAAAGGCTGTTTGGCCCCTTAACATCAGCTCATCTTTATGTGTTTCTGGGGAAGACTGGTATGTATGGCCCTGGTATCAGTAGCCTTGGTGGGAGTTTACAAATATAGTTTCCTTCATTATGTCTTTTGATTAAATCTGTTTTTGCTTTTGTTTTATCTGGAATCAGGATTCCTACCCCAGCTTTTTTTTTTTTTTTTTTTTCATCAGTTGAAGCATAATAGACTCTGCTCCAGCCTTTACTCTGTATGTATCACTCTGCTTTAAATGTGTTTTTTGTAAACCAAAAAAAAAAAAAAAAAAAAAAAAAAAAAAAGAAAAAGTAGAATATTGACTTTTAATCCAGTGTTTTCAGTTTCCTTTTAATGGGAGAATTTATCCCATTCACATTCACAGATGAAATTACTACTAAATATATTTCCCATCCTCTTATTTTGCCCAAGTTATATATACATTTTTGTCTCTTTTCCCCTTTTCCTCCTCCACAATGTTTTGCTTCTGACCACCACCTCCCTCAATGTGCCCTCTATTTTATATTCCCTTTTTCTCCTTTCTTATCTCTATCCTCTTCTACTTCTGTTCTCCCTTCAATTACCTTCAATTACAATTTTGTTTCCTCTTTCTCCTCCTGCTTCCCTGTAGAGTGAGACAAGGTTCTATATTAAATTAAATATGTCTGATATTCTCTCTTTTTTCACCAGATGTGAAATAGATTAAGATTCACACTATGTTCATTCCCTCCCCTTCTTTCCCTCATCTGTAATAGATCTTTTTTGCCTCTTCATTTGATGTAATTTCCCTTCCCTTTCTTGTTCCACTACAATTTCTATTCCACTTGTAGTTTCTTTTTTATATTATCACAATAAAGTCAAATTATACCTGTAAACTCTAAGTATACCTCTATCAAAGATACAGTTCTCAAGAATTAAACATGTCATCTTCCCATATTTATGGCTGTAAACATTTTAACTTTTAAAAAACATAGGATTTTTTTCTCCATTTTATCTTTTTATGTTTCTCTTGAGTTCTGTATTTGAATATCAACTTTTCTGTTCAATTCTGGCCTTTTCATCAAAAATAAATGAAGATTCCCTATTTCATTGAATATCCATTTTTTACTCTGAAAGATTATCTTATTTTTGCTGAATTGTTGATTATTGGCTGCAGTCCAAGTTCTTTAGCTCTCCAGAATATCTTATTGCAAGCCTTTGGAACTTTTAAAATGGAAGCTCTAAATCCAACGTAATCCTGATTGTGGCTCCTCAATTTGTGAATTGTTTGTAACATTGCAATATTTTCTTTTAGGTTTTATAATTTTGAAATTTAGCTACAATATTCCTGGGACTTTTCATTTCATTTTCATTAGGAGGTCATTGGTAGATTTTTTCAATGGCTATTTTACCCTATGGTTCTAGGACATCAGGGAAGTTTTTCTTGATGATTTCATGAAATATGTTGTCTAGGCTCTTTTTTTTTCCTTAGAGAAAATGAGGCATGTGTGCAAAAATATTTATTGCAACCTTTTTTTCTAGTGGTAAGAAACTGGAAATTGAGTGGATACTCATCAGTTGGAGATTGACTGAATAAATTATGGTATATGAATGTTACAGAATATTATTGTTTTATGAGAAACAATAAGCAGGATTAATTCAGTGAGGCCTAGAGAATCTTACATGAATTAATGCCAAATGATGTGGGTAAATCCAGGAGAACATTGTATACAGCAATAATCAACACTATATAATGATCATGTTTGATGGATGTGGCACTTTTCAACAGTTAGATAATTCAGGTCATTTCTAATGGTCTTGTGACAAAAAGAAACATCTACACCCAGAGAGAGTATGGTGGGAACTGAATGTGGATCACAACATGGCATTTTTACTTTTGTATTGTCATTTGCTTGCATTTTGTTCTCTTTCTCATATTTTTCCATTTTGATCTGACTTTTTGGTGCAGAATTATAATTGTAGAAAAATGTGCAGAAGAATTGCACATATTTAACATATTGGATTATTTGCTATCTAGGGCAGGGGATGGGGGAAGGTAGAGAAAACAATTTGGTTCATACTAATTCAGAAGAAAGATTTATCGAGAGAAAAACAAAACAGAATCACTCTATTAAATAACCAATTCAATAATTATAAGATCAAAAATATAATTGGAAGCCAACTTACAGACCATCAAATACAATACTTTCATTTTACAATTGAGGAAAGTAAGATATGGAATAGTTATGTAACTTGTCCAGGGATATGCAGTAAGTAAATGAGGCAGAATCTGAACCCAGATCTTGATTCCAAGTGCACTTTCTTTTCTATTTTCCATAGTCATAGGCATATATGTATTTATGTCTATGTGTGTATATGTATAATGCCAATTCACAGATACATATATAGAGACACACATATGAATGTATATGTATATACACATATGTACACACACACATACAAACATATATAGTATATGTATATGTAATGTGCCTCACCAAGCATCCACAGGAAATCAGAGACAGAATGGAGACCAGTAATCCCAGAATTGTCTTTTCCCTTCTGAGAGTATCCAAACAATATATTTTATCTAGTATACACTCACATAAGATACCCCTCTCAGTTTTAGATCTATATTCAAAGACTTGATTCAAAGACAAAAATTGTATACTTCTTCAACTACATGACAATACATGTATGAAAGGACAATCCTCATAAATATCTCGTAGTGAAAATGATTGTGACTTTCATATCTTTTTCTGTGAAATTATCACGAGTGATGACTGTTCACCTTTTGTTAAAGAATCAAAATAAATGCCTCGTTACAAGCAATTACCACGTAATCCTCATACAACTATGCTATCATTTGGACTCTATTTTGTCTAATTTAAGTGAATTTCTTTTCCTCTCTTCAGCTCCTTCACATTTCTCTGCTTCACATCCCTGGGTTTTAGAACAATTAAACCATTCTCTTCTTTCAATAGTATCAGTTTCTTACTGTACAGATATCTCTTTTTTGAAAAATTCAACCAATAATTCAACAGTTTCTCCAAAATAAGTTCTATACAAAATAAGTAACCTGTATTAACTTGATGATGTCAAAAATTCAGTATATTTTCATAAGAAAACTATCCATCAATCCAACAGCCCTATTTACCTATATACTGCATCTTTTCCTAGTTTCATCTTCAAAACACAATATTCTTCATTCTTTCACTTTCACAATGGATGAAAGGACACAGAAGCAAATTAGGGACTTTGCACAGACTATCATCCTGTCATCCATTGTTCTCTCTCTTTTCATATTATAATTCTCTACTGCCTTACCTCCTTATTATACTATTTGACCTCCTCACTTTGGTGGATTAGACTTATTATGCAAGTGGGATTCATAGCAATTATTGCTTTGAGTGTTAATAATTATTTATCCTGATTTTATTAGGAATAATGGTTTGAAGTTGAATTATAGAAATGTGCGAATTAGTAATGGGACTCATAAAACAAAGATTCTCAAAGTATTGCCAGAAGCAAGAGTAAACAAAGCTGGCTTTTTACAAAATGCTTTGCCAAAATAAACATTTATAGGTTGTTAAATAAAAGTATTTATAACCTTCAGCCATATTTTTTCACCTGCTGTGCTTGAGAATTAGAATTGGGAGGAGAAATATATATGTGAGTGACCTTAACATTTTCTGCTAGATGGAAGCTGATTTAAGAACTCAGAAACTCACTTTTTCTTTTTTTTTTTTTTTTTTTTGGTTATTTGTTTTACTCTAAATGAATGTTCCATAACCTTAGAAAAGAACTCTTATGATTCCTTTTAATTCCCCAGGAGATGCTAGACAAATGGCTGTAACAGACAGAAGTAGTTTGTAACATGACCTAAGGCCATGATCAGAAACATTGACTACCAACAGGGTCATGGGGATATGCAGGTGTTGGACTGTTATGTCTTATATGTGAATAACAATTGCTCTCAAAATCAATACCATGCCCACTTGGTGACAAAGGTGATGAATCCAGGATAAAATAATATGATGACTGACTGTAGAACAAGTGAGCCATTGTATATGAGTTTTTGTCCAAATGAATGAAGTCTTTATTATTTGGAAGTCTAGTTAAGTCCCAGGATGCAAAGATTTATTTGTCAATAGAGGTATACTTTGTTTCCAAAGATTAGGCTAGTTTGAAAGAAGGAAAAAAAAAGATAAAAGGAATCTATAGAGTCTATGAAATTGGCACAGCACTGAACTGGATATTGATATTGGTTAAATACCCTGACATGGAAGAACAGAATTCTGTCTCTGATTTATTGTAGAGTCCTTGGTGAGATGCTTTAACCTCTCTGCCTCTCTGTTTCTTCATTTGAAAAATGTAAATCAAGGTACTAAATCATTCCTAAGGACTGACAATTAACTCACCTATATGAAATACTTTGAAGAGAGGCAATTGCATAAGGGTAAAACATTTAATATAAATGTATAGATAGCTTCTGTGTAAGCAGTCTTTATAAAAACTGTGGACAACCTTCAATGAGTCAGAGACAGCCTGAGGTTGTAAGAGAGGCTGATAGAATTTAAAATGATGACTGTAGTCATGGAACAGAATTGCTAAGAATTCACAATATCTAATTATCATGATTCCAGTCATCAAAGGGCTGTATTACAAGCCAATAACTTTTATCTAATCCTGCTTTTCAATGACTTAACCCCCACCTACAAAGAAAAAAAAATAGAATAAAAAGATCAGCCAGTCAATCAACAGTGATAAAAACCCATTGCTCCCCACCCCAACAATGGACCTGAGAATCAGAAAAGGATTATACAGATGGAAGAAGACTAAAGGTTATCTGAAAGACAACTACGAAATGGATACCAAGGCAGGATACAAAAATGTGTGGAAGATCCTGGACTGGAGAAAAATAACTATGAAAATGAAAAATTTAATTAAACCAATACAGAGAACATTATACTATTGTCCCTTTTCCTGTCTTTTCTTTCTTTTTTGATTAGGAATATATATTTTTCTTTTGATTATTTGACTAGGAATATATATTTGTCTTTTGATTATTATACCAGAATTATCAAGGTAACTAGTCAGACACATTTAATATGCTTAGAAAAGTCCATGTAGAAATCCTGAATAATAAAAAAAAAATCTCCCCAGCCTATCTGAAATTATTCCTTCTTAACTATATTTAAAATACATAAGGATAAGGGTTCCTAATTTATCAAACATCATCAGCTGATCAATCTAATAAACTTAATTGTAGCCTTTTTTTTTTTTTTTCAAACAAACTATTCTGACCTATATTTCTCTAGTGGAGTTTTGTTGTTGTTGTTTTTTGTTTTGTTTTGTTTTTTAAACCCAAGTAGAGAGTATTATATTTTTCTTCATTAAACTTTTTCCCATGAGGTGTCTGTGGAATCTGAAAGATCTGAGTTCAAGTCTTAGTACTGACAAATAGATATATAACAAATTTGTGACCATGGAGCAAGTTATCTAATCTCTCAATATCCCAACAACTGTCTAAGGAGTTAAAGGAGGCTATGATCTGCATTGGTAAATAGAGTTTACAAGGAAGAAATCAAGGACTTTTTGCACTCCTTCCTCCCTGTAAAGCAGGATTATGAATCCAAACAGTAAATGAATTTACACTTTGAAATGGATGCAATCAAATTTTTAAAATCAAAACTTTGAGTGATACCTTCTCAGAATATATTTTCAGCGGTCCAATAAATTTGTTTTCATGCCAGAGTCAACCAGGTTTCCTCTCTGCCTAGCCAGAGGCTATGCATCAACCTGACATAATCATCTGGCAAGTCTCCATAAGTCTTTGTCAACCAATTAGTACTTCCCTTCAGCCAATATAGATTTATTCAAGTCTCAAGGGTAGGGAACCATAGGAGCCAGCTCTAGTTATACCCTTGGAACAAGCTGATGACTGCATGGATTTTATATTTTTAGCTATGGGTGTTTCTAAATTATTTACTCACACTTAATTGTCAGTTTACTTCAGAATTATTGATAAAGATCTTTATAATAACTTTCCATTGGTTACCTGTATTATTAGAAAGCCCATGCTTCTTTATTTCTTAAGAATAAACACATGTTGCTCACTATGTCATACCACAAAAGGGATCCTCTTATTATTAAAATAATAATAATAAGAGGGCAGCTAATAATAGGTGGTGCCGTGGAAAGAGCACCAACTCTGAAGTCAGGAGGACTTGAGCTCAAATCTGGCCTCAGACACTTAACCCTTTCTAGCTGTGTGACCCTGGGCAAGTCAACCCCAATTGCCTCAACAAAATAATAATAGTAATAGATACTCAAAACAACTCAGTCACAAAAAATAAAGGTTTAAATTTTTTTTAAAAAAGTAATGAAATGCTCTTTTTAAAAAAATATTTTATTTATTTATTTATTTATTTATTTTAATAGCCTTTTATTTACAGGTTATATGTATGGGTAACTTTTGCCAAACCTCTTATTCCAATTTTTCTCCTCCTTCCTCCACCCCCTCCCCCAGATGGCAGAATGACCTGTAGATGCTAATTATATTAAAATATAAATTAGATACACAATAACTATACATGACCAAACCATTATTTTGCTGTACAAAAAGAATCAGACTCTGAAATATTGTACAATTAGCCTGTGAAGGAAATCCAAAATGCAGATGGGCAAAAATATAGGGATTGGGAATTCAATGTAATGGTTTTTAGTCATCTCCCAGAATTCTTTCGCTGGGTGTAGCTGGTTCAGTTCATTACTGCTCTATTGGAACTGATTTGGTTCATCTCATTGCTGAGGATAGCCAGGTCCATCAGAATTGGTCATCATATAGTATTGTTGTTGAAGTATATAATGATCTCTTGGCCCTGCTCATTTCACTCAGCATCAGTTTGTGTAAGTTTCTCCAGGCCTTTCTGAAATCATCCTATTGGTCATTTCTTACAGAACAATAATATTCCATAATATTCATATATCACAATTTGTTCAGCCATTCTCCAATTGATGGGCATTCACTCAGTTTCCAGTTCCTGGCCACTACAAAGAGGGCTGCCACAAACATCTGTGCACATACAGGTCCCTTCTTCCCATCTTTATGCACATACAGGTCTCTTTGGGATATAAGCCCAGTAGTAACACTGCTGGATCAAAGGGTGTGCATAGTTTGATAACTTTTTGAGCATAGTTCCAAATTGCTCTCCAGAATGGTTGGATGTATTCACAGTTCCACCAACAATGTATTCACAGTTCCACACACAATAGTGTCCCTGTTTTCCCATATCCCTTCCAACATTCCGCATTATCTTTCCCTGTCATTCTAGCCAGTCTGACAGGTGTGTAGTGGTATCTCAGAGTTTTCTTAATTTGCAATTCTCTGATTAATAATGACTTGGAGGATCTTTTCATATGGCTAGAAATAATTTCAATTTCTTCATCTGAGAATTGTCTGTTCTTATCCTTTGACCATTTATCAATTGAAGAATGGCTTGATATGAAATGCTCTTGATGACATGTTCTTGATGAAGTCATATAACTTTTAGTAACCTTTGTTAAATATGGTAGATCATGTTTTTCATGTGTTCTACAATTTGATCAAGAATAGAAATCATCAGAGCCGTGGTTCAAATTATAGATCTCATAACTAGGAATTTCTATGCCATAAAGTTTGCATAAAAAAGCAAATAGGTGATCTCTTACTATATTTTCATTTATCTTGGGTTTTATCTCTCTATCAGACATTTATGTTTTCTTTCTTAGAGATATTTCTAATGTCACTGATCAGAGTTCTTTCAAGATTGAATGATATTTCAGTTACTAAAACGAGGAAGATTAAGACAATAAATAGAAACTATACCTGCTTCACCTAGGGCCACCCTAGAAGATATATTGGAGAAAGCATATCATTTCCTTCTTTATGAAACCCCAAAGTCATAAGCAGCACTTTTCCTTTTGTATAAAATGAATTCTTTATAAGTTTAGACTGCTTTCCATGCCAGAATAGTATTCAACTATCATTTACCAGGGTTCTTGTCCTTACCATGGTATTCTAATCCTTTTTCTTGCTACTGTTATGGTTTAATGACTCCAGTGAATTTTACTTGATCACCATGACAGTGCTAGTTAACTGATAAAAAAAAAATTCTGACATCTATTAGTGCACTCAGAACCCTCCTTTTATTTTAGTTTTCATTTATATTCAGATAACAAATACTTACTGAAAGCTGACCCGTTGTAAGAGCACAGTATCAGAATTTTGTGAGCACATGGCAAAGATTAGTTATTGCTCTACTTATGCTCCTTTCCTCCCTCTTCCAGTTTGGTTATAAAAGGAATGAAAGAGATAAAATTTTTCTTGAACAGATGACAAAGTAAAGATTTTTTGTTTGTTTGATTTTCCCCTGGAAAATGGGGAGGTTTAAGAATATGTATAGCTGAGAGAGAGAGAAAGAGAGACAGAGAGAGACAGAGAGAGAGAGAGAAGGAGGGAGGGAGAGAGGAATAAAGGAGAGAATGAGAGGTTATAATGATTGTTTTGGTAAATATTTTAATAATTCGTATTTGCCAAGAAATGTACTCAGTGCTTGGAATACATAGAGAAAAATTGTAATAATAATAATAAAAATAAAACTTGTCCCTGTCTTTAAGGAGTTTATATTATTTTGATGAAGATAATATATATTCTCATAATTTTATGCAGATAAAAATTTATAGAGATATAGATATATGTGTGAGTGTTTGTGTATATGTGTATAATTACACAAAGTAAATAGAAGGTAATTTCTCATAAGAGGCACTTGCCACTGGAAGAGTCAGTAAAAGTCATATGTAAGAGGTTATCTCTGGGTGAACTTTAAGGGAAGCTAGTAATTACCAAATACAGTAGTGAAATGCATGTCTTCTAGTCTAGGGGAACAACACATGCAACAGCTCAGAGATGAGAGAAGCAATGTTATGTGAGGAAAACCAAGAAAACTGCTATATATATATGCCATATATATATATATATATATATATATATATATATATATGGCATATATATATATATGGCATATATATATATATATAATTGATATATAATATGTATATACTGTGTGTGTGTCAGATTCTACAATACAGATATACATATTATATATATAATATATAGTACATATACATGTATTATTTATATATATGCGCACACACACACTATAAATATACATTAAAAGGAAAATAAGATGGAATTTGTTCTTTAAATGCCAAACACAGAGATATTATTTGGTAATGGAGACAATAGGAAAACCTTAGAACCAATTTGAGCAAGATGGGTCAAACTTTAATTTATCAATATAAGAATGTCACATTAAAATGTGGAAAATGGTTTGAAAAAGAGAGGAGAAACTGAAGCAGACATTTCAATTCAAGGACTATTGCAGTATTCTGGAGAGAAATGATGAATGTTTAGACTAAGGTATGCAAGGGGAAATGAACAATTCCTGCTGAGTAATTAGATATGTGATGTGAAGAAAAGGGAGGAAACTGAGAACTGAAGGTTTAGAATAAAGAAGAGAGCACTCATGTTGAATAGCTTCAGTTTTCTGTACAAAGACAAAAAAAAAAAAAGATTCAGTACCAGGAGAGATGAAGAGATGAAGTGCAGGACCTGAGGGAAGGGATGGAGAGAGGGAAAAAGGAGATGGAGAAAGGGAGATAGGAGAAAGAAAGAGGAAGAGAGGGAAAGGGGAGAGAGAGGAAGAGAGGAAATGGAAGAGAGACAAGGAGAAAGAGAGAAAGAGGAAGAGAGAGAGAAAGAGACAAACACAAAGATAGGAGTAGAAGGAGAGAAGGAGAGACAGACATATAGACAGACAGAGGAACAGAGAGAAACAGACAGGGACAAAACACAGAGTAACTATTGGGAGGATTACAATTGTTTACAATAGATTGAGGCTCTCAGTCTCTAGAAAAAGTTTATATCACACTCTTCACAGTAGTTTGAACATACTGAACAACTGTGAACTTTAATAATATAACAGTAACAAGTTATGGTCACTGTGACAAAAATGATGACGATGAAAATGTGTTCCTTTTCTGCTAACACATCTCTTTGATGCCCTACTTTACTTCTCTAAGGAAAATCTTTATTGGTAACATGTTGTGGGCTATTCATATTAAATCTGTACCTCTGTTATGCACTAGAAATTGCCTAATATAATAATTAAAAAGGAGGAGTAGTCAAGGACGAGTAAAATTAAAAATGGGAATAAAGAAAGATGAATTCTTCAGTAGAAAGAATGCTGGATTTGGAGTTCAGGGAAATGATTTCAATTTCTTGTTCTGTCATTTATATGAATTAGGATAAATCACAATTTTGTAGTTACAATATCTCAATTAGCAGATCAGTAAATATTTATTAAGGGTCTACTATGTGGCAAGCATTGTGCTAAGCACTCCCTGCCTTCAATGAATTCAGATACTAAAAGAGGAAAATTGAGCACATAAAATATATCTAGAATATATAAAAATAAATGTAAGGCATCTTTGAAAAGGAGAGTTCTACTATCTCGGTGATCAGAAAAGTTTTTTAATAGAAAAAAATTGCTAGCCATAAATCTTGAATGATACAAGAAAATAATTGTCATTATTGAAAGTATAAGTCATTATATGAAGATGATGAAGGATTATTTGTAAGGGAGAACAGAAGATCTAGTTTGCCTATGAGAAATCTAATTGAAAAATGTCCAATATGCAGTTTGTAGCATAGTACCAGAGTTTAAGAAAGAGACTATTGCTGGATCATAGAAACATGAGTCATCTGTACTGAGAGGATAATTAAATCTATGGAAACTGATGTGGTCACCAAGTGAGGGAAAGTAGAGTAAAAAGAGAAAAAGGACCATAACAGAGACTGAGGATTTATCCACAGAAGGTACAATGGCATGTACTGTCACTCACAATCACAATTTTGTTAAACTATTTAAGCAAACCACACATTGGTTTGGTTCTGTTTCTATTTCTGTTTGTTGGCTGTGCCACAAAAGAGAAAGCAAAACTCAGAGGCACATGTAATGTCTTTATTCATTCCTAAAGACTTTCCAGAGTGTTACTGATGGACAGCATCTCCTTTCTTGATTAGCTCTAAAATATGTCATATAACACTCATCTTGCAAATTGCAGCATAGAGAAAAGAACATTAGCTTAGGGATTTAATATCAGCCCTACTACTTACTAAGACTAGGACTTTAGGAAATATACTTTATTTCTTTGGCTTCAATTTCTTCATTTATACTATGAGATGGCTAGATGAAATGACTTCTAATGTTTTAAAAATCTACAAACTGATGTAAGAAAACATCAGTTATTTCCAGTACCATTACATGAACTTCATGTAATGAATCACATGGTGATCATATCGTGGCTTCAAGGAAGAGATATAGAACACTGAGTAAATCATCCAATAAATCATCCCTTTTTCTTTGACCTCTAGTAGTAGTATTTCTGGATGTAAAAGAGATTCACATCTTTACAGCCCTTTGAGCATGCTTCCAAATTGTTCTACAGAATGGTAAGATTAGTTTACAAATCCACCAACAGCGCATTAATGTCCATTTTTCATTTTTCTTTTCTGTCCTATTAACCAATCTGATAAATGTGAGGTGATATTTCAAAGCTGTTTATAACAGTGTAGTCAAAGTTTTTCCAGTAGCAAATATATGACTTTGACAGTTGGACTATATGGAAAGCTGAGCACCATAGAATTGAAGCTTTCAAACTGGTGTTGGAAAAGTCTTTTGAGAATCCCTTGGACAGTAAGGAGATCAAATCAATTAGAACTTAAAAAATTTAATTCAGACTATTCCCTGGATGATCAAATACTGAAGCTGAAACTTAAATATTTTGGTTACAAAATGAGAAGACAGGATATCTGGAAAAATCGCTGACGTTGGCAAAGATTGAAAAACAAAAGGAAAAGGGAAGGGAAGAGAGTGAGAAGCACAGAAAAATATCATAGGAAAAATGAATATAAACCTGGACAAATTTTTAAGAGATTGTGGAGGATAGAAGAATTTGACGTGCTTTAAGATCCATGGGATCATGAAGAGACAGATATTACTGAATGGCTGAATAATCACAATAATAGATATTCATTTAGAGAATATTTTTTCAAAGTGACTTGATGACTTTAATTTCTTCTTCTGAATACTGCCTGTTAAGATCCTTTGACCACTTGTCAAATACTCAGTGGCTTATACATTAAAAAAAAATTTGGCTCATTCCTTTATATTTGAGAAATATTCTCTTTATCTGAGAAATTTACAATTTTTTTTTTCTGGTTTCTTGTTTTCCTTCTATTTTTAGATGCACTGTTTTTCTTTGTGTAAAAACTTTTCTTAAAAAAATCATGGATTCAAAATTATTTACTTCTCATTGTCCTCTTTATCTTTTTGTTTGGTCACATACTCTTCTCTTATCCATAAATTTAACAGGCAAATTGTTTTCCATGTTTTCATTGCTTATGATATTGAACTTTTGTCTAAATCATTTATTCAGTTTGACCTTATCTTAGAATAGGGTGTCAGATGTTTGTCGATGCCTAGTTTCTCTCAGGCTGATTTCTAGTTTTCCTAGCAATTTTTGTCAAATGGTGATTTTTATTCCAAAAGATTGGATCTTTGGATTTATCAAGCATTAGATTTCTATGATCCTTTATGTTTGGTGTGCATCTGTTCTACTGATCTACTATTATATTGTTTTAACGAGTAACAAATATTTTCATGATTACCACTTTGTAATACAATTTGAAATTTTGCATTACTAGACTTCTTTTCATCACACTAAGAATCAATTTCCTTGATAATATTGATTTTTTTCTTCTAGATGAACTTAAAATTATTTTTCTACTTTTATAAAATAATTCTTTGCAAGTGTAATTGGTATGATCCTGATAAGTTACTTACATTAGATGAAATTATTATTTTTTATTATATTGGCTCTAGCTACCATGAACAATTAATATTTCTCCAGTTTTATAGATTTGTTTTTAATTTTGCAAAGAGTGTTTTGGAATTGTGTTTCTCTAGTTTCTAGGTTTATTTTGGCAGGTAGATCCCCACATATTTTGTGTTGCATATGGTTATTTAATAGTAAATTTCCCTTTTTTTTTTTTTTTTGGTAGGGTATAGAAATATTTGTGATTTCTGTGGATTTCTTTTATATCCTACAACTTTGCTAAGCTTGTTAATTTTTTCAACTAACTTTTTGTTTCTCTAGAATTCCTTAAGTATAACACTGTATCATCCCTGTAATATATATATCAAAGAGTAATACTGTTGTTTAATCACTGCCTATTTTTATTCCATCATTTTCTTGTCTTTTTGCCATAGCTAGTATTTCTAGTATAATATTGAATAATAATGATGATAATGAACATCTTTGCTTCACATTTGATCTTACTGGGAATGCTTTGAGTTTATCCTCATTTTGTATAATGCTTTTCTTGGGTTTAGACAGGCATCACTTTTAATGTGAAGAAAAGCTCCACTGATTTCCCCGATTATTGTGTTCTTAATAAGAATTGATATTATACTAAAAAAAAAACAAACAAACTGTTCTGCATCCATTTCATGATTTGGAAGAATTTTGCTATTGATATGGTCAATTGTGGTGACAATTTTCCTAATATTGAATCATTTTACCTAGTCAGAGTATATGATCTTTATGATATATTACTGCAATCCCTTTGTTAATATTTTATTTAATTTTTTTACATTGGTATTCATTAAAATAGGTCTATAGTTTTTTTTGTTTTTTTTCTCCATCTGTATTTGCTCTCTTTGGTTTAGGCATCAACACCATATTTGTATAATAAGTGGAGTCTATTAGAATTTCTTCTTATTTTTTAAAATTTTATATATGAGTAGGAATAACTTTCCCTTAAGCATTTGGTAAAATTCACATGTAAATTCATCTAGTCCTAGGAATTTTTCCATTCAGATCTCATTTATGAGGCCTTCAATTTCTTTTGTCTAAGATAGGTTATTGAAAGGATTATTATATTCCCTTTTTTGTTAATCTTGATAATTTTTAGTTTTGTGGATATGCAAATATTTTACTTAATTTCTCAGTTTTACTAGCAAATAACTCAGCTAAATATCTCCTAATAAATGCTTTAATTTTATCTTTGTTGGTTTTAAACCTACTCTTTTCATTTTTTGAATATTTAATTTACTTGCTTCTTTCTCTTCAGTTTTCATCATTGGCTGGCTGTAACATTTGGATAAATATGTGATCTCAGGAAGCTTCAGCTAGGCAAGAGGCTAGATATAACCACTTATCAACAAACCAATATATCAAGATCTATGATTTCTTCTGGGTAGTGGCAATGAAGATTATATTATATACAACCCATTTATAATTGGGACAGTAAACTTTAGAGTATTTTGTGAGGCTGCAGAAGTTTTAACATGTACACAGATACACAACTAGTCCTTTTCAGAAGGATTTTAATTTCTAACTCCAAGTTCAGCTCCTGTACCATATGGTCTTTGGTCATAATAAAACTAAAAGGGCAATTTCTTTAGACCTGAACCTAGAGAAATATTTATAAATTTTGCCATAGATAATTGTCATAGCATATACAAATTTAATTATAACAATGAATAAATGTTTTCATCTCCTGAGTAATTCTTTCTACCAGATCTGAAGTTATCAAGTTAGGAGAAGCTGTTTTCCTATTCCCTTTTTTGAGGATCTTCCAAAGCTTAATCTCATCCTTGAACTCTGATCTGAAATTATCTACTTTATATTTGTAAGGCTTTTTTTTTAAATACATTTATTTTCATTGATGTTTCTTGTTTTTGTATTCAACTCCTCTTTGAATATATCATTCTTTCTTCTGTCCAGATTTGTTTTTAAAATGAAGTTTGGCAGCTTCAACTAATAATCTCAAAAAAAAAAAAAAAACTAGTCTATATCTGCAGAAATGAGAGAGTATTCCAAGAATGGCACTAAATTTGTCACAGAATCTACCCATATAGGTTAAAAGATATGGCCAATGACTGAAAAAGCCATGATAGTTTTTTTTTTTTTTTTTTCCAGACTAATCTTTTGCTCTGAGATGCTGAATGCCAAAATTTTGTGATTTGCTGTCTCTCTCAATTCAATTTTTCATCCTAATTTCTCCCATATTCCCTGTTACCTCAGTGCCATAGAAAGTTCATTAGGATCACCTCCTGGAATTGAGGTGACAAAATGACTTAGTGAGGAAAAAAATATGATCACAATTATCTATGAGTCAATATCATTGTTATACATAGCATTGAAATGAATAAAATTTCTATGTACTTAGGTCTAATAACATTTCTCATTTAAGGTTAACTTCTTATTTTCAACCTTTCCCATAGTTTATTTCTGACTTTATGCTCTAGGATTTTAATCTAATTCAACAAACATTTATTATGCACATTGTGATTTGAGAATTCTGTATTGGAGGCTAATCAAGGTAATACAAGGTTAGATGAAGGCATGGTCTCTCCATATCAGCCAACTTTTCCTTAATTCCCAATCTATAGATTACTTGAGGTTTAAAAAAAAATCATGAAAATATTAACATCTACAGTTTGTAGTACCTTGACAAAATTTGTTTCATTAAAGTAAATTGTTTTTATTGTCTGTGTCTATCATGATTAGGTGTTATGTACCTTCATGATGGGCTTGACAGTTTCTCTAGGGCTGCTTCAATTTTCAAATATTCCCTAATGATCACTTCATAATTCCTTTCTGCCAGTATTAATTGGCATAAATTGTAGGCCAGGGGCAATCAAACAGTTCTTTCTGTGATATATTTTATTACCATTGATGTATCAGTCTCTACACAAATATGAGCAGCTGGGGTACTGTAACAACAGGGTTTTCATAGTTGTCTTCTTCAAGGTCCTGCATGACCTGTTAACATAGTCACACAGCCAAGACAGTTGAGTGGCAGAAGCAGCAAGACAGGAATTGCTGCCAATAGACCTAATGAGGGCACAAGCCTCTCTACATCTCTGAGGCTGCCTGAAGGCAAGAGATAAAAGTAGACAGCCAGAACCTATGAGCTGGTATTAGTTAAAGACTATTCCTATTGAACAGCAGTTAAATAACTGTTTGTCTTAGATGGGGAATGAAAGATGCATTGCTAGCACAATTACTGAGGCAAGCCAATTGGTCTTTGAGGACAAGAACACAACAGCTCTGGACAGCAGCCTTGATACCCTCTTCATTGCCACTGTGAAGCTGCCTGTAAATAGGAGATAAAAACAGGAGGAGCCAAATCCTCTGGCCTGGTGTTTGCTATAGGCCACCATTTTATACTATGGGCATAGAATTAGGTATCTGGGAAAAAATTCAGGTAATACCTCTATATGATAGAGCAATGGTGACCTTGAAGATCTTTTTATTTTCCTTTAGTGCCTTCCTTTTTGCAGATTATTTCTTCCTTTGTATAGTGTATAGTGTATATATAATAGAGGAATATTGTTTGTGAACTCTGCTATATTCTATTTCTTAAATAAGCAAACTAAATTAGGATTTTGAGAAATGGTGGTTCCATCACAAAGTCATCAACAGCTCTTTTTTCCCCCTCATCACTGCCTTTTTAGATATGTTAGTACCATAGATGGAGGAAATCTGTAAAATAAATGGAATTAAATCATCTTTTTTTGTTTTTTAAGGCAAGAAAGAGATCCTAGAGATTATAAGTAAATTAGACTAATCTAGAATTTTATACCCCCAGAAAGTATTAGAAGGCATACCTTTTAACCTATCTGGCCATAGGATGAACTTTAAAAAGTGTCTCCTGAGTTTAATAGAAGTTATATTGTTTTCTGACTTTTAATGAAAACTGTTAACAGAATAATGACATTTACCTTTCTCATATCTAAGAGATATATTATTATTCATGACAGGAAATAATCAGGTTATCATCCAAATCCAAGAGATCTACAAAAACTAAATATTTAGGTATTAAGTAGCTTGAATGATATAATTTGTTATGTAAACATCTACATCATGGACAAAAGTCCTAATTTATTCATTCCAATCTGAATTTTAATATTGTACTAATCAAAAATCCCTGGATCCTATTTAGGATGCTTAAAATCAAGGATAGCAGGTTAATTTTTAGTTACCATTATAATTGCGTGTTATTCATGTAGGTTATATATTTTTCTACATAGGTTTGTCTAAATTTTGCTCATGGAAAGGCTTTGAACAGCTATCTGTGAAGTCTCTCCAAGACTGATTTTGATTTTTCACTAAAGGAATTTAAAAGAAGGATTCATGAGCATGGCTGTTTTGTTCTTTCAGAAGAAATATTAGGGTATAAATCAATCTTCCTGACCATCTTTTCTAAATATTGCTAGTATATGGAAAAATATTTTATCTTGGGTTCAAAATGCTTTCTTGGCCACTCTCAAAGGAGAAGGAACATCCCAAGTTAATATCCACAAGCTTAGTCCCTTCCCACCAACTACTGATTAGGTTACATAAAGGACTGTCACAATTAATAAATAACACATAAACTCATTTTTCCAAACAGCAATTTTAAAAGTTATATGAAGAAATGTCAAAGAATATATTAAACAGTATAAAATACACTAAATGAGGTCTCCCATAGTGTGAGATATTTCAGCTAAACTGGATATGTGATATAAACCAAAGAGAGAATTTCCCAAAATTTCTAAAGGAGCAAGAAGGGAAATCAGGGACATTTTGAAGAAAAGGATTGTTTACATGACTATCTTTTAGAATTTATTCTCTATTTCTCTAGTTTTCTCCTTGTAAAAGGTGTGGTATTACATGTGTCTACTTTCACAGGAGTAAAGAGAGTTATGTCTTTTTTCTTCCAAACTATCCAAATAATTCTTTTGTACATATAATAACAAAGCATTGAATTATCATCATTTAACCAATGAGGAAAACCATGCAAATGTTACAAGCTTGAATCCTGGATTATACCATTGTTTCATTACAATCCCAGGAATTAATAGGACAGAGTTCTCACCACTTACAGAAGAGAACAAAAAACACACATTGATGCCCCTGAAGTTTCATGTAGATTCTACTGAATAAAGGCATTAAATCTTTCTTCTCTCTCAACTATTAATCAATTATTAAAAAAATTATTACCTCTGTTTTCCTCTATGTGTCCAAAGCTGAACTCATTTTATTTTCTGTCATTTCCAGTTTCTAATGTGCTTTTGCTTTTAAAGAAAACAAGAATATGAACAACTTAACTTGCTTAATAAATATTGATATTTAATTATTTTAACATATAAAGTATCATGACCATTTCTATTATTCTCCCCTAGCCAACATTGGAAATTATTCTGGCCAATTCATTCTAATTCACTTTTTTTCCTTTTGTATGTGATCAGAGCATGTATCCCATCTTTCTAAGTTTGCTTTTCTAAAAAAGAAAATGTGAAAGATTTTTCATATGATTTTTATCTACTTTATATGCACTCCTATTTACAGTGAATTCTAACCTTTTGTGGGGATATCATCACTAGAAAATGACACCATGTCAAAAACAATGTTGATACATTGAACCTATGTGGTTCTCACATATTAGGTATTAGGTAGTCACAATCACCTAAAACTATAATCTTTGCTGCAGATTACATTTCTCCATAAAAATTATTTATTACAAAATATTAATTCTGATCATATGCTCTTTTCTTAATGCAGTAACCATGAAATAACCCATAAAATGCAATAAACAAAATGAAATTGTTAACATGAAAAATATTTTTATTTTCTAGTAATTCCCTAAGAATTCTGAGAATTTTTGTGCTGTCTCAAATTAAAAAAAACACAAATTTTAGATGGTAATTACTTCTTATGACATATGAAATATATATTACCATAAATATTATACAGCAAATACATTTCTTAAAACTAATTCATTTTTAATCTGAATTTTACTGTGACAGATGTCAGTATGACAGGTTTGTTCTGTATACTATATGTCTATAAAATTTATTTGTCTATAAAATGTCTATAAAATATAATTATTTTTGCCAATTTGACAAATAGAACCTCAATTTTAATTCACTTGTCTGATTGCTAGAGAGTTTGAAGAGTTTTCAAATGATAATTAACAATTTGTTTTTCCTGTTGGAAATTGTCTGTTTATATCTTTGTCCACTGATTCACTGTGGCCTGAGAACTACCACTGTGACTGTTTAACAGTTCATATTTTAGATTTTTTTTTTCTGTCACATTTGCCAAAAATATTTTTCCCTGCAATCTGTTGTTATTCTTTTCTCTTTATTTGGCATTGCATACATTTCTTTCTTTCTTTCTTTCTTTTTTAATTTTGCATAGCCCAGCTGACTTTATTTCTGTCCCTTGCAGGGGGTATCTGATTACATATGTCCCCTGATTATTATCTTTATGACATATCACACCCAAATCAGAAACCCCAATTAGCTTAATAATACCACAACTAGGAGACTACAGTATCATTTTGATTTTCAAATCTGTAGGCTGTGGGTTACCCAACCCATCTCCCACACCCTCTCTGTGTTCTCAGTTATGATTCAGACCCCTCCTCTCATCCAGATGGTTGCTGATCTAAACTATAAGGTTTATTAATTCAACTAAGTTCTGGGGAAAACAAAATTCTGTCTAAATTCTTCACTTAATTCTCTTCCAGCCTATCTCAATCAATACCATCTTTTTTTCTGTCCAGAATACTTCTAAACTTTTAAAAATGTTATTGATATATGTAATAGTAATAATATCAATTATAACCTTCCTGGTCGATTGTACTTCTTTTTTTTTAATTAAAACTTTTTTATTTTCAAAATATATGCATGGATAATTTTTAACAATGATCTTTGCAAAACCTTGTGCTTCAAATTTCCTCCTTTTGCCCACTCCCTCCCCTACAAGTAATGTAATAAATGTTAAACATGTGCAATTCTTCTATATATATTTCTACAATTATCCTGATGTACAAGAAAAGTCTGATGTATTTCTAATGCAGAAGCTGATAAAAGTATACTTCCTAAAAAAATAACAACAAAAAAAAAGAAACAGAAAAAGTAAAAAAAAGAACAGAAACATCATCTACCCCAGGTACTTCTCAATCAAGTGTGGCTACATTTTTTTCTTATTGATAAATGCCATATTTGCTTAATCTATCATAAAAATGAGGATAGAATCATTTCTCTCTGTCCTTAGAATGGAATAGGATAAAATTACTGTCAGACATAGAGGGCAAGAGGGCTGTCAGAACATGACCAAGTAATGCTTCTTTACATCTCATGCAATCAATCAACAAACTTTCATTGAACATGTACTATGCACAAGACAAGCAACTGGATGGCACAGTGGATAGCATGCCAGGCCTGGAGTCAAGAAGGCTCATCTTCCTGAATTCAAATCTGTTTTTAGGGTATAAACCCAGGTTATAGTAACCCTGGGAAAATCATTTAACCCCACTTGCTTCAGTTCTTTATCTGTTTTATATATCTATATCTACATCTATATCTTTTTAAATACAAAACATATGGATGGGTAATTTTTCATCATTGACCCTTGCAAAAACTTCTATTTCAACTTTTCCCTTCCTTCTCTCCACCCCCTCCCTAGACAGCAGTTACTCCCATACATGTTAAATATGTTAAAGTATATGTTAAATATAATACATGTTTACATATTTATACAGTTATTTTGCTGCACAAGAAAGATCATATTTAGAAAAAAAGGTAAAAATAACCCAAGAAGAAAAAACAAAAATGCCAGCAAACAATAACAGAAAGAGTGGAAATGTTATGTTGTGGTCCATACTCATTTCCCAGTGTTCTTTCTCTACATGTAGCTGGTTCCGTACATTACAGATCAATTGGCAGTTCCTTATCTGTCAAAAAGCTAGAGAAGGATATAGAAACTGTTCCAATATCTTGCTACAACTATTCAAATGGAATTATGAAGAGATGGACATGACTGAACAATAAGGCATTAGCAGTTAAAGCTTATATTCCTTGGGAATGCTCCCTTGGCTTTTGTATAAAGTATAATAGTAAGGCCAATAGCTTATGTTCACACCAATGCATTATTGGTGAAGCTACAAATTAATCCAAACATTCTCAAAAGCAACCTATGAAAGAAATGTAAGGCAGCTAAGTTGCACAGGAGATAGAGCAATGGACATGGAGTCAGGAAGATCACCGTTAAAATCCAGCCTCAGAGATTTACTAGCTATGTGATCCTGAACAAATTATTTGCCATTTTTCTTTCCAAGTTTCATCATCTGTGAAAATTTGAGTAATAATAATACCTACCTTTCAGAGTTGTTATGTGAACATTTGTAAAGTATTTTAAAAACTTTTGAAGTGCTATATACATGTTAGCTAGCATTAACAAAGATCAAATGGCAAATCCATTTGATTCATTTGAGAAATCACTACTAGGCTTATTCCACAAGGTAGTCAAAAATAGAAAAGGTCCCATATGTACCTAAATATTCATAATTACAGGCTTTTTGGTAGATCCAATCCAAAGAACTAGAAATAATATAAATGCCCATCAATTAGGGAATATTTAAACATGCTATGAAACATGAATTCAAGGAATTATGAGTATGAAGAATCCAATCCATGGGAAGACTTATATAAAATGATGTACAATGAAGTATAATGAGAGTGATTAGAAAATAGCCCCTAACTCCCTCTGCACATGTATTCTGTCTTCTTAAAGTGTTGGGTGGGGGAATTTTGCTCAAGTATTTTGAAACCAAAAACTATTGGTTTTTTGCTTATATAACTCCATTCTGACAAGGTAATGCATTCCCAGAGAAATGCCAATATCCAGTGATACCCATTTAAGAAATTTTAAAAAGAAAGATAATTTCTACTTTCATTATTGTTTTCCTCTCTCCTCAATGTATGGTTTGTGAGTGATAGCTCTTCCTTAAAATTCCAATAGTGATCCCTGGGGCTTTTAATGTGGCTGTTCCTATAGGGCAGTAAATATATAGGTAAGATTGAAATTGGGTCACAACATTTTGGCTGCCTCTCAAGTCCCATATTTCTTTCCTTGAGTTCATTTGACTGAAGTATCTTTAGATGGATGTTTCCATGACAATTACCATACAAACTCAAAAATCCTATAGTCATTTAAATATCTGAGTGACTGGAAGATTAAAAAATTCTGAGATTTTCAGGGACATGATGGCTCTAATCAGGAAGATGGCCCAGTTTGCTGAAGACATGGACCTTGATGGAGTTGGTCAGACGATGTAGAATTAAAGTGAAGGTGAAATGGCTGTGTAACAGTCCCAGAAAAAAAAACCAAAAAAACTTACATGAACACAAGCCCACACATTCACAAACAGATAAGTGTCCAGGACCCCCAAATCACCAACACTTGGAGTAAAATAAACAGATACATAAAGCATTGAAATAACATAATATGCCAGGTACTATTGTAATTGCTGAAAAGGCATATAAAGCCAAACAAGAACAAAAGTTAAACTAATAAACAACAACATGCTGATAAATGTATGAGTGAGGGAGTGAGGATAGAAGGAAGAATAGGTTTACCTAACTTCTTATTATGACTAAACTATTTCCCCGCACTCTTGCTCACTCTCCCCTGCCTCAAAATCTATCTGATTTGCTCAAAATGTACAAATTATCTTAGAATTATCCCATACTTCAAGAGTTCCCTGGGACAGACTTCACCCAAGAATCACGGGTCTTATTCATCTAGTGTCTGAGAATAATTATGGATGTCTGAGACTAAATTTTTTGCTGCCCAAGTAATTTTAGATCTCATTTACCTCGTTATTATTGAAGGCAAACAAGAACTATCTTGTTTGATCGTGTTGATTGTACTTAACATATGTGCTATAAAATGATATGGTTTTAAAAATGCTTATATTATTCCTTCATCCCAAAGCTATATCCTTGTTTTAAATATGAAGCATCTGAGAAGCTAAGTGACTCCACTTTAAAATCATTAATTGAGCACCAAGTATGTGCCTAGTACAATTACTTGGGATTTAGGGATAAAATAATTTCTTTGCAATCAACATTATTCAATTCGCAGTTTAGTTTAAATAAGCTGATCTATTGGATTGATCTATAAAACAATTTGATGGTCTATGATTTGATATGTAGATTTATTCTAACACTAACATTTTATGGTTTTATATTCATCATTATATATTCTTTGGGGAAAATAAGGTACATCCATGGTCTCTGAAAGCTGTTTTATAAAGGCTTATAATGATGTCAAATATATCTGATTTTGAACAGACAAGCTATTTAAAGTACATTTTTGGACTCTCTCCTTGCAGTAATAAAATATTTTTCTGGCTATTTTCTAGCTAGTATAATGCATAGTTCTATCGAAAACTTTTTATTGGCCACCTTAATATCAATTTAGGTTCTCTCTTATATTACAAAATCAAATCAGTTTGGTTGTTCAGTATTTACTTGTTTGCACATCACATTCACTCATGAACCCATACCCCTAAAGAGTCTGCCAATCAAGCCCCACATCTAGCCAATCCACTTTCATTCAGCATCAGTTTCCTAGGTAACCAATACATAGCCACAGATACAGATTGCATATGATGGAAGGGAACAAACAGACAAACCTGCTGCATTACCATTTCTTCCAGTTCTTCTAAATGGTTAGAAATGCTACATCTCTCTTGATAGTGAAGAATACTTATGAATATACTTATAGCCCCTTTCTCCAGAATATATTATACCACCCAAGATACAATTTTCTTTCCACTTGTCTGTTCTGGTACTTCTTTCTAGAAGGATATATATACATAAATATAAGGCTGCAGCATTCAGCAGGTGAGAGAGTCTGTATCATAAATGGTATACCATGTAGATTCCTTGAGAGGATCTCTGGATTTTTTTCTAATGTTCCCTGTGCTAACACAGTACTGAGCTCATAGATTCTTTTAAAATTTCTGTTAATTGATAAGTTCTTTTCTTCATGATTTTTTCCATTCCTGTTATTTTCTTCCTATCTTTTCCTTGTTTCTTCTTATGGAGCCTGTGGGTCTATCCCTTTCTAAGTTTGTTTCTTCTCTCAGATCTATCAACTCCTCCCTTTTTCTAGTGAAAATCTGTGTTTTACATTCTGAGCATTTCATTTTCCACCGGATAAATTAGTGGAAAAGTCAGTCAAAAGGAGAAGAAATATATTCATATATTGTTGTCACCAGAGCAAAAGGAAGGCAATGGTAAGAACTGACAATAGAAATCAATCAACAGATATTAAGCATCTACTTTTTTATCAGGTATTTCTCTAGATCCAGAGTTACAAAAGGAATGAAACTAACTTTTCGGGCAAGAAACTTTCTTTGGACTTTAAGCATTGAACTTTCCCAGATGTTTTCACCCTTGCTCCTAGAAAGGAGTGTCAAGTGCTATTTAAGAAAAATAAGCACTGCTGATGTCTTTAAACTAGTCAATATAAAGCCTGCTACTGCAAAGAAATTTGTAAAAGTTAAGTCTTATTGGATCTATGTTGCTCCTTGTCAGGAAAATCCCTCGATTCCATTTTCTGAAGAGAGATTCATTGAGTTTGTTCTAAATTTATCTTCATTTAATTAAATCATATTGCCCTTTGTTTATGTGTTATAGAGCAGGAAAGAATTAATTTGCATCCTATCACCTTTTTTTCTGATTGATAAATAGATCAAGTCCTCTTTGATTTTCAATTTTCATAGCTGACAATGCTACAAATATATAAATACATAACTATGATTTAGGATTATGGTAAAATGCTGTTTCAGCATTCATTAATCTTTTTTAACCCTTTCCATTTCTTCTCTGTTATTATACTTAAATATATAAAATATGACAGAAAGCATCACATGATGATAAATATTTCTGCTCTGTTATTATACTTAAAAGATATAAAATGACAGAAAGTATCACATGATGATAAATATACATTTTAATTTCAAAAGTACTTTATAATTTTTCAGATTATGTGTCATGCATCTATGTATTAATGTTTTTATCAATTAATAGATAAATATTAAATAATTATTTTTTATTTTATAAGAATATGTTTAATTGATAGTCTTATCATTTCTAGTGTCATTTTCTATGAGGTTTTAGCTCTCTAATTTGTATATAAAATCACTATTCTCTCATAGATCTCAGATCTGCATTAGCAGGTAGCTTCATAGTAATTTTCCTATTTAGATATTGCATTAGCACTCACTATGCTGAGGTAAATAGCTTCATAGTCTCTTCACAAATATTATGAGTTTTGAAGTAGATTTATTAAGACTTATAGAATAATCCTACTGATAATTTGTAAGTCACTTTCATAACATTTTATATATTTTAAATATAATTGTTGATCCATTTAAAAATGTAAAATAATTGTGAATTTCTCTGGATTAAATTGTCTTGATTTTATAAATGTGCAGTTACATGAAAATAGTGATTAGTAATAGAATACCCTTCTATAATCAGGTGGTTTTCAAGATGTATTAGTTTCAATATTCACCTTGTGAAACACATGTATTGGTTTTATTAGTGATGATTTTTTTCTCCCCTATCATCTTCTATTTGCAAACCATATGCACACTGATTTAAATAACAGTTGTTTCTCTAAATAAAAGTAGTATGTTCTCAAAATACTTCTTGTATTGAATTAATTTATGTATATGAAAAATATTAAGAAGAAATAGTATGGCTCTAATCAACTAAAATAATGAATATAATGGAGACAGGATTAAGCAGAAGGATTGAATTTTCAGCAATAAACAAAACACACAACCTTGATTTTTACTATTTCAATAGACTATGCTAAACACTTAAATAATACAGAGAATGAATCTGTGGCAATAGTTTACACTGATGTAGTTTTTCAAAATATTAATAATAAGCATCTATGTTATACATAGAGGGAGCTGTTGGCAAAGGTTTAGTAAGCTAATCATAGGACCTACAGTGGAAATTTCCCACTGTTGTTATGAAGCAATTAAAAAGAAAAAAAAAAACTTTATTTCTAAGACATGGGTGGATCTTAAAACTATCAAATGTATAATAAAAATAATATGATTAAATACCATGATTTCTTTTTTTGGATAGAAAATTGTGATGGGAGTCAAATTCTCTCTATTTTTATTCCTCTTTCACTTTTTTTTTTTTTTTTTGCTATAGCTCTCATACTTAAACATGTATGTTGCATGCACACGCACACAATTTGGTAGAAAAGAAGGTTTTATGATCCCCCAAAAAGCATCATTTCAGTAGAATGAAACAAGAGGAGGGGGGTGGGGAACATAGCATGGCATATTTTGATTTATTCTTCTTTCAGAGAATCAAAAAAACTTTGATAAAATAATATGAGACTTGACAGTGAAATTAAAAAAGAACAAATATAATATAGATATATTGACATATGCATGTGTAAAAGCCAATCAAGTAGGAAAACAGTGAAAATATATCATAAAGAATGTGATTTCCTAGCCATGTTATTATGGTAGGAAGTTGTGCTTTAATTTGCAAACAATAAATCATTTTAAATGACATTATGTTTAGTCTATTTAAGAGGTGTGGGATGCCAGATGAAATATAAAAGGCAAGGAGTACATGGAGATTCAAGGAAGCATTCTTCACTCAAAACAGAAACACAAGTATTTCAAGGATATAACAAAGGTTCATTTGGTTGACAACAGTTCTAGGAGATGCTGAGAAACTAGTAAAACAACCAAACATATAATCTGAGGTTACATCAACTAAGACTACTGCAAATTATCCCAACTGGGATAACTGTGCTTGCTAAAATGATGCTTTCTGAATTATTATTCACTTATAGGTTGTTAAATAACTTTCCAGAATCTTAGAAGTAAAAACTTAAAAATGGTTTTGCAAATTAACCATTCAGCTAGAGCCATAACACTGTAGATTATGGGACATTTTAAAAATTGTGGTATGTGTGTGTGTGTGTGTGTGTGTGTGTGTGTGTATTTAAGTGTTAATTACTTATAAATACTTAAAATATATAATGAAAGTAATGCATAATTCAAGGTAGTCTCATTTAGCAGAAATACCATGGAAATCAATTTTAAAAAAGACAACCATGAGATTGTATTAAATTCTGCATGTTTATACCAATAGATCACAAGCACTCTAAAATTCTATAAGCTGGAAATTTTTGAATATAGGCTTTAGAAAATAAATATTTCTATCGTATGGGTCCTAAGAAGTCCATCCAAGTTCTGTTTATCGTATGAAAAATTTAATTTGATACAGCAACACAGGAAGACAATGTACTATAGAAAGGGAATTATCATCTGTGTTAGCAAAGAGAATAATCACAGGGATGACATTACACATATTTTAATATTGAAGCAGTGGCTACATGACTGCTATTTTAGGTGTGCAATAAGAGACTCTTTTACAGAGTATGTTAGACAAGAAGGATACTGAGATCTCCTCTAACTTAGACCTATTATTATTCTTGTAGTTGTTTAAGCTTTATTCTTTTTTTTCTAGTCAACTTATTTATTTTTAATACACATTGCTTAACAAATCAAGTTGGGAGAGAAAAAAATCAGAACAAAAGCAAAAACCATGGGAGAGAAAAAAAAAAAACAGGAAAAAGAAATTAATATAGCCTATTTCAGACTCCTTAGTTCTTTTTCTGGATGCAGATGCATTTTCTGTCCAAATTCTATTGGGATTGCTTTGAATCAATGAGAAGAATTAAGTCTTCAAAATTCATCATCGCACATTCTTACTGTTATTGTGATGATATATTCCTATTTCTGCTTTTTCCCCTCAGTATCAGTACATGTAAATCTTTCCACGCCTTTCAAAAATCAGCTTATTCATAATTTTATATAGAACAATAATATTCCATTATCTTCATATAATACAACTTATTCAGCCATTCCCCAGTCGATGGGCACCTACTCATTTTTCAATTTTGCCACCACAAAAAGAGATGCTACAAACATATATGTATATGTGGGTCTTTTCCCCTTCTTTATGAATTTTTTTAGAAATACAGACCCAGTAGTGTCACTGCTGGGTCAAATGGTATGCACAATTTCATAGCCCTTTGGGCACAATTCCAAATTGCTCTTCAGAATGATTGAATCATTGAACAACTCCACCAATAATGCATTAGTTTTCTCGCATCCACTCCAACATTTATCATTATCTTTTTCTGTTGTCTTAGCCAATCTAAGAGATGTTAGGTGGTATCTCAGAGTTGTTTTAATTTGCATTTCTTTAATCAATAGAGATTTAGAGCATTTTTTCATATGACTATAAATGACTAACTTTATCATCTGAAAATTTGTCTGACCATTTATTAAGTGGGGAATGACTTGTATTCTTATAAATTTGACAAAGTTCTTTATATATCTTAGAAATAAGATCTTTATCAGAAACACTGGTTGTAAAGATTTTTTTTCTCAATTTTTTACATCCCTTTTAATCTTGTTTCTGTTGAGTTTGTTTATGTAAAACATTTTTAATTAATGTAATCAAAGTTGCCTTTTTTTGCCTTTGTAATGTTCTCTAGTCTTTTGGTCATAAATTCCTTCCTTTTCTAAAGATCTAATAGGTAAACTATCCATTCTACTCCTAATTTATTTATGATATCATCCTTTATGCTCAAATCATGTATCTATTTTGACCTAAGTTTGGTATAGGGTGTGTGATGTAAGTCTAAGCTGAGTTTCTGATATTATTTTTCATATTTTCCAGCAATTTTTGTCAGATAGTGAGTTTTTATTCCAGAAGCTAGATTTTGGGTGTTTATCAAATACTAGCTTACTATAGGCTTTGGTTATTGCATTGTATGGATATAATTTATTCCACTGATCCACCACTTTATTTCTTTACCAGTACCAAATTATTGTTATTGTTGGAATCCTTACAAAGTGCTAATTTAGCATGGTACTTAGCAAATCCTCTAGCTCACTAATGTATTTAAGTATTCATTGGAGTTCACACATTTGGGAGATTTCAGGGTTTAGTATGAGATATCCAAATTCACATCTCCCTTAATCCCTGCCTCCAGAAGGAGCAGTCAACCTTTGGGAGATCATATATATAGAAATTCTTAGAGCTTCAAGTTAGTTACTTCGGAACATTGCCAGGGGTCGGAGAGGAGCACTCTGGGAGATTGAGAGCCAGGATCACTCTGGGAGGAAGCCCACAAGCCCACTCTCAGAAGTGGAATTAGATTCATTCCAACTTTCAGCTTGGTGCTGGCTGGAGACATTTGGAGTTGAGCTAGAGGAATCAGATTCATTCCAACTTCCACCTTTGTGCTGGCTGGAGGCAGAAGAAAGCAGAGGCAAAAGACAAGCTGCAAGAGCTCTCAGAACCAAGGAAAACTGAGGCCTCTAAGAAAACTAACAGAGCCCAAGGAAGAAGAAAATAAACATTTGCATTTTATCAGCTGGTTGCATTTGAAGTGATTATTACTTTTAACTGAAACTAAGGCTGCCTCCAGAAAACCTCCCCAAGAAATCTGCTACCAGAGAGAACCATTATATTTTAAAGAAAAAAAACACCACAGTTATGATTGTTGATTTGTAACATAGTTTTAGGTTTGTTACTGTTAAGCCATCATCCTTTTTATTTTTTTCATTAATTCCCTTGACATTCTTGACCTCTTATTTTTCCAGATGAATTTTGTTATTATTTTTTTCTAGTTCCATAATATGTATATATATTTAGCAATTTGATTGGTTTAGCACTGAACAAATAGACCAAATTAGGCAGAATTGCCATTTTTATTATATTTTTTTTATTATATTAGCTTGGTCTACTACTATTATACTATTTGGTCCTCATGAGCAATTGATATTTTTCCAGTTGTTTTTAGATCTGACTTTTATTGTTTGAGAAGTGTTTTGTAATTGTTTTCATATAGTTCTTGGGTTTGTCTTGACAGGTAGACCCCCAAATATTTTATTTTATCTACAATTATTTTAAATGGAATTTCTCTTTCTATCTCTTGCTGATGGGCTTTGTCAGTAATATATAGAATTGCTAATGATTTTTGTGGGTTTATTTCATATCCTGCAACTTTGCTAAAGCTATGAATTGTTTCCAGTAGGTTTTTGGATGATTTTCTATAATTCTCTAAATATATCATCATATCAACTGCGAAGAGTAATATTTTTATTTCCTCATTGCTTATTCTAATTCCTTTAATTTCTTTTTCTTTACTTATTGCTAAAGCCAACACTTAGTATAATGTTGAATAATAGATGATAGGCATCCTCATTTTACCCCTGTCAACCTTCATTCTTTAAGATAACCAGTGATATCAGGGAGTGATAGTTTGACTTATGCATGAATTAGAATTAAGTGAGATATAGCTGCACAAAGTCATCAGCCCTACTCTTTTTTCCAGAGACATCAAAATCCAGTTAAAAGGCAAAAATCAAAATGATTAGTAGTGGCCCAGAATGCAGTGGATGTCTTGCCAAACTTTAAGCACTCTGTTTCAGGCACCTTCATGGCCATTGGAACAAATTGTTCTCATCCTCCAGTTCCACTGGGGAAACTCTTGATATGCCTTGTGGTAGACACCCCTCTAACTCATCAATAAGTTTGAGGCTTGCTGATTGTCTTCAACTTCATTTCGCCTGTCTGCCAAGACAGTTTTAGTGGGGTATGACCATTGCACATGCTATAGCTTCTTGGAGATACAGGTGAGAGTTGGATGATAAGTAAAAACTAAACTTAAATGAGTAGGTCTAAAAAGGGATATAGAAGTCCTAATACCATATAGGATAGTCATTCTTGAATACTTCAACAACTTCTTCTGTTATTCTAACATTCCAATGCAAGAAATTACTCTGGCAGATACGTATGATATTGCACAAGTTATCTGTCCTTCAGTTTTTTCATCCATACAGTGTGGAAAATGATTTGTCTTGCCTACCTTAAAAGGTTGATGTGGTGATCAAACTAAAGAATTTATGTAAAATTGTTTATAAACTATAAAATTTATATACATTTCACTTAATATTATATTGTATTATATACAATATGAGCTCCATAAGACAATGGATTGTTTTTATATTTGTCTTTGAATTACAAGAGCATTGCAAAATTTCTGGTATGTTCAGAGACAGAGAAAAAGTCAGAGACAGACAGTCAGAGACAGAGAGACACAGAGAGAGACAGATAGAGACAAAGAGATACACACATATACACAGCCCTTTGGAAGTTTCTGTTGAGACTTGATCTATGGTTTCAATAGGGAGCTACCATTTGAAGAAACTCACATGTGAATACACACACACACATATATACACATACATATTGTATGATAAGTACACCAAAGAGATTTATGCAAAATACTTGGGGAAAAAGAAGTCATTATTAGTTAAATAATCAACAGATTTGTGGCGGAAGGCATATTTAGATTGAGTTTTTAGGATGCATGGATAGATATTCAACAGGCAGATTGAAAGAAGTATATTACAAGCATTCAGAATAGAATGAGCAAAGGCATGGAAGTGGAAAAGCATATGTACATATATGTTCATACACATATAGATCTAAATATAAATTCAGATAGATTTATTTATGGAATATAGCTAATGGCAGCAATTTGGATTGAACAGAGTTTGAGCAAAGAAGTAAAATGAAATAAGGCTAGAGTAGCAATATAGAAGCAGTTTACAAAGGCAAAGAAATTTGAGCTTTATTCACCACCTTAGTTAAATAGAAGTGTTGTTATTCTGTAAGAAGAACATGAAGAAAAAATGTCTGGCCACAATGTAAAGAACAAATAGACCATTGTAACAGTCTAAGTAGGTAATAATGAAGACCTAAGCCAAGATATTATCAGTGGTGCCTACTCTAGTTAATTAAATGTTATTTATTTATTAAATTGAAGAAATCTCTTTTCCCATAAAAAGCTACTCATGTCTCTCTCTGTGTGAAAATCTATTCTCCTAAACTTAAATAAACATTTAAGTTAATGACTACATAATTTAAGTCTCTAACCAGATGCACTCCTCAAGTTTTTCTTTTTAATACATCTTTATAAAATAACCATGAAAAATGTTCTCTCAAATATATTTTGGTCAAGAGGTGGAATACAAAGAAATATAGCCCAGATCATTCATCAAAGAACTAGAAAATACACAAGACCAAAATATAATTGAAAAATCCAAGAAAATGCCATAGAGTAAATTTTCCATCTCAAAAAGTCTTAGGAGGCAGCCAAAATGGCCTACATTATAGGGGAATGGGAACTGTCCAGAACCACATTGCCCAGCCTGAAAAAGAGCAAAAACTGGGCACCACGGCAAGAAACATTTGGGAAGAAAGAGTTCCTAGGAGACTCCAAAACTACCACAAGATGTACAGGGTAAAATCTGATAAACCTATCATTCACTACTCAGTTCTAGGTCACAAATCCAGAACAGAGAACATCATTTCCAAAGAAGCAGTAGCCAATTGGTGCCAAATCACATAATGACCAAGGAACACATTCAAGTAGTAAACAGTTGTTATTATGGCTTTGATAGCAGAACCAGAGTAGGGAGATCCTAGTCTATGGCCCAGGTTGGAAGACTGCAATGGAATAACCAAAATAAAACTCCCAGATAAATGGGGAGTCTGTAGTTCAGTCACTGAAACTGCAGGGGCTCCCAGATAAATCATAGTTGCTGAGTCTAGCAATGGTCTACTGAAACTCCCAACTAGGTACAAGACAACAAATGCAAACCTTGGTCATGAATTCCAGGAACTAAATCAGAAGATCAGAGAGCTGATTTGGGAGGGGTGAAGGGTTTGAGATGCTTCGGTTGAGCTGATAGAAGCTCAGGCCAGATATTTCCTCTAGATAGATGCGCATAGAGCCTAAGAGTAATAAAATCTACAGTCAAGAAGTACACTTGAAAAATAAATAAGCAAATATAGAACCCCACTTTAAAGAGCAATTATGTCTAGAGAAAAGCTTAAAATAGAAGCTCAGAAGAGAATTACTTGAAAATATAAAGAGAATTTTTCCCCATCCTCTTTCTGTGTTTTCTCCACAGTTTCTCTTTCTCCCTTTCCCTCTCCCTGCCTCCCTCTCTCCTTCTTTCTTTCTCTCCCTCTTTTCTCTCTCTCTCTCTCTCTCTCTCTCTCTCTCTCTCTCCTTCATAATATATTATATATAAATATATATAATTATGTTATAGTATATAGTAGGATACATATTATAAGCATGCTAATTTATATGTATATATAAGAGATATACACATACACATATGCAAATATATAACACATGCATGCATATATACACACAATTATGCATATATATGTATATGTATGTGTGTATATATATATATATATATATATATATATATATACACACACATACACACACATGTATTGTGGACAATGCTTCCTCAAGTTTTATCTTTATTCTGGCTCTTTATTACTTTTTTCTGGCTGCTAGCAATTATATTTTTTCCTGACCTGGGAGCGCTGAATTTTGACTATCTTCTTCCAAGGAGTTTTCATCTTAGAATTTCTTTTAGTAACATGATGAAAAAATTCAGCCTCAGTTGTCAAATCTAAAACATTTCATTTGACTCATAAAAATACAGTGAGATTAACCACAGCTTCTGTAGAAGAGATTGTGAAATAAGGATTACATGTCACAAATACAAAAATATACACATATAATCTTTTCTATTATATGAAGTTATTTTAGACATGCCACTATAGATATTATAAAAATGTGAAGTGCACTAAAGATACACAAGTTGAATTCTTTCCACTTGGGTAGAGTTTTTTTCTCCTTAATCTCTCAGGGAATATAGTTAGACCACAAGATTTTGAGGAGTGGAGAATAACTTCCAATAATATGCTAGCTCCATTTACCTTAAAAGATTATGAGAAAGAGACACTAAGAAACAAGATATTTGAGGAAGCTGTAATATGGAAGAACCAAGAATGTTTGTTAGCCCTGAACTTGGGAATAAGTGCTATATTCAAATAATGTACAAGACATACATATAGCAAGTAGTACACTTAAATCAATCAAAATTCCAGAGACCAGAACCAGTGTTCCTTCTTTTTCTTCTTCCTAATTTTCTCTCTTTCTTTGCAGAGAGGGAAGGAGGCTAGTCTTTTCCTCAAGTATATGTAAGATTTAATTTGTTTCTCAAAGTATTTTTAAAACCTTTTTATTTATTTTGTTTCTAAAGATGACAATTGTGATAAACAATGTGAACCAGTTCTTTATTAATATATGTGTATCATTTCTCAAATACTGCAGAAAGGGGCAATAAGAGAGTTCCAAGGAGGAGAGAGACAAGGAGACACAGTTTTAAAACTATGCTATTTTGATAAAAAGCATTTTTCTGATGGGACTCAGAATCTAAAGAAGTACTACAAATTTATTTTTACAGCTACATAACAAAGAGGTAACATTTATACTGAGATCCTTCCTGATAACAAGTAAGAAACAACGGCTTGGATTGCACAATTAGCTGGGTTTATATTGAGTCAGGAATTTTCCATTTTTCTTCTCATTATTTCTCAAAACCAATTTAAAAGGAAAGCCATAGTTTCAAAGAGTGAAGGGCTAGAAGGGTGGCTAAAAGAGGGATGGGGAAGTCATGACCATATACAATTCCTAAATAATTGTCCCTAAATGGATATTCCAAATCCTGGTAGTTGCCTCATGGATTTTAGAGGTCCAAAGCAATTGAGTGGTCTCAGGGATTGCCTACAAGAGTTTCTCTTTTACAGCTTCTACAATGTTTTTAAAAGCATATAACTACCACCAGTAGCTGAGTTCAAACTATGATGCACCTTGCCAAAATATGCATCTTGAGGGAGTCAGTTAGACAATGAGAAGATGAGGTAAATCTAACAGCTCTGCTTACCAGTAAAACATTGCAAGTCTTCCTTTACACTCTACTTTCCCTCTCTTTTATAAACACACACACATACATACACACACATTTTATATACACTATATGTATATATACATAAATATATGCATACATTGTCTGCATTCCATTATTCTGTCATGACCCTGTGTGCCATATTATCTTTAGTGTTTTCTTGATAAAAATACTGGAGTGTTTTTTTTATTTCCTTCTCCAGTAGATTATTTAACCATAATCATGGTTAAATGACTTGCCAGCTAGTAAGTGTCTGAGCCTGAAACTCCTGACTCCAGAACCAGTATTCTAGTTATCTGTCTGCCCCTGTACATACATAGATACACACTAATGCACACTAATAATAAAATGTATATTTTAATATTCCCTTTTTAATCAGAGAATATTAGATTTAATGTATCACTTTCCAGATGATTCAGGATCTTCCATAAATTCTATAATTATTTACTCTTTTGTAAGCTAGTGATGTTCTCAAGTGCTATTGTGGTGCAAAAGGTTGTGTTGTCCCTATGCTAAAATGCTAAAATAGACCGAAACTTTTGCACTTTTTTATGCACTTGTGTCTGATTCTTTTTCTGTTTTCTTTCATACTGCAAGCTGTCAGAGATTGCTTCTCGTTTCTATCAGAGTACCTTCTTCAAACAAATGTTCTCCCTTTCCCATGATTTTCTGTTGTTTTAAATATGCTGTGGATTGAAAAACATCTGTTTTCTAAAGTCCTACATAAAACAAAAGTAAATAAGCTATGAGTAAAAGCCTAATCTACTATTTTGTTCTAGGCAGGACTTAAATTGTTTTTTACTTGCAACCTCTTTTTACCAGAGAAATTTGTAAATGATCTTGGGTATATTGGTATATAAATTAGGCATACTTATCAAACATTATAAATTATAATTTCATGAGATCTCATGTAGGGTTGTGATCCACAATTTAAGAAGCTGGACTCTAGAGAATATGGGTTTTATTAGGCCCATTTTGCTTACCTGTATTTCAGCTTTGTAATAGATAGTAAAATAGTAAAATTAAATAAAACTTTTGAATTGTTATTTAGTACTATTTCTTTATTTCAAAAGAATGCTACTGATAATTATCATCTGGATATCCAAATGCTATTAAAAAGACCAATGTGGGACCTTCATTTCTTTCTTCAATAAAAATGTTGGAAGCTATGATTAGCTTCTGTATTTGCTCTCCAGTCACTGTCATTGGGGGAAACTTTTAGAATATAAGTTGTCCTGAAATATTTCCTCTAACAGAAAATTCTTATTAACTATAGTGATGTTACAATGCCTTGGTCTGTAATTCAACATACTTTTTGAATATGACCCTTTAAGTAGACTCATACTGAAATATGGATGACTTCAATAATTTTTTTTTATTGGGGGGGGCGGAGCCAAGATGGCGGAGAAGACACACGCGACTTTCTAAGCTCTTCTCTTACCCTCTTTATCAATATTATATCGAGCCTCAAAAATAGTCTTGACTGCTACAATTCGTAAAGATAAGAAATAGAACAACTCACCGGCCGAAGAAAATCTGCAGTCTCGCCAAAAAGGTTGGTTCCTGGGGCCAGGGGGAGATCGGCGCAGACTAGGGAGAGAAATTAGGTTCTGAGGAGAGTCTCAAACTCGAGGGAGAAAGCACAGATCTCAGCACAAGGCCAGCAGCCCCAAACCGCAGTAAGGGCTTTTCCTTGGGGCAGTTGTGATCCTGCACCGCAGTGAGGACGCAAGCCCGGGTTAGCCTTCAATCTGCACAGTGGGGAGCTCGGCTTGGGGCCATAAGAGCTTTTCCAGGGCTGGATTTGCATTGGGCAGAGACACTGGGGCAGAGTTCTGGCGGTTCTGCAGTCTGCGCTCAGCTGCTAATACTCACAGTCCTCACAAGAGGCTCTCGGCCTAGGCGGTGACACTTTCACCACTTAAGTTCTCAAGCCGAGGGCAATCGATAACCACTCAGCCCTACTTAAGCAGTTTGATAGCTCGGCCAGTGCTGAATCCACTTCCTGTTGGGGAAGGGAAAACTCTACTGAGCACTCCCATACCTTGAGCCGGAAATCGGTTTACATTCTCCCTGCTCTGCAGAGGAAGCTGGTAACCCCTTCCTAGGAGACATACTCCTAAAGGCTTTTAAAACATGAATAAAAAGATGAAAAGAACGATCGACAGCTTCTATGCAGAAAAGAGCAGGTCAGCAAACCTGAAGAGACCTCAAACAGCAAAATGCATCAGACTGTCCTCTTTACATAAATGTCCTCATAGAAGAGACCATTAAAAAGTCTCAAAAGAGAGTTAGAAGACTAAATGGGGAAAGGAAAGAGAAGCCTACAAGAGAGCAACAACTTCCCTGAAATACGAATTGGAAAAGTTAAAAATTCCCAGGAAGTGCAGGGAAACAAAATTGGTGAATTGGAAAAATAAAAATCCTCAGGAAAGTAAGAATTGCTGAATTGAAAAATAAAGAATTCACTAGAAAGTAGGATTTGTGAATTGAAAAGACAAAGAACTCGCAAGAAAGTAGGATCCGTGGAATTGGAAAAGACAAAGAACAACTCAAGAAAGTAGGATCTGTGAATTGAAAGAAAATAATTCACTAAAAAAAATTAGTGAAATGGAAAAAATTCCACAGACCAAAACAATACATTCAAAAACCTAATTGGACATATACAGAAAGAAGTAAAAAAAGTAATGAAGAAAATAATTTTTAAAAATTAGGAACTGAACAAATTGAAACTAATGATGCATTGAGACAGCAAGAATCAAGTCAAGCAAAACCAAAAAATGACAAACTGGAAAAACCATGAATTATCTACTTGCTAAAATGACAGACTTGGAAAATAGATCTAGGAGAGATAATCTGAGGATTATTGGACTTTCCGAAAACTATGATGAAAAAAAGAGCCTAGATACTATTTTAGCAAGAAATCATCAAAGAGAACTGCCCAGATGTAAATAGAATCAGAAGGTAAAATAGGCATTGAAAAGAATTCATCGAACACCTTCTGAAAGAAACCCTAAAATAAAAAACCCCAAGGAATATTGTGGCAAAATTTCAGAACTATCAGATTAAGGAAAAATTTACAAGCAGCCAAAAACCATTTAAATACCGAGGTGCCACAATAAGGATCACCCAAGATCTGGCTGCCTCTACATTAAAGGAAAGAAGGGCCTGGAATATGATATCGAAAGGCACAAGAACTTGGGATGCAGCCAAGAATAAACTACCCAGCTAAGCTTGAGCATTTTCTTCCAGGGAAGAAGATGGAATTTAATGAAACAAATGAATTCCATTTGTTTCTGAAGAAAAACCAGAACTAAACAAAAATTTGATCTCCAAGAATAGAACTCCAAGAGATGCAGAAAAGGTAAAAATAACTCTTGAGAATTGTATTTCTGTTGTGGATATACAAAAAAATACATGTAAAATTTGATAGTACTGATATAACATAAAAAAGGAAGTAGATATGGAAAAGGGATGATGGCAGAATAAGGTGGGAAGGAGGGATAAAAGAGGGAAACCACATCCCACAAAGAGGCTAAGGAAACTTATCATATCTGAGGGAATTTAGAGAGGGGAGGAACATTGTTGAATCTTACTCTCATCAGAGTTGGCTCAAAGGAAAAATAATTGACATTTGTTTTAGAGAAAATTTCTCTCGCCTCATTAAAACGGGGAGAGGAAAAGGGAAAAGAAAAGAGTAATAAGGGAAGGAAGGGGGAAAGACTCAAAGGGGAGGGGGGATTATAAAGAGGATAAGTATCTGATACAAGAGGGGACATAAGTTTAAAAGGGGAAAGAGGGTTGGGGAGGCAAGAATAAGTAAAGCACAATCTGGGGTTATTAGGATGGCAGGAAACACAGATTTAGTAATTCTAACCGTAAATGTGAATGGGATGAACTCTCCCATAAAGAGGAGGCAGATAGCAGACTGGATCAAAAGTCAGAACCCTACAATATGTTGTTTACAAGAAACACATTTAAAGCAGGGGATACATATAGAGTAAAGGTAAAAGAGCTGGAGCAAAATCTATTATGCTTCAGGTGAAGTCAAAAGAGGTAGCCATCCTTATCTCAGATCAAGCAAAAGTAAAAATTGATCTAATTAAAAGAGATAAGGAAGGAAACTACATCCTGCTAAAGGGTAGCATGAACAACGAAGCAATATCAATATTAAACATATATGCACCAAGTGGTATGGCACTCAGCTTCCTAAAGGAGAAGTTAAGAGAGTTGCAAGAAGAAATAGACAACAAAACTGTAATAGTAGGAGATCTCAACCTTGCACCTCAGAATTAGACAAACAAACCACAAAACAAATAAGAAAGAAATTAAAGAAGTAAACAGAATATTAGAAAAATTAGGTATGTTGGATCTTTGGAGAAAATTGAATGGAGATAGAAGGAATATATCTTTCTTCTCAGCCGTTCATGGAACCTATTCAAAAATTGACCATATATTAGGACATAAAGACCTAAATTAAATGCAAGAAAGCAGAAATAGTAAATGCTTTCTTCAGATCATGATGCAATAAAAACTCATTCAACAAAAAATTAGGGGAAATAGAACAAAAGTAATTGGAAACTAAACAATCTCATCTTAAAGAATGATTGGGTGAAGCAGCAAATTATAGATACAATTAATAATTTCACTCAAGATAATGACAATGATGAGACATCATACCAAAATTTGTGGGATGCAGCCAAAGGGTAATAAGAGGGAATTTTATATCCTTAGAGGCTTACTTGAATAAAATAGAGAAAGAAAAGATTAATGAATTGGCTTACAACTAAAAAACTAAAAAGACCAAATTAAAACCCCCAATCAAATACTAAATTGGAAATTCTAAAATTAAAAGGAGAAATTAAAAATATTGAAAGTAAAAAATCTATTGAACTAATTAATAAAACTAAGAGTTGGTTCTATGAAAAAGCCAATAAAATAGATAAGCCTTTGGTAAATCTGATTAGAAAAAGGAGGGAGGAAAATGAAATTAGTAGTCTTAAAAATGAAAAGGGAGAACTTTCCACCAAGGAAGAGGAAATTAGAGAAATAATAAGGAGTTATTTTGCTCAACTTTATGCCAATAAATTTGATAACCTAAGTGAAATGGATGACTACCTCCAAAAATATAGACTTCCCAGATTAACAGAGGAGGAAGTAATTGCTTGAATAGTCCCATTTCAGAAAAAGAAAAGAACAGGCAATTAAACAACTCCCTAAGAAAAATCCCAGGACCAGATGGATTTAATGTGAATTTTACCAAACATTTAAAGAACAATTGGCCCCAATGCTATATAAATTATTTGATAAAATAGGGAATGAAGGAGTCCTACCAAATTCCTTCTATGACACAGACATGGTACTGATACCTAAACCAGGTAGGCTGAAAACAGAGAAAGAAAATTATAGACCAATCTCCCTAATGAATATTGATGCTAAAATCTTAAATAAGATATTAGCAAAAAGACTACAGAAAATCATCTCCAAGATAATACACTATGATCAAGTAGGATTTATACCAGGAATGCAGGGCTGGTTCAATATTAGGAAAACTATCAATATAATTGGCCATGTTAATAACAAAATTAACAAAACCATATGATCATCTCAATAGATGCAGAAAAAGCATTTGATAAAATCCAACATCCATTCCTATTAAAAACACTTGAGAGTATAGGAATAAATGGACTTTTCCTTAAAAATAATCAGCAGCATCTATTTAAACCATCAGTAAGCATCATATGTAATGGAGACAAACTGCAACCATTCCCAATAAGATCTGAGTGAAACAAGGTTGCCCACTATCACCGTTACTATTTAATATTGTATTAGAAACGCTAGCTATAGCAATAAGAGCTGAGAAAGAGATTAAAGGAATAAGAATAGGCAATGAGGAAGCCAAATTATCACTCTTTGCCGATGACATGATGGTATACTTAGAGAACCCCAGAGATTCTACAAAAGTTATTAGAAATAATCCACAACTTTAGCAAAGTTGCTGGTTATAAAATAAACCCACATAAGTCATCAGCATTCTTATATATCACTAACAAAATCCAACAGTCAGAGTTACAAAGAGAAATTCCATTTAAAGTAACTACTGATAATATAAAATATTTAGGAATCTATCTGCCAAGGGAAATTCAGAAACTTTATGAGCAAAATTACAGACCACTTTTAACACAAATTAAGTCTGATCTAACCAATTGGAAAAATATTAAATGCTCTTGGATAGGGCGAGCAAATATAATAAAGATGACAATATTACCTAAACTAATCTATTTATTTAGCGCTATACCAATCAGACTCCCAAAAACTATTTTAATGACCTAGAAAAAATAACAACAAAGTTCATATGGAAAACAAAAGGTCAAGAATTTCAAGGAATTAATGAAAAAATCAAATGATGGTGGCTTAGCTGTACCAGATCTAAAACTATACTATAGAGCAGCAGTTACCAAAACTATTTGGTATTGGCTAAGGAATAGATTAGTTGATCAGTGGAATAGATTAGGTTCAAGGGATAAAACAGTCAACAAATATAGCAACCTAGTCTTTGATAAACCCAAAGATCCCAGCTTTTGGGATAAGAACTTACTGTTTGATAAAAATTGCTGGGAAAATTGGAAACTAATATGGCAGAAACTAGACATTGATCCATACTTAACACCGTACACCAAGATAAGGTCAAAATGGGTTCATGACCTAGGCATAAAGAATGAAATTATTAATAAATTAGAGGAACATAGGATAGTTTACCCTCAGACCTGTGGAAGGGAAGGTTTTTATGACCAAAGCAGAACTAGAGATCATTACTGATCACAAAATAGAAAATTTCGATTATACCAAACTGAAAAGTTTTTGTACAAACAAAACTAATGCAGACAAGATTAGAAGGGAAGCAATAAACTGGGAAAATATTTTTACAGTCAAAGGTTCTGATAAAGGCCTCATTTCCAAAATATATAGAGAATTAACTCTAATTTATAAAAATCAAGCCATTCTCCAATTGAAAATGGTCAAAGGATATGAACAGACAATTCTCAGATGAAGAAATTGAAACTATTTCTAGTCATATGAAAAGATGCTCCAAGTCATTATTAATCAGAGAAATGCAAATTAAGACAACTCTAAGATACCACTACACACCTGTCAGATTGGCTAAGATGACAGGAAAAAATAATGATGATTGTTGGAGGGGATGTGGAAAACTGGGACATTGATGCATTGTTGGTGGAGTTGTGAACGAATCCAACCATTTTGGAGAGTAGTTTGGAACTATGCTCAAAAAGTTATCAAACTGTGCATACCCTTTGATCCAGCAGTGTTACTACTGGGATTATATCCCAAAGAGATTATAAAGAAGGGAAAGGGACCTGTATGTGCACGAATGTTTGTGGCAGCCCTTTTGTAGTGGCTAGAAACTGGAAACTGAATGGATGTCCATCAGTTGGAGAATGGCTGAATAAATTGTGGTATATGAAAATTATGGAATATTACTGTTCTGTAAGAAATGACCAACAGGATGATTTCAGAAAGGCCTGGAGAGACTTACACGAACTGATGCTAAGTGAAATGAGCAGGACCAGGAGATCATTATATACTTCAACAACAATACTAGATGATGACCAGTCCTGATGGATCAGGCCATCCCTCAGCAACGAGATCAACCAAATCATTTCTAATGGAGCAGTAATGAACTGAACTAGCTATACCCAGAAAAAGAACTCTGGGAGATGACTAAAACCACTACATTGAATTCCAGTCCCTATATTTATGCACACCTGCATCTTTGATTTCCTTCACAAGCTAATTGTACAATAATTCAGAGTCTGATTCTTTTTGTACAGCAAAATAATGTTGTTGTCATGTATACTTATTGTGTATCTAAGTTATATTTTAATATATTTAACATCTACTGGTCGTCCTGCCATTTGGGGAGGGGTGGGGGTGGGGTAAGAGGTGAAAAATTGGAACAAGAGGTTTGGCAATTGTTAATGCTGTAAAGTTACCCATGTATATATATCCTGTAAATTAAAGGCTATTAAATAAAAATTAAAAAAAAAAAAAAAATAATTTTTTTTATTCTCAGTGATTATTAGGACTTCTGAGATGCATAGATAAAAGTGATAAATAATAATAATAGTTATCATTTATAGAGCATCTACTATGTGCAAGGCACTATGACAAGCCTTTATACTTATTTGCTCATTTGATCCTGAGAGGTAGGTAATATTATTATCCCTACTTTATAGATGAGGAAACCAATTAAACAACTTGCTCAGGGTCATACAGCTAGTAAGTGACAGGTTGGATTCAAATTCAGGTTTTTTAATTGTATGAAATGATTCTGGTATTCTGATTGAATGTATTTGCATGTTTTTGCTAGTTTTCAGGAAGTGTTAGAGAAATAAAGAAAACAGTGAAAATAGGCCAGACAACTAGCTTTTATTAAGTGCCTACTATGTGTTGGGGACTTTACTAAGCTCTGGAGGCAAGATACAAAGCAAAGCAAATAAAAACAAAACTAACAAAATAAGAAGGAAAAACAAAACAAAAGAAAAAAAAAACACTCCTTGCTCTAAAGGATCTCAGTCTAAAGGGGAGACAGACTGCAAACAACTATGTACAATCTCTATACGGGATAATTTAGAGAGAATCCCAGAAGGAAAACATTAGAATTAAAGAGGACTGGGAAAGACTTCTGGTAGAACCTAAATCTTTAGTTGAGAATTGATGAAAGCCAGGAATTAGAGATGTTTGGAGCATGGGAGTTAGCCAATGAAAAAAATTAGTGAGGTGACAGAATTTGTAGATTTTTTTTTTTTCTGAACAGCTAGAAAGCCACTGTAAACAGATAAGGAGATGAGAAAGAGAGGACATGGGTCACGTTATGAAGGGCTTCAAAAGTAAAAAAAAAAAAAAATCTCATGTTTGATCCTAGAAGAGTAAAGAGCCGTTTGATTTTATTGAGTGAGAGGTGAATATAATTAAACTTTTATATTTTAGATGTGGATTTAGCAACAGATCTTGAGAGAACCAGGAGGAAGCTAGGAAAGAGAACCAGGAGAAAGGAATTCACAAAAACCAGAAGAGAAAAAAGTATTAAAGAGAAGAAAGTAATCAGCAGTTTTAAAGGCTAAAATAAGGTCAAGAAGGATGAAGATTGAGAAAAAACAAAAATAGTGAGAGTAAAGGAAATGGAGGCACCTATTGTAGATGTATTTCACAAGGAAAATGGAGAGAAATGAGACATAAACTAAAGTGATGGATGGATCAAATGGAGGTTTTTTTTTTTTTTTTGAGAATGAGGGAGACATGAGCATGTTTGGAAGCAGGAGGGAAAAGTAACCAGAAAACAATTTAAGATTGTATTGTAGAACAAATTACTTAAGATTTTTTACATATCAGAATAAAATATTGAGGCAAGGTTCAAATTGCTTTTAACCTATAAATTTTACATACATAAAATTTTATATTGTTTTTGCCTCAGAAAATAATTCTTGTATTTATTCTGAAAATTTAAATTAAATTAAATTAAAATTTAATTAAAACATTTATATATTGGATTAATAAGGTTCAGCTTGGAATAATTAATTTATATCAACTTGAGTATTTTCAACAACAATAATATTTTGGATTAATACTACTTTTATCTTTCATCTATTATCTTCAAATTTGTTATTATCATCAAACTATTAAATAGTTTATCATCCCAATTTTGAGTCATGAAACTAAAAACTGAGTTTTTATACCAACTTCGTCATGAAACTATATTTGTATGGGAAATGTATCACTTAACTTCTCTTTATTTCAATTTCTTCATTGATAAAAGAGATGCTAAAATAAAATGCTAATTAATTTTATACTATGTTTGAAGTTAATATACTTTAGGTGAAGAATATAGAAGATTTTGTTCCCTTTTATTTTTAATATATTTTGTTTAATTTTTCATTTTAATAAAACTCTACAAATTAAATCTGGGTATCTCTTAACAATAAAAACAATAAATCTGGGTACCTTCTTAACAATATAATAAATTTTGTTAAAATTTGCTGAAATATATGAAAGATAGATATATTTCAATACTAGTAATTCCTACATTCTTTTCCTTGGCATTTGATTAGCTCAATAATCAAACTAAAGTAAAATGCAATACTTCTTAGTTCAATTCAATTAAACATTTTATGAAACACTCACTGTGTACTAGAAGCAGGAGATACAATTATACAAAAAAAAATTGTTCTTTCTTCATTAAAATTAAATTCTGCTTCTGGGGAAAGGAGGGAGGATTAAATGTGCACACAAATAAAGATAGGACCAAGTCATTTGATGAGGGAGAAAGTCCAATGATATTGGAAAATCATAAAGGTTCCATAAAGAAAATAGGATCTGAGCTGAACCTTGAAAGAAAATGAGAGAGAGAAATGAATGAACCAGAAAGAAAAAGGATTCAGTGTATTCTAGATGTAGAACACAGATGTATCTATCTATACTCATTCTTTCATTCAACATCACTTGTTAATGCATGCCTTTCCTAGGCTAAAATGTACAACCTTGTTACTTTTAACTCTCAGAATTCATAATTTCCTTAAAAATTAATTTCACGTGACACCTCTTACATGAGACTTCTCCTGATTCTTTCTACCCTCAGCTAGAGCTACTCTACCTCCATTTTATTTTGTATATATTTGTAGGCATTCCTGTTATTTTCCCTAATAGATTATCAGCTCATAAATGAGAAGAACTGCTTCAGTTATGTCTTTATAAACTCAGGGTCTAGCACAAGCCTGAATATCTAATTGCTTAATAAATGCTTATCCATTGTTCAATACTATTTGAAACATAAAATATAATATGTAATAATTTTACCCTCAGAAGCTTTAAATCTAATACAAAATATTAAAACAAATAAATTATTTTCTATTTAATATAATTTATTTTGGGAAGTCCCTAAGATTCCATTTATATTCCCTCCCCCAATAAAGGAGAGTTTAAAATGTAGACTGAATGGTCAAGTCTACAGCATCAGAGAATGGGATTTAGATTTTTTTTAGACCAAAGATCAGGATGTTAAAAAAAATGATAGACTCCTGACTAATGATGTCTGGCATTTAATGAAACAGATTATTCTATAGCCTTGAATACTGAACCTTTTAAACAAACAAACAAAAAAAATTGAGCAAGGGAGAAGGGACACCTCCAACGATTACATAAAGATGATGACTGATAAACTAATAAATAGCTGGTGTGGAATATAAATTAGAATATCAAGGGAGAGGCCAATTAATTTATGGGAAATTAAATTGGTGGTGTGTTATTAGAACTTTGTTATTGTTATTCTTTAGTCGTTTCTAGTTGTATCTGACTCTCCATGATCCCATCTGCAGTTTTCCTGGCAAAGTACTGGAATGCTATGTCATTCTCAGATCATTTTTTATAAATGAAGAACCTAAGGCAAACAGGGTTAAGTAACTTGCTTAGAGTCACACAGTTTAATGTCTAATGACAGATTTGAATACAGGAACATGAGTCTTTATATAATTTACTTTTATTTTGAGTGCATCTTCACAGAGGAGAGAAATTATAGTAAATTATAGCATAATTATAATTATGTTTTTTTTATTTTGTATCAATTGACATAACTTGTCCTTCTTGTCTTAAAAGTACAATTCATAGAATAAGTAATGCTATAACACTGAGGTACATGTGTGTTGGTAAATATTCAATAACAAGATTTCTGGGGGAAAACTGTGTCTATGACACACCCTAATTTTTATTCTTAATTATTAACAATTTTTTCACTTCTTTATGTCTAGACAATTATAAAACAAAACAATAACAACAAAACAGCTCAATAAACCAAGTTATAATTTTTTTGCAATTTCTAATGTCCAATGGTTAAATATTCACACCCAAAATTTGCCAGTTTACTCAGCTTTGAACTGGTTCCAGTACACCCCAGGAATATCACAGATTAAAATGAAAATGTTATATTCAAATCTGGATATCACTGAATATTTCCCCCCATACTCTAATGGAACACTAAGATGTTTTAACCAATATAGTTTTACCCTGTATTCTCATAAATAAGAATTAACTAAAAACAAATATTTTACCTAGAGAAGAAGAGATTTTTTGGGGGAAGGTAGTTGTCTTCATGTGTTTAGATAATATTATGTGAAAGCAGATTTAGACCTATTTTCATGCCTTAAGAGGCAGAGTTAGGAGCAATGTCTGTGGCAGTATTTTCTGATAACTCAGGTTATCTAAAAGAGGTAGTGAGTTCTCCTTCAGGAAAGATCTTTCAGTGTAGGCAAGATGTCAGGGATATTTTTGCTATGAATATCACTCAGATACAGTTTGTTTCAGGTGATCTCTGTCATCCCTTTGATCTCTGGGATTTGTGATTCTGTGATTCTACAAAGCTATCCTAATATAATTCAAATCCTTGAGAATCTAAAATTAAGGCCATAAAGAACTATGGGAAAAATATTTCACAGAACCACAGAACTGAGAGTCAGAAGGGACTTCAGCTGTCATCACATCCATCAGTGAGGGAATCCTTAAGGGAATATACTTAACAAATGGCTGTTCAGGCTTTTCTTAAAGACCTCTGAGGACAGGGATCTCATCACTTCTCAAGACAAGCCATTCCACTTTCAGATAGTTGTAATTATAAGGAATATTTTCTGATATGCAGTTTAAACTTTCCAGGTTGCAATTTCTATGCATTATTCTTGGTTCTGCCCTCTGGAGCCAAATAAAATAAATATAATCCCTCTTCCACACATTTGACCTTTAATTATTTGAGCACAGCTATCAACCCTAACTTCTTGCCTCTCTACCCTATCCACACTCCCATATAAACTGATCCAGATCCTGCAGTTAATTTTCATGTCATGAACTCCAGGCTCCTTACTATCATGATCAACCTCCTCTGGTTACTCTTTCATTTGTCAATATCCTTGTTAAACCATGGCACTTAGAACTGAACACCATCTTCCAAAAGGCCAAAGAGTATTGTATATTCTAATAGAAATAGGCATCCTTACTCCCTATTTGTAGGAGATATGCCTTCCTAATGCAGTCTAAGGTTGCTATTGCTTGTTTTTTCAGTAATGTCTGACTGTGACCCTACCAGTATTTTCTTGGTAAAAATACTACAGTGGTTTGCCATTTTATTCTCTAGCTCACTTTACATGTTAGAAAACAGGGGCAACATAGTTAATTGACTTGTGCATGATCACACAGCTACTAAGTTTCCAAAGAGAGATTTGGACCTAGAAAGATGGGTCATTCCTGACTCCAGGCCCAGTACTCTATCCACTGTGCTATCTAGCTGCCAACATAAATGTACATTACCTTTTTGGGCTGCCACCTTATTCTTATTAAATGTAAACAGAGGTGGGGTTTTTTTTGTTTTGTTTTATTTTGTTTTTGTTTTTGTTTTTTGCTTTGATTCTTCTTTTACAACATGACTACTGTAGAAATATATTTAGCATGAATATAAATTTGTAACCTATATCAGCTTTCCTGCTGTCTTAAGGAAAATGGAAGGGAAGAAGAAGAGAGGGAGAAATATTTGGAGCTCAAAATTTTATAAAAATGAATGTTGAAAACTATTTTATAAGTAATTGAAAAATATTAAGCAGAAAAAGGTAAACAATATGAATATTTCATTTGAATGTGAAGAAAAGGAAAGTTCATATCATTAAGAAATATGCATTTAAAATTATACAGTACTTGTGACTGAAACTTTCTCTTGTCAGGTTTTTTTTTATTTTGCCTCATTTTTACCACTTCTACAAGTTCTTACTGTTACGTATTTACTTCTTACATTCTTACTTAGGACAGTTAGATGGTACAATGGTTAGAGCACTGGACTTGGAATCAAGAAGATTCATTTTTTTTTTTTTTATTTCAAATCCAGCCTCAGACACTTACTTAGCTGTATGACCCTGAGCATGCCACTTAAACTCAATTTGCCTCAAATTTTCATCTATAAAGATGAGTTGGGAGAAAATGGCAATTCATTTCACTATCTTTGACAAGAAAATTCAAAAATGGGGTGACAAAGAATTGGACATGACTGAAGATTAATAAGAACAGGGCTGAGGCTTCTTCATTTTTATAACAAAAGGTCATTCTGTCTGTTTCTGATGTCTGTTTCACATAAAAATTTGTGATGAATGACTAAATGGAAAACCATATATTCAACTAATTAATAAACATTTATTAAATATCCACTATATTTTTAAAGATAAAATTAGAAAAATGAGACTTTCTTTCTAGAAACTTTCTTTCCTAATAGGAGAGTGTTAACTCTATTGAAGAATAATAGTCAGGTAATGAGTGGGTCCACATTGCATCCATTTGTCATTAGCTTTTCAGTAATGTATCATATCAATTTTGTTATTGCTATTAAAGCTAAAGAATGGAGGAGTGGAGAGTAGGGAGGGAAAGGAAAAATTCAACTTGGCTGTCATGGTAGATGGTAAAATGTCATTATAATAGAATTCCATTTTGTAGTTTATTTTTTCAATGTGGGTTATGTATGTATATAAGTGAATTAGATAAGTGATTTTGCACATACTCTCCAAAGACAACTCAGTCTTTATAAAATTCCAGAATTTTAAAGGATTATCCACTATTTATTCCTCCCCACCACCATAGCCTCTAGAAGTCATGTTTTGCATATGACTGTCCTATTATACTTGAAATTAAGTTATTAAGAAATGTACTTGTGACCTATTTGTAAGTGACTTAATGAGGGTATAGATGCCTCATATAAGAATCTCCAACAAAATTTTGCAAAGAGTTATCTAATTGCTACTCCTAGAATGCATTTTTCAGCATGGCCCCCCATTGAATTTCTAATGCAAGCTATTTGAAGATGCTTGCAGGGGAGGAGTGAACACACATGAAAATGATTTAATTTCATTTTTAATTTAAGGAGCCAGAATTTACTCAAAAAATGATCCCCAGAGTAAAATTTTGCAGTTGAAAAATACCTTTAAATCCTTCCCATTTTGCTGTTAACATTCCTTAAAGCAAGAGATAAGCAGCTTGCTTCAGTTCCTGTTTTAGTCACATCTGAGGATGAAATTCTCACAGATAATACCACCTTTCTGTCTTTCCTAATATCTCTATCACAGTCTCTAATAGTGCTCTCTAACCAGATGGATATTCTAGTCCATTTTTCTTAGGGCTATACCTTGCCCTCAATCCTCATGTAGCTCTTTCACTGAACTCAATGGGAGCTGAATGCGTGAATCAAGGGTAAAATATATGGCCCTAAGGGTTTGCATACAGATTTTAAACCTTTGAAAGAAAATAGGCTAGAGCCATAATAATACAGGGGGAAAGTATGATAAAATGGCCACAACTGAAATTTGGAAGGGAATTGAGGGTACCACATATAGAATTATTAGAGTATCAAGTAGTTTGTCTGAAAAGACAGATAAGATAATAAATGTAACCCCAGTTGTAAAGCAAGATGGGTATAGAACCACAAAACCTATTATGAATGGAAGTTGGAGGTCTTTCCAGACATTAAACTTGGACAGATTTAACAGCTAGACAAATGGTAAGAATTAGGACACATTCAACAAAGTACATGGGGGTGGTGCAAATAAAAAGGTGCACTTTTTATTTATCTAGATATTATATTTCCAAAGCTCTTATCATTCTCTTATCTAAGTGCACCGAACAATAACCCAGATTCTCATTTTTCTGATCCGTTCCATGTGCTGACCTCCCAAGCGAATGCAGAAGCAGATTTGGTCTTTTTGACCTTGTACAAATTACTTAACCTTTCTGGGCTACAAATTTATCTTCCTGGAAATAGGGACAGCAATTTGACTATCTCACAAGTGTGTTTGGGAGATTATCTTGATTGATGTTGGTAAAGAGTTTTTCCTATCTGTGTGAAAGGTAGGCACAGGATACTGCTATTTTCTAACATATTTTCTAAGTATTACTTATCCTTCATCTATACAATAAGGCTAGCATTAAAGGACCATATTCCACATAACCCTTTAAAAGGAAATCACTTTTCTTTTTAAAGAACTTGAAAGAGGTGGGGGTATTGTGGTGTTGGAGAGCAAATCAGTACAGTTTAACAAAGAAATAAAATATAAAAAATGTTCAGCAATTGACAAAATTACTTTTGAAATCCATCCCTGCTTGCCATATAATTCAGGAAACTTTAAATATAATCTGTGATTTATGTTTTAATTGTTTTTTCTCACTCTATGCACCAGTAATGTATTGAATGAGAATCAGAAGGCAGAAAGAGGTTCTCTCTAGCAAAGTTGTGTGGTCATTTTCAGCTGTCTACAACATTTTGTGATTCCTTTTGTGTATTCTTGACAAAGATACTGGACTGGTTTGCTATTTCCTTATCCAGCCATTTTATAGATGAGAAAACTGAGACAAACACAGCTAAATGATTACCCCTGAGATCACACATCCTAGTATGTTGCTTAGCTCACATCTGAATTCAGGAAGATGAATCTTTCTGTCTCTAGGCCCAATACTCTATCCACTGAGCTACCTAGATCCCTTTTCTAACAAAGAGGAGGCTGCATATAAGTTATGCTCATACTCTTGATTTTTAAATAAGGTAGATCAGTAGATACAGAGTTGATTTAGAGTCAAGAAAATTTGTGTTCAAATTGTTCAAAAAGTCTGTGTGATCTGTACATTACAAATTGGGTAAAATAACAAGATATACCTCTTAGGATTGCTGTGAGGATAAAATTGGAATATTTGTAAAGCACTTGGCAAACCTAAAGCACTATATAAATGGTAGCTATTATTATTGTTGAATTACTAAGTTGTTCTACCTATTGATATCAGATGAAAACATATTTTACAAATACTCTTTATTGTTTCAAGCCTCTTTAATTTTGGAGCATTGACTAATATTGATGGCTTTCTTGCTTGAGTTTAATGAAGTTTTATCTTAGGCAGTACTTTTAACCTGAGGTCCATAAGTAATGTATACTTTAATAAATTACTATAACAATATTTTAATATAATTGGTTTCTTTTGTAATCCTGTGGATGCAATTTATTAAAAACATTTTTTTTTCTGATATGGGGTCCATAAACATCACCATATTGAAAAATAAAGAATTCCTAATTTATAGCTTTTTACTAATCCTGAAAAGCAGCTACTACAAGTATACATATTTTACTGATGCAGAGGTACAGACAAAGAGGAAAGAGATAAAGATATAGTTAAAGAGAGAGACAGAAACAGACAAAGAAACAGAGACAGAGAATACAGGATTTCTTAAATTTTTTCTAGTCCTGATTGTTTTTTCACATTGGAAATTTTTATATGACCCCAGCTCTATGGATACAAAAAATAAGCATGGAAATCAAACATTTACTCATATTAAATCATAATTTTGTGACCTCCACATTCAGTTGAATTCCCATATCAAGTCATAAACCACAATTAAAAAAAAAAAAAAACTGGCCTCCAAATTATCCTCCAAATAATGCTCTAGGTTAGAAAATGGAAGTCTGCAATCACTAATATTCCTTTGCCAGACTTGTGATGTTTCCCAAATTCCTCAGTGATGAATAGCAGTATACACCAATGGCAGTAATTTTGTTTTTTCTTTCTTTGACTTTCATTCAAATTCTGGTTCTATCAATACTGACCTTTGTGATCCTGGGAAAGACATTTACCATCTTTGAGCCTCAGAAATCTGTGAAATGGGAGAGTAGTATTAAATGACTTCTGAATTTCCCTCTAACTTTAGATTTATGCTATCATAAGAAAGCTCTTGTACAGATATTAAATTCACAGATCATCCGAACAAGTGAGGAACCTCAGTTGTTATTTTGTTTGTGTTAGGGAAAAGGTAATTTACTCAAAGATCATCTCACCTCATAGCAAAATAAATAAATAAATTTCCTTGATTAGTTGGCCAATAAAGGAGCTGAATGAAGATAGAGAAAATGACATCTGAAAAAAATTCCCAAATAAATATAATTCGACACTAATTGATGGTTCTCTGACCTTCCCCCCTCCCCCCTGTTTAGTTTTATATTGAACTCACAGTAGTTATTTGAATTTGTGAATGTAGCATCATGATATACTGGAAAATCAAATTGGGAATAAACACTGGTTTAGGGACAAATAAATTGGAATTTATAGATAACCTTTGGCAATAAACTATTACCATATATCTAAATGTCATTGAATAGATTAATTTATATAATGTATTTTGAAAGTAAAAGTGTTTAAGTGACAAGTGAGAAAGTGTTAGGTAGCATAATTGAAAACCTACCCCTCCTCCCAATCATTTCACTGTTTAGCAAAAGTGAGATGCTTCAGGAAATAGCAAATTTAATTATGGGGAAAGCAAAGTTCCAGGAGAGGGACAAGTAGTCTTTGGGACTTATTCATTGAGAAATTATAGTATAGCTAATTGTCAGAGCTAGTCCTCTAGTCTTTTATGATTTCATTTAGGATACTGCAGTCATTATATTGTTTTCTTGTTTTTAATTATTTATTCTACATTCATTTAATATGACTTCTAATGATTCCCTGGATTGCTAAAATTCATAACTTTAAAGTCATGAATTTGTATACTACAATGTGTTTAGACATTGATATTTTTACCCCCTTGGAGAGGAGATCTTATCATTTGGGTGGATCCAGAAAGTTCTTATGTAGACAACTTTTCTTCTGCTTGAACTGAGCTTTCAACAAAATTAGATATTTTAAAAGATAAATATGAAATAAGAATGAATTTTGGGTCTCAGTTGCAAGATGTGCAAAGGTGTTGAGATGAGAAGTGTAATGTCATTACCATCAGGGGTAAAGAATGAAAGAAGGACAATTGACCTGCATCAATGTCTGCACGAAGCAGAGCAGTGTAAAGCTATGGTCACTTGATTGTTGAATTGATAGAGGAAGAGAAAAAAGAGGAAGGAATCCCATAGAAGTTCATATTTTGTAACTTTGCACAGAGTAGATCCTCATTCTCTATTGATTTTATTTAGAATGTGAACATTAACAAAAACAAAGAGACAGAAGAATAAAACACATTTTCAGAAGATAGTGTGTAAACTCAATACTTAGTCTAATGACATCAATTCACTGAAAAATTCCCACAATTAGAGCTGGTTCAGAACTATAAGGTATCTGAATAATCCCATATGCTCATTTGATAGAAACAGACAAATGGTGGTGTTGGGGGACTTAAGAGTATTTACATCTAAGATATTTAGTAGTCTGGGATACAGAGTGGTATAACACTATTTTACAGATCTTATATCTGCTCTAATTGTTAAGAGGAAAAATCTTTTCACTTCATACCTTTAGATGAAGACCAATTTCTTTTGAACACATATTGCTATCAGATATGTGTTTAGTACTTCAAATGCATTGTCTCATTTGATCCTCATAACCACTGCATGAGTTGTTATTCCCATTTTACAAATAAGGAAAGTGAGACAAAGAGAGTAAGGGGCTTGTTCTAGTTCACCTCATTAACAAATGGAAGAAACAATATCTGATTCCAGGTTTCTTCCAATTTGCAGTCTATTTCCATCAGACCTTGATGACTTTCTACACAAACTTTCTCCTGATCAGATACAGTTTTGGAACTCAGTGACTGGATCTTGTTTCTGTGAAAAATCTACAATGTGAGCCTGCCTCAGCACATTTTTTAAACCATATTCACTCCTCTACATTTTACATTCCCTGGAGGATACAAGATAGTTATTCATTAAAAGTAAATTTTAGTGCACTTTTCTGATTTAAGCACCAGATGGCATTTATAAAAAACATTAGCAAGCCTGTAACTCAAAAGTTTCTATAAATCCTCAGCACTTAGACAACATGATGTTATTGTAAGAACAAGATACCAGGCATTCTGTTCCCCTTTTTCTGTCCAAAAAGGTATTACTGAGTATGTAGCATATTTCTTCCCTATCGCATCCCGTCACCTCAAGTGGCTATCATTCTTTCTTCTTTTTCAAACAGGAATTTTGTCAGACCAACAAAGGATTCAAAAGAAAAAAATGAGAATGGAATGAATTGCTCTTTAGATCTGTTTAATTCCCTCCTCCAATACACATACTTAGTGCATATTTTACTTGTATATTGTCATATTATGTAATGTGGAATTTTTTTTAAGCAAACTGCAGGGAAACTTGAATATAATAGCTTTTACTTCACTCAAACATACCATGCTTGCATGATGGGAACAGAAGGAAATGAGTTTCCTTGAAGAAAGTACAATAATTACCATGTTACATCCAGGGTCAATAATATTATCTGTAATGATAAAAGTTGAAATTTTCTTTGTCTTTTCATACTAGGGATAATTATGTTTATGATGAGGAAGGAAAGCAGTTTCCTAAATAACTTTCTCTGACTTGGGAGACATGAGAAAGTATGTGATGATTGTTCAGACTTCTATGTGTCATGCAGCTAGAAAACACCTTACCATCTCTTTTAATCTTCTTTTATTTGAGTGGTTTGTTTCGTGACTATTATAATGTTACTCCAATTTTGTATTTCACGAATCTGACAATCAAGGAAATCAAATAAATTGATCATGATCTGTCAATCAATCAACCATCAGTAAAAAACTTTCTCTGTCCAGATAATGATTGTTTCTGAGGATATAAAGACAAAATCAAATCAGTCCTTGGCCTGAAGAAGCTTACTTACTAGCAGAGGGAAATAAAGTAATGTTATACAGGTACATACAAAATAGGTACCAGACAGATAAAAAGTAGATTAGGCATCACACTATAGCAATAGTACTGGAATTCAAACTCAGTTCTTTGACTTCAAATGAGACTTTCTTTGAACCATAAAACCAAGTGAATAAGAAGTTCATTGCTTACAGCAATTTACCCCAAAGCTGAATTTGCATATATGAAATGCATCAGGATTACATGTTGGATTGGAGGGCCAAAATTCCTTCCAATTCTAAATCTTCTGATTCTATGAAATTGCATGGTTGATTTCATCATTTTAGCCACAGTTATTCTTTGCTAGTTGACAAGTAAACTTTTAGTTCGTTGGCCATGCTGTATTATCTACAACAGAAATATATTAACGAACAATGACAAGGGTCAGGCATACAATACAATTTTTCAAGCATCCTGTGCTTACATGGCATATAAAATCTTGTGGAGTATGGAAGTAATGTCTTCCTACCCACCTTGCTCTCATGTTTTCCTCAATCTAATGCCACTGGCTTCTTTGCTGTTCTCTGTATGACATTTATGACCCAGGCATTTATTTTGCTTGTCCCCCATATCTGAAATACTTTATTTTACATTTCATTGCCATCATAATTCAGTTTCAACTAAAATCCCACCTTTTAGAGGAAATCTCTCTCAGTCTCTCTTAATTCTAGTACCTTAACTTAATAAATATTTTCTAGTAATTTATCCTGTATGTAGCTTTTTGTACCTATTTATTTGCACACAGTCTCCCCATTAAATTGTGAGTTCCTTAAGTGGGGTACTGATTTTTACCCTTTGTATCTAGAGCTTAGCACAGTTTCTGGCTTATGTTGTTTAGTCATATTTCAGTTTTGTCTGATGTTTCCTAACCTTTTTTACAGGGGCAAAGATAAGGGAGTGATTTGTCATTTCCTTCTGTAGCTCATTTCATAAATAAGAAAATGGAGGCAAACAGGGTTAAGTGACTTGCTCAGGGCCACACAGTTAATAAGGACATATTTATTTATTTATTTGGATTTTTTTTTTAATTAAATAATTTTTATTGGCAGAACCCATGCCAGGGTAATTTTTTACAACATTATCCCTTGCACTCACTTCTGTTCCGATTTTTCCCCTCCCTCCCTCCACCCTCTCCCCCAGATAGCAAGCAGTACTATACATGTTAAATAGGTTACAGTAGATGTTGGATACAATATATGTGTGCAGAACTGAACAGTTTTCTTGTTGCTCAGGGAGAATTGGATTTAGAAGGTATAAATAACCTGGGAAGAAGAACAAAAATGCAAGCAGTTTACATTCATTTCCTAGTGTTCTTTCTTTGCGTGTAGCTGCTTCTGTCCATCCTTGATCAATTGAAACTAAGTTAGATCTTGTCCTTGTTGAAGAAATCCACTTCCTTCAGAATACATCCTCATACAGTATCGTTGTTGGGGTATATAATGATTTCCTGGTTCTGCTCATTTCGCTCAGCATCAGTTCATGTAAATCTCGCCAATCCTCTCTGTATTCGTCCTGCTGGTCATTTATTACAGAACAATAATATTCCTTAACATTCATATACCACAATTTACTCAACCATTCTCCAATTGATGGGCATCCATTCATTTTCCAGCTTCTGGCCACTACAAACAGGGCTGCCACAAACATTTTGGCACATACAGGTACCTTTCCCTTCTTTAGTATCTCTTTGGGGTATAAGCCCAGTAGCGACACTGCTGGATCAAAGGGTATGCACAGTTTGATAATTTTTTAGGCATAGTTCCAAATTGCTCTCCAGAATGGCTGGATGTATTCAATTCCCCCAAGTATCTGTCCCTGTTTTCCCACATCCCTCCAACATTCTGTGTTTTGTTCCCTGTCATTCAGAATCTGACGGGTGTGTAGTGGATCTCAGAGTTGTCTTAATTTGCATTTCTCTGATCAATAGTGATTTGGAACCTCTTTTCATATGAGTGTAATGTTTTAATTTATCATCTGAAAATTGTCTTTTATCCCGACCATTTATCAATTGGAAATGGCTTGATTTCACAAATTAAGTCAATTCTCTATATATTTTTAAATAGTCCTTTATCAGAACCTTTGACTGTAAAATTTTTCCCATTTTATTGTTTCCTTTCTAATCTTTCATTAGTTTTATTTGTACAAAAACTTTTCAATGTGATATAATCAAAATTTTTCTATTTGTAGTCAATATGATCTCTGTTCTTCTTTGGTCATAAATTCCTTCCTCTTCCACAGGTCTGAGGGTAAACTATCCTAAGCTCTTCAATTTATTTATGATCTCTTTCTTTACCTAGATCAGAACCCATTTTATATCTTGGTGTACAGTGTTAAGGGTTTGGGTCAATGCCTAGTTTCTATACTAATTTCCAATTTTCCCAGCAATTTTTTGTCAAATAATGCTTCTTATCCCCAAAATTGGGGTCTTTGGTTTTCAAACACTAGATAATTAAAAGTTATTGGCTGTTTGTCCTTTAACCTAACCTATTACATTGATCAACTAGTCTATTTCTTAGCCTCCAGATAGTTTTAGTAACCATTGCCTTATAAATTTAATTTTAGATCTATACAGCTAGGTCACCTTCATTTGATTTTTTTTTTCATTTTTTTGAAATTCTTATTTTTATTTTTCCATATAATTTGGTTTTTATTTTCTAGGTCATCAAAATAGTTTTGGGAATCTATTGGTATAGCTAAATAAATGATTAGTTTTTATATTTCATCTTTATTATTTTTTAATCCAAAGGGCATTTTATTTTTTTCAGTTAGTTAGATCAGATTTAATTTTTGTGGAAAGTGTTTTGTGTTTTGCTCATAAGTTTCGTTTTCCCTTGGCGATAGATTCCTAAATTTTTATACTATCAGTAGTTACTTTAAATGGGATTTCTCTTTGTAACTCTGACTGTTGGATTTTTTAGTATATAAAGTGCTGATGACTTATGTGGGTTTATTTATAACCAGCAACTTTGTAAAATTTGTGGATTATTTCTAATAACTTTTATAGAATCTCTGGGGTTCTTAAGTATACCATCATATCACAAAAAGTGATAATTTGGTTTCCTCATTGCCTATTCTTATTCCTTTAATCTCTTTCTCGTTCTTATTAAAGGCTTTCTAATAAAATTTTAAATAGTAACGGATGTGGGCATTTTTCAATCTGATCTTATTGGGAATGGTTGCAGTTTGTCCCCATTACATATGTGCACTGCTGGTTTAAATAGATGCTACTATTATTTTTAAAGTCCATTTATTCCTATACTCTCAAGTGTTTTTTAATAGGGTGGATGTTATTTTTCAAATCTTTTCTGCATCTATTGAGATGATCATATGGTTTTGTTGGTTTGGTTATTAATAGGCCAGTTTTGTCTAGTTTTCCTAATTTAAAGCCCTGCATTCCTGGTATAAATCCTACTTGATCATTGGGATGATTTTCTGAAATCTTTTTGCTAATATATTATTTAAGATTTTAGCATCAATATTCATTAGGGAGATTGGTCTATAGGTTTCTTTCTCTGTTTTCAGCCTACCTGTTTTAGGTATCAGTACCATGTCTGTGTCATAAAAGGAATTTGGTGGTTTTCCTACTTTTAAATGTTTATAAAGCATTGGGACTAATTGTTCTTTGAATGTTTGGTAGAATTGACATGTAAATCCATCTGGTCCTGGGGTTTTTGGGGAGTTGATTAATAGCTTGTTCTATTTCCCGAACTGGGCTATTTAACATTTCTTCCTCCTCTGTAATCTGGGAACCTTATTTTTGGGGAGATTCATTTCATTTTGGTTATCAAATTTTTGGTGTAAGTTGGGTAAAGTAACCTCTTATTATTTCTTTAATTTCCTCTTCATTGGTGGAAAGTTCTTCCTTTTCATTTTAAGCTATAATTTGATTTCCTCTCCCTTTTTTCTAATCAGTTTCCAAAAGGTTTATCAATTTTATTGGTGTTTTTATAAAAAACTCTTATTTTATTTATTAGTTCAATAGTTTTTTAGTTTTCAAAATATTAATTTCTCCTTTTTTTTAAATTTCAAGTTTAGTAATTGATTGGGGTTTTTTAATTTGGTCTTTTTTCTGCTTTTTAACGAAGCCCAATTCATTATTCTCTTTCTCTGTTTGTTCAAGTAAACCTCTAAGGATATAAAAGTTTTCCTTATTACTGCTTTGGTGCATCCACAAATTTTGGTATGATGTCTCACTGTTGTCATTATCTTGCGTGAATTATTAATTGTGTCTATAATTTGCTGTTTCACCAATCTTTAAGATGAGGATTATTTAGTTTCAATTACTTTTTTGTTTGTTTCACCTATTTTTTGTTGAATGTAGTTTTTTGCATTGTGATCTGAAAAGAAAGCATTTACTTTTCTGCCTTCCTGCATTTAATTTTGGGTCTTTATGTCCTAATTATGGTCAATTTTGTTAGGTTCCATGGCTGCTGGGAAGAAATATACCCTTTCTATCACCAAGTTTCTCCAAGTCTATCATACCTAGTCTTTCTAATATTCTATTTTTCTTTTTTCTTTCTTATTTGTTTTGTGATTTGGTTTATCTAGATTAAGTAAGATTGAGGGTCTCCCTCTATTTAGTTTTGCTGTCTATTTCTTCTTGTCTCTCAACTTCTCCTTTGGAAGCTGATGCTATACCCTTGGTGCAATATTTTAATACTGATATTGCTTCATTGTCTATAATACCTTTTTTGAAATTAAGTTTCCTTCCTTATCTCTTTTAATTAGATCAATTTTTGCTTTTACTTGATCTGAGATAAGGATGGCTTCTTTTTGCTTCACCTAAGCATAATAGATTCTGCTCCAGCCTTTTTACCTTTACTCTGTATGTTCTCTCTGTTTTAAATGTGTTTTTCTTTAAACAACAATTGTAGGTTCTGACTCTTGATATCTGCTATCTGCCTCCTCTTTATGGGGTTCATCCATTCCATTTATGGTTTAAATTCCTTTTCCCACCAAATCCCAATTATTCTTTTCTTTTTTTCCTTCCCCACTTCCTTATATTCTTATTGTTCCCACTTGTGTCACCTAGCTCTCCCTCTTTGTATCCCTCCCTCCTCCAAATTCCTTCCCCTTTCTTGTACCCTTCCCTTACTCTCTTTTCCTTTTTCCTTTTCCTCTCCTTTTTAATGGGGTGAGGATGATTCTCTTAAAACAAATGTGTCAATTATTTCTTCTTTGAGCCAACTCTGATGAGAGTAAGATTTGCACAATGTTCTTCCCCCTCTCTAAGTTCCCTCAGATATGATAGGTTTCTTTTGCCTCATCGACGCATGAAGTTTCCCTCTTTTATCTCCCCTTTCCCCTTTTTCTGACACTATCCCCTTTCCATTTCTAGCTTCCTTTTTTTATGCTATATCAGTAAAATCAAATTATACATGTGATTTTATGTATATCCACAACAGAAATACAGTTCTCAAGAGTTCCTTTTACCTTTTGCTGCTTGTCTTGAGTCCTGTTGTTGGAGATCAAATTTTTTGTTTAAGTCTGGTTTTTTCTTTAGAAACAGATGGAATTGCTCTGTTTCATTAAATGTCCATCTTCTTCCATGGAAAAAAATGCTCAGCTTAGCTGGGTAGTTTAGCTGCATTCCAAGTTCTTTTGCCTTTCGGAATATCAAATTCCAGGCCCTTCAATCCTTTAATGTTGAGGCAGCCAGATCTTGTGTGACCCTTATTGTGACACCTTGGTATTTGAACTGTTTTTTCCTGGATGCTTGTAGAATTTTTTCTTTAATCTGAAAATTCTGAAGTTTGGCTACAATATTCCTCGGAGTCTTTATTTTAGGGTCTTTTTCGGAAGGTGTTCGATGGATTCTTTCCAAGCTTATTTTACCTTCCGGTTCTATTACTTCTTGGCAGTTCTCTTTAATAATTTCCTGTAAAATAGTATCTAGGCTCTTTTTTTCATCATATTTTTCGGGTAGTCCAATGATCCTTAGGTTTTCTCTCCTTGATCTATTTTCCAGGTCCGTTGTTTTTTCAAGTAAATATTTGACATTTTTTTCCAATCTTTCAGGTTTTTGGTTTTATTTGAGTGATTCTTCCTGTCTCAATGAGTCAGTCATTTCTATTTGTTCACTTCTGATTTTTAGCATGTTATTTTCTTCATTAGATTTTTTACTTCTTTTTGTATATGTCCGATTGAGTTTTTAAATGAGTCATTTTGCTCTATGGAATTTTTTTCCATTTCACTATTTTTTTTTTTTTTTAGTGAGTTATTTTCTATCTCCAATTCACAAATTCTGTTTCCCTGCACTTCTTGGGAGTTTTTTATCTTTTCCAGTTCACATTTCAGGGAGTTGTTTTCTTTTTCCATTTTGTCAAATTTTTCTTTTAGTGAATTATATGTCTTTTCTGTACTCTGTTGCATAGCTTCTCTTTCCTTTCCCCATTTTTCTTCTACCTCTCTTTTAAGGTTTTTAATTGTCTCTTCTAGGAGAGCCTTTTGTATTGGGGACCAACAATTGTCTGGAGACTGTCTGCTATTAGTCTCTTCAGGCTTGAAAAGGTGTTCTCTTGCTGAGTAGAAACTATCAATTGTCCTTTTGATTTTCTTACTCATTTTGCTAAATTCTGTAGGATCTACCTTCAGGGCCAGGAGGTTACCAGCTTCCTCTGCAGAGCAGTGAGAGGTGTATGGATGGGTAGCTGTCCTGCTAGCGGGCTGCAAAAAGCATGGAGGTACTGGAGTGCTCTGGGAAAGAGTTCCCCACCAGGAAGTAACTCGGACCTGCAGGGCAGAGTTGGGAAAGTGCCCTGCAAAAAACCCCCACTGTGTGAGATAATGACTGCCCTGGGGCTAGACACTGAGCAGTGAGAGTTTCACTATCCCAAGCCAAATCCCGCCCTGGGGCTGTGGGTATTAGCAGTTGAGCAGTGAATGGATTTGCAGTACAGGAAGTGTCTGCTCTGGGAAGCACAGTCCTGTTGGGGAAGTTTTATTGCCCCAGGTCAAGTCCCCCATTGTGCTAATTAGAGGCTGCCCAGGCTGTGCCCCTCTGCTGTGTGGGTTTGTAACTGCCCCGGCAAAAGCCCCGAACTGCAGATTGTAGCTGCAGGGCTGTGTTTCAGTCTCCTGCGTCACTTCCCTGTTTGAGTAGCTATAGCCAGTGTTAGGTTCTGGCAGTTTTTTAGAGTACCCTCTCTTCCAGGCTTTAATTTCTCTGCCAGTTTACTGCTTTGTAATAAAGGCAGAGCAGTTAGCCTATAGCAGAGTGGTCTCTATAACTTCTCTAGCCACAGAGATCACCCCCGCCCTGGTCTGCTCAGGACGCTAGCCTCTCCCTGCCTGCCGCTGGTCTGTTTCTGGCCCCTCAGGACAAATCTTTCCTGGTCATCTTCCAGATTGACTTCAGCAGGTAAGTTGTAGTGCTTCTGATCTTCATGAATTTAAGCAGTGAAGAGCTATTTCTGAGGCTGGATAAAATAGTTGGTTATGAGGGGAAATTCATAAGGACATATTTAAACTAAGGAAGATAAATCTTCCTTACTCCAGGCCCAGTGCTCTTCTACTTCTCCACCTAGCCATCTTACACACTGTAGCATTTAATTGACTGAAATAATAACATGATCTCAGACTTAAAGATTAATAGATTGGTAAAATGAGTTGTTATTTAGGCAGAAAGATAACATATATAATTGAAATCTAGAGGCAATCTCCAAATTTCTTTTTGGTAATCTTCCTCAAATCCTGAAACAATCATTTGCTGACAATTAGTAGAAATATTAGTTAACCAGTCAAAGAGCTCTGAAATATCTGGTAAGTATGGGTTGAGAGTTAGAGAATTGAATGGGAAAGGGAAAGAGATTATAGAAGTAAGGTGGATAACCCATAATCTTAATATCCAGATATCCCTCTTTGCAATGATGTTTATGAGGTTTTAATGAATCAGAACGTCAAGGCACATGCCGCAAACAGGAGAAAAAGGAATCAATAGTGTTAGAATTGCCCAGTTTGAAACTTGTAAGTTTCAAAGCAAGGAGGAAATGAAAAAAAAATAGTAATAACAATAAAATAAAATAAACCCCAAAAAACAAAGTATTAGGTGATTAAACTACATGTAAAGATCAAAGAAATGTAACTCCAGTGGAAAACACACACACACACACACACACACACACACACACACAACTTAATCCAATGATGAGGCAATTGTCTCATGCTTCATTTCTCCTTGTCTTTCTCTCCTATATTGGTACAAGGTATCTGAATGACTAGGCAGAATTTTCATTCAGTTTTCCAGCTATTACACATGGAAAACCCTAGCCATGCTGCACTCAGAATCATTATCTGCTGATCCAAAAAATGGAAATCAACTCAGTTTGGAAAATTACTCCAGTGTAACTGCTGTAATAACATTCAGATAACAATAATGATACCTTCCATTGAAAGAATCAGTGAGTTCCAAACTCTTGAATAAGTGGGATGGTAGTTGCTTTTATTATGCTTTGCTTAAAATATTCATGTTTTATAATCCCTGAAAATTCAGTAAAGAGAACCAAAAAAATCTATTAATACCACACAAGAGCTAAACACTGATATGAATTGTAGTGATTTTGATTATAACCACTATGAACTCTTGAATCTTTATAAATTAAGTCTCAGTGACAAAGGCAGACATTTATTTTTCTAAGGGGTGGAGATGGGTAGAAGAGAAAGGCATTCAATGTCCATTTTAGATTTTTTGGAATTGGCCTTGTGCAGATATCAACTAAAATTGAAATAATAAATGTATGGTGTGGTCAAAGGTATGATAAGAAATTCTTTAATCTGCAGTAAATTCAGTTTGGGGAATGGGTTAATAGATACTCTGCACATAAAATATGCATTTTTAGCACTGTTCTATATTTTCTGTGACATGGCCAACATTCTTTGACTTTCCTTTCCATTTCTCTCCCTCTTCCTCAATCATTTTGGCATTTTATTAAAAACATTATAATGATTAGTAACAATTAGGGTAAGATTCAGAGTCTATGATTGTTGTGAATTTAGATCATATAATTCTGCAACTGGATATTAAATAATTTTGAGAGGTAGTTCTCGTGAATAATTTCATTTATTTTAAGTACAAGTTTTTTTGCTTTTCAACACAATAGTTCCTGGAAAACTGAATGTCATAAACTGAATCACCATAGAACAGGCTGTAGTTTTGCATAGGAACAATGTTATAAATGCAAGTTAAGTTCCTTATTCTAATTTGAGCTCAAATAAATCATAGGTAAAATAATGTTAAAAAAGCAACAATATAACTATTAACTTATAAAATCATTTAAAACAGTAAAAATTTACACTCCAAATCATATTATAAATATATTTATTTGTGATATATAAATATATTTTGCTATATATAATTTTATATATTATCTCATATGCAATAGTTTATGTATATTTATAAAATCTATATATAGACCAATATATAATATATTCATTATTGTACAAAGTTACCAAATGAACATAAAATGAATACAAATATTAAAATACTACTTTTTATGTCATAATTAGTATATCAAATGAAAACTATTACCAACAGGAAATAATCCATTATAATGACTTTCTTACCTTCAACCAATTCAAACTATTTTTAAAAGCCTTCTTATTTTTAGGGCATTATTAGGGTCTGGAGCTATAAAGGCACAAACAAAATTGTTGGAATTCTCAAGCAGTTTATATTTACCTGGAGATAAGGTAAAGTTAAAGCTAGGGATAAGGTAAACATAATAACATATTTAATATAGGGTATGTAAAAATTTTGATGCTATCTTAAACTAATGTATTTTGAACTATTAAGCTTAAGCTAATAAGTTTTAAAGTATTTAAGGGATCAGGAAAAGAGGAATAGGAATAGTTAATGGAATAGAAAACTCTAATGGTTATGGGAAGTCCAGAAAGTTATATATGAAGGAAGATGAGAATTCTGAAAAACTGAGTGGAAGGAAGGAAGGTTAGATTTGACATATTCATTTGTATGAATACCCCAAATGCACTCTAGTTCAGGGAATAACAAATCCCTCAGTTTGGTTGGAAATATGGAATATATAATGGGGAGTAATATGAATATGGCCAGAACAATCAAATTGTAGAAAGATTTTATTTTTATCCTAGAATCAACAGGGACAGACACTAGAAAGGTTTCTGTGTTGATAAATAATATTTGTTAAACTCATATCTTAGGAAGGTTAGTTTGATACCTGTGTGAAGTAAGAATGAGAGAAAAAAAGATTAAAAAAAAAAGAATTTATAGACTATGGCAGTAGTCCTTATGACAGTTGATAAGGGTACAGATTAGGTAGGGACATCAGAAATGGAAAAAGAGAAATATACAAAAGTGGATGTAAGAAAAATGGAAAACATTTGTTAATTTTATAAGAGGAGTCAAAGATGAATTCAAGATTAGAAACCTTGGAGCCTGGGAAGAAAAATAGAGGCAGCTACATGGCACAAAGAATAGCATAGTAGACATGTAGTCAAAAAACCTGAGTTCAAATGCGGCCTCAGATAAGTTATTACCTTTGTAACCTTGGCTAAATTATTTATCCTCTGATTTTTTTTTCTGTTTACATAACTGTAAAATGGGATAATCATTTTACTTGACTTGCAAGGTTTAAGTGACAACCACAGTTTAGAAATTACTCAGAGTAATGCCTAGTATACAGTAGGTGGTATAAATGTTTCCTTTCTTCTCTTCAACAGAAGTAACAACATTTATAGCATGAATAATCTTTGGGGTAAGAAGGGAGAATTCCATTTTGGGTGTATTGAGTTTATGGGTCATCCAGGAAACAGTTGGATATGGGATTGAAACCCAGGAGAAAGATTAGGTTTGGATATGGGGATCTGAGAGTGTTTGGTATAGATATTAAAATCAGTCCCAAGGTGGGGTTATGAAATCACCAAAAAATGAGGAAAAAGTATAGATAGAAAAATAAATAGCCCCCAGAACAAAGAAATTTTAAGAATTTCATAATTTTAAAAGTATATTTATTTTTACACTAGAATGGCAAGTTTCTCTTTAGAAAGTGGTTCAGGATATTATTGTTCTATAAGAAATGATCAGCAGGATAATTTCAGAAAGGTCTGGAGACACTTACATGAACTGATGCTAAAGAAAGTGAATTGAACCAAGAGAGTATTGTACACAGAAACAATAAGATTGTGTGATGATCAACTCTGATGGATGTGGGTGGCTCTTTTCAACAATGAGGTGATTAAGGCCAAATCCAATAGAATTGTGATAGAGAGAGCCATTTGCATCCAGAAAGAGAACTGTAAAAACTGAATGTGGATCACAAGATATGACTTTCACCATTTTTATTGTTTGCTTGATTTTTTCTTTCTTTCTCATTTTATTTCCTTTTTGATCTGGTTTATCTTGTGCAGCATGATAAATGTGGAAATATATATAGTAGAATTGCATGTTTTACATATTGGATTACTTGTCTAGGGGAGAGGAGGAAAAGAAAGGAGGGAAAAAAATTGGCATACAAGTTTTTGCAAAGGTGGATGCTGAAAAGTATCTTTGCATATATTTTGAAAATAAAAAGCTATTATTAAAAAAAAAAAGGTGGTCCGGTAATATTGAACTGACATTTTATTTACTGAAATATGTTTCCCTGTCATAAGCAGAAACATTTCAAATATCAGTCTATTGACGTTAGAACTTCACTTAAAAAATAAAATTATGTCTTCCACATTGTGACATTCCTCATCACAGTTTCAATATACTGTGAGTTGATATAAGAAATTAATTGGAAATTTGTAGGGAGTTTTGTGTAGGCTGCAAACAAAACAAAAGGGCCTGAAGATGACACAACAAAAGTTTAGAAACTCAGAAACATAAAATATATGAATAGCATTATATAATATCAACATATGTTATCTCTTAATAGCATAATAATAAAGAAAGTGAATTGAAATCTCATAGAAATGAGGGGGCAAAATTTTATACACATTTCCCAGATTACAGTAGCATCATGGCTAGTAATGTAGACAGGATAACTAATAACCTCCTGTTTTCCCTCTATGATCAAGAAATAGCATAAACATTTGAGGAACCAAATTAAGAAAAAATAAATTAATCATATGGACACATCCTGGTCTGGATGCTGTACTTCAGTTATATTAATTCACAATTCTATCGGCCAAAGTTTGAATGGCCACATCTTATTCAATATGGCCTAAGTTCAACAAGGCAATTTTATTATGTCTCTTATAGTTTTTAAAACTTTCATAGTTACTTAGGATTATAAGATTATAGACTTGTGATGTGGAAAGTGACTTCAGAACCTATCTACTCTAATACCATCATTTTGTGTATGAGGAAAATGAGACCCAAAGATATTCAATGAATTACTGAAGACTTCTCAGGCAGTAAATTGTAGAGCTGGAATTTATACAGAGAGCTCCTTACTGTAAGCATATGCATTTTTACACTTTACTAAGTGACCCAGGAAAGAATTACTTTAAAATTTATTAAATGCCTAAATATGTAAACTGAGAGCATTGATAAATTAATTTGTTATTAGCCCATCTAAAGTGTCTAGTACTTAAAGGCAAAAATTCTACTAAAATATGTTACATCATAAACATTTTTCATTAATACTGTTTTGTTTTTAAATCATATCCATGTATAAATTTATTTCTTGTAATTTTGTAACCCACTGAATATTTGTTTGTAGCAAAGATAAAAGAAATTGAGCAAAATCGACCAATAATTCAAAGCATCTGACAATGCAAAATGGACATAAAAATGTTAAATAATATTGTATTATCTAGTTATAATCAGGTCCAGCATGTATTTCATGGAAAATAAGTAGAAAGGAAAGGAAAGGAAGAAAAAAATAAATTACCCTGCCTTAGAAACAGAAAACTCTACATACTGTGCCAGCAAATTAGGATATGCTGTTGTCACCTTTGTATCTACATAATTTCTTAAATTCTTGTTTAGAGTTGATTAAAAGTTAAGTCTTGTCATAATGTTCTCTTTCTTGGTTCAGTTTCCTGGAGGTCTCTGGGAGCAGCCTTCCTTTCAGTTCAGTAATCACCACACAAATGTAGCCAGGTGTTACAGTCCAAATCCTTTGTTATCTCTTTCAAAGTCTTGTGTCCTTTCTTGGGACCTGGTTAGCTTTCTTATAGTCCAGATCCTTTATTATCTCCTTCCTGGGGCTGGGCAGCTTTCTGGAGAGCCTAGCCCTGGTCTTAGTTGGGGAAGTACAGGAGTCCAGGCCAGCCACAAGGAAGATTGAAGATCGAATTGAATTTCTCCTCTTGATTCTGAGAGCTTAAGCTCCTGCCTCCACTTCTTTGCCTTCTCTCCAAATGTCTCTTTATCTCCCTGGCTGAGGCTTCTAGCTTATATGCTCCACACTGAGAACAAACCAATCATTAAATCACTAGGAAAACATTATTTGTTGTAGGATTAAATCAGTGCTAAACTAGATTTAACCATTGTCTACTCAATTCCACTGAATACCTTATTTCAAATTCTGGTCCATAACATCTCCTTGTAGGATTAAATCAATCATACTGAACCATGCTAAATTAGATAATTATTTTCTCTATCAATTCCACTGATTTAGCACCTTGTAAGAATTCTTTGTTTCAAGTTCAGAGTTCTGGCCCATAACAATTCAGTCTTAATGCTGGCTTGACTTGGAAGTACAGGCCAGTAATTATTCCTGCTGGGGAGACTGATGCTAGTGGATTGTTTGAGCTCTGAGTTTTGAGCAGTAGAATGACTAAAAGCTAATCAGTTATCCTCACTGTCCAATACTGATATGGTAAGTTTAGGAATAGAGGGAGTAATATCCTAAATGAGATTAGAAATGAAGCTGGTCTAAACTTGTGTGCCAATTAATAGAGGAATTGGGGACATGAATACCTCCTGATCTTCTATCCTGGGTGAGATAGAGAAACTTGGCCTTACTCAATCAATTAATTGATCAATAAACAAATAAATGAGCACAAGGATAAAAACAAATAAACCTTAGTTATGCCTTGGGATAGGAGGTTTTCCAGCTTACTTTTTGATACTTCTATCATATTCTTAATGGACATGCTGGTGACAGCATTAGGACAACTGGAAAATGAGAAAAGATTGCTTAAAGACAAACAGAGTCCCCTCAACACAAAAAGGCAAGACTTATTAACCTCTTTGGACAGTAGAAATGAGACCATTATCCAAAGTGAATTCTCCTAATCAAGAAAAGTTTCTAGATGATCTCACAATGCACAGCTAATTAAGTTTTTCCCCCCCAGCCATATTGATGATGGCTTGTTTCTACAATTAAATGCTCCAATTAATCATAAAAATGATAGAGTTTAAAATACTAGTTCATATAATACTAGAGAGAGAGAACAGTAAAAGGAAAGAAAGTATTAGTCACAGTAACCAGAATTAATTGAAGCTCCCCAAAGATAGATTCCTTTGAAATCTAAGAAAGAATATAAATAAAATTTTGATCAAAACAATAACAATTCCTCCTGGTTTAACAACTTGTTTTACAATGAAGTATACGATTTTATTTTTTTTTGTAGGTTCTGCCTGATTTTTTTAAACAAGCTAATCTGGATCGACTATGATTGACTTAGTTATTCTCAGCAATACAGTGATCTAAGACAAGTCCAAAAGGCTTGTGATGGAAAATGCTATCCACATTCAGAGAAAGAACAAAAGAAATCTGGATACAGATGGAAAATTTTTTTTTTCATTTTTTTCTTCCTTTTGTTCACTTTCTTACTTTAGAACAAGACTAATTTGGATATATGTATTACATGATAGCCCATATATAACCTTTATCAAATTACTTACTGCCTTGGGGAGGGGAGGAGAAGGAAGAAGGATATTTGGAACTCAAAATTGTATATCAAAATGAATGGTAAAAATTATCTCTACATGTAATTGGAAAAAAAATACTATCTACTGGTGGGGGGAATGAACTCATCTGTATTATTTTCTTTGGTGTTAACATTAGTATAAACAAACTGTTTCTCCTTATAGAAAATTCTCATACAATGAACCCATAAATATTGTACGCATTTGAAGGATCACTTTTACCTTATCCCAATTACTTCTGTGTTTTCCCCGGCTGTTGAAGACCCTAATTACTGTAGCCTGGGACTGGTGCCTTCAGATGGTAGAATTCTCATCCCTAGCCCACCCACCCACCCCAATCCTTATGGACATGCCCTCTTAGGTGTAAGTGATCTCCCAAAAGTGATATCTCTTTCTACTTTAACTTTATTCTGATGCTTCTAAAAAAGTCAACAAATCCTTAAAACAGAAAATCTTTAGATTTACCTCATTGCTGGGTCAGCATATAGAGAGCCTGAGGACCAAGATTAAGGAATCATAGTTGCAGAGACTCTTGCTTAAGAATCATAAGTAATATAACAGAGAGCCAGACAGAGACAAAGACAGAAAGGTAGAGAGACAGAGAGGCAGACACAGACACAGAGAGAAAGACAGAGATACAGACAGACAGAAATAGAGACAGAGAGTAAATAATAGGAGAAGGAGGAGGGAAAGGGACAAAGTTTTTGAAGTATGTGTTTACTGAACAGAATTGAGGTCAAAAAATTTATTTATGAGCAGGCCTGGAAACCTCATGAACAGAAAATACTAGATTTTCTCCCTACTCCCTCCTTACACTACATTGAGAGAGATTACTTAAATATATACAAAGAAATACAAAAGAAATACAAATAGGCTGCTAAACAGTGAAATGCATATAGTTCTGGACTGAATCAGGAAGACCTGACTGCAAAGGCTACCTCACACACTTAGTAATTCTGAACAAGTTGTTTAACCCCTGTCAATCTCATTTTATTCATCTGTAAAAGGAGATAATAATAATACCCACTTCACAGAATTGTGGCAAAAGTCAAATGAGAGTATCATGTAAAATGCTTTGCAAGCTTTAAGGTGCTATATCAGAGCTAATGGTTATTTTTGTTAATAGAATAAATACCAGATAATTTGGTTTGAATGAGTACCTAACAACTGGGGAAGATCAGGGAAAGTCTCATCTATTGTTTTTTTGGGAAAATTTTCCAAGCTTCAAACATCTATAACAGATTATTCTAAAATCAGAATCTTTCTGTATATTTACCTTGAGTACTAGTCTGCTGTCAACAGGAAGCTAAAACTACTAATTTTGACTGCTCTGTTTGACTAAACATATGTGTCTCTAGAGCTAGGTTCTCTCTACAACTCAGTAAAATAAATTGCTCACTATATATTTCAGTACAAATTTCCAGACATATAGGAGGATGAAAATGTATTTATTCCTTTCACATATAAACAGAAAAAAACCCAACTCATTAATTAACAACTGTTTGCAGAACATCATGTTAAGCAACTGGGAAGAGAAGAATTTTAGATAAAAATCAAAGTTTAAATAAGATGCATTACCACCATGAACTTAAGTTGATTGCATATTAGCATCATTGAACTAGAGCTGGAAAGAAAGAAGCAAATCTTTATTAAATACTTCCTCCAGATACTTTAAAAATATTATTTCATTTGATCCTCACAATAACCATTAAAAATAGGTCTTATTATTTTTCTCAATTTATGATTGAATAAACTGAGGCTGATTAAGTAATTTAGCTTGTAAATTGGAATTCAGGTCTTCCTGACTCCAGGTCAAGAAGTCTAGTCACTTTACGACATAGCTTCATCTATTTTTTAATTATAGTTTTTATTTTAAAAAATACATGCAAAGATAGCTTTCAGCATTCATCCTTGCAAAATCTTGTTTACTAAAATTTTCTCCCTCCCTCTCTTCCTCCTTTGTCTATAAGGAAAGTGATGCAATTTGCTTAATTAAATATGCGAATTCTTCTGAAAACATTTATCATGCTGCACAAGAAAAAAATCAGATTGAAAGGGGAAAAATGAGAAAAAAAGCAAACAACAAAAACAAAGGTGAAAATACTATAATCTGATCCATAATCAATTTCTATAGTCCTTTCTCTGAATGTAGATAGTTCTCTCCATCACAAGTCTATTGAACGTGGTCTTAATCACCTCATTGTTGCAAAGAGCCATGTCCAACACAGTTGATCATCACATAATCTTATTCTTGCTGTTTATAATATCCTCTTGGTTCTACTCACTTCACTTAGCATCAGTTCATGTAAGCCTCCCCAGGCCTTTCTGAAATCATGCTGCTGATAATTTCATATAAAGCAATAATATTCCATTACATTGGTGTACCATAACTTATTTAGCCATTCCTCATCTTATGGGCATGTACTTACTTTCCAGTTCCTTGCTGCTACAAAAAGGATTGCTACAAACATTTTTTGCACAAGTGGGTTCTTTTTCCTTTTTCATGATCCCTTTGGGATACAAACCCAGTACAGACACTGCTAGATCAAAGGTTAGCAGAGTTTGGTAATCCTTTGGGCATAGCTACAAATTGCTCACCATTTCAGTTCTCCTGGGGTCTCTGGAAGTAGCCTTCCTTTCAGTTCAGTAATCACCATACAAGTACAGCCAGGTGTTAAAGTCCAAATCCTTTATTATCTGTTTCAAATTCTTGTCTCCTTTCCTGGAGCCTGGTTAGCTTTCTTAAGGCCTATCTTTCTCCTTGGTTCCTAGAGCTTGAGCTCCTGCCACCAGTCCTTTGTGTTCCCTTACTGTGCCAGCTTCTTGAGGTCCTCCTGAATGCATCTTGGTTTCTGTGGGAGTATTAGGAGGACCACCACCACAATCTCTGTCTTCCATTTCTGTATTCTGGCAAATATAACTTGGGGAAAATAAGATTGCTGGAAATATAGACAAGCATTTTAATTGTAAATGTGAATGGGATGAACTGTCCCATAAAATGGAAGCATATAATAGACTGGATTAAAAGACAATATCCTATAATATGTTGTATCGAAGAAACACATTTAAAACAGAGTGATGCATATTGAGTAAAATCAAAAGACTAGAGCAGAATCTAATATACTTCAGCTGAAGTAAAAAAAAAAAAAAAGCAGGAGTAGTGATCCTGATCTCAGATAAATCAAAAGAAAAAAAAATAGATTTAATTAAAAGAAATAAGGAAGGAAACTCCATCTTGCTACATAGTTGCCATAGATATGGGAATAATATCAATATTAAACATATATGCACCAAGTAGTATAGCATCCAAATTCCTAAAGGAGAAGAGAGCTGCAAGAAGAAATTAAAACCAAAACTGTATTAGTGAAGAATCTTAACCTTGCTCTCTCAGAACTAGACATATCAATCCAGTCTATTATGTGCTTCCATTTTATGGGAGAGTTTATCCCATCTACATTTACAATTAAAATGATTATCTATATTTCCAGCAATCTTATTTTCCCCAAGTTATATTTTTCTATTTCTCATTTCCCTTCTCACCAATGTTTTGCTTCTAACTACCAACTATCTAAACCTACTCTTCCTTTTTGCAGCCCCTCCCCACTGTTATCTTTTTTTCCATCTATATCTGTTTTCTCTTCTATTACCTCCCTTCTTCCTTTCCCCTTTCCCCTCCTACTTCCCTACAGGATGAGACAAGTTTCTCTACCAAACTAAGTATGTATGGTATTCCCTGTCCAAGACAAATCTAATGAATTTAATTTTCAAACAATGTTCATTCCAATCCTTTTTTTCCCCTCAAGTGTAATAAATATTTTGTGTTTCTTCATGTTATATAAATTATTACATTTTACCTCCCCATTCCTCTTCTTCCACTATAAGCCCCTTTTCACCTCTAGATTTTTTATGTCATCACATTAAAGTCATCTTTTATCTACACCCTTTAAATATACCCCTAACAAAGCTACAATTCTCTCTTTTTTTTTTAATTTTAATAGCCCTTTTTTTACAGGTAATACCTATGGGTAACTTTACAGCATTGACAATTGCCAAACTTCTTGTTCCTATTTTTCCCCTCCTTCCCCCCACTTCCTCCTGCCAATGGCAGGATGACCAGTAGATGTGAAATATATTAAAATATAAATTAGATACAAAATAAGTATACATGACCAAAACGTTATTTTGCTATACAAAAAGAATCGGACTCTGAAATATTGTACTATTAGCCTGTGAAGGAAATCAAAAATGCAGGTGGGCAAAAATATAGGGATTGGTAATTCAATGTAATGGTTTTTAGTCATGTCCCAGAGTTCTTTCACTAGGCATAGATGGTTGAGTCCATTACTGCTCCATTGGAACTGATTTGGTTCATCTCATTGCTGAGGATGGCCAGGTCCATCAGAATTGGTCATCATATAGTATTATTGTTGAAGTATATAATGATCTCCTGGCCCTGCAAAGCTGCAGTTCTCATGAGTTACACATATACTCTTCCCATGTAGGAATGTTAACATTTTTTGTTCATTGTCTACAATACATATTTATTTATTTATTATTAATTGTAACTTTTTATTGACAGAACATATGCCTGGGTAATTTTTTTTTTACAACCTTATCCCTTGCACTCACTTCTGTTCCAACTTTTCCCTTCCCTCCCTCCACCCCCTCCCCTAGATGGGAAGCAGTCTTATACATGTTAAATATGTTATAGTATATCCTAGATACAATAAACGTGTGCATAACCAAACAGTTTTCTTGTTGCACAGGAAGAATTGGATTCAGAAGGTAAAAATAACCTGGGAAGAAAAAAAAATGCAAACAGTTTACACTCATTTCCCAGTGTTCTTTCTTTGGGTATAGCTGTTTCTGTCCATCACTGATCAACTAGAACTGAATTAGATCTTCTCTTTGTTGAAGAAATCCACTTCCATCAGAAAACATCCTCATACATTATCGTTGTTGAAGTATATAATGATTTCCTGGTTCTGCGTATTTCACTTATCAGTTCATGTAAGTCTCTTCAAGCCTTTCTCTATTCATCCTGCTGGTCATTTCTTACAGAACAATAATAAGGAATGTTAACATTTTAACCTTTAAAAAAACATAGTGGGTTTTTTCTCCCCTTTTTGTCTTCTTATGTTTCTGTTGAGCTCTATATTTGAAGATCCAATTTTCTATTCAGCTCTGGTTTTTTCAACTAATAATTGAAAATTCCCTATTTCATTGAAAGCCCATCTTTTCCCCTAAGTTTTTCTGGTTGATTCTTAATTGCAGTTTAGGCTTCTTTGCCTTCCTGAATATGATGTTCCAAGACCTTCAAGGCTTTAAGGTGGAAGCTATTCAATTCTAGATAATCTTGATTATGGCTCTTCAATATTTGAATTGTTTCTTTTTGGTTACTTGCAATATTTTCTCCTTGTTTTTATAATTCTGGAATTTAGCTATAATGTTCCTTGGTATTTTCATTTTTGTGTTTCTTTAAGGAGGTGTTTGGCAGATTTTTTCAATAGTTATTTTATCCCCTGATTCTAGGATATCAGACCCTTTTTGATGATTTCTTGAAATATATTGTCCAGGCTCTTTTGTTTTTTTCTTCATGGTTTTAAAGTAGTCCAATAATTGTTAGATTGTCTCTCCTGGATCTATTTTCCAAATCAGTTGTTTTCACAAGGAAGTTATTTTACATTTTTATCTATGTTTTCATTTTTTTTTTGTTTTCTTTGATTGATTCTTGATGTCTCATTGAGTCATTCACTTCCATTTATCCAATTCTAATTTTTAGTGAATTATTTTTCTCAGTTTTTTTATCTTCCTTTTGTATTTGGCCAATTATACTTTCAAAGGAGTGGTTTTGTTCATTTTTTTCCTCACTTCACCAATTCTATTTTTAAGAAGTTGTTTTCTTCAGTAATTTTTTTTTTCTGATTCACCAAATGTGTTTTTAAGGAGTTTTTTCTTCAATTTCAGTTCCTTTCCCCAAACTCTCTTAAAAGCTCTCTTTTCCTTTTCCAACTTTTCTTCTAATTCTCTTGTAAGATCCTTTTTAAATTCTTCCAAGGGAACCTTTTGACTTAGAGACCAATTAATGTCTTCCTTTGATGATTCATGTAGGTTGTTTCCCTTTAGTATCCTCAGGATTTGGGATCAGGCTTCATAATAGCTATCTCCATCATTCCCCTATTTCCATAATAACTAACTATAGAACTCATTTTGCTTTTTTGCTCATATTTAAAGCTTTAGTTGTGCTCCTAGGACAAAAAGAAGACTTTTCCAAGTTTCCTTTATAGGGTTTCTGAGGCATTTCATTGCCCTGAGCCTGGTGGTGCTGCAGAACTCTTTGTGCTAGATGGGTGTGGTTAAGTCTCACATGTTATGCTGCAGTTCAGGGGCTTGCTCTTTGCCTTCTATAGTTGAACTGAAGTCTCACAGCTAGCCTTCTGAACCAGGACAGAATACAGCTTACTCTGTTTCTAAGAAGGTGGTAATGAGCCTGTACAGCAATGACAATGTGAATGGAGAGAAGAGGGAAAACATCCATCATAGATGTTGTAAAAATTGAATTGATAAGTGTTGGGAACTGATTGAGTAAGAAAGATGATGGAAAAGAAAGCATCAGGGATAACCAAAGATTTAAAACCTGGCATTTAATTGATGATATCAGAGACAGAAAGCATAGAGAAAAGTGTTTACACAAAAGGATAATAAGCATAGTTTCCAACATAATAAATTTCTGGCTGTTGTTTACTGCTCAAAATAGATAAAAACAATAGGAAGTTAAAGATATGGGTGTGAAGCTCAGGTATGAAGTCAGGAATACAAGTATTCATTGGAAAATCTGCATAGAGACAGCTATGATGTTTAAAATTTTCAAAAAAGAATAATATCTATATCTATATCTATATCTATATCTATATCTATGAAAACAATGGGCAGATACGCCTGGCTGGAGGGTCCGGTTTTCATTCTCCTTTGTTTACTTTATTAAGTAAATAGTATCTCAATTTTATTTTGCATCTTTCTATTTATAAAGAACCTATGACATCAAATAATGGATATCTGTCAAGATCCCATGAATTTTGATAATCAATGATGAGAGAATAGGGGAAAGCTTGGAATGTGCTAAAGATTCAGGCATCACTGACTTTGTCAAGCTGTACTGGTTGTAAATGTCCTTTGTATCCAAGGCTTTACTCAGGCGCTTCAGTCAGGATAAAAGAATTATGCCCACTGGTCCACCTACCCATGCATCAGCAATGTACAAAAGAAAAAATGGCACTTCAGATGCTTGGGGAAAGCCACTCAGAAAATCAAGCTTTCCAAAGACAAATGGTTTTTATTTGACTTTTTGTCTTATCTCCTTGCAACACAATTAACTTTTGGTAACACAATTTCAGAGATTTGGGCTTTCCCTGTTTTATTTGTTTGTTTATTTTCTTCCTTTTGGCCTCAAAATCAGTGACAAATGATCTTTTAAAGGAATTAACAGCAGTTATTTTCTTCATTCACCATGGTTCAAGCTCACTATTTCTCGGATTGTGGTAACAGCCAGCTCATTGCTTTCTTTCCCATTGTACTGGGAGGAGCAGAAAAGATAGTGTTCTTCTCTGGAATGCTTTGAGACCATGAGTCCCAGGTGTTTCATTTTTAAAGATGTTACAGCAATAAAAATGTTATTAAAGTGGTGTGTTCATGCTGTTATGGCTGAGGATGTGTCAGCATTTCCATTATAAACTCATCTCTTCTGAGGGAAATGCTCTGGTCCATCAGGTAAATAACATACATTTTACCTTTATGCAGAGACCAGAAGAAGCCTGAAATATTTAGAAATAAGATTGATTTAGTTTCTTGTTTCTATGTTGCACTATTATCAGAGCATCTCAGTTTTGTTTCAAATAATGTACTAGTTAAGAGCAATTTCAATACTTTTCACTTAAATTTATTTAATGTTTCTTAAACAGTTTAATAGCCATATATGGGTAACTGTTAACTGAAAACAGTATGCAAGGAAAAACAACATGAATATCAGCATTTTTATATCACTCTACAATGATATAATGACAAGGATGGTAAGGAAAGTAGTCCTGGAAATGACTTCTGTTAAGCTGGGATTGGTATCAGTGGGGTACAAAGATTGTCATCATTATATGTCAACTGAATGTCAACTCAACAAATATTTATTAAGTCCTTAGTATGTGTTAGGTGCTGTATTCATCACTGGAGATATAAACAGAGGTGAAAGACAGTTCCTGCACTCAAGGTTATCATAATGTAATGGGAGAGGCACTATCGACACAACTCTGTACAAAAAAAAAGATATTCAATGTTGAAAAGTATATTGATTTAATTACCCATTGTTTCTAGCAGTGCTTATCAGCTAGTATTGAGGGAGGTTTTAGTGAGGAAGAAGACATTAAACTTATATTGTATTACCTCCTCTTTACTATATACCTCTACCTAAAAATTATCATATTCTTGCTACTTTAGGGAAGAAACAAGATGTAAGAGTGCATCCTCTTCTGCTGAGGTGGACCTATTTGGATTATCATAAAATTAAGCTGTAAAAGCTGATCCCACCTTGAATCCATTTTTAATCTTCAATGATCAGCCCTTTTGTGTTACTACCCTATAGCAAAAAATAATTTTAATTTTTGCTGTCCTGTGTTTTGCCTTGATAAATAATCATGGTGAAAAAGTCTAAATGAAGAAGTTTCCTTTGCAACCACAGGATGGATTGGAGGTAAATCACAGATGGAAGGCAGCAAGGAAGATCAGTAAAGACTCATAGAACATGCAATATTAGCTGGGTCTTGAAGGAAGCCAGAAAATCCAAGCAGCAGAGAAAAAGAAAATTCAAGGTGGTTCTATCTGATTAAACCTCCAAACACGGGCATTACTAAAAGTATAGCACAGATAAAATATTTGAATGTCTGCCACATGAAAGAGGGATTAGACTTGTTCTTTCTAGTGCCAAAGAGCAAAAATAATGGCAGGAGTGATAGAGATTACTAAAAGGTTAATCTAACTTCAGAGTCAGGAAACATCTAATAATTGAAGCTCCTTTGAGGTTCTCCTTTCTAGTAGGGTTTCAATCAGAAACTGAAATGTGACTTGTTGGTTATATTAGATTAGAGATTTTTTTTTAATATGGGCTGGAATGATTGGCTTCAATACTCCTTTTCAATTCTTCAATAGTGTAATTCTAGTTTTTTTTGGTTCGTTTTTTGTTTTTGTTTTTGTTTTTAGCAGAAAGTACAAGCTAAATTACTAACTTGTATTTCTCAGGGAGATTAACAGGGCTATGGTGAGGATCATTCTTCAATTGATAAAAGAGTCTAAGTGAATTCAATGAGTAGACCAGAACACATATCTTGGCTTAAAACTTTCTGGTTTTTATGTAGCCATAGAGCTCAAAAAATTATATATACCTTCTTTGTCCTTCCGATTTCTGAACTCTTTAAGTCTAAGATATGGGTCTTTTCTTTTCTTATCCTTTCTCTCAGATCTTGTTGTGAATCTCTTATTGAAGTAGGTTTTTTTTATCTGACACTCCCTTTTGCCACTGACCATTTCCAATTGATGAAGTTGTCCAACTAGTTCCTGAAATTGATAGATTTCTTCTGAATTTCTACTGTTTCTTTGCTGGAATTTTGATTTTACTCAACTTTTTTTGAGGTTAAATGATTTCCCAAAAAATTCATTATTGTCAAGGATTAAAATATGTCTTTGCATCTGGTTCATATGAAGGAAGATTATGTGTTTAAATGGATATATCTAAAGTAAAGAGAAGCAGGGATAACAAAAGAAGGTTATTGGGAGAGCTCAATTGACCCCAGTCACTGGACCAGGGACAGCAGAAAAAGAAAGGGACAGATAATACTACCAGAAAAATTACCAAGGTAGCATCTGACAATAGAATCTTCAGGTCATAAAGACAAAATCTATGCTCAAGTAACAGATTCCTCCTGGAACTTGTTTCATGGTTATATCAATATATTATAACCAGCACTTCTAAATCAGAGTATTTCAGGTTTTTATGTTCTTGGTGTTTTTAATTTTTTTTTAATTTTTTAAAATTTATTTTGCTTTTGTTTTTAACTTTGGAAGGGAAATGAATAGTTCAGGCATGTCTGATTGATTTGCAACTACTGAAGTCACAGTCAAGGGCAAATTAGTTATGTAAAAACTAGAAATTTCCAAACTGAAAAACAAAGCAAAACAACCAATTCTACTTTGTAATAGTGCATGTGCATATGTGTGTGTGTATGAAATTTTATAGCATTCTATACTATTTCATGGTTCTACATATAATTGTTTCTTTCCCCATTCTTATTCAGAAAATATGTATTTTTTTTTTACTTAACCTAGTTTCTGCTTGATACTTAACAAGTACTTGTTAATTGATTGATGGGGGCAGAAAATTTCAGATAATGGATAAGATGCAAAAAAGATAAGAAGAATGAAGAGGGAGTACGTCTAAGGAATAGACACTCTGATAATAGGAAAAGTAAGACAATTCATTTGACTGGACCACAGAATATACATACAAGAGAGATGGATTACACAAATAATTTTAATCTTTCTGAATTCCAAAACATGGCAATACAATAGAGAACATTAAGCTTTAGATTAATTAAAAAAAAAAAAAACTGGACCTTCCTCTGAACTGACTTTCCATCTCCTCTTGCTTATGTTCCCAAAGAAAAGACAGTTAGGAATCAGTCTATTGATTTACATTACTTCTTTTTCCTCTCTCATTGCTAAAGCTAATATTTCTAATACAGTATTGAATAGTAATGGTGCTAGTATGCAACCTTGTTTCACCCTTGATCTTACAGAGAATGGTTCTAATTTATCCCCATTACTTGTTTGCTGATGATTTAAAATAGATGCTACTGATCATTTCAAGGGAAATTCCATTTATTCCTATATTCTCTAGTATTTTTTAATAGGAATGGGTATTGCATTTTGTCAAAAATTTTTCCTGTACCTATTGAGATAATCATATATTTTCTGTTAGTTTGGTTATTGATATAGTGAATTATGCTAATATTTTTTTCTAATAGTGAATCAGCCCTGCATTCCTGGTATAAACCTTACTTGGTCATGGTGTATTATCTTCAACATAACTTACTGTAATCTCTTTGTTAATATTTTATTTAAGATTTTTACATTAATATTCATTAGGGAAATTGATTTATAATTTTCTTTTTCTGTTGGGACCCTACCTGTTTTAAGTATCAGCACCATATTTGTCGTAAAAGGAATTTGGTAGGACTCCTTACCCTATTTTTTAAAATAGTTTTCATAGTACTGGAATTAAACATTCTTTAAATGTTTGGTAAAATTAACATGCAAATACATCTGGACATGGAGATTTTTTCTTAGGGAATTGATTAATAGATTGTTTGAATTCGTTTTTTTTTTTTTAAATGGGACTATTTAAGTAATTTATTTCCTCTTTTGTTCCTTGGGCAATCAATATTTATGTAAATATTCATTCATTTCACTTATATTATCAGATTTATTGGCATACAGTGTAACAAAATTGCTGCTAATTATTTCTTTAATTTCCTCTTCATTGGTAGAAAGTTTACCCTTTCCATTTTTGTAACTAACAATTTGATTATCTTCTTTCCTTTTTCTAATCAAATTAGCTACCAAATTTTAGTTCTGTTTATTAGTTCAATAGTTTTCTTACTTTTAATTTTATTAATCTCCCCCTTTATTTTCAGAATTTCAAATTTGATATTTAATAGGAAGTTTTTATTTTTATTTTTTATTGTTTTTGCTTTTTCAGTTGCATGCCCAATTCATTGATCTTTTCTTTCTCTATTTTATGCAAATAAGTATTTAAAGACATAAAGCTTCCCCTTAGAACTGCTTTGGCTGTATCCTATAAGTTTTTGTATGTTGTCACAATATTTCAGTCTATGTCAGTCTATGAATTAATTGTATTTATGATTTGATGTTTCATCCACTCATTTTTAGGATTTGATTATGTTTCCAATTAACATTTGGTCTATTTTTCTTGGCCCTTTATTACACATCAATTTTATTGCATCATGATCTGAAAAAAAGATGCATTTATTATTTCTGCCTTTCTGCATTTGATTTTGAGATTTTTATGCTCTAATACATGGTCAATATTTATGTAGGTTCCATGTACTGCTAAAAAAAAAGTACATTCCTTTCTGTCTCCATTCAATTTGCTCCAAAAGTTTATCATATCTAACTTTTTAAAAAATCTATTTACATCCTTAACTTCTTTTATATTTATTTTGTGCTTTGATGTATCTAGTTCTGAGAGAACAAAGTTGAAATCCCCCATTAATATAGTTTTGCTTTCTAATTTTTTTGCAGCTCTTTTCTCCTCTAGGAATTTGAATACTTCTTTTGAGTTCTGCATTTGAAGATCAAATTTTCTATTTAGCTCTGGTCTTTTCATTAAAACAAAACAAAACAAAACAAAACAAAACAAAACAAAACAAAACAAAACAAAACAAAAACAACCAAACAAACAAACAAACAAAAAAACGCAATCAGAATTACATAGTATCTAGCAGCTTTCAGTTTAAAGTACTGAAGAGCCTGGAATATGATATTCTGAAAGACAAAGGAGCTTGGACTGAAGCCAGGAATGAACTATCCAGCAAAATCAAGCATTATCTTTCAAGGGAAGAGATGCACATTCAATGAAATAGGGGATTTTCTTTCTTTCTTTCTTTCTTTCTTTGAAGTTAACACTGCTGCTAATCTGACATTTCTATAGTAGTTTATACTGGACAGCAAATAAAGCCTTTGATCTTCTCTCTATGTCCAAATTTGATTTTTCAGATTAAAGTGTTTTTTGTTTGTTTCCTGTTTCAGAAACAGAGGATAAATATGTGTACACATATAAAACATACATTATACCAAATTGTATGTGTATATATATATATATATATATATATATGCATACCCTTATGTACATATTTTTGTGGCTGGTTGTTTCATAATGGCTGACTCTTCATTACCCCATTTGAGGTTTTCTTGGTAAAGATATTGGAATGTTTATATACATATATACACACATATACATACTCACAGAAAAGGAGATTTCAAAGAAAATGAAACAAAGTTAGCAAAGCTTATTAACAAAAAGGATTTATATAACTTTCATCTTCTATATATCCTTTTGATGATTTAAAAAAATGTTGTAGCCAAGACAAAATATACTTTCTAGAAAGAAAAAGAACAAAGTCCAAACTGAGATTCAAGTGAAAGTTTGCCAGAATATAGTTTAAGTTAGTTGGGCAACTAGGTGATCCAGTGTATAGGTATGGGCCCTGAAGACAGGAAAACTGTCTTTCTGAGTTCTAATCTATCCTCAGATACTTAATAGTTGTCTAAACCCAGGCAAGTAACTTAACTCTATCTGCTTCAGTTCCTCATTTATAAAATCAGCTTTAAAAGGAAATGGTAAATTATTCCATTTTCTTTTCCAAGAAAACCATAGATAGAGTCACAAAAAATAAAACAAAACTGAAATAACTGAATAACAGCATAGATAGTTGATATAGGAGGTGATCATTTCTTAGAAGCAAAAAATCCATAACACTAAAGTAAAGATGGGAAAGGCAAAAGCCAGAGTAAAGACTTCGGTCCTGTAATATCTTTACATGATCTAGATCTATGCCAACAATAATGTGATGGCTTTCATAAACAAATAGCCTATCTATGACTGACAAACATACTAAAGGGTTGCAAGGAACACTCAGGACAGGTTAGGCTATAAAGTTCTATATTTTCCACAAAACCAGATGTTTTTTTCATATTGAATAGAAAACAATGAGCATTTAAGGAAAAGTCCAAAGCTTCTGAAAATTGTAAGTGAATTGAGAATAATTTTCACCTTCATTGATAGGACATTGACTCGGGAATTATTAAGAACAGTATATTTACATTTAAACCCAGAAATTCTGTTCGGAAGTCTTGTTCCTGTAATTTGCTTGCTCTCTATTTGTTTCTGTCTCTCTCTCATTAGTTGGAAGCACTACAAGTGCTATTATAATGATTACTTTTTTTTTTCAATGATTTCCTTTAAATATATATATATATATATATATATATATATGTAATTTCTGTGTGAAATATAAGAAAATTTAGTTACTATTTTCATGGGTCCAAATTGTTTTCCAAAATGATTGTAATGAATCACAACTATATCCATTAATGCTTTAGTGGCCCATCTTGCCATGATTCCTCCAATATTGACTATTCCCAATTTTTATCATCTTTTACAATTTGCCTAATGTGGGGTAAACCTCAGAATTATTTTGATTTTGTTTCTATTATTATTTGTTATCTGAAGAATCCTTTAATGTGATTGTTGTTAATATGCAGTTTTAAAAACTACTTATTCATGATTTGATTGTAATAATCTGTCATCAAATATAAACTACCAATTCTATTACTTTCTGTGTACAAAAGGCTCGGTACACATGGTTCCTTTTATAGCACTTTTGTCTGCTATTTATTCTTAATCTTTTATATATAGAATATAGGGTTTCTTTTCCTTCTTTCTCTAGTATCCTGCATCCAGCTAAAACTTTTCTTGCGTGATGACTTATAAAGTTCATTTTTGTCATTGTTTAGATTTTGTTTTCCTGACAAAATCTGAAATTTAGTGTTTTTGTTTTTTAATTTATTTAATGATGTCTCATAATCTGAAAGCTTATACTAAAGCTTAATTAACTACTATTGCCTAATTGCAATTCTATTGTCTCTCTATGTTAGTGTATTAGAACTTCAGAGTAAAGAGTAAACAAAGAAAGACATTACTTTCTTAGTGATAGACTTAATTGTAAGGTTCTTTTGTTCAGTTTTCTTGGGTTCTCTGGGAGTAGCCTTCTTTTCAGTTTAGTAATCACCACAAGGACAGCCAGGTAATAAAGTCCAAATCCTTTATTGTCTCCTTGCCTAGGACTGGGCAGTTTTTTTAGAGGCCTTCTGGAGTCTTGGTTTCAGTGAAGAAAATGAAGGAGGAGAGCCTGCCACCAGGAGCCTGACCAAAGATTGAATGAATTTCTTTCCTTGGTTCTGAGAGCTTGAGCTCCAATCCCCAATCCATTGTTTTCTCTAGCTATCTGAATCTGAAACTTGCTGAGGCTCCCAGCTTATATTCTCTACAAGGAGTATAAATGAATCATTACTTCACCAGGAAACCACTATTTTTGTAAGATTAAATCAATCATTCTGAACTTGGAGAACTATTATGCACCATACTAAACTAGATAACCATTGTCTCATCAATTCCACTTAGTATCTTGTAAGCATCCTTGTTTCAAGTTCAGAATTCTGGCCCATTACACTTAATCATATCCATTTTTTTTTTCTAGGGTGGAAAATTGTATATGTTTATTAATAAAAATTTTTTGAACCCATCGCCTTTCCAAATCTGTATAATTGTGATTTATATATTATATTAGTCTAATATTTAACTAATTTTAAAGTTATCTAAAGTTAGCAGTTAACTAAAATCTAAAATGTAAAATGATTAAATAGAGATTAAAATACTATTTGATTCTAATCATAAGAAGGTATTGAAGATCATTTAGTACAGTCACATAATCATACTTGTACATGGGAACATCACTTTGAAATCTGGGTGAAGGATGTTCAAAGAGAGAAGACCACCTGAGGAACAGAAAAAAAAAATGAAGAAGCTATTGAAATAGTCCAAATAACAGTGATGAAGGTCTCTGCTAGTGTGGTGATTCTGTAAGGAGAGAAGATAGATATGAAAGATGTGAGAAATATAGAAATATAGGATTTGGCAACTGACTGAAAATGTGAATCATATAGGAAAATATAAAGTCAAGAAAGACATCAAGGTTATGAAAGTGAGTAACTAGGATGACGATATTCTTGAAAGCAATAGAAAAGTTTGAAAGAAGGAGTCTAGGGCAAAGGAAAGATAATGTAATGAGGTCTGTAATGTGAATGGCAACCAATCTATGCCTATTCATTCTATGTGACTCACTCTATCTCATCTAAAATAATGAAAAAGGGAGAGTACTTGCTCATTGATCACTCTCTAAATGAAAAACTAACCTACAGGAGGAAAAAAAAAAAAAACTTGCACACAGAAAAAAATCAGATGCGGATAAGAGTGTGCTTAATTAGGAGAGTAGTTTTTCTAGTAAAAACTAGTGTCTGACTGTTTGAGTAGTGATTTGCTTATAACTCTCCTATCTCAGAAGGAGGCAGCTTTGGAACATGAAAGGAGAGGAAAAGAGTGACTTGTGGGGTTTTTGCAAAATAAAACAACTGGTCATTTTGGAGACAAATACTATGAATAAATATGAATATGAATAGTGGAGAGAATGGGGTATAATTTATCTTAGATTCAAATAGACCACTGCTCTAGCAAAATATCTTTATGATTACTAGGGGAAATCATTGTTATATGAATAAAAACACCTATGTCTTAACTTATATCTTCCATTATCTCTTGATATTCTTTCAATCTCCTCCTCATCTGATGCTTGTTTCTTTTATCTTACTAATATGTTTAATAGTTTTTCAGTTATATCCAACTCTGTGACACTATTTGCAATTTTCTTGACAGAGATATTGGAGTGATTTGCCATTTTTATATTCTAACTCATTTTACAGATGAAAAAATTGACACAAAAAAGGTTAAGTGACTTATCCAGGATCACACAGCTAGTACGTGTCTGAGGACAGATTTCAACTCAAGAAGATGAGTTTTCCTGAATCCAGGTCTGACATTCTATCCACTGCACAACCTAACTTCCACTTCTTTACTAATAGCATAATTTCTTCAGTTACTATTGACAATCATACTATACTTCAAAGCTTGGAAATACAGTTAGTCACTGAGACGATAGGCCCCAGCAATCAAGAGAAGAAAGAAAAAAAAAATAGTGATTTGTTCCTTTAATTTAAATTCTTTCATTCACAGAACCTAATTACTATCCTTGTGTAGATGGAATGTCTCTACTCTGCTTTTCCATGGATTTCTTTACAAGTAACATTGTTCATGACTCATTACACTAATAGTTTTTTATCTTCTTAGTTTTCTCATCATTGTGCTCATCTTTGCAAACTATATGAAAATCTGGATCAGTGCATCAATGGCAAAGGCTAAATGGTCTGATTTTCAGTTATTTTCCATTTACTTTCAGCTACTACTAGCTGCAGGAAAATAGTAATGATCGATTAATTAAAGAATAGGAGGAAAATCCTTGAAAAATAAGTAGGATTTCTTGCTTAGAGGCATAAGAATGGTGAATACTATCTCAGTTTCTTCATCTGTAAAGTGGGTCTTATAATATTTGTTCTCTTGATTCACAGAATTATTGGGCTAAAAATGAGATGATACTTGTGAAATATATTTAATGAAATTTTTCACATTGTAAAGCTGAAAAAAACATGATATTTTTATTACAAAAAAGATACTGTACTTCTACAAATATAATATAATAACATAATATAATATGATAGCATAATAGCATTCTTTTGTAAGTTATTTTAATGTTCCCTTAAGTAAGTCAAGAAATAATTCTTCATTGATCAAATTTCAGAACATATTTTATATAACAAACATCTCTGGCCAATGCTAACTTTGTTTCTTATTCATATGATATCATCATTTTCTAATCTGGAAAACTTTCTAATTATTTAGGGGGTAATAGTGGAAACATATTTACTCACCTTAGGAGAAGAATAGAATCTGAGATCACAAAGGCTAACCTATTTTAATAGCATGGATACCTTCCAAAACATCCTTATTGCAATATCATCCAGATTTGGTTGGCTGAGTGGTGCTATGTGGTAAAGGAATTTAAACTACATTGGAGTCAAACCCCTTCTCTTTAATTCATCCCAAAGAGACTAAACATTATCTTTTATTCCAATTCTGAATTCTATAACCTGGGAATGCTATTTCCCAGAATGCCTATCTTAACAAAATTCCACTAGCATAAAATAGTTTGGACATCCTCTAGGGTGTGTTATAAAGGGATTTATTTTAAAAATTGTCTTTCTTAAGATATATTTGCAATAAACAGATGGGTAAAAACAAGATGAAAAAGTGATAACTGCAAAGTCAATGTCCATTAAATTTGTTCATACTTATCCTCTGGAAATTATAGAACAGACAAGTCACTGTCATTTTCATGCTCATTACTATAAATTAATTAACTGATTTGAATTATACAGCCCACCACACAGAAGCAACAAAGGGAGATTGTTGTTCTTAAGCTACATTACAATTAAGCTTAGAATTTCCACTAAGGAAGAAAAGACAAGTGTTCAAGAAAGCCTTAAAGGCATAAATTGTTTTATTTCTCCAGCGGGAGCCATTATAAAAAGAAAAGATCTAATCCTTAATGAAAGCCAGACAGAAGTTACAAAGCTATCTTTTTCTGAATGGTTAGTTCCCTCAGAAAGCAGAGACAACAACTAACTTTTGAATATGCAGATATTGGGAAAGCAATTAGGTATCTGACTGTTAGGCTGTATATCATTCTCACTTTCAGATGATATACTGATAAAATCCACTTTTCTGGGACCCAAGTTTCCTATAAACCCAAGATTCAGCTTTGAATAATGTAAAAGGGAGAAAGCAGTGAATTGCAAAAAATACAGCTTTCATGTTACAAAGGTCTGAATTAAAGGCTTTGTGTCCAACAGAGACAACAGAGATCTTCACCTTTTAGGCTCAGTGAAATAAAATCTGAGTAGCATGCTCAATGGGCATCACTAGAGATGATTAAGAAATTAAAACTACATTCTCTGCCAAATTACAAATGAAAAAGGACTCTTCAGTAAATTATTGCACCCAAAGAAAATCAATGTCGTTGCATTTCAGTTAAGCATTTAAAATGTTTCTAGACATGAACAGCTGAGCTTTAGACAATCTCTTCCTTTTATTACATGAAGAGAGGAAACCAAATCTATGGTCAGCAGTTGCCATCAGGAGGCAGCTTTTGTGTTTTTCCTTGGTGAAATTTTTGATGGAGTGTTTACAATGTCTGCTCTTAATGGAAATGAAAGCAGTGACACAATGTGGAAATAGCTAAAATTAAAATGAATAACTACTAAATCATCTCCTGATCTTTGTGCTTGCTTGTAGCTGACAGGTATAATGAGGACTGATGAGCTAAAATGGAGCAAAGGGAAATTTCAGCTGATTCACAAAAATAGTTACATATTGGTAAGATCTGTAAGACTGGAATTGTATCCATAGGGAAGGTATTTCATTTGTGTTATTTAAAACTAGACTGGACAAAGCACACTAGAGAATATGCTTCAGTATATAATCCTCTACTAGTATGAAGAAGGGCTAAATGACCTAGAAGTCCTTTCCATCACATATGTCAATGCTTCTGTATTTTCTGAGAGGATGCATATAATTGCACTCCTGGGATTAGATCAAAGCAGTGAGATTCAGCACTTACATTTAAGGAAAGCACCAAAGAATTTTAGATCAACAGAAATCAATGTGAGTATGTTATTATATTTTTGCAAAATAAAACAAATCAAAATTTCAATGAATCAGTTTTCAGCTCCCTATTAAATATTTTAGAGAAACAAATAGGGAAAACAAGGATGGGCATCCCTTCATAAATGCTCTGGTAAATTTTTCTTGCTAATATTTTCTTCTTCTATGTATCCTGTTTCCAATCCTTCTGCAAAAGGATCTCTGAGCAAATAATCAGGAAAATGAGACTTAGATTGTCAGTCTTATTAGCCGGGTATATTGAAAGTTAGTGTCATCATTCTATCACTTTGTGATTATTTCTCTGCTTCTCCTCCATCCCATGTGGAATTAAGTGCTATCAGAAATTATCGCCATACATTTCACTTACATCCACTTTGCTGAAGCTTTAGCTCTTGTTAATAAAAGTAGACCTTTACAATAGTTTGTTTGTTATATAGCCTATATTCTCTCCTCTAGAGAGAAGGTACTACCAAGTGGAATACTGAACTACTGATATCCTGCTGAAAGTGGTTTATACCCATTGTATTACCTGGGAGTTAATGAGGTTTGTGTAAAGGAATAACTAGCCTTGAATAGGCAAAGAACACTGACAAGTAAGTGAATGAATAAGTCATAATTCCACTCCACAAATCTGCATCAAGTAGTAGCTTAGGAAAAGAAAGAGATAGAGAGCCAAACTTGAAGACAAGAATTACTGAGTTCAAGCCTTATCTCTGCTACATGTATTTACTCTATAAAAATGGACAAACACTTAACTCTTCAGGACCCAAATTGACAGATCTCAGATGCAGATTCTGATCTTGAATGAAAGAAGTTTTCATCCAACATTTTTGAACTCATTAACCTTTGCTCAAACTCCTACCCCTACAAAATGTAGATAAAGATGATGATAGTTAAAAACAGGAGGATGAATGATATAATAAAGGGAGAGATTATATAAAAGAAAGAGTATAGAAACTTGAGGAATAATGGAATCAAGGATAAAGAAACTTGGAAAAATAGTTTTTTTTCCTTATTGTTTTCATAATTAACAGTCTATATTGAGGATCACATCATTGTTGGTTTCTACAATTCATCCCATGATATGACTCAATATTCCTATCTGGGTTAATCTAAACTAATTCTTCCAGGTTGTCTGGCCTCTGCAATTTAAATGTTTCTCCCCTTTTGGAAAAGATTTAGAAGAGGAAAGTGAAAGGAAAAAGAAAGAGGACATTTATGATAATTGCCATTTATATACCACTTAAAAGTTTGAAAAATGATTTCTTCACAATAGCACTGTGTGACAATTATTACAATAGTCAATGTTTTCATTTTACAGGTGAAGAAACTGCCCAATGGCATATAAATAATGAAAGGACTCAAATCCAACTCAGCATGTTTTTTACTATATAATTTCCAGAATTTCAAATAGATATATTTTCTTCAGGTTTCTTGCACATATACATAGTAAGTATAAAGTCTGCTATTTGAGTGGAGTGGTCTGGAGGGAGCACACCTTGTTCCCACCAATGGGAATTCTGACTCTGTATTCATGTACATTAATTAATATACTTAAAAACTGGTCCCAAGAAAAGTGAGGGAGGAAGAAGAGACACAAAGAAGGAAAAGAGGGAAAGAATGAAGGGAGTAGGAGAGACAGAGTAAGTGTTCTTTTCTGATTTTTTTTTTTTTACTTTGTATCTTAAGAATATAACAGTCCTATTCCATCCCATCTGTCAGTGGCTAAGGAATTTGCCACAAATACACATAAGACAAAAAATGAAAATGAAATGTCTATTTGTACTGTTGGTTCAACACTATTAGAGATCAATGTGGTATAGTTGAAAGAAAACTGATTTAGGGTTCAAATAAGGCCTCTGAATGTAATTGATAGTGGTGAAGGGGCAATCATGGACAATAACTATCTCAGTCCCTTCCCAGAACCTGTCCTTTCTTCCCAGCTCTTTTCTTCCTTAACTTTTTTCTTATCCCCACCAAGATTAGTGATAATGTAGCTATAGTACAACAAATGTATACTGTTTTCTCCACAATGTAAAATTACTCCACCAAATGTGTCAAATTTTCCTTCTTTTCTGGGTTGGACTTAACTACTTACTTAAATGACTCTTACATATTGCATATTGAAATTTCCAGAGATAGAACACAACCAACATATAACACCAATATATGGAAGTTGTTATCATTCCTATACTTTAAAGGAGTTATAGAAAACATGAAACATACACAGCTTCCCTCATCCTTTCCATCTCTCTGTGTCTCTTCCCTTGCTGTTTTTCTCTTTCCCTTAGTTTCTCTGTCTCTCTATTCTTCCTGCTACTTTTCTCTACTCCCCCACTTTGTCTCTATCCACTCTTTCTCTATCTCTTTCTATCTTTCTGTTTCTGTCTTTCTCTCTCCCCATCGCCCAATATCAAACATGCCAGTTTTCTCTTGCTCATTTTTAATTGTTCTAACATTTGGAGTTCTAAGTTTTCAGAGATAGGAACTCTGAATGTAGGAATAGACTTGTTGATGGAAAAATATTTCTCTACTCACTACCCTAGTTTGTGACCTCTCTGTAATCCACTAACTAAACAACTAGTCACACAGAAGGCAATGAAGCCATACACAATCAGCTACTCTCAATCATGAGAAATATACAATTTATATATACCATCTATTTAACAACAAAGAAATAGTAGCATAGATTCTATTTTATTAAAGGTAATATTTATGAAAATTGAGGGGATATCAATCAATTAGGGAGTCCCTGAAGAAGTTGTTGCATTTGATTATGACAGAATGCTACTCTGCTCTAAAAAATGATGAGCACAATGTTCTCAAAAAAAATCTGGAACACTTTCATTGACTGATGCTATATGAAATGAACAGAATAAGGAGAACATTGATATGGTAACAGCAATATTAAATAATGATCAAGTACAAATGTCTTAGCTATTCTTAGCAATACAATGATCCAAGACAATTTTGAAGGATTTGGGACGAAAAATGCTATTTATTCTCAGAGAAAGGTCTAATGGAGTCTGAATGCAGATCAAAGTACTTAAAAAAAAAAAAACTTTCTTTTATTTTTTTCTTACTTTTTTGACCTGTGCTTTCTTTTACAATATGACTATGGAAACTTGTTCTTCAAGACTATACTTGTATAACCTATATCAAAGTGTTTGCCTTCTCAAGGTGCAGTGAAGTGGGGGAAAGAAGGAAAGTATCTGGAACTCAGAATTTTTAAAATGTTAAAATTGTTCTATATGTAATTAAGGAAAAATTAAAAAAAATAAATAAATATATTCAATGTATAAATAGTAAAGTATATTACATTTTAGGGACCTAACTATATAGATCTAACTGTAAAATATTTTCTAGAAATAAAATACAAATTTTCCAAATTTAAAGTCAAATTCCAAATTCAAATCACTCTACAAAGTCATTTAAAATTTTTTTTTCTTTATTTTATTTTTAAATTGATGGAATAAAATAAACATTTCACAGAATAGGAAAAGTATTAATAATAAATGATTGCACTTGAAACTGCAGATATTGTTTGATATTCCTTTTAAATATAGCTTTTTGTTTTCATTTTAGATTGTGTTTCTTAATTTTATCCTGACTGGAATTATAGAAAATACTCATGGATCCAATCCCACACCTAAGAATACAGAAACTTGAGTAGTCTTTGTATCTGATCTCAGTTGAACTGATTCTCCTTATGCATCTTAGTGGCCACATTAAGACTGAATTTAGTACAGACACAAATCAATTGAATCCACTGAAGCTCATAAATTCCTACCTCAAGAGATTTCCTTGTAACCTCCATTTTCCTTATAACAGACATATGCCATCATACTCAATCAAAGAAGTAATCATTAAAATGATTTGTCATTGAATTTTTTTAAAAGAGTAAAAGGCCAATTAGTGGAATAGAACGAGTCCAGAATACAAAGAGATTATCCAACACAGTACCATAGTGTTTGATCAACCCAATGACTCCAGTTACTAGAGAAGAACTCATTACTTGACAAAAAAATTGCTAGAAAAACTTGGCAGCAGTATAGAGAAATTACATTTAAGCTAATACTCCATGCCTTTTAACTAAACCTTGTTGATACATAACTATTTGATACATAACTTAAATATAAAAGATCACGCCATAAACGAAGTAGAAGAGGAAAAATATATAAGTAGGCAAAAAGTTCATGGCTTCATCGCTGAATATAAAATGAATTTTCTCATCTTGGAGTTGGTTATATTCATTGTTAATAAGCATATTATTAAACAGTTAATATGTGAGAGAAAAGTAGAGAGCAGAAAAAAGGGCAGGACAGAGATAGACACATCTTATAAGAAATATAATAAATACTAAGGATACCCCCCCAAAAAAAGTAAAACAGCTTCTGCCCTCAAGAACTTCAGTCTAGTTGAGGAGAGAATAAATGTGTGTGTATAAGAAAGAGAGAGAGAAAGAGAGGCAGAGAGATAGACAGAGACAGGGAGAGAGAAACAGAGATAGAGAAATAGGTATAGAGACAAAGAAAAACAGAGGCACAGAGACAGAAGACAGAAAGACAAAGAGAGAGACAGAGAGACAGTGAGACAGAGAAAATAAATTGGAGATACTCTTAAATGGAAGGCACTATTATTACCCAATGAAACCACACATCAGTCCTTATTAGATTATCATAAAGTATTACATATTAATGATATTTCTAAATGATCAGCAATTTCAGCATAGTAAGCATGAAATATATCTATATATCTAGATCTTTATATACTGGGATGTCTAAATAAATAAAGAAAAATTGTTGGCCTTGCAAAATTTAACTTTTTTTCCTCTAAGTAATAGTTATATTTTAAGTTCTCAGGGGCAAGAGGTGCTGTCTGATTGATTACTCTCCTTGATTGCCTGCTAGAATTGTTGATATCTTGTCCTGGCCAATTGGTAAAATGCTTTCTTTGAAAATATTCCTAATTTTGTTCTACCACATGCCCTTTGTGCTCTATGTGGAAATTACCTCTTAAATAAGAAGCTATTAACAGAGAAAAGGAAACCACCCAAGTTGTTTTCCAACAGCTAAATAAAAATTAGTTATAGGAAAAGGTACAGAATATTTTACAGATTCCTTTAATTCACTAGTCAATGGATGACACAAAGTCTATAAAGCTGAAAAATTATCTTTAGGGTAAAAAAATCTCTTTTTTAAAGAATAATGGTGAATATCCTTCAATTTGTTTGTGTTTTTGTTTTTAAGAACAGGCATACTGGAGAGCCTCCTACTGGATATATTCTGAGCAGAGAAAAATATACTTTTCTAGACATTTTGGGTCAGAGTAACCTTCTTTTAAGAATGTCCTTCTAGTTATTTTTATAATTATTCCTATTATTGTCACTTCAGTTTATTATGGCCTGTCTATCAAGAGTATAGAAATTCCACATAACTAGAACTCTTTCCTCAAGTAATGACATACCTTACTCCTCTAAAGATTTCATTCATATAGACTGACCAAGGGTCATCAGCTCTGGCTTCTTACTCAGCTAAGCCCTGTTCTTCCTTTGTGCTCAGAGCACAGTAGAGTAGTTTTCCCCCAAAGGACCACATCAAATACTCAACAGTCTGTCAAAGTTAAAAATCAAAAAGCATTTATTAAGCATGTACTAAATTCCAAGAATAGTAAATATAAGAAAGTACTATCTCATTTTTAAAAAAAATCCATTCCCAGGAGGAAATAAGACACATTAAGCAAATTAAACATGCCTATATTAGACAAGAAACTGATATTATTCTACATGAATTGTCCTTTATATGTTTGAATATATTATATTCCAACTACTAATAATAAATTTCCAGTTCCATCTATATCTATATATTTTTTCTATCTAGAGTGATACATTACTTCTTTATTGCTAGAAAAATAATATTGATCACAACAAAAATAGATATAAACTTTTATTATTATTTTCTATGCTGATTTATATTATTATTGCTGCAAAAACTAAAGGGATCAGAGAGTAAAATAATCATATTAATATCATCACTAAAGCAGCATGTACATTCAAGTAAAAGGTAGCAGTTCTTAGATTTATATCTGGATCTTAATAGAACAAAATGGTGCCTACCAGTGGAAAACAAAGAGTCTGGAGAAAGATAATGAAGAGCTAGGACTTCTGAAGTAATATGTTACTTAAGATTGAGGTTGTAGTCAAACAAAGTACTAAAAGCTTATCCTGTTAATAATAGTTGACTGTAGTAATTAAAATGTATGGAGTATAATACATGGTAGTTGTTTATATTTGTTTATTTCTTGCACAATTATATGCTTGATTTGCATAGAGATTCCTAATATTTTATGAGTGCACCAGGGAAGAATTCATGTGTTCTGGTAGCCCTTACAATGTAATACAGTGGAAAAAAACACCCAATTTGGCAACTGGACTCGAACTATATCTTTGTTATTTAAGGCCTTTGTGACCTTAGTCAAGTGATTTCAGCTTTATGAACTTCATTCTCCTCATCTATAAAATCAAGGAATTTTCATTAGATAACCTCTGAGATCTCTTCTACTAAAAGGTATATTGCTAAGTGTTCAATAATAGGATCTTGAGGTGAGGAGGAAGGGGTATAAATGTTTATACTGAAAAATGAATAATTTAATATGGCTACAGGGCCATATTCAGGGGAAGCTAGGTGGGGCAGTGACTAGAGTTCTAGGCCTGGTGTTAGAAAGACTCATGTTCATGAATTCTAATCTGGCCTCAGATGTTTACTTGCTGTGTAAACCTGCACAAATCACTTAACTCAGTTTGTTTCAGTTTTTTTCATGATCTGGAGAAGGTAACAGCCAACTTTCTGCTATCTTTGCCAAGAAAACTCCAAATATGGTCTGAAAAAGTTGGACATGATTCCCCTGTTCTATTGCTATGATACTCATTTCTTTAGAAGTTTGGAAGACTTATATCCTTTTAGATGTATATGTTGTTCACTTTTAAAAACAGATCTGATGAGAATGAGATTATACTGCTACCAGCTTTCTACCTCCAACTACTTCCTGTATATCAGGTTTTCCTTTTATACTCATTTGTATAAAAAAATTGCTCCTTTTCCACCTTTTCTTATTCAATTTTGTTTTTTAGAATCATCCCATTACACTTAGCTCAGTCCATCTGTCTTTCAAACTACCCAAGTAATGATTACAGACCCAAGAATACTGATAACAGCCTCATAAATAAAAAAACAATGAATTTGACCCTATTGATTTCCTTACAATTTATCTTTAATATTTTCTTATATTTTATCTGGATGTTACATATAGAATTTTCCTTTGATTTTGGTTTTTTTGTTATTGTTGTCACAAATGATTGAATGTCTTTCAGTTATTTAATGCCCTTTAAAAAATTCAGGAAGATGCTAAATTTTGTTAGGTAAGTTATTATTGGTCACAACCCCAACTCTTTTGTACTGCAAAATACTTTGTTCCAAGATCTCAGGTCTTTTAGTGTAGAAGCTGCTAGTTCTTGTGAAATCCTGAGTTGTGCAGTATTTTGATTGTTTATTTCCTGTTTCTTATAATGTTCTCTCCTTAACCTGAGAGTTTGCTACTTGGGTATGATATTCTTGTAAGTTTTCTTCTTGGTATTTCTTTCAGGTAGTGAACAGTAGATTTTTTTTTCTATTTTTACTTTACTCACTTGTTCTGGAACTTCAGAACAATTTTCCTTCATTACATCAAGATTCTTTCTTTTTAGATTATAAAGAAGGGAAAGGGACCTGTATGTGCACGAATGTTTGTGGCAGCCCTTTTTGTAGTGGCTAGAAACTGGAAACTGAATGGATGCCCATCAGTTGGAGAATGGCTGAATAAATTGTGGTATATGAATATTATGGAATATTACTGTTCTGTAAGAAATAACCAACAGGATGATTTCAGAAAGGCCTGGAGAGCCTTACACGAACTGATGCTGAGTGAAATGAGCAGGACCAGGAGATCATTATATACTTCAACAACAATACTATATGATGACCAGTTCTGATGGACCAGGCCATCCTCAGCAACGAGATCAACCAAATCATTTCCAATGGAGCAGTAATGAACTGAACCAGCTACGCCCAGAGAAAGAACTCTGGGTGATGACTAAAAACCATTACATTGAATTCCCAATCCCTATATTTATGCCCACCTGCATTTTTGATTTCCTTCACAGGCTAATTGTACAATATTTCAGAGTCTGATTCTTTTTGTACAGCAAAATAATGTTTTGGTCATGTATACTTATTGTGTATCTAATTTATATTTTAATGTATTTAACATCTACTGGTCATCCTGCCATCTGGGGGAGGGGGTGGGGGGTAAGAGGTGAAAAATTGGTACAAGAGGTTTGGCAATTGTAATGCTGTAAAGTTACCCATGCATATAACCTGTAAATAAAAGGCTATTAAATAAAAAAAAAATAAAAAGCTATAATAATAATAATAATAAAAGATTCTTTCTTTTTCTGATAACTTTCAGATATATACACATACATATATAGATATATATGTCATGTGTGTGTTTAGGATGCGTGCATGCATATATACACATTAGATATCTGTATCTGTGTATATATTTTATCTATGTATATATATATACACATATAAATATATATACATATCTGTATCTGTGTATATATTTTATCTATGTATATATATATACACATATAAATATATATACATATATATTTATATGTATATATATATATATACACATATAAATATATATATACATATATATTTATATGTGTATATATACATATTTTACCTAGCTCATCCAATCTCCCACCACCCTGTGTTTTTAATAGGGCCTACAAAAAGGAATACAGCTTCCTAATTTTTAGGCCATTCCTGAAGTATAATGGATTTTCTCAAAAGATTATATCTCTTCCTTAGAAGATGTCAAGAAAAGGTTGGAACACTACTTTTTTTGGAAAACTTTAGAATACATTTTATCTCAGCCTAAGGTGATCACTAAGTCTTTTCAGACTCTGAAATTCTATCATTCAGATTTTGTGCATGTACCTAGTAACAAAATATGTAATCTCCAAGACTACCTTTTTTTTATTGCTCTTCCAAGATCACCAAGTAACCTGTGATTAAACTATACCATCATAGCATAGCCCTGAGGTTACTGACAATAGTTTCTCTCTCTCTCAGCAATGCAATTGGTATTAAATGACTTGTCCAGGGTCACAATGTTAGTAAGTGTGAAGTGTCTGAGACAGGATTTGAACTGCAGGACCGGTGACCTATCCAAGGTGCCATCTAGTTGCTCCTCTCTTTCTCTATCTGATGTCATTTGGTCAAGAATTATTTATAATAAATTCTTATTATGCATCAAACAATGTAATAAGCAGTCAGGGATTCAAAGAAATATAAAAACTCAGTCCTTGCCTTGAAGGACCTTTCATTATAATGGGTGACATAACATCCAAAAAATTATGTATATATGGATGTATGTATGTATTATGATATACATATATAGATATATAACTACATATATCTATACAAGATATCCAAATTCTTTTTGATCAGCCTATATTTGACCTATATAATATGTAGAAAAAATTATTGTCCTTAACAATTCTCTCAGGTCTGAGAATATTTTGAACTTTAGCACTCCTGTTGCTATTCTTACATAGAGCTTCATGTTTCTATATTTATTTTTCCCCAGGATGGTAAACTGGAGCTAAATAAACCCATACTGGTTCTGGTCAGAGGACATAGGGTCAAATACTGATGTTCATATTTACTGTCTTGTGATTTTGGACATTCTTTTTTTTTAAGTTTCTGGACTTCACAATCTCTATCTGTAAAATAAGTGCCTGGCTAAGTCAGTCTCTGAGATTGCTTTCAATGCTAAATCTATGGTACTAACCTTTTCCGTTACCAACTTCCATACATATCTTTTAAAACTAAGAAGTTTGATGTGTTCCCTGGGCATTCAGATGTTTCTTTAGATGTTCTTCCTTTCTTGAAATGTTCCATTGAGAATTTCTTCACATCTTTAGTAATTCTTTCTTGAGACTTCCCCATACCTCCTGGGCTGAATTCTCTTGGAGAGTTTTAGTACATGACATTCTACCCATCTTTTCATTAAACTTTGAAAGCTTCTCCCTAAAAATTTATGATGCAAATCAGACTACTCTCTCTTCTATTACAACACTCCATAGATGGAGTTCTCAATTTTCTTGCATTTTTTCCCAAGGATGCCATCATTTCCACTACCTAGAAATTGATTCCTCTTTGCCAATGAGAATTAAGTGCAGAAGAACAGTTCCCTAGGTTGATTCTTAAATTCCTCCACATTTTGAAGAATAAATTCATCCCATTAAAGTAAGTCTAGTAATTAATAACAGCTCTGCTTTTAGCAGAGTTCTACTATATACTGTAATTTTATTTGTACATAACCTATTAGTTATCTAGATATCTTTGAGTCTAAATAGCTACGTTTTACTACTTTTGATCTGTCGGTTTCCTCTAATATATATATATATATATATATATATACATATATATATAGGTATATACACACACATATACACATACATATTAGTTTTCCACCATAAACCTAAGTAGAAGGAGGTGATTCTTTTAAATTTCCTTCTCTTGCTGAATTCAAGAGGCATCTGGATAATGTAATGAATAAAAAGCTGGACCTGTGGTCAGATTGACCTGTGTTCAAATCCAGCCTTAAATATATACTAGATATATGGTTTTATTTAAATCACTTATCCTCTTCCTCAAATATCAAATGAGGATAATAATCCTATCTATCATAGTATTAAAATGAAAATCAAATGAGATCATTGTAAAAATTTAGCAATGGGTCTGATATATAGTGTTCAGTTGTTTTTCAGTCATATTCAAATCTTTGTGACCAACTTTTTGTGGCGTTTTCTTGGTAAATATCCTGGAGTGGTTTGCCATTTCATTCTCCAGATTATTTTACAGATGAGGAAACAGAAACAAACAAGGTCAAAAAACTTACCCACAATCATACATCTAGTAAGTGTTTGAGATCAGATTTGAACTTAAGAAGACAAGTTTTCCTGTATATAATAAGTAAATAACTAGTAATAATAGATGGCTAATAATTGTTTGTTCTCCCTCCCTTATTCCTTAGCTAAAAACATTTTCTGGCAGAATTATTAAATTCTGTTCCTCAAAGCCCAACTATTCTAATATTTTCTTATACTGCTTCTTGCCTTTCTCCTGACAGTGCCTTTCTTTGTGTTAAGACTTACTGCCCTATTATGATTCTTTTCTAAAAATTCAGATGCTCCTGAAACAATTACACACTAAATTTCTAGCATCTTAGTGTAGTAATGATCAGCTTTATTTCTTTAAGGAAGAGTTTATGAAAGAAAGGCATAAAGGAAAGTTAAAAGAGGGCAAGACATGATGAAAAAACTTCTACTTTGTAATTTTACTTAAGACCAATCTTATCCCTGCTATATCAAATTTCTAAAGGAAAGGAAAGATCACACACATTAAAAAGTAAAATTGTCAACCTATTGTCTTGATTTTTCTTTTATCATTCCTTTACCTTTATTGGTTTATTCAGGATTTTATCCAAGAAACCAATTTTTACCTTATTAGTGTTTTTCTTACTTGGTGTGGATTCTTTCCAATGCTATGCCTACCAGTAACATTAATAAAGACAGTCTAAGATGCTGAATAAATACTCAAAAGTTATTGCTTCTCTGGGATTACTCATCATTAAACAGATTTAGATGTGGTAACTGCTGTAGGGAAGCTGCTGATTTTCACCAAGTATGTATTAGGATACAACATTGTTCCATACAAGATATCCATTGTGTTTGTTACAACTATTTCATTTATTCAGTAATTAAATGAGATACTACTTCAGAATATTAGATGTGAGGTTTAAATGTACTCTTTGTGAGAAAATTGCAAATTGTGTTTCTCAGCTTTCATATATATAGATATATACACACATGTATCTTCCCCCCACCCTTATTATATACTTTTAACATATGTAGGTTCCTGTGAACACACCTAATTTTTAATTTATGACATAAAATAAAGGGAAACTATTGATCTAATTCTATGAATATGGTGCCTGCTATATTGCAATCTTCTAGTGATGAAAAGAAAAATCACTTTGTGCTAATCCCTAAATTCTTCTTTAAGAATGAGTCCCTTGTACTCTCAGATTTAAAAGGACCTCAGTGGCCTTCTACTTCTATCCATAAAAGAAGAATAATATCTTCTATAACAGACCCAGCTTTTTTTTTGAAAGCTGATGCTAAAGAAAAAAATATTACTTTTTTTTTTTTTTTTTTTTTTAGAGACGAGTGGGGTTAAGTGACTTGCCCTGGGTCACAAAGCTAGGAAGTGTTAAGTGTTTGATGCCAAATTCGAACCCAGTTCCTCCTGACTTCAGGGATGGTGCTCCATCCACCGTAGCACCTACCTGCCTCAACTATTACATTTTTAGATAGTTTTATTTGATAGGAATTTCTTGAGGCAGAGCAAAGATGGCAGAGAAGACACACAAGACTTTCTAAGCTCTTCTCTTACCCTCTTTATCAATATTATATCGAGCCTCAAAAATAGTCTTGACTGCTACAATTCGTAAAGATAAGAAGTAGAACAAATCACCAGCCGAAGAAAATCTGCAGTCTCGCCAAAAAGGTTGGTTCCGGGGCCAGGGGGGAGATCAGCACAGACTGGGAGAGAAATTAGGTTCTGAAGAGAGCCTCAAACCGAAAGTGAAAGCACAGATCTCAGCACAAGCATGCAGCCCCAACCCACAGTACGGGACTTTTCCTTGGGGCAGTAGTGATCATGCATGGCAGGAGGACACAGCCGGGGATAGCCTCCAATCTGCACAGTGGGGAGCTCGGCTTGGGGCCATAGAGCTTTTCCAGGTCCGATTTGCATCAGGCAGAGACTCTGGGGCAGAGTTTGTGACATTCTGTGGTCAGCTGTTAATACTCACAGTCCCACAAGAGGCTCCGGACTGGGGCAGTGACACTTTCACCCCTTAGTCTCTAGCCTAGAGCAATCGCTCACCCACACAGCCCAACTGGGCACTTCAATAGCTCGCACAGTGCTGAATCCACTTCCTGTTGGGGGAAGGGAAAACTCTCACTCAGAGCACTCCCATACCTCAGAGCCAGAAATCAGTTTACATCTCTCCCTGCTCTACAAAGGAAGTTGGTAACCCCCTTGACTAGGAGACATACCCTAAAGGCTTTAAAACATGAATAAAAAGATGAAAAGAACAATGGACAGCTTCTATGCAGAAAAAGAGTAGGTCAGCAAAACCTGAAAAGACCTCAAACAGCAAAAATGCATCAGACTGTCCTCCTTACATGATGCTCTCATAGAAGAGACCATTAAAAGACTCAAAAAGAGAGTTAAGAAGATAAATGGGAAAGGAAAGAGAAGCCTTACAAGAGAGAAACAACTTCCTGAAATACAAATTGAAAAGTTAAAAATTCCTAGGAAGTGCAGGGAAACAAAATTGGTGAATGGGAAAAATAAAGAATTCACTAAAAAGTAGGATTTATGAATTGAAAAGACAAAGAACTCACAAGAAAGTAGGATCTGTGAATTGAAAAGAAAATAATTCACTAAAAAAATTAGTGAAATGGAAAAAAATTCCACAGACCAAAACAATACATTTAAAAACTCAATATGACATATACAGAAAGAAGTAAAAAAAGCTAATGAAGAAAATAATTCTTTAAAAATTAGAACTGAACAAATAGAAACTAATGATTCATTGAGACAGCAAGAATCAGTCAAGCAAAAACAAAAAAATGACAAACTGAAAAAAACATGAATTATCTACTTGCAAAAACGACAGACTTGGAAAATAGATCTAGGAGAGATAATCTGAGGATTATTGGACTTTCTGTAAACTATGATGAAAAAAAGAGAATAGATACTATTTTACAAGAAATCATCAAAGAGAACTGCCCAGATGTAATAGAATCAGAAGGTAAAATAGGCATTGAAAGAATTCATTGAACACCTTCTTAAAGAAACCCTAAAATAAAAACCCCAACTAATACTGTGGCCAAATTTTAGAACTATCAGATTAAGGAAAAAATTTTACAAGCAGCTAAAATAAACCCATTTAAATACCGAGGTGCCACAATAAGGATCACCCAAGATCTGGCTACCTCTACATTAAAGGAACAAAGGGCCTGGAATATGATATTCCGAAAGGCACAAGAACTTGGGATGCAGCCAAGAATAAACTACCCAGCTAAACTGAGCATTTTCTTCCAGGGAAGAAGATGGACATTTAATGAAACAAATGAATTCCATTTGTTTCTGAAGAAAGAACCAGAACTAAACAAAAAAATTGATCTCCAACCATAGAACTCAAGAGATGCAGAAAAGGTAAAAATAACTCTTGAGAATTGTATTTCTGTTGTGGATATAAAAAAAGAATACATGTACAATTTGATTGTACTGATATAACATAAAAAGGGAAGTAGATATGGAAAAGGGATGATGGCAGAATAAGGTGGGAAGGAGGGATAAAAAGAGGAAAATCACATCCCACAAAGAGGCAAAGGAAACTTATCATATCTGAGGGAATTTAGAGAGGGGAGGAACATTGTGTGAATCTTACTCTCATCAGAGTTGGCTCAAAGAAAAAATAATTGACATTTGTTTTAGAGAAAATTCTCCTCGCCTCATTAAAAACAGGGAGAGGAAAAGGAAAGAAAAAGAGTAATAAGGGAAGGAAGGGGAAAAGACTCAGGGGTGGAGGAGAGGATTATAAAGAGGGTACAACGTGATACAAGAGGGTACATAAGTTTAAAAGGGGGAGAGAGAGGTTGGAGGCAAGCAAGTAAAGCAAATCTAGGGCTTATTAGGATGGCAGGAAATACAGATTTAGTAATTCTAACCGTAAATGTGAATGGGATGAACTCCCCCATAAATAGGAGGCAGATAGCAGACTGGATCAAAAGTCAGAACCCTACAATATGTTGTTTACAAGAAATACATTTAAAGCAGGGAGATACATATGGAGTAAAGGTAAAAGGCTGGAGCAAAATCTATTATGCTTCAGGTGAAGTAAAAAAAAGCAGGGGTAGCCATCCTTATCTCAGATCAAGCAAAAGCAAAAATTGATCTAATTAAAAGAGTTAAGGAAGGAAACTACATCCTGCTAAAGGGTAGCATAAACAACGAAGCAATATCAATATTAAACATATATGCACCAAGTGAGTATGGCATCCAACTTCCTAAAGAGAGTTAAGAGAGTTGCAAGAAGAAATAGACAACAAAACTGTAATAGTGGAATTCTCAACCTTGCACTCTCAGAATTAGACAAATCAAACCACAAAACAAATAAGAAAGAAATTAAAAAAGTAAATAGAATATTAGAAAAATTAGGTATGTTGGATCTTTGGAGAAAAGTGAATGGAGATAGAAGGGAATATACTTTCTTCTCAGCAGTTCATGGAACCTATTCAAAAATTTACCATATATTAGGACATAAAGACCTCAAAATTAAATGTAAGAAAGCAGAAATAGTAAATGCTTTCCTTTCAGATCATGATGCAATAAAAACTACATTCAACAAAAAGTTAGGGAAATAGACCAAAAAGTAATTGGAAACTAAACAATCTCATCTTAAAGAATGATTGGGTGAAGCAGCAAATTATAGATACAATTAGTAATTTCACTCAAGATAATGACAATGATTATACATCATACCAAAATTTGTGGGATACAGCCAAAGCGGTAATAAGAGGGAATTTTATATCCTTAGAGGCTTACTTGAATAAAACAGAGAAAGAAAAGATTAATGAATTGGCTTGCAACTAAAAAACTAAAAAGACCAAATTAAAAAACCCCAATCAAATACTAAATTGAAATTCCAAAATTAAAAGGAGAAATTAAAAATATTGAAAGTAAAAAAAAACTATTGAACAAATTAATAAAACTAAGAGTTGGTTCTATGAAAAAGCCAATAAAATAGATAAGCCTTTGGTAAATCTGATTAGAAAAAGGAGGGAGAAAAATGAAATTAGTAGTCTTAAAAGGAAAAGGGAGAACTTTCCACCAATGAAGAGGAAATTAGAGAATAATAAGGAGTTATTTGGCTCAACTTTATGCCAATAAATTTGATAACCTAAGTGAAATGGATGACTACCTCCAAAAATATAGACTTCCCAAACTAACAGAGGAGGAAGTAAATTGCTTGAATAGTCCCATTTCAGAAAAAGAAATAGAACAGGCAATTAAACAACTCCCTAAGAAAAAATCCCCAGGACCAGATGGATTTACATGTGAATTTTACCAAACATTTAAAGAACAATTGGCCCCAATGCTATATAAATTATTTGATAAAATAGGGAATGAAGGAGTCCTACCAAATTCCTTCTATGACACAGACATGGTACTGATACCTAAACCAGGTAGGCTGAAGACAGAGAAAGAAAATTATAGACCAATCTCCCTAAGGAATATTGATGCTAAAATCTTAAATAAGATATTAGCAAAAAGACTACAGAAAATCATCTCCAAGATAATACACTATGAGCAAGTAGGATTTATACCTGGAATGCAGTGCTGGTTCAATATTAGGAAAACTATCAATATAATTGGCCATGATAATAACCAAATTAACAAAAACCATATGATCATCTCAACAGATACAGAAAAAGCATTTGATAAAATCCAACATCCATTCGTATTAAAAACACTTGAGAGTATAGGAATAAATGGACTTTTCCTTAAAATAATCAGCAGCATCTATTTAAAACCATCAGTAAGTATCATATGTAATGGAGACAAACTGCAACCATTCCCAATAAGATCTGGAGTGAAACAAGGTTGCCCACTATCACCGTGACTAATTAATATTGTATTAGAAACGCTAGCTTTAGCAATAAGAGCTGAGAACGAGTTTAAAGGAATAAGAATAGGCAATGCGGAAGCCAATTTATCACTCTTTGCCGATGACATGATGGTATACTTAGAGAACCCCAGAGATTCTGCTAAAAAGTTATTAGAAATAATCCACAACTTTAGCAAAGTTGCTGGTCATAAAATAAACCCACATAAGTCATCAGCATTCTTATATATCACTAACAAAATCCAACAGTCAGAGTTACAAAGAGAAATTCCATTTAAAGTAACTGCTGACAATATAAAATATTTAGGAATCTATCTGCCAAGGGAAAATCAGAAACGTTATGAGCAAAATTACAGACCACTTTTCACACAAATTAAGTCTGATCTAACCAATTGGAAAAAATATTAAATGCTCTTGGATAGGGCGAGCAAATATAATAAAGATGACAATATTACCTAAACTAATCTATTTATTTAGTGCTATACCAATCAGACTCCCAAAAACTATTTTGATGACCTAGAAAAAATAACAACAAAGTTCATATGGAAAAAAAAAGATCAAGAATTTCAAGGGAATTAATGAACAAAAATCAAATGAAGGTGGCCTAGCTGTACCAAATCTAAAATTATATTATAAAGCAGCGGTTACTAAAACCATCTGGTATTGGATAAGAAATAGACTAGTTGATCAATGGAAAAAACTATTTTAATGACCTAGAAAAAATAACAACAAAGTTCATATGGAAAAACAAAAGGTCAAGAATTTCAAGGGAATTAATGAAAAAAAAATCAAATAAAGTTGGCTTAGCTGTACCAGATCTAAAATTATATTATAGAGCAGCAGTTACCAAAACTATTTGGTATTGGCCAAGGAATAGATTAGTTGATCAGTGGAATAGATTAGGTTCAAGGGATAAAACAGTCAACAAATATAGCAACCTAGTCTTTGACAAATCCAAAGATCCCAGCTTTGGGGACAAGAACTTACTGTTTGATAAAAATTGCTGGGAAAATTGGAAACTAATATGGCAGAAACTAGGCATTGATCCATACTTAACAACGTACACCAAGATTAGGTCAAAATGGGTTCATGACCTAGGCATAAAGAATGAAATTATTAATAAATTAGAGGAACACAGTATAGTTTACCTCTCAGACCTGTGGAAGGGAAGGTCTTTATGACCAAAGAAGAACTAGAGTTCATTACTGATCACAAAATAGAAAATTTCGATTATACCTAACTGAAAAGTTTTTGTACAAACAAAACTAATGCAGACAAGATTAGAAGGGAAGCAATAAACTGGGAAAATATTTTTACAGTCAAAGTTTCTGATAAAGGCCTCATTTCCAAAATATATAGAGAATTAATTCTAATTTATAAAAAATCAAGCCATTCTCCAATTGAAAAATGGTCAAAGGATATGAACAGACAATTCTCAAATAAAGAAATTGAAACTATTTCTAGTCATATGAAAAGATGCTCCAAGTCATTATTAATCAGAGAAATGCAAATTAAGACAACTCTAAGATACCACTACACACCTGTCAGATTGGCTAAGATGACAGGAAAAAATAATGATGATTGTTGGAGGGGATGCGGGAAAACTGGGACATTGATGCATTGTTGGTGGAGTTGTGAACGAATCCAACCATTTTGGAGAATAGTTTGGAACTGTGCTCAAAAAGTTATCAAACTGTGCATACCCTTTGATCCAGCAGTGTTACTACTGGGATTATATCCCAAAGAGATTATAAAGAAGGGAAAGGGACCTGTATGTACACGAATGTTTGTGGCAGCCCTTTTTGTAGTGGATAAAACTGGAAACTGAATGGATGTCCATCAGTTGGACTATGGCTGAATAAATTGTGGTATATGAATATTATGGAATATTACTGTTCTGTAAGAAATGACCAACAGGATGATCTCAGAAAGGCCTGGAGAGACTTACACAAACTGATGCTGAGTGAAATGAGCAGGACCAGGAGATCATTATATACTTCAACAACAATACTATATGATGACCACTTCTGATGGACCAGGCCATCCTCAGCAATGAGATCAACCAAATCATTTCCATTGGAGCAGTAATGAACTGAACCAGCTATGCCCAGAAAAACAACTCTGGGAGATAACTAAAAAGCATTACATTGAATTCCCAATCCCTATATTTATGCACACCTGCATTTTTGATTTCCTTCACAAGCTAATTGTACAATAATTCAGAGTCTGATTCTTTTTGTACAGCAAAATAACGTTTTGGTCATGTATACTTACTGTGTATCTAATTTATATTTTAATATATTTAATATCTACTGATCATCCTGCCATCTATGGGAGGGGGTGGGGGGGGGTAAGAGGTAAAAAATTGGAACAAGAGGTTTAGTAATTGTTAATGCTGTAAAGGTACCCAGGCATATATCTTGTAAATAAAAGGCTATTAAATAAAAATATAAAAAAATAAATAAAATAAAATAAATTTAATTAAAATAAAATAAAATAAAATAAAATAACTGTGGATAAAATATTTGAGTATCTACCTGTCAAGGAAGTAGATGAACACAATTACAAAAGACTTCTCACACAAATAAAGTCAGATCGAAACAACTGGAAAAAAAAAAAAAAAGGAATTTCTTTCTTCTTTACAGAAACTAAATCTGCCCATTTAAGGCAGTGTCTTCTCTTCTAGATCTATATGTAAGAAACCACACTAAAAATTTGACTTTCCACAAACTGGTTGGGATACTCCCTACTTAGAATGTCAGATTTTTAAATCATTAATAAAAGAATTGTATAGTTAAGAACAAGTGCAAGTAGGGATACATTCATTCATGCATGCATGCATACATACATATGCAGACGGTACACACTATTTTCCAATTGTAAAAATAAATTAAGGTCAAGTTTCTACAAGTTTCTGTCTCATGGACTGTCAAAGAACAAGTATCTAAAAACATGATTAGAAATTCAACATATGTACATGCATTTATTCTTGTGTATTAAACACTTGGCAGCTTCTCAAGTTTTCTATTCTAAGTCTAGTAGACAGATTTTTTCCACACTAAATGAATTTTTTTAGTTCAAGAAGAAGGACTGTAAAAACAAATCCAATGGCACTTATCTCCCAAGCTCCAGTTGCTTTCTCCTTATGTGCATCCTTGAGACACATTCTTGTTAACCTTTTTCACTAATAGGCTTTTGGAAAGATTCATAAGCTCAGGTAACTCCTCACCTTTTATTGGCCATGCTTTGATATCCCATTACAATATTGGCAAAGAAAGTACATGTCCTATCTTTATAAGCAATGGAAAATATTAAGCTGATAACCTGGTAATAATTCAAGAACTTAGAAGGGAAGCTTGATTTTCAACAGAATTGTCAGTAGGCTGAAAACTGGCATGCCCTACCATTCCATAAATTACGAGTTATTGGGGATTGCATTATTTCAGGAGGGCAAAAGCAACTAGAGCCTTCTTCAAATATACCAAGTTAGGGCACACATAGCCCTTCCTGAAAACTGGCATATATACAAGTCTACGTCAGTCACAAGTAAATGAGAGAGGGATATACACAGATGTATATGTACATATATGTATATGTAAATGCCTGTAGAATTTGTGAGGTGTCTCAAAATCTTCAGGGAGGAAGGGAAGGAAGGAAGGAAGGAAGGAAGAAAGGAAAGATAGAAGGAAGGAAGAAAAGAAGGAAGAAAGGAAGGAAAGATGGAAGAAAGGAAAGTTAGGAGAAAGGAGAATAGTAAAAATTGGAGGTCATCTTTAGGGACACAGTATCAAGGTAGACTGCATGGCCAGGCTGTTCAGAAGGGCCAAGAGCAAAATAAATGGCAATTCTCTCTCTCTTTTTTTTTTATTTAATAGCCTTTTATTTACAGGATATATGCATGGGTAACTTTCCAGCATTAACAATTGCCAAACTTCTTGTTCCAATTTTTCACCTCTTACCCCCCCACCCCCTCCCATAGATGGCAGGATGACCAGTAGATGGTAAATATATTAAAATATAAATTAGATACACAATAAGTATACATGACCAAAACGTTATTTTGCTGTACAAAAAGAATCAGACTCTGAAATATTGTACAATTAGCTTGTGAAGGAAATCAAAAATGCAGGTGTGCATAAATATAGGGATTGGGAATTCAATGTAATGGTTTTTAGTCATCTCCCAGAGTTCTTTTTCTGGGCATAGCTAGTTCAGTTCATTACTGCTCCATTAGAAATGATTTGGTTGATCTCGTTGCTGAGGATGGCCTGGTCCATCAGAACTGGTCATCATATAGTATTATTGTTGAAGTATATAATGATCTCCTAGTCCTGCTCATTTCACTCAGCATCAGTTCGTGTAAGTCTCTCCAGGCCTTTCTGAAATCATGCTGTTGGTAATTTCTTACAGAACAGTACTATTCCATAATATTCATATACCACAATTTATTCAGCCATTCTCCACCTGATGGACATCCATTAAGTTTCCAGTTTTTAGCCACTACAAAAGGGCTGCCACAAACATTCTATACAGGTCCCTTTCCCTTCTTTATAATCTCTTTGGGATATAATCCCAGTAGTACCTGCTGGATCAAAGGGTATGCACAGTTTGATAACTTTTTGAGCATAGTTCCAAACTACTCTCCAAAATGGTTGGATTCGTTCACAACTCCACCAACAATGCATCAATCTCCCAGTTTTCCCCCATTCCCTCCAACAATCATTATTTTTTCCTGTCATCTTAGCCAATCTGACAGGTGTGTAGTGGTATCTTAGAGTTGTCTTAATTTGCATTTCTCTGATTAATAATGACTTGGAGCATCTTTTCATTGACTAGAAATAGTTTCATTCTTCATCTGAGATTGTCTGTTCATATCCTTTGACCATTTTTCAATTGGAGAATGGCTTGATTTTTTATAAATTAGAGTTAATTCTCTATATATTTTGGAAATGAGGCCTTTATCAGCCTTTACTGTAAAAATATTTTCCCAGTTTATTGCTTCCCTTCTAACTTGTCTGCATTAGTTTTGTTTGTACAAAACTTTTCAGGTTTGTATTAATCAAATTTTCTATTTTGTGATCAGTAAATGATCTCTGGTTCTGCTTTGGTCATAAGACCTTCCCTTCCACAGGTCTGAGAGGTAAACTATCCTGTGTCTTAATTATTAATAATTTCATTCTTTATGCCCTGGTCATGAACCCATTTTTGACCTTATCTTGGTGTACGGCGTTAATATGGATCAATGCCTAGTTTCTGCCATATTAGTTTCCAATTTCCAGCAATTTTTATCTAACAGTAAGTTCTTATCCCAAAAGCTGGGATCTTTGGGTTTGTCAAAGACTTAGGTTGCTATATTTGTTGACTGTTTTATCCCTTGAACCCAATTATTCCATGATCAACTAATCTATTCCCTAGCAATACCAAATAGTTTTGGTCAATGCTGCTCATAATATAATTTAGATCTGGTACAACTAAGCCACCTTCATTTGATTTTTTTTTCATTAATTCCCTTGAAATTCTTGACCTTTTGTTTTTCCATATGAACTTTGTTGTTATTTTTTCTAGGTCATCAAAATAGTTTTTTGGGACGCTGATTGGTATAGCGCTAAATAAATAGAGTAGTTTAGGTAATATAGTCATCTTTATTATATTTGCTCGCCCTATCCAAGAGCATTTAATATTTTTCCATTTGCTTAGATCAGACTTAATTTGTGTGAAAAGTGGTCTGTAATTTTGCTCATAAAGTTTCTGATTTTCCCTTGTCAGATAGATTCCTAAATATTTTATATTATCAGTAGTTACTTTAAATGGAATTTCTCTTTGTAACTCTGACTGTTGGATTTTGTTAGTGATATATAAGAATGCTGATGACTTATGTGGGTTTTATTTTATAACCAACATTTGCTAAAGTTGTGGATTATTTCTAATATTTTAGCAGAATCTCTGGGGTTCTCTAAGTATACCATCATTTCATCGGCAAAGAGTGATAATTTGGTTTCCTCATTGCCTATTCTTATTCCTTTAAACTCTTTCTCAGCTCTTATTGCTAAAGCTAGCGTTTCTAATACAATATTAAATAGTAACAGTGATAGTGGGCAACCTTGTTTCACTCCAGATCTTATTGGGAATGGTTGCAGTTTGTCTCCATTACATATGATGCTTACTGATGGTTTTAAGTAGATGCTGCTGATTATTTTAAGGAAAAGTCCATTTATTCCTATACTCTCAGTGTTTTTAATAGGAATGGGCGTTGGATTTTATCAAATGCTTTTTCTGCATCTATTGAGATGATCATATGGTTTTTGTTAATTTGGTTATTAACATGGCCAATTATATTGATAGTTTTCCTAATATTGAACCAGCCCTGCATTCCTGGTATAAATCCTACTTGCTCATAGTGTATTATCTTGGAGATGATTTTCTGTAGTCTTTTTGCTAATATCTTATTTAAGATTTTATCATCAATTTTCATTAGGGAGATTGGTCTATAATTTTCTTTCTCTGTTTTCAGCCTACCTGGTTTAGGTATCAGTACCATGTCTGTGTCATAGAAGGAATTTGGTAGGACTCCTTCATTCCCTATTTTATCAAATAATTTATATAGCATTGGGGCCAATTGTTCTTTAAATGTTTGGTAAAATTCACTGTAAATCCATCTGGTCCTGGGGATTTTTCTTAGGGAGTTGTTTAATTGCCTGTTCTATTTCTTTTTCTGAAATGGGACTATTCAAGCAATTTACTTCTTCCTCTGTTAGTCTGGGAAGTCTGTATTTTTGGAGGTAGTCATCCATTTCACTTAGGTTATCAAATTTATTGGCATAAAGTTGGCGCAAATCCTACTTTTTAGTGAATTCTTTATTTTTTCCCATTCACCAATTTTGTTTCCCTGCACTTCCTAGGAATTTTTTAACTTTTCCAATTTGTATTTCAGGAAGTTGTTGCTCTCTTGTAAGGCTTCTGTTTCCTTTCCCCATTTATCTTCTAACCTCTTTTTGAGACTTTTAATGGTTCTCTTCTATGAGAGCATCATGTAAAGGGAGGACAGTCTGATGCATTTTGCTGTTTGGGAGGTCTCTTCAGGTTTGCTGACCTGCTCTTTTCTGCATAGAAGCTGGATCGTCTTTTCATCTTTTATTCATGTTTAAAGCCTTTAGGTAGGTCTCTAGGCAAGGGGGTTACCAGCTTCCTCTGCTGAGCAGGAGAGATGTAAACCATTCGGCTCCGGAGGTATGGAGTGCCTCGAGTGAGAAGTTTTCCCTTCCCCAATAGGAAGTGGATTCAGCACTGGCCGAGTTATTAGAAGTGCCAGTTGGGCTGAGTGGGTTAGCGATTGCCCTCGGCTAGAAGTGGGGTGAAAGTGTCACTGCCCCAGTCTGGAGCCTCTTGTGGGACCTTGAGTATTAGCAGCTGACCGCAAACTGCAGACTGCAGACCGCAGACCCACGCAAACTCTGCCCAGCGTTTCTGCCTGATGCAAATCGGCCCTGGAAAAGCTCTATGGCCCGAAGCCGAGCTCTCCACTGCACAGATTGGAGCCTAACCCCTGCTGTGTCCTCCTGCAGTGCAGGATCACAACTGCCCCAAGGAAAAGCCTGGTACTGCTGTGCTTTCACTTTCGGTTTGAGGCTCTCCTAGGAACCTAATTTCTCTCCCAGTCTGGGCTGATCTCCCCCCTGGCCCCAGAACCAACCTTTTTTTGGCGAGACTGCAGATTTTCTTAGGCTGGTGAGTTGTTCTACTTCTTATCTTAATGAATTGTAGCAATCAAGACTATTTTTGAGGCTTGATATAATATTGATAAAGAGGGTAAGAGAAGAGCTTAGAAATTCGCGTGTGTCTTCTCCCCCATCCTGGCTCCCATAAATGGCAATTCTTAAGAGACCAGAGGGTATAAAGAAAAAATGAAATGTAAGCCCAGATTTTTAGAAGGTTTAATGGCAGCAGAGCATATAGCAATGCCTTGGTTTTATGAATTTATCAGTTATTCTAGCTGTTTCTAACTCGCTGTTTTCTCTTTTCACAAGGAAAAGGATTCAGCATGAAAATAACATCTAATATCCTCATTTGCACTGTAAGCTCTTTGAAATCAGATTCCCTAACTCCTTACCTAGCATAATAATTTGTCCATTATGAATACTCAATAAATGCTTATTTTGAAGATGATGACAATGATGAGGATGATGATGATGATGATATACTTATAAGAAATAGTGGGAGTCATTGAATAATATGGCCTCAGCATTTAGGGTAGGAGAGATTCATGAACTCTATGAACTCCTGTATCACCCCCAAGAAAGGGTTTTCACACTTTTCTTTAAGCATATCTTTGGAATAGTATTTGTGGCTTACATTCATAATTTAAAAAATATTAATTTGTTATAAACAAGAGAAAAATATGTATTATTTTCTCCCATCCAAATAAATAGTCCCCCTGAAATCTATTTATAAACACAAGTTAAGAATCTGTAGGTTAAATGAATTTTAGATTTACACAAAAATCTACTATGGAATAAAAACAATAGCAATTACAATATTTCCACTCTGCCATGAAGCTCATTGTATTCATGGTAATTATGGGAGGGGGTTAGGGGCAGAGCCAAAAATGGTAGAGAGTAAACAGGAATTTGTCTGAGCTCTTCATGGCTTCCCTCAGAATCAACATCAGATCAAGCCTCTAAATGGATTTTGGAGTGATAGAATTTACAAATATTTGGAGTGTAACAAATCTCCAGGAGAAGATATCTTGGACTTCAGGAAAGGCCTGTCTCAAAGGAGTGATGTGTGGGGGAAGGGCAGGACACAATCCAGTGCAAGGAGGCCTACAGGTTCTGCATGGGCAATCTAATGGGAGGCTCTTAGCCAAAATATAGCAGTGATGACTTCTCTGTCCTGGTTCAAAAGACAGTAGATTAACAGACTAGCTGAGACCTCCAACTCAACTGCAAAAGGCAAATAGTGAACCTCTAACCCCAGCATAAGAGGTGGGAGTTTGCATGGGAAACTAGAAGCACCATCAGCTCCAGAACAGCATATAACCCATGTCATCCTGTAGAAGAAGCTTGAACACTTTCTGCTTTGCCCTAGAAACAGAACTCAACCTTTAAAAATGAGCCAAAAAAAACAAAAAGAGCTTTGACTATAGACAGCTGTTACAAAAACAGAAAAGAACAAAATTCAAATCCTGAAGACACTAAAGGCAAAATTATTCCATATGAACCCACAAAGAGGGACATGAACTAATCTTCAAATCAAAAGGCTCTCTTGAAAGAATTCAAAAAGGATCTTAAAAGAGAGAGTTAGAAGAAAAATGAAGAAAGAAAATAGGAGCTTTTCAGGAAAGTTTGGAAAAGAAAGCAGACATTGTCTGAAGAAAATAACTCCTTAAAAATACAATTGGTAAAATGGAATATATATATATATATATATATATATATATATATACATACTGAAGAAAACCACTTCTTAAAAAATATAATTGACAAAAGAAAAAAAAAGAAAAAAAACAGCTCTTTGAAAAATACAATTGGTGAAATGGAAAAAAAGAATAATTCCTTAAAAAATAGAATTGGCAAAAAGGAAAAAAAATCCAATGGATAAAATAACTCTTTTAGAAGTTTAATTAGTCAAATAAAAATGAGGTAAAAAAGCTAACTGAAGAAAACGATTCACTAAAAATTAGAATTGAATAAATGGAAGTGAATGGCTGAATGAGACATCAAAAATCAATGAAACAAAAACAACAAAAAAAGAAAAAAACAGAAGAAAATATAAAATAACCTCATGGAAAAACAACTGACCTGGAAAATAAAACCAGGAGAGACAATCTAAGAATTATTGAACTACCTGAAAACCACAATGAAAAAAGATCCTAATCAACATCTTTGAAGAAATCATCAAAGAAAACTACCCTGATATCATAGAACAATGGCTAGGTATAATAGTCATTGAAAGAATCTATCACTCACATCCTGAAAAAAATTCAAAAAAGAAAAACTCCAAGGAATATTGTAACCAAATTTCAGAATTATCTGATCAAGAAGAAAATCTTATGAGCAGCCAGAAAGAAACAATTCAAATGTCGAGGAAGCAAAATCAGGATTACCTAGGACCTAGAAGCTTTCACTTTAAAGTATCAAAGGGCCTGGAATATGATATTCAGGAGAACCAAGGAGCTTGGACTGTAGCCTAAAATCAACTATCCAGCAAAACAAAGCACTATTTTTCAGGGGAAGAGATGGACATTAAATGAAATATGAGATTTTCTATTATTTTATTCTGTTATTTTAGATGAAAAGTCCAGAGCTGAACAAAAAACTTGATCTTCAAAAATAAAACTCAAGAGAAGTATAAGAAGGTAAAAAGGGGAAAAAACTGTATTTTTAAAAGTTAAAAACTTTACATTCTTACATGGGAAGATGATATGTATAACTCTTGATAATGGTATCTTTGTCAGGGTGACTATATTGGGAGTAATTTTTGAGATAAGATAGAAATCAGGACTCTTAATTAAAATTCATCTGTTCTCTGAGAAAAATAACAAATTAGATCCAACTTCCTAATGAAGCTACAAGTTGGGTCATAAAATATGTGCTGAAATTTCCCCTCTGCCCTTTCTGTGCTTGCTAGAATACAACATGCTAAAATTTGTGGGATGCAGCCAAAGCGGTAGTAAGAGGGAATTTTATATCCTTAGAGGCATACTTGAATAAAACAGAGAAAGAAAAGATTAATGAATTGGGCTTGCAACTAAAAAAAACTAAAAAAAGACCAAATTAAAAACCCCCAATCAAATACTAAATTGGAAATTCTAAAATTAAAAGGAGAAATTAAAAATATTGAAAGTAAAAAAACTATTGAACTAATTAATAAAACTAAGAGTTGGTTCTATGAAAAAGCCAATAAAATAGATAAGCCTTTGGTAAATCTGATTAGAAAAAGGAGGGAGGAAAATGAAATTAGTAGTCTTAAAAATGAAAAGGGAGAACTTTCCACCAATGAAGAGGAAATTAGAGAAATAATAAGGAGTTATTTTGCTCAACTTTATGCCAATAAATTTGATAACCTAAGTGAAATGGATGACTACCTCCAAAAATATAGACTTCCCAGACTAACAGAGGAGGAAGTAAATTGCTTGAATAGTCCCATTTCAGAAAAAGAAATAGAACAGGCAATTAAACAACTCCCTAAGAAAAATCCCCAGGACCAGATGGATTTAATGTGAATTTTACCAAACATTTAAAGAACAATTGGCCCCAATGCTATATAAATTATTTGATAAAATAGGGAATGAAGGAGTCCTACCAAATTCCTTCTATGACACAGACATGGTACTGATACCTAAACCAGGTAGGCTGAAAACAGAGAAAGAAAATTATAGACCAATCTCCCTAATGAATATTGATGCTAAAATCTTAAATAAGATATTAGCAAAAAGACTACAGAAAATCATCTCCAAGATAATACACTATGAGCAAGTAGGATTTATACCAGGAATGCAGGGCTGGTTCAATATTAGGAAAACTATCAATATAATTGGCCATGTTAATAACCAAATTAACAAAAACCATATGATCATCTCAATAGATGCAGAAAAAGCATTTGATAAAATCCAACATCCATTCCTATTAAAAACACTTGAGAGTATAGGAATAAATGGACTTTTCCTTAAAATAATCAGCAGCATCTATTTAAAACCATCAGTAAGCATCATATGTAAAGGAGACAAACTGCAACCATTCCCAATAAGATCTGGAGTGAAACAAGGTTGCCCACTATCACCATTACTATTTAATATTGTATTAGAAACGTTAGCTATAGCAATAAGAGCTGAGAAAGAGATTAAAGGAATAAGAATAGGCAATGAGGAAGCCAAATTATCACTCTTTGCCGATGACATGATGGTATACTTAGAGAATCCCAGAGATTCTGCTAAAAAAGTTATTAGAAATAATCCACAACTTTAGCAAAGTTGCTGGTTATAAAATAAACCCACATAAGTCATCAGCATTCTTATATATCACTAACAAAATCCAACAGTCAGAGTTACAAAGAGAAATTCCATTTAAAGTAACTACTGATAAGACACAATATTTAGGAATCTATATGCCAAGGGAAAATCAGAAACTTTATGAGCAAAATTACAGACCACTTTTCACACAAATTAAGTCTGATCTAACCAATTGGAAAAATATTAAATGCTCTTGGATAGGGCGAGCAAATATAATAAAGATGACAATATTACCTAAACTAATCTATTTATTTAGCGCTATACCAATCAGACTCCCAAAAAACTATTTTAATGACCTAGAAAAATAACAACAAAGTTCATATGGAAAAACAAAAGGTCAAGAATTTCAAGGGAATTAATGAAAAAAAATCAAATGATGGTGGCTTAGCTGTACCAGATCTAAAATTATATTATAGAGCAGCAGTTACCAAAACTATTTGGTATTGGCTAAGGAATAGATTAGTTGATCAGTGGAATAGATTGGGTTCAAGGGATAAAACAGTCAACAAATATAGCAACCTAGTCTTTGACAAACCCAAAGATCCCAGCTTTTGGGATAAGAACTTACTGTTTGATAAAAATTGCTGGGAAAATTGGAAACTAATATGGCAGAAACTAGGCATTGATCCGTACTTAACGCCGTACACCAAGATAAGGTCAAAATGGGTTCATGACCTAGGCATAAAGAATGAAATTATTAATAAATTAGAGGAACATAGGATAGTTTACCTCTCAGACCAGTGGAATGGGGAGGTCTTTATGACCAAAGCAGAACTAGAGATCATTACTGATCACAAAATAGAAAATTTCGATTATACCAAACTGAAAAGTTTTGTACAAACAAAAGTAATGCAGACAAGATCAGAAGGCAAGCAATAAACTGGGAAAAATATTTTACAGTCAAAGGTTCTGATAAAGGCCTCATTTCCAAAATATATAGAGAATTAACTCTAATTTATAAAAATCTAGCCATTCTCCAATTGAAAATGGTCAAAGTTGATATGAACAGACAATTCTCAGATGAAGAAATTGAAACTATTTCTAGTCATATGAAAAGATGCTCCAAGTCATTATTAATCAGAGAAATGCAAATTAAGACAACTCTAAGATACCACTACACACCTGTCAGATTGGCTAAGATGACAGGAAAAATAATGATGATTGTTGAGGGGATGCGGGAAAACTGGGACATTGATGCATTGTTGGTGGAGTTGTGAACGGGTCCAACCATTTTGGAGAGTAGTTTGGAACTATGCTCAAAAAGTTATCAAACTGTGCATACCCTTTGATCCTGCAATGTTACTACTGGGATTATATCCCAAAGAGATTATAAAGAAGGGAAAGGGACCTGTATGTGCACGAATGTTTGTGGCAGCCCTTTTGTAGTGGCTAGAAACTGAAACTGAATGGATGTCCATCAGTTGAGAATGGCTGAATAAATTGTGGTATATGAAAATTATGGAATATTACTGTTCTGTAAGAAATGACCAACAGGATGATCTCAGAAAGGCCTGGAGAGACTTACACGAACTGATGCTGAGTGAAATGAGCAGGACCAGGAGATCATTATATACTTCAACAACAATACTAGATGATGACCAGTTCTGATGGATCAGGCCATCCTCAGCAACGAGATCAACCAAATCATTTCTAATGGAGCAGTAATGAACTGAGCTAGCTATGCCCAGAAAAATAACTCTGGGAGAGGACTAAAAACCATTACATTAAATTCCCAATCCCTATATTTATGCACACATGCATTTTTGATCTCCTTCACAAGCTAATTGTACAATAATTCAGAGTCTGATTCTTTTTGTACAGCAAAATGATGTTTTGGTCATGTATACTTATTGTGTATCTAAGTTATATTTTGATATATTTAATATCTACTGGTCATCCTGCCATCTGGGGGAGGGGGTGGCGGGGTAAGAGGTGAAAAATTGGAACAAGAGGTTTGGCAATTGTTAATGCTGTAAAGTTACCCACGTATATATCCTGTAAATAAAAGGCTATTAAATTAAAAAAAAAAAAAAAAAAAAAAAAAGAATACAACATGCTCCATCACTTTCTCTTGAAGCATTACTGGGTGCTGCTTAAATAGCTGCCTTGTTCTACCCCAGAGATTACAGGCACTTCAAGAGCAGGTAAAATGATCCCTCAAGGTATGGGAAGCAAGTATTCTGTGATACTTTGGATAGAAGTCACCATCTCCACACAAAATATTAACTCCTACCAGATTGCATGTAAAATTCCATGGGTTGTGCCATTTATATTGTGCAGTGTTCTTTCAGTGCTGAGTGAGTTAAGTTTTGAGATTTCCAAATGCCTGAATTGGGGAACATAATCAAAATGGCTGTTCTGAAAGAGAATAAGGAAAATGGAGTGAAAGTATCTTTGCTACTTTGCCCTAATGCCCTAGTAAAGTGTAATGTAGGTTTTTGTTGTTATTGTGATTGTTTTCAGATGTATTACTACAGAAAACTAACCCCCTCTAATTATTTGGCTCTTGAAACATACAGCCACTAGTGTATTAATTTTTCTTAGACATGTCGTGGAATTTAGTATTAGTAGATTGAAAGGCAGAGGCTTTCTTGAAGTAATGAATATTGAATCAGAAACTTGTTTTCCCCAAGTATTGTTTGAATTCAGCAGTCTCATGAGGCAAATCATTAGAAAGGGTACAAGAGGTTATTCTCAGAAATTGGATGGGGGTGAAAAAGAATCAAAAGGACCTTTAGCCAATCAAGAAAACAAATAAATTTGCTAGGTTTGTCAAGCACACACTGTTAGGGGGTTGTAGAGAAAGCCAATATTTGGATTTGTAATCCTATGGAAACAAGAATCCAAGAAAAACTGTAGGCATGCAGGCAAGATAGAAGGAGTTGGGGTTGTGTGCCTTTTATTTTTCTGGTCACTGGCTATGGGAAGTCCCTACACTCTATGATTGTCCCTGCCATAAAGAGGAGAGGACTTTGGACTAGGGTAGCAAGAAAGGAAATGAGGCAATGCAGTAGGAACAGAGAAGTGCTGTGATAGAGTTCTAGATTGGAGAGAAGATGTTAAACAAGCTGCTTCTTGCTGGGACCAGCGGCTAAGTGTACTCAACCATGTTGTGCGATGGAGTAGCTACAGCCTGTCCAGATGATAAAGTAGTTAAAACTGGGGGAAGCAACATTACTTTTAAATGCCAGTTCTTACCAAATCCTGGTTCCATTTCCTGGGTAATGTTTATCCAGATTTATAGTTCTTCCTTAATTTTTTCCTCTAAATATAATGACTGATTACTTTTACCCTCCCAAATTAAATTAATTTCAATAATTTGTTCAGCACCTACTATGTATGAAGTATTTTTTATAAGTGTTAGGGATTTTTTTAAAATTTTTTTATTTAAATAACTTTTTATTGACAGAACCCATGCCAGGGTAATTTTTTACAACATTATCCCTTGCACTCACTTCTGTTCCGATTTTTCCCTCCCACCCTCCACCCCCTCCCCCAAGATGGCAAGCAATCCTATTCAAGTTAAATAGATTACAGTAGATCTTGGATACAATATATGTGTGCAGAACCGTACAGTTCTCTTGTTGCTCAGGGAGAATTGGATTTAAAAGGTATAAATAACCCAGGAAGAAAAACAAAAATGCAAGCAGTTTACATTCATTTCCCAGTGTTTTTTCTTTGGGTGTAGCTGCTTCTGTCCATCTTTAATCAACTGAAACTGAGTTAGATCCTCTCTTTGTTGAAGAAATCCACTTCCATCAGAATATATCCTTATACAGTATTGCTGTTGAAGTATATAATGATCTCCTGGTCCCGCTCATTTCTTTTTTTTTTTTTTCTTTTTCTTTTTTCTAGTGTTAGGGATTTAAAAAGAGGAAAAACATAGTCCCTACCATCATAGAGCTTACAATCCAATGAGAATAACTGGAAAGAAGAAAACAGAATTAGAATATTAGCTAGAATCTTGATCCAATGTCTATTGAATTTTCAGCTTTTAGGAGATCAGCAGATTTACAAGGTCTTGTATATATTTTTAGGCTTTTATCTAGTTTTGTGATATTTATTTGCCTATTTATTTTTGTTATTTAGGTGGCCCAATGGATAGAATGTTAGTCCTGCAGTCAAGAAGACTCATTTTCCTGAATTCAAATCTGGCCTCCTATATAGGCTAGGAAACCTTGGCAAACCACTTAACGCTGTTTAACTCGGCTTCTTCTTCTATATAATGAGTTGGAAAAAGAAATGGCAAACCTCTCGTTTATCTTTGCCAAGAAAAGCCCCAAAGGGGTCATGAAGAATCAGATATGGCTTAAAATAACTGAACAGCAAGAACAAATTGAGTTTATACCAAAAGTAAAAGACATATATATATATATATATATATATATATATAGTTTCCAAATACTTGTGTCTATTTCCAAGTAAAACCAATTCTATTGTGTCAAAGTTGAGTGACATAGATTTAGACATATTAAATACACCAAGCAAAAGGACTATGTCTCTAAATATATGATTTAGTGTAGGTAAGGTTTCAACAGTGGATGGAGTTAAAGACCTAGATTTTAGCTGGATAGATCCATATATCCAAATGCATCTTGAAAATAAATCAGTGAAAAGAGTAATAAAGGTAAGGAAGGGGAAAGACTCAAAGGGGGGGAGGGAGGGATTATAAAGAGGATAAGTATCGTGATACAAGAGGGGTACATAAGTTTAAAAGGGGAAAGAGGGTTGGGGAGGCAAGAATAAGTAAAGCACAATCTGGGGTTATTAAGATGGCAGGAAATACAGATTTAGTAATTCTAACTGTAAATGTGAATGGGATGAACTCCCCCATAAAGAGGAGGCAGATAGCAGACTGGATCAAAAGTCAGAACCCTACAATATGTTGTTTACAAGAAACACATTTAAAGCAGAGGGATGCATATAGAGTAAAAGTAAAAGGCTGGAGCAAAATCTATTATGCTTCAGGTGAAGTCAAAAGTAGGTAGCTCATCCTTATCTCAGATCAAGCAAAAGTAAAAATTGATCTAATTAAAAGAGATAAGGACATCCTCAAAGGGTAGCATAAACAACGAAGCAATATCAATATTAAAATATATGCACCAAGTGGTATGGCACTCAACTTCCTAAAGGAGAAGTTAGAGAGTTGCAAGAAGAAATAGACAACAAAACTGTAATAGTAGGAGATCTCAACCTTGCACTCTCAGAATTAGACAAATCAAACCACAAAACAAATAAGAAAGAAATTAAAGAAGTAAATAGAATATTAGAAAAATTAGGTATGTTGGATCTTTGGAGAAAATTGAATGGAGACAGAAGGGAATATACTTTCTTCTCAGCAGTTCATGGAAACTATTCAAAAATTGACCATATATTAGGACATAAAGACCTCAAATTAAATGCAAGAAAGCAGAAATAGTAAATGCTTTCTTTCAGATCATGATGCAATAAAACTACATTCAATAAAAATTAGGGGAAATAGACCAAAAAGTAATTGGAAACTAAACATTCTCATCTTAAAGAATGATTGGGTGAAGCAGCAAATTATAGATACAATTAATAATTTCACTCAAGATAATGACAATGATGACATCATACCAAAATTTGTGGGATGCAGCCAAAGCGGTAATAAGAGGGAATTTTATATCCTTAGAGGCTTACTTGAATAAAACAGAGAAAGAAAAGATGAATGAATTGGGCTTGCAACTAAAAAAACTAAAACAAGACCAAATTAAAAACCCCCAATCAAATACTAAATTGGAAATTCTAAAATTAAAAGGAGAAATTAAAAATATTGAAAGTAAAAAAACTATTGAACTAATTAATAAAACTAAGAGTTGGTTCTATGAAAAAGCCAATAAAATAGATAAGCTTTTGAAATCTGATTAGAAAAAGGAGGGAGGAAAATGAAATTAGTAGTCTTAAAATGAAAAGGAGAACTTTCCACCAATGAAGAGGAAATTGAGAAATAATAAGGAGTTATTTTGCTCAACTTTATGCCAATAAATTTGATAATCTATGAAATGGATGACTACCTCCAAAAATACAGACTTCCCAGACTAACAGAGGAGGAAGTAATTGTTTGAATAGTCCCATTTCAGAAAAAGAAATAGAACAGGCAATTAAACAACTCTCAAGAAAAATCCCTAGGACCAGATGGATTTACATGTGAATTTTACCAAACATTTAAAGAACAATTGGCCCCAATGCTATATAAATTATTTGATAAAATAGGGAATGAAGGAGTCCTACCAAATTCCTTCTATGACACAGACATGGTACTGATACCTAAACCAGGTAGGCTGAAAACAGAGAAAGAAAATTATAGACCAATCTCCCTAATGAATATTGATGCTAAAATCTTAAATAAGATATTAGCAAAAGACTACAGAAAATCATCTCCAAGATAATACACTATGATCAAGTAGGATTTATACCAGGAATGCATGGCTGGTTCAATATTAGGAAAACTATCAATATAATTGGCCATGTTAATAACCAAATTAACAAAACCATATGATCATCTCAATAGATGCAGAAAAAGCATTTGATAAAATGCAACATCCATTCCTATTAAAAACACTTGAGAGTATAGGAATAAATGGACTTTTCCTTAAAATAATCAGCAGCATCTATTTAAAACCATCAGTAATCATCATATGTAAAGGAGACAAACTGCAACCATTCCCAATAAGATCTGGAGTGAAACAAGGTTGCCCACTATCACCATTACTATTTAATATTGTATTAGAAACGCTAGCTATAGCAATAAGAACTGAGAAAGAGATTAAAGGAATAAGAATAGGCAATGAGGAAGCCAAATTATCACTCTTTGCCGATGACATGATGGTATACTTAGGGAACCCCAGAGATTCTAGCAAAAGTTATTAGAAATAATCCACAACTTAGCAAAGTTGTGGTTATAAAATAAACCCACATAAGTCATCAGCATTCTTATATATCACTAATAAAATCCAACAGAGTTACAAAGAGAAATTCCATTTAAAGTAACTACTGATAATATAAAATATTTAGAATCTATCTGCCAATGGAAAATCAGAAACTTTATAAGCAAAATTACAGACCACTTTTCACACAAATTAAGTCTGATCTAACCAATTGGAAAAATATTAAATGCTCTTGGATAGGGCGAGCAAATATAATAAAGATGACAATATTACCTAAACTAATCTATTTATTTAGCTTATACCTAATCTAAGCCCCAAAAACTATTTTGATGACCTAGAAAAAATAACAACAAAGTTCATATGGAAAAACAAAAGGTCAAGAATTTCAAGAGAATTAATGAAAAAAAATCAAATGATGGTGGCTTAGAAGTACCAGATCTAAAATTATATTATAGAGCAGCAGTTACCAAAACTATTTGGTATTGGCTAAGGAATAGATTAGTTGATCAGTGGAATAGATTAGGTTCAAGGGACAAAACAGTCAACAAATATAGCAACCTAGTCTTTGACAAACCCAAAGATCCCAGCTTTGGGATAAGAACTTACTGTTTGATAAAAATTGCTGTGAAAATTGGAAACTAATATGGCAGAAACTAGGCATTGATCCATACTTAATGCTGTACACCAAGATAAGGTCAAAATGGGTTCATGACCTAGGCATAAAGAATGAAATTATTAATAAATTAGAGGAACATAGGATAGTTTACCTCTCAGACCTGTGGAAGGGGAGGTCTTTATGACCAAAGAAGAACTAGAGATCATTACTGATCACAAAATAGAAAATTTCGATTATACCAAACTGAAAAGTTTTTGTACAAACAAAAATAATGCAGACAAGATTAGAAGGGAAGCAATAAACTGGGAAAATATTTTTACAGTCAAAGGTTCTGATAAAGGCCTCATTTCCAAAATATATAGAGAATTAACTCTAATTTGTAAAAAATCAAGCCATTCTCCAATTGAAAAATGGTCAAAGGATATGAACAGGCAGTTCTCAGATGAAGAAATTGAAACTATTTCTAGTCATATGAAAAGATGCTCCAAGTAATTATTAATCAGAGAAATGCAAATTAAGACAACTCTAAGATACCACTACACACCTGTCAGATTGGCTAAGATGACAGGAAAAAATAATGATGATTGTTGGATGGGATGCGGGAAAACTGGGACATTGATACATTGTTAGTGGAGTTGTGAATGAATCCAACCATTTTGGAGAGTAGTTTGGAACTATGCTCAAAAAGTTATCAAACTGTGAATACCCTTTGATCCAGCAGTGTTACTACTGGGATTATATCCCAAAGAGATTATAAAGAAGGGAAAGGGACCTGTATGTGCACGAATGTTTGTGGCAGCCCTTTTGTAGTGGCTAGAAATTGAAACTGAATGGATGTCCATCAGTTGGAGAATGGTTGAATAAATTGTGGTATATGAAAATTATGGAATATTACTGTTCTGTAAGAAATGACCAACAGGATGATTTCAGAAAGGCCCGGAGAGACTTACATGAACTAATGCTGAGTGAAATGAGCAGGACCAGGAGATCATTATATACTCAACAACAATACTAGATGATGACCAGTTCTGATGGATCAGGCCATCCTCAGCAACGAGATCAACCAAATCATTTCTAATGGAGCAGTAATGAACTGAACAAGCTATGCACAGAAAAAGAACTCTGGGAGATGACTAAAACCATTACATTGAATTCCTAATCCCTATATTTATGCAATCATGCATTTTGATTTCCTTCACAAGCTAATTGTACAATAATTCAGAGTCTGATTCTTTTTGTACAGCAAAATAATGTTTTGGTCATGTATACTTATTGTGTATCTAAGTTATATTTTAATATATTTAACATCTACTGGTCATCCTGCCATCTGGGGGGGGGGGTAAGAGGTGAAAAATTGGAACAAGAGGTTTGGCATTTGTAATGCTGTAAAGTTACCCATGTATATATTCTGTAAATAAAAGGCTATTAAAAAAAAAAAAGAAAATAAATCTGTGCCTATTTATGAAGAAAAGTGGTGATCTGGATTCAAATCCAGCCTTAGAGACATAACAGCTGTTTGACCTTGAGCTAATCACAAAATCTTATGCATAAAATATGGATGATAATTATAATATCCATCTCTCAGTATTATTACAAGGATCAAAAGAAGTAATAATTGTAACATGATTAGCCTAGTAACTGGCACCTAGAAAGTAACAAAGCGCCAAAGAGCTTAACATTTACCCAACACTTCTTAAGTGTATAAGTATAAACTAGTAGGTTAGGGCAGCTGGATGGCCCAGTGATAGATCAAGGCCCTAAAGGCAGGAGAACTTGAGTTCAAATACGGTGTCAGACACTTACCTGTGTGATCCCAGGCAAGTCACTTAACCCCAATTGCCTCAGCAAAAAACAAAAAACAAAACAAAACAAAAAGAAAAAAAAAACCAAAAAAACAAAACAAACAACAACAATAAAAAACTACCAGGTTATACTTGGGTCAAATCCATTTCCTGATGAAGAAAGGGCTATCAATGTCACTGGATGGTTTATTAGTTCAAATATTTCATAACAATTTAAAGAAACTTCAGGAAGGTAATTAAAGGAACCGCATGAAATGATAAATAGATACAGGTATAAGTAAAGATATAGATACTTATAGCTAAGTTATATGTATATATGTGTATATGAATATATACATATGTATATTTATGTGGAGAGATTATGTGTGTGTGTATACAGAGTTAGCCAGAAATTGTAGTAATTCATCACTACCCAGCTGCCAAATGTGCCTCATAAAAATTTCCAGAATTTGGAGTCACAGGCAAGGTCAGGAAAATAACCCTTTTTCTTTGAGAAGAATTAGTTTATAAAGAAGTTGGCAGATGCTTCTAAAAGTTCTGAGTTGTGCGATGTTTGTCATTTGCTCAGAGCCTTTAAAGTAACAGCTTTTCTTTTTCTTAAAATTAGATTCCTGGCAATGTAAGGAATATTCTAAAACCCATAATGTGATTTCACAATTTTTACATGGTAAGACAGCAAAGTTTTTCAAAAATATCTTGTTGTAATTAGCTTGTTTTCACAGAAAATTTTTGCAAAGGTCTTTCTCTTTTCCCTCTTTCATGAATTTGTCAAAATGAACTCAATAATTCCTTACTCATATTTAACTATTTACACCGTCTCCCAATTTACCCACCCCTTCTTAGCTCCCCAAATTGTATTGTAATTTTGCATTAGAATGTCAATTCCTTGAAAATAGGAAATATCTTGTTTGCTTGTATTTGTAAGTCCTATACTTAGTATACTGCCTGGAACATAGTATAGGAACTTAATGAATTTTTTTTCCTACCTAAATCAGGGATCTAATCATCCATAAAATACATCTTTATGTTCAATAATCTATTTTCCCTCTTAAACATCATTCTGAGAAGTGTATATATAGCATGTATAGGATGTGTATAGGCTTCCCCTGACTTCCCTCAAAATGGACAAAAACTCCTGAAATAAATATATATTTCCCAATCAGTTTCTCAAAGTGAAAACTTCCTTTCAAGATAGAATACTAATTGCTTGTGTTGTGCCTTCATCAGAAAAGGTGCTGTGTTCTATGAGCAAAGCAGAATTGAAATAGCTCAGAAGAAATGCAAGATACTCAAAGCTAAGAATGTAACTTGACTCTAACATAGTGATGTTATTTTGATCCTCCTTAAGAATGAAAGACAACAACCAACCAACAGATTGTATCGTTTGTCTATTATTAACAATTGTTTTTCTGTTTACTCTTTCCCTCAATCTTCTCATTTTACAGATTTCCAGTTCTTATTTAAAATATAGTTCATTTGTTTTCTCTACTTTTTCTTTGGTTCATCTTTAATTTTCAATTATCTTCCCTAGGATGGAGAAGACTGGGGCAGGGATGAGGAGAAATACTGGGAATATTTAGGAAAAGTATTAGGGATAAAGGTTAAGTAGTGTTGGTGATGATGAAACAAAAGAACACTGCATTTGGAATTAAGATATGTATTTTCATGGATTTGTTGTCCTTTTCTTCAAACTGGAACATTGGGCAAGTTATTGTGTATCTCTGAGGCTATGGTTGTTTATTTGGAAGAGGTTTAAATAGATGACAGACAAGGCTCCTCTAGATCTAGTCTTTAATTTGATATTCAATTTTGGTTCACAAGCATTTAGAATATTCAACTCACCATAGTAGGTTTTGGAACACAAAGTAAAGAAAAAAAAAACTGTCCTTAAACAACTTATATTCTATTGGGATTCAAGGAAAGAAATGATGTGAATATAGGCAAATAAATACTATGTATATTCATATATAGAAAGATAGACAGATATACACACATATATGTATATATATATATATATATATATATTTGATTAGTACATAATATATATTGCATATCATATATAATCTTACAATATTATAAAATATTAAAAATATATTGTGCATGTTATAGTGTATATATAGCATATATATATAATATATAGTTTTTATATATGCTTAAATTATATATACATAAAACATGTACTATATAATAAACATGTATCTATAATAAAATATACAATATTACTTATGATATATAATATATAAATATATACATGTAATGCATATAATATATACAACGCATATATAATATCTCTCTAACATACATACACAAACCCCCTTATATACACATATGCACACAGAGTAAATATGACTTTGGGAACATTACTCATTCTCCCTGGGTCTGTTTTTTCACTTATGAGGGGTTTAATAAATGTCTTCTTAGATTCATTTCAATACCAGATGATCATCTAAATCCTAAAGACAATGAAAATTCAGAGATTGGGAGGGATGGTGATAGAAAACAGTATATTAACAATAAGAGGGATCAGGGAAAAAAATCTTGAAAAATTTGGCTCTTGAATTGGGACTTGAAAGGATCTAAGAATTGTAAAAGGTAGATGTGTGGAATAAAGGTATTCCATGCATAAAGGGGACATGCTTTCCAAAGACAGTGAGGCAGTATTTGGGATGTCATGACAAAAGAATAAATCAGCCAGTTTGGCATTTCAAATGTTTTGAGGGGCAAAATCAGTCAGGAAAGACAGATTGTAGCCAGAGGATGATGAGTTCTAAAAGCCAACAGGGGAGTTTATAATTTTATCCCAGAAGTAATGATTGAAATTTATTATTGTGGGTAGTCAAATAGGCACTCCTGTATTTAAATTTGAGTTTGACACTAGTAGTCTAGACTCCTATTTTTAGTACTGTCATTAAGACAACTGTTTTGACACCCCCACTTTAATTTGATAATTTCTTTATTATAGACTATCTTCCTCCTTATGCAGATCAAAATCTCTCAAAAACAGGTGGTCTTTTGATCAACTCAGTGAAACCCCATTCTAAGTTTATCTAGGATTGGTTCTTGGATAAGTCACATAACTTGTTACAAGGAATATACTTCAAGCCTTTCCAGCTTGGTAAGAGTTGTCAGAAGGCACTGTCATTGACATTAAATTTGACCCTAACATCTCATCCATGACACAATGCGACATATTGAAGTAAGAATTTTCTGGAGATAATCTCATAATGGCTGTTTCTTAATCCATTTTCTCCTTAATCAGCATTCACTGAGGACCAAATATTCATTCACTTGTAATATAACTCTTCTTCATCGCTCAACACATTTGAATAGAGTTTGTCTATTTTGATATGGCACTCGAGAATTTGCTTGACTCCTACTACCTTCACAATGGCATTTGAAATCTCATTTGTATTTCCTGAATATTTATTTATCAGCACAGGGTATCTCTCAAGGCTCTCTCTTAGTGTCCTCTCTCTGTGTATTCTTTCATCTAGTGATCACATCAGCTTCCATTAGTTTGTTAAGTGCTTACTGAATATATTTTGACTTCTCATTTTATTGCTCTTTTGTTCTGCATAGAGATACATATTGCTGAAGATATCACAGTAATCATAATAAGGTTTTCAAAATAGTGTGACTTTCTTGGGGAGAGGAAAACCATTAAAACTGAGGGAATTGAGTAAGACTATAAGGAAAGACACTTCTTGAGCTAAACCTTGATGGAAATTACATGATACTTTGGGAATTAGTTTTTTTTTTTAATACAAATAGAGATGCACAATAAATAAAATTTAGAGACTTTGAACAAGATGCCTTTTAAGCTATTGTTTAGGATTGTTTTCCCAACATTTCTTTCTAAAGAGATCATGTGACCCAGTAAAAGCAGTTTAAATGAAAATAAAGAAAGTCCTAAAGGAGAAAAGAAGTCAGAAAAATTAAAATTGCATCCTTAAAGGAGTCATTAGAAACCCATTCATCCAGTTTGAAAGAAGATATCAAGCTATCTGTCTATCTGTCTATCGATCTATCTATCTGTCTATCTGTCTTTCTGTCTACCTATCTATCTATCCATATTGGAAGCAAGATGATTCAGTTCAACTAAGAGAGACTCAGATGTCACTTGAGGCTTTATTATGATTTGGTGGATGAAGAAACATGATAAAGGTTCTTAACTTCTCTAAATGTTTACCTCTTCTTAAAATCTTTCTCTTCTTCAGGGATGTAAAGAGAGTCTGAAACCTTAATGAAAAAAATTATTGAAATAGAAAAGCGGATCAGGATTTCTCTTCTCTTTAGCTTTCACCAACTCTACTCCACACACAGGTAGAGTTGGAGATTTGAGTAATCTTTGTGTGTGTGTGTGTGTGTATGTGTGTGTGTGTATTTATTTATTTATTTATTTTTAATAGCCTTTTATTTACAGGTTATATGTATGGGTAACTTTACAGCATTGACAATTGCCAAACCTCTTGTTCCTATTTTCCCCCTCCTTCCCCCCACCCTCTCCCCCAGATGGCAGGATGACCAGTAGATGTTAAATATATTAAAATATAAATTAGATACACAATAAGTATACATGACCAAACCATTATTTTGCTGTACACAAAGAATCGGACTCTGAAATATTGTACAATTAGCCTGTGAAGGAAATCCAAAATGCAGATGGGCAAAAATATAGGCATTTGGAATTCAATGTAATGGTTTTCAGTCATCTCCCAGAATTCTTTCCCTGGGCGTAGCTGGTTCAGTTCATTACTGCTCCATTGGAACTTATTTGGTTCATCTCATTGCTGAGGATGGCCAGGTCCATCAGAATTGGTCATCATATAGTATTATTGTTGAAGTATATAATGATCTCTTGGCCCTGCTTGTTTCACTCATCATCAGTTCGTGTAAGTCTCTCCAGGCCTTTCTGAATCATCCTGTTGGTCATTTCTTACAGAGCAATAATATTCCATAATATTCATATACCACAATTTATTCAGCCATTCTTCAATTGATGGGCATCCACTCAGTTTCCACTTTCTGGCCACTACAAAGAGGGCTGCCACAAACATTTGTGCACATACAGGTCCCTTTCCCTTCTTTATGATCTCTTTGGGTTATAAGCCCAGTAGTATAACTGCTGGATCAAAGGGTATGCACAGTTTGATAATTTTTTGAGCATAGTTCCAAATTGCTCTCCAGAATGGTTGGATGTATTCACAGTTCCACCAACAATTTATTAGTGTCCCTGTTTTCCCACATCCCCTCCAACATTCTGCATTATCTTTCCCTGTCATTCTAGCCAGTCTGACAGGTGTATAGTGGTATCTCAGAGTTGTCTTAATTTTCATGAGTAATCTCTACTAATGAGGAAACTCTTATATAAGTAGTATTTAAACAATAGGTTACAATGAAAGAAAACAAATTACCTCTTTGATGATATACAACAATAACCAAGTAGGCAAGTTTCATCTTGTACTGTAAACCCATCATCTTTTATTCACCAACCAGATAGCATGTTTCATCATTTATCTTCTAGAAGAATCATACATGGTAATGATATTAATCATAGTTCTTACAACTTTCATTGTTTTATCATATAAATGGTTCTTGTTTCATTCTTAAATATTCAAATTCTGAAGAACTTTGGAAATATCCACTCCATATCATGCTTCCTCCAAGGAGAATCCAAGCTCATTAAGGGCAAAGATTAGTTTGTTTTTATCTCTATATTCCCAGGACTTATCAAGTACATAGCACTCACAAGGTGAGGTTGCATTTGAAGACCAGAGTACAAAAAGGTTGAGGAATTTTCAGATAATTTCATTTAATAAGAGGTCTCAAATGAAAGTCAGAATATACGTTCTTCTAGAAAAAAAGACTTTTTACTGATATAAATGCTTACTGTGCTGAGGGTACAAGAGCAAAATTGGTAATATTCTAGTTTAATTTCATGCCAAGCTCAAAGTGAGACAGTACTTTAAATTGCAGAGAAGTCAGTGTCTAATATTGACATAAAAACTGAGAAAAATTAATATAGCCAATATCATGGGGGAATTCATAGTGCTCTCCACTTTTCAAAAATTTTAATTTTATAAGCTCAGTCTCTTGAAGGGCATTGCTGATAATGAGATTGGACTAACTTTCTTCTTTAAAACCTTATGTTGATGGAAGCTTTTGTGTTCTGCTCAAGTGTATGTGGGGTATATATTCTTTTTTTTTTTTTTTTAAATTTGCCAAGGCAATTGGGGTTAAATGACTTGCCCAGGGTCACACAGCTAGGAAGTGTTAAGTGTCTGAGACCAGACTTGAACTCAGATTCTCCTGACTTCAGGGCTGGTGCTCAATCCACTGCACCACTTAGCTGCCCTGAGGCACATATTCTTTAACTAGATAGTCTTAAATGTGGGTTATCTGATATAGAGATATTTTCTTTGTTCAAAGATGACATGTGCACTTTCAGCCATTTATTTTAATATAGTCCACCTTTCATAGTGTTACCCATCAGTTAATTACCATCCCTCAGGAACATCGATTTTTGAAAGGTACATGAAGTGTGATCATACCACCATGATTGTCTTTGGTCTAACAGCAGCACCCAAATGACCATTTTAAAAAATTAATAATGTGCTGAACTTATAAATAAAATGATTGTTACACAGAAACCATATCTCTCTACCTTTTTAATCATCACAGAATAATTTAAAATAATTTAAAATGTTCAGGGATCCATAAAGCAATCTTTTCAATAGTTAGAGGATTAGTTTAGTTTAAGGAAGGCCCAGGTCCTGCTTCTGAAGCATACATTCTTTGGAATTATGAGAAAGTTCTATAACCTTTCCATGTCCTAAGCAATTTAGTAAAAACATAAATTGAAGATGAATTACAATTTTCATTACTGAGGAGAACTTCCAAAATTATTTATTATTCAAATATCAATAGTTTCTACTCATTCTTCAATAATCAGATTTCAGAATTTTGAATTTCAAATTTTGAAAATTCTTTGAGAAAATTTCCCTGATCTTTCTAGTCAATTAGATCTCACAGTATGTTATATTTTCATAATCTTTTCTTGGTCTAGACCGATGATAATTATCATGAAGGCAGCTTTTCATGAGAAAACACTAGTTACCAGTTCAGAGCTACCACAAAGAGTCTTAGAGAATTATAAAGGAAAATTAGAAGTTATATCTTACTTCTCAAGGACATTAAAATAGTATATATCTGAATCATGAGTTGAACCCAAATCATCCTAATTCTAAAACCACCTCTTAATCCCTTATATCTTTCCTTTTGCCCATACCATAATTTTATTGGTTTTTATACCCACCATTACTCCTAGGGAATCATTAGTTGTTTGTGATAGCATTGCCTCTCTCCCAATTGTTCCTTCTACTCCTAGATACCCAATCTTATGTTTAACTACTTTGATTTAATTGTATTTATTTTTATGTCTCTTCTGAATAATCCTATAAATGTACTTTTCTGTCTTCTATATTAGTCTGTGAGCAGGTATATAATGTTATAAGTCTTTTAACAACCAGCTATCTGGAGAAAAATGAACGCATAACATATTTTAAATTTAATCTGTATTGTTAACATTGTCATCAATACTTGCTTAAATCTAGACAATAAAAACATTTAGTCGAATCATGAATTATAGCATTTGATATTTTCAAGATATAAAAACTCGCACTGAAAATTTAATAATCAACTTTTATGAGTCAGAACAAACTGGTTCCTGCTTGGCTTCAATGAATGTCAGCTCCTTGAAGGTAAATGTGTTTGTATCTGCAGTGTCTATTACAGTGCCTAACATATAATAGACACGATAAATGTTTGATTATTAAGTGATTGGTAATCACCAATAGAACATCACAGATATCTTCACAATTTTTTCCCTAGATGTTAACTCTTTTCTCTTTTTAATTTGAAACTAAATACAAAATAAGAAAAAAATAGAAAAAGACAGAAAAGGAAACTTAAAAACAAAACAAAATGTCATCAAAATAGTTAATAAAACATTTTCTCTTTCAGGAAAGTATATAAAATAAAATATATTATAATCATGTGTCCATCCTTTATTTGCTTGTATTTTTCTGTCTTCTATTTTAGCATGTAATCAGGTATATAATGATAAGCAAGAGATAAAAGATAGATAGCTCAGTAGATCAATCAATAGATCAATAGATAGATGATAAACATATATCTTATAACCTGTCTATCTGTCTATCTATCTGTCTATCCATCTGTCTATCTATCAAGCTATTGATCTATTCATCTATCTATCTATGTCAAATGATGGTCTCCTCAGGTTGGGTAGGGAAACAATTCAAAACTTGAAATATAAAAATTAAATTTGGTGAACATAATTAAACTAGGAATTCACCCACATAGTTCCTAGGATAAATTCTTCTCCTGCCCTGGTATGCCCTACTTCTACAACCCCCAATAAAAATTCTCTTAGCAGTGTTCAGGATCTCTGACTCTTTCTTAAATTAAAGTGATCCTGTCCTATGTAACTGAGGACATCCTTCGCATTATCTATCTAAGGTACCTTACATAACTATGTTCTGTGGCTGGTTTAAAAAAAAATAAGCATCCACATGTTCAGTGACTATCACTATTGTGTTTCTCTGAATCTCCTAAGGTATATTTTCATTATCTTTAAAATGGGAGAAATAATACCGACTTCCCTCAGGTGGTATTACTACAAAAAGGCATCAGAGTCAGGAGATCTGGAGTTCTCTCAACTTACCTTGTTCTCTAACTAAAGTCTCTCTAGCCAAAGTTTTCTTATCAGTTAAAAAAAAAAAAAAAAAAAAAACATCATTATGGCCCCCTATGGGGGTTTCATACTGAATTCAACTTAGTTCAATTTGGTTCACTTCACTTCAATTAAGATTAGTTCAATTCAATTCAGTTTGGTTCAGTCCATAAAATCATTGGTATCTTAGATTGAGACATGGAAGTGACCTTAGGGAATATCTAGTTTAACTCCCTTTTTTAATGCATGAGTGTATTGAGGACCAAAGAAATTAAATGGCTTTTTCAAGGTCATACAGGTAATAAATAGCATAATTGATATAAGAACACTATTCAAGAAGGTAAGATATGGAAAATTGTGAGTAGTCATCTGCCTTCAGCTACATCTGAAAAGTATGCTATTATAACACATCTTATAGAGGATCACCTAGTTTATGTTTAGGTACTACCAATGAACTGAAATCTCCCCTTTCTTAAAGTAATGTACCCCCATTTTGGAGATATCTAATTGTTATTTTTTTTATTTTTAACTTTCCCAGTCTTCTTTAGTGATAGTGTATTTTCTCAATTATTTCCAGTTTCATTCATCTCTCTTCCTCTATTTCTGTCCCTAAATTCTTTTAATCTATATTTAATCTACTTTTCTTTCTTAGGAATAATTAATTATTTGCAATTGTCTCTTTTTAATAGAATGTAAGTTCCTTGAGGGGAGGGGTGGTTCTTGTCTTTCTTTTTTACTCCCAGTTCTTAGATTAGTGCCTGGCATATTTTAATTTAATAAATGCTTATTGATTGTTTTTTTCTTGATACAAATCCTGTATTTGCCTCTTTGGAACAGCTACCTTTGTTCTATCCTTTAGCACTGAATAGAACAAGCTTGCTCTAATCTTTGTTTCACAGGGTAGTCCTTCAAATACTTGAAGATATCTATGTTATCTGAAATAACTTCTGCCCCACCCCTGAAACACATATACCTTGACTATGGTATGGGGAGGAAGAAGTGAGTTATCTGACTTGGATTTGAAGCTGATGTTTGGTCTGGAGTCTAAGGCAAGTCTTAGATAATATTATCACGTGAATCATATGATGTGTGAAATGATGCTATGATATAGTTTTATGTGATATGATATTATGTTTATATTAATTATAGTTGTCTTGTTTGTATATACTGCCACCAGAAGATTATGATAGCAGGAAAAAGAAAATTAGGCCTAGATAGATGATCAAGAGAATAAAAATTGCTGTATAAGGAGCAGGGGGCAACAAGATGAAGTTAACTTTAAAACTGCTTCAATTTCATAGATATTGGGGATAGAAAGGGAATAGATAATATATAAATACTTATGATACAAAGCAGAATGTGCTAAGTACAAAGGCAGGGCTGGGAAAATTAAATGAATTCACTTGATTATTAATAGGACTAGGAAACACTGGGAAATCACATTAAGCTCTAGAAAATAACAAGCAATTCAATCAGAGGAAAGGATTAGCAGCATGTTCCAAGAGATCCCATGCAGACGCTGACTCATATGAATAAACACACACCTGCAAACACATTGCCTGGCTCAGTGGTAAGTAAGAGACATGGCTTCTATGACTTTTCCCATAACAATCAGGGCTACCCCCTTTCTTTTACCAACAAATTTATCCCTGCTGTTTGCATATTCTATCAAGTCTCAGGATTTCATTTGTAGTCCTAATAATGAGAATCTATGTGTGTTGTATAAACAACGCAAATAACAATCCAGAACACTGGATTCATTGAGTCCTGATTTATTATTCTCATTATCTTTTTTTTCCTTGACACCTTTTGTATTCTTGATACAAATATTTTTCAAAAAAGGGAAAAAAAGTAAGGAACTGAAGATGTAATGTCTGAAAATGAGAAGACTTAGGGTGTGTTGGATAAGTGTCTTTAAATCTTTGGTTTCTTGTCATACAGTAGAAAAATTAACTCATTGTATTTGACCAAAATAGGGTTGAGACAGGTTTAAATGAGATAATATTTGTAAAAGTGCTTATCACAATATCTGGAATATGGTAAGTGCTACATCAATGTTAGTTCTCTTCCTTTCCAAATAATTGAAAATTATAGGAAAGAAAGTTTTGACTCACAATCCCCCCCCCAATTTATTCTTATAAGTGGATAAATTTACATAGAGTATAGATAACCACATGTCAGAGGTTTTGTGCATGAGATTCCTCTTTAATGTAGAGATTGAACTAGATGATCCCAGAGGTCCCTTCTGACTGAAATTCTATGATTCTGTGAGTTGATTTGTCAGATATTCTATTTTCTTTTTCATTTCAACTTCCACAATGTCTCTCGCATCCATTCCTTTCTTTCTGTCCAAATAGGCATCATTCTAATATAGGACCATTTCACTTCTTAACCTGGCCTAAAAAAAAAACAACAAAAAACAAAACAAAAAAAAAAACATTTAAAATGATCCCCTTGTTATTGGTCTTTCTGCTTTCATTTTCATCCTCCAAATCACTGCCAAAGTAATTGCCTAAAGTGTTCCATTTCATTTCTTTCTAGTGGCTCCCCATTACCTATAGAATAAAATGTTATTTCTTCTTTGAAGAATTCCTACAAACACATCTGAGTTATTAATATTCTTTGCAAAATCAAGTATAATTTACTTATGTACATATTAGAAAAGTAGCATAATGGAGTAGATAAAATAAAAGACAAATCAAGATTTTTTGAATTTGAATTTTAACTCTAAAATAATAGCTAATAATTAGCATTTATATAGAACTTTAAAAGTTGCAAAGTATTTTCTAGGTGTCTCATTTTATTGTCATCACAACAATCCTGTGATGTATTATCCACATTTTACAATAATTAAGTAAATCAATTAGTACACAAATAAATAAATATATGAATGAACGAGTGAAAGGAAACTATGTGACCTTTGGAAAATCATTTACTTTTTATTATCCTGAAGAAACTACTTGGGACTTATCTAGTATGTCATACAAGGTTGAAGTCTACATTGTCAGAGGGAATTCTCATCCCAGAAATTCCCAATGGATGGAACACTGGACAGAAGAAAGGAAGGCTTTTATCCTAGTCTAGACTCAAACTCTTTAAAAAAAAAATCAGTTAACTTTTGTTCCCCCATTCCTACATCTCTAAAATGGAGACAAAGAAGTGCCCATCTCACAGGATTATTGTGAGGATAATATAAGGAAAAAAAACCATTTAGCAAACCTTAAAGTGCCATGCAAATTATCACTGCTATTAGATATTTTTATTATACACTTACATATGTTTATGTCTTCAATATAACATAAGATCCTTGACAAGATGCCATTTTTAGTTTTTGCCTACGTTTTCCCATCACCTAATGTTATTTATGTATTATCTTGAACATAGTAGGGTTCAACACATAGGTGTTGAATGAAAATGATTGATCTGTTGCTTATTTAATGTAATAAATGAATTAATGATTTTAAGTTCTGAAAAATTTGCGTTTAAAAGTTACATAAAGAACAAGGGCAAAACATTTCTTCATCATCATAATGGATTTGGTAATGGGGTGTTTTCCTGGAATATTCAAATTCCTGTAAGTGCACAATTTAGAATGGAGACCCCAACATTTCATTATGAATTAAAATGGTCCTATATCTACCCAATCCATTATCCTATGTCTACTCACTCCTGAAACATATCTATAATATTTTATGAATGTTAAGTGAGGAATTATTAAATATTTAGAATCAATGGAAGAAAGAAAACATCATATATAAACTAAGTATGGCATAGATTAATATAATATGCCATTTTCCCAATTCTTTCATTGAACAAAAAGTAAACATAAAATCCTCCCCCTTTCTCCTCACTTAACTAGTTACCCCATATTTTATGTTCTCTACTGTGCTACATCCTTAAGCCCACCCCCTCACCAAATTGGATGCATATGAGTATTTATAAATAAAGTTCATATGTGTGTCTGAGGGTGGAGAATGAAAAGAAAGGGTGGGCATAATAGAACTGAGTCCTGGTGAGGGAGCAATTTACTCTTCTGCAGGCCAAGTTGCTGTTCAGGTTTAAAAGCCAGTTCATACTGTTATTAAATAAAAGGAACAAATATAGTTACCATAGTAACTGCCACACCACATGACACTGATATTTTCCATCCTGAGAAGAAGAAAGCCCATGTTTAAAGTAACAGGCACAGCAAGTTTTCTTATCAAGTTGCCTTAATTTCTTTAGGGTGAACATCATTTATAAAATGTTATTGTTATAATAGATACATAAGTTTGGAATTCTAGCCCCCAAACAACTTTAGACTTTAATAGATTTGTGGGATCATTAATTCAGGCATTCCCTTCAACAAAGAAGAATACCATAACTTGTTCTTCTTCTTATCTTGGAAAAGTTTTGACTATGTCCACTCAGAAATCCTCAACAAAAGTAGCCATCTGATATACTGCATTTTTTCATTAATTCTTTTGATGTTAAGTATATATCAGCATAGTTAATAGTTATTTGTCACCCTTGACACATTGCCTACCTCATTTTCAAGGATATATATATATATTTATGATAGTCTTTACAATCCTTTTTGCACACTACTCTTCCATGTTAATGTGTGGTAACCTCTAGTGCTTTGTATTCTTTAGAGCATATCATATTCCATGATTTTTAGTCATATAACAACAATGGATTAATATTTGCTTTACAGTACTTTAAAATAATCTTTTAATACAGATCTTGGTTTCAAGGAAAAACACAATTTTTGAAATCATCCTGCTAATCTCAAATTATAATACAACTCCTCTATTATTCTGATTTAATTATGCATCAAGCTTATTTTCCATTTGTGGTGTCCATTCAAGATTTATGTTCAGAAGAACTAGTTCTATGGTTCTCTATCCAACAGTATATCATAATGAACATAATAGTCATTCTTCATCAACTTGGTTTTTCCTCTTTAGATAATTAGGCTGAATACTTTTGAAGTGTTATATAACCCATTTAAGAATTTTTAAAAAGTTCTTTGACTTGATAAAATAAGCAAGACTATCTTGAAGACCAATTAATCTACAAGAAATCTGTCTTCCAGACTGTACATCCTTGATGATCTAAAAAACATAGGGAGAATATATCATTAAAATTTGAAAAAAAAAGTTTTTTGTGACTGCATCTCTCAAAGAATCTTTTATGATTTTAACATACATATTTGTAGACAGATGTTTTTGTTTTTTGGTAAAAGAACCTTTAAAGTTGTGTTTTATGTTAAGTTCAAAGCAGTGATATTTTTCTCAAACAACTAAACAGTTCTAAACAGAAAGATTTGATCTATTTTGGAATCTTGTTTGTGACAGACTCAGTTTTTGTCTCAATTTTTCATCAATCTTATTCTTACTATGTGTGAAAATGATTTTATAAATGTTTTATTGAAATAAAAAGTTGATTTATGGGTCAATAGAAATTTATATCTTCTCATCACTTTTTTTCCCAGTGTAATTGCATCAATTTTTTTGGTAATTGTTTGCTATCTTAGAGGTATCTTGAGAATTAATCCTATGCCTGAAAAATTTTGTTATCTTCAACATGAATTTTGTTTTTTTTTTTTCTTGAGTTTGAGTAGTTCTTTGACATTTTTGTTTTCTTCAGTATCACTTTTATTTTCTCAAGTAGCCTACTGGAAACTGTAATATTAGAGTCAAAAATGGTGCGTCAGGTATTGTTGATTGAAAAAAAAAATTTGTTGAAACTTTAACAAATTTTATCTTTTATTATTTGCTTCTCTTCCTTTGAGTTTCACTTTTAACTTTTTTTTTTTTTTTAAGAATGAGAGGCAATATGGTTAAAAATAGAAAAATTGTGTTTAATCTATAAGTTTTGAGTTCAAACCATGCCTTTGATATACACTGATTATATGACCCTGAGTAAGTTATTGGATCTGTTGGGTTCCAGACTCTAAGAATGTAAGTCACATAGAAGGTATTAATCTAATTGATAGAGGAAAAGTTCTGATCTGACCATTTAACAATGAAATCATATGCCTCCATTTATAAAGACTTTAAAAATATCCAAAGGAAGATCTGAACTTAATTCCAAGTTTCTCTTTATATTAAACTGTTGTTTCTCTCAATGAATCTTATACTAGAACTTTGCAAAAAGTAACTATAAAACTTTACAAAATATATTTTCCTTCCATCACTGCTTCTTGTTTTATATAAAGACATTGCTAATAACATTCCTTCATGTTCCTACATAAGATTTGGCAAAGTAATTTTATTATAAACTTGTAGTGTCCCAGTTGCCACGTGTTTTTGTTTTATGGAGTTTTTTTTTGTTTTTTTTTTTTGTTTTTTTTTTGTTTTTTTTTTAACACTTTAGGGTGGTGTCTTGACTTGTTCATCAACTGAACTCAAGTGAGCCAGAGGGACTCAAAGGTATTAGGCTCACTCTGTCTTCCAGAATCATCAAAGTCCAGCAATAAGGCAAAAGTCACTGTACCTGGAGATATCCCAAGATAGAGTGGAAGACCTTAGTTTCTTCAATGGCTAACGAACCTCCAAATGCTACAGAGCACCTGCTTCAAATGCCTTCCTAGCAATTGGAACATCTTTTTTTTTTTTTTTTTTCTTTTTCATCCATCTAGTCTGCCAGGAAAAATTTTCATATGTTTGAAGCAAATATTTCTCTAAATCACCTGCAAAGTTTAGACTTACCAGTTATTCCCAAATTGTTTTAACTCCTCTTCTGAGACAGCTTTATTAGTGTATGGCCTTCGCACAAGACCATACACCTTTGTGTGATAACAGGCTAAAATTGAGTGAGATTAATTTGATATATTTGAACTTTTGCTCTTTTTTTCTTTTAAAATATTTAATTTTTTTTAATTTCCATAGTTACACATAAAAACATTTTGATATTTTTTAAAGCATTGAATTCCAAATTATTTTCCTTCCTCCCTTCTCATCCCTTCCCCCATTGAAAAGGCAAGTAATTTTATATAGTTTATATAAGTGTAGTCATGTAAAACATTTTCATATTAGTCATTCTGTGAAAGAAAAAAAAACAATCAAAAGGGGGGAAAATCTCAAGAAAAATAAAGATCGGAAAAAAATCTGTATTAAAACAACATCAGTTCTTTCTTGGAAGGATGTACAGGATTTGTCATGGTAAGTGCTTCAGAATTGGTGTGGATCATTGTATTGCTGAGAATAGTTAAGTCATTCACAGCTGATCATCTTATATCATAACTGTTACTTTGTACACAGTGCATTCCACTTTGCATCAGCTCATGTAAAACTTTCCAGGTTTTTCTATAAGTATACTGTTCATCATTTCTTATAGCACAATAGCATTTCATCATAATCTCATACTAGGATTTGTTCCGTCATCCCCCAACTATGAATATCTGCTCAATTTGCAGTTCTCTGCCACTAGAAAAACAGTTGCTGTAAATATTTTAGTACATATAAATCCTTTTTCCTTTTTGTAAACATCTTTCAGGATATAGGATAATAAAGGTATGCACTGTTTTATAGCCTTTTGGGCATAGTACCAAATTGTTTAATCATTGAATCAGTTCAAACACAACCAACATTGCATTAATGTCTCATTATCCCCACATCCCCACCAAAATTTATCAATTTTTTGTTCTATTATTCAGTGTAATGTTTGAAGTATCTATATAGTAGTATGAAGTATGTATGAAGGAGTACCTCAGAATTATTTTAATTTGCAACTCTCCAAATAAATAGTGGGTTAGAGCAATTTTTCCTGTGACTTTAGATAGATTTAATTACATCATATATAAGCTATTTATATCTTTAGATCAACTATCAGCTGAGGAAAGGCTCTTTTTAAATACATTTGACTCAGTTCCCTATATGTTTGATAAATAAAGCCTTTATCTGAGAAAGCTGCTTCAATTTTTTCACAGCTACTATTACTAACTATACCTTGCATTAAATTCCCCCATTTATTCTACTCTTTCTTTTTTCACTTTATTTCTCCTCAAAATTGTTTTGTGTCTGACTATTCCCTTCCCTGTTCTGTCATCTATTCTATTACCCCATCCCCTTCTCTTATTCTCTTCACCTTCTCCTCCCTATAGAGTAAGACAGATTTCTACACCCAATTGAGGGTGAATATTATTCTCTCTCTGAGCCAATTCTAATAAGAGTGATGTTCACTCACTCCTCTTCACCTCCCTCCTTCACTTCTAGTGTAAAAGTTTTGTCCCAAACTTCCTCTACAGGACATAGTGGCTTTATCCTGCTCTGTGGAGAGTTTTGCTGACTACCTTCCTTTGCTGGATGGACATGACCAAATGGGGTTCTAGGAGCCCACTATTTGCCTTCTGTAGTTGCCTTGCAGGTCTCATAGCTAGTCTGCTTATTCTCTGGCTTCTGAACCAAGACAGAGTAATCAGCACTGCTGTTTTTTTGGCTAAGAGCCTCCCTGGTTCTTGAAGGCCTCTCTGTCCTGAGTCCCTGCGCTGGGCTATCTTCTACCCCTATGTGATGATCACGTTAGCAACCTGGATGCCTTAGAATCAACTGGAGTCAGGATAAGCAAAGATCCTTAGTCTTTATTCTTGGTCATTAGGGGTAGAAGTGAAGGGGATGGAAGCAGAATCTCCACAACTTCCTTCTTCCTCTTTTCCACCAAAGTGCCCCTGGCTAGTCTTACTCCACCCCCTAGTCCCTCCTACAATCCTCTGTATACACCAATCATTGAGCCAGCACAGGATAGTGGGAAGGGCCATTTTCCAAGCACATGCCCATAGAGTATTGTCCAATTGGTAGTTAGCCTCAAGTGCTTGGCTGTCCTGACCTCAGTTCATCTACTCACGAGTTTCAGCCCTCTACACTCCTGCTCAGTTGAGATGGACCTTTCCTGAAGTTCTTCCAAAATATTTCCTGCCGAAAATTTCTTACACTCCAAATATTTGTGTATCTTGTCACTCTAAAACCCATTCAGAGGCTTCATCCAGTGTTGCTCTGAGGAAGTCAAGAAGAACTCAAAGACCTAACTAATCTTCACCATCTTGTCTCCCCCACAATACCTTTTTTTTTTTTTTAATAATCTGCTTATTATTTTTTCAAACTTCAAAAAGTCTATGTTACTACATAAAGAAATTAGCAACAAACCTTTCCCTACTCTCTCTATTCCCAAGTACCAGGTCTCTCTGAAGATATTTACTGGTTTTTCCCAGAGAAAAACTCAGACTGCTTAAAAATAAATGATTTGTTAGTACTTTTTTTTTTTTTTAATTTAATAGCCTTTTATTTACAGGATATATTTACATGGGTAACTTTACAGCATTAACAATTGCCAAACCTCTTGATCCAATTTTTCACCTCTTACCCCTCCACCCCCTCCCCTAGATGGTAGGATGACCAGTAGATGTTAAATATATTAAAATATAAATTAGATACACAATAAGTATACATGACCAAAACGTTATTTTGCGGTACAAAAAGAATCAGACTCTGAAATATTGTACAATTAGCTTGTGAAGGAAATCAAAAATGCAGGTGTGCATAAATAGGGATTGGGAATTCAATGAAATGGTTTTTAGTCATCACCCAGAGTTCTTTTTCTGGGCATAGCTGGTTCAGTTCATTACTGCTCCATTGGAAATGATTTGGTTGATCTCGTTGCTGAGGATGGCCTGGTACATCAGAACTGGTCATCATACAGTATTGTTGTTGAAGTGTATAATGATCTCCTGGTCCTGCTCATTTCACTCAGCATCAGTTCGTGTAAGTCTCTCCAGGCATTTCTGAAATTATCCTGTTGGTCATTTCTTACAGAACAGTAATATTCCATAATTTTCATATACCACAATTTATTCAGCCATTCTCCAACTGATGGACAACCATTCAGTTTCCAGTTTTTAGCCACTACAAAAAGGGCTGTCATAAACATTCTTGCACATACAGGTCCCTTTCCCTTCTTTATAATCTCTTTGGGATATAATTCCAGTAGTAACACTGCTGGATCAAAGGGTATGCACAGTTTGATAACTTTTTGAGCGTAGTTCCAAACTACTCTCCAAAATGGTTGGATTCATTCACAACTCCACCAACAATGCATAAATGTCCCAGTTTTCCCACATCCCCTCCAACAATCATCATTATTTTTTCCTGTCATCTTAGCCAATCTGACAGCTGTGTAGTAGTATCTTAGAGTTGTCTTAATTTGCATTTCTCTGATTAATAATGACTTGGAGCATCTTTTCATATGACTAGAAATAGTTTCAATTTCTTCATCTGAGAATTGTCTGTTCATATCCTTTGACCATTTTTCAATTGGAGAATGGCTTGATTTTTTATAAATTAGAGTTAATTCTCTATATATTTTGGAAATGAGGCCTTTATCAGAACCTTTGACTGTAAAAATATTTTCCCAGTTTATTGCTTCCCTTCTAATCTTGTCTGAATTAATTTTCTTTGTACAAAAACTTTTCAATTTGATATAATCGAAATTTTCTATTTTGTGATCAGTAATGATCTCTAGTTCTGCTTTGGTCATAAACGCCTTCCCCTTCCACAGGTCTGAGAGGTAAACTATCCTGTGTTCCTCTAATTTATTAATAATTTCATTCTTTATGCCTAGATCATGAACCCATTTTTACCTTATCTTGGTGTACGGTGTCAAGTATGGATCAATGCCTAGTTTCTGCCATATTGTTTAATTTTTCCCAGCAATTTTTATCAAACAGTAGTTCTTATCCCAAAGCTGGGATCTTTGGTTTTCAAAGACTAGGTTTATATTTGTTGACTGTTTTATCCCTTGAACCTAATCTATTCCACTGATCAACTAATCTATTCCTTAGCCAATACCAAATAGTTTTGGTAACTGCTGCTCTATAATATAATTTTAGATCTGGTACAGCTAAGCCACCATCATTTATTTTTTTTCATTAATTCCCTTGAAATTCTTGACCTTTTGTTTTTCCATATGAACTTTGTTGTTATTTTTTCTAGGTCATTAAAATAGTTTTTTGGGAGTCTGATTGGTATAGCGCTAAATAAATAGATTAGTTTAGGTAATATTGTCATCTTTATTATATTTGCTCGCCCTATCCAAGAGCATTTAATATTTTTCCAATTGGTTAGATCAGACTTAATTTGCGTGAAAAGTGGTCTTAATTTTGCTCATAAAAGTTTCTATTTTCCCTTCGATAGATTCCTAAATATTTTATATTATCAAGTTACTTTTAAATGGAATTTCTTATTTAACTCATGTTGGATTTTTTGTGTATATAAAATCTGAAACTTATGTGGGTTTATTTATAAAAAACTTTGCTAAAGTTGTGGATTATTTTTCTTTTGCAGAATCTTGGGGTTCTCTAATATCCATTGTCATCGGCAAAGTGATAATTGGTTTCCTCATTGCCTATTCTTATTCCTTTAATCCTTTCATCTTATTCTAAATCGTTTCTAATACAATATTAAATAGTAACGGTGATATGGGCAAAAGCCTCGATATTATTGGGAATGGTAGCAGTTTGTCTCTTACATATGATGTTACTGATGGTTTTAAATGTGCTGCCGTTATTTTTAAGGAAAATCCATTTATTCTATACTCTCAAGTGTTTTTAATAGGAATGGACGTTGGATTTTATCAAATCTTTTTCTGCATCTATTAGATGATCATATGGTTTTGTTAATTTGGTTTTTCTGGAATTATATTGATGTTCTAATATTGAACCATGCTTCCTGGTATAAATTCCTTGATCATGTGTATTATCTTGGGATGATTTTCTTAGTCTTTTGCTAATATCTTATTTAAGTTTTTAGCATCAATTTCATTGGGGAGATTGGTCTAAACTTTCTCGGTTTCAGCCTACCTGGTTTGGTATCATCCATGTCTGTGTCATAGAAAATTTTGGGGCTCCTTCATTCCCTATTTTTATCAAATAATTTATAGGATTGGGAATTTGTTCTTTAAATGTTTGGTAAAATTCCATTAAATCCATCTGGTCCTGGTTTTTCTTGGGGTTGTTTAATTGCCTGTTCTTTTCTTTTCAAATGGGACTATTCAAAATTTACTTCCTCCTCTGATCTGGGAAGTCTATTTTTGGATGTCATCATTTCCTTAGGTTATCAAATTTATTGGCTAAAAGTTGAAAAAACTCTTTTTATTTCTCTAATTTCCTCTTCCTTGGTGGAAAGTTCTCCCTTTTCTTTTTTAAGACTATAATTTCATTTTCCTCCCTCCTTTTTCTAATCAGATTTGAAAGGCTTATCTATTTTTTGGCTTTTTCATGAACCAACTCTTAGTTTATTAATTAGTTCAATGGTTTTTTACTTTAATATTTTTAATTTCTCCTTTTTAATTTTAAATTTCCAATTTATAATTTGATTGGGGTTTAATTTGGTCTTTTTAGTTTTTAGTTGCAAAATTCATCAATCTTTTCTTTCTCTATTTTATTCAAGTAAGCCTCTAAGGATATAAAATTCCCTCTTATTACGCTTTGGCTGCATCCCAAAATTTTTGGTATAATGTCTCATCATTGTCATTATCGGTGAAATTTTAAATTTGTATCTATAATTTGCTGCTTCACCCAATCATTCTTTGATGAGTTGTTTTATTTCAATTCTTTTGGTCTATTTCCCCAACTTTTTGTTGAATGTGTTTTATTACATGATCTGAAAGAAAGCATTTCATTTCTGCTTTCTTGCATTTAATTGAATCTTTATGTCCTAAATATGGTCAATTTTTTGAATGGTTCCAGAACTGCTGAGAAGAAATATATTCCTTTCTATCTCCATTCAATTTTCTCAAAGATCCAACATACCTAATTTTCTAATATTCTATTTACTTCTTTAATTTCTTTCTTATTTCTTTTGTGGTTTGGTTTTGTCTAATTCTGGGGGTTAAAGGTTGGATCTCCTACTATTACAGTTTTTGTTGTCTTTTCTTCTTTTAACTCTCTTAACTTCTCCTTTAGGAAGTTGGTGATACCACTTGGTGCATATATGTTTAATATTGATATTCTTCGTTTTTATGCCCTTTGGCAGGATGTGTTTCCTTTCTTATCTCTTTTTTGATCAATTTTACTTTTGCGTCTGGATGGATCTACACCTCTTTTTTGCTCACCTGAAGCATAATATATTTTGCTCCAGCCTTTTTACCTTTACTCTATATGTATCTCCTCAAATGTGTTTCTTTTAAACAATATATTGAGGGTTCTGACTTTTGATCCAGTCTCCCTATCTGCCTCTCTTTTTTATCCCATTCCATTTATTAATTTAAATCTGTATTTTTCCAATCTTTCCATTCTTTTCCCCCCCTTTCCCCTTTTCTTTGCCCCTCTTGTTGTCCCCTCTTTTTCCCCCCCCCCCCCTTTGGGTCTTTTCCCCCTTCCTTCCTTTACTCTTTTCTTTTCCTTTTCCTCCCTTTTTAATAGGGCAAAATTTTCTCTCAAATTCAATTATTTTTTCTTTGAGCCAACTCTGATGAGAGTAAGATTCACACAATGTTCCTCCCCCTCTCTAAATTCCCTCAGATATGATAAGTTTCCTTAGCCTCTTTGTGGGATGGTTTCCCTCTTTTTATCCCTCCTTCCCACCTTATTCTGCCATCATCCCTTTTCCATATCTACTTCCCTTTTTTATGTTATATCAGTACAATCAAATTATACATGTATTCTTTTTGTATATCCACAACAGAAATACAATTCTCAAGAGTTATTTTTACCTTTTCTGCATCTCTTGAGTTCTATTCTTGGAGATCAAATTTTTTGTTTAGTTCTGGTTTTTTCTTCAGAAACAAATGGAATTCATTTGTTTCATTAAATGTCCATCTTCTTCCCTGGAAGAAAATGCTCAGCTTAGCTGGGTAGTTTATTCTTGGCTGCATCCCAAGTTCTTGTGCCTTTCGGAATATCATATTCCAGGCCCTTCTTTCCTTTAATGTAGAGGCAGCCAGATCTTGGGTGATCCTTATTGTGGCACCTCGGTATTTAAATGGTTATTTTTTTGCTGCTTGTAAAATTTTTTCCTTAATCTGATAGTTCTGAAATTTTGCCACAATATTCCTTGGGCTTTTTATTTTAGGGTTTCTTTCAGAAGGTGTTCGATGAATTCTTTCAATGCCTATTTTACCTTCTGATTCTATTACATCTGGGCAGTTCTCTTTGATGATTTCTTGTAAAATAGTATCTAGGCTCTTTTTTTCATCATAGTTTTCAGAAAGTCCAATAATCCTCAGATTATCTCTCCTAGATCTATTTTCCAAGTCTGTCGTTTTTGCAAGTAGATAATTCATGGTTTTTTCCAGTTTGTCATTTTTTTGTTTTTGCTTGACTGATTCTTGCTGTCTCAATGAATCATTAGTTTCTATTTGTTCAGTTCTAATTTTTAAAGAATTATTTTCTTCATTAGCTTTTTTTACTTCTTTCTGTATATGTCCAATTGAGTTTTTAAATGTATTGTTTTGTTCTGTGGAATTTTTTTCCATTTCATAAATTTTTTTTTTTAGTGAATTATTTTCTTTTTCCAATTCACAGATCCTACTTTCTTGCGTGTTCTTTGTCTTTTCCAATTCACGGATCCTACTTTCTTGGGAGTTCTTTGTCTTTTCCGATTCACAAATCCTACTTTCTAGTGAATTCTTTATTTTTTCCAATTCACAATTCTTACTTTGCTGAGATATTTTTACTTTTTCCAATTCGTATTTCAGGAAGTTGTTGCTCTCTTGTAAGGCTTCTCTTTCCTTTCCCCATTTATCTTCTAACTCTCTTTTGAGACTTTTAATGGTCTCTTCTATGAGAGCATTATGTAAAGGAGGACAGTCTGATGCATTTTTGCTGTTTGAGGTCTCTTCAGGTTTGCTGACCTGCTCTTTTTCTGCATAGAAGCTGTCGATCGTTCTTTTCATCTTTTTATTCATGTTTTAAAGCCTTTAGGGTAGGTCTCCTAGGCAAGGGGGTTACCAGCTTCCTCTGCAGACCAGGGAGAGATGTAAACGGATTTCCGGCTCTGAGGTATGGGAGTGCTCTGAATGAGATTTCTCCCTTCCCCCAACAGGAAGTGGATTCAGCACTGGCCGAGCTACCAAAATGCCCAGTTGGGCCATGTGGGTTAGCGATTGCCCTCGGCTAGAGACTAAGGGGTGAAAATGTCATTGCCCCAGGCCAGAGCTTCTTGTGGGACTGTGAGTATTAGCAGCTGACCGCAGACCACAGACCGCAGACTGCAGACGGCAGACCGCTGCAAACTCTGCCCAGCGTCTCTGCCTGATGCAAATTGACCCTGGAGAAGCTCTATGGCCCTAAGCCGAGCTCCCCACTGCGCAGATTGGAGGCTAACACGGGCTGAGTCCTCCTGCTGTGCAGGATCACAACTGCCCCAAGGAAAAGCCCCGTACTGTGGGTTGGGGCTGCATGCTTGTGCTGACATCTGTGCTTTTACTTTCGGTTTGAGGCTTTTCTTGGAACCTAATTTCTCTCCCCGTCTGCGCTGATCTCCCCCCTGGCCCGGGAACCAACCTTTTTTTGGCGAGACTGCAGATTTTCTTCGGGCGGTGAGTTGTTCTACTTCTTATCTTTACAAATTGTAGCAGTCAAGACTATTTTTGAGGCTCGATATAATATTGATAAAGAGGGTAAGAGAAGAGCTTAGAAAGTCGCGTGTGTCTTCTCCGCCATCTTGGCTCTGCCCCCCCATTTGTTAGTACTTTTAAAAGACTTTTTGATTTTGTTTCTTTTGCTTTCAAACTTATTTTCCCTTTATATTTTAATGGTACTAATCCTGTTACAAAATTGTCTTGAGTTACCTTTGAAATACTTACCTTTTCTTTTTTGAGATCTAAATTTTTGGTCAGAGTTCCTCTGAGTGACTGTCCTTTAAAACCACTGAGTAAGAATCTGAAGAAAAAAGACAATGAAGCATAAATATGTTATGTTTACATGCTCCATAGTTTATTCAACTGACAAAGAACTAAGCAAAGATGGGGAGCTTAACTCAACTTTATTCAATCTGGGCCAGGTCATACTGAGCCAACCTCATGTGATTAATGAATGATATGAGCTCATATAGGAACATGAGCTTGTCTACATAATTTTATGGTTAGGAACCTGAAAATGATATAAAAAAACAATTACATGATCAATGCAGCTACAAAATAAAAGCATACAAAAATTATTGCTTATCTCTGGTAATTTGCACATGACTATGGAATAACCTCATTTTAATATATATATATATATATATATATATATATATATATATATATATATATATTACACACACACACACACGTGGCCTTTGTGAACTCAGAATTATTCCTCCAAGTGAAAAAAAAAAAAAAACTTTAAAAATTCTCTTTGTTTATAAAGTAGGGTGTAGCATCAGACCTGATGTCAGATGAACAAAATTGAAATTCAGCATCAAACTACCAGCTTTGAGACCCTGGGCAGTTAATTTAACCATGATTCCTTCAGTTTTTCACCTACAAAATGAACTGGAGAAGGAAACAGAAACTAGTCCAATGTCTTTGCCACATCCCTGAAAGTGATAAAAAAGAGTCAGATATTATTGAAAACATTTAAACACACACACACACACACACACACACACACACACACTCACACACACACTCCATACAAATACCACTTTCAGTTCAAATGCCATGCATGCATGTAACATGGATTTACATCCAAAGTATGAAAGTTCCTGGCCCTATGCTACACTAGTTAAATGAATGAACTTGTGAATTTATGAAATGAAAATAAATAGATGAACAAAATGAATAAATAAATGAAAAAATTCATTGGAAAGTGTTCAAGATCCTAGCTCATTTTTTCCTGCCACAATCATCTCAATTGTTCTGTTTGTTTTTATAAAATAGGTACTTTATCCTTATAGTCACTTTTCCCTCTTAAGCATCTTTATTAGTAAAAAATGATTTTCTAGTGTTTGGTAAGTAGCCCATTAATCATATGTTTGATGATGGCAATAACATTTCAAAAAAAGCATTAGTAATGGTGAATAAAAATTACCTGTGTGGTAATAGATGGCAATTTCTTCAGGTAATGATTACCTGAGTAAACTCTGGTAACTCAAACTTTAAACCTCATTTTTCTCATCTTTAACTTAATCATTTAATCATGAGCTAGATAACCTCTAATAGTCTTTCTGGCTCTAGTAACTTAGAATTTTAATTTCTTTTATGTGAGTTTATTTTCATATTAATAAAGGAAAATATTGGTATGGGTCATCAGAAATAGTGGCTAATTACAAAATCATTTGTATTTGTGTAATACCTACATTTTTTTACATGTGCATTTATTATTGGACACCAAGTCTTGGAATTCACCACAATGAAAATGGAATGATAATATAATATTGTGAGGAAAAAACAAACAACAGCAACAAAAACTGCCACATGGATGCCTTATTTGAAGTTTTCAATTTTCTTCTGTCAAGTCTTGGGAGATCATGTTTTCTAAAAATGTAGCAACTTATAAAATAAGTCGTCCTTTCCTCTCCCTATTTTTTATTTTATACTTTCTCTAACTTGGAGCAAATAATTAAATATTCTGGTCCAACAGGTCTATGGGTAGGTTGTAAGTCTCCAGGAAACATAACTAAATAAAAGACCAGTCAAGTGTGCCCATATAGGATCATGAGCTAATCTGCATAATTATATAATAAGGAATCTAAAAATGATATCTACCATCAAGTAATCAACATTGCTAAATAATAATGGTATATAATTGAGGGTTAGGTTCTTTCTTCAAGAAAGTTCTTAAACAAACTTGGTATAGCATTTTGGGTAAACAGAATCTATAATCTCTAGAAAAAGTCCACTTAAAATAGTATGTGATAATATCAATAATCAAACTAACAGAACTCATATGATTATGCCAATAGTTGTAGTAAAAGTATTTTACAAAATACAATCCTCTTTCCTATTAAAAACATGAGAATAAATACAAGGCTCATTTCTAAAATATATAAAGAATTGACTCAAATTGATGGCAATACAAGCCATTCTCCAATTCATAAATGGTCAAATGATATGAACAGACAATTTTCAGACAATGCAATTAAAGCCCTTTCTAATCATATAAAAAATGCTCTAAAGCACTATTGATAAGAGAAATCCAATTTAAGATAATTCTAAAGTGTCATTACACATCTCTAAGATTGGCTAAGATAACAGGGAAAGATAATGATAAATGTTAGAAGGGATGTGGGAAAACTGGGACACTAATATGTTGTTAATGGAGTTGTGAACTTATTCCAACCATTCTGGAGAGCAACTTGGAACTCTGCCCAAAGGGCTACCAAATTGTGCTTTGAACCAGTGATGTTTCTACTTGGTCTATAACCCAAAGAGATCATAAAAAAGGGAAAAGGATCCATATGTGCAAAAATGTTTCTTGCACCCTTTTTCCTAGTGTTAAAGAATTAGAATCTGAGTAGATATCCATCATTTGAGGAATAGTTGAAAAATGTATGGCATATGAAGGTATTGAAAATTATTGTTCTATAAGAAATGATCAGCATTCTGATTTCAGAAAGTCTGGAAAGACTTACATGAACTGATACTTAATGAAGTGAGTAGAACTTGTACATTCTACATAGCAACAGCAAGATTATGTGATCTAACCCTGATGGATTTGGCTCTTTTCAACAATGAGATGATTCAGGCCAATTCTAATAGACTTGTGATGGAGAGACCCATTTGCATCCAAAAAGAGATCTGTAGTGTATGGATGTGGATCACAACATAATATTTTCACCTTTTTTGTTGTTGTTTATTTGCTTTTATTTTCTTTCTTATTTTTCCATTTTGACCTGTGTTTCTTGAGCTGCATGATAAATGTGGAAATAAGTGTAAAAGAATTGCACATGTTTAATCTATATTGAGTTACTTGCTGTCTAGGGGAGGAGGAGGAAGGAAAGGGAGGGAGAAAAATTTGGAACAGAAGGTTTTGCAAGCTTTGAAAACTATCTTTGGATGTATTTTGAAAATAAAAGCTATTATTTAAAAAATACAAATCTGTGGATCACAAGAAGAGATGAGAAGGTTTATTTTTTTCTTCAACTTTTCTTGGTTAATTATTGTTCTTTTTTTCACCTTCCTCTCCTGTTAGAATTCTTACAAGGTGCTAAGTCAATGGAATTGATAGAGACAATGGTTGTTTAGCAGGGTGCTTAACAGTTCTCTAGATATACTTAGTACTTACTACAGGTCCACAAGACTCACACCTATAAGAGAGCATATATAAGCTAGGAGCCTCAACCAGGATTGACTCTGGGAGATTCACAAGCCAGGATTCAGTCAAGGAGATTCACAAGCCAGAGATGACAGTCGGACAGAATGAAGGAATTCAGAGAAGTGGTGACAGGCTGTCCTGTGGAGAACACTGAAACCAAGATCCAGAAGGCCTCCAGAAAACTAGCGGAGCTGCAAGTGAAGGAGATAAGATTTTGGAAGAGATAATAAAAGATTTGGACTTTAACTCCTGGCTGCATTTGGGGTGATTATACTGAGCTGAAACTAAGGCTATCTCCAGAAGCCCCCAAAGAAACCTTCTCCCAGAGGACAAAATATTTTAGAAAAGAACATTACACTCTTTCCCCACCCCCTTGTTTCAGTTGAATTTTAAATATTCTTCAGCAATGAAGCTTTCATTTTTATTCCTCTTCCATCCCCACTCTTTTCCAAAATATTTTTCGATAGTTCAACCTCTCCTTTTGAGAGCATTTTGCCAATGATTTTATAAATTAATTTTTTTCCTTTTTTGATGTCATTTTCATATAGTTATAAAAATTAAAATTAGAACATAAGAACATATGAAGAAATCAGTAGCTCTTGTTCTAAAGAGCCACAGCGAGTTAAACATAGTTTCCTCTTTTTTAGAAGGTTTTTAAAAAATGGTGCAGGTGATGATTATTTTTTCATTGTCTAGTTGCTTGAATTCATTAAAAACTATGCTGAATAAAACCCTCAAGAGAGTACTGCAGGACATGTTCCTACATTAATTCCTAGGAGCTTGGCAAGAACATCTAACAGCTTTTTCTCTACCTTATCTCAGTAGGATTCAATGTTGTTTTCTTTTTTGTAGTTGTCAATGCTAAAGAGATTGTAGACAGTGTTAGGAAACCTAACAGCATCTAGAGGTGTCAATGGCCTTAGCAGGAATTTCGATTGAGAGGGAATACATCATGAGATTAGAATCTACCCAGGCTTGAGGGGACCTGTGACTCAAATTTAACACAACTCCACCTACGTAAATGTCCTGTGCAGTGCTGGTGCAGGCGATTTAATCTTTAGCTAGAATAAAATATGTCTTAAATATCCAAAGTACATAGTAATAAAAAATTCTTAACCACAAAAGAATTAATCCCAAGTGATCGAGTAATGCGATCACATTACTTACACTGAAAGAATAAAAAAGTTCCTAATAAATATTTAAATTAGAATGGACCCAGATAAGGTATGAAAGGTAAAATAGAAAATGAGCTGAATCAGAGAATGTGGCCACATACACTGGCAAACATGACAAATAGAGAAGAGAATCCAATCCAATTTTTATTGACAAACACACTAAATACAAAGAGTATTCAAAACACTTTGCTTGGGGTAGGTGGTTGTCACAGTGAACAGAAAAATGGCCCTGGAGTCAGGAGCTCCTAATTTCAAATACAACCTCAGACTCTTAACACTTACTAGCTATTTGAGTCTGGGTGAGTTCACTTAATTCAAATTGTATTACAAAACAAACAAACAACAACAACAAGAAAACACACACATGCTTTGCTTGACAATGGAAATATGAAGAAAAAAACAAAAGAATTGGAGTCTTTGGAGAACATAACTTATAGAGAGGTAAAAATAAAGTATATGGATCAATACAATTAAAATGATATGTAATTATAACAACCAAAATTTGATTCTAAAGAAGAGTGGGGGGAAACAATTCTCTTTTTCTCCTTCCCTTCTTTACTTTCTTCCTCTTCCTCCTCTTATATATTCCCCTCACACTCTATGTCTCTCTGTCTCTTTGTCTCTGTCTCTGTCTCTGTCTCTGGTGAGTGTATGTGTGTGTGTGTGTGTGTGTGTGTGTGTGTCTAATGGTAGCAATCTCTAGGATGTGGGAAGAGAGAAGAAAAAAAAAGGAAAATGAGAAATTTATGGGAGAGCTTTATTATATATTTAAATAGTATATAGTAATACATAATTAATTTATGACTTCATTAGTAATCATCTCTTTGTTATGTTATAATATTAAATGCTTATTTTATTCTAAAAATTAAAAATGATATGAAAAATTTTTTTGAAAATAAAGTATTTTCAGGAAGGAAAGAACTTATTACATAAAAAGAACAAGAAGGGGAGGTGGCACTTGAAATAAAATTAGAAAAAATGTTACGGATTACAAGAGGTGAAAGTAATAAAGTATTACAGGAAAGGGCTGGACAAAAACACAAAACAGAAAATGACATGATGTTTACATGTAAAAGAAAATATGCTAGTATAGTTGACACAAAGATTATGTGAGAGGGGGAAATGTGAAGTAAATGTGAAATGATAGAGGAAATACCCACACCCTCCCAGAGAAGACACAGAGAAGATAAAACACAGAATGAATTAAACATATTGGAATTAGAATGGGAATTTGTGTGTTTTTAACTTTACTACACATGCCTATTATCTTTTTTTCTGTTTTCTTATTTTGGAGCAGAGTGGAATAGATGGGTAAGGAAAAACACATACACATACACACACACACACACACACACACACACACACACACACATTGAGAACCAGCTTGTAAAAAGCTTTGAATGGCAAACAGTGGGGTATGTATTTTATTTTTGAGTAAATAGGGAGCCACTGAAAATTCTTGAGAAGGGGATGAAATAATTAGATTTCTCGTATTTAGCCTTTTCCTCAAAACCTCACCTTCTTCTCAAATTCACTATCATTTTTAAGGATACCATTTTCCTTTTGGTCACCTATGCTCACAACCTCAGTATTCTCAAACTTTCACTGTCACTCACTTCATATGCCCAAGCCATTGGAAAATTGTTCTATTTCTTCCTTCACAATATATCAAATAGATGTTCCTTTCTTTCAGTTTTCATAGTCATCATTCTAGTTCAAATCCTTTTCACTTCTCATCTAGTTTATTACAAAATTTATCCAATTGGTATTTTTTGGTCAGATATCTACCCACTTCAATCTATATTCCACTTAGCTTTTAAAAAGTAACTTTCTTTGGATAGAGGTGTTATGCTACCACTATCACCCCTTCCCCCAGCTCAATGAGCTCCAGTGGTTCCCTATTATTTCCAGGCTAAATTATAAAGTCCTTTAGTGGCACTTAAATCTCTTCATAACCTGACCTTCCCAGGTTTCTTATTCTTCAATTTTCCCTATACATCCTATAATTTACCTATTCTAGCCTCCTTGCAGTTTCTCACATAATATACTCCATTTTTCATCTCCCTGACTTTTCATTGTCTGTCTCCTATGCCTAAATATTTAATGTCCTTATATCTACCTTTTAGTTTTCCTGCCTTCCTTCAAGACCCAGCCTGAATCTTATGTACATCAGGCCTTTCCCAGTCTTACAAGTGTATCCACCTCTAAGATTTCCTTTGATTTCTCTGAAATACATACATACCTAAATGCATACATGTATATAATATATGTGATTATATATGAACATACACAGAATCCATAAATGGGTGCATGTGTGCACATATACATGTATGTATGTATTGAGAAAGAATCTTTAAAATATGTATATATATATATATATGTAGATAGATGTATATATACTTAATTATGGAGATAAAATCTCTAAAAATGTTTGCATATATGTTTCTATGTATGTACATGTATGTGTGTATATTTTAAAGATATTGTAGATTGACTGAAATATGGATATTCAAATTATTTTAAAAACATTTTTCTTCAAAAAATTCAGTTTTTGAAAGGATAATACATTTTGGTCAGCAGGTGATATAAAAAATGAAAATTTTAGATTGAAGGAAAAAGAATAAAATTAAAACGATGTTTTGTAAGGGGATGTGCAGAGTGAAAAGCAAAGGTTAAGGGAAGAAGATAAAGGAGGGATCCATGTATGCATGGGGGGAGGTTAAGTTAAGGAGCAGAATAAAACCACAAGAGTTAGGGATAGAAAAGAATGAGATATACATTACAAAAAGGATCAGAAGTAGAAGTTATTAGAAAAAAAATGTTCGGTTGGTAATCACTGATTTTAGACAAAGTCAAACTTAGAGATTTAATCAAGAAAGAAATCTACATCATATGTCAGCCACACTAATATTGTATTAGATGCATGTTAACATTTAGATAAATTGGTGAGTGTGTGTGTGTGTGTGTGTGTGTGTGTAATATATGTGTGTGTGTATGTATGTAGATAGGTATGACTGTTGCTCTATGTATGTGTACACTAGATATATTTATATGTGTGTGGGTCTGTAAGTGGATGTGAGTATATGTGTATATATGTATGGGTGTATTAATGTATAAATCTATATATGTATATATAAATATATCTGTGCATAACCAGTTTAGGGGGAGGTGGAAGGAATGAAAAGGGGAAAAAAGAATAAAGTAAAACCTGTGTGCAGCAGAGAAGAAAAGAACAACCTACAAATAAGCAAAGAAAAGATGGACACATAAATATAATTTCTTCTACTGTCATATATTCATTCTTAAACTAGTCATTTATTATTATTTATTTTAAATCTTCCTTCGTGTTCTCCTAGGTATATGACGATGTTCTGTTCTGTTTTGTTTTGCTTTCCTTTTCTATTTTTCTTTTTTCTACTCTATTGTTTTTTTAAGTTTTGTGGGATGAATAGTCTTTCAATTAGTCACCAGATGTTTTTCAGGTGTTAAGTATTACTATGTGAGACATTGTTTTAAGCACTAAACATAGAAGGCCAGAAGAAAATGGTCTTCAACCTTGAAAGAAGTCACATTCTAATTGTGGAGACAATATAAAAGTAATAAGTAATACACACATACACATATTCTTTTTTGCTGGCTTATCATCTATATTATTCCCCCAGTTCTGAGTGTTTCCTAATGTTCTGTCATAGGTTTTTATAGTTTTTCTTTCCTCTACAAGCTCTTTCTTTCTTTGTAACCTCATCAAGTCCCAAGAGCTTAACTATTATTTCTATGCAAATGACTATATATGATATAATGCTTTAAAACTTAGTACTTAAGATAAAGCATAAAACCATATAAAGTGTTTAGGACATGTGTTTAGGGCCTATGGGCATGTCTAGTCTCACAGTATCTATGTTGAACTTCAGTCCTGTTAGATATTTTAAACTGAATGTCCTGGATACATTGGAACTCAGCGTCCAAATTTGACTTAATTTTTTTTTCCTATAACTTTCCCCTTTTACAAACTTTTTTTTTATTTTTAAGGTGCCTTTATCCTTTTGTTCTCCCAGAGTTATAACATTGATTTCATTCTCAACTCCATACTTTCTCATGCTATATTCCCCACATATCACCGCACTTACCAAATCTTACTGTCCCTCCCTTTATATTTACATATACACAAACATTTTTAGAGATTCTCTCTCCATATTTATGTGTATAAATATACATATATCCATACATATGTATACATACACATATTTTAGAGAAGATTCTATCTATATACATATACACATGTATGCATATGAATGCACTTTTTAAAGAGAGTTTCTCTGTGTTTATATATATATATATATATATATATATATATATATATATATATATTACACACGTATTATATATATGTATGTATATCAGAGAAAGCAAAGGAAATCTTAGAGAAGGATACACACACACACACACACATATATAATGTCTACCCTCATAACCCTCCTAATAACCCATATATATATAATATATGTATATGTCTATATATTTTTCTATATTCTTCTCATTCCTTCTCTGCATTTGCCCAGCTGTCACCTTAATCTTTAAGATTAGTAAAACAATCACCTATGTTGGCTTTCTATTTCAAGTCTATTACTACTCTAGGATATTTTAAAGTATATTGCCAAAATTATTTTCCTAAAAAGCAGATTTAAGCACTTAAGTCTTCTACTACAAAAATATCAAATCCTAGATGGGACCTAGAAAAATTCTCAAGTTAAAATGTATTTGAGAAATGTTTAAGAATGTAAATCAAAATATAATGCAACACAAATAATATTAATATGTGTGTTTCTAAGTCAGTGTGTGACTTGAAAGGATTATTTCTGTTTGAGTTTGATACCACTGCAAGTTTACTCATTCAACTCCATTGCCTTTCTATTGCCACTAGTATAAGTTATGATCTTTTCTACTTTGCTTTTAAAGTCTTTTACAACTTATCCTCAACCTTTCTTTCCAATCTCATTGGTATTAATCTTCATCCTGAACTCTTTGATTTTCAACAAACCAATCTTTTCTCTATTCCTAACACATGAAATTTCATATTCCATCTATGTGCCTTCCCACTGGACATTTCTCATATCTGAAATGTCCTCCACTCTCTTCTTTTCCCAAAATATTGTTTTTCTGACTTTAACATTCAGCTCAACAATCTGGAACCATGAGCAAAGGTGTATAAGACTGTGCATACCCTTTGAACCCTCAGTGTCACTACTGCTGAGATCATAAAAGAAGTAAAAGAACCCATATGTGGAAAAATGATTGTAGCAGCTCTTTTTGTAATGATGAGGAATTGAACTTGAGTGAACTTGAGTAAAATATCTAACAGGACTGAAGTTCAACATAGTTCCCCCATCAATTGGGGAAATGGCTAAGTTATGGTATATGAATGTAAGGGAATAATGTTGTCCTATAAGAAATGATAAGCAGACTGATTTCAAAAAAGTCTGGAAAAACTTACATGAACTGCTCTTGAGTGAAGTGAGCACAATTAGGAGAATATTGTACATAGCAATAGCAAGATTATGTGATGAGCAACTATGATAGACTTAACTGTTCTCTGCAATATGGTGATCTAAGACAATTCCAATAGACTTGGGATGGAAAATGGAAAATGCAGAAGGAGAACTATAGAGACTTAATGTGGATCAAATCATACTATTTTCACCTTTTTTGTTAGTTTTTTTCTCCCTTTTTCTCTGATTTTTCTTTTATAACAAATATGATTGTACATACATAATTTATATCAGATCGCTTGCTGTCTTGGAAAGGTCAATAAGAGAAAGAGGAAGGAAAAAAATTGTATTTTAAATGAATTGGGCAATATGGGTAGGCTTGTGGGCTGCAAAGAAGGACCAGCTAGGTCAAAAGAGACTGAAAAAAAAGAATGAATAAGATGAGGAAAGTAAGCCATAAATAGAAGGCATTACTGCTTAACTCTTATTTTCTTTTGCTTTTTCTTCCAATGAAAATGATTTTTGAAATGGAAAGGACAAAATGGAATTTTTGAATATAGACCTAAATCCCAAGATGAGTACTGTAGTTAAAAAATTCTTTTGAGACCTTTTTTACCAGGCCTATACAAGTGAATGACATACCTAAGGATTGAATCAGTTTCCAGGTATGATTGGGCATCCTTGAGGAGCCTCTCCAAAATATGACAAAAAGATGAAAAGCTGTAAGATAAGAATAAGTACTATTTTAATTTTCTGAAAAGAAGAAAATAGACCCTGATAACTGTGGTCTAATGATCTTGACTTTAATATAACAAAATTCTATGCTCTAATTTTATTTTTTTATTATTTTATTAGTTTTTATTATAGTTTTTTATTTACAAGATATCTGCATGGGTAATTTTTCAGCATTGACAATTACAAAACCTTTTGTTCCAATTTTTCCCTTCCTTCCCCTCGCCCCTTCCCCAGATGGCAGGTAGACCAATACATGTTAAATATGTTAAATATACGTATACATATCCATACAGTTATTTTGGTGTACAAAAAGAATCAGACTTTGAAATAGTGTACAATTAGCCTGTGAAAGAAATAAAAAAATGCAGGTGGACAAAAATAGAGGTACTGGGAATTCTATGTAGTGATTCATACTCATTTCCCAGAGTTCTTTTGCTGGGTATAGCTGGTTCAATTCATTACTGCTCTACTGGAAATGATTTGGTTTATCTCATTATTGAAGAGGGCCAGATCCATCAGAACTGGTCATCATATAGTATTGTTGTTGAAGTATATAATGATCTCCTGGTCCTGCTGATTTCACTCAGCATCAGTTCATGTAAGTCTCTCCAGGCCTTTCTGAAATCATCCTGCTGGTCATTTCTTACAGAATAATAACATTCCATAATATTCATATACCAAAATTTATTCAGCTATTCTCCAATTGATGGACATCCACTCAGTTTCCACTTTCTGGCCACCTCAAAAAGGGCTGCCATAAACATTCTTGCACATACAGGTCCTTTCCCTTCTTTAAGATTTCTTTGGGAAAGAAGTCTAGTAGAAACACTGTTGGATTAAAGGGTATGCACAGTTTGATAACTTTTTGGGCATAGTTCCAAATTGCTCTCCACAATGGCTGGATGTATTCACAATTCCACCAACAATGAATCAGTGTCCCAGTTTTCCCACATTCCCTCCAATATTCCGCATTATCTTTCCCTGTCATTCTAATCAATCTGACACACGGGTAGTGGTATCTCAGAGTTGTCTTAATTTTATGCTCTAATTTTAATGTGAGTTAATGAACATTTCGAAAAAGAAGTAATGATAGGAAATATCATTTAATAGGAAAAAAGGAGGAATAGTAGAAAGAGTCAAACCTTAAAAAAATATTTACTCAAGAGAGAAATTGACATTACATATCAGGCATATCAACATTGTTTTAGATGCATGTATATGTATATGTATGTAAAATGTGTGTATTTATTTATGTAGATGTATGCCTATAAATATATCCATGCTTAGCTGCCTGCTTGGAAGAGATGGGCAGGAGAGTTATCAATGGTTTTTTGCTTTTTGGCTAGAACATCAATGTGCTAACCCAATAGAATTTGTCCTTGACCCATTGCATTTAAAGTTGTTTTTCTCAAAAACTTGAATAGAATCAAAGATACTTTTTTTTATTTCTAACTATTTACCACAATAAATAAACCTAACGTATTTATTTCTCTGATTTTTCCATTTAGAGGAAGAGTCACTCTGGAATTAGAGGAATTGAGTTCAAATTTCATTTCTAATATTTAGCACTTATATGACTTTTGGTAAGTTGCATGATCCTCTGGGTTTCAGTTTTCTCCTCTATAAGATGATCCCATCGTATTGTGTGGTGATCATTAGACAAGATGATGTTTTATTTTCCTTCTATTCTAGGGCTATGATCCTATTGATATTTGATGCTCTAAAGCTTGCTCCTTTACCTATTTCTGGGATATATAGGAACACCTAATATTGGTAATATAAATGCTATTTCTTTTGTCCTTTGACACTCACTCTGCTGGTATGGCACATCTTCTCTTGCTGTACCTGAAATGCTTCTATCCTCAAAATTATTACTGGGATGCGGAAATGAGTTATATTTCAGAACTGTTTTCTATATTGCCAGGACTGGATATTATGGTAGGATTTCACAAATGTGCATGTTTTTACTACCAAGGTACCCCTCCAAAATAATGATTATGGAGTGTAATTACAATTCCAGGATCTGACTTGAAATCCCACATTCTAGGTATATTTCCACACAAACTATGTTTCTTGTTGCTCTAAAGTAATTCCCCCAAACAAAACAGTTTTTCTATAGCTAGTGAGAACTATTTGATACAAAGATAGCTAAGCTCTTGGTCTCAGAAAATAAGGTATGACAACCAAAATATTTGGAACACTCAAATTTTTTCAAGCTTGTGATAAGTAGTTTTTTTACCCTCTTTGACCCTTCTAATCTTGATTCCCAGAATGATATGTCCCGAACAAAGCAAAGATAAAGACATTTAATAATTTCTGATTAAGGACATTTAATGTTCTCTGATTAAGGACATTTCTGAAATATAATTCTCCAGACTTATACGTCTTGACCTCATAAAAATTCTAATATTAGAGACTTAACCACCTTCATGTCAGTGTTTTATAATACTAGACACTTAAAGAAGGCATAGCAAGTAGAAAGTCCAATTTATTCCATATTCCCAAGCACACTTTTCAACTTTCTTACTTTAGTAGCAAAATGAGATGTTTAATTAGAAACTATAGAGCATAGTAGCATGTCAGACTCTATAGACCCTCTAATGATTATTCTTGCTATTGTTTGTAGTCTTGGGAATACAAAATCAACTCTTGGATCAGTGCTAATATCAATTGGACTATATCTCTATCTACTGTAAATTGCCCTTTTTATTTATTTCACAGAATATAACATAAAATAGAATTTACATTGAGTTAAGATATCAGTACCGATATTTAGGACTGATAGTACAGTTAGATAATAAATGGAATACATAATTGAATAGAAAGCAATGAGCAAATAAAGTTGAGTGAAAATCGTGTCTTTATGTTTTTTAACTAATATTAAATTGAGTTCCAGTCCAAAATTACAAATTTTTCTTCAAATGACTCTCTAACAATGCTACAATTTTTTTTATTGCAAGAAATTTTGAAATTTCTCAACTCTGACTTAGAGAGAAACTCAATTTATATAAGTAAGCAGATTGTATAATATTTTCAAAGATGACAAATACAAGAAGAGGTAAGAGATACTTAAATGCTTTGATGAATACATGATCTCATTACTGTGGGAACTCCTACTAAGTATGCAGATTACTCATGTTTCTTTAGTCTGAATGACATATCCCTTAATGCTTTCCAGAGGATTTACTTAGTAAGATAAGGGTATATTTCTCCTTACAAGAAGGCCAATCAAGCAACCAATCTGATCCATGGTCACTTTATTCCAGAGACCATGACATTTCATCATTATCAGATATGTGGCTTTTTTGAGAGAATATTGACATTTAAATGACCTTTGTTTCAGGAAGAAGGTTTTGGTTATTAAACGCCTTATATAACCAACCTTAAAAAATATCATCTAGGGTTCTCTCCTGCTTCTGTTGAATTCTTGGCCAAGTTGACTGGCTACACATAGTGTTTGTCCCAATATATGTGCTGGTGACCAACTGTATGGGCTTTTCATAAAATTACATGGCAGAAATTGTTCAATAGAAGCTTTATCAATGTGGGTATTTATATTCATTTGAATATTTAAATTTAATTCTTTTTGGAATATTATGGATATCTTGAGGAAGATTCACAAGTTTTTCCAGCATGTTGTAATCAAAATTATATCATCTATAAATAGAAAAATCTGAAAAAAAACCTCATTATTTACATCAAATACTTCTCTGATTTGGATTCTATTTGGGACATTCTCTGTGATAGAGGTAAATACACCTGGGTGCCTTATGATGGCTTCCTCTTTTATCTATCCCTCTTGTTATTATTCATCTGATGTTCATCAAAGCTATCACTGTTACACTTTTCAAGAATTCTTATGGACTACCCTTTGATCCAGCAGTGATACTACTGGGATTATATCCCAAAGAGATTATAAAGAAGGGAAAGGGACCTGTATGTGCACGAATGTTTGTGGCAACCCTTTTTGTAATGGCTAGAAACTGGAAACTGAATGGATGTCCATCAGTTGGAGAATGGCTGAATAAATTGTGGTATATGAATATTATGGAATATTACTGTTCTGTAAGAAATGACCAACAGGATGATCTCAGAAAGGCCTGGAGAGACTTACACGAACTGATGCTGAGTGAAATGAACAGGACCAGGAGATCATTATATACTTCAACAACAATACTATATGATGACCAGTTCTGATGGACCAGGCCATCCTCAGCAACGAGATCAACCAAATCATTTCCAATGGAGCAGTAATGAACTGAACCAGCTATGCCCAGAAAAAGAACTCTGGGAGATGACTAAAAACCAATTACATTGAATTCCCAATCCCTATATTTATGCCCACCTGCATTTTTGATTTCCTTCACAAGCTAATTGTACAATATTTCAGAGTCTGATTCTTTTTGTACAGCAAAATAACGGTTTGGTCATGTATACTTATTGCGTATCTAATTTATATTTTAATGTATTTAACATCTACTGGTCATCCTGCCATCTGGGGGAGGGGGTGGGGGGGTAAGAGGTGAAAAATTGGAACAAGAGGTTTGGCAATTGTTAATGCTGTAAAGTTACCCATGCATATATCTTGTAAATAAAAGGCTATTAAATAAAAAAAAAGGAAAAAAATTCTTATGTACAATTATGTGTATAGCACATATACATACACATATATATACCTATGTATGTACATATGACACATTTTTTGCAAGAGAACCCAGAGGACACATTGTGCTTTGCTGAATCAAATGCAATTTAACTAACAAATGATCATGTGAAATTTGTGTTATCCTTTGTATCACTGAAAAGATGAATTTTACTCTAAATGATGGTCTGTATAAAGAGTGATATAGGCTCATGGTTTAGACATAAAGGGTGATACTATAAGCAAATTAGGAAGACAAGCTGATAGTCTAGCTCTTAGATTTATGGAGAAGGAGGGGCTTTATGGCCAAAGAACTAATGCACATTATGAAATGAAAAAATGATAATTCTGATTATATTAAATTAAGAAGTTTTTGTAAAAACAAAACCAGTACAACCAAGATTACAAGGAAAGCAGAAAATTAGGAAAAAAATTACATCCAACAATTCCAATAAAGACCTCATTTCTGAAATATATAGCAAATTGATTCAAATTTGTAGGAATACAAGCCATTCTCCAATTGATTGTTAAAGGATATGAACAGATAATTTTCAGACCCTGAAATTAAGGCCATTTTTAGTCATATGATAAAAATGTTCTAAATCACTATTGATGAGAGAAATGCAAATTAACACTAGTCTGCAATACCACTTCACACATCTTAGATTGGCTAAGATGAAAGGAAAAGACAATGATAAATTTTGTAGAGGATATGGGAAAATTGAGACACTAATACTTTGCTGATAGAACTGTGAATGGATCCAAGTATTCTGGAGAGCAATTTGTAACTATGCCCAAAGGGTTGTTTAACTGCTGATACTATTTGATTTAACAGTGTCTGTACTGGATCTGTATGCCAAAGAGATCATTAAAAAGAAAACATATATAAAAATGTTTATGGCAGCCCTTTTTGTTGTGGCAAGGAATTGGAAAGGGAGTGCATGTTCATCACTTGGGGAATGGTTGAATATGGAATATTTTTTTAATGTAATGAAATATTATTGTTCTATAAGAAAAGATTAGCAGGTTGATTTCAGAAATGCTTGCAGAGACTTATATGAACTGATGTTAAATGAAGTGAGTAGCGCCAAGAGAACATTATACATAGCAACAAGAGTATGAGATAATCAATTTGATGTACTTGGCTCTTTCAATAATGAAGTGATTCAGGACATTCCAATAATCTTGTGATGGCGAGTGCCATCTACAATCAGAGAGAGGATTAAGGGATCGTAATAAAATATTTTAATCTTTGTTGTTTGTTTGTTTTTCTCATATTTTCACTTTTGATCTGATTTTTCTTGTGGAGCATGATAAATGTGAAAATACATGTAGAAGAATTGTACATGTTTAACCTACATTGTATTACTTGCTGTCTAGGGGACAGAAAAGTAGGGGGAGTAGGGAGAAAAATTTGGAAGACACCCTTGTTGAGTATATAAAAGGAGTAAATGTCTTGTAGTCTATTTAGATTGCTTACACCAATGGGCCATGAATATTTCAATCAAGAAAATAATTTGGAGGTTTGCACCCTGGTGAGCACTGAAGGACATTACATGCAAAGAAGGCATTAATTTTACTGATTGCCAGTGTGTGAACCATATCAACATCAATCTAAAAAAAAAAAAAAAGACTAAATATGAAAGATATGGTATGACTTGTATAAACAAGTTATTGAGATAGAAAAATGTAAAATATATAAAAAGGTGAAAATTGAAAACTATGTTTTTATGTATTTTGAAAAATAAAAAGTTATTAATTTTTAAAAAGAAAAAAGATACTAGTTTGTATTTTCCTAAGTACTGATGTAGGCCTTTTGCTGCTTTGTTTTATTTATTGTCATTTTTCCTTATTCATGTGGTTCACTGGGAATTATAGTGTTAAAGCACAAATGGTTCTACATGATGGTGGTAATTTCATTTTTATTGATGTAAAAAAGTATGTTATAAAAATATTACCAGATATTTTTCCTATTTTTGTCTTTTTGCTGTACTGCCAGTATTAAATTATATTGCATATATGTGCTTGAAATGAACTTCTACTGGTTTTAAAAAATATCTTTTCCTTTCCAATATTCATTTTTTGAGATATTACATATAATGTTCAACTATCATATGTTGTAAAATATTACAAATTGACTCATTATTGTTTTTGTTTACTATATCTCTTCATTTATCAAAGAAAACAATTATTGCAGCCAATGATGGGTGCAGGTCTTGTGTACTGCTCCTTGCCATAAATGATTAGCTATTAGCCACCTTTCTCAGAAAGCGTGTTAGTCTCTGTTAATTCCTGTTTTTTTAAAATATATTTTACATTTTTTCTATTTCAATAACTTGTTTACATAGGTAATACTATGTCTTTCAAATTTAGTTATTCTTTTAGATTGATGTTGATGTTCACACATTGGTAATCAGTATAATAAATGTCTTCTTTGCATGTTATATCCTTCAGTGCTCACCAGTTTCAGACTTCCAAATTTTATTTTGTATGAAGTATTCATTACCCATTGATGTAAGCTATCTGAATAGACTACAAGACATTGATTTCTTTCATGTACTCACTCTTATTAATCTCCTGGCTTACTTTTTAAAACACATTTTAATTATTTCTTCTTTATGCCCACATTTTCATGAGAGTTACTGAGTTTATTTAACTTAAAGGGTCATATCAAAATTTTTAGAAGATATATTTCTTTTTTTATGAATATTATAGTACAAGGTGGGTAAACACTTATTTCCAATACTAATTCTGTCTCTCCAAAGAAAACCTATGAAGCATTATTCAGTTTAGTTAATGTGTTATTTTTGTTGTTTTCTGCTTTAATTTACTTTCAGAATGGGAAGAATACTGATTCATATCAATAGGAGCATTTTACTCTTTTGTCACCAGATGAGTATGGCATAGGTACCAAAGTTAAAACTTCAGCTTTTGTTCAGTCATGGCAAACTCTTCTTGATTCCACTTGAGGTTTTCTTAGCAAAGATGCTGAAATATCTTACCATTTCCTTTTCCAAGTCATTTTACAGTTGAAGAAACTGAGGCAAACAAAATTAAGTAGTTTGCTGAGGGTTACATAGTTGGTATCAGATTTCAACTCAGGTCTTTGTGACTCTACAACCTGCACTCCATCCATTATGCCAGCTAGCTACCTACTCTGTAACAATCAATAATCTTTCTCCTTCCTTTTTTATTACCTTGCCATTGTTACTCATAGAACAGAAAATACAACAGGACTACACTCTGTTTTGCATTATTCTTTTCTTTATTTCACATTTTGTCATAGCTAAAAAATTCAAATGGACCCATCACTACTGATTTTCTTCATATCTATACTAGACATGTTCTATTTGAAAGATAACACTTAAAGTCTTTCTACCACAGGGAAAATTTTCAGAAATTATGTGCAACTTGCAAATTCTTTGAGAATCCAGAGTCATACAGTTTAATTGAGAAAATGGATCATTTAATAAATGCTTATACATGTAGTTTATGAATAAAAGAAACACAACACTAATGATCTATGAATCTATGAAATATAAAAAAAGACCTGGAAACAGTGTCTATATATACATCAACACAAACAGGAGTTTTAGAAGATGAGAAGTTATTGGCAAGCTAAATGAATAAGGGGAAATACGAAAATGACAAATGTATCTCTCTTACTAGATTATAAAATTTGTGAAGATAGAAATAGTGTTTTCTTCATTGTTGTCTTATCTATAGTCCTTAGAATAGTATCTTATACTTTGTAGATACTCAATAAATGGTTTTTCAATGAATCCATAACAATTTATTAAATTTCAAGAAATCAATTTTCATGCCAATGCATCCTCTGACACATATTGTAACTAAATGAGTCTATATTTCTGAACTCCAACCTAGCCAGTATCAGTGTTATGTGGTTTTGTCTTCCCCAGGCAGTCAGCAAAAGCTTCAAAGGTGCCCTTTAAAGATGGATTCAATGATTTCGGAGTGGAGATTGGATGTGCATAAACATTTGAAATAGCTATTTTCATATTCAGAATAGACAAAGAAGACAACTTCAAAAGGGAAAGTTTAAATAAAGTAGTTCTGGTTATGTTGAATAATAAATTCAAACAGTGCATCCTACACAAGGGTATTTGAAGAGATTATTAGATAGGACAAATGAGGAAAGGATGGATGAAAGTGAAAATAAGAAAAGAGCATTGATCCAAAAGTGATATTTGAAGCTTATGTGATGTAAATAATAACACTTCTATTCTACAAATCTTGCAGTAGAGAGATGTAGTGTCTAATTCATTTTCTTGTCGATGTTGTCTTCAAATTCACCCAGGAATACTATCAGTAATTACAAGGAGAAAGCATTGCTTTCATGGCAAAAATCTAGCCTAGCAAAAAAACCTTTGTCACAATCCATTCTGATTCATCCTGATGAAGAGCCCTTGCCAGGAGCCTTTTTTTATTTTTTTTTTTGAATTGTGAATCAGTGCTTTCTTCTTATATGTGTTAGATGATACAAGACTCCTTATTTAATTTTAATTCAACACCATTGCCTAAGGAGTTAGCATTAGGTCAAATCCTGTTACATTATTGTTCCCTTTCCTGATATCATGTATGCTGTTTTTAAAAAGCTAATGCTAAATCTTTCGATGCAGTAACACTGGTACTAATCTATCAATTTCATTTTTATCTGAGATTCTAAATCAAATTCTAAATCTACCTAAATAAAATAATCTAGCTAAAATTGAAGCTATTTATAAAAGCTGTACTTTTTACTTCTTAGTGTCAAAATGAAAAAGAAAATTTGCTATCCACTACAAATTCTTCTTGATGTAATACAGCAGATCAGTAGTTCTCCCTGTCTATTTCAAAGTTATCTCCCCTCTTCTCATATGACAAAACCAGTAGAAAAGATAGGAGGGTATTTTAGTAGATCATTGCAAAATACTAATGCCATCACACATCACTAGTTATAATCAAACATAAAAAGGAGAGGAGGTTTTCATGATTAAGCCCACTAAAGATTTATGGGACAAAGAAAAATATAAATAAGTGAGTAGTGAAAAGGAATATCTGGATAAGGCTTGGATATCCTTAAATGGTTCTCTAAATACTCTAGTGTGGATTTAGTTCTTGTTTCCAGATGCAACCTGTTCTATATCTTGGTGAATTCTGAATAATTTCAGTCACTTCATTCTTATGTTAGTATATGATCCTTATGCTTCTAAATTTTTATCAAAATCTCAGAGGGACTTCAAAGGCTATCAAGTCTATCTCCCTTATTTTACACGTGAAAAACAAATAAACAAGCAGAAGGCCATTCACATTAAACAACTGCCCCATGGTTATATGGCTTTTAAGCATCAGAGGCAATTTTTAAATTCAGTCCTAAGCCTGAAAAATCAGCCTTATCTTATCTATGCCTCCCTTTCCTTCCATCTTTATCCCATTCCTATTAATCTACATATCTTCCATTGTTTTAAATCCACACACACACACACGCACACATATACATATATATATGTAGCTGCTGATATATATATATATATATATATATATATATATGTATAAAGTCAGTAGTTACAATATAAGACTGTAGCTATTGGAATTATAATTATATTAACATATATAATACAATATTATGTGATGTAATATAATTTAATCATAGTATAATATATTACATTATAATATGCATGTTATGTATATTATATAAATATAATGTGAATACAAATAAACATAATTAAATATATTAAATATATATTATATATTTTACATATATAAGTAACTTTATATTATAATATACTACATATTATAATTATATTACATTATATCATATCATATTATATTATATATCTTCATGTAATTACGATTCCAGGACCATGGTCTTATATTGTAGTTACTGATAATTTCATCCTACACAAGGGTATTTGAAAATTTTAATTGTAGCTCCACCATATTTGGATTGTTTGTTTGTTTCTTATAAAAATTTCTCTTTGATCTGGGGATCGCAAAATTTAACAATAATGTTCCTATGTGTTTTCCTTATAACATCTCTTTGAAGTAGTTATTGGTGTTTTGTTTTGTTTTTTTTTTAAGAAAAAAACTACAGAATCAGATTGATTTACAAGTGAATTCTACCAAACATTTAAAGAACAATTAATATCAATACTATGTAAATTATTTGGAAAAATCAGAAAAGAAGGAGTATTGCCAAATTCCTTCTATGACACAAATATGGCACTGATATCTAAACCAGGAAGGACCAAAAAAGGGAAAGAAAATTACAAACCAATTTCCCTAATGAACATTGATGCAAAACTTTTAAATAAAATATTAGCAAAGAGATTACAGCAATTTATCAGCAGGAAGGTACACTATGGCCAATTGGGATTTATAGCAGGAATGTGGGACTGGTTTAATATCAGGAAAAGTGTTATCATATTAGACTATATTAATAAGAAAATCTACAGAAATCATATGATAATCTCAATAGATGCAGGAAATGATTTTTAACAAAAATACTGTAGCCATGCCTATTAAAAACACTTTAAAACATAGGCATAAAAGGAGCTTTCCTGAAAGTATTAAACAGTATCTATCAAAAAACCTACAGCAAGGATTATTTGTAATTGAGAGAAACTGGATGCATTCCAAGTAAGATCATGGGTGAACAAGAATGTCCATTATCACCACTATTATTCGACATTGTACTAGAAAATTTGGCTTTAGCAATAAGGAAAGAAAAAAAATTTTAAAAATTAGAATAGGCAATGGGAAAATAAACCTATCACTTTTTGCAGATAATATGATGATATAGTTAGAAAATCCTAGAAAATCATTCAAAAATTTACAGGAAACGCCTTTAGCAGAGTTGCAGGATATAAAATAAGCTCAAACAAATCATCAGCATTTCTATATATTATTGACAAAACCCACAAGAGCTTTGAGCTAGAGATAGAAAGAGAAATTATATTTAAAATTACTATAAAATTAAAATACTTGGGGTTCTAAATGCCAAGACTGTTGGAATCTTTACAAACTGTCAAGTCATTAGAGTTGATAGAGACAATAATTATCTAATTTAGCATGGTTCAGTATGATTGATCTGATCTTACAAGGAGGTGTTATGGGCCAGAAGAAACAAGGTACTAAGTGGAACTGAGAAACAATACTTGTGTTCACACCTTTACTCATTGGAGTTCACAAGTATGGGAAAGTCACAAAGTTAACTTTGTAACTTTGTGAATTCATACCTCCTTTGAAGCTCCTAGGGCCAGAGAGCACTCTGGGAAGAAACCCATAATCCCACTCTCGTATCCCACAATCCCACTCTTGGAGAAGGAGCATAAATAGAGTTTCAGAGAGCCAGTCAAGTGAGTTACTTCAGGAACATTGCCAGGGGTCAGAGAGGAGCACTCTGGGAGATTGAGAGCCAGAAGCTCTCTTTCGGAGGCAAGACTGATTCATTTCCAACTTTCACCTTGGTTCTGGCTGGAGGCTGAAGAAAACAGAGGCAGAAGCAAAGGACAAAGCTGCAAGAAGAGCTCTTAGAACCAAGGAGAGAGAGAGACCGCTAAGAAAGCTAACCAGGCTATATTGAAGGGCACAATAAAAGATTTGAACCTTTTAGCACCTGGCTGCAATTGGGTGATTATTACTTTTAACTGAAACTAAGGCTGCCTCCAGAAAACCTCCCCAAGAAACCTACTCCCAGAGAGAACCATTATATTTTAAAGAAGAAAAACACCACAAAGACAAACCCAAGAACTATATGAACATAATCTAAACAGTTGGACAAATAAAAATTGTTTATCGCTAGGCCAACCTAATAAAATGATAATTCTGCCTAAATTGGTCTACTTGTTCAGGACCATATAAATCAAACTGTCAAAACATTATTTTATAAAACTAGAAAAATAATAACAAAATGAATCTGGAAGAAGAAAAAGGTCAAGAATATCAAGGGAATTAATTTAAAAAAGGCAAATGATGGAGGCTTAGCAGTAGCAAATCTAAAACTATATTATAAAAGAGCAGTCATTATGACAATTTGGTATTGGCTAAGTAATAGTACTGCATCAGTGGAATATGTAAGATGCACATGATATAATAATCAAGACCTATAACAATCTAGTATTTGATAAACACCCAAATCCCAACTTCTGGAATAAAAACTCACTATTTGACAAAAAAATTGATTGCTGGGAAAAATGAAAAATAATATGTCAGAAACATACATAGATCTACATCTTAAAATCCATACCAAAATAAGGTCAAAATTGATATATGATTTGGGCCTAAAGGATGATGTGATGAACAAATTAAGAAAATAAGGTATAATTTATCTATCAGATATTTGAAGAAGGGAGGAATTTATAATCAAAGAAGAACTAGAGAACATTATGAAAGGCAAAATGGACAACTTTGATTACATTGAATTAAGAAGTTTTGCACAAATAAAACCAATAGAAATAAGATTAAAAGGAAAGTACATAGCTGGGAAAAACCTTAACAGCCAGTATTTCTGATAAAAGTCTCTTTTCTGAAATATACTTAAAAAACTGTTTTAAATTTATAAAAATTGATAAATGGTTAAAGGACACGTTCAAACAGACAATTTTCAGATGACAAAATTAAAGCCAGTTATAGTTATATGAAAAAATGTTCTAAAATCACTATTGATGAGAAAAATGCAAAGTAATGCAACTCTGAGATACCACCTCACACCTTTCAGATTGGCTAAGATGATAGGAAAAATAATGATAAATGTTGGAGGGGATGTGGGAAAACTGGGACATTATTACATTGTTGGTGCAGTTGGGAAATGATACAACCATTTTGGAGAGCAATCTGGAACTATACCCTAAAGAGTATATAACTATGCATACCCTTTCATCCAGAAGTACCATTATTGGGTCTATATCCCAAGGAAATCCACAAAGGAGTGGGGAAAGACCAACATGTGCAAAAATGTATGTAGCAGCTATTTTTGTGGTAGCAAAGAACTGGAAAAAAATTGATGCCTATCAAATGGAGAATGACTGAACGAGCTGTGGTACATGAAGTTATGGAATATTATTGTTCTATAAAAAAGGATGACTAAGCTGATTATAGAAAGCCCTGGAAAGATTTACATGAACTGAAGCTGAGGGAAACAAGCAGAACCAAGAATACAATAGACACAGTAACTGCAAGAATGGGTGATGTGAAAGACTGGGTTCTTCTCTGGTTCAGTGATCCAAACCAATCCCAATATTATTTACATTTTTCTCATTAATTCCCTTGATGTTCTTTATCCTCTCATATAGATTTTTAAATATTTTTCATAGACTTATAAAATATTTTTTAGTAATTTGATTAGTATGGTACTGGATAAGTAAATAAATTTAGGTAGAATTGTGATTTTTATTATATTAGCTCATATGAAACATGAGCAATAGATATTTTTCTCATTAATTAAATAGAATTTGTTTGTCTGATAAGTGTTTTGTGATTATGTTCATAAACTTCCAGGTTTTGTCTGGGTAAGTAGAGTCCCAAATATTTTATATTATCCACAGTTACTTTAAACATATTTTCTCTTTATATGTCTTATGGCTGGGCTATCTTAGGAATATAAAGAAATGCCAGTGGTTTACATAAATTAATTTTATATCCTGTAACTTTGCTAAAGTTATTAATTGTTTCAATTCAATTTCAGTTGATTCTCTTTTTTAATTTAATAGCCTTTTATTTACAGGTTATATGCATGGGTAACTTTACAGCATTGCCAATTCTCAAACCTCTTGTTCCAATTTTTCACCTCTTAGACCCCACCCCCTCCCCCAGATGGCAGGATGACCATTAGATGTTAAATATATTAAAATATAAATTAGATACACAATAAGTATACATGACCAAACGGTTATTTTGCTGTACAAAAAGAATCATACTCTGAAATATTGTACAATTAGCTTGTGAAGGAAATCGAAAATGCAGGTGGGCATAAATATAGGGACTGGGAGTTCAATGTAATGGTTTTTAGTCATCACCAACAGTTCTTTCTCTGGGCATAGCTGGTTCAGTTCATTACTGCTCCATTAGAAATGATTTGGTTGATCTCCTTGCTGAGGATGGCCAGGTCCATCAGAACTGGTCATCATATAGTATTGTTGTTGAAGTATATAATGATCTCCTGGTCCCGCTCATTTCACTCAGCATAAGTTCATGTAAGTCTCTCCAGGCCTTTCTGAAATCATCCTGTTGGTCATTTCTTACAGAACAATAATATTCCATAATATTCATATACCACAATTTATTCAGCCATTCTCTAACTGATGGGCATCCAGTCAGTTTCCAGTTTCTAGCCACTACAAAGAGGGCTGCCACAAACATTGGTGCACATACAGGTCCCTTTCCCTTCTTTATAATCTCTTTGGGATATAAGCCCAGTACTAACACTGCTGGATCAAAGGGTATGCACAGTTTGATAACTTTGTGAGCATAGTTCCAAACTACTCTCCAGAATGGTTGGATTCGTTCACAACTCCACCAACAATGCATCAATGTCCCAGTTTTCCCACATCCCCTCCAACAATCATCATTATTTTTTCCTGTCATCTTAGCCAATCTGACAGGTGTGTAGTGGTATCTTAGAGTTGTCTTAATTTGCATTTCTCTGATTAATAATGACTTGGAGTGTCTTTTCATATGATTAGAAATAGTTTCAATTTCTTCATCTGAGAATTGTCTGTTCATATCCTTTGACCATTTTTCAATCGGAGAATGGCTTGATTTTTTATAAATTAGAGTCAATTCTCTATATATTTTGGAAATGAGGCCTTTATCAGAACCTTTGACTGTAAAAATATTTTCCCAGTTTATTGCTTCCCTTCTAATCTTGTCTGCATTAGTTTTGTTTGTACAAAAACTTTTCAGTTTGGTATAGTCGAAATTTTCTATTTTGTGATCAGTAATGATCTCTAGTTCTTTGCTCATAAAGTCCTTCCCCTTCCACAGGTCTGAGAGGTAAACTATCCTATGTTCCTCTAATTTATTAATAAATTCATTCTTTATGCCTAGGTCATGAACCCATTTTGACCTTATTTGGTGTACAGTGTTAAGTGTGGATCAGTGCCTAGTTTCTGCCATATTATTTTCCAATTTTCCCAGCAATTTTTGTCAAAACTAAGTTCTTATCCCAAAAGCTGGGGTCTTATTATGCGCAAACCCATCAGCATGGGAGGTATTACACAAGCACATAGCAATAACGCAGAAGCTATTAGGGATGACTCTCCACACAATCAGTGCAGGCTCAATGTGGTGTAACAAACATGAATTGTACATGCAAGTAGCGGAATAGTAAACAATATAAATCAACATGATGTTGGAAAAGATCACCAAAAGTCCTAGAAGGCGGGTATGCAAACAACAGTCACACATACACCTTCTTCAGCAGCCAAGAGATAGTCCAAAGCCAATCTGTTGTCCATTGCTTCACATGTCAGGGAATCCAATGATCCCCCTGAGTTTTTGAAGTTCTGCAAAAATCTTTTTATGTGTTAGGGAATCCAATGATACCAGCAGATTTTGAAGTCCTGTAACAGTCTTATCATTTCTCAGAGAATCCAAAGATTCCTGAGAGTTTTCAAATCCTATATCTCAAAAAATCCAATGATTCCTGTTTTTATTGCTTGTGGCACACCCATAATGGCAAATGCTTGTGTGAGGAATTCAGTGACCACTCGGGCGGTCTCTTTTGCTGCTGGTATTGCAAAAGTGGATCCCGAAAAGGTGTCTACCACGATGTGGATGAAATTTAGACGATCAAAAGATTTATAATGGGTCACATCCATTTGCCAGATTTCATTGGGTCTCAAACCATGAGGGTTCTTCCCTGGAGGCAGTGTAGGAGTGTGGAAAGGAAGGCAAGCTGTACAGGCTTTTACTATGCTCCTAGCTTCCTCTCTTGTTATTCCAAAATTGTAAACGTAAAGCTCGAGCAGCCTGATGATATTTAGAATGAGATGCCTGGGCTTTTGGAATAAAGGAGTTTTGACCAACATAGTTAGAAGACTATTTGCCTTGGAATTGCCATCAAAAATGGGACCTGGAAGTCCACTATGAGAGTGGACATGCAATATATAGATCTTACCTGGATGCTTTCTCACTTGCTCTTGAAGTTTCTTAAAGAGCTGATATATGTATTAGAGGCTGCAAATTTTATTTGGACTGTGGCAATTCTTTGTACCACAACTACTGAATAGGCCGAATCAGATATTATATTTATGTCTCCTGGATAATAAGTAAGAGCTAGAATGATCGCGTACAATTCATTCTGCTGAGTGGACTGAAAAGGAGTTCTGACTACTCTCGTTATAGTTAGATCATGAGAGTACACAGCACAAATATTATGTTTGGATGCATCTGTGAAGATAGTTGGTCCTTTAAGAGGAACTTTAGAAACTTTTTCTTCCAGAATCCATCGCCAATTATGTAATAGTCTGGTTATCTTTAATGGAGACCTATGTATAAAATTTGGAGCCATGGCTAATAAAATTTGCCACTCTGGGATGATCTCACAACACACATTAATTTGTGTATTGGTATAAAAGGTATATATCTTGTCAGGTATTGACCCAGATAATTGCACTGCTCACTTAGTGGCCTTTAATAAAATTCTAGCCACAAACACTCGGTAGGGAGTAAGGCTTTGTTCTGGTTGTGCCTGGAGGTTCACCCACTCTATCACACTGTCTCCTTGATGGAGGACTGCTGTAGGTGCCTCTTGTGTGGCAAAAACTGATATTTCCAAGGGTTTTTGAGTGATTCTTTCAACCACATTGGATAAAACCAGTTCAACTTCTCTCAAAGCCTCTTGAGCTTCTTTTGTAAGCTGGCGTGGTGAATTTAAAGCACTGTCTCCCCTTAAAATGTCATATAACGGTTGTAACTGATAGTCAAACCTAACACTGGTCACATCCATTGGATATCTCCTATCAATTTCTGAAAATCATTTAATGTGTTTAGCTTCTCTGTTCTTAAGGACAGTTTTTGAATTGTAAGCACCTTAGGGTATACTTCATATCCTAAATATTGAAAAGGAGCATGTCTTTGAATTTTTTCTGGTGCTATGTATAATTTGTAATTTCTTAGTGTTTCTATGGTCTTTTGTAGACATGCTTCTAACATTTGTTTTTCAGGTGCACATCTCAATATATCATCCATATAATGTAATAGCATAACTTTTGGGAATGCTTTTCTTACTGGCGCAAAGAGCAGCAGCAACATACATTTGACACATAGTAGGGCTGTTTTTCATTTCCTGTGGCAAAACTATGGGGCCCATTCATATCTTTTATAAGGCTCAGCTAAGTTAACGCTGGGCACTGAAAAGGCAAATCTTTTCATATCCTCCTTATCCAGAGGGATAGAATAGAAATAATCCTTAATATCTATAACCCAAAGAGGCCATTCTCTAGGCAACTGAGTAGGAGATGGAAGTCCAGGCTGAAGAGTTCCCATAGTTTCCATCTGTTCATTCACCTTTCTTAAATCTGTTAACATCTTCCATTTTTCCAGATTTCTTTTTTTTACAACAAACACTGGGGAATTCCAAGGACTTAGAGAAGGTTTTAAGTGTCCTTGGTCAAGCTGCTCCTGTACTATATGTAATAAGGCCGGAATTTTATCGTTACTTAAGGGCCACTGTTCTATCCACACTGGTGTATCAGTTTTCCATTGGATAGGAACAGGTGAAAATGTTGGCAGGCCTTCAACAGAAGCCCTGCTTAAAAAACCAAAGTACTCATTTTTAACCCTAATTTCTGTAAAACGTCTCTTCCCCACAGATTGATGGGGATTTTTTCAACTATAAAAGGAGTAAAAGCTCCTGTTTTGCTTCAAAAGTCCATCTCATAGGGGCAGCACAAACTTCAGCTGCTATTGATTGTCCTACGCCAGACATGTATGTGTCTGCTTTAATCTTTGGCCAGTGACTGGGCCAATTGGCACCACTAATGACTGTCCGATCTGCAACAGTGTCTACCAGTCCTTCCAATGGAAGGCCATATATATAGATTATGAGCATAGGTCGGTCAGGACAGCAGTTTACAGCTGCTGTCCAGTATATTGCTGGATTTTGTGATATCAGAATCTGGGTGACTATCACCAGGCTGCTTATTAGGATTCTGTATAAGTAAACCTGATGCTACTACTTCTCCTGGGTGATAAGTCACACATTGTCTGCCTGTATTGGTGACTGGGATATTATGTACACATTCCCCAGTTTCCCACATCAGTGTGTGGATGGACACTGTTTTGTACATACTCTCAGGAGGTAAAATGGTCAAGCCTACTATGCTTGGAGGCAAGGGATCCATAGGCTGGAGAGGAACAGATTTCACCTCTCCGGGGTTATCTCAGTTGTCTCAGCTGCATACTCTCCCTAATTGTAATCCCTTTCTCCCATCAGGTTGCTTCCTGGCTGGTTGATTGTGTAATCCCTTTCTCCCATCATATGGCTTCCCGGATGATTGATCCTATTGGGGTATTGGACATCTAGGCACTCTTTGGGTGCACCATTGGCTGCCATCATGCCCCAGGTGTTTTTTGCCTGGGGCCCTGGGGCTGGGCCCCTCATCCCGTTTCCCTGAACCTGTCTACATTCTGAGGCCCAATGGAAGCCCCTGTTGCATTTTGGACATGGGGTGCTGGGTCTTGTTCTCCCACTCTGTTTTCTCACTCTGCCTCTATACCAACATTGAGCTTTCAGATGCCCTACTTTACCACACTGAAAGCATTGATGTCTCTCTAGAAGTCCCTTGCCAGAAGGGACCCTGTCTACCCATGTTGGGATCTTGGGAAGTCTGCATCATAATCTGGCTATAAAAGGCATTTGTGTCCACTGTGGCACTGTGTCTTATGAACTCCTTTAAAGGAGTATCCTTGCATAGTCCTAGTATAATTCTTCTGCACACCTCATTAGCATTTTCCTTACCAAGTTGCCTTATTAAAACATCTGTTGATGAATTTTCCCCATTAGTTCTTGTGATAGCAGTCTGCAAACATCCCACAAAGTCAGCAAAGGGTTCATCTGGCCCTTGTGTTATTTTTGTGAAGGCCTCATCTTTGTCATTTTTATTGTGAATTGAAGTCCATGCTTTGATAGCATTAGCAGCAATTTGCTCATATACTGTTATGGAATAATTAATCTGTGCTGTGACATCTGCATAGGTGATCACAGCATGAACAGCATTTTGACTATTTTGTTGGGCTTGTATCCTACAGAGCTCACTATATTCAGAAAGCCACATGTAATTTTGTCCAGGTTCTAGGCATACCCTTGCTATAGATTTCCAGTCATTAGGAGTCAAGATTTCAAAAGCCAAATTCTGTCATAGCATCTTAATATAAGCTGATGTAGCCCCATAAAGAGTGCAAGCCTTTTCCAGGTCTTTGAGGATTTCTATATTAAAAGGAGCGTATCTTCGACTTTCTTGACCTGAGGAATTAAACTGGGAAATTACAGGAAAGATATGGGGCTGTAGCTCCCTCACATCTACACCCTTTTCTTTGGCCTTCATTAAGCTCTGTTGCAATCTACTCATAGGAATAGTTGGATGCTGAGGGGGAGGTGCTGCTGCTGTCAATGCTCCCCCCCCTCTCCCGTCCCCCTCCATCCCGGAGGGTGGAGTTGATGGAGGAGAGTCAAGCACTTGCTCCTGAGGTGAGGCTGAAGCTGCCTCCTGAGGTGGAAAGTCACCACACCCTTGCTCACTTAAGTCTCCATCCCCTGTGGGGATATGGTCATTAATCTCTTCATTGTCTTCCTTCTTAATATCAGGCTTCCCTATTTGGCTAATCCAAACAGGAGCAGCAGCAGCAGCTTTTTTCTTTCTTCTAGGGATAGGGTTTCTAAGTGCTAACTGAATTATATTGTATAAATAGAATGCCTCAATGGAAATTGAATGAAGACCATTTTCACTATAATATGTGGACCACTGTTGTCCAACCAGGGACCAGTTATCTCGAGAGATCTGCTCCTCCTCTATGAACCAAGGGGAGATGCAGTTTAATGTACACACAAGTCTAGCTACCTGTTCCCTGGTTATAAGTAGCCCTTGTCCTTCTATCAGCTTAAGCATGCTTTCTATAGCACCACTCTTGGGTGGGGTTGAAGGGGTTGGGGGCGGGGATGGAGAGTCTTTAGCTAGCATTTGTCCCATTTCAGCCAAAAAAAAAAAAGATTACTGGTTTAGTTTTTAAGAAAATTAAGTTCCCTGTTTGTCTATTAACAATACTCACCCAAGTTCCTGGTCACCAGAGACTTTTTCAGTCCTTGGTTCCCACCGTTGGGCACCAAATGTGAATACCACGTATTTTTAAAATCAGCCGGAGTCAGGAATTCAGGTTAGGGGAAAATCGTCAATCTTTATTCTCAGTGAAGAAAGACTGGAGGTGGAAGAGAATGGGCAATAGCAATGTGTGTAGCTGAGTCAAGAATCTAGCTAGACCAGCAGCCACACGACCAGTAGCTACAAGCATGAAACCCAGGCTCAATCTCTCCCAGCTTCTCTTCCTGTCTCTCTCTGCCTCCACTCACCAAAATCGCCATTTCCTATACAACACATCAGGACTTGCACAGAGAGTGGGCAGGGGTCATTCTTTATCCAATCATGTATATTAATAGAGTATAATCCAGTTACTATTTAGCCTCACGTACTTGGGACCTCAGTGCATCAACTCAAACCTCAGCCCATTACAGTAAGGAAAGAAATAGCAACTTGTATATAGACTGGAATTTATTTATTTATTTATTTATTTATTTTAAAATAACTTTTTATTGACAGATCCCATGCTAGGGTAATTTTTTACAACATTATCTCTTGCACTCACTTCTGTTCTGATTTTTCCCCTCCCTCCATCCACCCCCTCCTGCAGATGGCAAGCAGTACTATATATGTTAAATAGTACTAATACTTAAATACTTAAATACTGTAACCAGTAGATCTTGGATACAATATATATGTGCAGAATAGAACAGTTCTCTTGTTGCTCAGGGAGAATTGGATTTTAGAAGGTATAAATAATTCGGGAAGAAGAACAAAAATGCAAGCAGTTTACATTCATTTCCTAGTGTTCTTTCTTTGGGTGTAGCTGCTTCTGTCCATCCTTGATCAATGGAAACTAAGTTAGATCTTCTCTTTGTCTAAGAAATCCACTTCCATCAGAATACATCCTCATACAGTATTGTTGTTGAGTTATATAATGATCTCCTGGTTCTGCTCATTTCATTCAGCATCAGTTCATGTAAGTCTTGCCAATCCTCTCTGTATTCATCCTGCTGGTCATTTCTTACAGAGCAATAATATTCCATAACATTCATATACCACAATTTACTCAACCATTCTCCAACTGATGGGCATCCATTCATTTTCCAGCTTCTAGCCACTACAAACAGGGCTGCCACAAACATTTTGGCACATACAGGTCTCTTTCCCTTCTTTAGTATCTCTTTGGGGCAGTAGAAACACTGCTGGATCAAAGGGTATGGACAGTTTGATAACTTTTTGAGCATAGTTCCAAATTGCTCTCCAGAATGGCTAGATGTGTTCACAATTCCACCAACAATGTATCAGTGTCCCTGTTTTCCTGCATCCCCTCCAACATTCTGTGTCATCTTTCCCTGTCATTCTAGCCAATTTGACAGGTGTGTAGTGGTATCTCAGTTGTCTTAATTTGCATTTCTCTGATCAATAGTGATTTGGAAAACTCTTTAATATGAGTGGTAATAGTTTCACTTTCATCATCTGAAAATTGTCTGTTCATATCCTTTGACCATTTATCAATTGGAGAATAGCTTGATTTCTTATAAATGAGTCAATTCTCTATATATTTTGGAAATGAGTCCTTCATCAGAACCTTTGACTGTAAAAATGTTTTCCCAGTTTATTGTTTCCCTTCTAATCTTGCCTGCATTAGTTTTGTTTGTACAAAAACTTTTCAATTTGATATAATCAACATTTTCTATTTTGTAGTCAATAGTGATCTCTAGTTCTTCTTTGGTCATAAATTCCTTCCTCTTCCACAGGTCTGAGAGGTAAACTATCCTATGTTCTTACAATTTATTTATAATCTCATTCTTTATGACTAGATCATGAACCCATTTTGACCTTATCCTGGTGTACAATGTTAAGTGTGGGTCAATGCCTAGTTTCTGCTATACTAATTTCCAATTTTCCCAGCAATTTTTGTCAAATAATGCATTCTTATCCCCAAAACTGGGGTCTTTGGGTTTGTCAAACACTAGATAATTAAAGTTATTGGCTGTTTTGTCCTTTGAACCTAACCTATTCCATTGATCAACTAGTCTATTTCTTAGCCAATACCAGATGGTTTTAGTAACCGCTGCCTTGTAATATAATTTTAGGTCTGGTACAACTAGGCCACCTTCATTTGATTTTTTTTCATTAATTCCCTTGAAATTCTTGACCTTTTGTTTTTCCATATGGACTTTGTTGTTATTTTTTCTAGGTTAGACTGGAATTTATCGAAGTTTCAAGATTGAGGTATCAAATGTAATTGATTGTAGCAAATTATATTAAAACAAGATTCTTTAGGAACCTATAAATTTTGAAGAAACCTAGCAGACCATCATCTTACACATTCATGGCTGTCTTACTTCCCTAAAAGGTACTCTCAAGGAATTATGATCTTTTAGGATAAAAATGCCTTTATACCATTGTTAAAGAAGGAGCTCACAAATTATTTTATCTGCCACCATAACACTTAAACTCTGCAATTAAAACTCAACATTCTATTTTGGTCCTAGTGACCTTGCATATTATCTTGGTTTTATGCCTACCTCTCTCTTTTTTTTTATATAGTATTTTATTTTCCAACAGTTACATATAAAAACATTTATTAAAATTTGTTTTTAAAATCTGAGTTCCAATTTCTATTCCTTCCTTCATATCCATACCCCTTTTATTGAAAATGCATGTGATTAAATATAGATAATCACTACTCATGTAAAACATTTCCATAATAGTCATGTAGTAAAATAAAAAATATATACCCCCAAAACAAATAAAATAAAAACAAACTCAATAAAAATAACGTTTTAAAAAATATATTTCTATGAGTATGGTTATCATTTTTCATCTTAAATCCTTCAGAGTTTTCTTGGATCTTTCCATTACTGAGAATAGTTATGTCATTCACAACTTATCATCTTACATTGTTGCTATTTTATTATTCACAGTACATTTACCTTTCCATGATCTCAAAAAAAAAAAAAAAACTTTTACACTTTTTTTTCCTTTAGAGCTCCTCTTCATCATTTTTTATAACACAATAATCTTTCATTGTAATTTACTTAACAGAATTTATCCAACCATCTTCCAATTGATGGCCATCACCTCAATGTCTAATTCTTTGCTATAATAAAAAGAACTGCTATAAATATTTTTTGTACTTACAGGTCATTTTCTTTTTCTTTCTTTTTTTTAATCTCTTTTGTGACACAGACTTAGTAATTATATTGCTAGATCAAAGGGTATATATGGATGGTTCTATAGCCTCTTGGGCATTTTTCCAAATTGCTCTACAGGATGGTAGAATCAATTCACAACTTCTTCCACAGTGCATTTATGTCTCCTTTTCCCCCATATCCTCTCTGACATTTGTTATTATCGTTTTATGTTCTATTAGTCAATTTAATGGTAAGAGGTAGTACTTCAGAATTGTTTTACATTTCTTCTATCAATAAATTAGATCTTATTTCTCATATGACTATAGATAGTTATGATTAATATGAAAAAGTTATCTTTTCATCATTTATCAATTGGGTAATGGCTCTTTTTTATAAATTTGAATCAATTCTCTATATGTTTGAAATGAAATCTTTATCAAAGAAACTTGCTTACTCTCACTAACTGCACCTCCAAACATATTTATTCTATTCTTTCCCACCTTTCAACCAGTCCCTCCTTTAAAGTGTTTTTGCTTAAGATTACCTCTTCCTTCAATCTGCTCTCCTTTCTTTCATCCACTCATCCCCTTCCCCTCCTACTATCATATAGGGTATGGTAGATTTCAATACCCAATTGAGGGCTTATGTTATTTTATTCTTTAGACTAATTGTGATGACAGTAAAATTCATTCACTTACCCTTATTTTAACTCTACCTTCCACTGCAAAAGCTTTTTATTGTGTCTTTTATGTGTGATAATTTATTCTGTTCTGACTCCCTTTCCTTTTCTCCTAGTATCTTCCTATCTTACTCCTTGATTTTATTTTTTAAAAATATTTAACTAATTTAACTAAATTCATATTTAACTAATACTTATGCCCTCTATCTATATCTATCTATTAATCTATTCATCTACCTATCTATCTATATTACTTCTTACTGCCCTGATAATAAGAAAGTTCTTATGAGATACAAATATTATCTGCCTATGTAGGAATGTAAATAGTTTAACATTATTAAATTCCTTATGATTTCCCCTTCCTGTTTGTCTTTTTCATGGGTATTTTTTTTTCTTTTACTACATGACTATTATGGAAATGTTTTGCATGAGTAATGATTATCTATATTTAATCACATGCATTTTCAATAAAGGGGATATGGATATGAAGCAAGGAATAGAAATTGGAAATCAGATTTTAAAAACAAATGTTAATAAATGTTTTTATATGTAACTGTGGAAAAATAAAATACTAGATAAAAAAAGAGAGAGGTAGGTGTAAACCAAGATAATATTCAAGGTCACTAGGACAAAGATAAAATGTTGAATTTCAATTGCTGAGTTTAGGTGTTATGGTGGCCAATAAAATAATTTGTGAGCTCCTTCAATTCTTTCATTTTTTAAATTTACTCTCTGGTTCTAGAATAGCAGAAGAGTTTTCCTAGACAATTTCTTTGAAATATAATATTTTAGCTCTTTTTCTGGCTTTTAGGTACTTCAATAATTTTAAAATTATCTCTTCTGGATCTATTTTTTTCCAGATTAGTAGATTTTGCAATGCAATATTTCAATTTTTTCTATTTTTGTATCCTTTTGATTTTGTTTTATTATTTCTTGATTTCTTATAAAGTCATTAGCTTCCATTTGCTCAATTCTACTTTTTAAGGAATTTTTTTTCTTTGTTCATCTTTCATGACTCCTGATTTAAAAAAAAATGAAACACAAGCATTTGCTAGTGTGAATGTTGAAAAATATGCAAATGTTTTAAAACTTAAAGTTTTAAAAAAGGGGAAAAAAAGAAAAGAAAAGATGCGTTCACTATTCTCCTTACATGTGCTCTGTTCTCTGACTGACAACAAGCACTCTTTTCTACTCTGAAACTATGAGAAGAGTCACTGCACCACTGTGACCACAAACATGTGCTACTCTGGTGTACTAGTGCCCCTCCTTGTCCTGAAACTTTCATCAGGGACAGCAAATGGTATCCAAGTATAGTCAAAGCAACAGAGTCCTGGCTCAGTTATATCAGAGACCCTTTGTAATCTCCTTGTGACTATCTGGGGCTTAGGATTCTGGGAGTCACTAATGCTGCTGCTGATTCAATGACTCCTGAGGCCTACTGCTGATTTGCTGGGGCTGTCCTGGGAAAGCCTTGCTGGACTTGATTTTCTCTCATTCAGGTATGCTAGACCTTTCCTGCCAACCTTTTAAGCTGTCTTTGGTGTCTGCGGATTAAGAAATCTGAAAAATGCCACTGCTCCTACTGATTCAGTCACCTTGAAGACTGTTCCTGGTTTGCTGGAGTTGCATTTGTGCTGGTTCAGCTTGCACCAGACTATAGTCCACTTTCAGCCCAGTGGGGCAAACCATTCCCTCCCATCTTCCAAGTTGATCTAGGCTGGAAAAGTGTTTTACTCTCTCTTTTTGTGGATTGTACTGCTCTTAAATTTGTTTAGTGTCATTATTTAAAGGTATTTGAAAAAAGGTTTGGAGAAAGGTTTACTATGCCATCTTGGCTCCTCCTTGATTTTCAGAATTTCTCATTTGGCATGTAATTTTTCCCTCCCTTTTTAAATTGCATGTTTAATATTTTAATCTGTTCTTTCTCTATTATATTTATATAAGCATTTATTATAAAATTTCCCTTTAAAATGCTTTGGCCACATCCCATAAATTTTGGAAAGGTATCTGATTATTGTCATTTTCTTGAAGAAATTATCGATTGTTTCTATTACTTTCTGTTTAGTACACTAATTCTTTTAGATTAGATCAATTTCCAATTAATTTTAATATAGATATCTTTCCATGATCCTTTCTGAGATACAATTTTTGTTACATCATGATATGAAAAGATGCCTCTAATATTTCTGCTTTTGTGCATTTCATCATGAAGTTTTTACTTCCTAACTTTCAGCCAATTTTTTGTAGGTGTCATATGCTGTTGAGAAGAAGGTATATTCCTTTCTATATCCATTCAATTTTCTCCAAAGGTCTATCATATCTAACTTTTATAAAATTCTATTCCTGTCCTCAACTTCTTTCTTGTTTATTTTGTGGTTAGTTTTATCTAGTTCAAAGAATAAGGTTGAGGCCCCCATTTGCATAGTTTTCTGTCTTATTCTTTTTGTAACTCACTTAATTTCTTCTCTAAGAATTTGGATGCTACATCACTTGGTGCATATATGTTTAATATTGATATTATTTCATTGTCTATAGTACTTTTTAGTTAGATGCTTCCTTGTTTCTTTTAATTGCATTTAGTTTTGCTTTTTCTTTGTCTGAGATCAGGATTGCTATATCTGCTCCAGTCTTTTTCTTTTACTCTGTTTGTGTATCTCTGCTTTAGATGTGTTTCTTGAAATTAATATATATTAGAATTTTATTTTTAATCTACTCTGTTAATCACTTTCTTTTATGGGATGGCCCATCTCATTCATATTCAGAATTATGATTACTAACTATATTTCCCTCTCTCCTATTATTTGCCCCTCTTTATACTTTTCTCTGTCCTTTTACTCTCTTTTCTCACCACTTTTTTACTTCTCACCAGCATTTTCTCAATTTGCCTTTACTTCTATTAGCTTCACATCCATTTTCTTTCTCCCCCATCCTTTCTTCACTCTTTATTAATTTCCATTCTATTGACTCCTTCACCTTCCATCTTTCTTCTTTCCCATCACATTTATCTATAGAACAGGATAGATTTTTGTATCTCAATGAGTGTATATTTTATTTCCTCTTTGAGCCAAATACAGTAAGACCAAGAATCAAACAGTTCTCACCCCTCCTGCTTTCCTTCTTTCATGCCTCTTTATGTGAGATAGTTTGCTCCATTCTACTTTCTCCTTTCCTCCTCTCCTTATAAAATTCTTTGCACCTTTTATTTTTTAAATTTTCATAAGGAAGTCAACTTATGCCCACATCCTCTGTCTAAATACACTGTTTATAACTACACTAATAGAGATGAAGTTCTTGAAACTTACAAGTATAATCTAGCTATGTAGGAATTAAACAATTTAACCTCATTGAATATCACATTCTTCCTTTTTCTTTTTTGTTTAACTTTAATGCTTCTCTTGAGGCTTTTATTTGAAGAACAAATTTTCTGTTTAGGTTTGGTCTTTTCATCAAGAAGTTTGAACATCCCATGTTTCACTGAATATCCATCTTTTGCTTTGAAATATTATGCTCAGTTTTTCAGGGCAATTGATTTTTGGTTGTAATCCAAGCTCTTTGGGCTTTCAGTATATCATATTCCAAAACGTTCAGTCTTTTAATGTAGAAGCTGCTAAGTCCTGTATGTTTCTTACTGTGACTCCATGATAATTATTTATTTTTTCTTTCTGGTTGCTTATGTATTTTTTCCCCTTGATCTAATAATACTAGAATTTGGCTACAATGCTCCTTGAAGTTTTTGCTTAGGAAATTTCTTTGAGGAGATGATTGGTGAATTTTTCAATAACTATTTTACTATTTTCAATGACTATTTTACTATTTTATTTCAATGACTATTTTCAATCACTAATTTTGGATAGCAGAGCAGTTTTCCTTGATAATTTCTTGAAAGATGCTTCCATTCTCTCTCCCCTCCTCTTTCCCTCCATCTCTCTCTCTCTCTGTTTCTGTCTCTCTGTCTCTGTCTCTGTCAGTCTGTCGCATTCTCTGTCTGTCTGTCTCTCTCATCAGAGCTTTTGAGCAGTCCAATAACTCTCCTCAAACTATTTTCCAGCTTATCAAACACTATGTCATTGACTATTGTCTCTTGTGAATCTAGCCTATTTCATTGATCCAATAATCTATTTCTTACAAATGATTTTGATGACTGTTACTTTGTATTACACCTTTAGCTCTAATACAACTAAGCCACCTTCCTTTTTGTTTTTTTTTTTTCCCATTAGTTTTCTTGATATTCTTGGCTTTTTGTTCTCCTAGATGAATTTTTTTAATTTTTTCTCTCTGTATAAATATTTTTTGTAGTGAGATTGGTATGAGACTGAATAATTAGATTAATTTAGGTAGAATTGTCATTTTTTTTTATTATAACAGTTCAAGCTACCCATGTATAAGTGATATTTATCAAATTGTTTAGATTTGACTTTATTTGTGTGAAAAGGATTTTGTAATTGTATTCATTTAGTTATGGGGATTTGTCCTGGCAGGAAGATTCCCAAATATTTTACATTACAATTACTGTAAGTGCATTTTCCCTTTTTGTCTCTTGCTGCTGAGCTTTGTAGGTAGGTATAGAAATCCCAATGATTTATATGTGGACTTATTTTATATCATGGAACTTTGTGAAAGTTGTTAATTATTTCAAGAAGTTTTTAGTTGATTCTTTAGGAATCCCTAATATACCATCATATTATTTGCAAAGAGTCATGATGGGTTTCCTAAATGCCTACTCGAATTCCCTCATTTATTTGCTTCTCTTATTGCTAAAACTTATATTTATAATCCAATATTAAATAATGCTGTTAATGGATATCCTTCTTTTACCCTGATCTTATTGGAAATACTTTAAACTTATACCACTTACATATAATGGCTGCTGATGATTTTAGATAGATATTACCTATTCTTTTAATGAAAACTCCATTTATTCCATGCCCTGAGGTGTTTTTATTAGGAATGAATATTATAATTTATCAAAAGTTTTTCTCTATGTATTGAGATATATGATTTTCACTAGCTGTGTTATTTATATGATCAATTATGCTGATAGATTTCCTGATATTAGGCCATTCCTGCATTCTGTATATAAACCATACTTGATCATAGTATACTATTCTGATGATAAGTAGTTATAATCTCTTTGTTACAATTTTATTTAAGATTTTTGCATCAACATTAATTAACTAAATTGATCTGTAGTTTTCTTTTTCTCTTTTGGTTCTTCATGGTTTAAATGTCAGTGCCACATTTCTGTCACAAAAGGAATTTGATAGGATTTTTTCCTTGCACATTTTTTTCCAAAAAGCATATATAGTTTTGAATTTTTATTTAAATCTTTGCTAATATTCATTTGTAAATCCATATGATTCTGATGATCGTTTTTTAGGGAATCCATTGATGTCTTGTTCAATTTCTTTCTCTAATATGGGGTTATTGACTTCCTATTCTGCTTAACTGGACAACTTTTATTTTTGTAACTATCTATCCATTTCATATTGACAGATTTATTGGCATATAGATAGGCAAAATACCTCCAAATTATTGCTTTATTTATCTCTTATTTGGTGATGAATTCATTTTTTGGATACTGGTATTTGATTTCCTTCTTTCTTTTTTCCCTTATCAAATTAACTAAAGTTTTATCGATTTTATTTTTTTCTTCCATAAAATCAGTTCTTAGAGGTTTTTTTAGTTCAATAGTTTTCTTATCTTCAGTTGTATTCATCTCTCATTTGATGTTCAAAATTTCTAATTTGGTATTTAATTGGGGTTTTTGATTTGTTCTTTTTCTAGATTTTTTTCAGTTGCATGCCCAATTCATTCATCTCCTATTTCTCTTTTATTGATGTAAGCATTTAAATGTTAAAAATTTCCCCTAAGGACTGCATAAATTTTGATATGCTGTCTTATTATTTTCTTTCTCTTGGATGAAATTATTAATTGTTTCAATAATTTGTTGTTCCACCTACACATTCTTTAGGATTAGATTGCTTGGTTTCTAATTAACTTTTGGCCTATTTTTTCCAGGGCCCTTTATTACTCATACCTTTCATTACATCATGATCTGAAAGAGATGCATTTAATATTTTTTCTTTCTATAATTGATTGTAAGATTTTTATTGCCCTAATTAAATGCTTCAAAGTTATCTTGGGCTAGAATGTGGTTCATTTCATCTTTTTTGTGGATTGTGTTGCTCCAGATTTTTTTCAATGCTTGATTTAATGTTGGTTCTGAGGGAAACTGGAGAGAACTTAGGCAACTTCCTGACTTCTCTTTGCCATCTTGGCTTTGCTTTATGCCAGGGGTCCTCAAACTACGCCCGTGGGCTAGATGCAGCAGCTGAGGATGATTATCCCCCTCACCCAGGACTATGAAGTTTCTTTATTTAAAGGCCCACAAAACAAAGTTTTTGTTTTTATTATAGTCCAGCCCTCCAACAATCTGAAGGACAGTGAACTGGCCTCCTATTTAAAAAGTTTATGCAATTTGTTCCTATAATGTTTCATAGATCATATTACAGAATATTGATTAAATACTCTATGAAAAATCTGCCTCAAATGATATAAGAATGCTTAACAGTAGACCACTGGCACAGAGTGGAAAGTGTAGGCACACTTGTATTTTTAAAAGAGGTGGCAGCTATGTTTGTTACTTTGTAGGCTAAATATTTTGTATTAATTGGTTTCAAAGGGCCTTCCTTATGCCCCCAAAATCCATCCTTTATACTAAGGAAAGACATTTGTTCCATTGGCAGTATAAATTGGGACAGAGTTTTCTTTGTTGTGTTCCTGAAAACTATGGTGAGTAAGCAAGACCATTAACTTGAGAAGAGAAATCCCCAAGCCTTCAGCACACTTTTCTTTCTTTTAACAGAGAAAGAAGAAAAATTTCCCAATACTGCTTTAACCACAGGTGAGCAATAAAAGAGTCATAAAGGTAGAAGTATTGTTCAAGGTGTCCCCTTTGTAATCAGTACTGGTTCTTTTTACATCTCAGTGTGAAACTCCTCTGTCAAGGAAGTTTGTTTCCTGAGAAGCATCAAGGAAGTTGGGAAGCTTTCACCACATTTAAAGGCCACTACAAATTAGATTCTGATTCTACAAAACACTCATTAGGCATTCACAAATTAACCACTATGATGTCAAGATACTTATTCTTCCTGTCAGGGACTGTGGAGAGAGTATTGCTTTTCCTTATTAAACTAGATTGTGGACTCAGAGCTTTCCTACCTTAAACAAAGGGATTTTGGAATAAGAATCAATGTGCAGGCATTTAATGTCAAATTCCTCCACAATGCATGAGAGTGAGATACGGTCACTGATAACTCATCAATTAGAGAGTTAGAAGGCACCTTAAGAGATTTTCTAGTGTCATGCATCCATTTACAGATAAATGTAATTAAAAAAAAGCTATTTACTATGTCATAACTATTGATTAGTGCTAGCATTTTATTATATGATGCCAATGATCCTTGCTATGGCAATTATCCTATCTGGAAAGAAAGCTTTTGAGACCTAGTTAGAACATGCCATAGATAGTTTAAGCATGCCTGACACTTTTTAACAGGACTGCGCCATGCTGTTATATCATAATTGATTACTAGGCATTGTTTCCATCTTCTGTATATTGCTATGGAAAATCTAAGTTGGTCGGTGAATTTCCTGTGTGTACATGTTGATCTGTTCAGATAAATCTTTTTTTTTTCAATTTTGGGAAATGTCCCTTTGTATATTGAGAATTTCAACCAAAATATTATTCTAAAATACTAATATATTCTTGAGAAACTCCCTTTCATTTTGTGTGAACTTTCCAAATAATGTCTCGGTCTATAGAATTTTACCTCTGAACTAAAGAAAGTTAGATCTATCTATCTATCTATCTATCTATCTATCTGTCTGTCTGTCTCTCCTTCTATATATGTGGAAATAGATATGGATAAATTGATATAGATATACATAGATATCAAACTATTTGATAAATGATCTCATACTATGTTTTTGTTGAAAACATGAAGAAATATGATCTAAATCTCATTAAATGATCAGACTTGAAGGATAGACAATGGTGCAAAGTCAGCCTGGCAAAATTCTCATGTAGATATCTCTGAGATTTGTGCTTCACATTGACATATTTAACATTTTTGTAAAAGAATAATTGAATTTATATCTCTCCTCAGACATGTAATCCTTATCAAGTTATTTAAACCTGTTTGCCTCAGTTTACTCATTTATAAAATGAGTTTGAGAAGAAAATGGTGAATCACTTCATTATCTTCATCATGAAAATTCCAAATAAAGTCAGGAAGAATTGGACATGACTGAAAAGAATTATTAAATAAAGTTGTGCCGATTAATTTTGCACATGACCCAAAATTGTAATCATTAACAACACAGTGGACAACAATGAAAATCCTAAAAATCTTCACAAATGAGATCATTAAGACTAACCTATTAATTTAATATTCATGTGTGTGTTCGTGTATTTTAGAAAAGTTGGAGAGCTCACTTTTTATTAGCTGCAAGCTCAATAAAAATCAACAATATTATATGGTAATCAAAAACTCAATTCTAATTGAGTTTACATTGAAAGGCACAGCTTCCAGCAATAAATAGATGATAATAACATTGCTTTTTTACCCCAGCTGAATTACCTCTGAGGTAATGTTCATTTAACCCTCTTGAGAGATTGTAGATTCTCCCCAATTTGGTTTTTTAAATAGATGCAAGATGACCACTTGTTGGGTCCGTTATTCTATGTGTATCATTTCTATATATTGAAATATGTGATCACTTACAATTCTTCTAACTTACAAATTCTATGATTCTGTTACCTAGAGATTAGCTTAAAAAGTATAGCAAATCAACATTATAGAATATCACAAGCTTTGTAGGAAATAATGATTAAAAATAATTTTTAAAAGAATGGAAAAATGATGTGAATTAATGTAAAATGAAATAAACAAAACCAATAAAGCAATGACTGCAATAAGTAAGTGAAAAGAATAACAATAATAACCATGAAATATAACATTATATAATGATTTTAATTAGCAAGAATGCATGACCTGATAAAAGATTTGAGAAAATCCATCTTGCTTGGAAGGGAATTATAGTTATAGAACATTGCATAGACATCCTGAAAGTTAATGTCTTGGTAGATTTTACTAAATTACTTCACTCTAACCCTTACCTCCCTACTTTTTTTATTCTTTTTGTCAAGGATGTCTCATCAGAGGGGAAATGATATATTAAAAGAAGGAAGGTTATGTAAAAATGTAAGTTATCAATTTAAAAATTTAATAACTCTTATCCCCAGGTCCATACCAAGATGTATTTTGTAGTTATTGACTAACTGGTTTATAGAATATCCTTCAAAGGTGAAACTTTGTGTTTATTATAGATTGTTTATTATAATAGAATTTTATTATAAATTAAAGTGACATTTCTGACCTTTGCTAAGTTCCTGATCCAAGAGGAAGAATCAAAAGAGAAAAGGGAGGGCAGAAAGCAGCCATTTGGGAGGGTCGGTTCTTTGTTCTAAAAATTTTGACACCCTGGACTGAAAATTTTCTGTGGGATAGATTATAGGCCTCATTAGCCAAGACTATGAGGGAACAAGGCTGAGGAGGTATCTTATTACTTTCCAGGCCAGGGTTTCTGCTTTTTTTTTTTTTTTAAATGAGCTACAAAAACATGACAGTACCTGCTCTTCCCTGAGGAAGAGATAACCTAGAATTTCGGCTAAGGCAGAAGCTGGAGGTGGTATACACTGCAGCAACTAACCAACATCTTGATGAAAATGTGTGGAGCAGAATACTGTTCAAAAGAGAATATAAGCTTAGCTCAGCAGGAATCTCCAGTGGTTCTGTGTCTTGAAAAGACTGAGAGGTCAACAGGGAATTGTTCTGGCAGAAGCAGAGTGAAAATATCACTATTTCAGTGGCAGAAGTGTGAGTTGTCTTTCCCCATGTATTGCCTCATCCACATGTATATGACCCTCCATGTCACCCTGAACATGTGTTCCCCATGCTGTTTCTTTCCAAGTGTGATATTATATTTGTCGGAAAAATGAGCCTATATTTTTTGCCACTATTCTTAATTTACCATTTCACTTGATTCCTTCACCTTATAAGTTATATTCTCTAGCTGACTATTAAAGGTGAATATATCAATATAGACATATTTTTAAAAATGCTTATATAACCAAAATTCAAACCAAGTATAGGTTTGGAGTAGAGTAATATTGTTTATATATGCTTCTTTATAAAGAAAGAGCTACTATTTCTAATTATCAGGGAAATGCTAAATGCTATACTGCATACCTGAATGAGGGATAAAGCTAAAGTCAGAGCTATTTAAGAGAGGAAAACATATGTTGTCTAGATACTCATTGGGAAAGACACACAAGAAAAGCAAAGGAGCAGGCATATGTGGGATCGTGGATTCTCAACATGTCCCTGATTCCCAATCTGCCTGCCAAACACAATTCTAGAGTGAATCTCCTTGGGGACGAAAGAGATCTATTTCCTGTTTTGTGACTAAATCTTCTCATCTAAATAGACCATCTATATTCATATATTCTTTTTATATACTCTAGTCTGTATAACTTCTTCAATTCTGTTTGCCATTTCTTGTAACAAATGTATTATTAATTCATTGTTCCTTATTTTAATATCTCTTTTGTAAAAACAATAAGACTATGTGGAACCTGAGCAGTTCAAAGTATCAAACCAAAAATCAGATATTTGAGGTCATCAGATAACTAGATTTTAGCCCATCAAATTCTAGGAAATTAAAGGACTCTGAGCCTCAAAGTGTTCCTAAGACCTTCCTGTCTCTTTTTTTCAATTAGTAGGATGGTGTAATAAGCATTTCCCATGAGAACCGTCCCCCTCAAAGTATAAAGCTAAGTCTCCTTTGGAGAAGAGTAGACCAAATGCCAGTTAATATCCAATGACTGGCAAGCTTAATCTATACTTTAGCAAGTCATGTAGACATATATATTCATCAGGGTCTTGTATTTAGACAAAGAGCACTTAGAAACTAAAGTAGTGCTCTCCTGGGGAAGAAGCCTTTGAGTTGAGAGAGGGGTTCCCTTGGTCACAGTATTAGAATCTTCAGTTTGGATTTCCAGTTCCTTTCGTCTTACAGAAGGATCCATTGCATAATGTAGTGGTAAGAATGTAGACCTGGGTATCATTAACCCTCTATGGAATAAGTCCAGATTCTATCACAATTTCACCTTGTGTCCTGCCAACTAATTCACTTTGTTGCTGTTTAGATTTCCTAATCTATTAAATAAAGGTATTGGGACAGAACCATGGCATCTGAGAGTTATGTTTTTCAGTCAATGTCTAACTCTTTATAATGCCCATTTAGGAATTCTGAGGCAAAAAATCAGTAGAGGGGTTCACTATTCCTTTCTCCAGTTCATTTTACAGGTGAGGAAACTGAGATAAACAAGATTAAGAGACTTTCCAGGAACACACAGCTAGTGTCTAAGGACAGATTTGAATTCAGGAAGAGGAATCCTCCTGACTCTAGTTCCAGCACTCTATTCACTGTGCCATCTAGCTTGAGAACTGTAAAGTATCTTTAAAACCATCTGATTCAGAATTATCACTTTACTGAAGAACAAACTGAGCACAAGAGGGGAAAGGGCTAGAGGTATAAGCAGAATAAGTACTCAGGACTCCTGATTCTCAATTCAATGTTTTTCCCAGGAGACCACTTGAAAACCAGACTTATTTCTCCCCCCTCCATACTCCAACCCACGCCAAAATTAAAACAGAGACATTCTGGAAAAAGAAACCCATTAGTGTGTGCAGAAACACACAGAGTAATAAATACAGCTATTTACTGTAGAGCAACTACTGGTTGGTGCTGGATTTTTTCCATACAATACTAATTACACTTGCTTTGCCAATTATTCTTTCACCCTGCCACTGCTATTATTTCTCCTTCTATTTTTAACAGCTGGTGCCAAGGTAATGCATTATGGAGATTTAATTTAACACAAAACACATAAGATGCTTCTGAACAGCATTTTTTTTTCATCTTTGAGACTCAGCAGATTACAACAGTACATGTCAAATCTGGATGCAGCTCAGCTACATTGTTTGAACTGAGCTTTAGTGGACCTGGAAAGTTCTGGGTTCCCATGAGAATAGAGCAATTTGTCTCACAGGTTATTCTCTCTCTCTCTGGCCTAGGTCAGTGGGACCTGATAAATTAGGCCCATCAATTGCATTGTACTCAGGAAAGAAAGCAGGAAATATGTTCCCATACAGAGGTCCTTTGCCTATTGAACAGAGAAGCAGGGATTAAAAATAAAATCTACATTATGTAACATTAGGACCTCCTGTTGTGCTAAGAGCTTTTGAAACATTGAAATACCAGCAGCTTGAGTATGTCTGAGATGGAAACAAAAGCATTGACTAGAGATCATTAACAGGACCTTCCATCAGTGATCAGGACCTCCCCTGGAGTTATTATATTAAATTTAATCAGGTTAGAAAGGCAAGTCTAGGGCAAATCTAATGACACATCCAATTTGAACACGATTAAATTCTCAAAAGGATTTTAATAAGTTCTGTGCATCAACAATTTCCTGGTCTCTTGTTCTAGGTTGTTATTCTCAACATCCCAAACTGCTGTTGCTTCTGCTGCTCCAAGAACATGGTCATCTGGATGCACTCCTTTGGCAAGAATCGAGATTCACAAAGGTTGGAATTGGCTTCACATTATTAACTAAAAAAATCCTGTCCAAAGTATCTTTTGCAAAAATTGTGTCATGATAAAAATGAGTTTTGGTCTGAAAGGGATAAGGCAGGATTATTAGAGAGCAGAATAACACCATTCCTTTTTGTTTGTTAAGGTTTTTTTTCTTTCTTCTTAGGAAATCATTCCATTTTATTTTCTTCCTATCAATGAAGTTAAAACAATGGGAATAAAAACAATTACACTTTGAAAAAGATAAAAGGACTTTGAAAAAAATGTATATAGAAATCAGATAAATACCTGATAACACGTATAATGATATGTGTAGCAGGAAATTTGGATAGTATTGGGGTTCAAAATTACTTGCCAAATTAAGGACTCTTAAATAGTGAATTTTGATCTTATGAATGATATAAATAGGAGAAACACATATTGTATTAGAGACCTCATATTAAAAGAAAAAAATTTCTATAGTAATTAAATGTGTTATGCTCCTTATTTCATTACTGAATTTTGGAAAAGAACTTATTGTAGTTCTTCTTAATGGGAAGTCTGTATTTGGGTTTAAGAAGCCCAACAAAACCCATGCAGAATATTTCTTACTCAGATTGTCCCCCAGTCTAGGCCAACTTTGTTTCTGCTCCTTCAAACAATTATGGTGACGAATATCCAGAAGACAAAACCTTAGGCATGGGTGTTCTAAAGGATAAAATCATTGAGTTCAAACTAGACTTGTAATTTATATTCTGCCTGTAGATAGGCTTCTGTAAAGTATCACAGCAATAGCCAGGTCTTAGAGACTATCCCTATATCAATATAGATCAGGTACTGGTGTGAAGGTATATCAAACTTACTTCTCCAAGTGCTCTCTATTATCCTCTTACTACCTAAAAGATGGGCCTTTAAAACAATAGAGGAAATCAGTTCTTTAAGACCCTTGTTGGGGATATCAGAAAGCTCCAAAAATCAAGAATGAATCTAATATTTGTATATAACTTTCAGGCTTGGAAAACATTTTTATAAATATTATCTCATTTTATTCTTACAATAACCATGGTAGGAAGTACTATTATTATTCCCATATTTTCAGATGAGGAAACTGAGACAAAGATTTAGTGATCTCTACAACTTTTTTAAAATGTGATCAAAAGAAATAATATTGTAAAGCATTTAGCACAATGCCTGAGACATAGTAGACAATATTATATATACTTATCCCCTCCTTTCTATTCTCTCAGCCTAAGTTTTCGTATCTATAAAATGGAAATGACAACACCACCTATCTTAAACTAGTGAAGAATACATGAAATGGAATATGTAAAGGGTTTTGTAAAAGTCTTATGTTACTTAAATTTTATCTGTCATTATCAATATCAATATTTGTTCCTTTGTCCATCACTCACCTCTTTGTTTAAGAACAGCTTGTTAAATAGGTGAATAAAGTGGAGATTGTATAAATGGAGATTTTATATTCTCTCTCTCTCTTTCTCTTTCTCTCTCTCTCTCTCTCTCTCTCTCTCTCTTTTTTTTTTTTTTTTTTTTTTTGCTTTTGAGTTGCCTTCAATGGAACTAGGGATTCCCCAGAAATCTGAAAGAAGTGGTTACATTTAGTGATTAGAGAGGAGAAAAAAATCGATTGATATTATGACTAAACAGCAAAATTACTTACTTGCCTACTTTTAATGTGCCTAAACATATTTTTATAATTATAAGTATTACTATTATTTTAATCATTGTCTGTACAGCAAGGATTGTTTTGATAAAATAAAACAAGAGAATAGATAGGCTTTGTAAAGTTAAATTCTACAGCAGGATTTAGATTTAAAAAAAAAAATTATTGAAACAAAGGAGCAAAGATCCCATTGCAGTGTTAATCTGTTGAGTATATAAAAAAATTCATCTGATAGAGCAAAATTTTTCCTCTAAAAATGACATTAAAAATCCTAAGGTGCAGCAATTCTGATAATCATTTTTGTTGTATGATCCTTTTAATTAATACCAAGTGGAATGTCCTAGAATTTGCCAACTTCTGTTATTTTTTCCTATTTCCACTGCACTTTTTTCTCTTTCAATTGGAAAAAAAATATTATTATAATTGAGTACAGAACATCCCTAAAATCTATTTTTCACCTGCCTTGTTGTGTAGTACTCACATTTTCTAGTGAATAGAAAGATTTTGATTTTTACTCTTTTTTTAAACTATAGAAAAGGTATCTTTCATTAACAATATATGAAATTAATTTTGACAATCTTTCAACCAGGTTGCTTTCTTTCAATAAAGTGGGTGAGATATACTTTATTTCTGTATCATTTTAATTTGTCGGTCTACAGGTATCTCTCTCCTACTTCATCCCTAGTAGTATACCTTAATAAAGCAGAATAAAAAGGGAATGGGAACAGTTCCACAAAACTAACAAATACATCAACCTAGTCTGAGATTACAAATAGTATTCCAACTTTATTGTCCCCTACCTCTGTTTAAATGAAAGGTTAATGTATTGCCATATCTCTTTTGGGGGGACTAAGATTGGCCATTGTGAATTTATAAGATTCAGTTTAAATATTTTATTGTTCTTTTCATTTACGTTGTGGTAGTTGTGTATAATGTTTTGTTTCTATTTATTTGACTTTACATCATTTAATTTTTCCCCCCATCATTCTCTGTGTTTTTTATATTCAATTCTTATAAAATGATGTTCCATTTTATTTGTGTTTAGTCATTCAGAAAGAAGCAATTCAAATACAATGGAGCCAAAGTCAGGAAAACAAAAGATCTAGCACCTTCTATATTAAAGGATTGGAGGGCTTGGAATATCATATTCCAGAGAGCAGGGGATTTAGAATTGCAACCAATAACCACCTACCAAGCAAAACTGACTATAATACTTCAGAGAAGAAAGTGGTTATTCAATGAAACAGAAGATTTTCAAACAGTCATCATTAAAAAGTCCAGAATTCAATAGGAATTTTGATTTTCAAATACATGACTCTGGAGAAGCAAAAGAAGGTAATCAGGAAAGTGAAAACATAAGGGACTTAATAAGGTTTATATGTTTACATTGCTACGTGGGAGGATGATATTTGTTACTCATTAGAACATTCTCAATATTATGGCAGTTACAAGAATATATAGACAGAGGGCACAGATGTGAGTTGAATATGAAGGGATAATTTCTTTTTTAAAAAAATAAAGAAATTAAGGGGTGATAGAGGAAGGTACTGGAAGAAAGGGAAAGGAAGAAGATAACGATTTTCATATGGAGAAATTTCAACTATTTCTATTCATTTGAAAAAAATTTTTTAGAAAAATGCAAAATAAGACAACTCTGAAGAACCCAATACACCTCTCAGGCTAAGATGACATGAAAAGGTAATGATAAATTTTGGAGGTGATGTAGGAAAATTGGGACACTGGTACATTATGGAGGAATTGTGAATTGATCCAAACATTCTGGAGAGCAATTTGGAACTATGCCCAAAAGGCTATCAAATTGTATGTATGTTTTGATCCAGCAGTGTTTCCACTGGGTCTATATCCGAAAGAAATTATAAAAAGGGGAAAAGGATACAAATGTGCAAAAATATTTGTAGCAGCTTTTTTTTTTTTTTTTTTGTAGTGGCAAGGAACTGGAAAATGAATGGATGCCCATCAATTGGAGAATGGTTGGGCAAATTGTGGTATATGAATGTTATGGAATATTATTGTTCTGTAAGAAATGACCAGCAGGATGAATACAGAGAGGCTTGGAGAGACTTACATGAACTGATACTAAGTGAAATGAGCATAAGCAGGAGATCATTATATACTTCAATAATGATACTGTATGAGGATGTATTCGGATGGAAGTGGATATCTTTGACAAAGAGAAGATCTAATTCAGTTCCAATTGATCAAAATGGACAGAAGCAGCTACACCGAGAGAAGAAACACTGGGAAATGAGTGTAAACTGTTTCCATTTTTGTTTTTCTTCCCAGGTTATTTTTACCTTCTGAATCCAATTCTTCCTGTGCAACAAGAGAACTGTTTGGTTCTACACACATATTGTATCTAGCATATACTATAACATATTTAACAAGTATAAGATTTTTTGCCATCAAGGGGAGGGGTGGAAGGAGGGAAGGGGAAAGTAGAAACAGAAGTGAGTGTAAGGGATAATGTTGTAAAAAATTACCCAGGCAATTGGTCTGTCAATAAAAAGTTATAATGTATTAAAAAATAAATTAGAGTCAATTCTCTACATATTTTGGAAATGAGGCCTTTATCAGAACTTTTGACTGTAAAAAATGTTTTCCCAGTTTATTGTTTCCCTTCTAATCTTGTCTGCATTACTTTTGTTTGTACAAAAACTTTTCAATTTGATATAATTAAAATTTCCTATTTTGTGATCAATAATGATCTCTAGTTCTTCTTTGGTCACAAATTCCTTTCTCCTCCACAGGTCTGAGAGGTAAACTATCCTGTGTTCTAATTTGTTTATAATCTCATCCTTTATGCCTAGGTCATGAACCCATTTTGACTTTATCTTGGTGTATGATGTTAAGTGTGGGTCAATGCATAGTTTCTGCCATACCAATTTCCAATTTTCCAAGAAGTTTTTGTCAAATAGTGAATTCTTGTCTCAAAAGCTGGGGTCTATGGGTTTGTCAAACACTAGATTATTAAAATTATTGACTATTTTGTCCTTTGAACCTAACCTATTCTACTGATCAGCTAGTCTATTTCTTAGCCAATACCAATGATTTTGGTAATGGCTGCTTTATAATATAAGTTTAGATCTGGTACAGCTAGTCCACCTTCATTTGATTTTTTTCATTAGTTCCCTTGAAATTCTTGACGTTTAGTTTTTCCATATGAACTTTGTTGTTATTTTTTCTAGGTCATTAAATAGTTTTTTGAGAGTCTAATTGGTATAGAGCTAAATAAATAGATTAGTTTATGTAGTATTGTCATCTTTATTATATTTGCTCACCCTGTCCAAGAGCAGTTAATATTTTTTTCAATTGGTTGGATCTGACTTTATTTGTGTGGAAAGTGTTTTGTAGTTTTGCTCATATAGTTCCTGATTTTCCCTTAGCAGATAGAGTCCCAAATATTTTATAATATTGGTAGTTACTTTAAATAGAATTTTTCTTTGTAACTCTAACTGCTGGATTTTATTAGTGCTGTATAACAATGCTGATGACTTGTGTGGGTTTGTTTTGTATCATGCAACTTTGCTAAAGGTGTGGGTTAATTTTAATAGCTTTGTAGTAGAATCTCTGGGATTCATTAAGTATATCATCATATCTTCAGCAAAGAGTATTAATTTGGTGCCTCATTACCTACTCTAATTCTTTTAACCTCTTTCTCAACTCTTATTGCCAAAGCTAATATTTGTAATACAATATTGAATAGTAATGGTGATAGTGGACAGCCTTGTTTCAATCCTGATCTTATTGGGAATGGTTCCAGTTTATCCCCATTACATATGATGTTGGATTTTATCAAATGCTTTTTCTGCATCTATTGAGATGATTATATAGTTTTTGTTAATTTGGTTATTGATATGGTAAATTATACTAATAGTTTTCCTAATATTGAACCAGCCCTACATTCCTGGTATAAATCCTACTTGGTCAAAGTGTATTATCCTGGGAATTAATTTCTTTAATCTTTTTGTAAATATGTTATTCAAGATTTTTACATCAATATTTATTAAAGAGATTGGTCTATAATTTTATTTCTCTTGTTTTCATACTATCTGGTTTAGGTATAAGTACCATGTCTGTGTCATTAAAAAAAATTATTAAGAGTCCTTCATTCCCTATTTTTTCAAATAGTTCATATAACATTGGAGTTAATTGTTGTTTAAATGTTTGGTAGAATTCACATATAAATCCATCTAGTCCTGGAGATTTTTTTCCTAGGGAGTTGATTAATAGCTTTTTCTATTTCTTTTTCTAAAATGGGACTATTTAAGCAATTCACTAGCTCCTCTGTTAATGTTGGAATCCTATAATTTTGAAGGATCCATTTCACTTAGGTTATCAAATTTATTGGCATAAAGTTGGGCAAAATAATTCCTTATTATTGCTCTAATTTCCTCTTCATTAGTGGAAAGTTCTCCCTTTTCATTTTTAAGACTAACAATTTTATTTTCCTCTTTCCTTTTTCTAATCAGGTTTATCAAAGGTTGATATATTTTACTATTTTTTTCATAAATCCAACTCTTAGTTTTATTTGTTAATTCAAGTTTTTTTATTTTCAATATTATTAATTTCTCCTTTTAATTTTAGAATTTCAAATTTAGTATTTGATTGGGGGGTTTTAATTTGGTCTTATTCTAGTTCAATTCATTGATCTCCTCTTTGTCTATTTTATTCAAGTAAGCCTCTAAATGACATAAAATTTCTCCTTATAACTATTTGGCTGCATCCCACAAATTTTGGTATGATGTCTCATTGTTATCATTTTCTTGGGTGAAATTATTAATTGTGTCTATAATTTGCTGTTTAACCCAATCATTCTTTAAGATGAGAGTATTTAGTTTCCAATTACTTTTTGGTTTATTTACCCCCAGCTTTTTGTTGAATGTAGATTTTGTTGCATCATGATCTGAAAAGAATGCATTTACTATTTTTGCCTTCCTGCATTTAATTTTGAGGTTTTTTATGTCCTAATATATGGTCAATTTTTGTATAGGTTCCATGAACTTCTTTTTTTTTAATTTTTTTTTATTTAATAGCCTTTTATTTACAGGATATATGCATGGGTAACTTTACAGCATTAACAATTGCCAAACCTCTTGTTCCAATTTTTCCCCTTCTTTCCCCTCCCTAGATGGCAGGATGATCAGTAGGATGTTAAATATATTAAAATATAAATTAGATCACAATAAGTATACATGACCAAAACGTTATTTTGCTGTACAAAAGAATCAGACTCTGAAATATTGTACAAGTAGCTTGTGAAGGAAATCAAAATGCAGGTGTGCATAAATATAGGGATTAGAATTCAATGTAATGGTTTTAGTCATCTCCAGGTTCTTTTCTGGACATAGCTGGTTCAGTTCATTCTGCTCCATTAGAAATGATTTGGTTGATCTCATTGCTGAGGATGGCCTGGTCCATCAGAACTGGTCATCATATAGTATTGTTGTTAGTACATATGATCTCCTGGCCTGCTCATTTCCTCAGCATCAGTTCAGGTAAGTCTCCAGGACTTTCTAAAATCATCCTGTTGGTCATTTCTTAAGAACACTAATATTCCAATATTCATATACCACAATTTATTCAGCCATTCTCCAACTGATGGACATCCATTCAGTTTCCAGTTTCGCTACTACAAAGGGCTACCAAACATTCATGACATACAGGTCCCTTTCCCTTCTTTATAATCTCTTTGGGATATAATCCAGTAGTAACACTGCTGGATCAAAGGGTATCACAGTTTGATAACTTTTGAGCATAGTTCAAACTACTCTCCAAAATGGTTGGACCCGTTCACAACTCCACCAACAATGCATCAATGTCCCAGTTTCCTGCATCCCCTCCAACAATCATCTTATTTTTCCTGTCATCTTAGCCAATCTGACAGTGTGTAGTGGTATCTTAGGTTGTCTTAATTTGCATTTCTCTGATTAATAATGACTGGAGCATCTTTTCATATGACTAGAAATAGTTTCAAATTCTTCATCTGAGGAATTGTCTGTTCATATCCTTTGTCCATTTTCAATTGGAGAATGGCTTGATTTTTATAAATTAGAGTTAATTCTCTATATTTTGGAAATGAGGCCTTTATCAGAACCTTTGACTGTAAAATATTTTCCCAGTTTATTGCTTCCCTTCTAATCTTGTCTGCATTAGTTTTGTTTGTACAAAACTTTTCAGTTTGGTATAATCGAAATTTCTATTTTGTGATCAGTAATGATCTCTAGTTCTGCTTTGGTCATAAAGACCTTCCCTTCCACAGGTCTGAGAGGTAAACTATCCTGTGTTCCTCTAATTTATTAATAATTTCATTCTTTATGCCTAGGTCCTTAACCATTTTGACCTTATCTTGGTGTGCGGCATTAGTATGGATCAATGGCTAGTTCTGCCATATTAGTTTCCAATTTTTCCCAGCAATTTTTATCAAACAGTAAGTTCTTATCCCAAAAGCTGGGATCTTTGGGTTTGTCAAAGACTAGGTTGCTATATTTGTTGACTGTTTTATCCTTGAACCTAATCATTCCACTGATCAACTAATCTATTCTAGCCAATACCAAATAGTTTTGGTAACTGCTGCTCTAAATATAATTTAGATCTGGTACAGCTAAGCCACCTTCATTTGATTTTTTTCATTAATTCCTTGAAATGTTGACCTTTTTTTCCATATGAACTTTGTTTTATTTTTCTATGTCATTAAAATAGTTTTTTGGGACTCTGATTGGTATGTTAAATAAATAGATTAGTTTAGGTAATATTGTCATTTTATTATATTTGCTTGCCCTATCCAAGAGCATTTAATATTTTCCAATGGTTAGATCAGACTTAATTTGTGTGAAAAGTGGTCTGTAATTTTGCTCATAAAGTTTCTGATTTTCCCTTGCGATAGATTCCTAAATATTTTATATTGTCAGTAGTTACTTTAAATGGAATTTCTCTTTGTAACTCTGACTGTTGGATTTGTTAGTGATATTAAGAATGCTGATGACTTATGTGGGTTTTATTTATAACCAACAACACTGCTAAGTTGTGGATTATTTCTAACAACTTTTAGCAGAATCTCTGGGGTTCTCTAAGTATACCATCATGTCATCCAAAGAGTGATAATTTGGTTTCCTCATTGCCTATATTCTTATTTCTTTAATTCTTTCTCAGCTCTTATTGCTAAAGCTAAGTTTCTAATTATTAAATAGTAACGGTGATAGTGGGCAACCTTGTTCCACTCAGATCTTCTTAGAATGATTGCAGTTTGTCTCCATTACATATGATGCTTACTGATGGTTTTAAATAGATGCTGCTGATTATTTTAAGGAAAAGTCCATTTATTCCTCTACGTTCAAGTGTTTTTACTAGGAATGGATATTGGATTTTATCAAATGATTTTTCTGCATCTATTGAGATGATCATATGGTTTTTGTTAATTTGGTTATTAACATGGCCAATTATATTGATAGTTTTCCTAATATTGAACCAGCCCATTCCTGGTATAAATCCTACTTGATCATAGTGTATTATCTTGGAGATGATTTTCGTAGTCTTTTTGCTAATATCTTATTTAAGATTTTAGCATCAATATTCATTAGGGAGACTGGTCTATAATTTTCTTTCTTTGTTTTCAGCCTACCTGGTTTAGATATCAGTAACATAGCTAGCGTTTCTAACACAATATTAAATAGTAACGGTGATAGTGGGCAACCTTGTTTCACTCCAGATCTTATTGGGAATGGTTGCAGTTTGTCTCCATTACATATGATGCTTACTGATGGTTTTAAATAGATGCTGCTGATTATTTTATTTTTTTTTTTTTTTTTTTTCCTTGTTTGGGTCAGACTTTTATTTTCCTTCTGACAAATGACAATTTGATTTTGCATGAAAAATACAATGGGTTTCATCCCTTATTTGACATATCTCATGACAAGTAAATTATCTTGAAAGAATTGATTAAATCTACCTTAACACCATTTTATTTATTTATTTATTTTTTTTTAATACATGACCAAAACATTACCCGCTGTACAAAAAGAATCAGACTCTGAATTATTGTACAACTAGCTTGTGAAGGAAATCAAAGATGCAGGTGTGCATAAATATAGGGACTGGGAATTCAATGTAATGGTTTCTAGTCATCTCCCAGGTTCTTTTCTGGGTATAGTTAGTTCAGTTCATTACTGCTCCATTAGAAATGATTTGGTTGATCTTGTTGCTGAGGATGGCCTGATCCATCAGGACTGGTCATCATCCAGCACTGTTGTTGAAGTATATAATGATCTCCTGGCCCTGCTCACCTCACTCGCTGCTGATTATTTTAAGGAAAAGTCCATTTATTCCTCTACTCTCAAATTGTTTTTAATAGGAATGGATGTTGGATTTTATCAAATGCTTTTCTGCATCTATTGAGATGATCATAATGGTTTTGTTAATTTGGTTATTAACATGCCAATTATATTGATAGTTTTCTAACATTGAACCAAAGCCCTGCATTCCCGGTTATAAATCACTTGATCATAGTGTATTATCTTGGAGATGATTTTCTGTAGTCTTTTTGCTAATATCTTATTTAAGATTTTAGCATCAATTTCGATGGAGATTGGTCGATAATTTCTTTTCTGTTTCAGCCTACCTGGTTTAGGTTATCATACCATGTCTGTGTCATGAAAGAATTTGGTGAGATCCTTCATTCCTATTTTATCAAATAATTTATATAGCATTGGGCCAATTGTTCTTTAAATGTTTGGTAGAATTCACATGTAAATCCATCTGGTCCTGGGGATTTTTCTTAGGGAGTTGTTTAATTGCCTGTTCTATTTCTTTTTCTGAAATGGGACTATTCAACAATTTACTTCCTCCTCTGTTAGTCTAAGTCTATATTTTTGGGTAGTCATCCATTTCACTTAGGTTATCAAATTTACTGGCTAAAGTTGAGCAAAATAAACTCCTATTATTTCTCTAATTTCCTCTTCCTTGGTGGAAAGTTCTCCTTCATTTTTAAGACTACTAATTTCATTTTCCTCCCTCCTTTTCTAATCAGATTTACGAAACATCTATTTTATTGGCTTTTCATAGAACCAACTCTTAGTTTTATTAATTAGTTCAATAGTTTTTTACTTTCAATATTTTTAATTTCTCCTTTTAATTTTAGAATTTCCAATTTAGTATTTGATTGGGGTTTAATTTGGTCTTTTAGTTTTTTAGTTGCAAAGCCCAATTCATTAATCTTTTCTTTCTCTGTTTTATTCAAGTAAGCCTCTAAGATATAAAATTCCTCTTATTACCCTTTGGCTGCATCCCTAAAATTTTGGTGATGTCTCATCATTTAATTATCTTGAGTGAAATTATTAATTGTATCTATAATTTGCTGCTTCACCCAATCATTCTTTAAGATGAGATTGTTTGGTTTCAATTCTTTTGGTCTATTTCCCCTAATTTTTTGTTGAATTAGTTTTATTGCATCATGATCTGAAAGAAAGCATTTACTATTTCTGCTTTCTTGCATTTAATTTTGAGGTCATTATGTCCTAATATATGGTCAATTTTTGAATAGGTTCCATGAACTGCTAGAAGAAAGTATATTCCTTTCTATCTCCATTAATTTTCTCCAAAGATCCAACATACCTAATTTTCTAATATTCTATTTCTTCTTTAATTTCTTTCTTATTTGTTTTGTGGTTTGATTTTTAATTCTGAGAGTGCAAGGTTGAGATCTCCTACTATTACAGTTTTGTTTTCTATTTCTTTTGCAACTCTATTAACTTCTCCTTTAGGAAGCTGAGTGCCATACCACTTGGTGCATATATGTTTTAAATTGATATTGCTTCGTTGTTTATCTCCCTTTGCAGGATGTAGTTCCTTCCTTATCTCTTTTAATTAGATCAATTTTTACTTTTGCTTGATCTGAAATAGGATGCACCTGCTTTTTACTCACCTGAAGCATAATAGATTTTGCTCCAGCCTTTTACCTTTCTTCATATGTATCCCCCTGCTTTAAATGTGTTTCTTGTAAACAACATATTGTAGGGTACTGACTTTTGATCCAGTCTGCTATCTGCCTCCTCTTTATGAGTTCATCCCATTCACATTTATGGTTAGAATTACTAAATCTGTATTTCCTGCCATTCTAATAACCCCAGATTATGCTTGACTTATTCTTGCCAACTCTGATGAGACTAAGATTCACACAATGTTCCTCCCCCTCTCTAAATTCCCTCAGATATGATAAGTTTCCTTTGCCACTTTGTGGGAGTGGTTTCCTTCTTTTATCCTCCTTCCACCTTTTCTGCCATCATCCCTTTTCCATATCTACTTTTTTATGTTATATCAGTACAATCAATTATACATGTATTCTTTTTATATCCACAACAGAAATACAATTCTCAAGAGTTATTTTACCTTTCTGCATCTCTTGGTTCTATGGTTGGAGATCAAATTTTCGTTTAGTTCTGGTTTTCTTCAGAAACAAATGGAATTCATTTGTTTCATTAATTCCATCTTCTTCCTGGAAGAAAATGCTCAGCTTAGCTGGTAGTTTATTCTTGGCTGCATCCAAGTTCTTGTGCCTTTCGAATATCATATTCCAGGCCCTTCTTTCCTTTAATGTAGAGGCAGCCAGATCTTGGTGATCTATTGTGGCACCTCGGTATTTAAATGGTTTTTTTGGCTGCTTGTAAATTTTTCCTTAATCTGATGGTTCTGAAATTTTACAATATTCCTTGGGGTTTTTATTTGGGTTTCTTTCAGAATTTGTTCGATGATTCTTTCAATGCCTATTTTACCTTCTGATTCTATTACATCTGGGCAGTTCTCTTTGATGATTTCTTGTAAAATAGTATCTAGCTCTTTTTTTCATCATAGTTTTGGAAAGTCCAATAATCCTCAGATTATCTCTACTAGATCTATTTTTCAAGTCTGTCGTTTTGCAAGTAGATAATTCATGGTTTTTCCAGTTTGTCATTTTTTGTTTTGTTGACTGATTCTTGCTGTCTCAATGAATCATTAGTTTCTATTTTTCAGTTCTAATTTTAATAAATTATTTCTTCATTAGCTTTCTTTACTTCTTTCTGTATATGTCAAATTGAGTTTTAAATGTATTGTTTTGGTCTGTAATTTTTTCCATTTCACTAATTTTTTAGTGAATTATTTTCTTTTCCAATTCACAGATCCTACTTTCTTAGTGTTCTTTGTCTTTTCAATTCCAGATCCTACTTTCTTGTAGGTTCTTTGTCTTTTCAATTCACAAATCCTACTTTCTAGTAATTCTTTTTTTCAATTCACAATTCTTACTTTCAAGTTTTTTATTTTTCTAATTCACCAATTTTGTTTCCTGCACTTCCTGGGAATTTTTCAACTTTTCAATTGTATTTCAGGAAGTTGTTGCTCTCCTGTAAGGCTTCTCTTTCCTTTCATTTTCTTCTAACTCTCTTTTGAGACTTTTAATGGTCTCTTCTATGAGAGCATCATGTAAAGGAGGACAGTCTGATGCATTTTTGCTGTTTGAGGTCTCTTCAGGTTTGCTGACCTGCTCTTTTTCTTCATAGAAGCTGTGGATCGTTCTTTTCACCTTTTTAATTCATGTTTTAAAGCCTTTAGGGTATGTCTCCTAGGCAAAGGGGTTTCCTCTTCAGAGCAGGAGATGTAAACCGATTTCCTGCTCCGAGGTATGGGAGTGCTCTGAGTGAGAGTTTTCCCTTCCCCAACAGGAAGGGGATTCAGCACTGGCCTAGCTATCAAAGTGCCCAGTTGGGCTGTGTGGGTTAGCGACTGCCCTCGGCCAGAGACTAAGGGGTGAAAGTGTCACTGCCCCAGGCCGGAGCCTCTTGTGGGACTGTGAGTATTAGCAGCTGACCGCAGACTGCCCCAAACTCTGCCCAGTGTCTCTGCCTGATGCAAATCGGCCCTGGAAAAGCTCTATGGCCCCAAGCCGTGCAGGATCACAACTGCCCCTAGGAAACGCCCCGTACTGCAGGTTGGGGCTGCAGGCTTGTGCTGAGATCTGTGCTTTCACTTTCTGTTTGAGACTCTCCTGGCAACCTAATTTCTCTCCCTGTCTGCGCTGATCTCCCCCCTGGACCCGGAACCAACCTTTTTTTGGCCGAGACTGCAGATTTTCTTCGGCCGGTGAGTTGTTCTATTTCTTATCTTTACGAATTGTAGCAGTCAAGACTATTTTTGAGGCTCGATATAATATTGATAAAGAGGGTAAGAGAAGAGCTTAGAAAGTCACGTGTGTCTTCTCCGCCATCTTTGGTTCCATGAACTTCTGAGAAGAAAGTATATTTCTTTCTGTCACCATTCAGTTTTCACCAAAGCCTAGTTTTTCTAATATTCTCTTTACCTCTTTAATTTCTTTCTTATTTGCTTTGTGGTTTGATTTATCTAATTCTGAGAATGCAAGGTTGAGATCTCCCACTATTATAGTTTTGCTGTCTATTTCTTCTTGCAACTTTCTTAACTTCTCCTTTAGGAAGTTAGATGCTATACCACTTGGTGCATACATGTTTAGTATTGATATTGCTTCATTGTCTATGCTACCCTTTAGCAAGATATAGTTTCCTTCCTTATCTCTTTTAATTAGATCAATTTTTGCTTTTGTTTGATCTGAGATCAGGATGGCTATCCTGCTGTTTTACTTCACCGGAAGCATGATAGATTCTTCTCCAGCCTTTCACATTTACTCTGTATGTCTCTCCCTGCTTTAAATGTGTTTCCTTTACACAACATATTGTAGGGTTCTGGGTTTTGATCCTGTCTGCTATTTTCCTCTGCTTTATGGGAGAGTTCATCCCATTCACATTTATGGTTCAATTTACTAATTCTGTATTTCCTGCCATCTTATTATCCCCAGATTATGCTTTTCTTTTCCTTCCTCCCCCTTCCCCCCTTCCCTAGTATTGAATTTATGGGCACTGCTTGCCTCGTGGAGTTTTCTGCCTCTTTAGAATACCTCCGACCTCCTTTGAATCCCTTTCCCTTTCTTTTACCTTTCCCTTATTACTATTTCCCTTTTCCCTTTTCCTCTCCCACTTTTTAATGAAGTGAGAGAAGTTTCTGTGTAAACCTATTATGCCAATTATTCTCTCTTTGAGCCAAAACTTATGAGAGTAAGATTCATACAATGCTCCTCCCCTTCTCCAAATTCCCTCAGATATTGGTTTTCTTTACCTCTTCAAGGCACGTAGTTTCTCTCTTTTTATCTCCCCCTTTCCCTTTTTCTGATATTATCCCCTTTCCATTTCTACTTCCCTTTTTATGTTATATCAGTAAATCAAATTATATATGTACTCTTTATGTATATCCATAATAGAAATATAGTTCTCAAGAATTCTTTTTACCTTTTTCTGCTTCTTTTGAATCCTATACTTGGAGATCAAATTTTTTGTTTAGTTTTGGTTTTTTCCTTAGAAAAAAAATGGAATTCATCTGTTTCATTAAATGTCTATCTTCTTCCCTGGACAAAAATGCTCAGCTTAGCTGGATAATTTATTCTTGGCTGCATTCCAAGTTCTTTTGCCTTTTGGAATATAAGATTCCAGGCCTTTCAATCTTTTAATGTGAAAGCAACTAGATCCTGATTGATCCTTATTGTGGCTCCTCGGTATTTGAATTGTTTTTTTCTCTCTGCATGTAATATTTTTTCCTTAGTCTGATAATTCTGAAATTTAGCCACAATATTGCTTGGAGTTTTTATTTTAGGGTCTTTTTCAGAAGGTGTTCAATTAATTCTTTCAATGTTTATTTTACCTTCTGATTCCATTACATCTGGGAAGTTCTCTTTGATGATTTCTTGTAAAATAGTATCTAGGCTCTTTTTTTCATCATACTTTTCAACAAGTCCAATAATCCTCATATTATCTCTCCTAGATTTATTTTTCCAGGTCTGTTGTTTTTCCAAGTAGATATCAACATTTTTTTTTTTTTTTTGGTTTTGCTTGACTAATTCTTGATGTCTCAGTGAATCATTCATTTCTAATTGTTCAGTCCCGATTTTTAATGCAATATTTTCTTCATTAGCTTTTTTTTTTTACTTCTTTTTGCATATGTCCAATTGAGTTTTTAAATGAGTTGTTTTGCTCCATGGATTTTTTTCCATTTCACTAACTTTTTTTAATGAGTTATTTTCTTTTTACAATTCACAAATCCTACTTTCTTGGGAGTTCTTTATCTTTTCCAATTCACAAATCCTATTTTTCTTGGGAATTATATTTTCCAATTCACAAATCCTACTTTCCTGGGAGTTCTTTACCTTTTCCAATTCACAAATTCTGTTTCCCTGAAATCCCTGGGAGTTTTGTTTTTTTTTTTTTTTTGTTTTTTTGTTTTTACCTTTTCCGGTTTACCTTTCAGGAAGTTGTTTTCTTTATCCACTTTATCAAATTTTTCTTTATGTGAGTTATATGCCTTTTCTGTACTCTGTTGCATAGATTCTCTTTCCTTTCCCCAATTTTCTTCTAGCTCTCTTTTAAGATTTTTTATAGTTTCTTCTAGGAGAGCCTTGTGTAATGGGGACCATGATATATATCCCTGTGGGGTTTTGTCTGGGATCTGTCTACTATTAATTTCCTTGGGGTTGAAAACCTGCTCTCATTCTGTATAGAAGCTATCTATGGTCTGTTTGACTTCTTTACTCATTTTTTAAAGGCATTTATGGTCTGCCTTTAGGGCAAAGAGGTTATCAGCTTCCTGCAGAGAAGGGATAGATATATGGATAGTAGCTTTCCTGTAAATGGGTTGCAAAGAGCTGCTGAGATGCAGGAGTGCTCTGGGAAAAGCTCCACACTAGAAGTGTAGCATGGCTGATCTGGGGAGGTGCTCTGTTAAGAGCCCTGCAGTGTGGATTAGTGACTGCCCTGGGTTTACAGGCTGAGCAGCAAAAGTCACTGCCCCAGGCAGAACCCCACTGTTTGGATTTGCAGTTGCTCTGGGAAGATCCTCACACTAGACTGGAAGTGTCTCTTCCCTGAGAAGTGCAATCACACTGCAGAAGTTCTATTGTCCCAGGTCAAGCCCCCCGCTATGCAGATTAGAGGCTGGCCTGGGCTAAGCCCCATGCTACGGTCACTCACTTCTGGTACTGTTTGGGTATATCCAGATTTTGTTAGATTCTGGCATTTTTTGAAGTACACTCTACCTTTGGCTTTTATTTCTCTGCTGGTCTACTGCTTTGCAACCAAAGCAGAGCAGCCAATCTGTGGTAGAGTCCTCTCTGTAAATTTTCTAGCTTCGGAGACCACACCTGCCCCTGACCCGCTGAGTATGTTAGATTCTCCTTCTGTCTCCCTGTTGCACTGGTCTGCTCCCACCGATCAGGACAAACATTTTCTGGTGATCTTCTAGATTATCTTTGGCTTGTAAGTTATACTTCCAATCTTCATGAATTTTACCAGTCAAGCACTATTTTTGAGGCTGAATTTGATAATTACTCGTGAGGGTTATAGAGAGTAGTAGAGAGTGTGTGTGTCTTCTCTACCATCTTGACTCCGTCCCTTGAGAGAAAACATTTAAAAAATTGCACACAAATAAAAAATATATAGGATAAATTGAACGTAACAGTAAAGAAAGGCTCAAACAAGAAGAGATACAGTTTTACTGGCATTTTTTTTTGTCAAACTAGGAGTTCCTTTCCAAATAATTTTTGTTCCCAGCTTTATGAAATATGAGGGTATTAAGTATAATTGTTTCTGGTTCTTCTTTATGTAGTTTATTTTTACTAAGGACATATAGGTGTTCAAAGAAGCATAGTACATGTAATGTGAAAGCTTGCTGAGGCCCTTTCAGAGATGCAATTACACCTTTGGTGCTCAGCGGGCACTCAATTATAACCTATGTCTCCAGGAAGCTGTAACATGCTCATGGTCACACCCTTGGAAACTCTCTAGCAGATGACTAAAATAAGTTGATGTAATGATGTCTCTCAACTTTGTCAGTGAATTAGTGGGTTGTCCATTTTCATGTGTGTGAAGATCTCCCCCAGCAGAAAAATTAGCAGGTGGGAACAATTTGTTCTAACAATCATGAAGGCAGCTGAAATTGTGGAACACTTAGAGCTTTGTCAGACTTGGAAAATGTCAGAGTAAAATGCTCTGCATCCTAGGCCATCATCAGTGTTCTGACTTTTGTCTTACCATGAAACTTCACTGATTCTAGGAGAAAGAGTAAAGCTGATGGATTTGTGCAAGTCTGTCTCACTTAAATCAAATTCATGCATAAATCAAGCCATCACTTAATGATGTCATTGGTTTTCTTAAAAAATGAAAGCTAAACAACAACATTTCTACTGCTACAGATTCTATTGTCAAAATCCACACCAAACAGATTTAATAATTACTTCATTGTTGGAATATAATGAAATACTTTTGTTCTCTCATTCTTACTTTTTTTGTGCTAGTGTATTCAGGAGAGACAGTATGGAAAGAATAATTAACTTGGACTCAGGAGATTTGAGTTCACATACATGCTTGACCTCTATATCTCATTTTCCTCATTGTTAAAATGGGAATGATATCTATATACACTATAATAAATAATTATTGTTAAGATAAAAATAGATAATTTAAGTAAAGTTTTTCAGAAATCTCAAAACACTATTTAAGTACGTGACATTATCTTTTTTATTATTACTTTCAGCATTGTATGCATATGTAAATACATAAATAAACACAAGTATAGATAGAAAACTTCAAGACTGTCAAATGGAGGATAAAATACAATAAGTATAGTCAAGTTGCTAATCCAGATCAGAATCCTTCTTTGCTGATAGTAGTCAGCATGCTATAGTGTCTCTGGTGTGAGGACACAAGTTCATATTCTTTCTTGAAACACTTATTGTACATGTGATTAAAGCAAGACAAGTCAAATAACATCTCAAAGTTTAAATTCTTCTTTTGTAAAATATGTTTAATAATGTCTATATCTTTCTATTACATGTGTTTGTTGGGAGAGAGTTGCAATAAAACTTATATTGTGCTATTACTTGTGTTTATTGGGAGATAATTGCTTTGTAAATATAATAAAAAATGTTCAGAGTTAAAAGTGCCCTAAGGCCAACATATGCTCAATTAAAAATAACTTCTATCACATCATTGACAAAAGGACATACATTTCATCTGAAAACATCCAAAGAGAGACTTAGTACTTTTTGAAACAGCCATTTTGCTTTGGGGAAGTCTTAATTGTTAGGAAATGTTCATTAACTCAATTTCCTACATTACTTTTATTATTTACATGTCTCTTTGAAGATTTTACCCTTTCTTATTTGTTCTTCTGAGAACAAATAGAACAACTCTCACAGGTATCATTTCTTCCAGTAATTGACAAGAAGTATCACCCCTTACTCCCAAATCCACATAAAGACAAATTAAATGTTCTCCATTTCAAGCTAAACAATTACATTTCCCTTAATTGTTCCTCAACCAGTTCCCTTTTCATTCCCATCCACTTGTACATTTCAATTTGTAAGTGATTATAAAATGTAATATCTACATCAGAATACAATACTCTAGATGGTATCTTATAGGAGCAGATTATATCAGGATTTTCTATCACCTTTCTATACACTATTCTATACTTTCCTTAATTTTGAATGACTTCTACTCAACTTGAACATTCTATCCATCAAAACCCTGACAACACTTTTTCAAACAGAATTTTGTCTAGCCTTGCTTGCACAAATCTATACTTGTAAGCTGATTTTTAAGTCAAGCATAGAAGTTTACATTTACTTCAATATATTTGTCATCTCATAGACATACTCACTTCTGCTAAACAAACAGCAATGCAGCAACACTTGCTCATACTCTGTGATTATTATCTGCATTTGTGCTATAAACCTACTTAGAAGTTGATTTACCAAGCTGAAACTTATCTAAAACTTCTAACATCATTTGTGTACTAGCACATGTGTTGGCTATCCATCTGCTCTCCTCTCATTCTTGCCACATGAATGGTTCATCTCCTTTTGTAGACTTGAATTTTATAACTATTCTTTTTATTGGCAATATATTATACACTGCCTATTTATATTTACTCAACATCTCTCCATTGCCTTTTGAGTGAACTACAAGTAATGTTATGCTGGTAAAATTTTAATAACTACCCCTTTGAAAATGCATAGTGTATTTTAAATTTAATCTATATCATTATTTTCTCTTTACCTTTTAATTTGTAGCATTTAATGACGATTTCTGAAAGTTTCAGCTTCTTTTTTAAGCTTAAAAAATAACAAGTCAATATAGCACAACTATGGCACTCTATAGGGCTATTTAAAAATGTAACAAAAAAGTGAGACTCAATTTTGAATTTCAAGAAATTTTAAAGGTAAACTAATCATATATCTTAGAACTAGAGGACAAAGTGAAAATAGAATCCACCAATCACCTATTTTTTAAAAGGAACGAAAAACCCTAGGAAGATAATGCAGAACTTTCAGGTATGGGGGAAGTGGATGACACTTGAATTTCATACTAATGTCAGTCAAAGAAGAGAAGAACAGAAACATATATAAGTGTGTGTATATATATATATATATATATATATATATATATACACACACTTATATATATTTCTATATTTATATATATATATATATATATATATATACACACAAAAAACATAGAAACATGTGTCACTCAATAAAAGATATAACAAGGAAAATGGAAAAGAAAGAAGAGTAAATAAAAGGGATAGTAGATTTTAAAAAAGGTTGGTCCTAAATAAAACAATTTGTAAATAAGAGTACACAAAAATATTTATAGCACTTTTGTGATGGCCAAAAAAATTGGAAATATAGGGAGTGCCCACTAATTAGGGACTGATTGAGTAATACTACATAAATATTATGGAGTTATATTGTGCTCTAAAAAATGATGGTGGAGGTCATTTGAGAGGAACCTGAAAAGACTTGTATGAACTGAAGCAAAGTAAAGCTAGTAGAATAAAGTGGACAAATTTATACCTTAACAATAATATTGCAAAAACAAATAACCTTGAAAGAATTAGGAACCTTATAATTCATAATGTAACATGTTACTGACTTTCTGATAGAGAAACATTGGAATCACATTGCCAAGTGACACATTTTTTTTTTCTGAACATGGATAATGCAAGGATTTGTTTTTGATAGGCTATATTGTTTATAATGAGTTCTATTTTTATCTATTTTCAATTATGCAAAGTTCAGAGTTGGAATGGGAAATAGTAGATTTTTTGAAAATAAAAGTCTTCTTCAAGGATTGCTGATCTTCAAATTCATTTAACTAGTCACTCTTATTGTATAAAGAGGGAAATAGATATTTGGGGAAACTTCATTAGTCCTTTGAAGTTATTTAATTTATTTTAAATTATGAAATTAATTATTGGTACTCTTATCCTTCATATTTTTGTAAACAACATTGCCATTTCCCAAAGGTTACCCTCATTCCTTCCCTACTCCAACCCATAGACCCATTTCTTATTCCATAACAACAGTTGAACAAAACAAATTCGGTTCATCTGAAAATGTATGATTTGTTTCACAAATATAGTCTGCTACATATCTCCCATGATGTAGGAAGGAAGTATAATTAGGCAACAAGGTGGAACAGTGGATAGATAGCTGGAACTAAAATTAGGAAAGTTTGAGTTCATATTCATATTTAAACATTTAGAATCTGTATGAGAAATCACTTAATTTTTTTCTGCCTTAATTTTCTCATGTATAAAGAGGAGATAATAGTAACATTAAACCCCCAGGGTTGTTGAGAGGATGAAATGAACTAGTATTTATGATACATCTTGTAAAACTAAAAATGTTATATACATGCCAGATCACTGTTATTATTGTTTTTGTTTGTTTGTTTGTTTGTTTTTATTATAATAACTTTTTATTGACAGAACTCATGCCAGGATAATTTTTTACATTATCCCTTGCACCCACTTCTGTTCTGATTTTTCCCCTCTCTCCCTCCACCCTCTCCCCTAGAAGGCAAGAAGTCCTATATATGTTGAATATGTCACAGTATAACCTAGATACAATATATGTGTGCAGAACCAAATAGTTCTCTTGTTGCACAGGAAGAACTGGATTCAGAAGGTAAAAATAACCTGGGAAGAAAAACAAAAATGCAAACAGTTTACATTCATTTCCCAGTGTTCTTTCTTTGGGAGTAGCTGCTTCTGTCCATCATTGATCAATTGAAACTAAATTAGGTCTCTTTGTTCTACCTCGAAAAATTATTTTTGTTAAATATAGAATTAGGTAAGGAAAGAAATAGCAAGTTGTATATAGACTGGAATTTATTTATTTTTTATTTTTTTAAAATAACTTTTTATTGACAGAACCCATGCCAGGGTAATTTGTTACAACATTATCCCTTGCACTCACTTCTGTTCAGATTTTTCCCCTCCCTCCCTCTACCCCCTTCCCCAGATGGCAAGCAGTCCTATACATGTTAAATAGGCTACAGTAGATCTTGGATACAATATATGTGTGCAGAACCGAACAGTTCTCTTATTGCTCAGGGAGAATTGGATTTAGAAAGTATAAATAACCCGGGAAGAAGAACAAAAATGAAAGCAGTTTACATTAATTTCTTTATGGCTAAATCATGGACCCATTTTGATCTTATCTTGGTATACGGTGTTAAGTGTGGGTCCATGCCTAATTTCTGCCATACTAGTTTCAGTTATCCCAGCAGTTTTTGTCAAATAATGAATTATCCCAAAAGTTAGGATCTTTGGGTTTATCAAACACTAGATTGCTATAGTACATTTGAGATTCTTGACCTTTTATTATTCCATATGAATTTTGTTGTTATTTTTTCTAGATCATTAAAATATTTTCTTGCAAGTCTGATTGGTATAGCACTAAATAAATAGATTAGTTTAGTGAGTATTGTCATCTTTATTATATTCACTTGGTCTATCCAAGAGTACTTAATATTTTTCCAATTATTTAAGTCTGAGTTTATTTGTGTGGAAAGTTTTTTTGTAATTTTGCTTATATAATTCCTGACTTTCCTTTGGTAGATATGTTCCCAAATATTTTCTGCTGTCGACATTTATTTTGAATGGAATTTCTCTTTGTATCTCTTGCTGTTGGATTTTGTAAAGCAACATTGCTTTACTCCAGATCTTACTGGGAAAGGTTTCATTTTTTTCCCCATTGCATATGATGCTTACTGATGATTTTAAATATATGTTCCTAACTACTTTAAGAAAAAGTCCATTTATTTCTATACTCTCAAGTGTTTTTATTAGGAATGGATGTTGGATTTTATCAAATGCTTTTTCTGCATCTATTGAGATGATCATATGGTTTTTGTTAGTTTGCTTATTGATATAGTCAATTATGCTAATAGTTTTCCTAATATTGAACCAGCCCTGTATTCCTGGTATAAAACCTACTTGGTCATAGTGTATTATCCTGGGGATGATTTTCTGTAATCTTTTTGCTAATATTTTATTTAAGATTTTAGCATCGATATTCATTAGAGAGATTGGTCTATAATTTTCTTTCTCTGTTTTCAGCCTACCTACTTTAGGTATCAGTACCATGTCTGTGTCGTAAAAGGAGTTTAGTAGGACTCCTTCAGTCCCTATTTTTTCAAATAGTTTATATAGCATTGGGGTTAATTGTTCTTTAAATGTTTGGTAGAATTCACATGTAAATCCATCTGGTCCTGGGGATTTTTTCTTAGGGAGTTGGTTAATAGCTTGTTCTATTTCTTTTTCTAAGATGGGAGTGTTTAGGATATTTACTTCTTCCTCTGTTAATCTGGGCAAGCTATATTTTTGAAGGTATTCTTCCATTTCATTTAAGTTGTCAATTTGTGCCATAAAGTTCAGCAAGTAATTCTTAATTATTCTCTAATTTCCTCTTCATTAGTGGCGAGTTCTCTCTTTTCATTTTAAGACTAACAATTTGTTTCCTCTTTCCTTTTTAAATTAGATTTACTAAGGGTTTGTCTATTTTGTTGGTTTTTCATAGAACCAACTCTTAGTTTTATTAATTAATTCAATAGTTTTTTTTACTTTCAATTTTATTGATCTCTCCTTTTATTTTTAGAATTTCAAGTTAAGTGTTTGACTGGGGTTTTTTAATTTGTTCCTTTTTTAGCATATTTAGTTGCAAGCCCAATTCATTGGCCTTCTCTTTCTCTATTTTATGCAAGTAGGCCTTTAGAGATATTAAATTTCCCCTTATTACTGCTTTGGCTGCATCCACACATTTTGGTATGATGTCTCATTATTGTCGTTTTCTTGGGTGAAGTTATTAATTATTCTATGATTTGCTTTTCACCCAATCATTCTTTAGTATGAGATTATTTAGTTTCCAATTATTTTTGGTCTACTTCCCTGACTTTTTGTTGAATGTAATTTTATTGCATCGTGGTCTAAAAAGGATGCATTTACTATTTCTTTTGCATTTGGTTTGGGTTTTATTCCTAATATTGGTCTATTTTTTGTATAGGTTCCATGAACTGGAAAGAAAGTGTACTTTTCTGTCTCCATTTCATTTTCTCAGAGGCTATCATATCTAACTTTTCTAGTATTCTTTTACCTCTCACTTCTTTCTTATTTATTTTGTGGTTTGATTTATGTAATTCTGAGGTCAAGGCCAAAGGTCTCCCTTTATGTTTGCTGTCTTTTCTTTCGCAGCTCCTTTAATTTCTTTTTTAAAATTTAGATGCTGCACCATTGGTGCATATATATTTAATAATGATTCTTCTTATCATTAACCTTTAGTAAATGCCTTCCTTATCTCTTTTTTAGATCAATTTTTTGTTTTGTTGATCTGGATCGGATGGCTGCCCCTCGCTTCCCTAAGGCAAGATTTTGCTCCAATCTTTTTCCTTTCTCTCTGTTTCTCCTGCTTTAAATGTGTTTCCTTTACACAATGTATTGTAGGGTTCTGGCTTTTAATCCATTCTGCTAACCACTTCCTCTTTTGGAGTTTACCTATTCACATTTTGTTAAATTTCCAATTCTGTATTCTTGCCATCTTGGAACCCCTGTTTTGCTTTTCTCCCTTCTTTCCCCTTCCCGTTTAAACTTGTGAGCACCCTTGCTTCTCCGCCCTCCTTTTAGTATCCTCCCAGACCCTCACCACTGCCTTAGGGTTCCTCCCCTTATCTTACTCCTTTCCCTCACAGTTTCGGTATTCCCTTCTGCTTAGCTTATTCCTTCCCTTTTCACTTTTCCCTTCTCACTTTTCAATGAGGTGGGAGAAGTTTCACCATAAATTGAATATGTCTACAATTTTTCTCTTAAAGCCAATTCTGATGGCAGTAAGATACCCACTATATTCATCCCCCTCCATTCTTTCTCTCAGAAATAATAGGTTTCCTTTGCCTCTTCATAAGATGTGTTCTTAACATATAAATTCCTTTTTATAAAATATTGACAATTAAAAAAAGCATCTTTAGCCTTAAATTTCCCCATGCCAATTTTCTCTCTATCAATTATTGATGCTGATGGTGCTTTAGGTAAGTGAGAATATGAAGGGGAGGGGGCATTGATATGTGATTTTATCAATGTAGGGAATGGTCAGTGCCAAGACAACCCCTAGCCATCACAATTTCTTTCCAATACAAAGCCTTAAGAGTGGTTTAAGGGCTCTGCAATGCTAAATGATTCACCTATGATCACAGAACTATTATGTATAAAAGGAATAAAACTACTTTTTCCTAACCCTAAGAGCCTTTTTTATCTACTTTTCCATCTATGATTACCTTTACCAAATGACCATGTCAAAATAGTTTGAAATTCATGGTGCATATATAAAGAAGAAATTATTTCCCTATTATAATTGGAAGTCATCATTATCTATATCGACATTTAAATTAATCTGGATAATCAAACACAACCTCACTAATTTTCTTTGGAACTCTGAATATAACCAGTCTTCTTAGATGTATGCTTCTTCTTTCTAAGACAAATCATTTTACAAGTGAATTGTCTCATTGTTGAACTATGTAAGTCTGTCATAAGTTTGTGATATGAGAATAACCCTAGTTAAGAATTCTCTGTATATTCTGTGATGAATGATTACCACCCTCCATCCTCCTCTCTTATGAGATAATCTAGAAATATTTTTAGTTGTGATTACTGCATAAGAAATTCATGAATAAGTTTTTATTTTCCCTGTTGTTTTTAATCCCATATTATTCTGGGGAGTTTTAGATGAATGATTTTATTCATTGACAAAGAAACTTGATTGGACAGGTGTTTTGGTTCATTAACCTCATGATAAGTTTGTGTTATCTGCATAAGTATTCTCATTTCAAGTTGGGATTTGATAGTAGCTCTCTCACATCAAGGAAACAAATTGCCTTGTCTTAAAAGATAACATTTTTAGAAAATTTAATTGATGGCTTTAGAATTTCACAAATGACAAAGTAATTGTGTTTTTCTATTGTATGCTATTTTATAAACCTTACAATCGGCATTGTGAGGTACCTGCAACAGACTGCCAGTTGTGGGGACTGATTTCTTCAGCTCCATGTAATACAAAACAGGACTAATGCAAAGAACTCTAATTACAATTATCAGAGTTTAATGAGCAATTGTCTATTAAAGCTCCCTCCCAATTTTTAAAAGTAGGTGATTTAAGAAATTACAAATAACTGATGCCTATTGCTTATTGCATTTCATTAAATAAAATGAAAACTCATCACATAACATTCTGCTACAATGATTTTAAAGTAAAGATTTCTTTTCTTTTTTTTTTTTTTTTTTAGTGAACTTTACATATTTTTTTCCATGACAAGGAATATGACTAGCCTATATTTTCTGCCCAGTTGACAATTTCAGGAAAAGAAAGATTTCTATAAGTATTTCTATAGATTTTTTTTCACTCAGCTCCCCCCTCAGAAAATAATATTCTGCAGCCAAAATAATAAGATAGTCATTTAAAAAAATGTAAAATTGTAATCTTCTCGGAGTACCTCCAACTAATCATTATTTGTGTTGTTTTTTTTTTCCATATGGTTTCTCCCACCCATCCATGATCAGACTATAAGTTTCTTAAATAGAGACTCTTTTTTGCTTTTCTGTTTACCTCCATAACTAAGTTCTGTGTTTGTTATGGAAGGGTAAGATAATAAATGATTATTCAATTGTTTTAAAGGATATATGTATGTGTGTGTACACACACACACACGCGCACACAATATATTACCTGATATCAAACATCTTATGAAGTGATCATTTAAATTCTAATGCAAGTTCTCTTCTCAGGGCAAAGAACTGTAAATCAAAGGGATGCCCATCAATTGGTGAATGGCTGAATAAACTATGGTGTATGATTGTCACTGAATATTGTTGTTCTATGGGAAGTGATGAGCAGAATTCTCTTGAAAAACAAAAACAAAAACAGAAAAAGCAAAACAAAACTCCTGTAAAGTCCTCCATGAACTTAAGCAAAGTGCAATGTACTATATAAAGTAATAACAATGTTCTGGAATGACCAACTGTAAATGACTTTGCTATTCCAGCAGTATAATGATCCACAACTACTCTGAAGGACTTATGATGAAAAATCTTATCCATACTGAGAGAAGAAATTGATTGTGTCTGAATACAGATTGAGTCATGCTCTCTTACTCTTTTAAAACTTCATTTGTCTTGAGGGTTTTGTATTAGTACAGGAGATCTATTTTTTTATAAAAAAGGTTGCTACAAACATTTTTGCACATATGGATCCTTTTATCTTTTTTATGATCTATATTTTCTTCCACAACATGACATGTTTTACATAATTTCATGTATGGTTTCTTAATGGGCTCTGGAGTAGACATAAAAGAATGTGAAACCCAAAAGTTTAAAAAAATGTTAAAAATTGTTTTAAATATAACTGGGGAAATTTTAAATAAAAATGATATTTAAAAAAGAAAATAATTTTAAAATCTAAAAGTACTTTAGAAATATTGGTTATATTTATTAGCAATAAATTTCTTGCTACTGCATGAAAATATCCTAATGCAAATTTTAATATCTTTTAATTTTATAATAACTTTTCATTTTTCCGAATACATACAAGCATAGTTTTCAACATTCACCTTTACAAAATCTGTGTTCCAAATTTTTCCCTCCCTCCCCCATAGATAGTAATAAACAATCCAAAATAGGTTAAACAAGTGCAATTCTTTTAAATATATTTCCATATTTGTCATGCTGCACAAGAAAAATTAGATCAAAACATGAAAAAAAAAAATGAAAAAAGGGGAAAAAAAACAACCTAACAGCAAAAATAAGAAAAAAAAATTAAAATACCATGCTCTGATTCACATTCAGTCTCCATAGTTCTCTCTTGATTTGTGGATGGCTCTTCATCACAAGTCTATTGGAAATGGAATTGGAATCATTGTTGAAAAGTGCCAAGTTCATCACAGTTGATCATTACATAACCTTGTCGCTCTGTACAATGTTCTCCTGGTTCTAGTCACTTTACTTAGCATCAGTTCATACTAGTCTTTCCAGACTTCCAAAATTAGCCTGCTCATCATTTCTTACAGAACAATAATATCCTCTTTATATTCATATACCATAATTTATTTAGCCATTTCCCAATCAATAGACATCCACTCAAATTCAAGTTTATAACTACTACAAAAAGGTTGCTATGAACATTTTTGTACATATGGATCCCTTTACCTTTTTTATGATCTATTTGAGATACAGACTCAGTAGAAACAGTGCTGGATCAAAGAATATACATGGTTGGATAGCCCTTTGGGCATAGTTTCAAAGTGCTCTCCAGAATACTTGGAGCAACTCACAAGTCCACCAACAATACATTAATGTTCTGGTTTTCCCATATTCTCTCAAACATTCATTATATTTTTCCTTTCATCTTAGTCAATCTGAAAGGTATGAAATAGTACATCACAGTTGTCTAAATTTGTATTTCTCTAATCAATAGTGATTTAGAGCATTTTTTCAAATGATTAAAAATGACTTTAATTTAATTCTCATTAAATTGTCTGTTCATATCCTGTGATCATTTATCTTTTTTTTTTTTAATTTAATAACCTTTAATTTACAGGATATATATACATGGGTAACTTTACAGCATTAACAATTGCCAAACCTCTTGTTCCAATTTTTCACCTCTTACCCCCACCCCTCCCTAAATGGCAGGATGACCAGTAGATGTTAAATATATTAAAATATAACTTAGATACACAATAAGTATACATGACCACAACATTATTTTGCTGTACAAAAAGAATCAGACTCTGAATTATTGTACAATTAGCTTGTGAAGGAAATCAAAGATGCAGGTGTGCATAAATATAGGGACTGGGAATTCAATGTAATGGTTTTTAGTCATCTCCCAGAGTTCTTTTTCTGGGTATAGCTAGTTCAGTTCATTACTGCTCCATTAGAAATGATTGGGTTGATCTCGTTGCTGAGGATGGCCTGATCCATCAGGACTGGTCATCATATAGTATTGTTGTTGAAGTATATAATGATCTCCTGGTCCTGCTCATTTCACTTAGCATCAGTTCCTGTAAGTCTCTCCAGGCCTTTCTGAAATCATCCTGTTGGTCATTTCTTACAGAACAGTAATATTCCATAATTTTCATATACCACAATTTATTCAGCCATTCTCCAACTGATGGACATCCATTCAGTTTCCAGTTTCTAGCCACTACAAAGGGCTGCCACAAACATTCGTGCACATACAGGTCCCTTTCCTTCTATATAATCTCTTTGGGATATAATCCCAGTAGTAACACTGCTGGATCAAAGGTATGCACAGTTTGATAACTTTTTGAGCATAGTTCCAAACTACTCTCCAAAATGGTTGGATTCGTTCACAACTCCACCAACAATGAATCAATGTCCCAGTTTTCCCACATCCCCTCAACAATCATCATTATTTTTTCCTGTCATCTTAGCCAATCTGACAGGTGTGTAGTGTATCTTAGAGTTGTCTTAATTTGCATTTCTCTGATTAATAATGACTTGGAGCATCTTTTCATATGACTAGAAATAGTTTCAATTTCTTCATCTGAGAATTGTCTGTTCATATCCTTTGACCATTTTTCAATTGGAGAATGGCTTGATTTTTTATAAATTAGAGTTAATTCTCTATATATTTTGGAAATGAGGGCCTTTATCAGAACCTTTGACTGTAAAAATATTTTCCCAGTTTATTGCTTCCCTTCTAATCTTGTCTGCATTAGTTTTGTTTGTACAAAAACTTTTCAGTTTGGTATAATCGAAATTTTCTATTTTGTGATCAGTAATGATCTCTAGTTCTGCTTGGTCATAAAAACCTTCCCCTTCCACAGGTCTGAGAGGTAAACTATCCTATGTTCCTCTAATTTATTAATAATTTCATTCTTTATGCCTAGGTCATGAACCCATTTTGACCTTATCTTGGTGTACGGCGTTAAGTATGGATCAATGCCTAGTTTCTGCCATATTAGTTTCCAATTTTCCCAGCAATTTTTATCAAACAGTAGTTCTTATCCCAAAAGCTGGGATCTTTGGGTTTGTCAAAGACTAGGTTGCTATATTTGTTGACTGTTTTATCCGTTGAACCTAATCTATTCCACTGATCAACTAATCTATTCCTTAGCCAATACCAAATAGTTTTGGTAACTGCTGCTCTATAGTATAGTTTTAGATCTGGTACAGCTAAGCCACCATCATTTGATTTTTTTTTTTCATTAATTCCCTTGAAATTCTTGACCTTTTGTTTTCCATATGAACTTTGTTGTTATTTTTCTAGGTGATTAAAATAGTTTTTTGGGAGTCTGATTGGTATAGCGCTAAATAAATAGATTAGTTTAGGTAATATTGTCATCTTTATTATATTTGCTCGCCCTATCCAAGAGCATTTAATATTTTTCCAATTGGTTAGATCAGACTTAATTTGTGTTAAAAGTGGTCTGTAATTTTGCTCATAAAGTTTCTGATTTTCCCTTGGCAGATAGATTCCTAAATATTTTATATTATCAGTAGTTACTTTAAATGGAATTTCTCTTTGTAACTCTGACTGTTGGATTTTGTTAGTGATATATAAGAATGCTGATGACATATGTGGGTTTATTTTATAACCAGCAACTTTGCTAAAGTTGTGGATTATTTCTAATAACTTTTAGCAGAATCTCTGGGGTTCTCTAAGTATACCATCATGTCATCGGCAAAGAGTGATAATTTGGCTTCCTCATTGCCTATTCTTATTCCTTTAATCTCTTTCTCAGCTCTTATTGCTATAGCTAGTGTTTCTAATACAATATTAAATAGTAACAGTGATAGTGGGCAACCTTGTTTCACTCCAGATCTTATTGGGAATGGTTGCAGTTTGTCTCCATTACATATGATGCTTACTGATGGTTTTAAATAGATGCTGCTGATTATTTTAAGGAAAAGTCCATTTATTCCTATACTCTCAAGTGTTTTTAATAGGAATGGATGTTGGATTTTATCAAATGCTTTTCTGCATCTATTGAGATGATCATATGGTTTTTTTTAATTTGGTTATTGACATGGCCAATTATATTGATAGTTTTCCTAATATTGAACCAGCCCTGCATTCCTGGTATAAATCCTACTTGATCATAGTGTATTATCTTGGAGATGATTTTCTGTAGTCTTTTTGCTAATATCTTATTTAAGATTTTAGCATCAATATTCATTAGGGAGATTGGTCTATAATTTTCTTTCTCTGTTTTCAGCCTACCTGGTTTAGGTATCAGTACCATGTCTGTGTCATAGAAGGAATTTGGTAGGATTCCTTCGTTCCCTATTTTATCAAATAATTTATATAGCATTAGGGACCAATTGTTCTTTAAATGTTTGGTAAAATTCACATGTAAATCCATCTGGTCCTGGATTTTTCTTAGGGAGTTGTTTAATTGCCTGTTCTATTTCTTTTTCTGAAATGGGACTATTCAACAATTTACTTCTTCCTCTGTTAGTCTGGGAAGTCTGTATTTTTGGAGGTAGTCATCCATTTCACTTAGGTTATCAAATTTATTGGCATAAAGTTGAGCAAAATAACTCTTATTATTTCTCTAATTTCCTCTTCATTGGTGGAAAGTTCTCCTTTTCATTTTGAAGACTACTAATTTCATTTCCTCCCTCCTTTTCTAATCAGATTTACCAAAGGCTTATCTATTTTATTGGCTTTTTCATAGAACCAACTCTTAGTTTTATTAATTAGCTCAATAGTTTTTTTACTTTCAATATTTTTAATTTCTCCTTTTAATTTTAGAATTTCCAATTTAGTATTTGATTGGGGTTTTTAATTTTGTCTTTTTTAGTTTTTTAGTTGCAAGCCCAATTCATTAATCTTTTCTTTCTCTGTTTTATTCAAGTAAGCCTCTAAGGATATAAAATTCCCTCTTATTACCGCTTTGGCTGCATCCCACAAATTTTGGTATGATGTCTCATCATTGTCATTATCTTGAGTGAAATTATTAATTGTACCTATAATTTCTGCTTCACCCAATCATTCTTTAAGATGAGATTGTTTAGTTTCCAATTACTTTTTGGTCTATTTCCCCTAACTTTTTGTTGAATGTAGTTTTTATTGCATCATGATCTGAAAAGAAAGCATTTACTATTTCTGCTTTCTTGCATTTAATTTAGGGTCTTTATGTCCTAATATATGGTCAATTTTGAATAGGTTCCATGAACTGCTGAGAAGAAAGTATATTCTCTTCTATCTCCATTCAATTTTCTCCAAAGATCCAACATACCTAATTTTTCTAATATTCTATTTACTTCTTTAATTTCTTTCTTATTTGTTTTGTGGTTTGATTTGTCTAATTCTGAGAGTGCAAGGTTGAGATCTCCTACTATTACAGTTTTGTTTTCTATTTCTTCTTGCAACTCTATTAACTTCTCCTTTAGGAAGCTGAGTGCCATACCACTTGGTGCATATATGTTTAATATTGATATTGCTTCGTTGTTTATGCTACCCTTTAGCAGGATGTAGTTTCCTTCCTTATCTCTTTTAATTAGATCAATTTTACTTTTGCTTGATCTGAGATAAGGATGGCTACCCCTGCTTTTTTGACTTCACCTGAAGCATAATAGATTTTGCGCCAGCCTTTTACTTTTACTCTATATGCATCCCCCTGCTTTAAATGTGTTTCTTGTAAACAACATATTGTAGGGTTCTGACTTTTGATCCAGTCTGCTATCTGCCTCCTCTTTATGGGGGAGTTCATCCCATTTACATTTACGGTTAGAATTACTAAATCTGTATTTCCTGCCATCCTAATAACCCCAGATTGTGCTTTACTTATTCTTGCCTCCCCCAACCCTCTTTCCCCTTTTAAACTTATGTACCCCTCTTGTATCACGATACTTATCCTCTTTATAATCCCTCCCTCCCCCTTTGAGTCTTTCCCCTTCCTTTCCTTATTACTCTTTTTCTTTTCCTTTTCCTCTCCCCAGTTTTTAATGAGGCGAGAGAGAATTTTCTCTAAAACAAATGTCAATTATTTTTCTTTGAGCCAACTCTGATGAGAGTAAGATTCACACAATGTTCCTCCCCTCTCTAAATTCCCTCAGATATGATAAGTTTCCTTAGCCTCTTTGTGGGATGTGGTTTCCCTCTTTTATCCCTCCTTCCACCTTATTCTGCCATCATCCCTTTTCCATATCTACTTCCCTTTTTCATGTTATATCAGTACAATCAAATTATACATGTATTCTTTTTGTATATCCACAACAGAAATACAATTCTCAAGAGTTATTTTTACCTTTTCTGCATCTCTTGAGTTCTATTCTTGGAGATCAAATTTTTTGTTTAGTTCTGGTTTTTCTTCAGAAACAAATGGAATTCATTTGTTTCATTAAATATCCATCTTCTTCCCTGGAAGAAAATGCTCAGCTTAGCTGGGTAGTTTATTCTTGGCTGCATCTCAAGTTCTTGTGCCTTTCGGAATATCATATTCTAGGCCCTTCTTTCCTTTAACGTAGAGGCAGCCAGATCTTGGGTGATCCTTATTGTGGCACCTCGGTATTTAAATGGTTTTTTTTTTGGCTGCTTGTAAAATTTTTTCCTTAATCTGATAGTTCTGAAATTTGGCTACAATATTCCTTGGGGTTTTTATTTTAGGATTTCTTTCAGAAGGTGTTCGATGAATTCTTTCAATGCCTATTTTACCTTCTGATTCTATTACATCTGGGCAGTTCTCTTTGATGATTTCTTGTAAAATAGTATCTAGGCTCTTTTTTTCATCATAGTTTTCGGAAAGTCCAATAATCCTCAGATTATCTCTCCTAGATCTATTTTCCAAGTCTGTCATTTTAGCAAGTAGATAATTCGTGGTTTTTTCCAGTTTGTCATTTTTTTGTTTTTGCTTGACTGATTCTTGCTGTCTCAATGCATCATTAGTTTCAATTTGTTCAGTTCTAATTTTTAAAGAATTATTTTCTTCATTAGCTTTTTTTACTTCTTTCTGTATATGTCCAATTGAGTTTTTGAATGTATTGTTTTGGTCTGTGGAATTTTTTTCCATTTCACTAATTTTTTTTTTAGTGAATTATTTTCTTTTTCCAATTCACTAATTTTGTTTCCCTGCACTTCCTGAGAACTTTTTAACTTTTCCAATTCGTATTTCAGGAAGTTGTTGCTCTCTTGTAAGGCTTCTCTTTCCTTTCCCATTTATCTTCTAACTCTCTTTTGAGACTTTTAATGGCCTCTTCTTGAGAGCATTATGTAAGGAGGACAGTCTGATGCATTTTTGCTGTTTGAGGTCTCTTCAGGTTTGCTGACCTGCTCTTTTTCTGCATAGAAGCTGTCAATTGTTCTTTTCATCTTTTTATTCATGTTTTAAAGCCTTTAGGGTAGGTCTCCTAGGCAAGGGGGTTACCAGCTTCCTCTGCAGAATAGGGAGAGATGTAAACTGATTTCTGGCTTGGAGGTATGGGAGTGCTCTGTGTGAGAGTTTTCCCTTCCCCCAACAGGAGGTGGATTCAGCACTGGCCGAGCTATCAAACTGCTCAGTAGGGCTGAGTGGATTATCGCTTGCCCTTGGCTAGAGACTAAGTGGTGAAAGTGTCACTGCCCAGGCCGGAGCCTCTTGTGGGACTGTGAGTATTAGCAGCTGAGAGCAGACCGCAGAACGCAGACAGCCACAAACTCTGCCCAGAGTCTCTGCCTGATGCAAATCGGCCCTGGAAAAGCTCTATGGCCCCAAGCCGAGCTCCCCCTGCGCAGATTGGAGGCTAACCCGGGCTGCGTCCTCCTGCCGTGCAGGATCACAACTGCCCCAAGGAAAAGCCCCTTACTGCGGGTTGGGGCTGCGCACTATGCTGAGATCTGTGCCTTCACCCTCGGTTTGAGACTCTCCTCGGAACCTAATTCTCTCCCAGTCTGTGCCGATCTCCCCTGGCCCTGGAACCAACCTTTTTGGCGAGACTGCAGATTTTCTTCGGCCGGTGAGTTGTTCTACTTCTTATCTTTACGAATTGTAGCAGTCAAGACTATTTTTGAGGCTTGATATAATATTGATAAAGAGGGTAAGAGAAGAGCTTAGAAAGACGCGTGTGTCTTCTCTGCCATCCCCTGTGATCATTTATCAACTGGAGAATGATTTATATTCTTATAAATTTGAGTGAGTTCTCTATATACTTTAGAATTGAGGCTTTTATATTAAAAAAAACATGATTTGTAAATTATATTCCCACAGCTATCTCCTTCCTCTCTAATCATGAATGCTTTGGTTTTCTTTATGCAAAATATTTTCAATTTAATGTAATCAGAATAATCCATTTTGTATTTCATAATGTTCTCTAGTTCTTCTTGGCCAAAAATTCCTTCCTTCTCTACAGATCTGAGAAGTAAAATATCCTATATTCTCCTAATTTGCTTATATTATTACCATTTATGTGAAATCATGAACCCATTTCATCCTTATCTTGGTGAAGAGCATTAGATTTTGGTATATACCTAGTTTATGCCATACTATTTTCCAGTTTTCCCAGACATTTTTGTCAAATTCTGAGATCTTATCCAAGAAGTTGGAATCTTTTGGTTTCTCAAACACTAGATTACAATAGTCATTGACTATTGTGTCTTGTGAATTTAACTTGTTCCACTGATCCACTACTTCATTTCTTAGCCAATACCAGATGGTTTGGATGACCATTATTTATAATATAGTTTGAGGTCTGTTGCAACTAGGCCAACTTACTTTGCTTTTTTCCCCCCCATTAATTCCCTTGGAATTCTTGACCTTTTGTTCTTCTGGATGAATTTTTTTTTATTATTTCTAAATTTATAAAGTACTTTCTTGGCACTTTGATTGTCATGGGACTGGATTAGTAGACTAATTTAGGTAGAATTGTCATTTTTATTATATTAACTTGGCCTACTCATGAGCACTTGATATTTTTCCAATTGTTTAGATATAACTTTGTGTGAAAAGTGTTATTTTCTTGGTTTTGTCTTGGTAGGTAGACATTGAACTATTTTATACCATCTACAACTATTTTAAATGTGTTTTCTCTTTCTATCTTTTGCTGCTGATCTTTCTTAGTAACATAAAAATGCCAATGATCTATGTGGGCTTATTTTATATTTTATATTAACAACTTTAGCAACATTGTAGGATATAAAATAATATCTTACAATGTTGCTAAAGTTAATTGTTTCAAGTAGGTTTTAGATGATTCTCTAAAATTCTCTAAGTATACCATCATATCTGCAAAAAGTGATAGTTTTCTTACTGTATACTCTAATTCTTTCAATATCATTTATTTCTCTTTCTGATAAAGTTAACATTTCTAGTACAATATTGAATAGTAGTGATGATAATAAGCAACTATGTTTGACCCTTGATTTTATTGTGAATGCTTCCACTTTATCCACTTTGTATATAATGTTTTCTGATGATTTTAAATAGATAATACCAATCATTTTAAAAAAGTTCTATTCATATATTGTTGAGTGTTTTAAATAGAAATGGGTCTTGAATTTTGTAAAAAGCCCTTTTTTGCATCTATTGATATAATTATGTAATTTCTATTAGTTCGGTTATTGATACCGTCAATTATGCTAATGGTTTTCTTGATATTGAACCAGCCCTTTATTTCTGGTATAAATACGCCTTGATCATAGTATATTATTCTGGTGATCAGTTACCATAATCTTTTTGCAGAGTTCTGCATTAATATTCACTGGGTAAATTGGTCAATAATTTTCTTTCTCTGTTTTGCCCCTTCCTGGTTTAAGTATCAGCACCATCATATCTGTGACATAAAAGGAATTTGGTAGGACACCTTCTTCCCCTATTTTTCCAAATAGTTTGTATAGTGTTAGAATTAATTATTCTTTTAATGTTCGGTAGAATTCACTTTTAAATCCATCTGTCCCAGGAAATTTTTCTTAGGGAGTTCATTAATGATTTGATCAATATTCTTTTCTAAAGTAGGACATATTAAATAATTTATTTCCTCATCTGTTAATCTGAGCAATCTATATTTTTGTAATTATTCTTCCACTTGACTTAGATTATTAGATTTGTTGGAATACAATTGGGCAAAATAGTTCTTAATTATTGCTTTAGTTTTATCTTCATTGGTGGTGAGTTCACCCTCTTCATTTATGATACTGGAAATTTAGTTTTCTTTCCTTCTCCTCATCAAAATAACCAAAGGTTTTCCTATGTTGGTGATTTTGATCATAAAAACAACTTAGTTTTGTTTATTAGTTCAATAGTTTTTTTTTTTTTTTACTTTTAATTTTATTAATTTCTCCTTTGATTTAGAGAATTTCTAGTTTGATATTTAATTGGGGATTTTAATTTGCTGTTTTTTTCTCTAGCTTTTTTCAGTTACATGCCCAATTCTTTGTTCTCCTCTTTCTCTATTTTATTCATGTAAGCTTCTAGAGTTATAAAAGATCCCCTAAGAAATGTTTTGGCTGTATCCCATAAATTTTTATATATTGTCTCATTATTGCCATTCTCTTAGATGAAATTGCCAATTATTTTTATGATTTATTATTTTACACACTCATTTTTTAGAATTGGATTTTTTTAGTTTCCAATATCTTTTTGGCCTATTTTTCTATGGCCTTTTATTTTTTATTATATCATGATCTGAAAAAAGATGCATTTACTATTTCTGCCTTTCTGCACTTGATTGTGATGTTTTCATGCCCTAATACATAATATATTTTTGTGTAGGGGTCATGTACTCTTTAGAAAAAGATATATTCCTTTCTATCCCCATTCAGTTTTCTCCAAATTTCTATCATGCATAACTTTTTAAAATTCTATCACCACCCTAACTTTTTTCTTGCTTATTTTGTGATTAGTTTTATTTATTTCTGAAAGATGAAAGTGGAGATACCTTACTAGTAGAGTTTTGGTGTTTATTTCATCTTGTAACTCACCTAACATCTCCTTTAAGGAATTTGGATGCTATATCATTTGTTGCATATAGGTTTAGTTTTGATATTTATTCATTATCTTTGATATCCTTTAACAGATGTAGTTTCCTTTCTTATCTCTTTTAATTAGATCTATTTAATTAGATCTTTTTTCTATCTGATCTCAATCTGATCTGATCTGATATCAAGATGCTAATCCTATTTTGTGTGTGTGTGTGTGTATGTGTGTGTGTGTGTCAGCTGAAGTATAATTGATTCTGCTCCTTTTACCTTTTGCTTTTACCTTGACTCTCTATCTATCTCTCTGCTTCAAATTATTTCTTGTAAGAAACATATTTGTAGTATTATGACTTTAATCCACTATGCTATCTGCTTCTGTTTTATGGGAGAGTTCATCCCATTCACATTCACAGTTAAGATTATTAATTCTGTGTATCCCATCATCCTATTTTTCCCACATTATACATTTCTCTCCTCTTTAACCCTTTTCTTCCTCAGCAATGTATTGGATATGATCATCAATTCCTTCATTCTATACTCCCCTTTTCATCCCCCCTTTCTTATCTGTTTCCCCTTTCCTTTCCTACTACCCCATGAGTGAGACAAATTTCTACACCAAACTAAATGTATATGTTATTCCATCACTGAGTGAAATCCAATGCAATTCATATGCAAAGAATGCTCATTCCACTCCCTTCTTTCCCTCAACTATAATAGGTCTTTTCTACCTCTTCATGTGGTATAATTTAACTCATTTTACCTCCCTTTCCTTTTCTCTTAGTACAATCTCATTTCCACCCCTAATTTATTTTTTATATCATCACATTCAAGTCAACTTATAACTACACCCTTGCTGACAAAGATACAGTCCTCAAGTTATTCAATATTCTTCCCATATAGGGAGGTAAACATTTTAACTTTTAAAAAATATATTTTTTTACATTTGCCTTTTTATGTTTCTCCTGAGTCTTGTATTTAAAGAACAATTTTGTATTCAGCTCTGATCTTTGCATCAGAAATAATTTAAAATCCCTTATTTAATTAAATATCATCTTTTCCCCCAGAAAGATCATGTCTAATTTTGTTGGATAATTGATTCTTGGTTGTAGTTTAAGCTCCTTTGCCTTCTACAATGTTATATTCCAGGCCCTCTGATTCTTTAATATACAAGCTTCTAGGTCTTGGGTAATCCTGATTGTGATTGTTAGACATTTTAATTGTTTATTTCTGGCTGTTTACAGCCTTGATCTGATCTGATAAATCTGGAATTTAGCTACAATATTCCTTGGATTTTTCATTTTGAGGTGTCTTTCAGAGGTGAGCAATGGATCTTTCAATTATTATTTTATCCTTTGGTTCTAAGATATCAGGACAGTGTTTCTAGATGATTTCTTGACTGTTATCTAGGTTTTTTCATTGTGACTTTCAGATAGTCCAGTGATTCTCAGATTCTCTCTCCTGAATCTATTTTTCAAATTGTTTTTCCAATGATGTATTTGACATTTTTCTAATTTTTTTCATCTTTAAAAAAAATGTATGACTGATTTTTTATATCTCATTGAGTCATTAACTTCTACTTATCCAATTGTAATTTTTAGTGCATCTTTTTTCTTCAATTAGCTTTTCTTAATCTCCTTTTTCATTCAGCAAATGTCACTTTTAAAGAATTTGTATTTTGATTTTGTTCCGTGGGTTTTTCCCTCCTTTTCACCAATTCTGCTTTTAGGGATTTTTTTTTTCTTCAGTATAAATATATATATATATATATATATATATATATATTTTTTTTTTTTTTTTTTTTTTCATTTCATCACATTTATTTTTTGAGGAATTATTTTCTTCATTCAATTGCTTCCTTTTCCAAAGTGTTGGCTTTCCCCAAAAAACTTTGATAAGTTATCCTGTAGTTCTATCATTTCTTTTCTTCCTTTTTCTTCTATGTGTTTTTTTAGATTTTTTTTGAGTTTTTCCAAAAGAGTTTTTTTGAACTGGAGAACAGTTCATATGCTTTTTTAAGGTTTTATTTGCAGGCATTTTTCATTTGCTGTCCTCTTCTGAGTTTTTTTTTTCCTTTCTTCCTAGTAGTTCTCTAAGGTTAGAGCTCTTTTTGATTTTTTTGCACATTTTTTTAAGGCTGAGGTCTACTCTTAGCTCACAAAGAAGATTGTCCCAAGCTTCCTTTTCAGGGTGACAGTGACTTCTCATTGACTAGCTAGTTCTAGTGGTGCAATCTTCCTCACTTCACTGAGTGGCCTGGCCAAATCCTGCCTGTTATGCTGAGGTTCAGGGACTAAAAATTCATCTTCTATGGTTGTGTTAGAGGTCTCACAGCTGTTCTGCTCCTCTGGTCTTTTGAACCAGGAGAGAGTAACCAATGTTGTTGTATTTTGGCTAAGATATTCCTACTAAATTCCTTGTACTGAGCCTCCCTGCATTGGGCTTTCCCCAACCAGACATGCCCTAGCCAGGCCTTCCCATGACACTTCTGTGCTGGGCAACATTCCCCCTGCCCAATTGAGGCAGAGCTTTCTTGAAGTCTTTCCAAGTTATATTAAGCTGGAAAAAAGTATTACGCTCTGAATGTTTGTGCATTCTATCACTCCTAAATCCTTTCAGAAGCTTGAGCTAGTGTTGATTCTGAGGAAAGCCAGGAAGAGCTCAGGCAATGTCCTGTCTACTCTCCACCACCTTGGCTCTGTTCTAATTCCTTTTAATTGTTGTTCCTTCTCTTAATTATTTCCAATTTATCTGATATAATTTGTATGTTCATAGTTTTATATATATATATATATATATATATATGAAACAGAAAGTCTGTATACATTAGACTGTGAGTTCCTTGAGAGCAAAAAAAGGCTTTTTGTTTTGGCACTTATTTACTTTATTTATTTATTTATTTTTATGTTTTAAATTTTTTTTAACCTTTTTGTATTCTTAACATTTAGTGCAATATCTGGCAAATAACAGGTACTTAATAAATTGGTTGGTTGATGACATTCAAGTCTACAAGTCTCAATAGAGAAAATAATGCCTGAAGTACTAACCTCAAAAGATAATTCATAGGATCATATTCTCAGAACTAGAAGAAGCTTTAGAAATCATCTGGTCAGAGAGGCTCATTTTATATATGTTGAAATGAGGTTCACAGTATTGAGGTTAATCTCCTTCAGTCATACAAGTTGTAATTGCCAAGGCTGGGATTTAATCTAAGATTCTCTGTCTCTAAAATAGGTTTTTTTTAATGCATCAGACTTGGATATTCAGATATTTACTATGTGTAAAGCAGCCTATGAAGCTCAAAGCATTTAAATCTTCATTATTACTGTCAATAAAAATCTAGTTGTTAACACAAGGGCGATATACATGGAGTAATTAGAGAACAATTAAGTTCTAACCTGTAGATCTGGATAAAAAATGTAGGATTCAGAGATAGGAAAAAAGCAGTTATTGGGAAGAACTTAATAACTGTGCTGGGACATGAGCCATATGATAGAATATATAGGGCTTGGACCAGTAGAAAAGAGAATTATAAGTCAGAGAAATGGCATATTTTTTATGGGGAGAATGACAAGTGTTCATGAAGGACAATGAACTGACCATTCTGATTTTAGAACATGTTTATTAAATATTAGTAGAAAATAAATGGAGAGAATGAGATTAGGTAATGGAAGATCTGAAAATATAAGAGAAATATTTATAGACAATAGACCCCATGAACAAGTATTTTTGGAAACTACAGTAACATTTTGAGGTTAATTTATTTTTTAAAGATATTTAATGATTTTTAAATTTAAATTTTATTCTTAAAATAATGAAAATAATTTTAAGAATAATCTCATACACAGAACACTTACAAAGTGCAGGTACCTATAATGATTAAATGAAATTTGTCATAGAGAATGTAGTCAAAACCTCTCTTTGCTAGCTGTTATCCCAGGTAAGTTATTTAATCTTTTTGAATATCAACTATCTAATCTGCAAAAAGAGGGATTGAATTTGTTGACAACTAAAATTCCCTCCAGCCATAAAATATGACTCTATTATTGATGTTTCATTAAAGCTTGCTGAACAATAAATCCATTGTCAGATAGAAACATAGGCAGAACTAAGTCAGATGATATGGAAGTCATAACCTTGGAATCACTGCATAGTGTAATAAAGAGAGCATTGAGCAAGGAGCCAGAATAGCTGGGTTCTAGTATTCATTCACTGTGAACTAAAACATGTCAGGTAACGTCTTTGAGCCTGAGTATCCTTACCTATGCAGGTAAGAAAGTGGAAAAAAATGATTTTTAAGGTCATCCTATAGTGGGAACTGGAGCAAGTGAAACCTTCACTGCCTGAAAGCCAGGTAGGTTAGATTCCGTTACTGCTCAGAGTTCTCTGATACCCTTAAAATGAATAAAGGAGGGAGGAAGTGTCTAGGATTTCTGTCATTGACTCCAGCCCCCACCAATGATCTTAACTCAATTGTTGAGAGTAATGTCCTCCAAACCCCCACTCCCCAGAGTCTTTCTCACCCTTCTGTACCATTTTAGATTCTTATGAGAGAAAGAAAATTATATTCATAACCTAATACAACTCATAGTTGGACTGTTAAGCAATACAGTGGAAAGAGTGCCAGTTGTGGAGTTAGGAAGATTCCTTTCCCTGAGCTCAAATCTGGCCTCAGACACTCACTAGCTTTGTGACCCTGGGCAAGTCACTTAACCCTGTCTGCCTCAGTTTCCTCACCTGTAAAAGGTGAAACCTTTTGAAAGAAAATGGCAAACCACTCCAGTATCTTTGCTAATAAAAGCTCAAATAGGGTTACACAACTGAAAAATTGATGAGCTTAGATGAGGTTTGGGATAGTAATTATTCATAAAGTTGAGATGCAAAAAATATGACAAATTCATAATGAGACATTCTCCCCACCTCCCCACCCAAAGATACCTTTATTGATGAGTAAAGGTCATGTACAAAATACAAATAGGATTTTGTGTCCTACTTGCAAAGGAGTGATTCTTATAGATAGAAAGAAGGGGGGAGTAACTAGGAACAAGTTGAGAAGATAAAGGATGTTTTGAAAAAAATGAGGAAATGCTTGAAGGATAAAATCAGAGGAGAGTTATGGGGATGGTCTCTGAGTAGATTAAGGAATTTCAGTCTTAAGGAGAGGATAAGCTGACTTGAGTTCCAATCAAAATGACTGAACAAAAACAACACAGTCAGGGTTGGAAATCCAACCTCTTCTCCCTCCCCACTTTGTGTTCAAGTATCATGCAACTTGGCTTCTCAAATGGCCATGACTTGAACTCCTAAATTCCTTTGGTTTTCCCTTTAATATCTGAAACTCAAGAGTAAGAATATCACAGAACAAAAAGAAATACGCCCAGGCCCATTTCTTTGAGCCAGAGTAAAAGTGAAAGAATGGGAAAGATGTTAGAATATTTGGGAGCCACCTGACAGTGGCTGCTGGAGATCCAACCCAGATCTGCAGAATGGATCTTCTCTTGTGAGAAGATGATACAAGGAGACTGAGAGGCAGTTTCTATTTTCTGACCTCTCTGACTAAGAGGTCGCTGCATTGCCTGACATCCCTCCTCTTTCCTCTGTTTTCAATTTATCTCATTCCCAGTCCACAACACCCGTGTCAGCAAAGACTGCCCTGCAACTCCTTCAGATGTTATGATCCACAGCTGTGGAAGCTCTCAGAGAATTGACCTGTCCCTTAACAATTCCCTGTTTTTTTGTTTTTTTTTTTTTTTTTTTTGTTTTGTTTTGTTTTGCTATTATTTACCCTCACAGCATGGTCCACATACTGAGGAATACAAACAGCACTATCACTTCTGGATGGTTATAGCAGATGTTGATCGAGGCAAACTTTCCAACGGAGAAGAGGACTGTAGCCAGAACAGGCATTTAAATCTCTCATCAGTCTCCTGTCTCGGCCCTTTGATGTATTAGCCCATTTAATTACCCTAACTAAAAAAGTCTTACCGGGGCTCTTCTTCCTTAACTCTGAAAGGATCCTTCTGACGAACAGCTTAGGTTCTTCTTGTAATTCTTGGGCTTCTTATAAAAAGAAATGTTCTAAATCCCATCCCTATTTCAGATAAAAATGATCCAAAGAGACATGGCAGGAGAACAGGGTCTGAAAGGCAGTGGTGGGGGAAAAATACATAGAAAGCAAGCCAACAATCAGTCTAATTAGTTTAAAATACTTGGGTAGTCAATTAAAGCAGGTTAGCCACAGTCACACAGCAAATAACGAAGAGAGCTCCACGTTAGGCATTTTGGATATGCTCCAAAGGATCCTCAAAGGTTCCTCTGTGTTAGACAAGCTAGACATGCAAAGAAATGACTAGTTATTAGATTTAGCTTATCAAGGCAGGTCTTTATCATTCTTAAACATTTCATTTCATATGACAAAGAAAGCAGGATACATTCCACCTTTTGGGTGGTCCTTCTCTCTCTGACTGCCACCCCCCCCATTCCTAAAAGACTCTCCCTCCTCTACTATGATTCCTTTGCTACTTGTCTTCCTTTAAGTCTCAACTAAAATATTATCTTTTTCAGGAAAATATCCCCCAAACCCCTGTTATTTCCAAAGTCTCTACAAATTCCCTCCCTATTTATCTTGTATACATCTAGTGTTTTATATATATATATTCACTTGTATTTTATCTCTCTCATTAGATTGCAAACATCTTGAGGACAGAAACTGTCTTTTTCTTCTTTTGTATCCCCAGAGCTTAACACAGAAACTGCCATATAGTAGATACTTCCTAAATATTGATTTATTGGTCTTCTAACAGTATTCTACTTGCCTCAGGCACAAAGAATATATTAATACATTAATATTTACTGAGTATTTCCAAGGAACATAGTCTTAAATGAATATCTTTTCCTTTCTTTTGGAGGAATTCCTAGTTTTTCACAATTGTGGAAAACTAAACTAAGAATAGTGCTTATATTATAAATTAAAAAAGCAAAAAAAAATACCAGAAGAGAAGGCATAATTAGTGAGAGATCATTGTACCCACAAATGCTTATCTCCATTTTGTTTGAGGTAGAAAATTAATTGAAGCCTGAAGAATTCCCAGGATCAGAACTGAAGAAACATTGGTAAGAGGACATTGCTATACAGAAATCTCACTTAATTCTCAAAACTCTGGGAAGAAGATTTGCTAACATTACCCCCATTTTATAGTCAAATTGAAATAAACAGAAATTAAATGAAATATTCAAGGTTATACATCTAGCAAGTATCTGAAGCAAAATTTGAATTAAGTTTTTCCTAAATTCAATCCCAGTTCTTTATTTGCTGTGCTACCTGATTCAAATTGATTGAAATTATTTATGAGAATACTTCAATTTATAGCAATGGATGATATTAATCATTGAGTTGGTATGGCTGCAAAATATCTTCCTCAAAGAATTTTTTATTGATGAGCATATCTGAGCTCTGTTAGACTGATCTAAGCATATGATTTCTCTGTGCTTACGTAATAAAAGTCTTCTGATGATAGCATAATAGGACAAATCTTATACTCCATTGACATAGCTTTCAAGAGCTCAGGATAATGTCCAAATAATAGTCAAGTTGATGTTAGTTGAAGGTAAAAAATAAAAAGGAAAAAAGAAAAGGAAGATAGGAAGGAAGAACAGAAGAAAGAAAAGGAGGGAGGGAGGAAAGTAGGAGAGAAAGAAAAAAAATGAAAGAGAGAGGAAAAACATAAAAGAAAAAAAGAAGGAAGGAGTTATATAATTAGAAAGGAAAGAAGAAAGAAGCTGTTAAAATTACTTGCTCTCAATTATGAGTCCCAATAAATTACTAATTTAATAAAAATTATTGACAGTAATTATGTAGTTGAAAATATAATTTCTTGTCAAGGAAAGCAAGTATTTTTTTTGTTTCTGCAATATAGTGTAATTAGTAATTACAGACATCATACTAAAAAATGAAAAATGCCTTGTATACAATTGCAGAATGATGCCTTACAACTTACCACAGTATTCATTTTCACTGGTCCATGGTATTTAATTAAATGCTACTGATATTTTTATTAAGATTTTATTCTCTTTTCTCAATAGTTTGTCTTCAGAATAGTATTTTTAAGGGGAAAAAACCCTCTACAAGCTAGATTTTAGATTAGTGCTTTGTTCAATCTTACAATCCATAAAATGCTATATAAATGTTAGCTTTATTATTAGTTATTAGTAGCATTTTCTGCAATGTCTGGTATTGCCCCTACTTGGGAAAGGAGGTGAGGTGATAAGGGCTGCTGCCAGTGTGGGGAGTAATTCTGGGCTGGGAGGCTATACCTGTGCATAGTACATTGTTATATTCCTTTTTTTATTTCTAACACTATGATTAAATAGCTATGCATAGTTATGTTTGTTCATGAATTCAACTGAAAGGAAGCAGGGAAAGAATGATGGTACTTATCTAAGATAGGGCCTAAGTCATAATCTGATTGATTAAATCATGTGTAAACCTATTTTAGACTATAAGAAAGAATTTGAGACACCCTCCACAGAGGAGCAGATTAAGGAGGGAACAGTACAAATAACTTATGGAGAAAAGAAACGTGACACAAAGATCCTAGTTCTTCACAGATTAGTCACATACTCTGAAGTAGATAAATAATACATTTCAGTACTGACACTAGACATGATGAAATATTTTTTTTCTTTCTTCCCTCCTTACTGAGTACCTAGTTGTGGTAGGACCAAGATTAAAGAAAACAAACAACAAAAAATAAAAATAAACTTCCTAATTTTTTTAGTTAAATGTCCTTATGTTGACACATTCCTCCTCAACTTAACAGTCTGTCTTTTCTAACCAATAATATCTATCTTCATTAAGAGCAGTTCATCTACCTAATTGGTATTTTGTGAGATGGAGTACAGAGATGTTCATAATATTGCTATAGATATTATTTTATTAAATTTATATTAATATATGTAATCAAGTCAATTATGAGTTATCAAATGACTTGTAAATAATAAGTTGAAATACCATCATCACTGTGTGTACTACCTCTGTCTATTTTTGGTTTCTTTTCTATTGGTTTTGCTATTTTGAGTTACCGTTGGAATTGAAGATTTTTTTTTCTTTTGGAAAGCATTTTGGTTACTCAAAGAGACTGTCTAGTCAGTAATCAATCACATAGTCTTCCATCCAAAGGAAGAAAGGAAATATATTAAAAAATCATCTATTGCTCATAACAACTATTTTTCTTCCATTTCTTCCACCCCCACATACACTTTTCTCCATTATACAAAAGACATCAATTTCTGTATAATGCCTTTTACATCCAGTATTATAGAGTTCCAAGTAGCAAAATATTGCATTTTAAAGAACTAGGGCTATTACAGTGGCTCTTAACCTTTCAGAAATCATCACTTAAAACTTTCCTCTAATGTATTAATCTCTTTATGAGAGGAACACTGTTTTAGAGTAGATGTCTCACACATATCTCTATTCCCTTTTCTTCCAATCTATCATACACTTTTTTTCTTTTCTTTTAAAATTTTTTGACTTATTTAATTTTTAATTTAAGGAATAAAACAAACAATTCTAGAATATAGTTTAGCAAAAAAGTTGATGGCACATGAAACTCCAGATCTGTTATGTACAAGTTGCTATTCACATGAAATATATAATGAAGCTATCATGTGATTTTTTCCCCTTTTTATTGCCATCATTCCTCTCCCATCACTCCTTTTTAAGGGAGTACTTTGTCCATATTTTTTTCTTTTGCTAAGAAAGGCCTGTGCATAGAAGCAAAGATCAGAGTCAAGGCTAAGTATAACCATTTAAATGTTACTCTTAAAGCAGTGCCCAGCAGATGGTAAATACTTAACTTAGTATTTGGTTGATTGATTGATTAGAGCCCTTTATATCCCACTTTTTCTTGGATGAATTTAGAAAGTTAAAGGGGAAAAACACATTGTAATCCTCCTCACTTCCCATCTTGCAAAGACTACTCATGAATTCTTGATCTCAGAGAAAATCATTGACTAGAGAAAAGAGGAAAATTAAAGGAGGAAGAGGAGAAGGAGGAGAAATGAGTAGGAATGAGGAGGAAAAGAAAAAGGAGGAAGAGGAAGAAGCAAAGGAGAAGAAGGAAGAGGAGAAGAAGAAAGATGAAATGCTACATTCTATATCAGACATCTAATTAACAACTGAACAAAAGAAGAATCAAGTTTAAGTTTCTGGCATTCTAAACCAGTGCTCTTTCTACTAGTCCGTAGCACAGTCATTTTATATCAGAAATTCTTTTAACTCAGTATTATTTTAAAAAGTCTGAAAAAGCCATAAATTGAGTAAGATGGTCATAAAAGTGAGGGACATGTCCCCATACTTTTTTTTTCTTCTGGGAAAAATATGAATTCCTTCTCCTTATCTAAGTCCTTCTATGTCCACATTTCTCTAGAGTATCAAGGGGAAGACAAAAAGATACTTAATAAAGGATATTAAATAGAAGAGATATATTAGCAAAAATTTTTATAAAAGAAACTAGGGTTCTACACTATAAATAGGATGAGGAAGCATATCAACTACCCTAGGAATTTTCTTTGCCACACAAATTCATTTGGATTTTATTCTCCACCATCACTATTTCTATACTCTGCTCAATAACTGTATCTATCATTCTCTGGTGTAATGACAGTTAAAATTTCACATGGTGTTCCAATTCCTAAGAAAGACTATGTTTCCTAACTGATATTCTTTATGCAAGAAAGACTGAAATGAGTGGGTGGAGAGGGGTTACAGTTGGAGCAATAAACTTGCCAGCAGAATCATTTTGTAAAATCACTGGTTTGTGTTAAGTCCTTATGCTAGGGAAAGGAGGGGGACAGCTGGGACCCAATTTCATTATCTAACAGATAGTTCCAGAGCACATAATGGTTAATCATCTATTAAATAAGGACCTTATGGTTGCTAGTATACAGAGCATTGAATCTACCATCCTCCATTTAACAGTTTTAGATCAACTAACTCACTCAACTATTAGGGCAACTTCCTTTGCCCTAATACAAGAGAATGTAGAGATAAAGAATTTAATGCCTGAATGGCTTTCATATATTGTAAATGGAAAGAATTATGAATGATAGGAATGAGACAGCCATTTAATTCTCTTCTATTGTGTTATCAAGATTAAATAATTACAGTATAAAATGAACAGAATCTCAAGGCTTTAGTGTTTATATAAGTACGCCTTATTCTATAAGTATATAATATATATACATAGATAGATAAATAGATAGATAGATAGAGGAATAACACATAAACATAATAAATTCTATGGGGATACAGATCCTATTAATTCACATGATATAGACAAAGAAACAATTTGACAAGTTCTGTTCTTTCCTTTCTTTGTTGAAGTTAATATTCAATAATTATTGCTATATAATTTCTCAATTAGAATGTAAGATTCTTGAGAATAGGAATGAATTCATTCTGGTAAAGTACCTCCATGGTGATGAATAATGAAGCAATTGTGATAACAAATCTCACATCTCATGACTAGCAGGAAGAAGAGAGGTAAAGGGCATTGGTAATTTTAATGAAATCTTAGATCAGCAGCCAAATAAATGAGTGTTTATGACTAACAGAAAGGGTTTTTCCATAATGGACCCTCTAGAAGATGTTACACAAACAAAATGACAGTACAGTAGTTGGCATTTAATCAATGCTTATTGAGTGTTTGATTGATTGACTTGGAAAAAGCTCTGCACCTGGCAGTAGTATTAAGTTTGGGGCTGCCCTCCTCTCTTTTCCTCAGTTGTCATGGACAGCTCACTCTGACTATTCTAGATATCAAAAGAGTGACCCTGGGAATTTTCATGATTGATTTTGGCAAGTAAGTTAGGAAGCTTTTTCCTAAAAATTACATTTCCTTCTTCCCCCCCTAATGACTTTCTTATTAATGGGCATGTCCTCTAATTCAAATGAAGTAAAATTTTAGGTGCAATTTAATCCTTAGTGGGTCTCTCTTCCATGCTGACATCTATCTATGTTCCATCTAGAGCTCTATTTGGCTTTAACTCCAGGGAACATGGAGCCTAGGTTAAGCTGCTCACCTTGACATTTCATCATTATGCTTCTATCTTAACTTTGGATAATCAACATCTTTACAATTTCCTCAGCCTTCCCACTGATTGGAAGGCTGGTTGGTAGTGTACTAAAGCCCAAGATTTCCTTTGTAGAGGCTGTACTTTCCAGCTAACCTCCTATTTTCTAACTTCAGTTCTATGTGCTGAATACCCTTTGGTGAACTTTACCCAAGCTTTCCAGCTTTCTATTTGTGTATTGTACCTTTCTATTAGATGCTAAGGTCTATGAAGTAGCGATTGTCTTTCTTTTTATTAGTTGAATTCCTAGAATTTAACACAATGTCTTGTACATAGTTGGAATTTAAAAATATTAAATGTATTTTATTATTAGAATTAATTTTGGGAAAAAGTCAGAGAGATGATTCATTGGAAAGTGTGCTTTATTTGGAGCCAGAGGTTCTATGTTCAAATCCAACTTCTATCAATTACTAACTGTGATTATGGGAAGTAGCAAGACATAAAATTGGATTCAAAGGACTTTTGTTCAAATACTATCTCTTTCATATATATATATATATATATATATATATATATATATATATATATATATATATGTAAAATCTTCAGCAAAGTCATTTAACCTTGTTAGCAACAATTCTTCACCTGTAAAAAAAGGGGGAGAGAAAAATCAATGTCCTATTCTTTTTTTAAATAACGTTTTGTTGACAGAACCCAATGTCCTATTCTTTTGGGGGACCTCCAATTTCTCATCTGTAAGATGAGAAGTTTGCTCTAGAACCTATATTCCAGATAAAGGCTCCATTCTTTCTAAAGCGATATTATTATTCTAGCTAAGCTCCTTGAGGAAAGAACTATCATTGCTTCTCTTTTATATATTTAGTACTCATCACTATGCATGACAAATAGCAAGCATTGAATAAATGCTTGCTTTTTCACAGATTAATAGACATCTAAGCAAGATTTAAATAAAATAAATTCAGGATGAAGGAATTTGTTACTAGATATGATTGGCATTAAGTCATTCTCTTAAACAAAATTTACTGAGCATTTGTTATGAGAAAAGTCTTACAAAGGATGGAAGAAATAAGGGCATGGTCTGACTCCTGTAATTCAGTAATTGATACTGGAAAGACTCTAGATCACTGTCTACATGAAATATTTCAGTAACAAATTTTATAGCCTCAAATTTCTTTAAATCTCCACAGTATCATTTCCTTTCCTGCCCAAGTAACAACTACTGCAACAAAAGCTTGAATATCCTTCTAACATTTTTCCATTTTGAAAGAAAAACACATTTTTTCCAAATGCCAGATCACAAATGATCTATTACTGGCCTTTGTGGATTTTATGTTTTCCCAGTAGTTCTGGTAAATTAGGTTTTATCTACAGGTAATATAGTTGAGAATTTAGCTTACTTGTGTGGGTAAACTGTGTTGTGAAAAAGAGAATATAAAAAAAGCTTTTTTTCCCCATCTAAAAACACTTCTGGGGCATTTATTCAATAGAAAGGAGAAGTGTCTGCCCATGTAATTGTGCACCACTCTAAACTATTGAACACAACCACAAAAGCTGATGGCTTTGATTCCTGTAACCAATGCCATTGAGGCCACATGCTACTTCAAGTTTAATAGCACATAATAGTTATTTGTTCATGAATGACTCCTACCACCTAACCTTAGTGGTATTCTAAAAAACAATTGACATCAAATCAGCCTGAGTAGGTATTCTATTGAACACACATTCCATTGCGTTGTTCCTTCAGCTTTGGTTCCCTGGAGGTAACAAAACATAGCTATACCAAACATGAATAGATAATGATGTAGGACCCTTACAAAGCCATTCTTAGAAATATAAGCTGTGTTTTCTCAAATGGTTTTTCTAAATATTAGCCAATTGTTAGCTGTTGGAAGTATCTCTCAATGCATTTGTTAAACAATGGCAGTATGGTTCTTCATGTAGCAGGTACTGAAAGCATGTTGACATTTGGTATATGAAAAAAGAATATAATAACTGTTGCTAAATGCCTTGTTATTTTCTTTCAAATTGAAGATTCAAATTTAAGAAACTTACTTTGTAAAAAAAAATGACTTGCTCTGTTCTACATTCAGAAAGCCCAGAATTTTTCCTTAGCAGTTTTGTAATTCTACTGGAGACATGTTTCATGGTCACTTTTTCTAGGTCTCTGAATTCATTAACTCAGTATTCCATCTAACAACATAGATCATAACCTATCTATATTTTTCACCATATTGTAACAAAGACAAATCACATTCTCAATTCAGAGCAATGAAACTAACAAAATTCTCTAAGCACTTCTCTTTATTAAATGAATTACTGATTGAATTAATCAAAGGTATCAATTGGGTATGAATTACTCTTTAACACTTCCTTTGGATTTACCAATCAAATCAAAATTAATTACAAACAAGTCAAGAAAGATGTTGATTCATTTTGGAGGAACTTGCCAAATTCCATACTTCTTCATCCTCTGCAATGGATATTGGGCAAATGAGTTATAATTACTTTCATTATTTAAATACCATATTTCCATATTCTCATCAATAGCACTAGAAATGTGAAGATGTTGCTTTCTCCCTAATAATTCTCATTTCTTTTGAGTACCCTAACCTAGGAATCAATTTTTCTTTGAAACTGAAGTTACTTGTCAATTTTTATTTATTTTGAGAAAAACTGACTGGGAATGATTCAGATTTTACAATAGCAAATCAATATCGTTTTATCAGACAACAATCACAAATTAACAATCAACAGTTAAATTAATATATTTAGATTATTTAAGACTATGTTCTATAAAGTTTAAAAGCTTTTCCCACAAATATTGCTATGCCTCAAGATATTAGTAAAGATGTTAAATTATATCTTACATATTTTAAAATCCAGGTTATAGGTATTATAGTTTCTCTGCATTATTCAAACCCTGTTTAAAAAATGACTGGAATTTTACATTTTTTATAATAAATTTTTCCATTATGTTAATGTATATTGCAAATAATCAAAATGCAAGGACATGTTTTGATGTTGATAACATATTTAATATTAAGAAATGAAGCCAGCATGTCAAATTATGAAATGTAATTGATGAATTGTCCTTCAACCTCTGTGAGACATGTGGCAGGATAATAGCTGTTGAAACACTTTTTAAAAGTTTAGTCAAATGTACTCAGTGTTCAACCATTGTACTTAGAATGAAAATAGCCTATAAAATGAGATCAGGGTTGATTCAGCTTCATATTGCCCACTTGGGAAATTTAATCCATTATCCCTAGACAACTTGATTTTTCATTTTTCCAGTCCAGATTCCACATCCTTCTCAACTCAGGATCATATTAATGAATTCTTTCTTTCTTTCTTTTAAAAAATATCAGCCTATATTATGCACAATAATTGTAAAAGTAAAATTAAATAGGTAAAAATTAAATTGAATGGTATATAATCCAAAATAATAAGCATAGTCCAGAGAATTAATAAGAAAGTGCATCTCTATCTCTCCTTTGACAAGGTAGGAAACTATGGATGTGGAACATTATATATGTTAAGATTTGATTAATATAGTTTCTGTTTATGAAAATATTACAGTTTAGCTAGTGACAACTCTGACTAAACATTGCTGATAGTTCAGATGTTAAACTGAGTAGTTATAATAGATGAGTGGGGCAGGTGGAAAAGGAAGCTGAAGAAGAGATCCAGCCAGTTCAGAAGAAGTACGTATTAAGTATAAACTTATACCAAGCCAGTCTTAAGTATACATGCAGTAGGTGATTGCTAATACAAAATTATTTGACAGGTTTCTGTAAGGTCCATTACTTTACCAAATGCAATTGCTTACGTTCATACCTGGAATTTCACCACTAGAATTTGATGATGTCCATGCATTAAATATTTCTTCTTCGCTATAAAGGTTGTCAAGATGCAAACACTACTGGGAACTGTAACATCTGAAATCAGATATAAGATCTTGGAAAGTGACTTTATGGTTTTAGGTTTTAGAATATTTATTTGTATAAAAGAGGGACTAATCAAGATAACTACTAACACCTATCTCAAATCTAAAATGTAGAGGAAGTAGGGTATAGTGTAAATAGAAATATATCAGAAAAAGAAGATATAAGGAAAAATCCTGCTATGGTGCAAATTCCCAACCATCTTCTGATCCAGAAGATAATCCCTTGTAATAATTATAACTCAAACACCCATGATATAAGGTTCTTAGTACTAATTAGAAAATCACTACTATCATTACTATCACCACCTTAATTTCCTCCCCCCTAATATTTACTAATGGAGAAAAATACTAAATGTTGTTCTCTATTTGAAAAACTAGGAGAATGCAACACTAAGAGTCATTATGAAATGACTCAGCCTTTTTCCTATTTTATATTTCTTATCCCTACTGCTCACACTCAACTATCCACTCCAAGTTTTATTCTTCCATCTTCACAAAGCAAAACATCAGATAAACCTATTCACATCAAGATGTTAGATCTTCCAGATATTACCATTCCCAGTAGTATTTGCATCTTGACAGCCTTTATAGAGAAGAAGAAATACTTAATGCATGGGAATCATCAAATTCTAGTGGTGAAATTCTAGGTATGAATGTGTGCAATTATATCTAGTAAAAGAAGAACCTTACAGAAACCTCTCATATCATTTTCCATTTGTAATCATCTACTCCATGTATATTTAAGGCTGGCTTGGTAGCCTTAAATATCCCTAGTTTATACTTACTAAGTGCTCATTCTGAACTAGCTGGATCTCTTCTTCAGCTAGCTTTTCCATCTGTCCCACACATCTAATATAATCATTCAGTTTAGCATCTGGAAATACCTACACATATTTTTCAAGTGTCTTCCAGTGAAATATTTCATAAACCCAAAAAGAATTGGGCAATTGAATCCATCCATCAAATATCTCCTCAGAGACCATGCAATGCTAAAACTTATGGATAACAAGTGAAAATATCTAGTTTCTTTAACTGCTCAGTTAATAGGTTAATGTAGCAAAGACTTTTGGAATAATTGACTAATCTTTTCAGTTTTCTCCATGTGTAATAATCCTATAGTGATGGAGAAAAGAAAGGCAGAGCTGTCAATCACTAGATTTTTTTTTGCTTTTGTATGGGGACAACTAGCCAAAGACTCACCCTTCCTATGGGTATGACTTCTTTTCTAGTCATCTCTCTCCTGGGAATGTGGGTTCCTTTCTAATCTGACCCAATAGTCAAGGGCATGATTGCTACCTAATCTGACACACTTAGCTACCACTGACTACTGACTTCTGACTTTGTTTAGCCCTAGAGAACTGGACAGCACATCATTGTTGTAATTAGTTTCAAGATTCTGGTGTTACACTGTTACACAAAGGCTCTCACTGATTATCAACCAAAAGATATCAATTAGCATGTATGTATATGTATATACATATATGGACATATATTTGCATACATACACACATATATAGATACATATATGTGTATACACACAGAGACAGTTACACACTCTTCAGTCAACTCTGATCAGTCTGTGTGAAAAATATTAAAGATTTAAAAAAAATTTATATTTTCTTATAGTTCCAAACTGGTCATATATTTCTTCCCATCGAGATCCCGACAAAATGACTTCATTATTTCTTTCTGTACTCATAATCCTATCTGCTGATTCTATGTCTTTTCACAGTCTGTCCTCCATTCATTGAATGTCTACCCCTTAACTGCTGCCTCTTGAAATATGATTACTATTCATGACTAAGCTCAAAGATAGGAAGAATTGCCCATATCTATCCTGATACTATATGATTGCTTTCATATAACAGCAAACACTACTAAACAACTAAATGAATTAAATTTGGATGTCAGAATGAATCTTCTATTTTATGTTCCTTTGTCTGATTATAGATAATTAAGTAATAGTCCTTAGATAGAAATGTCCAAGCTTGGTGACCTCTTCTAAGGGAGCCAGGAGATGTGGGGTTCTCGATAAATGCTAAATGTAATTTGGAATATATTCTCTCTATATTATTTATAGCACTTCTTGACAAGAAAATAAGCAACAACAGAAGTATGAGTCAAAACTCAGGCTTAACTTGTTAAAAAGACAAGAACATATGTTCTTGCAGTTGTTTAGAATTTAGAAAATTCAAAGGCAAGGAAAAAATTTAAATGCGTATCAATCAAATGATAAGGGGCTTTATGTCCTGATGGTTTTAATATCAATCAACTAAAAAGGTATAGAAGTAAACGTTATTATTTATGCTTCTTTGAATTATTCTGTCAATGAAAATATTTGAGTCTTTGTGTTAAAACTTTTTTTTTTCAATAGGAATAGAAGAAATGCATTGGAGGAAGCTTGGCACAGTGCCCTATTTACCCCAGAATCAGGGCTTGCTCTTAAAAGAAAAAAAAATAGGAAATACGAAAAAAAGGAAAGAAAATGATCAAGAAACAGAAAAAACCTTGACCATAGAAAACTACTATGGTGACAAGAAATTCCAAAACACCAAATCAGAAGAGAAAAAAATGTCCAAAGAAGAAATCTGAGTGACATGAAATGGTTTCAAGCCCAAACAGGTTTCTTGGAAGTGTTCATAAAGAACATCAAAAGCTTTTTTAAAATTATAATTATAGTAACTTTTTATTGACAGAATCCATGCCAGGGTAATTTTTTTACAACATTATCCCTTGCACTCACTTCTGTTCCGATTTTTCCCTCCCACCCTCCACCCCCTCCCCTAGATGGCAAACAGTCTTATATATGTTGAATATGTCCTAGTATATCCTAGATACAATGTATGTGTGCAGATCCAAAAAGTTTTTTTGTTGCACAGGGAGAATTGGATTCAGAAGGTAGAGATAACCTGGGAAGAAAAACAAAAATGCAAACAGTTTACATTCATTTCCCAGTGTTTTTTCTTTGGGTGTAGCTGCTTCTGTCCATCATTGATCAATTGAAACTGAATTAGGTCTCTTTGTCAAAGAAACCACTTCCATCAGATTACATCTTCAAGTATCGTTGTGACAAATATAATGATGTCTTGGTTCTGCTAATTTATAGCATCAATTCATTAATTCTCCGTTCTTATATTCATCTTTGCTTCATTTCTTACAGAACAATAATATTCCTTAACATTCATATACCAAATTTACCTAACCATTCTCCAATTGATGGGCATCCACCAGTTTCCAGATTCGGCCACTACAAACGGGGTTTACAACATTTTGGCACAATGGTCCCTTTCCCTTCTTTAGATCTCCTTGGGGTATAAGAGAAATACTGCTGGATCAAAGGGTATGCACAGTTTGTTAACTTTTGGGGCATAATTCCAGATTGCTTCCAGAATGGTTGGATTCGTTCACAGCTCCAAAACAATACAGTGTCCCATTTTTTCCCATCCCTCCAACAATCATCATTATTTTTCCGTCATCTTAGCCAACTGACAGGTGTTAAAGTATCTTAGAGTTGTCTTAATTTGATTTTCCGATTAATAACGATTTGGAAACTCTTTCAATTGAGTGGTAATGATTTCAATTTCATTCTGAAAATTTTTTCATATCCTTTGACCATTTATCAATTGGAGAATGGCTTTTTCGTATAAAAAGCGTTTCTATATATTTTAAATGAGGCCTTTATCAGAACCTTTTTTGAAGATGTTTTCCCAGTTTGTTGCTTCCTTCTAATCTTGTTTACATTGTTTTGTTTGTACAGAACTTTTTAATTTGATGTAATCAAATTTTCTATTTTGTGATCAATAATGATCTCTACTTCATCTTTTAGTCACAAATTTCTTCCCTCTTCCCACAAGTCTGAGGATAAACTATCCTATGCCCTCCAATTTGTTTATAATTCGTTTTTTATGTCCAAATCATGGACCCATTTTGATCTTATCTTGGTATACGGTGTTTGTGTGTCCATCCAATTTTTCCATACTAATTTCCTGTTATCCCAGGTTTTTGTCAAAAATGAATTCTTATCCCAAAAGTTGGATCTTTGGGTTTGTCAAACACTAAATTGCTTAGTTATATTCTGTCTTGTAAACCAACCGTTCCACTGATCAATAATCTATTTCTTAGCCAATCCAAATGGTTTTGGGACTGCGTTAAATATAGTTTTGATCAGGTACAGCTAGGCCACCTTCATTTGATTTTTTTTTTCATTAATTTTTTGAGATTTTGACCTTTTATTATTCCATATGAATTTTGTTGTTATTTTTCTAGACATTAAAATATTTTCTTTAATTATTGGTTAGACTAAATAAATAGATTAGTTTAGGGATACTGTCATCTTTATTATGTTTGCTCGACCTATCCTGGAGCATTGAATTTTTCCCAATTGTTTAAGTCTGATTTATTTGTGTGGAAAGTTTTTGTAATTTTGTCATAAATTTTGACTTTCCTTTGGAGATAGTTCCCAAATATTTTATGCTGTTGACAGTTATTCTGAATGGAATTTCTTTTATTCTTGCTTTGGATTTCCTTGGTGATTTAAAATGCTGAGGAAGGGATTTATTTATAACCCAAACTTTGCTAAGTTTGACAATAGCTTTTCATAGAATTCTACGGTTTCTAAGTATCCGTCATATCATCTGCAAAGGTGATGTTTGGTTTCCTCACGCCTAATCTGATTCCTTTAATCTCTTTCTCGACTCTTATTGACGAGGCTAGTGTTTCTAATACAATATTGAATGATAATGGTGACAGTAACTTTTCCCTCCAGATCTTACTGGGAAAGATTCCAGTTTTTCCACATTGCTATGATGTTTACTGATGGTTTTAAATATATGCCCGCATTTTAAGAAAAAGTCCATTTATTCATACCCTCAAGTGTTTTATTAGAGGATGTTGGATTTTATCAAATTATTTTTTTCTCACGAATGATCATTGGTTTTGTTATTTGTTTATTGATATAAATTATCAATAGTTTTCCAATTTTGAACCAGCCCGCATTCCTGGTATAAATCCTACTTGAACATGATTATCCTGGGGATGATTTTCTGTAATCTTTTGCTAATATTTTATTTAAGATTTTAGCATCGATATTCATTAGAGAGATTGGTTAAATTTTCTTTCTCTGTTTTCAGCCTACCTACTTTAAGTATCAGTACCATGTCTGTGTCGTAAAAGGAATTTAGTAGGACTCCTTCAGTCCCTATTTTTCAAATAGTTTATAGCATTGGGTTTTTTTTAAATGTTTGGTAGAATTACAAAACCATCTGGTCCTGGGGATTTTTTCTTGGAGTTGGTTAATTTGTTCTATTTTTTTCTAAAATGGGACTTTTAGGATATTTACTTCTTCCCTTTAACTGGGAAGCATATTTTTTGAAGGATTCTTCCATTTTTTTAATTGTCAATTTATTGCCATAAAGTTCACAAAGTAATTCCTAATTACCTTTTCCCTTCATTATGGCGAGCCCCTTTTCATTTTGACTAAAATTTGTTTTTTCCCTCTTTCCTTTTTTTTAATTAGATTTACTAAGAGTTTTTCTTTTTGTTGGTTTTTTATAGAACCAACTCTTAGTTTTATTAATTAATTCTAGTTTTTCCAATTTTATTGATCTCTCCTTTTATTTTAGAATTTCAAGTTTAGTGTTTGACTGGGGGTTTTAATTTGTTCCGTTTCTAGCATTTTAGTTGGCCCAATTTGACCTTTCCGTTCTCACTTTATGCAAGGAGCCTCTAGAATATGAAATTTCCTTATTACCACTTTGGCTGCATCCCACACATTTGAAATGATGTCTCATTATTGTCATTTTCTTGAGTAAAGTTATTAATTATGTCTATGATTTGCTGTTTCACCCAATCATTCTTTAGTATGAGATTATTTAGTTTCCACTTATTTTTTGGTCTACTTTCCCCTGGCTTTTTGTTGAGTGTAATTTTTATTGCGTTGTGGTCTGAAAAAGACGCATTCACTATTTCTGCCTTACTGCATTTGAGTTTGAGGTTTTTATGTCCTAATATATGGTCTATTTTTGTATAGGTTCCATGAACTGCTGAAAAGAAAGTGTACTCCTTTCTATCTCCATTTTGTTTTCTCCAGAGGTCTATCATATCTAATTTTTCTAGTATTCTATTTACCTCTTTGACTTCTTTCTTATTTATTTTGTGATTTGATTTATCTAATTCTGAGAGTGCAAAGTTGAGATCTCCCACTATTATAGTTTTGCTATCTATTTCTTCTTGCAGATCTCTTAATTTCTCTTTTAAGAATTTAGATGCTACACCACTTGGTGCATATATGTTTAATATTGATAATCCTTCATTATTTATGCTGCCCTTTAGCAAGATATAAGTGCCCTTCTTATCTCTTTTAATTAGATCAATTTTTGTTTTGTTAATCTGAGATCAGGATGGCTACCCCTGCTTTTTGACTTCACCTGAAGCATAGTAGATTTTGCTCCATCCTTTTACCTTTATTCTGCGTGTATCTGCCTGCTTCAGTGTGTTTCCTAACAACATATTGTAGGTTTTGGCTTTTAATCCATCTGCTAATCCTTCCTCTTTATGGGGAGTTTACCCATTCACATTTATGGTTAAAATTACCAATTCTGTATTACTTGCCATCTTGTTAACCCTATTTATGATTTTCTCCCTTTCCCCTTACCCCCTTCCCGTATTAAACTTGTGAGCACCACTTGCTTCTCACAGCCCTCCCTTTTAGTATCCCTCCCCACACCCCCCCATCCCCGCCTTAGGGTTCCTCCCCTATCTTACTTCTTTCCTTCACAGTTTCGGTATTCCCTTCTGCTTAGCTTATTCCTTCCCTTTTCACTTTTCCCTTCTCACTTTTCAATGAGATGGGAGAAGTTTCACCATACATTCAATATGTCTAAAACTTTTTCTCTTAAAGTCAATTCTTATGGCAGCAAAATACCAACTATGTTCATCCCCCTCCATTCTTTCTCTCAGACATAATAGGTTTCCTTTGCCTCTTTGTGAGATATAGTACCCCTACTTTACCCTTTTTCTGATACAATGTCCTTTCCACCTCTAATTTCTAGAACAAGGTATACATGTATTGTTTATACATCTTTACAGCAGAAATATAGTTCCCAAGATTTCTTTTTACCTTTTAGGTTTTCTTGAGTTCCATATTTGCAGATCAAACTCTTGTTAAGTTTTGTTTTTCACCAAAAATAGGTGAAATTCACTTATTTCGTTGAATGATCATCTTCTTCCCTGGAAAAGATGCTCATTCTGGCTGAATAGTTATTTTTGGTTTGCACGGTTCCTTAGCCTTTCAGAATATCATATTCCAGGCCCTTCGATCTTTTAATTTGGATGCTGCTAGATCTTGGGTGATCCTTATTGTGGCTCTTCTATATTTGAATTGGGTTTTTCTAGCTGCTTGGAGTATTTTTTCCTTTGTTTAAGGGTTCTGGCATTTAACCACTATATTTCTTGGTATTTTGATGTTAGGATCCCTTTCAGTGGGTGATCGATGAATCCTTTCAATGACTATTTTACCTTCTGTTTCTATGATTTCTGGGCAGTTCTCTTTGATAATTTCCTGGAAAATAGTGTCCAGGCTCTTTTTTTCATCGTATTTTTCTGGGAGTCCAATGATTCTCAGATTGTTTCTCCTAGACCTGTTTTCTAGGTCTGTTGTTTTCCCCAGAAGGTATTTTACATTTTTCTCCATTGTTTGGTTTTTTTTGTTTTTGCTTGACTGATTCTTCTTGTCTCCTCGAGTCATTCAATTCCATTTGTTCTATTCTTATTTTCAATGAAGTGTTTTCTTCACTCACTTTTTAAATATCTTTTTCTAATTGTCCAATTTGTTCCATGGAATGTTTTTCCATTTCGCCAATTTTATTCTTTAGAGAGCTATTTTCTGTTTCCAGTTCACTAATCCTATTTTTCAAGGATTAGTTTTCTTTATCCACTCTGTCTTTAAATGAGTGGAATGACTTCTCCAGTCTCTCTTGCCAAGCTTCCCTCTCTTTTTCCCATTTTTCTTCTAGCTCTCTTGTGAGAGCCCTTTTAATTTCTTCTATGAGTTTCATCTGTGCTGAGGAACAGATGATCTCCTCCTGTGGGGATTCACCTGAAGATAATCTGTTTTTAGTCTCCTCAGGGTTTAGAGTCTGTTCTCTGTCTGTATAAAAGCTTTCAATCGTTAAAGTCCTTTTTAACTTTTTGCTCATTTTGTCAGAAAAGAATCAGAGAGAAACTAGCAACGAAAAAAAAAGGGAAAAAACCCAAATGGAATCTTCTTTTTGGGGGGAGGGGCTGGGTGGCATTACCGAGCTTCCTCTACAGACTGAGAGGGCAGCATCGAAGCACTAGCAGGACTGTGTTGCGCCTGGGCTCTGAGACTCTGAGAGCATGCTAAGACGCTGTGGGGGAGGGGTGGCCAATCTCAAGGAACTCCAGCTGTTTGGGGTTGTATTCTTCACCCCCCCGTCCCCCCCCCCCAGTGTTTTTAGCTTCTCTTCTGGGCTACTGACTTGCTGTCAGGGCAAAGTATCCAATCCTGTAGTGAAGCTTTCGCCACAGAGATGGCTGAGATCACACCCCAACCCACTCCGGTCTGCTCGGCTGTGAGCTGCCTGCCGAGCTCTTGCTGTCACTGCCTGCCCTCAGCCTGTGCCCGATCTAAAACCATCCCACCCTCGAGCAAAAACAGACCTTTCCTGGCGAATATCAAGGATGTCTTCTCTTGGTAACTGTTTGTGGGTTTTTTTTTTTTTCAGTGAGGCATTAATTCAGAGGTTTGTAATGAGATGGATTCTGAGAGAAAATGCAGAGCTTACACAGCTGTGTGCCTCCTCACCGCCATCTTGGCCAGAAGTCAAGAACATCAAAATTAAATGAAAGAGATAGAATAAAAGATGAGAAAGGAAATGTGAAGTATGCATGAGAGAGTCAACAACTTAGAAGAGAAAGGAAAAAAATTATCTAAAGAAAACAATTCCTTAAAAAATGGAATTGACCAAATGGAAAAAGGGATACAAAAGCTAACTGAAGAAGATCACTCATTAAAAACAAGAATGGAGCAAATGGAAGCTAATGACTCAGTAAAACAGCAAAAATCAGTTAAAAGAAAAGAAAAGAAAAGAAAAAAGGATGAAAAATTGAAAGAAAAGTGAAAAATCTCATTGGAAAAATAGACAACCTAGAAAACTGATCTAGAAGAGATAATTTAAAAATTATTGCTCTATCTGAAGATCATGACCTCAAAAAGATCATAGATGGCATTCTTCAAGAGATCATTGAGCAAAAATGCCTCAGTAGTTTAGAAACATTCATTGAAAAAATCCATCCATCTTCTAGACATATAAAAAGATGCTCCAAGTCATTATTAATCAGAGAAATGCAAATTAAGACAACTCTGAGATACCACTACACACCTGTCAGATTGGCTAGAATGACAGGGAAAGATAATGCCAACTGTTGGAGGGGATGTGGGAAAACTGGGACACTTACATTGTTGGTATAATTGTGAACACATGCAGTCATTCTGGAGAGTGATTAGGAACTAGGCTCAAAAAGTTACCAAACTGTGCATACCCTTTGATCCAGCAGTGATACTACTGGGCTTATATCCCAAAGAGATCATAAAGAAGGAAAAGGGACCTGTATGTGCAAAAATGTTTGTAGGAGTCCTCTTTGTAGTCGCCAGAAACGGGAAACTGGAGTGGATGCCCATCAATTGGAGAATGGCTGAATAAATTGTGATATATGAATATTATGGAATATTATTGTTCTGTAAGAAATGACCAGCAGGATGATTTCAGAAAGGCCTGGAGAGACTTACCTGAACTGATGCTGAGTGAAATGAGCAGGACCAGAAGATAATTATATACTTCAACAATGATACTTTATGAGGATGTATTATGAAGGACATGGCTCTCTTCAACAATGAGATGAACCAAATCAGTTCCAATAGAGCAGTAATGAATTGAACCAGCTACACCTAGCAAAAGAACTCAGGGAAATGAATGTGAACCACTACATAGAATTCCCAGTCCCTCTATTTTTGTCTGCCTGCATTTTTGATTTCCTTCACAGGAATCAAAGTCTGATTCTTCTTGTATAGCAAAATAAACATAAGGACATGTATACATATATTGTATTTAACATATACTTTAACATATTTTAACATGTATTTGTCTATCTGCCATCTGGGAGAGAGGATGAGGGGAAGGAGGAGAAAAATTGGAACAAAAAGTTTTGCAATTGTCAATGCTGAAAAATTACCCATGCATATATCTTGTAAATAAAAATCTGTAATTAAAAAAAAAGAATCCATCCACCACCTTTTAAAAGAGAGTCTACAAGGAAAACCCAAAGAAATATTGTTGTGAACCTCCAGAATTACAGTCTCAAGGAAAAAATAATTCAATCTGCTAGACAAAAACAATTCAAATATCAAGGCACAATAGACAGGGTTACCCAGCATCTTTTGTGGGATGAACTCTCCCATAAAACAGAAACTAACAGCTGAGTTAATTTTAAAAAACAGAATCCTACAATATATTGTTTACAAGAAACAGAGTTTTTTTTTTTTTATTTAATAGCCTTTTATTTACAAGATTTATACATGGGTAACTTTACAGCATTAACAATTGCCAAACCTCTTGTTCCAATTTTTCACCTCTTACCCCCCCCACCCCCTCCCCTAGATGGCAGGATGACCAGTAGATGTTAAATATATTAAAATATAACTTAGATACACAATAAGTATACATGACCAAAACATTATTTTGATGTACAAAAAGAATCAGACTCTGAATTATTGTACAATTAGCTTGTAAAGGAAATCAAAAATACATGTGTGCATAAATATAGGGATTGGGAATTTAATGTAATGGTTTTTAGTCATCTCCCAGAGTTATTTTTCTGGGCATAGCTAGCTCAGTTCATTACTGCTCCATTAGAAATGATTTGGTTGATCTCGTTGCTGAGGATGGCCTGATCCATCAGAACTGGTCATCATCTAGTATTGTTGTTGAAGTATATAATGATCTCCTGGTCCTGCTCATTTCACTTAGCATCAGTCGTAAGCTTCAAGCCTTTCTGAAATCATCCTGTCATTTCTTACAGAACAGTAATATTCCATAATTTTCATATACCACAATTTATTCAGCCATTCTCCAACTGATGGACATCCATTCAGTTTCCAGTTTCTAGCCACTACAAAAAGGGCTGCCACAAACATTCGTGCACATACAGGTCCCTTTCCCTTCTTTATAATCTCTTTGGGATATAATCCCAGTAGTAACACTGCTGGATCAAAGGGTATGCACAGTTTGATAACTTTTTGAGCATAGTTCCAAACTACTCTCCAAAATGGTTGGATTCGTTCACAACTCCACCAACAATGCATCAATGTCCCAGTTTTCCCGCATCCCCTCCAACAATCATCATTATTTTTTCCTGTCATCTTAGCCAATCTGACAGGTGTGTAGTGGTATCTTAGAGTTGTCTTAATTTGCATTTCTCTGATTAATAATGACTTGGAGCATCTTTTCATATGACTAGAAATAGTTTCAATTTCTTCATCTGAGAATTGTCTGTTCATATCCTTTGACCATTTTTCAATTGGAGAATGGCTTGATTTTTTATAAATTAGAGTTAATTCTCTATATATTTTGGAAATGAGGCCTTTATCAGAACCTTTGACTGTAAAAATATTTTCCCAGTTTATTGCTTCCCTTCTAATCTTGTCTGCATTAGTTTTGTTTGTACAAAAACTTTTCAGTTTGGTATAATCGAAATTTTCTATTTTGTGATCAGTAATGATCTCTAGTTCTGCTTTGGTCATAAAGACCTTCCCCTTCCACAGGTCTGAGAGGTAAACTATCCTATGTTCCTCTAATTTATTAATAATTTCATTCTTTATGCCTAGGTCATGAACCCATTTTGACCTTATCTTGGTGTACGGCGTTAAGTATGGATCAATGCCTAGTTTCTGCCATATTAGTTTCCAATTTTCCCAGCAATTTTTATCAAACAGTAAGTTCTTATCCCAAAAGCTGGGATCTTTGGGTTTGTCAAAGACTAGGTTGCTATATTTGTTGACTGTTTTATCCCTTGAACCTAATCTATTCCACTGATCAACTAATCTATTCCTTAGCCAATACCAAATAGTTTTGGTAACTGCTGCTCTATAATATAATTTTAGATCTGGTACAGCTAAGCCACCATCATTTGATTTTTTTTTCATTAATTCCCTTGAAATTCTTGACCTTTTGTTTTTCCATATGAACTTTGTTGTTATTTTTTCTAGGTCATTAAAATAGTTTTTTGGGAGTCTGATTGGTATAGCGCTAAATAAATAGATTAGTTTAGGTAATATTGTCATCTTTATTATATTTGCTCGCCCTATCCAAGAGCATTTAATATTTTTCCAATTGGTTAGATCAGACTTAATTTGTGTGAAAAGTGGTCTGTAATTTTGCTCATAAAGTTTCTGAGTTTCCCTTGGCAGATAGATTCCTAAATATTTTATATTATCAGTAGTTACTTTAAATGGAATTTCTCTTTGTAACTCTGACTGTTGGATTTTGTTAGTGATATATAAGAATGCTGATGACTTATGTGGGTTTATTTTATAACCAGCAACTTTGCTAAAGTTGTGGATTATTTCTAATAACTTTTTAGCAGAATCTCTGGGGTTCTCTAAGTATACCATCATGTCATCGGCAAAGAGTGATAATTTGGCTTCCTCATTGCCTATTCTTATTCCTTTAATCTCTTTCTCAGCTCTTATTGCTATAGCTAGCGTTTCTAATACAATATTAAATAGTAACGGTGATAGTGGGCAACCTTGTTTCACTCCAGATCTTATTGGGAATGGTTGCAGTTTGTCTCCATTACATATGATGCTTACTGATGGTTTTAAATAGATGCTGCTGATTATTTTAAGGAAAAGTCCATTTATTCCTATACTCTCAAGTGTTTTTAATAGGAATGGATGTTGGATTTTATCAAATGCTTTTTCTGAATCTATTGAGATGATCATATGGTTTTTCTTAATTTGTTTATTAACATGGCCAATTATATTGATAGTTTTCCTAATATTGAACCAGCCCTGCATTCCTGGTATAAATCCTACTTGATCATAGTGTATTATCTTGGAGATGATTTTCTGTAGTCTTTTTGCTAATATCTTATTTAAGATTTTAGCATCAATATTCATTAGGGAGATTGGTCTATAATTTTCTTTCTCTGTTTTCAGCCTACCTGGTTTAGGTATCAGTACCATGTCTGTGTCATAGAAGGAATTTGGTAGGACTCCTTCATTCCCTATTTTATCAAATAATTTATATAGCATTGGGGCCAATTGTTCTTTAAATGTTTGGTAAAATTCACATGTAAATCCATCTGGTCCTGGGGATTTTTTCTTAGGGAGTTGTTTAATTGCCTGTTCTATTTCTTTTTCTGAAATGGGACTATTCAAGCAATTTACTTCCTCCTCTGTTAGTCTGGGAAGTCTATATTTTTGGAGGTAGTCATCCATTTCACTTAGGTTATCAAATTTATTGGCATAAAGTTGAGCAAAATAACTCCTTATTATTTCTCTAATTTCCTCTTCATTGGTGGAAAGTTCTCCCTTTTCATTTTTAAGACTACTAATTTCATTTTCCTCCCTCCTTTTTCTAATCAGATTTACCAAAGGCTTATCTATTTTATTGGCTTTTTCATAGAACCAACTCTTAGTTTTATTAATTAGTTCAATAGTTTTTTTACTTTCAATATTTTTAATTTCTCCTTTTAATTTTAGAATTTCCAATTTAGTATTTGATTGGGGGTTTTTAATTTGGTCTTTTTTTAGTTTTTTTAGTTGCAAGCCCAATTCATTAATCTTTTCTTTCTCTGTTTTATTCAAGTAAGCCTCTAAGGATATAAAATTCCCTCTTATTACCGCTTTGGCTGCATCCCACAAATTTTGGTATGATGTCTCATCATTGTCATTATCTTGAGTGAAATTATTAATTGTATCTATAATTTGCTGCTTCACCCAATCATTCTTTAAGATGAGATTGTTTAGTTTCCAATTACTTTTTGGTCTATTTCCCCCTAACTTTTTGTTGAATGTAGTTTTTATTGCATCATGATCTGAAAAGAAAGCATTTACTATTTCTGCTTTCTTGCATTTAATTTTGAGGTCTTTATGTCCTAATATATGGTCAATTTTTGAATAGGTTCCATGAACTGCTGAGAAGAAAGTATATTCCCTTCTATCTCCATTCAATTTTCTCCAAAGATCCAACATACCTAATTTTTCTAATATTCTATTTACTTCTTTAATTTCTTTCTTATTTGTTTTGTGGTTTGATTTGTCTAATTCTGAGAGTGCAAGGTTGAGATCTCCTACTATTACAGTTTTGTTGTCTATTTCTTCTTGCAACTCTCTTAACTTCTCCTTTAGGAAGTTGAGTGCCATACCACTTGGTGCATATATGTTTAATATTGATATTGCTTCGTTGTTTATGCTACCCTTTAGCAGGATGTAGTTTCCTTCCTTATCTCTTTTAATTAGATCAATTTTTACTTTTGCTTGATCTGAGATAAGGATGGCTACCCCTGCTTTTTTGACTTCACCTGAAGCATAATAGATTTTGCTCCAGCCTTTTACCTTTACTCTATATGTATCCCCCTGCTTTAAATGTGTTTCTTGTAAACAACATATTGTAGGGTTCTGACTTTTGATCCAGTCTGCTATCTGCCTCCTCTTTATGGGGGAGTTCATCCCATTCACATTTACGGTTAGAATTACTAAATCTGTATTTCCTGCCATCCTAATAACCCCAGATTGTGCTTTACTTATTCTTGCCTCCCCCAACCCTCTTTCCCCCTTTTAAACTTATGTACCCCTCTTGTATCACGATACTTATCCTCTTTATAATCCCTCCCTCCCCCCCTTTGAGTCTTTCCCCCTTCCTTCCCTTATTACTCTTTTTCTTTTCCCTTTTCCTCTCCCCCGTTTTTAATGAGGCGAGAGAGAATTTTCTCTAAAACAAATGTCAATTATTTTTTCTTTGAGCCAACTCTGATGAGAGTAAGATTCACACAATGTTCCTCCCCCTCTCTAAATTCCCTCAGATATGATAAGTTTCCTTAGCCTCTTTGTGGGATGTGGTTTCCCTCTTTTTATCCCTCCTTCCCACCTTATTCTGCCATCATCCCTTTTCCATATCTACTTCCCTTTTTTATGTTATATCAGTACAATCAAATTATACATGTATTCTTTTTGTATATCCACAACAGAAATACAATTCTCAAGAGTTATTTTTACCTTTTCTGCATCTCTTGAGTTCTATTCTTGGAGATCAAATTTTTTGTTTAGTTCTGGTTTTTTCTTCAGAAACAAATGGAATTCATTTGTTTCATTAAATGTCCATCTTCTTCCCTGGAAGAAAATGCTCAGCTTAGCTGGGTAGTTTATTCTTGGCTGCATCCCAAGTTCTTGTGCCTTTCGGAATATCATATTCCAGGCCCTTCTTTCCTTTAATGTAGAGGCAGCCAGATCTTGGGTGATCCTTATTGTGGCACCTCGGTATTTAAATGGTTTTTTTTTGGCTGCTTGTAAAATTTTTTCCTTAATCTGATAGTTCTGAAATTTTGCCACAATATTCCTTGGGGTTTTTATTTTAGGGTTTCTTTCAGAAGGTGTTCGATGAATTCTTTCAATGCCTATTTTACCTTCTGATTCTATTACATCTGGGCAGTTCTCTTTGATGATTTCTTGTAAAATAGTATCTAGGCTCTTTTTTTCATCATAGTTTTCAGAAAGTCCAATAATCCTCAGATTATCTCTCCTAGATCTATTTTCCAAGTCTGTCGTTTTTGCAAGTAGATAATTCATGGTTTTTTCCAGTTTGTCATTTTTTTGTTTTTGCTTGACTGATTCTTGCTGTCTCAATGAATCATTAGTTTCTATTTGTTCAGTTCTAATTTTTAAAGAATTATTTTCTTCATTAGCTTTTTTTACTTCTTTCTGTATATGTCCAATTGAGTTTTTGAATGTATTGTTTTGGTCTGTGGAATTTTTTTCCATTTCACTAATTTTTTTTTTTAGTGAATTATTTTCTTTTTCCAATTCACAGATCCTACTTTCTTGCGTGTTCTTTGTCTTTTCCAATTCACGGATCCTACTTTCTTGCGAGTTCTTTGTCTTTTCCAATTCACAAATCCTACTTTCTAGTGAATTCTTTATTTTTTCCAATTCACAATTCTTACTTTCCTGAGATTTTTTTACTTTTTCCAATTCGTATTTCAGGAAGTTGTTGCTCTCTTGTAAGGCTTCTCTTTCCTTTCCCCATTTATCTTCTAACTCTCTTTTGAGACTTTTAATGGTCTCTTCTATGAGAGCATCATGTAAAGGAGGACAGTCTGATGCATTTTTGCTGTTTGAGGTCTCTTCAGGTTTGCTGACCTGCTCTTTTTCTGCATAGAAGCTGTCGATCGTTCTTTTCATCTTTTTATTCATGTTTTAAAGTCTTTAGGGTAGGTCTCCTAGGCTAGGGGGTTACCAGCTTTCTCTGCAGAGCAGGGAAAGATTTAAACCGATTTCTGGCTCAGAGGTATGGGAGTGCTCTGAGTGAGAGTTTTCCCTTTCCCCAACAGGAAGTGGATTTAGCACTGGCCGAGCTATCAAACGGCTTTGTAGGGCTGAGTGGATTAGCGATTGCCCTTGGCTAGAGACTAAGGGGTGAAAGTGTCACTGCCCCAGGCCGGAGCCTCTTGTGGGACTGTGAGTATTAGCAGCTGACCGCAGACCACAGACCGCAGACCGCAGACCGCAGACTGCAGACCGCAGACCGCCACAAACTCTGCCCAGCGTCTCTGCCTGATGCAAATCGGCCCTGGAAAAGCTCTATGGCCCCAAGCCGAGCTCCCCACTGTGCAGATTGGAGGCTAACCCGGGCTGCGTCCTCCTGCCGTGCAGGATCACAACTGCCCCAACAGAAGCCCTGTACTGCGGGTTGGGGCTGCGCGCTTGTGCTGAGATCTGTGCTTTCACCCTCGGTTTGAGACTCTCCTCGGAACCTAATTTCTCTCCCCGTCTGCGCCGATCTCCCCCCTGGCCCCGGAACCAACCTTTTTTGGCGAGACTGCAGATTTTCTTCGGCCGGTGAGTTGTTCTACTTCTTATCTTTACGAATTGTAGCAGTCAAGACTATTTTTGAGGCTCGATATAATATTGATAAAGAGGGTAAGAGAAGAGCTTAGAAAGTCGCGTGTGTCTTCTCCGCCATCTTGGCTCAGCCCCCTACAAGAAACAGAGTTGACAAAAAGTGACAACACAGAGTAAAAGTAAAATGCTGGAACACAATTTATTATGCTTCAGCTAAAGTAAAAAAAAAAAGAAGGGGTAAAAATTATGATTTCAGATAAAGCAAAAGTGAAATTAGATCTTATTAAGAGATAAGGAAGGAAAGTGCATCTAGATAAAGAGTACATAAAAACCAAACTATTAATGACTAAATATGCATGCATCAAGTGATTGAGATGCCTACTTCCTAGAGAAGATTTTAAGCCACTTAAAGGAAGAAATAGACAACAATATTATATGAGTAGGGGACCTCAAACTTCCCTTTTGAGAATCAAACAAATATAACACAAATTAAGAAGAACAAGAAAAGTTAATAGAATCCAAGAAAACCTACAAATGAAAGACCTCTTGAGAAAATTGAATAGGGACAGAAAGTAGTATACCTTTTTCTTGACACTTTCCCAAAAATTGACCATGAATTAGGGCATAAAAACCTCACAATCAAATGCAAAAAGGTAGAAATAGTAAATATTTCCTTTTCAAACTACAATGCAATAAAAATCATAGTCAATGAAAGGCCAGGGAAAGATACCCAATAAAACAGTTGAAATTAAATAATCTAATTCTAAAAAAAAAATGAGTGAGTCAAACAACAAACCACAGAAAAAAATCTGCAATTTCATTCAAGAGAATGACAATAATGAGATAATCTACCAAAACTTTTGGGATGCAGCCAAACCAATTCTTGGGGGATATTTTCTATCGCTGAATAACTATAGGAGTAAAATATAGAAAAAGGAAATCAATGAATTAGGCATGCAACTAAAAAAAAAACTAGAAAAAGAACACATTACAAAAAATATTACATATCAAATTTGAAATTCTGAAACTCAAAGGAGAGATTAATAAAATTGAAACTAAAATCACTTTTGAGCTAATAAGTAAATGTAAGAGTTGGTTTTATGGGGGAAAAAACAAGAACATAGATAAAACTTTGGTTAATTTGATTAGAAAAATGGAAAAAATAAATTACCAGCATCAAAAAGTAAAGGGTGAATTTACCACCAATGACAAAGAAAATAAAGCAATAATTAGGAGCTATTTGCCCCATTCTCTGGCATTAAATCTGACAACCTAACTGAAATGCATGAATACTTACAAAAAAAATTGCCCATATTAACAGAAGAGGAAATTAATTACTTAATAATTCCATTTTGGAAAAAGATATTGAACAAGCCATTAATAAACTTCCTAAAAAATCTCCAAGGCCAGATGGATTCACAAATTTAATTCTATCAAACATTTAAAGAACAATTAATCCCAATACTATGTAAATTATTTGGGAAAATAGGTAAAGGAGGAGTTCTGCCAAATTCCTTCTATGACACAAATATGGTATTGATATCTAAACTAGAAAGAACCAAAACAGAGCAAGAAAATTGTAGAGCAATCTCCCTAATGAATTTTGATGCAAACATTGTAAGTGAAATATTAGCACAAATATTATAAAAAATTTTCACCAGGATATACATTATGACCAAGTGGGATTTATACCAGGAATGTAGGACTAGTTCAATATCAAGAAAACTATTACCATAATGCATCACATCACTAAAAATCTATCAGAAATCATATGATAATCTCAATAGATGAAGAAAAATCTGTTGACAAAGGATAGCACCAATTCTTATTAAAAACATTAGCAAGTATTGGAATAAAGGAAGCTCTGCTTAACATAATAAGCAGTATCTATGTAAAACCTATAGCAAGCATTCTTTGCAATGGAGAGAAGCTGGATGCATTCCCCAAAAGATCAGGGGTTAAACAAGGATACCCGCAATCACCACTATTATTCAACATTGTACTAGAAAAGTTGGTTTTAACAATAAGAAAAGAAAAAGAAATGAAAGGAAATAGAACCAGCAATGAGGAAATAAAGCTATCACTCTTTGCAGATGATGTGATGATACACTTAGAGAATCCTAGAAAATCATCCAGAAATCTACTTAAAACAATTCACAGCTTTAGCAAAGTTGCAGGATATAAAATAAACACACACAAATCATCACCATTTCTATATGTTACTAACAAAACCCACCAGCAAAAGATAAAACAAAAAATCTCATTTAAAACAATTGTAGAAAAAGTAAAATACTTTGGGGTTTTCCTGCAAAGAAAAACCCAAGAACTCTGTGAAAAGCATTACAAAACTCAACTCACACAAATAAATTCAGATGTAAACAACTGGAAAAATGTCAATTGCTCATGAGCTAATTTAATAAAAATGAAATTCTGCCTAAATTGATCTACTTTTTCAGTGCCATACCAAATTGTCAAAAATATTTTATAAAATTAGAAAAAAAATAATAACAAAATTCATTTGGAAGAAAAAAAAGTGAAGAACATCAAGAAAATTAATGAAAAAAACAATACAAAGGATGATGGCTTAGCAGTACCAAACCTAAAACTATATTATAAAGCTGCAGTCATCAAAACAAGTTGGTATTGGCTAAGAAATAGATTGGTGTATATACTGAAATAGATTATATATAGATTGGACTAGATTAGAAAAATGACACAATAGCTAAGATCTATAGTAAACTAGAGTTTAATAACCCCCAAACTTCAGCTTCTGGTGTGAGAATTCACTCTTTGACAAAAATTGCTGGGAAAACTATAAAATAATGTGTCAGAAACTCAGCATAGACCTATATCACACACCTCATACTAAAATAAGGTCAAAATGGGTACATGATTTGGGTATAAACAATGATACCATAAACAAATTAGGAGACTGAGGAATAATTTACCTATCTGATATTTGGAAAAAGGAGAAATTTATGATGAAACAGGAACATTATTAAAGGTAAAATGGACAGCTTTGATTACATTTAATTAAACAAGTTTTTACACAAATGAAACCACAGAAACAAGATTAAAAAGGAAATAAAAAGCTTTCAGTTTTCAGGTGATGAAATTAAAGCTATCTATAGTCATAAGAAAAAAAAATGTTCTAAATTATTATTGATTAGAGAAATGCAAATTAAAACTACTCTGGGATACCACTTCACATTTCTCAGATTGGTTACAATTACAGGAAAATATAATGATAAATGTGGGAGGGGTATGAGAAATTGGAACACAAATGTATTGTTTGTGGAATTGTGAAATGAAACCAACCATTCTGGAGTACAATTTGGAACTAAGCCCATAGGACTATAAAACTGTATATGTACTTTGACCTAGCAGTGACATTACTGGGTCTGTTTCCCAAGGAAATTATAAGGAGGGAAAAAGATCCACATGTGCAAAAATGTTTGCAGCAGCTCTTTTTGTGGTAGCAAAGAATTAGAAATGAGTAGATGCCCATCAACTGCTAAATGGCTGAATAGGTTGTGGTTTATAAAGATAATGGAATATTATTTTTTATAAGAAAAATGATGAACAAGCTGATTTTAGAAAGGTTTGAAAAGATTTATGGAAACTGATGCTGAGAAAAACAAGCAGAATTAGGAATACTTTGTACATAATAAAAGCAAGAATGTGTGGCAATCAATTATGAAAGACTAGGTTCTTCTCAGTGGGTCAATGATTTAAAGCAATCCCAGTAGATTTTGTATAAAAAATGCCATCTTATATAAAAAATCTTCATCTAGAGAAAGAATTTAGGAGACTAAATATAATTCAACTATATTCACTTTTTTTCCTGCTTTTTCTCTCTTCCATGATTTTTCCCTATCACTCTGATTTTAAAGCAATGTGTATTAAAATTAAATAAATATACTAGAAAAGAAGAAATGTGAAGAAGATGTATGATTTTCTCAGCAGAGGAAACTTCCAATTGAGGAAATTAACTCTACTGATGCAAGTTTGTGCTTTCTTGACAATGTGTAGTTGTAGAAACATGTTTAGACATGGGGAGATAAAGAGATTTACCCAAAGTAACATATCCTTGACCTGTTGGCAGGTGGTGAATGAATAAAAGTCTCCTTGGTTCTGAGGCTGGCTCTCTGTTCAATACGTTATGTTCTTCAAGTACAGATATAAGTAAACAACAAATTACAGTTCCTCAGAAAGCTCAAATGGCAGGCATTCTAATAAAGAAGTTCACAGATACAGAGAAGCATGAGGCAATTATAGCATGTTTGTCTTGAGAGAGAAATTGAGTAATGAATTAATTTAACAAAATAAAAGTGGGGTAAGAATCATAACTTATTTACTTAATGAACCTGTGGTATTTAGTCAGGCCCTTAAACAGTGGTAAATTTATGTAAAATTTAATCTTTTATACCTATTCATAGAAGATGGACAATTAAATCGATGGCAGTAAATCAGTATAGAGAAAGTAACAGAGTGTGCAGCCAGAACACAAGCTGGGGATTGCAGCTGACACAATAGCTCAGCTATAGAATGGATTTATTTACATAATGATTATAAAATGCATCAAAAGCATGGGAATAAAAATTGTGTAAAAATTGCTGTGAATTGAAAGAAGCTCACACATTTCAGTTATGTTCTTCTACCACATAACAAAATTACATGTAACATATCATTCATTCATGCATAATTTTAGCTAATTTTAGCATATTCTCATAACCCAGAATGGGTAACATAATTTTAATATCACACAGAAGTAAAAAGCTGTAGTGAAAATAGAAGAGATAATGTATATAGATCTGTAATACTAAAGCTATAAGTTTATTATGTAAACGAGATTCACATATCAACTCAGGCATTCAAAAATTTGATACAATAGAGATCCATTGATAAAGAGATGTCAGATATTAGCTATCTATTAGAAATCTAACTGGCAAGCATAGGGTTTATTACGTTTTTTTGGATTAGTGAAAAAGGAAATTCTTTGCCTCAATAGCTACCTACACTTAATCATTGAATAAGTGCAGTCTCAGTCATACTGAGACCTGTTGAAGTTCTGAGCTCAAAAATGCCACTGCATCCAGGGCCAGCTCCAATCACCTTGATCTATATCTGGCCACTGGTTTCAGATGGCTCTGGAGGGGAAAGTGAGGCAGGGGATGTTGCATAGGCCTCTGTTTGTCCTTCATTTCCTATTTAAATTCATATTATGAGCCTAGCTAGTACCACAGTGTATGAAGTCCTTTTCCTGGAATCAGGAAGAACTGAGTTTAAATCCATTCTCAAATTCTTAGTAATTTTGAGTCACTTAACCACTGGTTATGTTATCACAAATTCCTCAGGTGTAAAATGAGGATCATAATATTACCTATCTCCCAAGGTTGTCTTGAAAATCAAATGAAATAATAATGATAAGACACTTAGCTCAGTGTTGACACCAAGTAAATTTTATATAAATGTTGGCTGTTTCTATTGTTATTATTATTGCTATACCAAGTGTTAATGTTTAAAATAGTGCAATAACACAGATGGTTACTGAGATATTAAGAGAACCAGAGGAAAGTGTTAAGTGTCCTAGCTGTACTATAAGTGAAAAATTATAGAAAATCATAGATAGGGCTTATATCCCAAAGAGATTGTAAAGAAGGGAAAGGGACCTGCATGTGCACGAATGTTTGTGGCAGCCCTCTTTGTAGTGGCTAGAAATTGGAAACTGAATGGATGCCCATCAGTTGGAGAATGGCTGAATAAATTGTGGTATATGAATATTATGGAATATTACTGTTCTGTAAGAAATGACCAACAGGATGATTTCAGAAAGGCCTGGAGAGACTTATACGAACTGATGCTGAGTGAAATGAGCAGGACCAGGAGATCATTATATACTTCAACAACAATACTATATGATGACCAGTTCTGATGGACCTGGCCATCCTCAGCAACGAGATCAACCGAATCATTTCCAATGGAGCAGTAATGAACTGAACCAGCTACACCCAGAGAAAGAACTCTGGGAGATGACTAAAAACCATTACATTGAATTCCCAATCCCTATATTTATGCCCACCTGCATTTTTGATTTCCTTCACAAACTAATTGTACAATATTTCAGAGTCTGATTCTTTTTGTACAGCAAAATAACATTTTGGTCATGTATACTTATTGTGTATCTAATTTATATTTTAATATATTTAACATCTACTGGTCATCCTGCCATCTGGGGAAGGGGGTGGGGGGGGTAAGAGGTGACAAATTGGAACAAGAGGTTTGGCAATTGTTAATGCTGTAAAGTTACCCATGCATATAACCTGTAAATAAAAGTCTATTAAATAAAAAAATAAAATAAAAAAAATTCTCACCATAAACTAAAAAAAAAAAATCATAGATAATAATTGAATAGAACAAGTATATATTGCAAGGCATGCAATCTAAATTAGAAAAGGGAAAATCCACATTATTAAAATCACTGAATTATCTATTATGCCTTAATAATACTTAATAATATTTGAGATTAGCTTTATCCTTCTACTCAGTCATATTATCCTCTGATTTTTTACTCCATTTTAATAAGTTGCTAAGAAATTACACTGGGAAATGAATATAAATTGTTTGCATTTTTGTTTTTCTTCCCGGGTTATGAATCTTCTGATTGAACTTTCCGAATCCAATTCTTCCTGTGTAACAAGAGAACCGTTTGGTTCTGCATACATATATTGTATCTAGAATATACTGTGACATATTTAACATGTATAGGATTGCTTGTCATCTAGGGGAAGGGGTGGAGGGAGGGAGGGGAAAAGTTGGAACAGAAGTAAGTGCCAGGGATAATGTTGTAAAAATTACTCAGGCATGGGTTCTGTCAATAAAAAGTTATAATTATTTAAAAAAAGAAAAAAAGAAAAGAAAAGAGAAACAAAGAAACAAAAACAAGTAAACAAAAAACAAGAAAAAGTGAAAATACTATGGTTTGATCCACATTCAGTCTCCATAATTCTCTTTCTGCATGTGAATGTCCCCCACAAGTCTATTGGAACTGTCTTGAATCACCTCATTGTTGAAAAGAACCAAGTGCATCACAGTTATTATCACATAAAATTGTTGTTGCTGTGTACTAGAATCTCTTGAATCTAGTCATTTCACTTAATTTTAGTTTACATAAGTGTGGTGGTTTTCTGGAGGCAGCCTTAGTCTCAGTTGAAATAATTACTCCAAAATGCAGCCAGCTGGTAAACGTGCAAACGTTTATTTCTCCTTCCAAAATAGCCCAGTTAGTTGAGGCCTAACTCTCTGCTAGGTTCCAAGAGATCTTGCAGCTTTTTCCGTGGCTTCTGACTCTGCTTTCTTCAGCCTCCAGTCAGCACCAAGTTGGAAGTTGCAATGAATCTCTTGCCTCGAAGATAGGGCTTGTGGGTTCCAAGAGCTCTCTCTGACTCCAAGTAAAACTCTCAAGCTCCCAGAGTTTCTACTAACTCCTCAAGTAACTAACTCAAGTAAGTACCTCCAGTCAGTCCCACAAGAAGAACCAAGCCCAAGCTTCAAAAGCTCCCTATATATGTGATCTCCCAAAAGGTTAACTCCGCCTTCTGGAGGGAGAGAGATTCTGGGTTATCTCCCAGAGTGCTCTCTGGCCATAAGGGAGGTGTGAATTTGGACTAAGCCCTACATGTGTGACCTCCATTGAGTACTTAGATACTTATGAGCTCTCTAAAGGTGTGAACACAAGCATTGTTCAATCAGTTCCACTTAGTACCTTGTTTCAAGTTCTGGCCCAAAATAACTCTTTCTAAGATTAAATTAACTCCAATGTCTTAACACTTTGTAAAGATTCCAACACATAAGTTTTCCGAGATTTTTTGAAATCAGTCTACTTATTATTTCTTGTAGAACAATAATATTCCATTATATTCATACACCATAAATTATTCAATCATTTCCTATCCACTCAATTTCTAGTTCCTTGCTACTACAAAAGAGGCTGTACAGCCTTTTGCAGATGTGAGTCCTTTTTCCTTTTTTAATGATCTCTTTAAGATGCAGACCCAGTAGAGATACTTCCAGATCAAAGGGTGTGCATAGTTCTGTAATCTTTTGGACATAGTTCCAAACTGCTCAAATATGAGACTTTATAAGCAAAATAAAATAATAAGTAAAATATATTTTAGAAATCCAGTAAAGTCAACTATACATTCCATCATAAATGCTTCATAACCTCATTGCCCTCTGGTGTCCTGAAAAGGATCACACCCCCCCTGAAAGGTAAGCTTCAAAATGATGGAATCCAAAAATAATATTTGTTGCTATTTTTTTTCCAAAATATTTTTGCCTGTAATCTTTTCAATAAAAAGTTCAAGACCAGTAAATCAGCATTCTAACTTTTCCCCATTTATCAGTGCTTTAGTAACAATTAGTTTTATCAATAGAGAAAAAACATTGCAGCAAATTATCTTTTCATGCTAGACTATATATTCAGCAGGTATACTGGTCTTCATGTTAATACTATTCCCTTTAGAATACCTAGACTACCCAATGAGGAATAAAAATATTTTAAAACAAAGAAATATGTAATAGCAAGCAAGGAAAAAAAATCATTAATTGTAGAAGTCATTTCTGGTAGACAGCAAAGAGCCTGATATTATTATTGCCATTAAGTCAGGGGCAAATTTCTGTTTATCTACACATAATTTTGGATAAATAAACCCTAAAAACAATTGCAGTTGGTAATGTAGGTATTTCCCTCCTCAAGTAGAAAGTTATCTCCTCTCTTAGCCATCTATTGCTTTCTAAAGCATATTGCCATCTCCATGATTATAGGAAAAATTCTAATATTGGACACATACTTGTTGACTGATTGTCTGATTATACTTCAGTGTGAAAGGATTTCACTCAATGTGTAACCTCAAGGCATAGGCAATTTAAACTATCATCTCAAATTGTGGCTTGAAAAGTTTTGTCATTTTTTTTTTTTTTAGAGAAACAAGGAAGTAGACAAGGAACTGGAGAATAGAAAGGACAAAAATTATTTATTCAATATTCTTGACCATATGCTGTAGGTACTGTCATTAATAGGCATATATTTTTAGTGATTGAAGGAACCTTAAATATCCAGCCCAATCATTTTGCAGATTAGGAAACTGAGGCCAAAATACATGAAGTGATTTTCCCAAAATATCATAGGCAATAATGACAGAATTAAAATCTAAACTCATACTTTTCACTCCAAAATTTGATTCCAATATTCGAAAGCCTATTCAATTGTTCCTCATATAGAGTTGTAAGATACATTACAGAATTAAAGAAATTCAAAATTGTAAGGCACTTCACAGTACATGTACAGGCAACTAAATTGAACAGAGGACAATGCTTGAGATGTAGGGTCAAGAACATCTGAGTTTAAAACCTGCCTCAGAAATCTGCCTATCTATTACTCTGAACAAGTTATAAATTCAATGTTCTCATTAATCAAATGGACTTCACTAAACCACTTCTGTCAAAGAGTCACTATGAAGATTAGATAAGTTAATATCAGTAATGATTTTTGCAAATTGTGAAGTGCAATGTAAATGTTTTATTATTATTATCAGTGTTACTATTATTAATTAGGAAATAATAATATAATGCTTTCTATGTGTCAGGAACTATGCTGAACATTTTAGAATTATCTTATTTTATTCTAAAAACACACTTTAAGGTAGGTATTTTAAGTATCATCATTTATAAATGAGAAAAGTGAGGTATACAGGTTAAGTGCCTTGCCCTGGTTGACAGAACTAATAAATGTTTGAGACTGGATTTGAACTCAGGAATTCCTCATTACAGATCTGGACAGCTATCTACTCTACCATCTCACTGTCTGCCTATATCATTATTTTACTATTAAATTAATTAATCTATCAATAAATATACTAGCTACCAATTTACATAGACTTGACTATGTGCTAGACACTGTGTTAAGTACTTTATTGTATCATTTGATGCTTGAGACAACCCAGGAAGATACATGCTATTATTATTTCCATTTTACAAATGAAGAAAACAAGGGAAATTGAGATGATGAGATTTACACAGGATTGCATAGTTAGCAAGGGTGGAAGTGAGATTTGAACTCAAGTTGTTCTAATTCTAGGTCATTTGTTCCATTCACTGCAACATCTAGCTGCCATTATCATCATCTTTACCATTATATCATCCTCCTCCTCCTCTTCAACATGTCCAATTTGTGCCTAAACAAGAATTATTTTCAAACAATTTTGACAAATGATCATCCAGTCTTTTCTAAAGTTGTTCATCTTGCTTTTGAATAGCTCTAAGAGTTAAAAAGTTGTTTTATTTTTGTTTTTCCTTTGAATCTAGTTTAAATAAATCTTGTTGTAATATTTAGATAATAGGTTCTTGAGATAATAGTTCTTAGGCTGAAAGAGACTTTAGGAATCGTATAACTTTCTTCCTTTACAGGTAAGGAAATAGGTGATTCTATGAGAGATGAAGTAGTTTGCTCAGGATTACAAAACAAGTGAGCTTCTTAGACAATATTTGAATTCAAGGTATTCAGACTCTGCACTATCTCCTACCCCATGCTTTTTGTCAGCATATTACACATATTCTCAGTTCTGCCACCTTTAGTCAGAGGAAGTCGAATCTATCTTCAAATAAGACTGTCATCATACACTTGAAGAGCCACTACACGTGCCCTAAGCATTCTCTTCTCCACATTCCTTCTTAAAGTCTATCATTCACAACTAAACTGAATAGGATGCAATAGTATAACCATACTATTATTTCTTTATACTGCCTACCATGCTTCTCTAAGTTTGGATCACACTGTGTTTTCGCTATAAAAATGACATCAAAGTCTTTGCTCCCTGACAAAACCATCTAATCTTATAAAAATGGCTGCCTAGTTACACTCCCAGTATCTTGCATTTGAGGTAATTTTTCTTGAGTCCAAAGGCAAGGCTTTTATTCTGTTCAAAGTTCTAAACTGTTCAATTCAATTCAATAAACATTTATTTAAGGTCTGTGATATTCCAGGCACTGTGATAAATCCTAGAATACAACTAAGAAAAAGACAGATAATTATTCTTTACAGGAACTCAAATGGGAAAGACAATACTCAAAAAGAAACTGAACAATGGGAGGAAAAGAAGGCAAAGGATACCAAACCTAAGGGCATCTTGATTTTTGGAGTTCATTGTAAGCAAAACTATAGATGAAAAGTTGTGTGAGCTGGAAAATCCAGCCCTCGCTAAATGAAAGCTTTGGATGGAATTTAGAGTTTCACTCTCTCATCAGACTGGGGAGGAGGCTGAAGAAGTTAAAAAATTGCTGAGTACATCTAAGGTTGTGTTAAACTGCAAGATGAGATTTCTGAAGATCAGCTTATCATAGAATCTTGTTCCCTGGAGTTGATATCAAGCAGAGTTGCAGATGCAAGTGGAGTGATGTAATAGTTTTGGATACTTATTTTGCTCTCTACTTAGAATTTTTTTTTAATCCAAGTCAATCATTTTAAAATAACAATAAAAATAAGTAGTGAATGTTATCTCTAGATCATTATAAGATGGAACACCTTTTAAGATGACATACTCTGGGGGGCGGAGCCAAGATGGCGGAGAAGGCACATGCAACTTTCTAAACTCTTCTCTTACCCTCTTTATCAATATTATATCGAGTCTCAAAAATAGTTTTGACTGCTACCATTCATAAAGATTAGAAGTATAACAACTCACCAGCCAAAGAAAATCTGCAGTCTCACCAAAAAAGGTTTGTCCTGGGGCCGGGGGCGGAGATCAGCACAAGCTGGGAGAGTGGGAAGCCTCCTAGAAGAACCTCAAACCAGAAGTGAGAGCACAGATCGCAGCACAAGCTCACAGCCCCAACCCGCAGTATGGGGCTTTTCCTTGGGGCAGTTGCGAATCAGCACGGCAGGAGGACCGGGCCCAGGTTAGGCTCTAATCTGCCCAGTGGGGGGCTTGGCTTGGGGACATAGAGCTTTCACAGGGCCAATTTGCATCACAGAGACTTCCGGGCAGACTTCCAGTAGAGCCGGCTATCTGTGGTCAGCTGCTAATACCCACAGCCCCACAAGGGGCTCTGGCATGGGGCAGTGACACTTTGACCACTTAGTCTCTAGTCTAGGTCAGTCATTAAGCCACACAGCCCAACTGGGAACTTCAATAGCTCGGCCAGTGTTGAATCCACCTCCTGTTGGGGGAAGGGAAAACTCTCACTCAGAGCATTCCCATACCTCAGAGCCAGAAGACAGTTTATATCTCTCCCTGCTCTGCAGAGGAAGCTAGTAATCCCCTTGCCTAGGAGGCATACCCTAAAGGCTTTAAAACATGAATAAAAAAATGAAAAGAATGATTGACAGCTTCTATGCAGAAAAAGAACAGGTCAGCAAAGCTGAAGAGACTAATAGCAAACAGGCACCAGACAATACCCCAAAGGGGAATCTCACCTGTACCCTTTTACATGATGCTCTCATAGAAGAGACCATTAAAAGTCTCAAAAGAGAGTTAGAAGATAAATGGGGGAAGGAAAGAGAAGCATTACAAGAGAGCAACAACTTCCTGAAATACAAATTAGAAAACATAAAAAATTCCAAGAAAGTGCAGGAAAACAAAATTTGTGAATTGGAAAAAATAAAGAATTAACTAGAAAGTAGAATTTGTGAATTGGAAAAGACAAAGAACTAGCAAGAAAGTAGGATCTGTGAATTGGAAAAAGAAAATAATTCACTAAAAAAAAAATAGTGAAATGGAAAAAAATTCCATAGAGCAAAACAATTCATGTAAAAACTCAATTGGACATATATAGAAAGAAATAAAAAAGCTAATGAAGAAAATAACTCATTAAAAATTAGAACTGAACAAAAAGAAACTAATGATTCATTGAGACAGCAAGAATCAGTCAAGCAGAACCAAAAAATGACAAACTGGAAAAAACCATGAATTATCTACTTGCAAAAACGACAGACTTGGAAAATAGATCTAGGAGAGATAATCTGAGGATTATTGGACTTTCTGAAAATTATAATGAAAACAAGAGCCTAAATACTTTTTACAAGAAATCATCAAAGAGAACTGCCCAGATGTAATAGAATCAGAAGGTAAAATAGGCATTGAAAGAATTCATTGAGCACCTTCTGAAAAAGACCCTAAAATAAAAACCTCAAGGAATATTGTGGCCAAATTTCAGAACTATCAGATTAAGGAAAAAATTTTACAAGCAGCCAGAAAAAAACAAATTAAATACTGAGGTGCCACAATAAGGATCACCCAAGATCTGGCTGCCTCCACATTGAAGGATCGAAGGGCCTGGAATCTGATATTCCAAAAGGCAAAAGAACTTGGATAGCAGCCAAGAATAAACTACCCAGCTAATCTGAGCATTTTCTTCCAGGGAAGAACATGGACATTTAATGAAACAAATGAATTCCATTTGTTTCTAAGGGAAAAAACGAGAACTAAACAAAAAAAATTGATCCCTAACCATAGGACTCAAGAGATGCAGAAAAAGTAAAAATAACTCTTGAGAATTGTATTTCTGTTGTGGATATACAAAAGACTACATGTATAATTTGATTTTACTGATATAACATAAAAAGGGAAGTAGATATGGAAAAGGGATGATCGCAGAATAAGGTGGGAACGGGGGATAAAAAGAGGGAAACCACATCCCACAAAGAGGCAAAGGAAACTTATCATATCTGAGGGAATTTAGAGAGGGGGAGGAACATTGTGTGAACCTTACTCTCATCAGAGTTGGCTCAAAGAGAAAATAATTGACATATATGTTTTAGAGAAAATTCTCTCTCACCTCATTAAAAAGGGGAAGAGGAAAAAGGAAAATAAAAAGAGTAATAAGGAAAGAAAGGGGAAAAATTCAAAGGGGGGAGGAAGGGATTCCAAAGAGAGTGAGCATCGTGATACAAGTGGGGTACATAAATTTAAAAAGGGGAAACAGGGTTGTGGAGGCAAGGTAAAGTAAAGCATAATCTGGGGATATTAGGATGGCAGGAAATACAGAATTAATAATTCTAACCATAAATGTGAATGGGATGAACTCCCCCATAAAGAGGAGGCAGATAGCAGACTGGATCAAAAGTCAGAACCCTACAATATGTTGTTTATAGGAAACACATTTAAAGCAGGGAGATACATACAGAGTAAAGGGAAAAGGCTGGAGCAAAATCTATTATGGTTCAAGTGAAGTCAAAAAAGCAAGGGTAGCCATCCTTATCTCAGATCAAGTAAAAGGAAAAATTGATCTAATTAAAAGAGATAAGGAAGGAAACTACATCTTGCCAAAGGGTAGCATAGACAACAAAGCAATATCAATACTAAACAAATATGCACCAAGTGGTATAGCATCCAACTTCCTAAAGGAGAAGTTAAGAGAGTTGCAAGAAGAATTAGACAACAAGACTGTAATAGTGGGAGATCTCAACCTTGCACTCTCAGAATTAGACAAATCAAACCACAAAACAAATAAGAAAGAAATTAAAGAGTAAATAGAATATTAGAAAAATTAGGTATGTTAGATCTTTGGAGAAAATTGAATGGAGACAGAAAGGAATATACTTTCTTCTCAGCAGTTCATGGACTCTATTCAAAAATTGACCATATATTAGGACATAAAGACCTCAAAATTAAATGCAAAAAAGCAAAAATAATAAATGCTTTCTTTTCAGATCACGATGCAATAAAAACTACATTCAACAAAAAGTTAGGGGTAAATAGACCAAAAAGTAATTGGAAACTAAACAATCTCATCTTAAAGAATGATTGGGTGAAACAGCAAATTATAGATAAAATTAATAATTTCACTCAAGATAATGACAACGATGAGATGTCATACCAAAATTTGTGGGATGCAGCCAAAGTGGTAATAAGAGGAAATTTTATATCCTTAGAGGCTTACTTGAATAAAATAGAGAAAGAAAAGATTGATGAATTGGGCTTGCAACTAAAAAAAACTAAAAAAAGACCAAATTAAAAAAAACCCAATAAAATACTAAATTTGAAAATCTAAAATTAAAAGGAGAAATTAATAATATTGAAAGTAAAAAAACTATTGAACTAATTAATAAAACTAAGAGTTGGTTCTATGAAAAAAACAATAATCTGATTAGAAAAAGGAGGGAGGAAAATGAAATTAGTAGTCTTAAAAATGAAAAGGGAGAAATTTCCATCAATAAATAGGAAATTAGAGAAATAATGAGTTATTTTGCCCAACTTTATGCCAATAAATGTGATAACCTAAGTGCAATGGATGACTACCTCCAAAAATATAGACTTTCCAAACTAATAGAGGAGGAAGTAATTGCTTGAATAGTTCCATTTCAGAAAAAGAAATAGAACAGACTATTAATCAACTCCCTAAGAAAAAATCCCCAGGACCAGATGGATTTACATGTGAATTCTACCAAACATTTAAAGAACAATTTGCCCAATGCTATATAAATTATTTGATAAAATAGGGAATGAAGGAGTCCTACCAAATTCCTTTTATGACACAGACATGGTACTGATACCTAAACCAGGTAGGTTGAAAACAGAAAAGAAAACTATAGAACAATCTCCCTAATGAATATTGATGCTAAAATCTTAAATAAGATATTAGCAAAAAGACTACAGAAAATCATCCCCAGGATAATACACTATGATTAAGTAGGATTTATACCAGGAATGCAGGGCTGGTACAATATTAAAAAAAATATCAATAGAATTTGCCATATTAATAACCAAATTAACAAAAAAAAAATATGATTGTTTCAATAGATGCAGAAAAAGCATTTGATAAAATCCAACATCCATTCCTATTAAAAACACTTGACAGTATAGGAATAAATGGACTTTTTCTTATAATAATCAGCAGCATCTATTTAAAACCATCAGTAAGCATCATATGTGATGGGGACAAACTGCAACCATTCCCAATAAGATCAAGGGTGAAACAAGGCCGCCCACTCTCACCGTTACTATTTAATATTGTATTAGAAATGCTAGCTTTGAGAAAGAGATTAAAGGAATAAGAATAGGCAATGAGGAAACCAAATTATCACTCTTTGCTGATGATATGATGATATACTTAGAGAACCCCGGAGATTTTACTACAAAGTTATAAGAAATAATCCACAACTTTAGCAAACTTGCTGGTTATAAAATAAGCCCACATAAGTCATCAGCATTCTTATATATCACTAACAAAATCCAACAGTCAGAGTTACAAAGAGAAATTCAATTTAAAGTAACTACTGATAGTATAAGATATTTAGGAATCTATCTGCCAAGAGAAAATCAGAAACTTTACAAAATTACAAACCACTTCTCACATAAATTAAGTCTGATCTAACCAATTGGAAAAATATTAAATGCTCTTGGATAGGGCGAGCAAATATAATAAAGATGACAATACTACCCAAACTAATTTATTTGTTTAGCACTATACCAATCAGACTCCTAAAAAACAATTTTAATGACCTAGAAAAAATAACAAAATTCATATGGAAAAACAAAAGGTCAAGAATTTCAAGCGAATTAATGAAAAAAAAAATCAAATGCAGTTGCCTTACCTGTACCAAATCTAAAATTATATTATAGAGCAGCAGTTACCAAAACCATTTGGTATTGGCTAAGGAACAGATTAGTTGATCAGTGGAATAGGTTAGGTTCAAGGGACAAAACAGTCAACAACTGTAGCAACCTAGTGTTTGACAAAACCAAAGACCCCAGCTTTTGGGATAAGAACTTAGTTTTGACAAAAATTGCTGGGAAAATTGGAAAATAATATCGTAGAAACTAAGCATTGATCCACACTTAACACTGTACACCAAGATAAGGTCAAAATGGGTTCATGAACTCGGCATAAAGAATGAGATTATAAATAAATTAGAGGAACACAGGATAATTTACCTCCCAGACCTGTGGAAGGGGAAGGAATTTATGACCAAAGAAGAACTAGAAATCATTACTGATCACAAAATAGAAAATTTCAACTATATCAAAGTGAAAAGTTTTTGTACAAACAAAACTAATGCAGAGAAGATTAGAAAGGAAGCAATAAACTGGGAAAACATTTTTACAGTCAAAGGTTCTGATAAAGGCCTCATTTCTAATATATAGAGAATTGACTCTAATTTATAAAAAGTCAAGCCATTCTCCAATTGATAAATGGTCAAATGATATGAACAGACAATTCTCAGATGAAGAAATTGAAACTATTTCTAACCATATGAAAAGATGCTCCAAGTCATTATTAATTAGAGAAATGCAAATTAAGACAACTCTGAGTTACCACTACATACCTGTCAGATTGGCTAGAATGAGAGGGAAAGATAATGTGGAATGTTGGAAGGGATGTGGGAAAACAGGGACACTAATACATTGTTGGTGGAAATGTGAACACATCCAGCCAATAGGTAAAGCAATTTGAAACTATGCTCAAAAAGTAATCAAACTGTGCATACTCTTTGATCCAGCAGTGTTACTACTGGGCTTATATCCCAAAGAGATCATAAAGAAGGGAAAGGGACCTGTATGTGCACAAATGTTTGTGGCAGCCCTTTTTGTAGTGGCTAGAAAACTGGAAACTGAGTGGATGCCCATCAGCTGGAGAATGGCTGAATAAATTGTAGTATGTGAATATTATGGAATATTATTGTTCTGTTAGAAATGACCAACAGGATGATTTTAGAAAGGCTTGGATAGACTTACATGAACTGATGCTGAGTGAAACGAGCAGGGCCAAGAGATCATTATATACTTCAACAATAATACTAGATGATGACCAGTTCTGATGGACCTGGCCATCCTCAGCAATGATATCTACCAAATCGTTTCCAATGTACCAGTAATGAACTGAACCAGCTACACTCAGCAAAAGAACTCTGGGAGATGACTAAAAACCATTACATTGAATTCCCAATCCCTATATTTTTGCCAACCTGTATTTTTTGATTTCCTTCCCAAGCTAATTGTACAATATTTCAGAGTCTGATTCTATTTGTACAGCAAAATAACGGTTTGATCATGAATACTTATTGTGTATCTAATTTATATTTTAATATATTTTACATGTACTGGTCATCCTGCCATCTGGGGAAGGGGGTGGGGGGGTAAGAGGGGAAAAATTGGAACAAGAGGTTTGGCAATTGCCAATGCTGTAAAGTTGCTCATATGTATAACTTGTAAATAAAAGGCTATTAAATAAAAAACAAACAAACTAAAAAAAAAAAAAACCATTAAAATGATCATCTCTGACCAAAAAAAAAAGATGACAATCACTGGAATATCTCTAATTTTACTATTATCTGGAATATTTTTTTCAATATCATTGACAAAAATTATATGAGAAATTTTGTCTTATGATTTGTTAAAAAAAAATAAACTATATCTATAGCCCTTTCCTCATGTAATTTAGAAACCCTGTCCCTTAAGGAAGTGATTTTATACTAGAATCATTTTGATGAGATTCTTTTGGTTTTTTGTGATCTCTCTTTTTTTTTATGAATTCATTTACCATCATTTTAATAATTCATTGTAGTATTGTACCAGGAACAGAAGACAATTTCACTGGCCTATGGTTTCTATTAGTTATTTTCTTCTGTTTTATAATCTGAAGTTCATTGTCTTTGCCAGTAAAGAAAATAAATTGTTGGTAGATTTGTGTTCTGGTCCTAGTATCAGTCCAACTATCTCTTTCTTTTTCCTTTTCCCTATTTTGCTTCTTAAAGCTGTATGAAGAAGAAAAGTCAAATAAAACAACTTTGCCTACATAACACTCCCCTGCCCTTTTTTCTTGAATCACACTTGGCTCAGTTTTGATGAGAGAATTGCCTAGAGGTATTTTATAGTCATATGCTATTAGTTATTATGATACTTCAGTTTCCTCAGTAAGAAACACCATACCTTAAAAACCTATAGAGGAAAGAAAGAACATTTATTTTGTACCTACCCACAGCATCTTGTAGAGATGTCAAAACAAACAAACAAAAACAAACATGAATATCAATACCTTTCAAGAATCAGATCAAGAGGCACATTGGAACTTTTCTTCATCCCTCCTCAATTGATAATGTCCTCCCTCCCCAATTTATATTTATTTTCTTTATATTTGTTGTGCACATACTTATATATTTTCTTCTTAATTTCCCTTTGATAGAATGTATGCCTCTTAAAAAGAGGAATTATTATTTTCTTTGTATCTGTTTCCACAAAATCTAAGTAGATAGTAAATAATTAATAAATGTTTCCTAATTGCTTGGTAAAGTTGGGCAATTTTCTCTCCAAACTTGGATAAAATCTGTTCCAACACAGAGTATGTAATCTACATAGAGAAAGGGGTTTTCTCTCTTTAAGGTATATTGAATAAGCTAAATTCCCTATACCTATGTTTTGCATAATTTCACATACATAACTGATCACATTGCTGACCTCAGAGAGTGATAGGTGCAGTGAGAGGAAAGGAGAGATAATTTAAAACTGAAAATTTTTAAAGTATTTTAAAATAAATATTTTTTTAAATGTTCCATTCACAATTTAAACTGCAAATCTGATTTTTAAAAAAAGATCTTATTGTTATGGAAATTATATATGCATATATTTATGTATATGTATGTGCACATATATGTATATATTTATATACTCACATATATGTTTATATATGTGTGTATAGATAAAATTCCTATTCCTGTGTTTCATAATTGTTGATCTAGGAGAATGTAGCAAAAATTCCAATGAATCATATCACAATGGAAAGAACTCTTTTACATTCTCCAAGGTTCCTTCATGCTATGTTTGGAAATAATTATCTGAAGAAGGTATGTTCCTGAATAATATCTTTTTTTTCCCTTTAAGTTACAAAAATTCATAAAGACTAAATATTAAGTTAAGTAGACACAGTCTGCATTCAAGGAAATATTAAAAATAATGAAATCTAAGGTAATTGAAGTGATAATAAAATGCAATAAATATTAGGGGAATTAATTATTGATTGTTATTAAATTACATGCTTTAGAATGGGTAGAAACTTCAGAGGATTCCTAACAGGGAATGATGACAAAATTTTTGAACGTAATTATCATTTTTATTTTTGTTTTCTTTGTTTATGTAATAATCTCATATAAAATGTTGTTTGTTAAAGGTGATTGAGTGAAATTGGAATGTAAAGGAAAAGAAAAGAGTAGGATGTGCTGTTCCCCTATGAGGGATGAGACCAGAGATTTGTTGCTCAATTTCCTGTTTCTAAAATAAAGTAAATATATGCAGAACTTCATGAAAATAGAAGTGTCAGAATTGAAGTGAATATAGCTTTCTATATAGGATCAACTCATAGATCAAAAGTGAGTTAATGAAAGAAGCATTTTTGTTTCAATGAAAACAGGCTTATTTCTAAGTTTTTTTTTAATATAGCTCTGAGAAAGCACTATCAAATTATTTGTTTTCATTAACATTATTACCTTTTCCAAATAGACCATAATAAATATAAAGGTCTTTATTATATTCTAGTGGTTTCCTTCACAAAAGAATGTTGATATGAATGACTAATATGAAGTATTATTATCTAGGAAAATATGTGGGTCATTTTGATAAGACTGTCCATCTCAATCAATATCAGTTTTGGACTATTGCTCTCTGATATAAGCCAAATTCTGTGATTTTATCTGGACATTATCTGCAAGGCTGCCTATGACAGGTCATGTAATCATTTCAAGAAAAATCTTATTTTCCCCTTCTCTTAAAAGACTTAAAATGAATCTATATTCAAATGATACCAACATATTATTCATCACTCATACCCATACTATTTAATTTCTAGGACTTTTGCTTTGACATAGGATCATGGATGATAAAACTAAAAAGAAAAAGCTCATATGGTATAACCCCTTCATTTTATAAACGTGAAAACAAGCTAGAGAGATTAAGTGAGCTACCAAAAGTCACATAAGTAATAATCAGGAGAAACAGATTTTGAATTCAATTCTTCTGACTATATTCATTGTTGTTGTCATTATTGTTCCCATGATACTACACTGGAATCCAATAAAGCTACCTATATCCTCTGCTTTTGAGACTCATCAAAATTACTAGATGTGAAACCTTGAACAAGTCACTTAATTCTGTTGGCCTCAGTTTCTCATCTGTAAAATTAAATAAAGAAGGGAATGACGTTAAGTATATGTTGTCTTGGGAAGCTTAGATATTGCAACAGATAATGTGTCAGAATTTTCAATTGAAGAAATTGAAACCATTTCTGGTCATATGAAAAGATGCTCTAAATCACTATTGATCAGAGAAATGCAAATTAAGACAACTCTGGTGTACTACTAAACACCTGTCAGATTGGCAAAAATGACAGGAAAAGATAATGATGAATATTGAAGGGTATATAGGAAAATTGGGACACTAATACAATTGGTTGTTGGTAGAGTTGTCAACTGATCTGGAGAAAAATTTGGGACTATAATCAAAGGACTATCAAAATGTGAATAATCCTTTGATCCAGCAGTGTTTCTGTTGGATTTATATGCCAAATAGATCATAAAGGAGGGAAAGGGAGCTACATGTGCAAAAATATTTGTGGCAGCCCTTTTTGTAATGGCAAGAAACTGGAAACTGATTGGTTGCCCATCAGTTGGGGAATGGCTGAATAAGTTATGGTATATGAATGTTATGGAAAACTATTACTATGTGTTAACCAACAGGATGATTTCAGAGATGGCTGGAGAGACTTACATGAAGTGATGCTAAGTCTAATAGCAGAACCATGAGATCATTGTACACAGCAACAGCAAGATTATATGAAGATTAATTCTGATGGATATGGTCCTTTTCATATTCTGATGGATATAGATCAGTTCCAATGGTCGTGTGATGTAGAGAACCATCTGCATCCAGAGAGAGGACTGTGGGGCCTGATGTGGATCACAGCATAGTATTTTCACTATTTTTGTTGTTTGCTTGCATTTTGTTTTCTTTCCCATTATTTTTTTCCTTTTTGATATGATTATTTTTGTGCAGCATGATAAATGTGGAAATATGTATACATATATTGGATTTATTATATATTTTAACTTGTTTAACATATATTTGATTGCTTGCCATCTGGGGCAGGGGGTGGGAGGGAAAGGAAGAAAATTTGGAACAAAAGGTTTTGCAAGGAAAATTGTTGAAAAATTATCCATACATATGTTTTGAAAATAAAAAAAAAGCTTTATAGATAAAAATAGTGTGTCAGGTCTGAAGTTAGGAAGACTCATTTAAATTTAAATGATTTAAATCTGGCCTCAGACATTTAATAGCCATATGACTGAGCAAGTCATTTAATGTTTGTCTTGGTTTCCTCATCTGTAAAATGAGATAAAGAAGGAAATCGAAGTATCCTTGCCAAAAAAAAAAAATCCCTATTTGGACCTTGGAGAGTTGGACATGAATGAAATGTCTCAACATCTATTACAAAAATATAAATGTTTATAATAATCATCTATTATATTGTTATTATTATTTGCTGTTTAGTATGATTATTACAAATTTTAAAAGTATTTTACATCTTCTAGCTCATTTGATCTTCACAACAACTCCAAATTAGACATTAATATCCAAATTTTGTAGATGTGTGGCAACCAAGATGTAGAAATGTTAAATTATTTATCTATCCATAGTATCACAGCCAGTGAGTGTCAGAGGCAGGATTCACATCCAAGTCTTCTAGAGACTATTAGGGACTAACATATTTTTCATAATATATAATATATAGAAATCAAACGTATGGGATCAAGCCACAGCTCTTAGTGATCTGTACCTCCCTTTAATTGTGAAAATACTATTTATTTCACTCCCTTGGCACGCAGCATATTTTCTCCTCCCATTGATATTGTATGCTTTATTTATAGATTTCTCCAGTGGATAGCTACACTGGTACTGAATTTTTCTAGCACAAGTCACAAAAATCGTATTTTAATACATTGTCTGGAGTCATGGGTGTGCACACTTAGGGTCATATCTTCACCTTTTAGATATTTGACTTTTTCCCACACACACTGAGTTTTACTACAAAAGAGACTGAGCCCTTTCCTTAAATCAACTCTAAATATAGGATAGTCATCATTCTTGTAGAAGTTCTAATCATGAGTCACTCCTAATATTAATTGTATCCTTGATATCAATCCCCTACAAAAAAAGAACAACCACAAATAGTACCCAAAAGTTCATAGGGATTTAGGCTATTTTAGATCCCTTCAAATGTCATGAAATGTTTTCCAGAGTTTCCCTAACTCTATTACAGACGTGTCATAGACTATATAGTAATGTCATATACATGACTGATTCTAAACAAGTTGTCTATCAAATTTATTTGTAAAGATAGCAAAATGTAGGCAAAGGGCCACATGTGAGCTATCCAATACTTTAGTCCACTTAAATTAGAATTGGAGGAAGGCAGAACCAAGCAGGCAGAGAGTAGACAAATCTCTATCTGAGCTCTTCTTGGCATCCCTCAGATCAACATCAAAGCAAGGCTTTGAACTGATTTTGGAGTGACAGAACTCACAAATATTTGGACTGTAACAAATTTTCAGCAGATATATTTTGGAAGAACTTCAGAAAAGGTCTGTTTCAATTGGGTACAGGGCAGGTGTCCAATTACATAGACTAAAGGTAGTCTGGGAAATCTCCCATGAGACTTAGCCAAAATACACCCAGAGAAAGAGAACCATGGGAACAGAGTGTGGAACACAGCATAGCATTCTCCCCCTTTCTGTTGTTATTTGCTTGCATTTTGTTTTCTTTCTCAGTTTTTCCTTTTCTTCCTTCTTGATCTGATTTTTCTTGCTCAACAAAATAACTGTTTAAATATGTGTATATATATATATATACATATATATATGTATATATATATATGTGTATGTATATATATATATATATATATATATATATATATATATATATATATATAATCTAACATGTATTGGACTACCTGCCAGCTAAGGGAGAGGGCGGGGGGAAGGAGGGAGGAATTTGTAACAAAAGATTATGCAATGGTCAATGTTGGAAAATTACCCATGTATATGTTTTGTAAATTAAAAAAAATTAAAAGAACAAAATGCAGCAGCTTGGCTACTCTGCCTTGATTTAAAAGCCAGTGGATCAGCAGATTACCTGTGAGACATCCATCACAAATACAAAAGGAAAATAGTGAACCTCTTAACCCCAGAATGACAGAATTTGGCCACACCCACCCAACACAAGAAGGACTTAGTCAGCAGCACCATTCCAGAGCAGCTTAAAGTCACTGTTGCCTGTACAGGAAGATTGGAACAATCTCCTCTTGGTTCTAAAAGAAAACCTCAACATTTAAAAAAAAGAGCAAAAAAGCAAAAATAATTCTGACCATAGACAGTTTTTATGGAGAGAGAGAAGAACAGGTTTCAAAACCTGAGCACACTAAAGACAAATTGTCTCTAGATGAAGCTTCAAAAAGTTATATGAGTTGGTCCCCATCTCACAAGGCTCTTTAAGAAGAATTCAAAAAGGATCTTAAAAGAGAGAGAGAAGAATGGGAAAAGGGAATGAAAACTTTGCAGGAGAGTTTAAAAAAGGAAACACAAAAATTATCTAAAGAAAACAGTTTAGAAAATAGATTTAGTGATATGGAAAAGTCACATAATTACTTACAAAATAGATTTGATGAAATGGAGAAAAGATTATAACTCCTTAGAAAAATAGATTTGGAAAAAGAAAACAACTCATTGAAAAACAGAATTTGTGAAATGGGGAAAAAATGCAATGAACAAAACAACTCATTTAAAAGTTAATTTGGCCAAATGCAAAAGGAGATAAAAAAGCTTCCTGAAGACAATAATTCACTAAAAAAAACAGAATTCAACAAATGGAATTGAATGAATCAACAACATATCAAGAATCAGTCACACAAAACAAAACAAAACAAAACAAAAAGGAAAAGAAAAGAAAAGAAAATGTAAAATGCCTCATTGGAAAAACAACTGACCTGGAAAATAGATCTAGGAGAGACAGCCAAAGAATTATTGAACTATATGAAAACAATGATGAATAAAGGAACTTAGACATCATCTTTCAGGAAATCATTACAGAAAACTTCCCTGATGTCCTAGAACCAGAGGGTAAAATAGCTATTGAAAAAATTCACTGATCACCTCCTGAAAGAAATTCTAAAATGAAAACTCCAAAGAATATTGTGGTCAAATTTCAGAGTTATCAGATCAAGGAAAAAAATATTGCAAGCAGTCAGAAAGAAACAATCCAAATATCAAAAGGCCACCACCAGAATTACTCAGGATCTAGCAGCTTCCACTTTATTATTTATTTATTTATTTGCCATTGAAACTTTCTTCCTTTTTTTTTTTTATTATAATAACTTTTTATTGACAGAACCCATGCCAGGGTAATTTTTTACAACATTATCCCTTGCAATCACTTCTGCTCTGATTTTTCCCTTCTCTCCCTCCACCTCCTCCCCTAGATGGTAAGCAACCCTATATATGTTAAATATGTCACAGTATATCCTAGATACAATATATGTGTGCAGAACCAAACAGTTCTCTTGTTGCACAGGGAGAATTGGACTCAGAAAGTAGAAATAACCCAGGAAGAAAAATAAAAATGCAAACAGTTTACATTCATTTCCCAGTGTTCTTTCTTTAGGTATAGTGGCTTCTGTCCATCATTGATCAATTGAAAGTGAGTTAGGTCTCTTTGTCCAAGAAATCCACTTCCATCAGAATACATCCTCATGCAGTATCGTTGTTGAAGTATATAATGATCTCCTGGTTTTGCTCATTTCACTTAGCATCAGTTCATGTAAGTCTCTCCAAGCCTCTCTGTATTCATCCTGCTGGTCATTTCTTATAGAAAAATAATATTCCATAACATTCATATACCACAATTTACCCAACCATTCGCCAATTGATGGGCATCCATTCATTTTCCAATTTCTAGCCACTACAAATAGGGCTGCCACAAACATTTTGGCATATACAGGTCCCTTTTCCTTTTTTAGTATCTCTTTGGGATGTAAGCCCAGTAGTAGCACTGCTGGGCCAAAGGGTATGCACAGTTTGATAGATGTTGGGGCATAATTCCAGATTGCTCTCTAGAATGGTTGGGTTCGTTCACAACTCCACCAACAATGCATCAGTGTTCCAGTTTTCCCACGTGCCCTCCAACATTCATCATTATTTTTTTTTTTAACGTCATCTTAGCCAATCTGACAGGTGTGTAATGGTATCTCAGAGTTGTCTTAATTTGCATTTCTCTGATCAATAGTGATTTGGAACACAATGATATGTTTAATTCTTGAGAACTATATTTATGTTATTGGTCTAAGTATATTGGTATACTTAGAGGGTACAGATATAATTTGATTTTATTTTAATGATATAAAAAAGAAACTTGAGATGCAAAGGGAATTGTACTTGAAGAAGAGGAAAATGGAGGCAAAAGAAGCAATATATATATACATATATATATATATATATATAATAAAAGAGCAAAAAGACCTATTACAATTAAGAGAAAGAAGGGCATTGAGTGAATCTTACTCTCCTTAGATTAGGCTCAAAGACAAAATATCAGACATGTTTAGCTTCACAGAGAAACTTATCTTACACTATAGATAAGTGGGACAGGAAAGGGGAAAGGAAAGGAAGAGGGCAAGAGAAAGAAGAGCATAAGTTGAAGGGAAAGGGGATAAGAAAGGAGGAGGGACTCTAAAAGGAGATGGCTTTTTGAGGAAGGGACAGGGAGAAAGGAAAAAAAAAGTATATTTTAGGGAAAATAAGATGGCAGGAAAAAGAGTTCATAATTTTAACTGTAAATGTAAATGGGATGAACTCTCCCATAAAACAAAAAATTGACCATATATTAGGGCATAGAAACCTCAAAATAAAATGCAGAAAGATAGAAATAGTAAATGCATTTTTAAATTTCAATGCAATAAAATTATATGCAATAAAAAGCTGGGGAAAATGAATGAAAAATTAATTGGAAGTTAAATAGTCTAATCCTTAAGAATGAGTGGGTGAAACAACAAATCATAGACACAATTAATAATTTGATCCAAGAAAATGACCATAATGAGACAACATACCAAAATTTATAGGATGCAGCCAAAGGAGTTCTTAGGGAAAGTTTTATTTCTATACATGCTTACTTGCATAAAATATAGAATGAGAAGATCAATGAATTGGGCATGCAACTAAAATAAAAAAACTAGAAAAAGTAAAAACATCCAATTAAAAACCAAATTTGAAATTCGGAAAATAAAAAAACAAGAGTAATAAAATTTAAAGTAAGAAAACTATTGAATTAACAAAGAAAACTAAGAGTTGGTTTTATGATAAAAATCAGCAAAAGGGAGAAACATTTAGTTGATTTTAGTAGAAAAAAAAGAAAAAAAGTCAAATTCTTGGTATCAAAAATGAAAAGAGAGATTTTTCCTCCATTGAAGAGGAAATTAGTGCTATAATTAGGTGCAATTTCCCCCATTTGTCAAGAAATATAAAAATCTAAGTGAAATGGAGGAATACTTACAAAAAATATAGATTGCCCAGATTAACCAAAGAGGAAATAAATTACCTAAATCGTCCCATTTTAGAAAAAGAAATTTAACAAACTATTAATCAATTCCCTAAGAAAAAAATCTCCAATGTAATGGATTTATATGTGAATTCTATCAAATATTTAAAGAACGATTAATTCCAATACTATGCAAACTATTTGGAAAAATAGAGAAAAAAGATGTCCTACCAAATCCCTTTTATGATACAGATATGGGGCTGATACCTAAACCAAGTAGGGTCAAAACAAAGAAAATTATAGACCAATTTCTCTAGTGACTATTGATGTAAAAATTTTAAATAAAATATTACCAAAGTGATTACTGCAAGTTATCCCTAGGATAATAGACTATGGCCAAGTAGGATTTATACCAGGAATGTAGGATTGGCTCAATATGAGGATAACTATTAACATAATTGAGTATATCAATAACTAAACTAACAAAATCATATCATAATTGCAGATTATCTCAATAGATGCAGAAAAAGCATTTGACAAAATCCAATACCCATTCCTATTAATAACCCTAGAGAGGATATGAATACATAAAGTTTTCTTTAAAATGATCAATAGTATCTATTTAAAACCATCAGCAAACATCATATGTAATGGGGATAAACTCGAACCATTTCCAAAAAGATCACTGATGAAACAAGGTTGCCCACTCTCACCATTATCATTCAATATTGTATTAGAAATGTTAGCTTCGATAATAATATGAGAAGAAAAACAAATCAAAGGAATTAAAATAAGTAATGAAAAAACCAAATTATCACTCTTTCAGATGATATGAGGGTATACTTAGAAAATCCTAGAGAATCAAGTAAAAATCTACTAGAAACAATTCACAATGTTAGCAAACTGGCAGGATAGAAAATAATTTTGCATAAATAATTAACATATTATGTATTACCAACAAATTCCAGCAGCAAAAGATATGAAGAAAAATTCCATTTAATATAACTGTAGAAAATATATAATATTTTGGAGTTTATCTGCCAAGGTAAAGTCAGAAACTATATGAACACAATTACAAGACATTTTCCATACAAAGAAACTAATATCTAACCAACTGGGAAAAAAATATCAAGGGCTCATGGATAGGCTGAATATTATGATAAAAAATTCAGTACTACCTAAATTAATCTACTTATTCAATGCCATACCAATTAAATTCCCAAGAAGTTATTTTATGAAGCTAGAAAGAATAATAACAAAGTTCACATAGCAAAACAAAAGTCAAGGATTTTAAGGGAATTAATGAAAACCCCCTGCAAATTAAGGTAGACTAGATGTACCAGACCTAAAATTATATTATAAACTAGCAGTCATCAAACTCATTTGGCACTGACTAAGAAATAGAGTTGGTCAGTGGAATACGTTAGATTCACAAGATACAATAATGAATATAAAAATCTAGTGTTTGATAAATCTAAAGGCTCCAGCTGCTGGGATAAGAACTCATTATTGGACAAAAATTGCCTGGAAAATTGGAAATCATTGTGGCAGAAACTAGGAATTGACCCATATGTAACACTTTATCAAGATGAGACTGAAATGGGTTCTTTATTTAGACACAAAGAGAGATAACAAGCAAATTAGAAGAACAAAGGATAGTCTACCTCTCAGATCTTTGGAGAAGTAAGGAATTTGTGGTCAAAGAAGAACTGAGCACATTATAAAATGCAAAATAGATAATTTTGTTTATACTATGTTTAAAAAAGTTTTTGTAGAGACAAAACCAATGTGGACACAATTAGAAGGGAAGGAAAAAATTGTGAAAAAAAATGTACATTAAAGGGTTCTGATAAAAGCCTCATTTCTAAAATACATAGACTTTATAAGAGTTAAAGTCACTCTCCACTTGATAAATGATATGAACAGATAATTTTCAGATGAAGAAATTAAAACCATTACTAATCATAGGAAAAGATACTCTAAATTCCTATTGATCAGAGAAATGCAAATTACGACAACTCTGGGATACCATTACCACTCATATTGACTAAAATGACAGGAAAAGATAAGGACAATTGTAGGAGGGGATGTGGAAAAACTGGGACATTAACATATTGTAGGTAGATTTCTGAACTGATTCAACTATTCTGGAGAACAATTTGGAACTATGTCCAAAGACTATCAAATTGTGCTTACCCTCTGATTCAGAAGTGTCTCTACTGGGTCTGTATTCCAAAGAGATCATAAAGGAGGGAACAAGACCCACATGTGTGGAAATGTTTTTGGCAGCCCTCTTTGTAGTGGCAAGGAAGTGGTAACTGAGTGAATGCCCATCAGTTGGAGAGTGGCTGACTAAATTATGATAGGTAAATATTATGGAATATCATTGTTGTATAAGAAAGAATCAGTGGGTTGATTTCAGAATGGCCTGGAGAGACTACATGAACTGATACTAAGTGGAATAGTAGGACCAGGACATCATTGTTCATGGCAACAATAACATTAAACAATGATTAATACTGGTGAACATGGCTGTCTTCAACAATGAGATGATTCAGAGCAGTTCCAACGGTCGTGTGATGAAGAGAGCCATCTATACCCAGGGAGAGGACTGTGGGAATCAAGTATATAGAAAATACATAGTATTTTCACTCTTTTTGTTATTATTTGTTTTCATTTTGTTTTCTTTCTTATTTTTTTTTTTCTTTTTTGATCTGATGCTCCTTGTACAGCAAGGTAATTATGGAAATATGTATGAAATAATTGCACGTGTTTAACATATATTGGATTAGTTGATGTCTAGGGCATGGATGGAGGGAAGCGAGGGGAAAAAAATGAAACGCAAGGTTTTGCAGGGGTGAATGTTGAACATTATCTTTGCATATGTCTTGAAAATAATAATATTTAATTAAAAAATATATTAGAACTAAGTTTACTACAATGAGATGATGTGATATATATATATATTATGTCGGAGTTTACTACAATGAGATGATGTGATATATATATATATTATTATTATGTTGGGGCGGAGCCAAGATGGTGGAGAAGACACACGCAACTTTCTAAGCTCTTCTTTTACCCTCTTTATCAATATTATATTGAGCCTCAAAAATAGTCTTGACTGCTACAATTCGTAAAGATAAGAAGTAGAACAACTCACCGGCCGAAGAAAATCTGCAGTCTCGCCAAAAAAAGGTTGGTTCCGGGGCCAGGGGGGAGGTCGGCACAGACGGGGAGAGAAATTAGGTTCCCAGGAGAGTCTCAAACCGAGGGTGAAGGCACAGATCTCAGCACAAGCGCGCAGCCCCAAAGCACAGTACGAGCTTTTCCTTGGGGCAGTTGTGATCCTGCACAGCAGGAGGACACAGCCCCGGTTAGCCTCCAATCTGCGAAGTGGGGAGCTCGGCTTGGGGCCATAGAGCTTTTCCAGGGCCGATTTGCATTGGGCAGAGACACTGGGGCAGAGTTCCGGTCGGTCTGCGGTCTGCGGTCTCTGGTTTGCGGTCAGCTGCTAATACTCACAGTCCCACAAGAGGCTCCGGCCTGGGGCAGTGACACTTTCACCCCTTAGTCTCTAGCCGAGGGCAATCGCTAACCCACTCAGCCCTACTAAGAAGTTTGATAGCTCGGACAGTGCTGAATCCACTTCCTGTTGGAGGAAGGGAAAACTCTCACTCAGAGCACTCCCATACCTCCGAGCCAGAAATTGGTTTACATCTTTCCCTGCCCTGCAGAGGAAGCTGGTAACCCCCTTGCCTAAGAGACCTACCCTAAAGGCTTTAAAACATGAATAAAAAGATGAAAAGAACGATCCACAGCTTCTATGCAGAAAAAGAGCAGGTCAGCAAAACCTGAAGAGACCTCAAACAGCAAAAATGCATCAGACTGTCCTCCTTTACATGATGCTCTCAAAGAGAGACCATTAAAAGTCTCAAAAGAGAGTTAGAAGATAAATGGGGAAAGGAAAGAGAAGCCTACAGAGAGCAACAACTTCCTGAAATACGAATTGAAAAGTTAAAAATTCCCAGGAAGTGCAGTGAAATAAAATTGGTGAATTGGAAAAAATAAAAACAATCTCAGGAAAGTAAGAATTGTGAATTGGAAAAAATAAAGAATTCACTAGAAAGTAGGATTTGTGAATTGGAAAAGACAAAGAACTCGAAGAAAGTAGGATCCGTGAATTGGAAAAGACAAAGAACACGCAAGAAAGTAGGATCTGTGAATTGGAAAAAGAAAATAATTCACTAAAAAAAAAAATTAGTGAAATGGAAAAAATTCCACAGACCAAAACAATACATTCAAAAACTCAATTGGACATATACAGAAAGAAGTAAAAAAGCTAATGAAGAAAATAATTCTTTAAAATTAGAACTGAACAAATAGAAACTAATGATTCATTGAGACAGCAAAATCAGTCAAGCAAAAACAAAAAATGACAAACTGGAAAAACCATGAATTATCTACTTGCAAAATGACAGACTTGAAAATAGATCTAGGAGAGATAATCTGAGGATTATTGGACTTTCTGAAAACTATGATGGAAAAAAGAGCCTAGATACTATTTTACAAGAAATCATCAAAGAGAACTGCCCAGATGTAATAGAATCAGAAGGTAAAATAGGCATTGAAAGAATTCATCGAACAACTTCTGAAAGAAACCCTAAAATAAAAACCCCAAGGAATATTGTGTCAAAATTTCAAAACTATCATATTAAGGAAAAATTTTACAAACAGCCAAAAATAACATTTAAATACCGAGGTGCCACAATAAGGATCACCCAAGATCTGGCTGCCTCTACATTAAAGGAGAAAGAAGGGCCTGGAATATGATATTCTGAAAGGCACAAGAACTTGAGATGCAGCCAAGAATAAACTACCCAGCTAAGCTGAGCATTTTCTTCCAGGGAAGAAGATGGACATTTAATGAAACAAATGAATTCCATTTGTTTCTGAAGAAAAAACCAGAACTAAACCAAAAATCTTATCTCCAAGCATAGAAGTCAAGAGATGCAGAAAAGGTAAAAATAACTCTTGAGAATTGTATTTCTGTTGTGGATATACAAAAAGAATACATGTAAAATTTGATTGTACTGATATAACATAAAAAAAGGAAGTAGATATGGAAAAGGGATGATGGCAGAATAAGGTGGGAAGGAGGGATAAAAAGAGGGAAACCACATCCCACAAAGAGGCAAAGGAAACTTATCATATCTGGGGAATTTGAGAGGGGAGGAACATTGTGTGAATCTTACTCTCATCAGAGTTAAGCTCAAAGAAAAAATAATTGACATTTGTTTAAAGAAATTCCTCTGAATCCTCATTAAAAACAGGGGGAGAGGAAAGGGAAAATAAAAAGAGTATTAAGGGAAGGAAGGGGAAGAGTCAAAAGGGGGAGGGAGGGATTATAAAGAGGATAAGTATCGTGAAACAAGAGGGGTACATAAGTTTAAAAGGGGGAAAGAGGGTTGGGGGAGGCAAGAATAAGTAAAGCACAGTCTGGGGTTATAAGGATGGCAGGAAATACAGATTTAGTAATTCTAACCGTAAATGTGAATGGGATGAACTCCCCATAAAGAGGAGGCAGATAGCAGACTGGATCAAAAGTCAGAACCCTACAATATGTTGTTTACAAGAAACACATTTAAAGCAGGGGGATACATATAGAGTAAAGGTAAAAGGCTGGAGCAAAATCTATTATGCTTCAGGTGAAGTCAAAAAGAGGGTAGCCATCCTATCTCAGATCAAGCAAAAGTAAAATTGATCTAATTAAAAGAGATAAGGAAGGAAACTACATCCCTAAGCAAAGGGTAGCATAAACAACGAAGCAATATCAATATTAAACATATATGCCCCAAGTGGTATGGCACTCAACTTCCTAAAGGAGAAGTTAAGAGAGTTGCAAGAAGAAATAGACAACAAAACTGTAATAGTAGGAGATCTCAACCTTGCACTCTCAGAATTAGACAAATCAAACCACAAAACAAATAAGAAAGAAATTAAAGAAGTAAATAGAATATTAGAAAAAATTAGGTATGTTGGATCTTTGAGAAAATTGAATGGAGATAGAAGGGAATATACTTTCTTCCTCAGCAGTTCATGGAACCTATTCAAAAATTGACCATATATTAGGACATAAAGACCTCAAAATTAAATGCAAGAAAGCAGAAATAGTAAATGCTTTCTTTTCAGATCATGATGCAATAAAAAACTACATTCAACACAAAGTTAGGGGAAATAGACCAAAAGTAATTGGAAACTAAACAATCTCATCTTAAAAAATGATTGGGTGAAGCAGCAAATTATAGATACAATTAATAATTTCACTTCAAGATAATGACAATGATGAGACATCATACCAAAATTTGTGGGATTCAGCCAAAGCGGTAATAAGAGGGAATTTTATATCCTTAGAGGCTTACTTGAATAAAACAGAGAAAGAAAAGATTAATGAATTGGGCTTGCAACTAAAAAAACTAAAAAGACCAAATTAAAACCCCCAATCAAATACTAAACTGGAAATTCTAAAATTAAAAGGAGAAATTAAAAATATTGAAAGTAAAAAACTATTGAACTAATTAATAAAACTAAGAGTTGGTTCTATGAAAAGCCAAAAAATAGATAAGCCTTTGGTAAATCTGATTAGAAAAAGGAGGGAGGAAAATGAAATTAGTAGTCTTAAAAATGAAAAGGGAGAACTTTACACCAATGAAGAGGAAATTAGAGAAATAATAAGGAGTTATTTTGCTCAACTTTATGCCAATAAATTTGATAACCTAAGTGAAATGGATGACTATCTCCAAAAATACAGACTTCCCAGACTAACAGAGGAGGAAGTAAATTGCTTGAATAGTCCCATTTCAGAAAAAGAAATAGAACAGGCAATTAAACAACTCCCTAAGAAAAAATCCCAGGACCAGATGGATTTACATGTGAATTTTACCAAACATTTAAAGAACAAGTGGCCCCAATGCTTATATAAATTATTTGATAAAATAGGGAATAAAAGGAGTCCTACCAAATTCCTTCTATGACACAGACATGGTACTGATACCTAAACCAGGTAGGCTGAAAACAGAGAAAGAAAATTATACACCAATCTCCCTAATGAATATTGATGCTAAAATCTTAAATAAGATATTAGCAAAAAGACTACAGAAAATCATCTCCAAGATAATACAGTATGATCAAGTAGGATTTATACCAGGAATGCAGAGCTGGTTCAATATTAGGAAAACTATCAATATAATTGTCCATGTTAATAACCAAATTAACAAAAACCATATGGTCATCTCAATAGATGCAGAAAAAGCATTTGATAAAATCCAACATCCATTCCTATTAAAAACACTTGAGAGTATAGGAATAAATGGACTTTTCCTTAAAATAATCAGCAGCGTCTATTTAAAACCATCAGTAAGCATCATATGTAATGGAGACAAACTGCAACCATTCCCAATAAGATCTGGAGTGAAACAACGTTGCCCACTATCACCATTACTATTTAATATTGTATTAGAAACGCTAGCTATAGCAATAAGAGCTGAGAAAGAGATTAAAGGAATAAGAATAGGCAATGAGGAAGCCGAATTATCACTCTTTGCCGATGACATAATGGTATACTTAGAGAACCCCAGAGATTCTGCTACAAAGTTATTAGAAATAATCCACAACTTTAGCAAAGTTGCTGGTTATAAAATAAACCCACATAAGTCATCAGCATTCTTATATATCACTAACAAAATCCAACAGTCAGAGTTACAAAGAGAAATTCCATTTAAAGTAACTACTGATAAGACACAATATTTAGGAATCTATATGCCAAGGGAAAATCAGAAACTTTATGAGCAAAATTACAGACCACTTTTCACACAAATTAAGTCTGATCTAACCAATTGGAAAAATATTAAATGCTCTTGGATATGGCGAGCAAATATAATAAAGATGACAATATTACCTAAACTAATCTATTTATTTAGCGCTATACCAATCAGACTCCCAAAAAACTATTTTAATGACCTAGAAAAAATAATAACAAAGTTCATATGGAAAAACAAAAGATCAAGAATTTCAAGGGAATTAATGAAAAAAAATCAAATGATGGTGGCTTAGCTGTACCAGATCTAAAATTATATTATAGAGCAGCAGTTACCAAAACTATTTGGTATTGGCTAAGGAATAGATTAGTTGATCAGTGGAATACATTAGGTTCAAGGGATAAAACAGTCAACAAATATAGCAACCTAGTCTTTGACAAACTCAAAGATCCCAGCTTTTGGGATAAGAACTTACTGTTTGATAAAAATTGCTGGGAAAATTGGAAACTAAAATGGCAGAAACTAGGCATTGATCCATACTTAACGCCGTACACCAAGCTAAGGTCAAAATGGGTTCATGACCTAGGCATAAAGAATGAAATTATTAATAAATTAGAGGAACATAGGATAGTTTACCTCTCAGACCTGTGGAAGGGGAAGGTCTTTATGACCAAAGCAGAACTAGAGATCATTACTGATCACAAAATAGAAAATTTCGATTATACCAAACTGAAAAGTTTTGTACAAACAAAAATAATGCAGACAAGATTAGAAGGGAAGCAATAAACTGGGAAAATATTTTTACAGTCAAAGGTTCTGATAAAGGCCTCATTTCCAAAATATATAGAGAATTAACTCTAATTTATAAAAAATCAAGCCATTCTCCAATTGAAAAATGGTCAAAGGATATGAACAGACAATTCTCAGATGAAGAAATTGAAACTATTTCTAGTCATATGAAAAGATGCTCCAAGTCATTATTAATCAGAGAAATGCAAATTAAGACAACTCTAAGATACCACTATATACCTGTCAGATTTGCTAAGATGACAGGAAAAAATAATGATGATTGTTGGAGAGGATGCGGGAAAACTGGGACATTGATGTATTGTTGGTGGAGTTGTGAACGAATCCAACCATTTTGCAGAGTAGTTTGGACCTATGCTCAAAAAGTTATCAAACTGTGCATACCCTTTGATCCAGCAGTGTTACTACTGGGATTATATCCCAAAGAGATTATAAAGAAGGGAAAGGGACCTGTATGTGCATGCATGTTTGTGGCAGCCCTTTTTGTAGTGGCTAAAAACTGGAAACTGAATGGATGTCCATCAGTTGGAGAATGGTTGAATAAATTGTGGTATATGAACATTATGGAACATTACTGTTCTGTAAGAAATGACCAACAGGATAATTTCAGAAAGACCTGGAGAGCCTTACATGAACTGATGCTGAGTGAAATGAGGAGGACCAGGAGATCAATATATACTTCAACAACAATACTAGATGATGACCAGTTCTGATGGATCAGGCCATCCTCAGCAATGAGATCAACCAAATCATTTCTAATGGAGCAGTAATGAACTGAACTAGCTATGACCAGAAAAAGAACTCTGGGAGATGACTAAAAACCATTACATTGAATTCCCAATCCCTATATTTATGCACACCTGCATTTTTGATTTCCTTCACAAGCTAATTGTACAATATTTCAGAGTCTGATTCTTTTTCTATAGCAAAATAACGTTTTGGTCGGGTATACTTATTGTGTATCTAATTTATATTTTAATATATTTAACATCTACTGGTCATCCTGCCATCTAGGGGAGAGGGTGGGGGGGTGTAAGAGGTGAAAAATTGGAACAAGAGGTTTGGCAATTGTTAATGCTGTAAAGTTACCCATGTTTATATCCTGTAAATAAAAGGCTATTAAATAAAAATAAAAAAAATATATATATATATATATATATTATGTCAATTGAATACCCCTAAATTGGATAAAGCCAACAATCATAAAAGCAAAACATGGAATGCATAGTGACACGATTTTCTTCATTCAGTTAGATGTTTCTTACACAAGATCTGTCATTTTTATATATCAGTGTTCATTCATTAAATTCACCTAGTTTTCACATAATTAAACCTAAGATTAAAGAGATTTTCCTCTTGTACAATATGGTGAAATTTTAATGAAATAAAGCCATGAATATAAATTTGCCTCTTTTTTGATTCCTAATATTGTTACTTCCTCTCTCACCTACATAATTTGACCTTATCACCCATATCTTAAAAGAATTTATTATTTTTACCAAAATAGAATAAGGCTTTCAATGATTCTAATCAGCTCACCAATCTAAATAGATTTACACACACACACACACACACACACACACATAAAGCCCTGAAGATCACTGTCTAGTAAATGAAGTAGATTAATTTCTGTTGACTGTAGTAAATCAGTTAAGCCAATTCACTGTAAGTATTCTTTTAACATAACAAGAAGAGTTTAACATAACATAACAGAAGTATTTAACATAATCAAGTAAGAGTTATTTTGTGGATTTGGAAATTTCTTTTTAAAATATGCATAATGAGTGCCTATTAGGAGCATCTATGGAGTCCCATCTAATAAATACTTATTGAAAACCTACTGTGTGAAAGATTCTGAAAAGAAATGATTAGTGGTGGAAACAAATGATAGCTTCTGTCTTCAATGAGCATACAAAGCCTGGTATGAAAATAACCCAAAAAAAATAATACAAGATGGAATGTGATCAATACAATAAGGAAATACAAACCAAGTATTATGAGAGTTTAGAAGATGGAACAAACAAGAATTTAGAGAATACATGAGAAAACATTTGTCTGTGTAATGAGAAGGTAGATGGAGAACATTTCATTAGATAGTCGATGGTAGGTGAAATTTCATATACTGAGAATTATATTAGAAAATTGTAAATATCATCAAGGGATAGTAGGTAGTACAATATGGCAATAGTATAAGATCAATTTAGAAATACATCATGACATTGCTGAAAAGTTAAGAGGGGACCAGATCATGGAGGAAATGCAAATATTTGGGACTTTGAACTTTGTTTAATAGTCAGTGGAGAGATACTGGACATTTTACAAAGCATATCCTTGGAAGAGTCTTTTAGAGATGAACCAGTAATGCAAGACAGCTTGGCACATGGGAGAAAACTAGAGGAAGGCTGAACAATTAAGATATTAGTGTTCTGATACATTGTTGGTGGAATTGTGAATACATTCAGCCATTCTGGAGAGCAATTTGGAACTATGCTCAAAAAGTTATCAAACTGTGCATACCCTTTAATCCAGCAGTGTTACTACTGGGCTTATATCCCAAAGAGATTTTAAAGAAGGTTAAGAGACCTGTATGTGAAGAATTTGTGGCAGCCCTCTTCGTAGTTGCCAGAAACTGGAAACTGAGTGGATGCCCATCAATTGGAGAATGGCTGAATAAATTGTGGTATATGAATATTATGGAATATTATTGTTCTGTAACAAATAATCATCAGGATGATTTCAGAAAGACCTGGAGAGACTTACATGAACTGATGCTGAGTGAAATGAGCAGGACCAGGAGATCATTATATACTTCAACAACAATACTATATGATGATCAATTCTGATGGAGGTGGCCTTTTTCAACAATGAGATGAACTAAATCGATTCCAATAGAGCAATAATGAATTGAACCAACTACACCCAGTGAAAGAACTCTGGGAGATGACTATGAAACACTACATAGAATTCCTAATCCCTCTATTTTTGTCTGCCTGCATTTTTGATTTTCTTCACAGGCTAATTGTACATTATTTCAAAGTCTGATTCTTTTTGTACAGTAAAATAACTGTATGGACATGTATACATATAGTGTATTTAACTTATACTCTAACATATTTAACATATATTGGTCAACCTGCCATCTGGGGGAAGGGGTGGAAGGAAGGAGGGGAAAAGTTGGAACCAAAGGTTTTGCAGTTGTCAATGCTGAAAAATTACCCATGCATATACCTTGTAAATAAAAAAAAAAGCCATAATAAATAAATAAAAAGGGGGAAAAAAAGAAAAAAAAATACTAATGTAAGAAATAACAAGTAGGATGCTTTCAGAAAATCTTAGAAGACTTACAGAAACTTACATTGTGACATGAAAGTGAAGTAAGGAGGATCAGAACATTTTACATAGCAATAGCGATATCATATAAGGATAAACTGTGAATGATGACTATTCTCAACAATATGATCTGATGGACGTAAGATGAAAAATGCTATCTATCTGCAGTGAAAGCACTGATGGGAGTCTGAATGTAGATTGAAACAGACTTAATCTTTGTTTGTTTATGTCTTTGTTATGTTTTCTTTTACAATAATATGGAAATGTTTTGCATAATTCTATATGTATAAATTTATATGACTTTGACTTCTCAATGAGGGGAGGAAGGAAAAGAGGGAAGGAAGAAGTGAATTTGGAACTGAATATTTAAAAAAAAAGATTGTTAAAAACTGTTCTTACATGTAATTGGAAAATTGTTTTTTTAAAGCTAAAAAAGAAAAAAAGAAAATTCTGCTTTTTAAAAGGCATGTAAAATGGTTCAACAGAAGACCATATTTAAATATGAGGAAAAGAAACCCAGAGTTTTTAAATCATTAAGGCAAGATTTCATTTTTTCTTACTTTTATGTAGTTTCTAAATTATTTTAATTTGTAAGGAAAATAAAATTTAGTTTTTGTTACTTTCTGCAAATGCTTTGAATAATTGCCACTATACAATTTGGTAAGGGAAGAAGGGGAATAGGGGAGTCTCATAACTCTGCTAGATATTTTTTAAAATTTATAATTTTGTTATATAATGTCTAGGGACTAAGACCAATTATGTTTAAGCTCATTCACAGTTATCTCCTACAATAAAGTAAAAGGAATGAACAAAAAGAAATGTTCATAATAAAAAATAAAAGTCTTAAAAAAGATATATCATTCCTAAATAAATGAAAGGTCAAGAGCCACATGTAAGGCAATAGTAGTGGTTATGAAAAGGAATAGATAATTGAGAGAATATGATATATTTCTTTCTTGATTAATGTTGCCTAAGTTAATAATTATATATTCTCCCCTTTTGATACTGAAAATATTCAATTTACATGATTTTAAATTTATGTTATTTTGTAAATATTTTAAAAAGTTTTTATCTCTGTGTGTACTTTGAATATGTTCATTCTTATTTTAAGTCTGCCATAACTAAATTTCTTCTCCTCCTCCTCCTTCTCTTCTTTCTCCTCTTCCTCCTTACATACTAATATAATGTATTCTATAGTAATATAATAAATTACATTAATGTTTATATATATAATATATATTTTATATATATAAACATTAATGTAATTTATTATATTACTATTAGTATTAATTAGTATAATTGTATTATACCCTAACCCTAACCCTAACCCTAAATAAATTGACTTTTCTTTAACATAATCAGTAGCATCTATTTAAAACCATCAGTAAGTATCATATGTAATGGGGATAAACTTTAACCATTCCCGATAAGATCAGGAGTGAAACAAGATTGCCCACTATCACCATTACTATTCAATATTGTAATAGAAATGCTAGCTTTGGCAGTAAGAGTTGAGAAAGAGATTAAAGGAATTAGAGTAGGTAATGAGGAAACCAAATTATCACTCTTTGCTGATATCATTGTATACTTAGAGAACCCCAGAGATTCTACTAAAAAGCTATTAGAAACAAGCCACACCTTTAGCAAAGTTGCAGGATACAAAATAAACCCACGTAAGTCATCAGCATTCTTATATATCACTAACAAAATCCAAAAATTAGAGTTACAAAGAGAAATTCCACTTAAAGTTAACTAGCAATGGTATAAATATTTGGGAATCTATCTGCCAAGGGAAAGTCACTATATAAGCAAAACTACAAAAAACTTTCCACATAAATAAAGTCAGATCTAACCAATTGGAAAATATTAAGTGCTCTTAGATAGGGCACGCAAACATAATAAAGATGATAATAGTACCTAAACTAATCTATTTATTTAGCCCTATAACAATCAGACTCTCAAAAAACTACTTAATGACCTAGAAAAAATAACAACAAAGTTCATATGGAAAAGCAAAAGGTCAAGAATTTCAAGGGAACTAATGAAAAAAATCAAATGAAGGTGGCCTAGCTGTATCAGATCTAAAGTTATATTATAAAGCATATAAAATATAATTATATTACAATGCAGTGGTTACCAAAACCATCTGGTATTGGCTAAGAAATACACTAGTTAATCAATGGAATAGGTTAGGTTCAAAAGACAAAATAGTCAATAACTTTAATAATCTAATGTTTGCCAAACCACAAAACCCCAGCTTTTAGGATAAGAATTCACTGTTTGATAAACGCTTCTGGGAAAACTGGAAATTAGTATGGCAGAAACTAGGCATTGACCCACATTTAACACTGTACACCAAGATAAGGTCAAAATGGGTTCATGATCTAGGCATAATGAATGAGATTATAAAATAAATGAGAAGAATATAGGACATTTTACCTCTCAGACCTGTGGAGGAGGAAGGAATTTGTGTCTAAAGAACTACAGATCATTATTAATCACAAAATAGAAACATTTGATTATATCAAGTTAAAAAGCTGGTACAAAAAACACTAATGCAGACAAAATTAGAAGGGAAGCAATAAAATGGGAAAACATTTTTACAGTTAAAGGTTCTGTTAAAGGCCTCATTTCCAAAATATATAGAGAATTGACTCTAATTTATAAGAAATCAAGCCATTCTCCAATTGATAAATGGTCAAAGGATATGAACAATTTTCAGACATAGAAATGGAAACTATTTCTAGCCATATGAAAAGATGTTCCAAGTCATATTAATCAGAGAAATGCAAATTAAGACAATGCTGAAAGAATGTTTGTGGCAGCCCTCTTTGTAGTGGCCAGAAACTGGAAACTGAGCTGATGCTCATCAAATGGAGAATGACTGAATAAATTGTGGTATATGAATGTTATGTAATATTATTGTTTTGTAAGAAATGACCAACAGGATTATTTCAGAAAGGCCTGGAGAGACTTACATGAACTGATGCTGAGTGAAAAGAGCAGAACCAGGAGATCATTATATACTTCAACAATAATGCTATATGATGATCAATTCTGATGGGTGTGGCTATCTTCAACAATGACATGTACCAAATCAGTTCCATTTGTCCAATAATGAATAGAACCACCTAGACCCAGCAAAAGAGCTCTGGGAAAAGAATGCGAACCACTACATAGCATTCCCAATCCTTCTATTTTTGTCTGCCTGCATTTTTTATTTCCTTCACAAGTTAATTGTACATTATTTCAAAGTCTGATTCTTCTTGTGCAGCAAAATAACTGTTTGGACATGTATACATATATTGTATTTAGCTTATACTTTAACATATTTAACATGTATTGGTCTACCTGTCATCTGGGGGAGAGGGGAGGAGAGGAAAAATTGGGACAAAAGGTTTGCAATTGTCAATGCTGAAAATTTACCCATGCATACATCTTGTAAATAAAAAGCTATAATAAAAACAAAAGAAAAGATCCTGGTCCATCAGAATTAATATTCCCCAATATTCATAAACCATAACTTATTCAGTCATTCTCCAACTGATGGACATCCACTTAGTTTCCAGTTTCTTGCCACTACAAAAAGGGCTGACACAAACATTTTTGCACATGAGGGTCTCTTTCCCTTTTTTTATGATCCTTTTGAGATATAAGCCCATTAGAAACATTGCTGGATAAAAGGATATATACATTTTGATAGCCCTTTGGGCATAGTTTCAAATTGCTCTCCAAAATAGTTGGATCAGTTCACAACTCCACCAACAAAGTATTACATTTAATATTTCTTATTTTCTGAATCAGTTAATGATATTTTGAATGTATCAAGGTATGGTTCATATTTTAAAAGTACTATATACATTTGAAAATTACAAAAACTATTTTCTGTTTCCATTACAATTTCCAAAGACAGACTGTCTTTAACTTTGTTACAGTTATATTCAGGCATAGAATTTTTTTCTTGTCTACTTTTCTGTTCAATGTCTCTAAGTCTGAAAGCAGAACACTGAGGTACCCAATTCTTCGATTTTTGTTCTCATATATTCCTTTGCAATGCGATTAATTTTTTCTTTAAATGTTTAAGTAATATACTATTGTGTGGGTATTGCAGTTTATATGTGTGTAGATATGCAATTCTTATATGCCTTTAATCATAATATCATAAGTAGTTTCACTTCTTATCTCTTCATCAATTTTATTTTTAATTTTGCTGCATCTAAAATCACAATTTTCTCCCTGTATTTTATTGTTTCTAAAATATGATGTGTTTTCTAGCTCTTATTTTAACTAACTATACATATTTCAAATATATTCCTCTCAAAAAAGTTATCATTTGATTATATTTCTTTTTCCCCTTTTTAAAAATAATCAATAATGATTAAAGAGAATGACAACAATGAGAAAACATATTAAAACATATGGGATTTAGCCAAATCAATACCAGGGGAAATATATATTTCTTTAACTTCTTACATAAACAAAATGGAAAAAGAAGACAAATAAATTGGGCATTCAAGTAAAAAAAATTAAAAAAGAAAAAAATAAAAATCCCCAACTGTTCAAAGGCAAGCTCAATAAGACTGAAAGAAAAAAAAAAAACTTATAAAAACCAAACCAACACAGAAAAGCTATTGAGCTAATAAATAAATTTAGGAGCTGCTTCCATGAAACAAAAAGGTATAAGTCACTGCTCAATTTGATTTTAAAGAAGAAAAGCAAATATTTCATATCAAAAATCTAAAGGGTGAAATCACCAATGAAGAAGAAATTGAAAAAATCATGAGGGAATTGTTTTTCTCCCAGTTATACCAACAAATATGATAATCTGAGCAAAAGAAATGAATGTCTACAAAAATACAAATTATACAAATTAAGAAATCAAAAAATACAAAGCCTAAACAATTTCATCTCAAGAAAAACAAAAACAAAAACAAAAAAACAAAACAATAACCAAAAAAAAAAAAAAAACCACAACAAAAACAACAAAACTCTTGAAGAAGTCATTAATGAACTTCCAAGGAAAAAATACCCAGACCTGAATTGGATCTTGAGGGAATTCTACTAAACATTGAAAGAACAACCAATTCCAATAAATTACATTATTTGGAAAGATATGTGAAAGGGGTCCAATCAAATTTTTTCTTTTTTTCTTTTTTTAGCTTTTTATTTTCAAAATATATTAATGGTTTTCAACATTTACCCTTACAAAACCTTGTGTTTCAATTTTTTTCTTCCTCCTTTCCCCTACATTCTTCCTTAGACAGAAAGTAATCCAATATATGTTAAATATGTATAATTCTTCTACACATATTTTCACAATTGTGCTGCACACACACACCCACACCCACACCCCCCACACACACCCCAATAAGATCAAAAGAAAAAAATGGGAAAAAACAAAAAAGCAATCAAACAACAATAAAAAGGTGGCAATACAATGCTGTAATCCACATGCAGTTCCCACAGTCCTCTTTCTGGCTCTCTGCAACAGGAGACTATTGGGACTGGCTTGAATCACTTCATTGCTGAAAAGATCCACATCCTTTAGAATTGATCATCACATGCTCTTGTTGCTATATACAATACTTTCTTGGTTCTACTCATTTAACTTAGCATCAATTCATTTAAGTCTCTCCATACCCTTCTGAAATTAACCTGCTGATCCTTTCTTATAGAACAATAATACTCCATAACACTCATATACCATAATTTATTCAGCCATTCTCCAATTGATGGGCATCCATTCAGTTTCCAGCTCCTTGCCACTACAAAAAGGGCTGCCACAAACATTTTTTGTACTTGTGAGCCCTTTTCTTTTTTTATGATCTCTTTGGGATACAGGCCTTGGAAAGACCTGCCCAGACCAAAGGATATGCCTACTTTGATTGCCCTTTGGACATAGTTCCATATTGCCCTCCAGAATGGTTGGATCAGTTCACAACCCCACCAATAATGTATCAGTGTCCCAGTTTTCCCATATCCCCTCCAACATTTATCATCTTTTCCCATTACCTAAGCCAATCTGAGAATGTCTGTAGTGGTATCTCAGAGTTATATTAATGGGCATTTCTCCAATCATTAGTGATTTAGAGCATTTTTTCATATGATTAGAAATGGTTTCAATTTCTTCATCTGAAAATTATCTGCTCATATCATTTGACCATTTAATAATTTTTTTATCAATTTGAGGCAATTCTTCATATAGTTTAGAAATGAAGCCTTTGTCAGAACCTTTGGATGTAAAAATTTTCCCCAGATTTTTGATTTGCTTCAATCTTGTCTGTATTGGTTTCATTTGTACAAAAACTTTTTAACTTATAATCAAAATTATCCATTTTGCATTTCACAATGTACTTTAGTTCTTCTTTGGCCACAAATTCCTTCCTTCTCCACATTTCTGAGAGGTAGATTATCCTTTGTTCTTCTAATTTGCTTATAATGTATCTCTTTATATCTAAATCATGAACGCATTTAAACCTTATTTTGCAATAGTGTGTTAGGTGTTGGTTAATGCCTAGTTTCTGCCATACTACTTTCAAAATTTCCCAGCAATTTCCATCAAATAGTAAGTTCTTATCCCTGAAGCTGAGGGCTTTAGTGTTATCAAGCACTAAATTACTATATTGGTTATGTTTTCTAATACATTCTACTCCCTTCTTTTATTGCTTTGTACTATTCCTCTTAGTTGTTATACTTGCCAGTTGAGTATTTCCTCCAGACTTTTCTTGCATGTTTTCTTCGCTTTTTTCCTCTCTCCTTGTATTCTCAGATGCTGTTTAGTCCCTTTCTCTTCCTGATGTTCTGGAATGGACTGGTCAAGCACTAAACTGCTTGAGTCCTATTCTGGCTTTTACTTACTACTATTTCTCAGACGCCAGTAATCTGTATATTGTTCTGCCTCAGTTCTCTTCTATCCCTTAAATGGTATTATGCTGTGTGCTCTAGGACACTGCATTGCTTTGGTACCAAACTGGCCAGATCTCCTGATATGCTTTAGGTAGTTAGAATCACTGACATATCTGGCAGTAAGGACCAATGGGAACAAAAAAGCTTAGAAAAAAAAAAAAAAAAAAGGACCTATTGTTTGCTAGCATAAATTCCTTACTGTGATGATTTGCTGCATTTCTGTAGTTTGCCAGCTGCATTATGGTTGTTAAATAGTCACTCACATTGAGCTTGGTGCTTTAATGTTTTAATGCTGTGCACAATGTTTGTTTTGAAAGCTATTCATGCAATAATGAGGGATATATAGAAGCATAATGGAGTACTATGAGCATCTAATAATCTGAACTATTGCTTAATTAACATGTGTTTCCCTTGGGGTATGCCAATTGAGAAGATTCTATTGTATCTGAGTCAATCAGTTTGTTGGGTCTAAGCTCTTCTGTCATGAATGACATTTTTTTCTCCTCGTTCAGACATAGGTAACCATTATAAGTCCTGAAGATACTTTTTGCTTGAATTTTCAAAAATTAAAAAAAAATAAATCAAAAGACTGATAATTCTTGAGCTGGTTGTGCTTGTATCATTAAAAAATTAGTGTTACCTTGCTTCACAAACCATCTTATAAAGTCTATTTTCAAAACCCATTTTCATTGCAAAACCCAAGGCGATTTTTGAGATTTAAATTTTTATTTAATTATCATCATTATCATTGTTAAAAAGAATAAGATAAGGTAGAAAGGAACAAGTAGCAATTAATCATCCATTGTATGTTAGGAATTGTGCTAAATACTTTACAAATATGATCTGTACTGTGACATTACATAATATAACCACATACCAAAAAAAAAAAAAAAAAATCAATGAAGTTAATATTATGGAGTTGGAGAGGAAGGGGAAAAAAGAAAGCAATGAATTAATCATGAAGGACAAGATAAGTGTAGAAACCATAGTGAATAAAGAGGGCAATGAATAATATGAAAAGGTTCCTTTTTAAACCTAGAAGACCTGTGTTCAAGTCAAAGTTCTACCACTTACCACTTAATAGAACAAGGGTACATAAAAAATCTCAACTTCAATCAGATTCGCCTTTTTTAAATTTTCTTCTACATCAAGGTACAAAATAATTACATGATTTAAAATACACATATACATATATATATGTATATATAAAATTATATATATATATATATATATATACTTTATATTGTTTAGTCTAGTCATGACCCCATGGACCTTAACTCTTTTTTTTCTTTTTAATATTTAATACACATTGCATTATAAATCATGTTGGGAGAGAAAAATCAGAACAAAAAAACCATGGGAAAGAAAAAAAATTACAGAAAAAAGAAATGAATATATCATGTGTTAGTTTACATTCTTTTTTTTTTTTTTAATTAATAGCCTTTTATTTACAGGATATATACATGGGTAACTTTACAGCATTAAAACTGCCGAACCTCTTGTTCCAATTTTTCACATCTTACCCCCCCCCCCCTAAATGGCAGGATGACCAGTAGATGTTAAATATATTAAAATATAACTTAGATACACAATAAGTATACATAACCAAAACATTATTTGCTGTACAAAAAGAATCAGACTCTGAATTATTGTACAATTAGCTTGTGAAGGCAATCAAAAATGCAGGTGTGCATAAATATAGGGATTGGGAATTCAATGTAATGGTTTTAGTCATCTCCCAGAGTTCTTATTCTGGTATAGCTAGTTCAGTTCATTACTGCTCCATTAGAAATGATTTGGTTGATCTCGTTGCTGAGGATGGCCTGATCCATCAGAACTGGTCTCATCTAGTATCGTTGTTGAAGTTATAATGATCTCCTGGTCCTGCTCATTTCACTCAGCATCAGTTCATGTAAAGTCTCTGCAGGCCTTTCTGAAATCATCCTGTTGGTCATTTCTTACAGAACAGTAATATTCCTAATTTTCATATACCACAATTTATTCAGCCATTCTCCAACTGATGGACATCCATTCAGTTTCCAGTTTCTAGCCACTACAAAGAGGGCTGCCACAAACATTTGTGCACATACAGGTCCCTTTCCGTTCTTTATAAACTCTTTGGAATATAATCCCAGTAGTAACACTGCTGGATCAAAGGGTATGCACAGTTTGATAACTTTTTGAGCATAGTTCCAAACTACTCTCCAAAATGGTTGGATTCGTTCACAACTCCACCAACAATGAATCAATGTCCCAGTTTTCCCATCCCCTCCAACAATCATCATTATTTTTCCTGTCATCTTAGCCAATCTGACGGTGTGGTTAGTATCTTAGAGTTGTCTTAATTTGCATTTCTCTGATTAATAATGACTTGGAGCATCTTTTCATATGACTAGAAATAGTTTCAATTTCTTCATCTGAGAATAGTCTGTTCATATCCTTTGACCATTTTCAATTGGAGAATGGCTTGATTTTTTATAAATTAGAGTTAATTCTCTATATATTTGGAAATGAGGCCTTTATCAGAACCTTTGACTGTAAAAATATTTTCCCAGTTTTGCCCTTCTAATCTTGTCTGCATTAGTTTTGTTTGTACAAAAGCTTTTCAGTTTTATAATCGAAATTTTCTATTTTTGTGATCGGTAAGATCTCTAGTTCTCTTTGGTCATAAAGACCTTCCCTTCCACAGGTCTGAGAGGTAAACTATCCTATTTCCTCTAATTTATTAATAATTTCATTCTCCTAGGTCATGAACCCATTTTGCCTTATCTTGGTGTACGGCGTTAAGTATGGATCAATGCCTAGTTTCTGCCATATTAGTTTCCAATTTTTCCCAGCAATTTTTATCAAACAGTAAGTTCTTATCCCAAAGCTGGGATCTTTGGGTTTTCAAGACTAGGTTGCTATATTTGTTGACTGTTTTATCCCTTGAACACAATCTATTCCACTGATCAACTAATCTATTCCTTAGCCAATACCAAATGGTTTTGATAATCTGCTCTATAATATAATTTTAGATCTTGGTACAGCTAAGCCACCATCATTTGATTTTTTTTTTTTCATTAATTCCTTGAAATTCTTGACCTTTTGTTTTCCATATGAACTTTTTTTATTTTTCTAGGTCATTAAAAATAGTTTTTGGGAGTCTGATTAATTATAGCGCTAAATAAATAGATTAGTTTAGGTAATATTGTCATCTTTATTATATTTGCTTGCCCTATCCAAGAGTATTTAATATTTTTCCAATTGGTTAGATCAGACGTAATTTGTGTGAAAAGTGGTCTGTAATTTTGCTCATAAAGTTTCTGATTTTTCCCTGCAGATAGATTCCTAAATATTTTATATTATCAGTAGTTACTTTAAATGGAATTTCTTTTGTAACTCTGACTGTTGGATTTTGTTAGTGATATATAAGAATGCTGATGACTTATGTGGGTTTATTTTATAACCAGCAACTTTGCTAAAGTTGTGGATTATTTCAATAACTTTTAGCAGAATCTCTGGGATTCTCTAAGTATACCATCAATGTCATCGGCAAAGAGTGAATAATTTGGCTTCCTCATTGCCTATTTTATGCCTTTAATCTCTTTCTCAGCTCTATTGCTATAGCTAGCGTTTCTAATACGATATTAAATAGTAAACGGTGATAGTGGGCAACCTTGTTTCACTCCAGAACTTATTGGAATGGTTGCAGTTTGTCTCCATTACATATGATGCTTACTGATGGTTTTAAATAGATGCTGCTGATTATTTTAAGGAAAATCCATTTTCCTATATTCTCCAAGTGTTTTTAATAGGAATGGATGTTGGATTTTATCAAATGCTTTTTCTGCATCTATTGAGATGATCATATGGTTTTTGTTAATTTGGTTATTAACATGGCCAATTATATTGATAGTTTTCCTAATGTTGAACCAGCCTCATTCCCGGTATAAATCCTACTTGATCATAGTGTATTATCTTGGAGATGATTTTCTGTAGTCTTTTGTAATGTCTTATTTAAGTTTTAGCATCAATATTCATTAGGGAGATTGGTCTATAATTTTCTTTCTTGTTTTCAGCCTACCTGGTTTAGGTATCAGTACCATGTCTGTGTCATAGAAGGAATTTTGGTGGACTCCTTCATTCCCTATTTTATCAAATAATTTATATAGCATTGGGGCCAATTGTTCTTTAAATGTATAGTAAAATTCACATGTAAATCCATCTGGTCCTGGGGATTTTTTTCAGGGAGTTGTTGAATTGCCTGTTCTATTTCTTTTTCTGAAATGGGACTATTCAAGCAATTTACTCCCTCCTCTGTTAGTCTAAGTCTGTATTTTGGAGGTAGTCATCCATTTCACTTAGGTTATCAAATTTATTGATAAAGTTGAGGCAAAATAACTCCTTTTATTATTTCTCTAATTTCCTCTTCATTGGTGGAAAGTTCTCCCTTTTCATTTTTTAAGACTACTAATTTCATTTTCCTCCCTCCTTTTTCTAATCAGATTTACTAAAGGCTTATCTATTTTTTTTTGGCTTTTTCATAGAACCAACTCTTAGTTTTATTAATTGTTCAATAGTTTTTTTACTTTCAATATTTTTAATTTCTCCTTTTTAATTTAGAATTTCCAATTTAGTTTTGATTGGGGTTTTAATTTGGTCTTTTTAGTTTTTTTTGTTGCAAGCCCAATTCATTAATCTTTTCTTTCTCTGTTTTATTCAAGTAGCCTCTAAGGATATAAAATTCCCTCTTATTACCCTTTGGCTGCATCCCCAATTTTGGTATGATGTCTCATCATTGTCATTATCTTGAGTGAAATTTTAATTGTATCTATAATTTGCTGCTTCACCCAATCATTTTTTAAGATGAGTTGTTTAGTTTCCAATTACTTTTGGTCTATTTCCCCCAACTTTTTTGTTGAATGTAGTTTTTATTGCATCATGATCTGAAAAGAAAGCATTTACTATTTCTGCTCTCTTGCATTTAATTTTGAGGTCTTTATGTCCTAATATATGGTCAATTTTTGAATAGGTTCCATGAACTGCTGAGAAGAAAGTATATTCCCTTCTATCTCCATTCAATTTCTCCAAAGATCCAACATACCTAATTTTTCTAATATTCTATTTACTTCTTTAATTTCTTTCTTATTTGTTTTGTGGTTTGATTTTTCTAATTCTGAGAGTGCAAGGTTGAGATCTCCTACTATTACAGTTTTGTTGTCTATTTCTTCTTGCAACTCTCTTAACTTCTCCTTTAGGAAGTTGAGTGCCATAACACTTGGTGCATATATGTTTAATATTGATATTGCTTCGTTGTTTATGCTACCCTTTAGCAGGATGTAGTTACCTTCCTTATCTCTTTTAATTAGATCAATTTTTATTTTGCTTGATCTGAGATAAGGATGGCAACCCCTGCTTTTTTGACTTCACCTGAAGCACAATAGATTTTGCTCCAGCCTTTTTCTTTTACTCTATATGCATCCTCCTGCTTTAAATGTGTTTCTTGTAAACAACATATTGTAGGGTTCTGACTTTTGATCCAGTCTGCTATCTGCCTCCTCTTTATGGGAGTTCATCCATTTACATTTACAGCTAGAATTACTAAATCTGTATTTCCTGCCATCCCTAATAACCCAGATTGTGCTTTACTTATTCTTGCCTCCCCAAACCTCTTTCCCCTTTTAAACTTTGTGACCCTTCTTGTATCACGATACTTATCCTCTTTATAATCCCTCCCTCCCCTTTGAGTCTTCCCCCTTCCTTCCCTTTTACTCTTTTTCTTTTCCTTTTCCTCTCCCCGTTTTTAATGAGGCGAGAGAGAATTTTCTCTAAAACAAATGTCAATTATTTTTTTCTTTGAGGCCAACTCTAATGAGGTAAGATTCACACAATGTTCCTCCCCTCTCAAATTCCCTCAGATATGATAAGTTTCCTTAGACCTCTTTGTGGGATGTGGTTTCCCTCTTTTATCCCTCCTTCCCACCTTGTTCTGCCATCATCCCTTTTCCATATCTACTTCCCTTTTTTATGTTATATCAGTACAATCAAATTATACATGTATTCTTTTGTATATCACAAAAAATACAATTCTCAAGGTTATTTTTTACCTTTTCTGCATCTCTTGGAGTTCTATTCTTGGAATTAAATTTTTGTTTAGTTCTGGTTTTCTTCAGAAACAAATGGATTCATTTGTTTCATTAAAATTCCATCTTCTTCCTGGAAGAAAATGCTCAGCTTAGCTGGGTAGTTTATTCTTGGCTGCATCTCAAGTTCTTGTGCCTTTCAGAATATCATATTCAGGCCCTTCTTTCCTTTAATGTAAGGCAGCGATCTTGGAGTGACCCTTTTGTGGAACCTCGGTATTTAAATGGTTTTGGCTGCTTGTAAAATTTTTTCCTTAATCTGATAGTTCTAAATTTTTGCCACAATAATCCTTGGGGTTTTATTTTAGGGTTTCTTTCAGAAGGTGTTCAATGAATTCTTTCAATGCCTATTTTACCTTCTGTTCTATTACATCTGGGCAGTTCTCTTGGATGATTTCTTGTAAAAATAGTATCTAGGCTCTTTTTCATCATAGTTTTCAGAAAGTCCATAATCCTCAGATTATCTCTCCTAGATCTATTTTCCAAGTCTGTCGTTTTACAAGTAGAAAATTCGTGGTTTTTACAGTTTGTCATTTTTGTTTTCTTGACTGATTTCTTGCTGTCTCAATGAATCATTAGTTTCAATTTGTTCAGTTCTAATTTTAAAAATTATTTTCTTCAATAGCTTTTACTTCTTTCTGTATATGTCCAATTGAGTTTTTGAATGTATTGTTTTGTCTGTGAATTTTTTTCCATTTCACTAATTTTTTTTTTAGTGAATTATTTTCTTTTCCAATTCACAGATCCTACTTTTTCGTGTTCTTTATCTTTTCCAATTCATGGATCCTACTTTCTGTGAGTTCTTTTCTTTTCAATTCACAAATCCTACTTTCTAGTGAATTCTTTATTTTTTCAATTCACAATTCTTAGTTTCCTGAGATTTTTATTTTTTTTCCAATTCACCAACTTTGTTTCCTACTTCCTGGGAATTTTTCTTTCCCAATTTAGGGAGTTGTTGCTCTCTTAATGCTTCTCTTTCCTTTCCCCATTTATCTTCTAACTCTCTTTTGGACTTTAATGGTCTCTTCTATAAACTATGTAAGGAAGGACAGTCTGTGCATTTTTGCTGTTTGAGGTCTCTTCAGGTTTGCTGACCTGCTCTTTTTCTGCATGAAGCTGTCGATTGTTCTTTTCATCTTTTATTCATGTTTTAAAGCCTTTGGGTGGTCTCTAGCAAGGGGTTACCAGCTTCCTCTGCAGAGCAGGGAAAGATGTAAATGATTTCGCTCAGAGGTATGGGAGGTGCTCTGGGTGAGAGTTTTCCTTCCCCAGCAGGAAGTGGATTCAGCTGGCTGAGCTATCAAACTGCTTAGTAGGGCTGAGTGGATTAGCGATTGCCCTTGGCTAGAGACTAAGTGGTGAAAGTGTCACCTCCCAGGCCGGAGCCTCTTGTGGGACTGAGTAGTAAGCTGAGAGCGGACCGCAGACAGCCTGAAACTCTGCCCAGTGTCTCTGCCTGATGCAAATCGGCCCTGGAAAAGCTCTATGGCCCCAAGCCGAGCTCCCCACTGCGCAGATTGGAGGCTAACCCAGGCTGCATCCTCCTGCCGTGCAGGATCACAACTGCCCCAAGGATAATCCCTGTACTGCGGGTTGGGGCTGCGCGCTTGTGCTGAGATCTGTGCCTTCAGCCTCGGTTTGAGACTCTCCTTGGAACCTAATTTCTCTCCCCGTCTGCGCCGATCTCCCCTATGGAACCAACCTTTTTGGCGGACTGCGGATTTTCTTCGGCCGGTGAGTTGTTCTACTTCTTATCTTTACCAATTGTAGCAGTCAAGACTATTTTTGAGGCTCGATATAATATTGATAAAGAGGGTAAGAGAAGAGCTTAGAAAGTCGTGTGTGTCTTTTCCGCCATCTTGGCTCCGCCCCGTTAGTTTACATTCAATCTCCATAGTTCTTTTTCTGAATGCAGAGAGCATTTTCTATCTAAAGTCTATTGGGTTTGTTTTGGATCACTGAACTATTGAGAACCAAGCCTTTCATACTTGATCATCACACATTCTTGATGTTATTGTGTACAATGTATTCCTGGTTTTGTGTGTTTTGCTCAGCATCAGTTCATGTAAATTTTTTCAGCCTTTTCTAAAATCAACTTGTTGATATGGGTTATCATAGTAATAGTTTTCCAGATATTGAACCAGTCCTGCATTCCTGGTAGAAATCCCACTTGGTCACAGTATATTGTCCTGCTGATAAATTGCTGTAATCTCTTTTCTAATATTTTATTTAAAATTTTTGCATCAATAGCCATTAAGAGGATTGGTCAGTAATTTCTTTTTTCTTTTATTTTGATGCTTCCTGGTTTAAGTATCAGTACTAAATTTTTGTCATAAAAGGAATTTGGCAAGACTCCTTCTTGACCCTTTTTCCCAATAGTTTACATAATATTAGAATTCTTTTTTTAAAAATATTTGGTAAAATTCATTTGTAAATCCATCTACTCCTGGAGCTTTATCTTAGAGAATTCATTAATTGTTTATACAATTCCTTTTTTTAAAATAGGACTATTTAGGATGATTTCAGAAAGGCCTGGAGAAAGTTACATGAACTGATGCCAAGTGAAGTGAGCAGAGCCAGGAGTTCATTGTATATGGTAACAACAAGATTTATATGATGATCAATTCTTATGGACATGGCTCTTTCCAAAAATGAGATGATTCAGGCCAGTTTCAATGGTCCTGGGATGAAAAGAGCCATCTGCACCCAAAGAGGATTATGGGAACTGAGTGCATATCACAACAAAGTATTTTCACTCTTTTTGTTATTGTTTGCTTGCATTTTGTTTTCTCATTTTTTTTCCTTTTTGATTTGATTTTTCTTGTGCAGCATGATAATTGTGGAAATAAGTATAGAACAATTGCACATGTTTAACAAATATTGGACTACTTGCTATCTAGCAAATGGTTTGGGGGGAAAAGGAGGGAAAAAAAAATTGGAACATGAGGTTTTGCAAGGGTGAATATTGAAAATAATTCATGCATATGTTTTGAAAATAAAAAGCTATAATTAAAAAAGATGCCAACAAACCAACAAACAAATGAATAAAACGGGATTATTTAAGTAATAACCTGTTAAGTAATAACCTATTTAAGTAGGTTATTTCCTGTTCTGTTCATTTGTGTAATTTATAATTTTGTAAATATTCATCCATTTTGTTAGATTGTTTGTTTTGCTGCCTTACAAAATAGATCCTAATTATAGCTTCAATTTATTTTTCATTGCTCTTAAATTCACCCTTTTCAATTTTGATTGCCTAAATCATCAAATTTGATGATTTGAAATCTTTTCTTTCCCTTTTTCTAATTTAATTAAACAAATGTTTATATATATGTTTTTAGTTTTTTTTCATAAAATAAACTTTTAGTTTTATTAATTTATTCAATAATTTTATTAGTTTTATTTCCTTTGAATTTCAGAATTTCTAATTTAGTATTTAATGGGAGGTTTTATAATTTGTTTTTTTCCCAAGCTTTTTTAGTTGTATGCTCAATTCACTGATCTTCTTCCTCTATTTAACTCATGTAATTCTTTAGAGATATAAAATTTCTTCTAGGAATTGCTTAGGTTGTGTCCCATATGTTTTTGTCTCATTATTGTTATTCTTTTAGAAGAAATTACAGATTTTTTTGAGTGTGATCTGGTGCTTGACCCACTTGTTTTTTAGGACTAAATTACTTAATTTAAAATTGATTTGTAGTGTATTTTTCCTTGGTTCTTTATTTAATAAAATTTTAATTGTTTTTGTTCTGAAAAGGAAGAATTTACTATTTCTGCTTTTATGCATTTTATTCTGAGGTTTTTATGCCCTAAAACATGGCAATTTTTTGTGCAGGTGACATGTACTATTGAGAAAAGCATGTATTTTTTTCTCTCTCTATTTAATTTTCACTAGATATCTATGATATCTAGATTTTCTAGGATCCTATTAACCTCCTTAAATTTTTCTTGTATATTTGGTGATTAAATTTGTCTGATTCTGGTGAGCCCCCCACTAATACAGCTTTATTGTTGATTTCTTCCTGTAACTGGGTTAGTATCTTCTGCAGGAATTAGTATGTTCCACCCTTTGGTGAATATATACATATATGTGTGTGTGTGTATACACACACACACACATATCTATATATATCTATATCTATATCTATATATATATATATATAGTTACTTCTTTATTGTTTAAGATGTTCTTTGTCAAGAGATACTTCCCTTCCTTATCTCTTTTAATTAGATCTATTTTTACTTTTGCTTTAGTTGAGTTCAGAATTTCTATCTCTACTTTTTTTTTTCTGGCCTATTGCCTTTACTTTGTATGTGTCTCTTTGTGCCAAATGTGTTTTTTGTAAACAACATATTATAGGATTCTGTTTTTTGATTCACTCTCTTTGCTTCTGTTTTACATAAGAGTTCATCCCAGTCACATTCACAGTTATGATTACCAGCTCTGTATTTCCCTACAACCTATTTTATCTCCTATATATACTTTTGTTCTCTCTTTCCATCCTGTCCTTAATAGTGTTTCCTCTTTTTAACCCACTCTACTTTCTACCTTATGTTCTATCACTCCTCCCCCCTTCTCTTAACTTTTTTTCTCCTAGTATTTCTGCCTTCTCTTCTATCCAGCCTCTCCCTTTTCTTTCTTCTTTATCCTCCTACTTCTTTATAGAGTTAGATAAATTTCTGTACCCAAATGAATGATTAATGTATTCTGTCTCTGAGCCAAAACTGATGAAATCAAGCATCAGACAATGCTCATTTCCCATCAGTTTCTTCCTTTGATTGTAATAGATCTTTTGTACCTCTTCATGTGATCTAATTTGTCCCATTATACCTCCCTTGGGAGAAAAGATTCTCCCACTACTGTTTTTTTCCCACCCATTTTTCTTTGATATGATCATATAAGAGTCCATTCACAACCATGCTCTCTTTCCATGTGATGTGCCTCTCTGCCTTTCCCTGTAATACATACAGTTCTCAAGAATTACAGATATCATTTTCCTATTTAGAGATGTAAACAGTTTAACCTTTAAATAATATAGATTTCCCACTGTTTACCTTTCTATGCTTCTCTTGAGTCCTGTGTTTGAAGTTTAATTTTTTTTTTACTTCTGGTTTTTTCAATAGAAATAATTGATATACTTTCTTTAAGATCCATCTCTTCCCCTGAAAGATGATGGTCATTCTCTCTGGGTATCTTAATTCTTGATTGTAACCCCAGGTCTTCTGCCCTCCAGAATAGATATTCCAGGCCCTCCAATCCTTTATTTTAGAAGTTATCTAATCCTGGGTAATCCTCATGGTTGCTCTTTGATATTTCAGTTATTTTTGTCTGGCAGTTTGTAGTATTTTTTCCGTGAGATTGTAGTTTTGGAGTCTTACCACAATGTTCCTTGGCTTTTTCTTGTGGGATCCTTTATCAAAGGTGATTGCTAGATTCCTTCAATGAGTATTTTTGCCTCTCTTTCTAGAATATTGTGGCAATTTTTCTTAATTATCTCTTGAAGAATGCTATCCAGGTTCATTTTATTTTTTTATTTTATTTATTTATTTTTTGGTCATGGCCTTCAGGTAAACCAATAATTTTTAATGTGTTTCTTCTTGCTCTCTTTTCTAAGTTAGGTGTTTTTCCAATGAGGCATTTCACATTTTCTTTCATTCTATCATACTTCTATTTTGTTTGACTGCTTCTTGATGTCTCACAGAGTCATTAGCTTCCATTTGCCCCATTCTCGTTTTTCAAGGTGTTGTTTATTTTAAGGGATATTTTTTTTACATTTTACCAATTGTATTTTTAAGTAATTGTCTTTCTTTTCCAAGTTTTTGATTCTCTCTTCCACACCTCTTATTTCTTTTTTTCAATTGTTCTTCTGTCTCTCTTTTTTTGCCTTATATGAGCCCTTCCAAAAAAACATCTTAGGTCTTGAGACCAATTCCTATCACCCTTTGAGATTTCCTCTGTTGTCTTTTTGTCCTCATCTGAGTTGGTATTTTGGTCTTTCCTGTCACCATAGTATCTTTATATGGTCAAGGTTCTTTTCAGTTTCATGCTCATTCTCTTTGCTTTTCTTTCCTCTCTCTCTTTTATTTTATTTTTTTTTAACTTTTAAAGTTGAGCTCTGCTTCTGGGGTAAAGGAGCTGCTGCTTCAAGCTTCCTGTACATCTCTGAGCCTTGGCTTTGAGCATGGGGCAAGAGGTAACTTTTATTTGTTCTTTCAGGAAACGGCCTGGTTTCCAAGAATTTGCCTTTTGAGCTGAGTCTGGAGGCAGCCCTATTGGTTTGCTGTGCTACTGAGACAGAACTGAGGGTCTTAGTTCCCAATCTTCAGTGATTAAGACCCTCTCATTGCTTTATTAGAGTTTTTATGAGCTGGGATGAAAACCCTTTTCAGCCCAATGATTATGACCTTTCTTGAAGTTTTTCCAATCTATCTTTAGCTGCAATTTTTTTTTTCATTCCTTCAAACTCTGTTCAGAGGCTTGGTTCCATGTGTTTTTTGAGGGAAACTGAGAGAATTCTAGCAGCTTCCTGGCTTCACTCTACTAACTTGTCTCTACCCCAAAATTCTTGATTCTAATCCTGGAAGTCATCATATACCCTTTATAATCCCGAGTTTCCTGTTTAAAAATTCATCTTACGCATCTCTCATTTGTGTCACAGATTTATTTACATATTGACTGCTTTATTATTATATTATGAATTCCTTGAGAGTAGAGACTGATTTTTTTTTTTACTTTGTCTGTAGCCCTAGTTCATAACACAATGTTTCACATATTCTATTATTGAGTTGTTTCAGTGGGGTCTGAACCTTTATGACTGTATTTGGGATTGATAAAGATAGTCCTGTTACTTGCTGTTTCTTCTCTAGCTCATTGTTACCTCATTGTTACCATGTTACCTGTATGCTCATTGTTACAGGTCAAGGTAATTGACCTGTACTTTTCTTCTTAATCTGAAGCTAAAGGAAAGAAAACAAACAAACAAACAAAAAACCCTTTTTCTATCATTCTAGATTAATCCCAGCCTATCAAATTAGTCTTTAAAAATTTCCTGAAGCTCTCAGAGTTTAAGTAAAAACTTGCCTGAGAACAAACACCCAATTTGTATCAGAGGCTCAACTTAACATTAGTTCTCCAAGATAATGAGACCTGCTCTCAATTCACTTTGCCAAATTGCCTCTGCTGTGATAACAGCAAAGAGAATGAGATGTTTGAGAAAAGACTATGGCTCCCTAGAATAACCTCACCAATTAATATTATCAGAAATATTTGCCTACTGCTCTGACTCAGAGAAATAAAACAATTTGTCCAGGGGATTGTGTTTTCTTCCATACAATTTGTCCTTTCCTTCTTTCCCTTCCAACCATACATCCAATAAAAGGACTGAGAGTCTTATATTTAGGATACTTCCCAAGGATGGTAGTAAAGTTATTATGAAGTCAAAAGTAATTAGATGAAAATGTAAAAGAAGAAGGAAAATAGGTGCTTATATGCTAGCCAAAAACAACAACAACAACAACAACAACAACAACAACAACAACAACAACAACAAAAAATAAACTATTGGTATCCATTTTTGACTAGCTGTGGTCCAGTGATACAGTATTAGCAAAAAGAAATTGCTGATTTCTTTTATTTTATTTTGTTGATGAGAGTGCTAAAAATTACATGAAAACACCAATAAATATTTCTGCTATCACATAGCCTCAAATGCATAATACTGACAACAGAGGAACTCACACAGAAATGAGCTGACACTTAAACATAATAAAATTTAAAGCAGGTAAATTGTAAAGATGTATTAAATCCTTATTTACAAGACTCTTTATAAGCCCTGATGATGCTAACAGAGACAAAAACAATTTAATGGGGGAAAAGCTGTAAAACTCAAATAATAATGTAGGATATTAACCCCCCCCAAAAAAAAAATAAAGATTCCTGTGGAAGCATAATGATTTAGAACATGACATATTAGCATTATTTATGTTCTGTTGTTTGTTTACTATTTCCCAGTTACAGTTTAATTTGATTAGGCTGCACTAGGAATGTTTCAGAATAGCCAGAAGGTTGTTTTTGACACTTGGAAGGTCAAAATAAGAAAGCATTAAATGCTGAGGGAAGTTCCAGGTTAAGAAAACAGTTAAATCACAAAATTCATAATCAAAAATTGAGATTGGAGGAGAAGTTAAGACCCTCTTTGAATGAGAAAATATTAACATGATTAGAAGTAAGGAGATTGATCAAGAGGGAGGGATATTCCCTGATTCAGAATGTTTCTTATTTTTTTGAAGCCTCTAGTTATTGTCACTGCAGTATTTTTCAAGTAATGGTAATTTTAAAATGACCCCAGTACACCAATTCATATACTGAAGTTAGCTGTTATGAATGAAAAGCCCCAAAATACATAGTTTCTGTGTACTTAATACACAATTTAATATTAAGATTATCTAATAATTAATTTTAAAAAATGAAAATCAATTGTTCCCTTAGTAAACTGTTGGAATCCTTACAAAGTGTTAAGTCATTAGAATTGATAGACACAATAATTATCTAATTTAACATGGTTCAGTATGATTGATGTTATGGGCCAGAACTTGAAACAAGGTACTAAGTGGAATTGATGGAAGCAATGCTTATATCTTGGGTTTGCACCTTTAAGAATTTACACATTAGAGGGCACACATTAGAGCTCACACATTGGAGTTCACAAGTACCGGAGATGCACAAAGTTAACTTTGTAACTTTGTGAATTCACACCTCCCATCATCCCATTCTCAGAGGAGGAGTCAACCTTTTACACTGAGCATAAATAGAGCTTCAGTGAGTCAGTCAGAGTCAGTTTTGAAGAAGTCACTTGTTGGAGTTGAGCTAGAGCCAGAAGTCACTTCGGAAGATTGACAGAGTGAGAGTTCAGTTTGGGAGATTGAGAAGGTAATCTGCAGTTGGGCAGAACCAAGATTCAGAGAGAGGCTGAAGCTAGCAACAAGAGCTCTCGGAACCAAAGACAGCTAACTGGGCTATTTTGGAAGAAACAATAAAGAACTACTTTAACACCTGGCTGCATTTGGAGTGATTATTACTCTGAACCAAAACTAAGGCTGCCTCCCGAAAACCTCCCCAAGAAACCTGCTCCCAGAGAGAACGATCATATTATACAAAAGAAGAGAACACCACAGTAAACCAAAGACAAAAAACATGGAAATCCTAAAAGCCTTAATTATTTTTTGTTATGAAAAAAAATGCCAATGGCAAGTGAAAATTAAGCTTGATTGGTTGGTACTTAATGAGGAGGTTGGTCTAAAGGTCCCCATCTTCTCCTGATGAGAACATGGCTCAATTATCACTGTCAGCCACCTCCAGCAACCTGGAGAAGGGAATTAATCTCCATGTAGTCTACTTTGATTGGTTTTCTTCTTTATGAGCTGGGACATCCTAAAATCCAGCCAAGTGGTAAAAGGATAAGCGCTGTTCTCCTTGGGACAAACATTCACAGAAAGTTGATTCTGTTTACACTTTTAGAAGTAAAATCTTCTATTTGAATGAGATCAGGCTCACTGTCAAGGAGCATGTTACAAGGATTAGGATAATCTTATCAATGTCATGTCTTTTAGAGAATGACTGACATTTTAAAAGGTTGACCCCAATTAAAGAAATAAAGGAGAAAAGCCTAGACCCTAATTTAATATTGTCTGCTAATATAATAGAAAAAAATAGTTTCTCTCACTAATTTTTCTATGACAGTATCAAATCATAGATGATATATCTGCATTACTTGAAAATTTGTTGTAATTCGCATACATACCTTAAAAAAAAAATCTAGCCTTAGATCTAGAGTTAGAAAGTTATTCAGAGATTATATAAGAGGTTCGTTCTAAGGTATTCCATGCCATAATCTGTGAAATATTATATTATATACATTTTGCATATGAAGAAGTTGATATGCAGAAAAGTAGAGTTACTTTCCATCAGCTACAGAGATCATAAGAGTTTCTATTCTAAGTAACAGGCTTTGGGGACAGCAATATTCTGCCTTTCCTTTGATTGTTTTTGAAAATTGCTGTGACCAAACAATTCTTCTCCCCATGATCAAATAAATGGAACCTAAGTAAATGTGAATATGGCCAGGTTGATTTCTCTTATCATGTCTATTGAAGTTAACAGCTTGGTAGGATCTACCATAATTCTCAGTCTCCTGGATTATCTTTTTAGAAAAGTCTTTATAAAAGCAATTGTTTTTTAACTACAATGTTCATTGTGCTGGAAAAGTGATCATTTGCAAAATAATATTTTCGTTGTGTAACACCTTTTAATTGCAAATGAACAATACTCATAGGTTATAAACTGCATGAAAGTAGAGGCTATATCCCACCTAAATTTTGCACAAAAATACTTAATAAAGGCTAATTGAATGAAAATAACATATCTACAAAAGTTTAGACGTCTATCTTGTTTGAATATCTGATTGCTTGTATTTCTATGGTATACACTCAATATAAAAATATTTTTAAAAAAAGTAAAAAAAAATTCCTTTTTCTACATTAAAGATTTGTAACATAGGAGATCAAGCACTTTTTTTTTTAACTACATTTATATATTTAATCTAATTGCTTTCTTTTAATACAATTCTGAGAAGTCCATAGACTTCACCAGAGTTTTAAAGAAGTCCATGACATAGCCCAAAAGTTCTTAAATACTTGTGCTCTGTGGACCATATGAATGTGAACACCCACAGAATCTTATCACATTGTAAAATCAAAAGCAAAGGATGGGCCTTTGGGATTATGTTTGGCAATGAGAGAATGGAACATATGTAGTCAGCTTAGAATTACATACTGTTTTGGGAATCATGGAGAATAGGAAAATAAATAAATAAACAAACAAATAAATAGTTTCCCTTTCCAGTTATAATTCTATATTTCCTACTTATTGTATTTATGAGAGTGTATATTGATTGGTTTTAAAATCAATTTGGGGTAAGATGTCTCACATGATAACACAATGTCTCACTTAGGGCTATTATCTGGGGCATCATGGGTTTATTTCTTTTTAAGTGCTTGTTTCCTGGAAGATTACATAATTAAAAAAAAATCCAAAATAGATTTCCTACCTGATATTTTTGTTCTTTCCTTATAAATTATCTAAATATAGGAGTCAAATGATAGCAGTGTGGAACGAAATCTTCAGGGGAATTAGTTCAACTCTTCATGAAGAAATGGAAATATAGAACATAGAGATTTTAAGTGATTCTCCTAAGTTCAAAGAGTCAATTTAGTGACAGTACTGAAGCAAGAATCCAAGTAATTTTATGTTCATCACAAGAATTTAAAAATAACTACTTGCCTTTCTTAGAGTTTAGTTTTAAAGTGAGACAGTTAATGAAGAATAATGATTGACATTCTTTTGCTTCATTGAATTATACATTCACCTTTCTGTGAGAGTGCAACACATTCTGAAGAAGGGGGAAAAAATATCTTTGCAAAGTGTTTCACTGTGATGACCATTGAACCACAAACAACCTCCTCATAGCTTTTCCTACAAGCAATCATAGTAGAATGCAGAGAAATTTAGAATCAGGAAAGTTGAGTTTAAATTCCAGTGCAACTATTTTGTACTCTGTGTGACCTCAGACAACTTGTTTCACTTCTCTGCATATCACTTTCTTGTAAGACAAAAATATCTCATGCTCTGTCTACCTTTTTTGGAGAATATTGGGAAGATCACATGAAATACATGCAAAATTCTCTGGAAATATCAGCTAGTAATATTACAATTTAAATTAAACTTGCTATTTTTTCCTCTTCTATGACTTTGTATCCAAGAGCTCTTAGAATAATGGTCCTTTGTTTTTATTTCTGCAGTCTCTTTGAGATCTTTTTGATACTTGGTTTCTCCCAGAATTTCTTGGCTATGATTTTTATTCATGTGGATGAAAATGATTAATTTAATTCAACAAAGAAATAATTGTCTTGAAGAAAAAATGTTTGTGCTTTTTTTTTTTCTTTAGGAAGTAGGTAAGGGGAATAAAATAAAATGAAATAAATTCTAGCTTGCAACCTGTGTGACTTCTGAGATTGGGTGCACTGGGGATGATAAACTATTTGGTTACTTCCAGTTTCCCATATGTGTGACTTAGAAATGAACTATTGCACTTCAGAATGACATCAGCTAAGAAGAGCCAATAACTAAATGGATGTCTAAAGAGGGAACAATTCTACCCTGGTTCTTTAAGCACTCTTTACATAAGTATGAGCGTCATCCAGTATTCCTCTTGCTGGAGGGTGGGAATGAGATTGGTTTCCTTCACTAACTCAGTACCATAATAACTGTAACCACATAATAGCTAGAAAAACAAGTAGGTGAGCTTTATTCTAGAATCATTGCTTCCTACTCCACCTTGATGGCACCAAGGTCATACAACCAGTAATATTAAATTTTGTCTTGTCACTGGTCTACAATGTTTCTGGATGAGAGAATGAGACTGAAAATTTTAGGCAATTCTGCCTCAAATCTAATTTATGATAAATAAGTCAAAAGATATCAGCCATCCCACTTTATCATTCTAACTTATTTCAAAACCTTGTGACAATGGGCAAATGATGAAGCATCAAGTATAGATACATTGAGAACTGTTGTCATCACTCTACATAAAGATGACCCAGGTCATAAGGTTATCTTCTTACTGGCCTGAAGCAACAGTGGAATTCACAAGGTCCTGGGTTTCTGAGCAGTCTTTTTTTAAAGACTGCATTGCTCACTTCCTGGAATGATGAAAGAGCTAAAATTGTCTGATTCACCTAATTTAACTCTGATCTGCTTATCAAAGCAGGCAAGGATATTACCCTATCGTTAGAACACATAAAAATAAAATTTTATGAAGATGATTACATGGACTATTGGCATTTGTGATATTCACAAACTTATGGGCAACAAGAATTCCAAACACATCTGAAAGATGAACAGGTCTTGTTGCAAGAGAACTCAGCAGGTATTACATCCAAATAGTATCTCTGAGTGAAAAAGGATAGCAAAAGAAGGACATCTTACTGGAATCAAAGTTGGATACTAATTTTTCTGGACTGGTCAGAGTAATGGGGAATATGCTATGCTATGAAGCTGTGCAAGATTTACAATCAAAACTAATCTAGTAAATAAACGTGTATGCATCCCAAAATGATGCAGCAATAGCTTTATAACAATGTGATTATTGTTTGCAGAAAAGCACAACAACACTATCATCAGTGTTTGCTCCAACCATGTTGAATCCTAAGGAAATTAAAGAAAAATTTTGTGAAGATCTGGAGACCATCATTATCAATGTGCCAGAAGAGAGCAAGCTTGTTATTCTGGGATGACTTTAATTCCAGAATAGTTATTCACTATCAAACACAGAAGTGAGTTCTTAGGAGAAAAGGAATAAAAGAATTAGAAATAGCAAAAGCTATAGGTACATACTACTGAAGACCTGTGTGCCTCATGATCTTCTCATGCCCTAAACTCAATAAAACTTCATAAATGCGTCTTTGTGGAAAATAGCGGTATTTTATAGACTAGGTCATTGTAAGGAGAAGAAACAGGATATGAGAGTAATTAATATGTAGCACAAAGTACTGGACCAATAATAGATTTATCATCTAAATTAAACATTCACATTCAATAAAAGTGGTAGCTCTAAGGAAAGATGACTTCCAGAAGATGTAACTTCAATAGATTAGAGTATTTCTTGAGAAAAGTTTGTTGTTACTAACTTGGAGGGAAAATAGCAACACCACATGGTTGGACACAGTGGGTCAGAAAGGAACTGAGTAACTTTCAGAGATTTGGTATATAGCACTTTATCTACTCATTGGAGTCAGAACATTCACAAATATGAAGACTAGTTTGATGAAAATGATGGGAAAATTCAGAAGCTGCTAAATAAAATGTGAAAATTTCATAAGGTTTACCAACAATTTACCAAAAAGTTCATAAGGTTTATTGTGATAACCGCGTATTTAAAATCAGCTGGAATCAAGAATTCAGGTTAAGGGAAAATCTTCAATCTTTATTTTCTGTGGAGATGAAAAGGGGATTGGAGGTGAAGGAGGATCAGAAGTGAAGGGGGATCGAGATAGCAATGTGTGCAGTTGCAACAAGAAGCCTGCCAGCAGTCTCTCCCCACCTCTCTTCCTGCCCCTCTGCCCCCACCCACCAAAATCATCATTTCCTATACAACACATCAGGACTTGCATAAAGAGTGGGCTGGGGCCATTCTTTCTCCAAGTATATATATTAATAGAGTATGGTCCAATTACTATTTAGCCTCACATGCTTGGGACCTCAGTGCATCAATTTGAGCTTCAGCCCATTACAGTTTATTCATCTCTAAGAAGGTAGTGTTTAACTTATCAAAAGTAAAGTGCAAATTAAATGACTAAGATCAGATTGCTGGGTATCTCAAAAAAGAAGAAGGGAAAGAAAGGGTGGAAATAGGGGCAATCTTTTAATCACAACTGATAGAATCCTCCTTAATATGCTGATCATTTATTTGGAATAGGTCATCTACCCGAGAACCAGTGTAGCTCCAGAAAGGGCTTTGGAATGATAGACCTTGGCAGTATACCTTCCAGGTATGTATACATAGATGATGATGTTGATACATATTGCCAGAAATAACTCAGTGTTTATGAAGCTTCATAAAAAGTATGGGAGAAAGGAGGTGAGGTAAAATGAAGGTCCATAGAGTCATTTCATTGACCTTATTGTTTGCCTGTTAAATCTGCACAGGATACCAATGTCACACCAGAAAATTTAAATCTGTTTGAATTTTCTTAGAAAGATTCTGTATATCACCTGGAATAATAAGGTACTGGACAATGAAATGCTTTCTGAAGCTGAACAGTCAAGCATTCAAACTCTACTGCAGAGAACACATCTCTGATGGATTGGGCATATTATTCAAATGCTAAGATTATGTTTGCTGAAAAATCTCCTTTTGCAAAGAACTCATGCAAGCAAGTGCTCAAATGGAGATCAAAGGAGTGATGCAAGGATACACTCATCGTCTCTCTGAAGAACTTAGGAATTGATTGTACGACATGGGAGATATTGACACAGGATGATGTAGCAGAGTGTGTCTGCATTAAAGAAGGTGTGTGTTCTGTGACCAAAACAGAACTGTAATAATTCAAAAGAAATTTGAAATGAATAAATTTAGAGATATCTGCACTCCAAATGTCCATGTGAATTATTTATGTCTAATATGTAGTACATCCTTCCAAGCTCTCATATTTGTCAAGCACAATCAGACTTACTTTCCCTTGACCCCAACATAGTGATGTCACTTTAGTCCTCTTCAAACATGAAGGTCACTGACAAATCTAATGAATTCTGTCTTAAGTCTTTATGTCAGTATGTGCTTATATTATTACTCTTTTGTGACTTTTATCTCTTTTGTGTAAAGGGAATAAATTCCAATATTATACCTAATTCATAATGGACATTGAGCACCTTCCTACACTCCTCTTTTAGGATACACTACTCATGAGCCAAAAAGTAAGTCTTGGGAAAAATTTCCAGGGTGTTGGCATGGGAATTCAATGAGTTGAAGAGTATGAGAAAGAGAAACTTAACCCTTCTCATAAAATATCAAGATTTGTCCATACTGACCCTAATCTTGACTGAATAAAGTGTTCCAGAATAAATGAACTCATTAGGGAACAGGAAGAGGACAAAGTGCTCCATGGTACCTCAGAGGCAGCAATGCTTCTTAATGTTATAATACAAAAGCCTGCTATGTCACATCAATGAAGATACAAAAAATTGACTCCATTTTGAAGAAACTTTCTTACAAAACCAGTTTCTACTCCTTGAATTTGATTTTTTTTCTCATCTTTTTTTTTTTTTTAATTTAATAGCCCTTTATTTACAGGTTATATGCATGGGTAACTTTTCAGCATTAACAATTGCCAAACGTCTTGTTCCAATTTTTCACCTCTTACCCTCCCACCCCCTCCCCTAGATGGCAGGATGACCAGTAGATGTTAAATACATTAAAATATAAATTAGATACACAATAAGTATACATGACCAAAACGTTATTTTGCTGTACAAAAAGAATCAGACTCTGAAATATTGTACAATTAGCTTGTGAAGGAAATCAAAAATGCAGGTGGGCATAAATATAGGGATTGGGAATTCAATGTAATGGTTTTTAGTCATCTCCCAGAATTCTTTCTCTGGGCATAGGCTGGTTCAGTTCATTACTGCTCCACTGGAAATGATTTGGTTGAGCTCGTTGCTGAGGATGGCCAGGTCCATCAGAACTGGTCATCATATAGTATTGTTGTTGAAGTATATAATGATCTCCTGATCCTGCTCATTTCACTCAGCATCAGTTTGTGTAAGTCTCTCCAGGCCTTTCTGAAATCATCCTGTTGGTCATTTCTTACAGAACAGTAATATTCCATAATATTCATATACCACAATTTATTCAGCCATTCTCCAACTGATGGACATCCATTCAGTTTCCAGTTTCTAGCCACTACAAAAAGGGCTGCCACAAACATTCCTGCACATACAGGTCCCTTTCCCTTCTTTATAATCTCTTTGGGATATAAGCCCAGTAGTAACACTGCTAGATCAAAGGGTATGGACAGTTTGATCTTGAATTTGATTTTTATCTCTAGTTGTCCTGGCTGCTTGTCACTTCTTACTTTTTTTTTAAATTCAAGTCTTTTCCTGCCCTATATTTTTAATGTATTCTTTTTTCCCCTCCCTGTCCTTAAATTCTAGCCCAATTCTAGACTCTATCAATCAGTGATAAAAAAAAATGGTGATTTGAAGAATAGAGAAAAACATTTACCCATTACCCTTGTTTTACTGGCATTCTCAGTTCAGAAATAAATTCATTAATAAAATGTGGGTGAAAGCTATGCCAATATTTTTGCCTTCATTGTTTCTTATTATCATGGTCAGAAGCTTTCAAATTCTTACTATTTCAGAGTGATCAATGTAAATACAGATAAAGTATGTCTCAGAAACATGAAATGAGTTACTAAAAGTCAACTAAATAAGCTTCATTAGAACAACGATTAGTTCTCATAAAATCTTCATGATTACACTACTTTGAAGTTATGGTTTCTTTGCCTTTCATTGACTTAATCTGGAATGCAAAACACAAAACACACATGAATATATTCCAAAGAAAAACAAAATATAATAAAATTTGCTTAATGGAAATTGTATTTAAGTCTTAAGGACATGAGTACAGTCAAATATAGAGGAGTAGCTATAACCTTTCCAATTTCATTATTTGTATATGTGACCCTTACCATTTGAGAAATGACCTGTTCTTTGTCCATTTCTTATAATTCTTTTTAAATAATAGTTATTTTTTTCTTCTAAAATAAGTCAAGCACTTTGAGATATGTGTCATGTGTGCTTTTCTAAGTGGTAAATATGGATAATAGTTGGAAAGCTAACATGTAGCATTGTAGCCATAGTCAGAAAAAGAGGAGAAAGCCTCTAGTATAGTGGTGTGACCTATCCTGTGGAACTTAATGGAGTTTCTCAGTAAGAACTATAGAAAATGATCAGGTATGGGGATAGATTATAATCTGCATTGTTGGAGATAATCTCCAAATGAGTGAAATTATGAGATCCATTTTAGTGCATGTGTACCAATATGATCTTTTATTAGGCAAGATTGAAAGAAAGAAAAGAACAAGAGAAAAAACCTGGTGAATTATTCAACTCAAAAGTAAAGTGGTAACATATTTTATAATGTAGCCAAGGCAGGAAAAGGATGCATAATTTAATTTAATGAATTCATATTTACTTTGTGGAGAACTCGAAAATATTAGAAATTTAGCTATCATTTTTGTAAAGAAATCTGAGTATTTTTCCTACATGCAGGTGCAAGTTGTCCTGGACACCCTCAGAGGTCCCTTTAAATTTTGTGACTTAAAACTTTTGTTATCTTATATAACAAACAAAATCTCTCTCAATATCTCTATATAGATATAGATATAGATATTTTCCTAAATCAAGTTTTTAAAATATCAATTAATAATTTCTCTCCTATTTGTTTTTCTTGTTTAGGATTCAGTATTTCTCATGGCTAAAATATTGTCATTCTCTCAATAACTTGTCTATGGGAAATGGAGATATACGAACACAGTGTGGTTATGTGCAGGGGAGTGTAGATGTTTGTTGCATAGGTAATACTACTGGTTCACCATATGAATCCTTCTATTTTATGGCTTCAGGTAAGCATTTCTTAAGCTTATAGAAAGACAGAATGTCACTAAGCTGATAATCTAGCAAATGGGTTTAATTAACTCAATATGATAGCTAATTTCCTTATAAAGTGATATTTTTACATGAGCACCAACCCCTCCATTGCAGCTTATTTTGTGCTCGGAGTGCCAAGAGATTACCTTGAGAAATATGGTGGTTTTAGTGTCACTGGTAATGTGTTTTTTTTTCAGTTTATTAATCATTTTCTATATTTTAGATATTATGTTGAGTTAAAGAAAAAAAGAAAAGCTAAAGTTGTTCTTTCCCTCAAGAAATTTATATTATAATATAATATTACAGCAATGTGATGATAAAGCAGTATTGATTAACCTTTCTCTTGCTGGACATTCCCAGTATGATGACAATGAAGACGTAAGTAGCTAAAAAAACTAAAATGTGAAAACTGTCTATATCTTCTCAATACTTCATCTCATATTGGATTCCACTTTCATGAAACCATTTACATTTTTCTTCATAGATTCAAAGGCTTAAGTATTTTGTAATTATATATGATTTAATATAAGAGAAATAAATGCAAAGGAAACAAAATAAAACAAACAAACAAATAAAAACCTTGCTTTCTATTTCCTCCACTCACCTCAGATCTTCTGTTCGGGTATGTAGCAGACACAATCCATGAATATTTGAAGTTCATGGAAAGGAATAGATAGAAAAGCATATTTACTAACCATATCAGACCCATAAAAGGGATAAGTGAAGAAGGCAGTAAGGGGCTTCCACCTTACTTTTCAGAACCATGAAAACAATAGACCTGGAAAATAGATCTAAGAGATATAATCTAAGGATTATAGGACTCCCTAAAAATCATGATGAAAAAAAGAGCCTAGACACTATTTTTCGGGAAATCATCAAAGAGAATTGCCCAGATGTCATAGAATCAGAAAGTAAAATAGCCATTGAAAGAATTTATCAAACAACTCCTGAAAGAGACCCCAAATTTAAAGATCCAAGGAATATTGTGGCTAAATTTCAGAACTATTGGGTCAAGGAAAAATTATTACAAGCAGCCAGAAAAAAAAATAAATTCAAATACTGAGGATCCACAATAAGGATTACTCAGGAACTAGTAGCTTTCACCTTAAAAAATCAAAGGGTCTGGAGTCTGATATTCTGAAAGGTAAAGGAACTTGGAATGCATCCAAGAATAAACCCAGCTAAACTGAGGATGGGCATTCAATAAAACAGATGAATTCCGTTTATTTCTGATGAAAAATCTGTAGCTAAAAAAAATTGACCTCCAAATATAGGACTCAAGAGAAGCATGAATCAGAAAAAGGAATTCTTGAGAACTGTATTTCTGTTATGTATATACATAGAGAATGCACATAAAATTTGATTTTAATGTTATAATATAAAAAGGGAACTACCAGTGTATAGGGGATTGTATCAGAAAAAGGGAAAAGTGGACATACAAAAAAAGGAAAATTACATCTCACAAAGAGGCAAATGCATATCATCGTATCTTAGGGAAAGAAGGGAGGAGGATGAACATTGGATGAATCTTATTCTCATCATATTTGGTTTAAAGAGAAAATATTAGATGTATTTGGTTTACAGAGAAACTTCTTTCACCTCATTGAAACTGGGAGGAGAAAAGCAAAAAAGGGAAGGACTAGACTAAATAAAAGGGAATACAGAAATAGTAGGGGAACGGCATAACAAAGGGGGAGGGATTTTAAGGGGTAGAGATTCTAAAGGGGGAAGGCCAGAAAAAAAAAAAATTCAAATACCGAGGATCCACAATAAGGATTACTCAGGAACTAGTAGCTTTCACCTTAAGGAATCAAAGGGCCTGGAGTGTGATATTCTGAAAGGTAAAGGAACTTGGAATGCATTCAAGAATAAACCCAGCTAAACTGGGTAGTTTTAACTGTAAATTAGTTATTTAGTTTAGTAAAATTAGTAGAATTACTACAGAATTAGTAGTTTTAACTGTAAATGTGAGTGGGTTGAACTTTCCCATAAAGCAGAGGCAGATAGTGGACTTTATTAAAAGCCATAATCCTATAATATGCTATTTACAAGAAACACATTTAAAGCAGGGTATTACATACAGAGTAAAGGTAAAAGGCTGGAGTAGAATTTAGTGTGCCTCAGGTAAAGTTAAAAAAAAAAAAAAGCAGTAATAGCCATCCTGATCTCAGATCAAGCAAAAGCAAAAAGTGATCTAATTAAAAGAAATAAGGAAGAAAACTATATCTTGCTAAAGGGTAGCACAGATAATGAAGTAATAACAATACTAACATATATGCACCAAGTGCTATAGCATTTACATTCCCAAAGGAGAAGTTAAGAGAGTTGCAAGAAGAAATAGACAGCAAAACTATAATAGTGGGAGATCACAACCTTGCACTCTCAGAACTAGATAAATCAAACCACAAAATAAATAAGAAAGGAGTTAAAGAGGTAAATAGAATACCAGAAAATTTAGGTATGATAGATTTTTGGAAAAACTTAATGCAGGCAGAAAAGAGTACACTTTCTTCTTGGCAGTTCATGGAACTTATACAAAAACTGACCATATATTAGTATATAAAGACCTCAAGATCAAATGCAGAAAGGCAGAAATAGTAAATGCATTCTTTCCAAATCACAATGCAATACAAACTACAATCAAAAAGAACCCAGGGAAAAATAGACCAAAAGGTAATTAGAAATTAAATAATCTCATCCTAAATAAATCCTAAATCCTAAATAATCAGCAAATCATAGACACAATTAATAATTTCATCCACTAGAATAACAATAATCAGACAACATACCAAAATTTGTGGGATGTAGCCAACATGGTAATAAGGAGAAATTTTATATCTCTAGAGGCTTACATGTATAAAATAGAGAAAGAAAAAATGAATGAATTGGGCTTTCAACTAAAAAGCCAGAAAAAGAGCAAGTTAACCCCCCCAATCAAATACTAAACTTGAAATTCTAAAAATAAAAGGAGAGATTAATAAAATTGAAAGTACAAAACTACTGAATTTATAAATAAAACTAAGATTTGGTTTTGTGAAAAACCAACAAAATAGGAAAACCTTTGTTAAATTTGATTAGTAAAAGGAAAGAGGAAAATCAAATTATTAGTCTTAAACTTTCCATGAATGATGAAATTATAGCAATAATTAGGAGTTACTTTCTCCAACTTTATGCTGATAAATTTGATAACCTAAGTGAAATGGAGTAATACCTTCAAAAATATAGCTTGCCCAGATTAACAAAGGAAGAAGTAAATTGATTGAACAGTCCCATTTTAGAAAAAGAAATAGAACAAGCTATAATCAACTCCTTAAGAAAAATCCCCAAGACCAGATGGATTTACATGTGAATTCTACCAAACATTTGAAGAACTATTAATCCTGATACTATATAAACTATTTGAAAAAATAGGGAATGAAAGAGTCCTACCAAATTCTTTTTATGACACAGACATGGTACTGATACCTAAACCAAGGAGGATAGAAACAGAGAAAGAATATTATAGACTAACCTCCCTAATGAATATTGATGCAAAAATCTTAAATGAAATATTAACAAAGATAATACAGAAAATCATGCCCCAGATAATACACCAGGATTAAGTAGCATTTATATCATGAATGCAGGGCTGGTTCAATATCAGGAAATATATTATCATAATTGACTATATCAATAACCAAATTAAGAAAAAAACATATGATCATCTCAATAGATGCAGAAAAAGCATTTGATAAAATCCAACATCAATTTCTATTAAAAAAAAATAGAAAGTGTAGGAATAAATGGACTTTTCATTAAAATAGTAGCATCTATTTAAAATCATTACTAAACATCATATTTAATGGTGATAAACTGGAACTATTCCCAATAAGAGCGAAACAAGGTTGCCCACTATCATCATTACTATTCAATATTCTATTAAGAATGTTAGCTTTTGCAATAAGAGATGAAACAGAAATTAAAGAAATTAGAGTAGGTAATGAGGAAACCAAATTATCACTCTTTCCAGATGATACAATGGTATACTTAGAGAACATCAGAGAATCTACCAAAAACATGTTAGAAATAATTCACAAATTTAGCAAAGTTGAGGATACAAAAAAATCCACATAAAACATCAGCATTTTTATTTTTATACATCACTAACAATATCCAGCAATAAGAGATACCAAGGAATTCCATTTAAAATAATTGTCAATAGCATAAAGTTTATTTACCAAGGGAAAGTCAGGAACAATGAGCAAAAATACAAAACACTTTCTACACAAATAAAGTCAGATCTAAACAACTTGAAAATATTAAGTGCTCTTGGATAGGTTGAGAGAATATAATAAAGATGACAATATTACCTAAACAAATCTATTTATTTAGTGTTCTACCAATCAAACTCCCAAGAAACCATTTTATGGACCTAGAAAAAATAACAACAAAATTCATCTAGAAGAACAAAAGGTCAAGAATTTCAAGGGAACTAATGAAAAAAAAAAATCAGATGAAGGTGGTCTAGCTGTACCAGATCTAAAACTATATTATAAAGCAGTGATCATCAAAACCATTTGGTACTGGCTAAGAAATAGATTAGTTTGATCAATGGAATAAGATAGGATCACAGGACAAAATAGTCAATAACTATAGGAATCTAATGTTTGACAAACCCAAAGACCCCAGCTTTTGGGATAAGAATTCACTATTTGTCAAAAATTGCTGGAAAATTGGAAATTAGTATGGCAAAAAGAAGTCATTCACCAATGCTTAACACTGTATACCAAGATAAGGTCAACATGGGTTTATGGTCTAGACATAAAGAATCAGATTATAAATAAATTAGAAGAACATAGGATAGTTTGCCTCTCAGACCGGTGGAAGAGGAAGGAATTTGTGACCAAAGAAGAGCTAGAGATCATTACTGATCTCTAATAATAGAAAGTTCTGATTATATTAAATTGAAAAGTTTTTGTACAAACAAAACTAATGCAGACATGATTAGAAGGGAAGCAATAAACTGGGAACACATTTTTACATTTAAAGATTCTGATAAAGGCCTCATTTCCAAAACATAGAGAACTAACTCAAATTTATAAGAAATTAAGCCATTTGCCAATTGATAAATGGTTAAAGGATATGAACAGGTTTTTTTTTTCTTTCCAGATTTGATTTTTCTTGTGCAGCAAGATAACTGTATACATATGTATACATATATTGGATTTAACATAACTTTAACATATTTAACATCTATTGGACTATCTAGGGGAGGGGGTGAAGGGAAGGAGGGGAAAAGTTGGAACAGAAGGTTTGGCAAGGGTCAATGTTGAAAAATTAACCACACATATGTTTTATAAATAAAATGTTATAATTTTAAAAAAAGATGATAGGAAAAGAAAAGTAAGAATGTTGTAGGGGATTTGGGAACACTAATAAATTATTGATGGAGTTGTGAACAGATCCAACCATTCTGGAGAGCAATTTGGAACAATGTTCAAAAAGTTGTAAAACTGTGAATACCCTTTGATCTAGCAGTGTTTCTATAGAGTCTATATCCCAAAGAGATCTTAAAGGAAGGAAAGAGACTCACTTGTGCAAAAAATGTTTGTGGCAACCCTTTTTGTAGTGGCAAGAAACTGGAAACTGAGTGGATGGCCATCAGTTGCAGAATGGCTGAATAAATTATGGTTTATCAATGTTATGAAATATAATTGTTCTATAAAAAATGATCAAAAGGATGATTTTAGAAAGGCCTGGAGAGATATATATGAACTGATGATAAATGAAATGAGTAGAACCAGGAAATCATTGTACAATCAATTCTGATGAATGTGATGTTTTCCAAGAATGATATGATTGATGCCAGTTCCAATGATCTTGTCATAAAGAGAATCATCTACACCAAAAAGAAGATTGTAGGAACTGAATGCAGATCACAACATAACATTCTCACTCTTTTTGTTGTTGTTTGCTTAATTTTTTTTTACTTATTTACATTCCTTTTTTTATCTGATTTCTCTTGTGCAACAAGAGAATTGTATAAATATGTTCATATATATTGCTTTTAACATATATTTTAATATGTATAACATATATTGAATTGCTTGCCATCTAGGGTAGGGGGTGAGGTAAGGAGGAGAAAATCTGAAGCACGAGGCTATGCAAGGTTTAATGCTGTCAAATTATCTGTGCATATGTTTTGAAAATAAAAATAAAAAACTTCATAAAAGTAAGTTGTGATTACTTTTCCTGTTCACATCACTATGATGTCCTTGTGACTTCTTTAAAGAACTCTGAAAGAAAAGCAAGAAGTGAACACAGTGGTACTTTGACACACAGATAGTTGGGGTTTTAATTTTTTGTTTGTTTGTTTGTTTGTTTTTGCTTTTTAGCCTACTTCATGACTTTCAGGACCAAAGCATTATTATAGAATGTGTCCTGTAAAAAGTTGGCTCAGTCTTATATCCAATAGTAATATCACAAATTAGACTTTATCTTCCTTTGTACAAAACTTCATTGCCTGTAGAATCATCATCATGTAAAGGTGCTGACTTATGCTCTGTGACATTCAAAATAACTTTTCTCCCTCATTTCCTCTTGTTTGTCAAAGACTTCACAATTAAACTTAAAACCTTAACTTCTTACTTTGTTCTGTCTTCTATGTATTTAATCAGATTTTGTTAGTTTTCCTTCATAATGTTTTTCAACAATATTTACCCCTCTTCATTTTCATTGCCAACATCTAAATCTTGGCCCTTATAACCCAAACTTCTGAAGACAAGAAACAAAGAAAATTAAACAATTTCTTCACACTATGAGGTTTACTTCACCCTTTTTGTCTCTGTAGGACTTCTTATTTCTCTTTTCAGCTACACATTGACATATACTTATAAACCAAAATTTATTGGGAATCCACTAAGGACACATCAATATGACAAGAAGTACAGAATTTTCCTTGATATTGGGAACATGCAGCTCTCACTGTAAAGGAGTTCATAATATAAGGGAATCTTCTCGTCTTCTTAATATAATCATAGAAGTTATATTAAAATTGAATTAAGATCAAATATCATCGCCTTAAAGGAATTAACAAAAATTCTTTTTTTCCTTTAAGGTTTTTCAGAACCATTTTGCCTAATGTCAACTCAAATAAAACAAACTGTCATCACCTCCCTGACTTGGTCTTATAAAAAGTTATATATTTTTAGGAAGGTAATCAATACAATGACATTTTCCAAGACTGATATTTTTTTGTAAATTTATGACCTAAATAAAAATAAACAAACAAAACACCAGTGATTTTTACCTCACTAAATGTAAAAATTATTTAACTCCAAAGCATCTCTGAAGAGTTATTTTTAATTAGTGTTTTTCTACAAAGTTAAACAATATTGAAGACCTCTTGAAGACTTCTGTGAAAGAAAATCATTGGCTTATTTTCTCTATCCTTGGAGACAAGCAGCAAGTTGATTTTAAAACAAGGTTAAATTAAAGGAAAATAAACCACTGAGTTTTGTTTGTTCTATGAATATCCCAGATTTACATGGAAATACTTCATTCTTTGTGAAGATGAGGACAGGATAATTAGAATAGCCACAGGGCTCAAAAGAATGTTTAGTTGTTGGTGGTGTTGTTGTTTTTTAACTATTTTTTTCTTAATCCTGAGACATATTTCTGCTCTTAAATTGGTATATATGAAACCTGTATGAAAGAGAGCTCATTAGTTAAAGATTCTCACCCCAGAGCTTTTTTGAGATACGAAGTCCCATAGAATCTGGGAATAGAACTGAAATTTAAAATACCTTTATTCAAGAATTGGACAATAGGATTTAAATCTGGATGGAAGCACAGAGATAATCTCTTCCAAATACTTCAATTTATAGAAGAGCAGTTAAGGTAGTAAGAGGAAGTAATATGCCCAAATTCACACAGATCACCTATATAGCAGGTCCCAGATGATTTGATTCTGAATTCAACCATTTTCTCACATTCATATGCATTTTACTGTTTTGAATTAGTTTTTCTTATATACAGAGATTCATAGACTTAGTGTTAGGTAAGATCCTAGAAATCATTAGGACCAACTCTATAATTTTTACAGATGAAGAAACTGAATTCCAGAGAGGTCAAGGAACTGGCCAAGATCATATATGTGGTAAAGAATAAAGTTTACTTTATATTTTATTCTTTATACTGCATCATATGTAATTTCTCCCGACAAGAGTCTATGTATATTTTGCTTACTCTCCCTAAAAGTTCCATATGATTTTAGTGAGTTGAGTAGGACTGTAATTAGGAACAAATGAGGGTAGTTTCTCCATATTTCTTTGAACTTAATAAGGTTATGTGTATGAGTGTATCATTACTTCTACAACCTTCTCAGTCTCAATTATTCTCATCAAACATGGAGTAATAGGTTTTTTTAAAGCATGAAATGATGCTCAGCCTATATCCCATACTTTCTGTTTTTTTTTTTTTTTGGCTTTTGGCAAAGGTAAGCTGCTTCCTGCTCCCTACTATTAATATTTTCTGCCATCTTGAATTACTCTTCGTTTTGCTTACATTTCCTGTTCTCTTTCCCACAGTTCTCTTTATTCTTCAGTTGACTAGTTATTCTGTGTTCCAGGACCCAAAACTGTCTTTCTCCAGCTTCCTGCAAGGCTTCATCATGGCTAAAAAGACAACATAATTTCAGAATTCATTTTTTTAGGCCTGTATTTCCTGGCTTGACAATCAAAAAGTTATCTGGAGATTACAGGAATAATCATGTCCTGTTATAGGTAGATTTCTTCAATACATGTTGAATTGTAACATAGTCCTTATTTTAGTATTTAGTCAATTTACCTTATATATGTTATCAGGACCTAATAGATATTTATATAGAGTTTCAAAAGAATACCCTATTCATACCCAATTTGCAGTTTATCAGAAATTTATTCTGCTCTGTGGTGCATGTTTACTACCAGGGCTGCTTTATGAAACTTTGTGAGCAAGAATCAGATTCAAATCTCCCCCAGCATTATTGCACAACACAGAGACAAAATTTTATAACAATTGGTACATTTAGATAGAGCCAAGATGGTGGACTGAAGCCAGGACATTGTTCAAGCTCTCCCCATTTCCCTCAAAAACCACATGAAGTCAAAACTCTGAACAGTCTGATGAAATGAATCACTCTCCAATTCAAGATAGATTGGAAAAACTTCAAGAAAGGTCACTCTCACTAGGATGAAAAGGGTGTTCAGCTCAGCTCATAAAGACTCTGGGAAAGCCAGTGAGAGGGTCTTAATCCCAGCAAATTAGCAACTGAGAGCTTTGATCCTGGATGAGTAGAGAAGCAAATCAATGAGGCAGTCTCCAGTCCCAGCTCAGAAGGCAAACTTTCGGAAACCAGGCTCTTTCCTGAGCACAGCAGCTATCCCCTACAAACACAAGGGGATTCTGTGCTCAAAGGCAAGGCTCAGAGCTGCACAGGAAGCTTGGAACAGCACCACCTTTACTCCAGGAGCAGAGCTCGATGTTAAAAGTAAAAAAAAAAATGTCAAAAGGAAATTAAAGAAAATGAACAAGAAACAGAAAAAGAATATTGATCATAGAAAGCTGCTATGATGATTGAAGACCAAAACATCAACTCAGACCAAAATAAAATGGCCACAGAGGAAATCTCTCTGCCCAAAGTTTCAAGCCCAAAGAGGCTACTTGGAAATGTTCATAAAAGACTAAAAAGGCAAATAAGAGAGGTAGAAGAAAAATGAGAAAAGAAATTAGAATTGTGAGAGATTCTGCACACTTAAAGGAAGGCAATTCCTTAAAAAAATACAATTGGCCAAATGCTAAAAAAAAAAAATCCTCTGGAAAAAACAACACTTTTATAAGTAAAGTTACCTAATTGGAAAAAAAATAATACAAAAGCTAACTGAAGAAACTCATATGTTAAAAACTAGAATGGGGCAAATGCAAGCTAATGACTCTATAAGACATAAAGAAGCAGTTAAACAAATTAAAAACAATGGAAAAAATGAAAGAAAATGTGGAATATCTCATTAGAAAAATAGCCATCCTGGATCCAGAAGAGAAAATTTAAAAATTATTAATCTTCCTGAAGGCCATGACCAAAAAAAAAACAAAACCAAAACCAAACCAAAACAAAACAAACAAACAAACAAACAAACAAAAAGTAATAGCTTCAAAAGATCATCAAGGAAAACTGCTCCAATACTCTAGAAAGAAAACGGAAATACTGATTGAAAAATATTCAGCAATAACCTTTGAATGAGCTCCTACAAGGATTTTCCTTGTGATAAAACTCCAAAATCAATCTCAAGAAAAAAATACTTTAATTTGCCAGACAAAACCAATTCAAATATTAAGAAGAAACTGTCAGTATTACCCAGGATCTGGCAGCTTCTACAATAAATGATTGGTCAGCTTGGAATACCATATTCTGGAAGGCAAAGGACCTGGTTTTAAAACCAAGAATTAACTATCCAGTGAGAATGAGCATCATCTTTCAGGGGAGGTGATGGAACTTCATTGAGGTAAGATATTTTCAATCATTTCTACTGAAAAAAAAATCAGAACTAAACAGAAAAATTTAATATATAAACACAGGACTCAAGAAAAGCATAGAAAAGTAAACAGTGAAATATATATTATTTAAGGGTTAAATTGTTTACATCCCTAGATGGGAAAATTATATCTGTAATTCTTATGAAATGTAGTTGCTACTGGTGTGGACTTCAGGGCTATCACATGGACTGAGGGTGTGATTGTGAATGGCCAATGATGTGATGATATCAAATAAACAGACATGAAGGGGTAAAAATAAGTTTGTATTGGAAGAAGATGAAAGGCAGGGTATAATGAGACAAATTAAAACACATGAAGAGGTACAAAAGACCTATTACAATCAAAAGAAGAAGGAAGAGGGATGAGTGTTATCTGAAGCATGATCTCATTAGTTTTGGCCCAGAGGGATTAACCTAATCATTCAGTGCTGTATAGAAATTTATCTAACCTTATAAAGAAGTAGGAGGACAAAGAGGAAATAAAAGGGAGGAGCTAGATAGAAGGAAAGGCAGAAACTCTAGAAACAAAAAGTAAAACAAAGGGAGAGAAGATAGAAGACAAGGTAATGGGTAGGTTAGGTAAATAAATAAATAACTAACTACTAAAGACAGGGTAGAGAGGACAAAAGTATATGCTGGAGAGAAAATGGCATGGAAGGAAACACAGAGCTGCTAATCCTAACTGAATGTGAATGGGATGAACTCCTCAATAAAATGGAAGCAAATAATAGAGTAGATTAAAAAACGGAATCCTACAATATATTGTTTAAAGATAAAAGTAAAGTAAAGGTAAAAGGCTGGAGCAGAATTTATTATGCTTTAGCTGAAGTAAAAAAGAAAAAAAAGCAGGGATAGCAATTTTCATCTCAGATAAGGCAAAAGTAAAGATAGATCTATTAAAAAAGTTAGGGAAGGAAACTACCTCTTGATAAAGGGTACAATAAACAATGAAATAGTAAGTATATTAAATATATATGCATCATGTGGTAAAACATAAAAATATATCAAGCCATTTATATGAAGAAATAGAAAGTGCAACTATTTTAGTGGGGCACCTCAACCTTCCCCTCTCATAATCAGACAAAGAAAACAAGAAAGAAACTAGGGAGGTTAATGGGATCCTAGAAAGTAATATGATAAACTTCTAGAGAAAATTAAATTAATACAAAAACGATTGCACCTACACAAAAATTGATCATGTATTAAGGCATAAAACCTCACAATCCAATGCAGAAAGGTAGAAAGTAAATTCTTCTTTTTCATACCAAAGCACAATAAAAATTTTTCAATAAAGAGCCAGGGAAAGATACACTACAAAACAATTAAAATTAAATAATATAATTCTAAAAAATGAGTGGGTCAAATAACAAATCACAGAAACAATCCACAATTTCATCCATGAGAATGGCAATAATGAGACAACATACCAAAAGCTATGGGATGAAGCCAAAGAAGTTCTTAGGGAAAATTTTATATCTCTACATAGCTACTTGAATAAAATAGAAAAAAGAGGAGATCAATGAATTGAGCATGCAACTAAAATGCATCAAAAAAGAACAAATTAATCCCTCCTCCAATTAAATACCAAATTAGAAATTGTGAACCTCAAAGGAGAGATTAATAAACTTCAAATGAAGAAAATATTAAATTTATTGATAAAACTTAAGAGTTGGTTTTATGAAAAAAATAAGAGTAAATAAACCTTTCATTAATTTGATTAGAAAAAAAGAAAGGAAAAAAAAACAAATTACCAATATCAAAAATGAAAGGAGTGAATTTACCAGAAATGAAAAAGAAATTAAAGCAATAATTACAAACTATTTTGCCCAACTATATGGCAGAACTAGGCATGCCTTGTACCCATTAATAGCAAGAATGTATGAAGTTCAACTATGAAAGATTTGGTTCCTCTTAGACATTCTTTAGTCCAAAGCAATCCCCAATAGATTTTGGATAGAAAATGCCATGTACACCCAAAAAGAAAACTATGGAGATTGAACATAAATCAATGCATGCTATGTTCACTTTTTTTTTATTTTTCTCCTGTTGTTTTTCCCTTTTATTCTGATTTTTCTCTCCCAACATGATTCATTAAGAAATGTGTATTATAATTAATAAATTAATTTAAAAGAACAACAATTTGTACATTTACAGGTATATTCATCTATATTTTATAGATGAAATGAATGAGATACAAAGAGGTAGTTGCTTGCACACATGTATATTACACCTGATACCCACATTTTCATATAGGTTCAAAACGTTTTAGGGGCTACCAAATCATCTATCTTCTTGAATGCCTTTATAAGTGGGATTTTTTTTAAAAGCATCACTACAAAGAATAAACAATAAGTTCAACTTTGAAAGATTTAACTCTTATGTTTCATTATTTTTAACAATTGCCAAACCTCTTGTTCCAATTTTTCACCTCTTACCCCCCCACCCCCTACCCTAGATGGCAGGATGACCAGTAGATGTTAAATATATTAAAATATAAATTAGATACACAATAAGTATACATGACCAAAACGTTATTTTGTTGTACAAAAAGAATCAGACTCTGAAATATTGTACAATTAGCTTGTGAAGGAAATCAAAAATGCAGGTGTGCATAAATATAGGGATTGGGAATTCAATGTAATGGTTTTTAGTCATCTCCCAGAGTTCTTTTTCTGGGCATAGCTGGTTCAGTTCATTACTGCTCCTTTGGAAATGATTTGGTTGATCTCGTTGCTGAGGATGGCCTGGTCCATCAGAGCTGGTCATCATATAGTAATGTTGTTGAAGTATATAATGATCTCCTGGTCCTGCTCATTTCACTCAGCATCAGTTCGTGTAAGTCTCTCCAGGCCTTTCTGAAATCATCCTGTTGGTCATTTCTTACAGAACAGTAATATTCCATGATATTCATATACCATAATTTATTCAGCCATTCTCCATGATGGACATCCATTCAGTTTCCAGTTTTTAGCCACTACAAAAAGGGCTGCCACAAACATTCGTGCACATACAGGTTCCTTTCCCTTCTTTATAATCTCTTTGGGATATAATCCCAGTAGTAACACTGCTGGATCAAAGGGTATGCACAGTTTGATAACTTTTTGAGCATAGTTCCAAACTACTCTCCAAAATGGTTGGATTCGTTCACAACCATATTTGAACTCAAATCCTCCTAACTTCATGGCTGGTCTTCTACCCACTGCACCACCTAGCTGGCCAACCAAGTCTTAAAAGCTAAATGCACTAATAGTTTCTTCCTGTTAAATAAAAGGAATAAAAAGATCAAACTATATAGAGTTGTAGTCCACAGGAATGGATAGATGTCCAAAGATGTCTGAAGTTATCATATCCTATCCTATCATATTCTGTATTTCATTATGGATGTGAAGGGTACACATCTACCCAAACAGAGTGCTATGCCTTTATTGATTATTATATCAACATTATACTTAAATGAAACTTCTTTTGTTAACAGAGTTGGCTAGTCTCATTCATTCTTCCCTCCTCCCTCTCCCCCTCCCCAGAGAACACTGAATTTGACATCTAACAAAATAGTTTCAAATCAAGACTCTTGAGGATGGAGAACCAAGATAGTGGAGTAAAGGCAGAGACTTGCCTAAATTCTCTCCCCAATTTTTCCAAATAATGTTTCTAAATGAATTTTAGAGATACAAAACCCATAAAATGATGAAATAAAGCAATTTTCCAACCCAGCACAACTTAGAATATAGACAGGGAAAGTCTGTATCACCAAGGTAAAAATAAAGTTAAGTGAATGTTACAAGAGCACAAGTTCCACTCTAAAAAATTAGGAGCAGGTTTTGGGAACCACTGAATCAGTAACAGCAATGTCTTCTCTAGCTCTTAATCCATAGGTTGTAAAGGGGTTGAATAATTCATCACAAGAAGATTACAGGGGTTTCTTTGCTAACATTGAAGCAGGACACTGTTGATTTATCCATTTATGGATCTGAGTCACAGTCCTGGCTGTCAGTTTCAGGATAAAGAGGAATATCAACACACCAGACTTTGCAACCACAATGAAACATGAACCTCTTCAAGGGAAAAAAAGAGTATATGTGATCTCTCACAGACCAAAGGACCAGACAGGAGAGTACTAAATAGAAAGCTACTATGTGACAATAATGATCAAAACAAAAACTCAACAGATAACAAAGTTAAAGCTTTTATACCCAAAGCCTTCAAGAAAAATATGAATGGGACTCATGTCTTAGAAGAGTTCAAAAAGAATTTTGAAGTAAAAATTAGAAAATGAGAGTGATGCAAGAAAATCTTTTAAAAGTCAACAACTTGGGGTTGTTGAGGGGAAAAAGACCCAATGAAATAATGAAGAAAATAATACCTTAAAAATAGAGCAGGTCAAATGGTAAAGGAAGTGCAAAAAAGCCAAGGATGAGATGAATGACTTAAAAAGCAGAATTGGTAGGGTGGAGTCAAGCTAGTGGAGAATAGAAAGATTTTTGTCTGAGCTCTTCCTGGCTTCCCTCAGATCAATACCAGAAGCCTCTGAATGGATTTTGGAATGACATAACTCACAAATATTTGGAGTTTAAAAAGTTTCCAGGAGAAGATATTTTGGAACAACTTCAGAAAAAGTCTATCTCAATCAAGCAGGGGAGATTGCAGCCAAGTACAGGTGCAGTGCAGGGTAATGCAGAATAGACTTTACCCTCAGGAAAAAGCTAGTAGGAGGCTCTTAGCCAAATCATTTTGCTATTCTGTCCTGGTTCAGAAGCCAGTAAGTAAATCAATAGACTAGCTGTAAGACCTCCAACAAAATTACAGAAGGCAAATAGTGACCCTGAAACCCATCATAACAAACAGGATTTGGCCACACCCACCCAACAAAAGAAGGAAGCCAGCATCACTCGACCCAGAGCATTGTGAAGTGCTGTGGCCTGTAGAGGAAGCTTTGGAACCACTGTTTCCCCTTTTCCTTAAGATCAGACCTCAACCTTTCAAATGAACAAAAAAAGAAATAAAAAGAGCTCTAAAAACAGATAGCTTTTATAGAGATAGGGAAGAATAGCCCTCAAATGCTGAGGATACTGAAGGAAAAACTGGGAGAGAGAAAGAAGGAAGGAGGGAGAGAATATGCTCAATACTAATTCAGATGCATTCAGTTCTTTCTCTGGGTATGGGAAGAATTTTTCATCATAAGTCCTTCAGAGTAATCATACATTATTGTATTGCTAAGAATAGCATAGGCATTCATAAATGATCATAATAGAATATTACTATTACTTTATATACAGTACATTTCACTTTGAGTTTATGGAGAACTTTCCAAGTTTTTTTTTTTTTTCTGAGAGCATCCTGCTCCTCATTTCCTATAGTACAATAATATCCCATCATAATTACAAACCACAATTTATTCAGCTGTTATCCAATTAATGGCTTTCCTCTCGGTTTCCAATTTGTTGCTCTGAGAAGAGAGCTATCATGCATTCTTGATGAAAAAACCAGAGCTGAAGAGAAAATTTGAATTTCCAATACAAAATTCTAGAGAAGTATAAAACAGGAAAGGGAAATCATAAGGGACTATAAGGGACATAAGATTAAGCTGTTTATATTCCTACATGAGAAGATGATATTTATAACTCATAAGAACTTTCTTTTCATTAGGGTAGATAAAAGGAGTATATATGGACAGAGAGCAGAGGTTTTAAGTGAAGGTGAAGGGATAATATATTAAAAAAATAAAATTAAGGCTTGAGAGAGGAATATGCTCGGAGAAAGGGAAAGGGAGAGGTAGAATGCTATAAATTATCACACTTAAAGGGTAAGAAAGAAAAAAGCTTTTATAGTGGAAGGAAAGGGGGAATTGGTTAAAAAGAGTGAATAAACCTCACTTTCATCAGAATTGGTTCAAAGAGGGAATAACATACATACTCAGTCATATCTGATATCTATGAAACCCTATAGGATTGTGAAAGGGAAAGGGCATGAGGAGGGACAGGAGAGAGAGAATAGAAGGGAGGGCAGATTGGTGATGGGAGTAGTAAGAAGCAAAACATCTTTGAGGAAAAACAGACAACTACTGGGTCTGTATGGCAAAAGAGACCAAAAGTAAAAAGGGAAAAAAAAAACAATCTATATGAAAATAATAATAGCAGCTCTAATCTGAAAGGAAGAATTGGAAACTGAAGGAATGTTCCTTAATTGGGAAATGGCTGAATAAATTATGTTTTGTGATTATGATGAAATATTATTATAGTATAAGAAATAATGAGCAGGATGCTTTCAAAAAAATTGGAAAGACTTGCATGAGCTGATGCAAATGGAAATGTACTTTATACAAAGTAACTAATATTGTTAGATGATATTTTCTATAATATAATGATCCAAGATAAATAACTTATAATGATGCAACTGGAGAAAATAAAATACTAAATACAAAAAAGTATACTCTTCCTTATTAAATATATATGTGCATATACACACATATGTGTATATGTATTTTTAGGTAAACCAATACCTCTAAATTCTATTCTTGGTCAGACTTCTATTTGAGCTGATGGGAATGCAGGCTTCAAGAAAATCAGAATTTGGATAGGTTCTAGAGATAATAATTTCTCACTGACTTGTTCTGAGAATTTAATGAAGTGAGATATGTTAATATCCATACACCAAGTATGTACATAAGTTACATAGTAATAGTATATATTACATAAAGCACATTGTCACAAAGTATTTTATAACTGAAGTAATAGTAGTGAAACAAAGAATCTATTACACATCTCTATGATTGAAAAATGATTTCTGAGGGACAGCTACGTGGTGCAGTGGATAGAGCACCAACCTTGAAGTAAGGAGATCTGACCTCAGATACCTAACACTTACTAGCTGTGTAACCCTGGGCAAGTCACTTAACCCCAATTGCCTCAACAAAAAAAGAAAAATGAATTCTGGAAATAATCTCACTTAAACATATTTTCCTATGCTTTTCTATATAAGGCTACATATTCTCTTCTTGTACTTCTTTCCCCCTTTCAACTTAGTCCTTAGATATTTTAACTAAATTTTATTTGTATTGAGTTGTTGTCTTCTATAAAAGATCCTTAATATGGGATTTACCTTGCCCCTCATCCCCTGCACTCTTTTAGGGATGGTTATGGAGGTCATATTTTATGAGATAGAATAATAAGTATTTTACAAAGTGCATGTATCAGAGTTTCCATTCTAAGAGAGTAGGACACACTATTAGGCATACTTTCCTTGCCTAATTGGTATTTTATAGTGGAAGGAAAGGGGGAATTGGTCAAAAAGCGTGAATAAACATCACTTTCATCAGAATTGGTTCAAAGAGGGAATAACATACATACTTAGTCATATCTGATATCTATGAAACCCTATAGGATAGTGAAAGGGAAAGGGCACGAGGAGGGACGGGAGATCCTGTCTATTATTCACTATTCTAGAGATAATAATTTCTCACCGCCTTGTTCTGAGAATTTAATGAAGTGAGATGTGTTAATTGGCATTTCCTTGGTACTTTGAGGTTTACAAAGCTTTTCATATAGATTTATTTTATTTGAACCTATATAGTATTTCCATTTTACAAATGGGGCAACTAAAGGTTAAAAGTGTTAAATAAATTGCCCATCTTACCCACGACTTTGATCCCAGATCTTCATGACTCCAAGTCCAGCATTCTATCTACTAGTGCAGGGGTCCTCAAACTTTTTAAATAGGGGGCCAGTTCACTGTCCCTCAGACTGTTGGAGGGCCGGATTATAGTAAAAACAAAAACTTTGTTTTGTGGGCCTTTAAATAAAGAGACTTCATAGCCCTGGGTGAGGGGGATAAATGTCCTCAGCTGCTGCATCTGGTCCATGGGCCATAATAACCAGTCCATGCTGCTTTGTATCAACATATACACAATCCATAGATCGATATTTTCATATGTAGAAATTGCAACATAAAACCTAAAATGAATCATTCCTTTTTAACTATAGATGTGACCAGAACATGCTCAGATTGCCCTTCAACCTCAGAATAGTGTTTGTTTTATCTTCTATATCAATCATTTTAAGTTACATTTATGACTTTTCCTTTACTATTTTGAATTAGTTGATGCTATCTGCCCTTTGGCAAAGAGTGGTTGTTAGAGACTTCATAAAAGGGGAGACTCCTCCCACTGGATTAATGTGAAAAGGCTTTCTGCAGTTTTGGGCAGCTGATTTCTTTTCTGCATTTTTAATTTCATCTCCCCTCTGCACCCTTCTTTTCAGCTGTCTCAGGATGGTCATGGCTTCCATGTTGGCAATACTTCCCATTGCTTGTGGCTGATTTTCTTTCCTTCCCTTTCTTAAACATGTAGAACTCTTTGGATTTATATCATTTCTATTCAATATTCACTTTAAACTTCTAATATGTGACAGTTCTTCATCCTAAAAGTTAATTCCACTCTAGAATTAACATGCTGTAAGAACTCTTTTTTCTGTCTGTCTTTATTTGCCTCTCTCTATCACTCTGTCTCTGTTAGGTCTCTTTGTCTCTCTGTTCTTTTTGTTTCTTTCACTTTATTTCTCTGTCTCTTTTTCTTGCTCCTCTCTTTCTTTCTCTCCTCCCTTACTCTCAGTGGATGGATCTTCTAAGAATCTCATTTTAAAGAAGGATCTCAGGACAGATATGTCATTCATTTTCAGGCTGCATATAATCTGGGTCTCCTTTACTATGCTCTCCACTCAGCAGGTATCTTTGTCTTCCCTGCTCACTTTTTCATTGTTAGGGTAGGGATTGTCATTCTTTTTTCTTGCATTTTTATTCCTTGCAATGATAAATAAACTGATACCTGGGAAGATCTTCTTAAATCACTGGCTTCTTATATATTTTCTTGTAGTCCAATGAAGTTTCTGTCTTTTGTCTGTCTGTTTTCTTCTCATTGCACCATTTCTAAACTGGAGTATTTTCTATCCTTTCTTGTGCCCCTAACAGACTGCAGTATGATTTCAGAGATTACATTGCTTTCACACTTCCTACAAGTTCTTTTTGTATATGAAAATGAACATTGAGATTCCCTTGTCCCCAACTGTGGTTTTTTATAAGTTTAAGGAATGTTGACTTTGTATCTTCCTTGCACTGACTTTCAAGATCTGATTCTGATCAGGCTTCTGTTTAACATGTCAGGACATAGGTTTCATTGACTCCAAGATTCAATCAGAAGATTCAATCACTTCCTTTGATTTGTCCCTATTCATGCTGACAATACAACTCAGATTTACCACCTTCTCCCATCTGTCTGGGGTGTGAATTCTTGTGGCTTTTTTTGAGACAGGTTTTCATTTTCTTAGAAAGGCTCATATCCAATGTCTATATATTTCTAGACAGCTTTTTCTGCAATCTTTGACTAAATAGAGAAATATTTCTATTTATCTCTAATCTTGATAATTATATGAACTGGAATACTTTTTAAGACTTAGGTTGAGTGTACATGGAAGTAAAGTGATTTTCTATGAATTTTTTAACCTTTCTCTTATCAAGAAGTTATTATTCAACTAATAAGCATTGTTTAAGTACCTACAATGCTCTAAAATAATGGAGATACAAATATAAACAATGAAATATTGTTTGGCTTTGTTTTTTTTTTTTTACTGCACTCCATTCTCTCACTTCCCAACTTTGATAAATTCAGAACAATCCTTATCTTATTCTCTCAACTTTTTCTTGTACAATTATTTGCTATGTTCTATTGATTCTACATCATGACTTCTCTGCTATTTCGTTTTTTAAACTCATAAGTCACCCTTGAAATACTCAATGTACTTCACTTTCTAGTGGATGATTTGAATAATCTACCAATCAATAGGTACCCACATTTTCAGACTCTTATCTTTGCAATTCATTCTCCATAGATTGCTAAGTAATTTTACTAAGATCTGTCTGACCATCACATTCTCTTGCTCAAAAATGTTCAGTGACTCCCTACTGCCACAGTAATGATATATAAACTCCACAAATAGTCACTTGTTGCCCTTTGTTACTTGATCCCAATTTGCTTTTCCAGTCTTAATTCTCATTTGGCACTATATAATAAACAAACTGTTCTACTAGGGCTTTCTGAAGTCAATATTCTGTCTTTTGTACTTGTCCATTTGCATGAGTGTTTCAGAATATACTTTTTAAAAAATATTACTGTGTTTTAGAATGTTTATTTTTATTCATGACTCAGTTGCATGAAGTCTTTTTTGATCCCTTCTCCCATCAGCATGTCTAGCTGTTAATGTTATTTTCCTCTACAAATCACATTTTAGTCACTTATCTATGTAGAAACTGTATCCTCATTTTAGTAGAATATATTTCTGTGAGTAGAGAAAAGTCTGTATCTTAATTGGCAATTCTTGGGGATTTACTAAAAACAACTGTCTTTCTAACTAACTTCTCCACAATCACTGAACCAGTAAATATTACTCAATATAAATCCAGGTTTTCTTTATTCTAAGTTCAGCTTTATATCTATACCTCCTAGTAATTCTAACCAAAATAAACTATTTGGGAAGTAGGCGGTTAGGATTCATCAGTGAATCTTTGGTCAATTGATTCTTTCCAACTTAGGTGATTTATTTATAACATGTAAGAAATAAGTGACAGAGAAAATAAGATGTCAAAATTTTGCCCCTTTCAGACTTTGAGTAGTTGCATTCACAGCTTCTAAAGAGTGTGAAACCTTGAGTATCTCACACACTGAGAGAGGTATTCACAGATAATAAAGGGTGTGAAAATGGGAGTGGTCTAGTCTCAAATTATAACCATTCACCTCCTTCAGACACTGATGAAACACTATAAAAGAAAAGCAAAGTGTGAAGAAGTTCCTGGATCAATTTGATTGAATGATAAGGAATCCTAAACAAATTGGTTGGTAGTCTGAAAAAACTACAAACAAAGACTGAAAAAAGTCCTTGTTGTCAGTTGGAAAACCAGGTATGAGTAATAATTTAACTATTGTAAAATAATTTATCTTCTCCTTTTCTCTTATACTTTTTCTGACCTGCAACCAAGGAGGAAGGGACACCATTTTATTTCTCCTCCAACCCACAAGATCAGTCGTTTCATGCAATTGAAAAAGTTGCTCAGTAGAAGATAAACTATGTTAAATAAAGAGGGTACTCTAAGAAACTAGTTATAGAATTGAGTAGATTTATAGAGAGAAGCAATCTCAAACAGCCAAAGTAAGTGACCCATCCAGCACAGGGCACAAATGTGGAGTAAGGTAGGAAGAAACATCATTTAGGCACTATTAAGAGAGAAAATGTTCAGGACTCAGCACTGCTGGAATTATATTTCCTGGCCATTTTTACTCCCTTATATGCTTTTATTTCTGTTGTTCTTTAGTTTTAGTTTTTCAGTCCTGTCTGACTCTGTGTCTCCAAGTGGAATTTTCTTAGGAAAGATATTGAAGTGTCATTTCCTTCAACTGTTTATTTCACAGATGAGGACCCTGAGATAAACAGTTAAGTGACTTGCCCAGGGTCACATAACTAATAAATGTCTCAGGCTACATTTGAACTCAGGAAAATGAGTCTTCCTTATTCCAGAACCAGCATTTTATCCACTATGCTATCTAACGGTTCTTGTTTGTTGTTTTATACTAGTGTACTATGTCTACTATTCTAGTTAATACAGTATGTATCTGTGGAAGAGTATAATGAAACCCAGGTTAATGGAGGGAATATTTGTTATTAATGTTTAGTCTCTACTAATCTCAGCAAATGTCCTTTCTTTGAATTAATTGTAGCAATTGACTATCAAAGGTGAATATACTGGTAGACAGTCATAAGCTATAATTGAGGAATTCATATTTACATAGTATTTTTTCAAGACCTAGGCTATTAGTCACATAAAATATGTGTAAAAATCAAATATATTACTGATAATACATCATAAAGAAATTTATTTTTAAATGATTTGATATACAAGTAATTTTATCATTTATTAAAGATGAAACTAATTTGTATATTAATGAGAGGGATGTGCATAATTATTTTTACATAAAAGAATTAAATTTTGGTGGAGTATTTGATATTGCAGGATGTAGAGCATCTTCAACATTTTCTAGAGTTGATCGATATTTTGATTTTATAATTGTGGAATGCTGAGAATGTTACTTCAAATAAATGCTCCTACAAAATGACAGAAATATATTGAGGACCATTTCAGAAATTGTGGGAAATTCTGTCTGAATCCCAAGCTAAAATTCTTTCAATAATTTCTTAGGAAACACATTTCAAACCTAGATCACTTGGTAACTTAGCAAACTCTTCTTGAACAAATTTTAATGACAGATGACTGATATGTGTTTTCTTTTTATTATGATTATTCCAATTGAGTATGTTTTATGAACTCAGATTAATTTTTTTTTAAATCAAAATTTGAAGGGAAGTATTTCTGGATTTTTTTTGGGATTAAAGATGCTTATTTTCAAAACATATGCCTGGATAAATTTCAACATTCACCTTTACAAAACTTTGTGTTCCAAATTATTTTTCCTTAGAGAAATATTTTTGAAACTGTCTTCAGGAACATGGAATCATCAAATATAACTTTATAGAAATAAATCTTTAGGAAAGTTATTTTCAATCATAAAATCATCTATAACTGAAAGCATTTCTAAAGAACCAGTTTCCATCCTATTCTTCCATATGTTAATTTTTATGGTAAAATGTTCAATTTTTATCTTTGAACATAAATATATTACATTTTTTCCTTGAAGTGACATGTTTAAATCACTGAAGTTTTCAAAAATATTTGGTGAATAACACAGTTTTGAAAGTCATAAATAAGTATGAAAAAAGTTTAAAAATTTTTAATCAGATTTCTGCTCAGTCAAAAATATAACTTCATCATTCGGTTTCAATTATCCATTTAAATTTCACCTATTTGAAAGTTACTTTCCTTCTCAATGTATTAATTAGCTTTTTAAATCAGAGTCCATGTCTTCAGAAAAGTTTGAAAATAATAAATGACTGATAAGGGCATGGCTTTCATGAAGTTAATGATTCTGACAATATCAAGAAGCCCAACAACTAACTTTAATGATTTTTTTGGAGGGCTGTGAGTGCCTCATGATGGATCATGCAATGAATAAAGGTGATAAGATTATTACCACCAGCTTTGATTTTTGCTACAAATTCAATATTCTTGCCCATCCTTGCTCCAGCACCATCTGTACAGACTCCAAATGCTATTTTTCCATGGTACATCTTTTTTTTTTTTTTTTTTTTTTTTTTTGTTAAAAATTCATTGACTTTAAGATATATGCCGATCCCTCTTGTGTGCCCTTCCAAAGGGTGGTAAAACCATAATTTCTTATGTATGCTTCCTTCATAAACATAACTTACATAAAGTAAAAACTGATATGTTAGAAATAATAGTTGCTTCATGTAACTGAATTGCAAACATTTGTCTCCCCTTAAACCAGTTAATAAGTTGCTGAAATTGGTCATTGCAAGTATGTAACATAATCTTCTATCCCATAGAGCTTTTTAGTTTTTGCAATTAAATAAGTAGTTTTATAAGTCTGCAAGCAAATACTTTTCATTGACAGTAACAAATTTCTCAAAATATTGTTTTCCTTTATTTGAAAATTTCAACTCATTCAAATATTCCTTTGCTTTATTGCAATATTCTGCATGCTTGGTATTAAGATCATTTTACATTGATTTGTCTTATGCTCTCTGCAGACAAAATTGTGTTACAAATTAATCACTGATTTTCCCATACCAACATTATTAGAAGGAAATCCATTTTGAAGAAAAAAAGATTCAGCTATTTTTTTTCTTGTCAATTTAGGTATACTACAACCTGATAACGAAGACTCTTCCTCATGGTTATTATTATTTTTACCTCTTCTTAAATTTAGCCACATCAATAAACAAATTTTTCCCTAAAATATAAATAGCTATTACTTTTAATTTTTCAAATAACTACTTGCTTTAGTTTATGAGATTATATTTGTTTGTACCACATCAAAAGTTCAATACATCAATTACATGCTCATTACATACCAAGAAAAATCACAGAGGAAAGTTCAAATTGCCAACAAAAGTTAAACACCATCAAAAATTCAACATGCCAGCAGGCGTTGTTGGGATGCGGGTTGCCCGGGTGTAGCCTGCATTGGCATTGCACACCAGATTCCCACCCTGTTGCCACAGACCCTACCCACTGATCTTCCAAGTCTTTCCTGGTGTCCCCAGGCTAAGAGATAAAAAAGCCTTCAGCATTGCTGCAGATTCACAAGTCCCACATTACTGATGCTGGGTCCTGGGCTGGGTCCTGGTGGGGCTAAGCTGCAGTTGTCCCCACTACAATTGTGGACCAGATTTCCATTGTTGCTACAGACTTTTTCTGCTGGCTTTCCAAGTCCTCTTTGGTGTTTCTGAGGTGTAATGTCTGGAAGCCACCAGTACTGCAAGAGTCAGAAGTCCTGCTTTACTGAAGCTGGGGCTTGGGCTGGTGGCAGCCTGCTTGAGGATTTCATGATAGACTCACACTCTCTTGTCACAATTTTGAAAGTCCAGTGCTTCTAACTTCTAGAATTAGCCTGCTTTTCTCTTACCTATCTTGGTGATTTAATTGGCTTAGTCTTCACTACAGAACTTCAGAACATAGGGACAATTATGTCCATGGTCCTCAAAATTAGGTACATAATTCTCAATAATGTTAGAATTGCTCAGAACTTTATATTTTTAATTCCTTTCATATGTTTTTACTATATACTCCAATAATACTCCAAAAAAGTGTTTTCAAGTTTACACTGGTCTTTTAAGATTTAGGAAGCATTTGTATTAATACTAATTTAATACAAATTAAGCATTTGCATAATACAAATAACAATTGGTATTATAACACTTGGAGGCATGTATTATAGGTATGATTGAGTTAGAATTAAAAGCGCTTAGAAGTTAAAAAAAAAGAAAGTAAGAAAAAATTACATTTATATCATTACTAATTAACTGATGTGGGTCTCCTGGCTTGGAGTCCAATACTTTTTTCACCGAATTATGCCATACTGCCTCCTACGAACAATAGTAAATTCTACAGTTATTGAGATAACCATATTTCATAGTGAGGTAAATAAATGAGGGTAGTGAGATTTTATAGTGGATAGAGCACCCAACTTGGAGTCAAGAAGTTCTGAATTCAAATGTGCCCTTCAGACATTTGCTAGCTGTATGACTCTGAATAAATCACTTCACCCTGTTTAGCTGTTTCCTCATTTATAAAATGAGCTTGAGAAGGAAAGGGTAAAACAATGCAAAAGGTTTGCCAAGAAAATCCCAAATGGGGTCATAGTCAGATATTAGTAAAACAAGTAAACAATCACATCAAATAAATATAGAGATTGTCTGTGCCTAAACCTGGGCAAGAGTGAAGACTCCAGACATCTAATTCACTGCCTTTTGAGAAATGACTAGAAAACGAAGATACGGAAGATAAAATTGTAAATTTCATGAAATTGATGTTCATACATACATATATGCATAAATGTATATCAATGATGATGAGTAAATATTGTTAGAAGGTTTTTGTCTTTATCTGCTGCAATTAAACACTTATGTTTCTGTAAAAGAAGGAGAAAACAGCAACTTTTAAAATCGACATTTTAATACAATTCAAGGATATATTAATTTGATATTTATTTAATGAGAAATGATAGTAGGAAAATTCTAAAAGTCTTATTTTTTATTGTTATCTCCCCCAGTATCACCTAAAAGCATTTTTATTATACATGTATATTCATTATTGTTTTGTATATTTCCTTATGCATCATGTTGGGAGAGAAAAATCAGAACAAAAGGGAAAAAACCAAAGAGGAAAAAAGAAGAAAAAATAAATAATAAATATTAATTTACAATCAGTCTCCATTTATTTACATCCAGTCTCCATAAAAATCTTAATTTTCCATAATAAATTATGATGTTTCTATAAGAGCATAAAACTTTCTGTATGGTAAAGACATTGCAATTTATAACATACAACATCATTGAATCTGAGATGAGGCATTTCTGGGAATATTTGTGGGTGGAGAGTGGCTTGATGACATGCTCAGTGCAATATGCATATATTCTGAACCAAGGCTTTAGTGAAATCTTATGATATAACACGGACAAGTGCTTCCAGAAACACCACAGATTCAATACACATTAGATTTTGAATTAATTTTTCTTTGTTACCTTTAACTGTTGCCAAAATTTTTGCAACCCCCACACTAGACATGCAATTCCATGAGGGGGTCACAGTTCACAGTTAAAAGAAATTTTGATCTGTGATAATTTTTAACAAAATGTAGTTTCTTTACTTATCTTTTTAGTTAAATCTATATTTATCCTATCTGAGATCATGATTGCTACCCCTCTTTTTTTTTTCTTTAACTTCAGTTGACACATAATATATACTGCTTTAGACTTTTACTTTTAAACTGTGTACACCTCCCTGTTTGAAATGGATTTCATATAAACAACATTTTGTAAGATTATTGTTTTTCATTCACTCTGATCCATTTTCATTTTATGGAATAGCTTATGGCATTCACATTCATAATTATGATTACTGTCGTGTATTTCTGTCTGTCATATCTCCCTCCTTTATACTTTTCTCTCTCCCTTTACCCCATCTCTTACAATTATTTTGCCTAAATCCACAATCTTCTTCTCTTTGCCCTCCCTTCTACCAACACCTCTTCCTTCCTTTTTTCCCTTTCCCCTGCTATTTCTACCTTCCCTTCTATCCACCCCCTCCCTTTTCTTTTCCCTTTTTCTTCCTACTTACCTGTAAGGTAAACTAAATTTCTATTTGCAACTGATTATGTGTGCTATTCTCTTTTTGATCAAAATCTGAAAACTAAAGTTCAAACAGTGGTGACAACTATCCCTTTCCTTCTGCTGAAATACATCTTTCATGCTACTTTACATGATATAAATTACCCTATTAAGCCTCTCTCATTCCCTTTCTCCAGTACAATTCTTTTTTCCCCCACTCCTTAATTTATTTTTTATATCTTCATATCAAAGTCAACTTGAATACCATTTGTTTTCTTACATGATATGTTTTTTCTTTTGATGTTTCTCTTGAATCTTGTATTTGAAGATTGAATTTTCTGTTCATCTCTGGTCTTTTCATCAAGGTTGAGGGGGGGGATGGCAGAGAAGGAAATTTTTTTCTGTTTTCTCTTCCTTTCTATCAATATTATAAAGCCTCAAAATAGTCTTGACTGCTCAATTTAAAGATAAAAGTGAACAACTCCACCACAAAGAAAATCTCAGTCTCCCAAAAGGTTGGTTCCAGGGGGAGTCAGCCCGCTGAGAGAAATTAGGTTCTGAGGAGAGTCTCAAACCGAAAGTGAAAGCACAGATCTCAGCACAAGCCCACAGCCCCAACCAGCAGTACGGGGCTGTTCCTTGGGGCAGTTGCGATCCTGCACAGCAGGAGGACACAGCCCAGGTTAGCCTCCAATCTGGGCAGTGGGGGCTCAGCCTGGGGCCATAGAGCTTTCCCAGAGCCCATTTAAATCAGAGACCCTGGGGCAGAATTCGGGAATGGGTCGGGTCAGGCAAACTACAGTCATCAAAAGGCCGGCCTGGGGCAGTGACACTTTCACCCTAGTCTCTAGCCAAGGAAAGGAACCCACCAAGGCCTACTGGGACTTCAATACTAGGGCCGTCTGAATGACCCTGTTGGGGGAAGAAAACTCTCACCAGGCCCCCATACCTAGGCTGGAAATGGTTTACATCTCTCCTGTTCTGCGAGGAAGGTTTGTTTAGGAGACATACCCTAAAGGTTTTAAACATGAATAAAAAGATGAAAAAGAAACTGACAGCTTTATGCAGAAAAAGAGCAGGTCAGCAAACCTGAAGAGACCTCAAACACAAAAGCACGATTGTCCTTATTTACATGATGCTCCCAAGAAGAGACCATTAAAATTAAACAGGTAAAGATAAATAAAGGAAGAAAGACAAGAGAAGAACCCTGAAATACAATTGAAAAATTAAAAATTTCCAGGAAGTAGGAAACTTGGGAATTGAAAAATAAAAATTACAAAAGGGTGGATTTGGGTTGAAAAAGACAAAGAACTTGCAAGGGGATCTGTGAATTGAAAAGAAAATTTCCTAAAAAAATTAGGAAATGGAAAAATTCCACAGACCAAAACAATCATTTAAAACTAATTGGACATATAAGAAAAAGTAAAAAGCTAGAAGAAAAATTTTTAAAAATTAGAACTAAAAATAGAAATAATGACATTGAGAAGAAAATCAGTCAACAAAAAAAAAAAAATGACAAACTGAAAAAACCATGAATTATCTCTTGAAAATTAAGACTTGGAAAATAGATTGGGAGATAATCTGAGGATTATTGGACTTTAAAAACTAGATGAAAAAAGATAGATACTATTTTTACAAGAAATCATCAAAGGAACTGAGATTTGAATGAAGGTAAAATAGGCATTGAAAGAAGTTGGAACACCTTCTGAAAGAAACCCTAAAATAAAAATCCAAGAATATTGTGGAAATTTCAGAACTATCGTTAAGGAAAAAATTTTACAAGCAGCCAAAAAACCACTTAAATACCGAGGTGCCACAATAAGGGATCAACAAGATCTGGCTCCTACAAAGGGAACAAAGGGTAATAGTATTCCAAACCGAACTTGGGACGCACCAAGAATAAACTCCCAGTGCTGACATTTTCCCGGGAAGTAATTTAATGTTGAATTTCCAGTTCAAAAACCAGAACCAAAAAAAAAAAATTTTTGTTTTTTTTTCCAACCAAAAATAGAACCTTCAAGAGGCAAAACCTTTTGAGAAACTTTTTCTTGGTTGTTTTTTTTTTGGAAAAAAAGGGGGGGTAAAAAAAACAAAATAAAAAAGGGTAAATTTAAATCTGAAATTAAAATTTAAAAAAATTAAAAAAAAGAATAGATAATTGGGAAAGGGATGGAGGGAAATCAAAGAACTAACCAAAAGTGAATAATGAATCCTAAAGGGAGGAAATTTGTGATCTTGAACCAAAATTTTTTCAAGAAAAATTAAAAGGGTCAAATAAAAAACTGGAAAAACAGAGTAAAAAAAAAATCCTTTAATAAATAAAAGATCTAAAAGGGGGATAAAATAATTCAATCCCAAATAATAAAAATGAAAATATCAATATTAACAATCCCAAGGGAATGGACTTAACCCTAAAGGGAAAAAAAGTTGGGGAAATGAACACAAAATGAATATAGGAATTAACCGGCACCCAAATTAGCAAATCAAACCAAAACAAATAAGATAGAAAATTAAAAAGAAAAAAATTGAAAAAATTAGGTATTTATCGGAGAAAATTGAAGGATAAAGGAATTACTTTCCCCTCATGAACCTATTCAAAAATTGGAATTTTAACAAAAACCCAAAATTAAAAAAAGAAATGGTTTCCCAACCCCTGATGCAAAAACTACATTCAAATAAAATTAAAATAGAAAAATAAGAAAACTAAAAATCCCCATCAAAAATGATTTAACCAAAAAAGATCAAAATAAACCAAGAAATGACAATGATTTAACATCAACCAAAAAAATGACCAAAATAATAAAAAATTTCCTTAGGGTTACTTAATAAAACAAGAAAGAAAAGATTAATAATTGGGTTTAAATAAAAAAATAAAAAACCAAATTAAACCAAATCAAAGGAAATTTAAAATTAAAAGGAAAAAAAAATCGAAACAAAAAACATTGAACAATTAATAAAACAAGATTTTCTGGAAAAACCCCAAAATAGATGTTTTGGAAATCGTTGGAAAAGAGGGAGGAAAAGAAATTAGAGTCAAAAAAAGGAGAACCACCAAAAGAGGAAAATGAAAAATAGAATTATTTTTGTCAACTTTAGAAAAATTTGATAACCCATGAAATGGAGACACCCAAAAAACAGACTTCCCATAACAGAGGAAGAAGAAATTTTAAACCATTTCAGAAAAGAAATAGAACAGGCAATTAAACAACCCCTAAGAAAAAAATTAAACCAGATTTTACGAATTTTACCAAACATTTAAAGAACAATTCCCCAATGCATATAAATTTTTGATAAAATAGGGAAGAAGGATCCCACCAAACCTTCATGACAAGACAGGACGATAAAACCAGGTACTGAAAACAGAAAAGAAAATTATAGAAACCCCTAATGAATATTGATGCTAAACTTAAAAAGATATTACAAAAAGACTGAAAATCATCCCAAGATAATACACATGATAAGGGATTTATACCAGGAATGAGGGCTTCAATATTAGGAAAACATCAATATAATTCCATTTATAAAAATTTAAAACCATTATCATCTCAATAATAGAAAAGCATTTGATAAAATCCAAAATCCATTCCCATTAAAACATTGAGGAATAGGAAAAATGGACTTTTTCCTTAAAATAATCCCAAATCTATTTAAAACCATCATAATCTATGAATGAGACAAACCCAACCATCCAATAAGATCTGAGGAAAAAGGTTGCCCACATCACCGTTAAATTTATTTATTAGAAATCTTTAGCCAAAAAGACTGAAAAGTTGGGGAAAAGAATAGGCAATAGGAAGCCAAAATCACCTTTTGCCGATGACAATAAATTTAGAGAACCCCAAGACTCAAAAAGTTTTGAAAAACCACAACTTTAGAAAGTTGCTGGTTATAAAAAAACCCAAATTTAGTTTTTATAATCAACAACAAAACCAACAGTCGGGTTAAAAAAGAAATTATTTAAAGTAACTACTGATAATATAAAAAAGGGAATCTATCCCAAGGGAAATTAAACTTTATGGTAAAAACCTTTCACACAAATTGTCTGATCAATCAATTGAAAATATTAAATGCTCGGATAGGGCGGCAAATATAATAAAGAGACATTATTACCTAAACAATCTATTTATTTAGCGCTTACCAATCAGTCCCAAAAAAATTTTAATGACCTAGAAAAAAACAAAGTTCATATGGAAAACAAAAGGTCAAGAATTTCAAGGAATTAATGAAAAAATCAAATGAGGTTTAGCTGTACCAGATCAAAATTAATTATAGGCAGCAGTTACCAAAACATTTGGATTGGCAAGAATAGATTATTGATCAGTGGAAAGATTGTTTCAAGGATAAACAGTCAACAAAATAGCAACCTAGCTTTTGGGAAAACCCAAAGATCCCACTTTTTGGGATAAAACTTACTGGTTGATAAAAATTTGGGAAAATTGGAACCAAATATTAAGAAACAGGATTGATCCATATTAATGCCTCCCAAGTAAGGTCAAATGGGTTCCATGACCAGGATAAAGAATGAAATATTAATAAAATTAGAGGAACATAGGATAGTTTACCTCAGACCTGTGGAAGGGAAGGTCTTTATGACCAAAGAGAACAGGATCATTACTGATCACAAAATAGAAAATTTGTTATAAAAAGAAAGTTTTGTACAAACAAAACCAAAGCAGACAAGATTAGAAGGAAGCAATAAACTGGGAAAAATTTTTTACAGTCAAAGGGGTTCATAAAGGCCTCATTTCCAAAATATATAGAGGAATTTACTCTAATTTATAAAAATCGATCTCCAATTGAAAATGGTGGAATGAAAAGACAACTCAGATGAAGAAATTGAAACATTTCAGTCATATAAAAGATGTAAGTCATTATTAATCAAGAAATCAAAAAACAACCTAAGATACCACACCCGCGATTGGCTAAGATACAGGAAAAAAAAATGATGATTGTTGAGGGATTGGGAAAACTGGGATATTTATTCATTGTTTGGAGTTGGAACGAATCCAACCATTTTAAATAGTTTGGACATGCTCAAAAGTTATCAAACTGTCTACCCTTTGATCCAGCAGTGTTACTACTGGGATTATATCCCAAAGAGATTATAAAGAAGGGAAAGGACCTGTATTGCACGAATTTTGGGCCCCTTTGTATTAGAAACTGGAAACTGAATGGATTCCATCAGGGAAATGGCTGAATAAATTGTGGTTATGAAAAATTTGGAATATTACTGTTCTGAAGAAAGACCAAATATGATTTCAGAAAGGGGAGACTTAAAGAACTGATGCTGAAAATGGCAGGACGAGGAGACTTATATACTTTTCAACAATACTAGATGATGACCAGTTCTGATGGATCAGGCCATCCCAGCAACAAGATAACCAAACATTTTAATGGAGCAGAATGAATAACCAAATACCCAGAAAAAGAACTGGGGATGACTAAAAACCATTCATTGAATTCCCAATCATAGTTTGCACACCTGCATTTTTTGATTTCCCTTCACAATTAATTGTACAAAATTCAGAGTCTGATTCTTTTGTACAGCAAAATAATTTTTGGTCATGTATACTTATTGTGTATCTAATTAATTTTAAATTATTTTAACATCTACTTCATCCTGACATTTAGGGAGGGGGGGGGTAAGAGGTGAAAAATTGGAAGAAGATTTTGGAATTAATTTTGTAAAGTTCCATTATATCCTGTAAAAAAGGCATTAAATAAAAAAAAAAGTCACCAACAGCATTCTTATATATCCAAAAATCCAACATAAGTTACAAAAGAAATTATTTAAAGCCATGATAATTAAAATATTTGAATCTATCTGCCAAGGAAAATCAAAACTTTATGAGCAAAATTACACCAATTTTCCACAAATTAAGTCGATCTAACCAATTGGAAAAATATTAAATATGGATAGGGCGAGCAAATATAAAAAAGACAAATATTACCTAAAAATTATTTATTTAGTAACCCAATCAGACTCAAAAATTATTTTAACCTAGAAAAAATAACAAAAAATTTCATATGGAAAACAAATGTCAAGTATTTAAGGAATTATGAAAAAAATCAAATGAAGGTGGCTTAGCTATACCAGATCTAAACATATTATAGGGCAGCAATTCCAAAACCATTTGGATTAAGAATGATTAATCAGTGGAAAGGTTAGGGTCAAGGGATAAAACGTCAACAACAAACCTAGTTTTGACAAACCCAAAGACCCCCGCTTTTGGATAAGAACTTACTGTTTGATAAAAAACTGGGAAAAATTGGAAACCATAAGGGAAACTAGGCATTGATCCACACTTCATACACCAAGATAAGGTCAAAATGGGTTCATGACCTGGCATAAAGAATGAAATTAAAAATTAGAGGAACACAGGATGTTTCCCTCAGATTTGGGAAGGGGAAGGTCTTTATGACAAAGAGAACTAGAGATCATTACGTCACAAAATAGAAAAATTTCGATTATACCAAACTGAAAAGTTTTGTCAAACAAAACTAATGCAGACAAGATTAGAAGGAAGCAATAAATTGGGAAAATATTTTACAGTCAAAGGTTCATAAAGGCCTATTTCCAAAAATATAAGAATTAACTCTAATTTATAAAAAATCGTTTACTCCAATTGAAAAATGGTCGGGAAGAAAGACAATTTAGATGAAGAAATTGAAACTATTTCTAGTCATATGAAAGATGCCCAAATTATTAATCAGAGAAATGCAAATTAAGACAACCTAAGATACCCACACACCTGTCAGATTGGCTGTAAGGAAATAATAAATGATTGTTGGGGGGATGCGGGAAAACTGGGACATTGATGCATTGTTGGTGGAGGGTGAACCAACCATTTTTGAGAGTAGTTTGGGAATATGCCCAAAAAGTTATAAACTGTGATACCCTTTGATCCAGAGTGTTACTACTGGGATTATATCCCAAAAGTTATAAAGAAGGGAAAGGACCTGTATGACGAATGTTTGTCAGCCCTTTTTGTAGTGGAAAAACTGGAAACTGAATGGATTATCAGTTGGAGAATGGCTGAATAAATTTGGAATGAATATTATGGAATATTCTGTTCTGTAAGAAATGACCAACAGGATGATTTCGAAAGGTGGAGAATTTAACAAACTGATGCTGGTGAAATGACGGGACCAGGAGATCTTTAAACCAAAATACTATAATGACCGCTGATGGACCGGATCCTCAGCAACAGATCAACCAAATCATTTCTAATGGAGAGAAGAACTGAATAGCTATGCCAAAAAAGAACTCTGGGAGATGACTAAAAAAATTGAATTTAACCCTATTTTTGCACACCTGCATTTTTGATTTTCATAAAGTAATTGTACAAATTTCAGAGTCTGACTTTTTTGTACAGGAAAATAACGTTTTGGCTGTATATTTATTGTGCATCTGTTATTTTAATATATTTAAATCTACTGTCATCCTGCCATCTAGGGAGGGTGGGGGTAAGAGGGAAAATTGGAACAAGAGGTTTAATTTTAATGCTGTAAAGTTACCCGTTTATCTTAAATAAAAACTTTAAAAAATAAAAAAAACGATTATACCAAATGAAAAGTTTTTGTAGAAACAAAACTATTGAGAAACATTAGAAGGGAAGAAAACACTGAGAAAATATTTTTACAGTCAAAGGTTATGATAAATATTTCCAAAAATATAGAAATTAATTCTAATTTATAAAAATCGCCATTCTCCAATTGAAAATGGCGGATATGAAAGACAATTTCGATGAAGAAATTGAAACTATTTCTAATCATATGAAAAGATGTCCCGTCATTATTAATCAGAGAAATCAAATTAAAGAAACCTAAGATAAACTACACACCTGTCAGATTGGCTAAATGACAGGAAAAATAATGATGATTGTTGAGGGATGGGCGGGCGTTGATGCATTGTTGGTGGAGTTGTGAACGAATCCAACCATTTTGGGAGTAGTTTGGAACTATGTAAAAAATTTATCAAACTTTGAACCCCGTCCAGATGTTACTAGGGCTTATATCCCAAAGAGATTATAAAGAAGGAAAGGGACCTGTATTTGCAGGAATGTTTGTGGCAGCCCTTTTGTAGTGGTAGAAACTGAAACTGAATGGATGTCCATCAGTTGGGAGAATGGCAAAAATTGTTATGAATATTATGGAATATTCTGTTCTGTGAAATGCCAACAGGATGATTTCAGTGGCCTGGGAGACTTAACGGGATGCTGAGGAATGAAAGGGACCAAGAGATCATTATATACTAACAACAATATTATATGATGACTATTCTGATGGACCTGGCCATCCTCACAAGGATAACCAAATATTTCAATGGAGCAGTAATAACTGAACCAACTATGCCAAAGAAAGAATTTGGGAAATATCTAAAAACCATTACATTAACTTAATCCCTATATTTATGCCCACCTGTTTTTGATTTCCTTCCCAAGCTAATTTTAAATATTTCAAGTCTGATTCTTTTGTACAGCAAAATAATGTTTGGTCAATACTTATTGTGTATCTAATTTTTTTTAATGTTTTAAATTCTGGTCTCGCCATTAGCGGGGGGGTGGGGGAAACATTGGAACAAAAGTTTTAAGTTAATTTGAAAGTTATTCATGCATATAACCTGTAAATAAAAGGCTATTAAATAAAAAAAAAAAGAATTATTGAAAGTTCCCTACTTCATTGAACATGCATTTATTTCCTTTGAAATATTATGCTCATTTTTCTTGCTTGATTGTAATCTAAACTCCTTTACATTCCAGAAAACAATATTGCTTACCCTTTGATTCTTTAATGTAGAAGCTACTAAAACATGTGTAATCATGACTGTGTTTCTCTGATATTTGAATTATTTCCTTCTGACTAATTGCAATATTCTCTCTTTGACCTGATAATTCTAGAATTTGATTACAATATTCCTTGGAGTTTTGTGGGTGGATATCTTTCAGAAGGCTATTAGTAGATTCTTTCAGTGACTATTTATCCTTGACAATTTCTTGAAAAATGCTGTTCAGATTTTTCTATAATCATGGCTTTCAGCTAGTCCAAAAATTCTTAAATTATCTCCCTGGTTCTATTTTACAAGTCACTTTTATCCAATGTGATATTTTACATTTTCTTTTCTTTTTCTTTCATTTTATTCTGTTTGATGGATACTTGATGTTTCACCTACTCAATTCTAATTTTGAAAGAGTTATTTTCTTCAGGTAATTTTTGAATATCCTTTTTCTTTTGGTCAATTCTACTTTTAAAGGCTTTGTTTTCTTCAGTGAATATTTTTGTCATTATGTCAATTATATTTGTAAGTAAATTGTTTTCTTCAGTGAATTTTTGCCCTTCCTTTTCCAATGGAGGATTCTCTCATGCTTTTCATTTCTTTCCCCAATTTTTCTTCTATTCCTATTTGACTTTAAAACTTCTTGAACTCTTGTAAGAAAGCTTTTTGGGGTTGAGATCAATTAATATTCCTCTTTGAGATTTTGCACGTAGATATTTTGACAAAGTTGTCTTCAGGGTTTATGTTTTGATCTTCTTTGTCACCATAGTAACGTTTTATGATTAAGGTGTTTTTTTATTCTTGCTTTTTTTTTGCCCATTGCATGGTTTTTCAAATGGAGCTCTCTTCCTGAGGCACAGGGGACGCCATCTCAAACTTCTTGTGCTGGGGGACAGGGGCCTGGTCATTGGCTTTGTGAGTAAAACCACAGATGCTGGCAGCTTGCTCACTACATAGGAGTGGCTCATGTTTGTACTGACTGTGGTTGCCTCACTTTCAGGGATGGCAATTTGCCTTCTGTAATGATGCTGAAGGTCTCACAGCTGACCTTCTGTGCCACTGGACTGCTGAGCCAGGCCAAAGAGATATTAGTTGCTGATTTGTGTTTGACTTGTGCAGACATAGTCTGTCTTGACCTCCATTCCCATTTTACCCAGTGTGATAGACCTTCCATGAAGGTTTTCTACATAATCTTAACCTGGAAATTTTTTCATTCCATCTTTCTGTAGTTTCTGTCACTTCAGAGTCTGTTTAGAGACTTCATTTAGCATTGTTTCTAAGGAAAACTTTAGAGAACTCAGGCAACTTCCTGACTTCTTTCCATCATCTTGGTTCCATCCTTTGCAATTAAAATTATTAACATCATATCTTAAAAGGAAGTGCTATGTTATACTTCCAACAAAGTCATATTGTCCATCCTTTCCCTACAAATATACCAAGAATACAGAAACTTTAGACATGGTTACCAAAAACCATCAAAATACATAGATATTTTGTTTTTATCTATCATATGGTTCCAATTTATTTTGTGACACATAATAGCATTTTGTATCCTGTTTTCATTGAAATGTATACTTACAAAATTTAAAAACAGGAAAGAACTTTTGAACTACCCTACTTGAAAAAGGTCTAATGGATTGTCAATGCCATAACATCTAATTTATTTTGCCAGGCACTTTCAACTTTTCTAATGAAATATCTAAGGCAAACTAAATGATATTTCAAATCTATTCAATATTTTCATTGTTACCATATTTGAGATCTTTTTTCCCATGAAAGAATGAAGTATTCTTTTAGACATAAATTGAAAGAATTTTCCTGTTTGGAAAAAAAGGAAACCAATGCCTAGGGTATAAACCCCTGAATTTTTCTCTCTACAGTTTCTTGTTTGTCTTATTTAGGTTTTTATTCAGTTAGAGGTAAGAAACATTTAGGATGTTGGTTTGAAAGTAATGTTATCTAGTTCAAAGTAAGGATTTTTTCTCCTCTAGTTGCTTAGATACATATTCTTTAATTTTGACTCATTACACTAAGGGATAATTCCAAGTGATTGTGGAAAAAAATCCCCAAATAAAATGAAATGGATAAGCAAAGGGTTTGTATTTTGATTTGTCTATGCAACATTGTTAGTTGCCAGTTTCTCCCTGGATTCAAGTCTATATTGTGTTGAAGGGCACATGTTCAGAAGCAATATTATATAACATCACAATCATAGAAGAATAACTGCATATAATAATTTTTCTATATTTTAGATTTAGTTTAATCACTTATAAAGTTTGACTGTATAAATTCTCTCTTGTTTATCTGCCTTATGCAATTGTGGTAATAGAGCTATAAGCTTTAGACTTTAATATAAGGATGACACTTCCCTTTGAAAGTAATCCTTTGACCTCCAGATAGTTTTTTGAAAACAACTTTCCTCTGTCTATTGTCATTATTATTATAGGCATAATCTCTAGTCAGACAACAAAGCTAAATCAATTTTAGGTATTCTGAAGTGGTTCAATTTGTCTATTGGTTGCATTGTTACAGAATGGCACTATATGTTGGCTACTACAAGACAGGACCCTTTCCAATAAAGAATTTGTTCTTTGGGACACTTATTGTAAAATTCAAAAAAGCAGGTGGTAAAATAGGTTTCTGAAGTGAAAAGCTGTTTTCTTCTTTTAATGATTACTTCTTGCCCTTGCATAGGGAGAGAAAAAGAGAGGGAGAAAGAAGAGAAAAAGGAAGAAGAGAAAAAACAAAAAGGAAAAAAAATGAAAAAAATAAGTATTTATCTTTGCAGGCACATCTATCTCATTGTATAATGTTGTCTATATCAGTTTTATTATTTAATTTACTTAACTCTACTGGAGTCTTAAGATTATAGACATTATAGACAGTGTGTGTACAATGCAGGTGAATTAAAATCTAAATATCAGAATACTTACAACTATTTTTTGACATAAGCAGCTGCCTATTGAGGTACTTGTTTCTTTAATCCTAATAATCAAATATCATGTGGCAATTAAGGCATGTGACTTAATAGAATGATTTCAATAATTAAAAGAGTCTTGGCATGTGAGGATGATTAAAGACTATTAACTTCTGGATATGAATCATAGACATTGTTCCATTTCATTCAAAATGCAGTTAAATTTTAAGATATTTCTAAATACCTATTATTTGCAAAGGCCTAAGAGGGATTTTAAAATGTTGAAGAAATAGACCCTGGCCTTAAGGAACTTTGAATCTGTTGGGAAAAGTGTTTGTCCTGGTGACATCATTAGTTCTCTTGAAGAGAATAGCATTTGAGACATGTGATGACAAGGACAGTAACTGTTTCTGTCGTTGTCATGTACACTTTTGTTCACCAAATTCTTACCTTTATATAACATCCTTCATTCTAGTGAAGACAAAATATTCATTTATGATGAATTACATATTAATATCAGACAATATGAAACAATCAATCACAAGACAGTACATTCTAAGTTCAAAATAAGTGAGGCAGAAGATAATAAGCACTGAAATTACAAGAGAGTGGTATCACTTTAGGCAGTTTGGTGAGTCAGGGAAACTTTCCTGGAAGAAGTGGGACTTGTATTTTGTCTTAAAAGATTGGATTGTTATTTAAATAGGAAAAGAGCAGGGAAGATATCTTTGTAGGTAGACTGAACATCATGAGCCATGTCAGAGTCTCTAAGATATGTTCATGACACAGTAAATAGACCACAAAGACCAGAATGAGAACAATTTGTGTAGAGTAGCCAAAACTATTTAGAATGTTAAGTTAGTGCTGATCTATGGAGAGACTTGAATGCTTAACTAAATAATTTGTCCGCTATCTTGTAGGTGATGGCTTGAAATCATGATTTGTTAGCAAAGAGGGCAAGAAGAACATAAGTGCAACAGCCCAAACTGACATAACCATTTTTGAAAAAACAGCATAACAAGTTATATTATACAGAGAATGATGTGATCAATGAGTTTTTACTTAAGCTCTGGAAGTAGACTGTTCTTAAGATAAAGAAATATTGATAAGAATGAAAAAAGTAAAACTTATACATGACTACAGATTTCTTTCCTCAAGAAAATAGTGAAATGTTACATTAGATCTATCATTTTCTCTTATTTATTATTTATTTTTAAATTGTTTAATTTTTTATGGTTATACATTGCATTAATTCTTTTTTATTAATTCTTTAAAATGTGCATTTATTTTATTTTATTTTATTATTATTATTTTTTTTTTTTTTGCTGAGGCAATTGGGGTTAAGTGACTTGCCCAGGGTCACAATAGGAAGTGTTAAGTGTCTGAAGCCAGATTTGAAATAAGGTCTTCCTGACTTCAGGAGTGGTGCTCTATCCACTGCATCACCTAGCTGCCCCAAAATATGCATTTCTTTATGAATCATATTGGGAGAGAAAAATCAGAACAAAAGGGAAAAACCGTGAGAAAAAGAAAAAAGAAGAAAATAAAATAAACATGAACATAGCATGTGTTGATTTACATTTGGCCTCCATAGTTCTCTGTCTGAAAGCAGATGGCATTTTCTATCCAGTTTATTAAAATTGACTTGGATCATTGAAACTCTGAGAACCAGATCTTTCATAGCTGATCACCATACAATCTTTTTTTTTTTTTTTTTATTTAATAGCCTTTTATTTACAGGTTATATGTATGGGTAACTTTACAGCATTAACAATTGCCAAACCTCTTGTTCCAATTTTTCACCTTTTACCCCCCCCCCATATGGCAGGATGACCAGTAGATGTTAAATATATTAAAATATAAATTAGATACACAATAAGTATACATGACCAAACCGTTATTTTGCTGTACAAAAAGAATCAGACTCTGAAATATTGTACAATTAGCTTGTGAAGGAAATAAAAAATGCAGGTGGGCATAAATATAGGGATTGGGAATTCAATGTAATGGTTTTTAGTCATCACCCAGAGTTCTTTCTCTGGGCGTAGCTGGTTTAGTTCATTACTGCTACATTGGAAATGATTTGGTTGGATCACCATACAATCTTGCTGTTACTGCGTCCAGTGTATTCCTTGTACTGCTTGTTTTACTTAGTATCTTTTCATACAAATCTTTCCAGGCTTTTTGAAAATTAACTTATAATTTTATATATCATACTTATTCAGCTTCTCCAATTGAGAGACATCTACTCATTTTCCAATTCTTTGCCACTACAAAAAGAAAATTTTTGTATATATGGGTCCTTTTTCTTCCTTTAGGATTTCCTTGGGATACAGACTCACTAGTGGCATTGATCAAACATTATATAGTTCAATGGGTATAATTCCAAATTGTTCTCCAGAGTGGTTAGATCATTTCACAACTTCATTAAACTAAAACTCATTTCCTTATATGACAAGGCAATTAGACTAGTAAAAAGTAGAAAATTTATAGATCTAGTATACTTAGATTTCAACAACTGAAAATTCCCTCACTATCCTGGAGTGTTATGGGCCAAAATTCTGCACATGAATCAAGGATTCTTATAGAGTGCTAATTCAGTCGAATTGATGAGACAATGATTATCTAGTTTAACATGGTGCTTAATAGTTCTCTAAGTTCAGTATGATTGATTTAATCTTACAACAAATAATGGTTTCCTAGTGGTATAATGATTGGTTTATACTCAGTGTAGAACAAATAAGCTGGAAGCCTCAGCCAGATTCATTCAGAATTAGGGAAGACAAGCAGACTGGAGGCTGAAGCACAAGCCCTTGGACTCAGATTAATCCATTCCATCTCACACCCCGTGGTGGCAGGCCTGTCCTTCATTTTCTCCACTAAAACCAAGACTCCAGAAGATCTTTAAGAAAACTAACTGGGACCCAGGAAAGGAGACAAGACTTTGAAGGAGATAACAAAGAATTTGTACTTTAACCTCTGGCTCCTCTCTGGTGATTACTGAATTGAAAAGAAGGTTGCTCCAAAGACCTCCAGAAACCCAACGAGAACACTACACTAGAGAACAAGATATATAGATATCAGCTAGATGTTATGGTTTATATGAATTTAGAACTGGTCAAATGATAAGACAGACCTAAAGAAAATAATTGATGGGTTCATGTTATCTTGGCCAACTTCTCCTGGAGCAACCTAGAAAGCTGAATTTGAAAGTTTGCTTTGTGATTTTTCTTTTTTTGACCTGGATGAAGTCATAGTTGTTATACTGGTTAAATATATAGATGACAATAAATCTGAAGAACTATTTCTATTGTAATTCTTTTTGATGCCACAAATAATACCTAAATAAGAGGGCAAATTTAATGGATAATTTTGTGTGTGTGTGTGTGTGTGTGTGTGTATGTATGTGTGTGTGTGTTAACTCTTCCACCACCTACTGGTCTTTCCCTGACTCTCTTCCTCTCATTGGATCTCTCATTTCATCCAGGTCTCTCATTTCATCCAGGGTCATATCCAGTTGTCCTGTTCTATGTCTTGCCATTGGACCTAGATGACTCTGGAGGAGAAAGTGAGGCAGGTAACCTTGCATAGCCCCTCTCATTTAAATTCAATTCACTTGCAAGTCATGGGCATCACTTCTCTGATGTCATAGTCCTCTTCAACAGTGAATGAAAACACCATTCCCCAGTAATCCCCCAAATATACATTCACACATGATTGCTTGTAGTGGTTAGTTCTTTCTTTTCTAAATGTAACATTTAGGAAATGTAATTTTCTAAATGTAAACAAACACCAAAAGTAAAGCTGGAGAATCTGGCTTCATGTCTTGGTTCTTCAACTTAATTGCTGTGTGATTTTAAGCAAGTCAATGTTTGGGGCCTCATTTACCTAGAGGTAAAATGTGAGAGTTAGAATAGATGTGTTCAAAAATTAAATATAACTAAATAAATATAAATATAAACTCTTAGAAGTTTCTGTCAAAGATTATTGCATGTTTGGAAGTCTATTATATATAGAACAAGTAATAAAACTCTTTTGAAGGTTCAAATTCTTGTGATTTTTAAACAGTTTATGATCAGGTGGCCCTTCCAATAAATTCCTATTTCTAAGCTTCACTAGTGCCTAGCTCACTGATAGGAGACTAGTGAAAGACATACACTATACTCAGAAGAGTAATGGACTCATTTGATTTTACATCTTTTTTCATATCACTCTCCTGTAGACTGGCTTTCTAAACAATTGTTTAAAATTTTTAATATACAAAACATAAGAATTCAAATATATTTCCACTTACTTTCTCTACAACATAACCTTTTAAAAATTCTGACATTGTAACAAACAAGTTTTTTCCCCCTATTTTATTGTAGGATATGTGCATGTGCTTTATCCTGGAGTTATGATATACTCACATGGATCAGTATAATTGTAGCCCCCACCTAGGCAAGAATAGTTACCTCTTGACTTTCCTCTCTCCAACCTTCTTTAAGAGAGACTGCTTCTAGCCAGAAGAGAAATAGGAGATTGTGTATATGAAGGTGAGTATTCTGCTCTGTTCACAAAGAGGGTACTGAGCTAGAATTATTCCCCCTAGATACAAGCTGCATTCCTCATCACTTTATCTTAATCAAGGAAAGGGTGTCCCAAGTCATATATTCAGTACTTTTCCATTAAATGTAAGTTATATAAATGCCCCAAATTAGCCCATTTATACAAACGTGTAACACCACCCCTGGAAAAAAAAAAAGAGTAAATGAGTTCTTACATTGTGAGTGAAAATTTTAGCTCAACTTAAAAAGCATTTCCACATGTCACCTAAGGGGAAATTGCCTGAAGTGCTCAATGTGGGGATTGAGCTCAAGCCCCTGGTTCCTATACATGTTGGACTCTTCCCATAATTTTTCTTTCCCTTCAGGAACACTTTTTTGAAAAGCATCTATAACTATGTATCCTCTCTCAAAGCTGGAAGCCAGAAAATATATATTGTTTTCTCTCCCAACTTCTTACAAATAAAATTCACTTATAAACTTATGCAAAGTAAATAAAAAGTAATTTGCTAGATGTAGTGTAGGAGGCACTAATAGTTGGGGAAGTAAGTTCAAGAATGACTTGATATGGAATACATGACTGGAGACAAGAAATTTAAATATCAAATGATTCTATGGTGTGGAAGTGAGAAGGGGGCACATACTGAGTAATTTGTTCAAGGTTACTCAAGAAGAGTTCCATTACATTTGATAGGCTCTCTGTGGAAGATTTATGTGAAGTCATGAATAAGAATCACAAAAGGTGATAGGATTTAAAATGTACCAATTTCAAAAATGCCCACCATTTACCTGAGATCTGTTTAGTATTTAATGACATACTCAATGACATACAATTTAACAACTGATGATGATGATGATGATGATGATGATGATGATAGTGATCAAAAATGATAGGCACCTGGATAAATGTTTGTGTTGATTTTGAATGCAACCCAAAGCAAAGCAACACAGACAGGGTAGTGTGACATATCAGAACCACTGCTATGCTGAATAGGGAAGAAGTACAAAGTTGTCGTGTGATTCAGAGACTGAACTGTTAAAGAAAACTCTCATACACATGGCAATTTATGAAATGTGGCCCTCAGTTGAACAAGATTATTGAATTAAGTTGTTTATCTAGAATATGCGGGGTAAAAACTTTTGAATTTTTGAATAATAAGAAATGATTGTACAGAAGAGAGAGACTCTATTTGTACAAGAAAGATTGCCTGGAAACTGACTATTAAATGATATATGGAAGGGGAAGATTTTCCTAGTGAAGAGGTAAGAAAGAAGAAAGAAATAAAATGGAACTGTATTTGCACCTAAAAAAGCTTTTGCATGCAGATTGCTTAATCAAAAAACCATAAGCAATATTAATGAGTGAAAACATACAATTATTAATGACTTCTAAATGGAAATTAAAATGATGGAAATGTACGTATTTTTATTTCTCACAAATATAAAAAGAACAACAAAGCTAGTATTATTAGTAATCAAATTAAGTATAAAATATGGATTGATTGGGCTAAAAACTATGACTGGAAAAATAGAAGTCATTAAATCATATATAAAAGTTATAGAAAAATATTGCTTTTGAAAAAAATAAGAATATAAAAATTAGAGCAGAATGGGAAAGTCGAAGAGTTATTGAAGATTATCAAAATAATGTTCGATGTAGAATATTGGGATATATAATATTCTCACTGATATTTGATAATAATATTTCTCTGATACAAAATTCAGTTTATACAGAATATATCTGAAGAATTAAGTGAGCTTTGCTGATGACTATTTGCATGTTTGCCAGAAATCATTCACAACTGATGTCTAACCAACACAGGTGTACCTAACTTTACACACAAATGTGTTCAGCTTCACTTTATTTTAAAACTGTTTCTTGCACAGATAATCCTTGTTTATTTCTATTCTAGAAAATATAGGAGAATACAGGAGCAGGGATGTCTTTTTCACTCCAGGAATTTGCAAGTGAATTGAGGAGACAGAACAAGCATGCATGAAATATCACAATACAGTACAGTATTTAATTAAATATAAAATAAAAATAAAATGCTTCAGAAGAAGCGGAGAGAGGTCAAGGAATACCAGGATAGAATACTGAAAGGCCCCAGAAAGCAGGAGGGGAGAATACTTGAAACAAAAAAAATTGACTTCCTCATTTCTACCACTACTTAACTATGAATGTTTTATCTCCCTGAACCCTTGTTTCTAAAAATGGAATAATGCATATATCTAATTCACAAACTTAAAGTAAATGAAGTAGTTTATAAATGTTTACTGTTTTATGGCAAACATCATTGATTTAAAAAAGATATTGTGAAAGAAGCAGAGTTTGAAATGTGGGTTATATTTCTGATGAAAATAAGACACATGATTTCATTGATATAAATTCTCTTTGATGAAAAAACTCCGTGGACTACTTGAGACTATCTTCCCTGCAATTTAGAGAATTGTACATTTCTAGCAGAGTCATCAACTAGGCAGCAACATATTGAATTAGAAAACAATAAATTGATATTTTCTATGTCATATTGCATTTAGGTGACACAGTGGATGGAGAGCCAGGCCTGGAGTCAGGAAGACCTCTGCTCTAACATGGCTTCAGACACTTAATGATTGTGTGACCAAAGAAGTCAATTAATACTATTTGTCTGAGTTTTCTCAACTATAAAATGAGGTGGAGAAGGAAATTGCAAACCACTCCAATATCCTTATCAGGACATTCCCAAATATAGTCACAATGAATCATCCATGACAGAAAATAACAAAACAGCAATTGTTATATTTTTATTTATTTTGTTAAATATTTCTCAAATATATATATATATTTTTGGGGAGATGTATTGTGGCATTTTGGAGGGTGCAAATTTAACAGAGCTGATACCATTGATCTAAAATCAGGAGTTAAGTGACACATTCAGGGTCATATAGAATATATATCATATGTAGTTTTTAAACCCGTTATCTTTCTTGTCATTATGTAACAGGGCCTTAATACTGCAAATAAATCAAATAATGATTTTTTTAGTATAAAAGAATAAATTACCACTTAAAGAGTCTTATGGCTTCTTTTTTTAATTGAAATTTTTATTTTCAAAACATATGCTATGATAATTTTTCAATACTAGCCTTTGAAAAACCTTGTGTTCCCATTTCTCCCCACCTCCTCAACAGGGCATGTAATATAATATATATTAAACATGGTAAAATATATGTGAAATCCAATTTATATATATATATATATATATATATATATATATATATATACAATTATCTTGCTGCACAAGAAAAATCAGATTAAAAAGTAAAAAGTAAAAATTAGAAAGAAAATAAAATTCAAGCAGACCACAACAAAAACAATGAACATGCTATGTTGTGATCCACTCTCAGTTCCCACAGTACTCTCTGAAGGTATAGATGGCTCTCTCCATCACAGGTATATTGGAATTGGCCTGAATCATCTCACTGTTAAAAAGAGCCACATCCCTCAGAACTGATCTTCATATAATCTTGTTGTTGCCATGTGTAACAATTTCCTGGTTCTGCTCATTTCATTTAGCATCAGTTTATGTCTCTCCAGGCCTCTCTGAAATCATCCTGCTGATCATTTCTTCCAGAACAATAATATTCATAACAGTCATATAACACAACTTATTCAGACATTCTCCAACTGATGGACATAATATCAGTTTCCAGTTTCTAGCCACTACAAAAAGGGCTCACACAAACATTTTTGCACCACTGCTTTTTAATATAGCTTTAAATCTGGTACAGCTAGGCCAGCTTCATTTTTTTTTTCATTAGTTCCCTTGAAAGTCTTGACCATTTGTTCTTCCAGATGAATTTTGTTGTTATTTTTTCTAGGTCACTAAATAGTTTTTTGGGAGTCTGACTGGTATCACACTAATATTTTGCACATTTAAGATCTCTTTGGAATATAAGCCCAATAATAACACTGCTGGATCAAAGGATATATACAGTTTGATAACTTTTTGAGCATAGTTCCAAATTGCTGTCCAGAATGGTTGGATGCATTCACAATTCCACCAAAAATGTATCAGTGTCCCTTTTTTCCCACATCCTCTCCAACATTCATCATTATCTTATCCTGTCATCTTAGCCAATCTGAGAGGTATGAAGTGGTATCACAGGGTTTTCTTAATTTGCATTTTTCTGATCAATAATTATTTGGAGCATCTTTTCATATGGCTAGAAATAGTTTCCATTTCTTCATCTGCAAATTGAGTCTTCATATCCTTTAACCATTTATCAACTGGAGAATGGCTTGATTTTTGATAAATTAGAGTCAATTCTCTATATATTTTGCAAATGAGGTCTTTATCAGAACCTTTGACTGTAAAAATGTTTTCCTAGTTTATTGCTTCCCTTCTAATCTTGTCTGCATTAGTTTTGTTTGTACAAAACCTTCTTAATTTGATATATTCAATATTTTCTATTTTGTGATCGATTATGATCTCTAGTTCTTCTTTACTCACAAATTCCTTACTCGTCCACAGGTCTGAAAGGTAAACTATCCATGCTCTTCTAATTCATTCACAATCTCATTTTTTATGCCTAGATCATGAACCCATTTTGACCTTATCTTGGTGTACAGTGTTAAGTGTGGGACAATGCCTAATTTCTGCCATACTGATTTCCAATTTTCCCAATAGTTTTTGTCAGTGAATTCTTATCACAAAAACTGGGGTCTTTGGGTATGTCAAACACTAGATTATTATAGTTATTGACATTTTATCCTGTGAATCTAACCTATACAACTGATCAACTAGTTTGTTTCTTAGCCAATACCAAATGGTTTTGGTGACCACTGCTTTATAATATAGCTTTCGTCTTTTCAGCTAGGCCACCTTTTTTTTTTTTTCATTAGTTCCTTAGAAAGTCTTGACCTTTTGTTCTCCAGATGAATTTTGTTGTTATTTTTTCTAGGTAATTAAAATAGTTTTTTGGGGGAGTCTGATTGGTATAGCACTAAATAAATACATTAGTTTAGATAGTATTGTCATCTTTATTATATTTGTTTGACCTATCCAAGCGCACTTAATATTTTTCCAATTGGTTAGATATAACTTTATTTGTGTGGAAAGTGTTTTGTAGTTTTGTTCATTTAGTTCCTAACTTTCCCTTGGCAGATAGAATTCCAAATATTTTATACTGTTGGCAGTTACTTTATTTTTTTTTTAATAGCCTTTATTTACAGGATTTATACATGGGTAACTTTACAGCATTAACAATTGCCAAACCTCTTGTTCCAATTTTCACCTCTTCCCCCACCCTCCCTAGATGGCAGGATGACCAGTAGATGTTAAATATATTAAAAATATAACTTAGATACACAATAAGTATACATGACAAAACATTATTTTGCTGTACAAAAAGAATCAGACTCTGAATTATTTACAATTAGCTTGTGAAGAAATCAAAATGCATGTTGCATAAATATAGGGATTGGAATTTAATGTAATGGTTTTTAGTCATCTCCCACAGTTATTTTTCTGGGCATAGCTAGCTCAGTTCATTACTGCTCCATTAGAAATGATTTGGTTGATCTCGTTGCTGAAGATGGCCTGATCCATCAGAACTGGTCATCATCTAGTATTGTTGTTGAAGTATATAATGATCTCCTGGTCCTGCTCATTTCCTCAGCATCAGTTCGATGTGGTCTCTAGGCCTTTCAGAAATCATCCTGTTGGTCATTTCTTACAAAACAGTAATATTCCATAATTTTCATAAGACCACAATTTATTCAGCCATTCTCAACTGATGGACATCCATTTCAGTTTTCAGTTTCTAACCACTACAAAAGGGCTGCCACAAACATTCGTACTAGGGTCCCTTTCCCTTCTTGATAATCTCTTTGGGATATAATCCAGTAGTAACACTGCTGGATCAAAGGGTATGCACAGTTTGATAACTTTTGAGCATAGTTTCAAACTACTCTCAAAATGGTTGGACTCTTTCAAACTCCACCAACAATGCATCAATGTCCAGTTTTCCCATTCCTCCAACAATCATCATTATTTTTTTCCTGTCATCTTAGCCAATCGACGGGTGTGTAGTGGTATCTTAGAGTTGTCTTAATTTGCATTTCTCTGATTAATAATGACTTGGAGCATCTTTTCATATGACTAAAATAGTTTCAATTTCTTCATCTGAGTTGTCTGTTCATATCCTTTGACCATTTTCAATTGGAGAATGGCTTGATTTTTATAAATTAGAGTTAATTCTCTATATATTTTGGAAATGAGGCCTTTATCAGAACCTTTGACTGTAAAAATATTTTCCAGTTTAGCTTCCCTTCTAATCTTGTCTGCATTAGTTTGTTTGTACAAAAACTTTTCAGTTTGGTATAATCAAATTTTCTATTTTGTGATCAGTAATGATCTCTAGTTCTGCTTTGGTCATAAAGACCTTCCCCTTCCACAGGTCTGAGGGTAAACTATCCTGTGTTCCTCTAATTTATTAATAATTTCATTCTTTATGCCTGGGTCATGAACCCATTTTGACCTTATCTTGGTGTCACGGCTTAGGTATGGATCAATGCCTAGTTTCTGCCATATTGGTTTCCAATTTTTCCCAGCAATTTTATCAAACAGTAAGTTCTTATCCCAAAGCTGGGATCTTTGGGTTTATCAAAGACTAGGTTGCTATATTTGTTGACTGTTTTGTCCTTAGACCCAATCTATTCCACTGATCAACTAATCTATTCCTTAGCCAATACCAAATAGTTTTGGTAACTGCTGCTCTATAATATAAATTTAGATCATAAGCTAAGCCACCATCATTTGATTTTTTTTATAATTCCCTTGAAATTCTTGACCTTTTGTTTTCCATATGAACTTTGTTGTTATTTTTCTAGGTCATTAAAATAGTTTTTGGGTCTGATTGGTATAGCGCTAAATAAATGATTAGTTTAGGTAATATTGTCATCTTATATATTTGCTCGCCCTATCCAAGAGCATTTAATATTTTCAATTGGTTAGATCGACTTAATTTGTGTGAAAAGTGGTCTGTAATTTTGCTCATAAAGTTTCTGATTTTCCCTTGGCAGATAGATTCCTAAATATTTTATATTTATCAGTAGTTACTTTAAATGGAATTTCTCTTTGTAACTCTGACTGTTGGATTTGTGTGATTATATAAGAATGCTGATGACTTATGTGGGTTTATTTATAACCAACAACTTTGCTAAAGTTGTGGATTATTTCTAATAACTTTTTAGCAGAATCTCTGGGGTTCTCTAAGTATACCATCATGTCATGCACAAGGTGATATTTGTCTTCCTCATTGCCTATTCTTTTCCTTTAATCTCTTTCTCAGCTCATTGCTATAGCTAGCGTTTCTAATGCAATATTAAATAGTAACAGTGATAGTGGGCAACCTTGTTTCACTCAGATCTTATTGGGAATGGTTGCAGTTTGTCTCTATTACATATGTCTTACTGATGGTTTAAATAGATGCTCGTTATTTTAAGGAAAAGTCCTTTATTCCTATACTCTCAAGTGTTTTTTAATAGGAATGGATGTTTGGATTTTATCAAATGCTTTTCATCTATTGAGGATGATCATATGGTTTTTTAATTTGGTTATTAACATGGAATTATATTGATAGTTTTCCTAATATTGAACAACCCTGCATTCCTGTTATAAATCCTACTTGATCATAGTGTATTATCTTGGAGATGATTTTCTGTAGTCTTTTTGCTAATATCTTATTTAAGATTTTAGCATCAATATTCATTAGGGAGATTGGTCTATAATTTTCTTTCTCTGTTTTCAGCCCTACCTGGTTTTGTATCAGTACCATGTCTCTGTCATGAAGAAATTTGGTAGGACTCCTTCATTCCCTATTTTATCAAATAATTTATATAGCATTGGGCCAATTGTTCTTTAAATGTTTGGTAAAATTCACATATAAATCCATCTGGTCCTGGGTATTTTTTCTTAGGGGTTGTTTAATTGCCTGTTCTATTTCTTTTCTGAAATGGGACTATTCAAGCAATTTACTTCCTCCTCTTTAATCTGGGAAGTCTATATTTTTGGGTAGTCATCCATTTCCTTGGTTATCAAATTTATTGGCATAAAGTTGAGCAAAATAACTCCTTATTATTTCTCTAATTTCCTCTTCCTTGGTGGAAATTTCTCCTTTTCATTTTAAGACTACTAATTTCATTTCCTCCCTCCTTTTTCTAATCAGATTTACCAAAGGCTTATCTATTTATTGTTTTCATGAATAACTCTTAGTTTTATTAATTAGTTCAATAGATTTTTTACTTTCAATATTTTAATTTCTCCTTTAATTTTAAATTTCCAATTTAGTATTTGATTGGGGTTTTTAATTTGGTCTTTTTAGTTTTTTTATTGCCAATTCATTAATCTTTTCTTTCTCTGTTTTATTCCCAAAGCCTCTAAGGATATAAAATTCGCTCTTTTACCGCTTTGGCTGCATCCACAAATTTTGGTATTTGATGTCTCAGCATTGTTCATTATCTTGGTGAAATTATTAATTGTATCTATAATTTGCTCTTCACCCAATTCTTTAAGATAAGTTGTTTAGTTTTCAATTAGTTTTTGGTCTATTTCCCCTAATTTTTTGTTGGAATGTAGTTTTTTATTGCATCATGATCTGAAAAGAAAGCATTTCTATTTCTGCTTTCTTGCATTTAATTTTAGGTCTTTATTTCCTAATATGGTCAATTTTTGAATAGGTTCCATGAACTGCTGAGGAAGAAAGTATATTCCTTCTATCTCCATTCAATTTTCTCCAAAGATCCAACATACCTAATTTTTCTAATATTCTTTTTACTTCTTTAATTTCTTTCTTATTGTTTTGTGGTTTGTTTGTCTAATTCTGAGGTGCAAGGTTGAGATCTCCTACTATTACAGTTTTTGTTGTCTTTTCTTCTTGCAACTCTTAACTTCTCCTTTAGGAAGCTGGGTGCCATACCACTTGGTGCATATATGTTTAATACTGATATTGCTTCGTTGTTTATGCTCCCTTTAGCGGATGTAGTTTCCTTCCTTATCTCTTTAATTAGATCAATTTTACTTTTGCTTGATCTGAGATAGGATGGCTACCCTCTTTTTGACTTCACCTGAAGCATAATGGATTTTGCTCCAGCCTTTTACCTTTATTATGTATCCCCCTGCTTTAAATGTGTTTCTTGTAAACAACTATTTGAAGGGTTCTGACTTTATCCAGTCTGCTATCTGCCTCCTCTTTATGGGAGTTCATCCCATTCAATTTACGGTTAGAATTACTAAATCTGTATTTCCTGCCATCCCTAATAACCCCAGATTGTGCTTTCTTATTCTTCCTCCCCCAACCCTCTTTCCCCTTTTAAACTTATGTACCCCTCTTGTATCACAATGCTTATCCTCTTTATAATCCCTCCCCCCCCCTTTCGTCTTTCCCCCTTCCTTCCCTTATTACTCTTTTTCTTTTCCCTTTTCCTCCCCCGTTTTTAATGAGGGCGAGAGAATTTTTCTCTAAAACAAATGTCAATTATTTTTCCTTTGGCCAACTCTGATGAGGTAAGATTCACACAATGTTCCCCCTCTCTAAGTTCCCTCAGATATGATAAGTTTCCTTGGCCTCTTTGTGGGATGTGGTTTCCCTCTTTTTATCCCTCCTTCCCACCTTATTCTGCCATCATCCCTTTTCCATATCTACTTCCTTTTTTATGTTATATCAGTACAATCAAATTTTACATGTATTTTTTGTATATCCACAACAGAAATACAATTCTCAAGAGTTATTTTTACCTTTTTCATCTCTTGAGTTCTATTCTTGGAGATCAAATTTTTTGGTTAATTCTGGTTTTTCTTCAGAAACAAATGGAATTCATTTATTTCATTAAATGTCCATCTTCTTCCCTGGAAGAAAATGCTCAACAGCTGGGTAGTTTATTCTTGGCTGCATCCAAGTTCTTGTGCCTTTCAGATATCATATTCAGGCCCTTCTTTCCTTTAATGTAAGGACAGATCTTGGGTGATCCTTATTGTGGCACCTCGGTATTTAAATGGTTTTGGCTGCTTGTAAAATTTTTCCTTAATCTGATAGTTCTGAAATTTTGCCACAATATTCCTTGGGGGTTTTTATTTTAGGGTTTCTTTCAGAAGGTGTTCGATAATTCTTTCAATGCCTATTTTACCTTCTGGATTCTATTACATCTGGGCAGTTCTCTTTGATGATTTCTTGTAAATAGTATCTAGGCTCTTTTTCATCATAGTTTTTCGGAAAGTCCAATAATCCTCAGATTATCTCTCCTAGATCTATTTTCAAGTCTTCATTTTAGCAATAGATAATTCATGGTTTTCAGTTTGTCATTTTTTGGTTTTGCTTGACTGATTCTTGCTGTCTCAATGCATCATTAGTTTCAATTTGTTCAGTTCTAATTTTTAAAAATTATTTTCTTCATTACTTTTTTACTTCTTTCTGTATATGTCAATTGGTTTTGAATGTATTGTTTTGGTCTGTGGAATTTTTTTCCATTTCACTAATTTTTTTTAGTGAAATTTTTCTTTTCAATTCAAGATCCTACTTTCTAGTGAATTCTTTATTTTTCCAATTCACAATTCTTACTTTCCTGTGATTTCTTTATTTTTCAATTCACAATTTTTTCTGGGAATTTTTTAACTTTTTCAATTCTTATTTCAGGAAGTTGTTGCTCTCTTGTAAGGCTTCTCTTTCCTTTCCCCATTTATCTTCTAACTCTCTTTTGGACTTTTAATGGTCTCTTCTATGAGAGCATTATGTAAAAGGACAGTCTGATGCATTTTACTGTTTGAGGTCTCTTGGGTTTGCTGACCTGCTCTTTTCTGCATAGAAGCTGTTGATCGTTCTTTTCATCTTTTATTCATGTTTTAAAGCCTTTAGGTGTAGGTCTCCTGAGGGGTTACCAGCTTCCTCTGCAGAGCAGGGAAAGATTTAAAAGCGATTTCTGGCTCTGAGGTATGGGGTGCTCTGGTGAGGTTTTCCCTTCCCCAACAGGAAGTGGATTCAGCACTGGCCAAGCTATCAAATGGCAGTAGGGCTGAGTGGATTATCGTTGCCCTAGGAGAACTAAGTGGTGAAAGTGTCACTGCCCCCAGGCCGGAGCCTCTTGTGGGACTGTGAGTATTAGCAGCTGGGAGCAGACCGCAGACGCCCCTGGACTCTGCCCCAGTGTCTCTGCCCAATGCCAATCGGCCCTGGAAAGCTCTATGGCCCCAGCCGAGGCTCCCACTGTCAGATTGAGGCTAAGCGGGCTGCGTCCTCCCTTGCAGGATCACAGACCCCAAGGAAAAGCCCTTACTGCGGGTTGGGGCTGCGGCGCATGCTGAGATCTGCTTTCACCCCTCAGTTTGAGACTCTCCTTGGAACCTAATTTCTCTCCCTGTCTGGGCGTCTCCCCCTGGCCCCGGAACCAACCTTTTTGGCGAGACTGCAGATTTTCTTCGCGGTGAGTTGTTCTACTTCTTATCTTTACAATTGGCAGTCAAGACTATTTTTGAGGGCTCGATATAATATTGATAAAGAGGGGTAGAGAAGGCTTAGAAATCGCTGTGTCTTCTCCCCATCTTGCTCCTTATAGCAGTTACTTTAAATGGAATTTCTCTTTTTATCTCTAGCAGTTGGATTTCATTAGTGATATATAAGAATGCTGAGGTTTATATGTATTTTCTTTGTATGCTGCAACTTTGCTAACATCGAGGATTATGTCTAATTGCTTTTTAGTAGAATCTCTGGGGTTGTCTAAGTATACCATCATATCATCTGCAAAGAATGATAATTTGGTTTCCTTATTACCTACTCTAATTCTTTTAATCTCTGTTTCATCTCTTATTGCCAAAGCTAGCATTTCTAAAACAAGACTGAATAGTAATGGTGACAGTGGGCAACCTTGTTCAACTCCTGATCTTATTGGGAATGGTTCCAGTTTATCCCCATTACATATGATGTTTACTGATGGTTTTAAATAGATGCTACTGATTATTTTAAGGAAAAGTTTATTTATTCCTATCCTCTCAAGTGTTTTAAAAGGAATGGATGTTGGATTTTATCAAATGCTTTTTCTGCATATATTGAGATGATCATATTTTTTTATTAATTTGGTTATTGATATAGTCAATTATGCTAATAGTTTTCCTAATATTGAACCAGCCCTGCATTCCTGGTATCAGTTGTATTTGGTCATGGTGTATTATCCTGGGGATGTTTTTCTGTAATCTTTTTGCTAATATTTTATTCAAGATTTTTGCATCAGTATTCATTAGAGAGATTGGTCTATAATTTTCTTTCTTTTGCTTCCATTCTACCTTGTTTAGGTATCAGTACCATGTCTGTGTAATTAAAAAAAAATATGTTACAAGTCCTTCATTCCCTATTTTTTCAAATAGTTTAAATAACATTGGAATTAATTATCTTTAAATGTTCGGTGGAATTCACATGTAAATCCATCTGGCCTTGGGGATTTTTTCTTAGGGAGTTGATTAATAGCTTATTCTATTTCTTTTTTTTTTTTTTTTTCTAAAATGGGAATATTTCAGCAATTTACTTCCTCCTCTTTTAATCTGGGTAGCTTATATTTTTGAATATAGTCATCCATTTCACTTAGGTTATCAAATTTATTGGCATAAAGTTGGGCAAAGCAACTCCTAATTATGGCTGTAATTTACTCTTCATTGTTGCAAAGTTCCTCCTTTTAATATTTAAGAGTAGCAAGTTCATATTCCTCTTTCCTTTTTCTAATCAAATTTACTAAAGGTTTATCTATTTTGTTGGATTTTTCATAAAACCAGCTCTTAGTATTATGTATTAATTCAATATTTTATTAAGTTATCCTTTTAATTTTAGAATTTCAAGTTTAGTATTTGATTGGGGGTTTTAAATTTGCTCTTTTTCTAGCTTTTTAAGTTGCAAGCCCAATTCATTGACCTTTTCTTTCTCTCTTTTATTCAAGTAAGCCTCTAAAGCTATAAAATTTCCCCATATTACTGCTTTGGCTACATCCCACAAATTTTGGTATGTTGTCTCAGTGTTGTCATTATCTTAGGTGAAATTATTGTGTCTATGACTTGTTGTTTCACCCATTCATTCTTTAGCATGAGATTATTTAGTTTCTAATTACTTTTTTGGTCTATTTCCCCCTAGCTTTTTTTTTAAATGTAGGTTTTATTGGATCGTGATCTGAAAACAATGCATTACTATTTCTGCTTTTTTGCATTTAATTTTGAGGTCTTAATGACCTAATATATGGTCAATTTTTGTATAGATTCCATGAACTGCTGAGAAGAAAGTGTACTCCTTTCTATCTCCATTTGGTTTTCTCCAAAGATCTATCATACCTAACTTTTCCAATATTCTTTTTACCTCTTTAACTTCTTTCTTATTTATTTTGTGGTTTAATTTACCAAATTCTGAGTATACAAGGTTGAGATCTCCCACTATTATAGTTTTGCTATCTATTTCTTCTTGGAACTCTCTTAATTTCTCCTTTAGAAATTTAGATGCTATACCATTTGGTGTATATATTTTGAATATTGATATTGCTTCATTATCTATGCTACTCTTTTAGCAAGATACTGTTTTCTTTCTTATCTCTTTTAATTAGATCAATTTTTGCTTTTGCTTGATCTGAGATATGGATGACTACCACTGCTTTTATACTTCACCTGAAGCATAATAGAGTCTGCTCCAGGCTTTACCTATAGTCTTTATGTATCACTTTGCTTTAAATGTATTTTCTATTAAAAACATATTGTAGGATTTGTGCTTTTGATCTAGTCTGCTATCCTCCTCCGCTTTATGAGAGAGTTCATCCCATTCACATTTGTGGTTAAATTTACTAATTCTGTAATTTATTTCCCCCTTACTCCTCTCCCCAGTGTTGCCTTATGACACCACTTGCCTCATGCAGCTCTCCCTCTTTAGAATCCCTCCCATTCTCTTTGAGTCTCTCCTCCTTACTTATACCTTTCCCTTATAATAATAATAATAATAATAATAACAGAATACTGTATTCCTTTCTATTTAGCCTATTATTTTCTTTTTCCCTTTCCTCTCTCACTTTTTAATGAGGTGAGAGAAGTTTCTCTATAAATCAATTGTCTAATATCTTGTCTTTGAGCCAAATCTGATGAGAGTAAGAATTACACAATGTTCCTCCCCCTCCCTTAATTTCCTCAGTTATCATAGGTTTCCTTTACCTCTTCGTGTGATGTAATTTCCCTCTTTTTACCTCCACTTTTGCCTTTTTTCTAAAACAATCCCCTTTCCATTTCTAATTCCGTTTTTATATTATAACAGTAAAATCAAATTATACATGTGCTCGTTATGTATGCTTATAACAGAAATACAGTTCTCACAAGTTCTTTTTATCTTTTTATGCTTCTCTTAAGTCCTCTATTTGGAGGTCAAATTTTTTGTTTAACTTTGTTTTTTTTTTCATTAGGAATAAATGCAATTCACCTGTTTCATTGAATGTCCATCTTCTTTCCTGGAAGAAAATGCTCAGCTTAGCTGGGTAGTTTATTCTTGGCTGCATTCCAAGTTATTTTGCCTTTTGGAAAATCAGATTCTATTCCATATGATTTTTAATGTGGAAGCTGCTAGATCCTGAGTGATCTTTATTATGGGTATTCATTATTTAAATTGTTTTCCTTTTTCCTTTTTTTTTTTTTCTGGTTGCTTGTAATATTTTTTTTTCCCTTAATCTGACAGTTCTGAAATTGAACTACAATCTCCCTTAGAGTTTTTATTTTGGTGTCTTTTTCAGAAGTTGTTTGATGAATGCATATTTTTCAATGTGTATTTTACCTTTTAATTCAATTATATCTGGGTAGTTATCTTTAATGATTTCCAAATAGTGTCTAGGCTCTTTTTTTCATCCTGGTTTTCAGGGAGCCCAATAATCCTTAGATTATCTCTCCTAGATTTATTTTCTGGGTCTGTTGTTTTTCCAAGTAGATATTTTTTTTCTATTTTTTTCATTTATTTTGTTTTGCTTGACTGATTCTTGATGTCTTAATGAATCATTCATTTCCATTTGTTCAGTTCTGATTTTTAATGATTTATTTTTTCATTAACTTTTTTTTAACTTCTTTTGTATATATCCAATTGAATTTTTAAATGAATTGCTTTGCTTTTTGGAATTTTTTTCCATTTCACTATTTTTAATGAGTTATTTTCTTTTTCCAATTCACAAATCCTACTTTTCTGGGAGTTCTTTATCTTCTCCAGTTCACAAATTCCGTTTCCCTGAGAGTTCTTTACCTTTTTCAATTCACATTTCAGGAAGTTGTTTTCTTTTTCACTTTATCAAATATTTCTTTTAATGAGTTATATGCCTTTTCCATACTCTCTTGCAGAACTTCTCTTTCCTTTCCCCATTTTTCTTTTAGCTCTCTATTAAGATCTTTTATCATTTCTTCTAGGAGAGTCTTGTGTGATGGATACCACATTATATCCCCCTTTGGGGTTTTGTCTGGAGACTGTCTGCTATTAGTCTCTTCAGGGTTAGAAATCTGTGCTCTTTTTGTATAGAAGCTATCTATAGTTAGAGCTTGCTTTGCTTTTTTACTCATTGTTTTTTAAAAAGCCCTTGGTGTCTGCCTTCAAGGCAAGAAGGTTCCCAACTTCCTCTACAGAACAGGGACAGATGGACAGTAGCTGTCCTGCAAACAAGCTGGAAAGAACAGCCAAGCTGCGGAAGTGCCACTTCCCTGGGAAGAGCCCCAAGTTGTGGAAGTATGATTGCTTTGGGAAGAGGACCTTACTGCAGAAGTTCCACTGTCCTGGGAAAAGCTGCAAAATGTAGTTGTGCAACTGCACTGTGGTCATGCTGAGTCACTCCCAGTGCTGGGTGGATGTGGCCAGGTCCTATGAAACTCTGGAATTTTGGGGTAAACTCCACCTTTGGCGTTTGTATAACTTCTCTGTTATCTACTGCTTTGCAACTAAGGCAGAACAGCCAGTCTTTGGTAGAATTCTCCCTGACAATTCTCCACCCCAGGAGATTGCTCTCTGCCCCCTGTCCATTCAGCCAGCGCTAGTCTCTGTGTTCTGCCTCCCTGCCTATGCTGACCTCCTCCAGCCCAATCAAGACAGACCTTTTCCGGCAATCTTCCAGATTATCTTCTGCTGGTAATTTGTTGTACTCCCAATATTCATGGATTCTACCAGTCAAGCACTATTTCAAAGGCTGAATTTGATAATCAGTAGTGAGGGTAGAAGAGGTGCTCAGTATGAAGTGTGTGTCCTCTCCGCCATCTCCAAATATGTTTCTTATAAACAACATATTGTAGGATTCTGACTTTTAATACAGTCTGTTACCCATTTCCATTTTATGGAAGAATTCATCCCATTCACATTCACATTTAAAATAACTAATTCTTTATTTCCTGCCATCTTATTTACCCAAAATTTTGTTTTTCTCTTTTTTCCCCCTTTCTCTACTCTCCAATATTTTGCTCTACCACCTCCTCAAACAGCTCTCCCCCTTTACAGCCTCTCCCCCTTTCTTGCACCTTTGTCCAATTACTTCTGTTTTAGTTCTATTAGCCTCTCCCTTTCCTTTTCCCTTTCCTCTTCCACTTCCCTATAAGGTGAAAGAAGTTTTGTGTATGTGTGTGTGTGTGTGTGTGTGTGTGTGTGTGTGTGTGTGAAACCAGATATGTCTGATATTCTGTTTTTGAGCAAATTTAATGAGAGTAAGATTTACACAATGTTCATCTCCCTCCCTTCTTTCCCTCAATTATAATAAATCTTTTTTGCCTCTTCATCTGATGTAATTCTCCTTATTTTACTTCCATTTTCCTCTTTTTCTGATACAATCCCCTTTCCACCTCTAGTTACTTTTTTCATATTATCACAATAAAATCAAATTACACCCAAACTTTCTAAGTGTACCCATAACAGAGATACAGTTTTTTAAGAGTTCTTTCCTTTTTACCTTTTTATGCTTCTCTTGATTTCTGTTCAGCTCTGGTCTTTATAAAAAGAAATGAATGAAATTCACTTGTATCAATGCATGTCCACCTTCTTCCCTGAAAGACAATGCTCAGAATAGCCAGATAATTAATCCTTGTCTACAATCCAAGTTCCTTTGCCATTCAGAGTATCAGATTCCAGGCCCTTTGATACTTTAAGGTGGAAGCTGCTAGGTCCTGGGTATTACTGATTGTGGCTCCTCCATATTTGAATTTTTTTCTTTATGGCTACTTGTTATATTTTTTTTCTTTGATCCAGATATTCTGAAATTTAGGTATGATATTTCTTGGAGTTTTTATTTTGAGATTTCTTTCAGGAGGTTATCAGTGAATTCTTTCCATGGTTACCTTACCTTATGGTTCTAGGACATCAGGACAGTTTTCCTTAAAAATTTCCTAAATGAGGATGTCTAAGTCCCTTTCTTCATCATAGTTTTCAGGAAGTCCAATAATCTTTAGATTGTCTTGTATAGATCTATTTTCCAAGTCAGTTGTTTTCAATTAGGTATTTCACATTTTCTTCTACTTTTTTATTTTTATTTTTTTGGTTTTGTTTGATTCTTAAAGTCTCATTGAATCATTCACTTCCATTTGTTCAATTCTAAGTTTTAGTGTATTATTATTTTTCTTCTGTTGCCTTTTTTAGCTTCTTTTTTATTTGGCCAATTGAATTTTTAAAGGAGTTGTTTTGTTCATTGCTTTTTTTTTTTCCATTTCATGATTTTTTTCCCCAAAGATTGGTTTCTTTTTCATATTTAATTTGTAAGGAATTAGATGCTTTTTCCATTTCACTAAATCTATTTTCTAATCATATTTCTTCAGGTAATTTATTGTTTTCCTTTTGCATGCCTTCTTGCAAAAATCTCATTCCCTTTCCCATTTTTCCTCCAATTCTTTTAAGATTTTTTTTTAATTCTTCCAAGAGAGTCTTGTGAAATTTGGAACAGCTTATTATCCCACTTTGTGGCTTTATCTGTAGCTAATTTGCCTTTAGGAACCTCAAATTTGAGTTCTGCTCTTCTCTCAGTCCATAGAAGTTGTCTATGGTTAGAATTTGTTTATTTGTTTGTTTTGTTGCTGTTTGCTTTTTTTTTGCTCACTTTTAAAGAACTGAGATCTGCTTTTAATGCAAATGGGTGACAGCCACATTAGTTTGCCCTGGGGCAGTTCTGCTGACTGACTTTCAATGTTGGGTAATGATGGCCAGGCCCCAAATTCTTCTGGGGCTCCATGGTTTACAATCTTCCCTTTGTATTTGATTTTGGGTGTCTCACAGCAAATCTGCTAAACCACAACCAGGACAAAGTTGCTTTTGAGCCTCATAGTAGATTCCCATTGCTCAGAAAGCCACAAAATCCTGCTTTCCATCCCAGCTACTTGCCCCAGGCTCCTTTCACTGTGGTCTGGGCTCAACAGCCTCTCTGCCTGCTCAATTGAAACAGACTGTTTCTGAAGTTGTCCCAAAGTATCTTTTGAAAATTTGTTGTACTCCAAATATTTGTGGGTTCTGTCACTCCAAAACCAGTTCAGAGGCTGTTGATCTGAGGGGAACCTCAGAGAAGATCAAATATAATCATGTCTTGTGTTTGCCATAACTCTGGAGAGAATCTCCATCTCAATTATTCTTCTTTATTCTAGACCTTATAACCTTTGAATAACTGAATTCCTAAGCCCAGTCTCACAAATGAGTTGAATCTCTAAATATGGCTGGGTTATATGCTGCATCTCCCACCTCAGAGTTTTAGGCATAACCTTGAGAGTTTGAGGTGGTTCATCTCTGATTCTATTGGCTTGAGCACCCATTCAAATATGTTGTCCCTACTGATTATTCCCCATGATTCCTTTCCCCAATTTCATTTAAACATTTAACATTAATTAGAATTTACAAAGATAGTTACAATGAAGCTATAAGCAAGAACAAAAGTATAATTACCTTCCTCCCACCAACAACAACGAGAGGCACACCATCCTTCTACCATCTCAGTACCTAGAAAGAATAGGCCCTCCAAAGCAGTTGCAGGAACAAGTTTACTTCAGAATTTTAATTAAATAATGAATGACTTGTTGAAATTCCCTCTTGACTGCCTTCAATCTATTCTGGGATAAATAGGCCCTTTGAAGCTTCATTCCTCATTATCTTACTTCTAGCAAATTCCTTTAACATTTGGTGACTTGTTTTCCTAATTTTTTGAAGTTTACTCTTACACTTAAAAGAAGACAGAAGCTTTAGCAAAGTCATATACTCAGAGGTAACGTGGAGGCAACCCAATTGAAAAGATAAAGATATGAGTCCTTTTTTCCTAGACAGAGGTTTACATAATTCCTTACTGCATCCACAAATACAGCTTTCTGTCTATAAAAGAAGATTAAAAGCTTCCTTTTGGGCTTTTAATGCCTTTAAAAAGCACAGCAGTTTCTTCTCAGCAGCCAATCAACAATCGTGCTTTTACCCCATTAATTAGGAGACCAGAACCAGCTACAGAATGTCTAGAAATACTATAAATCAGAGAGCTAGACTCATACAAAATATGTCATCATGCTTTTCTAGAAACAGTCTCTCCACTTACTTCCACAGATACACTAAGTAGGCTTAGCAAAAATGCACATTTATAATCTGAGTGAAAGCACTATTTTATTTCTTTTCCATTTTATCCTCAATACATTATAGATAGATAGGTAGATAGATAGATAAATAGATGATAAATAGATGATGGATAGATGATGGATAGATGGATAAATAGATTATAAATGGATAGATTGGTTGACATACAGAGAGAGAGAGGGAAATAGAGAAGTGGGTAGAGGGAAAGGAGAGATGCTAGACAGACAATGTATTTACTAAATGCTAAATTTTGTCAGGAAATGTGATAAACCCAGGAGATACACATAGAAATAAATAAGATGCTTTGTCTCTTCAAGTAATTTACACTATAATACACATTACAACAAGAAAGAACACACAAAAAGAAAGGGCTTAGAAAGGGGAGAAGAGAGGAAAAAGTCATGGTTTGGAAATGGTGGTCTAGAAGGAAAATGGCAGTGTGATTCCACAAAAGCACCTTTCAGAGCCTAGGGTGTATCCAGCTGTTCCCATATACCACAGTGCTCAGAAAATAGAAGGTACTTAATAAAAAGTTGATAATTGACTAATGATTAATATAAAGACATTACAGAATGACCATTAAAAGAAAGTGAAGAACATAATGAAAATGTTAAGGATGATGAAGGAAGACAAGAAAGAGGTATTGATATCGTAGGTACAGGTATATAAAAGTAAAAGCCAAGAAAGCTTAAGAATATCCAGAGAAAAAAAGTCATGTTTTTCTCTCCAGTCTGGAATTTCTGAGATAAAAGATATAGTATATGTTAGTCACTTTATTATTAAATTATTGTTTATTTATTTTAAAATAATTTTTAAAATTTGAATTCCAAATCCTCTCTATCCCTTCCACCACTAACCCACTGAATGAGTGTTGTAGCTGACTTTTAAGAGCTCATGGCATATTTTTGATCTCAGAGGAAAGATGAGAACTCATAGGGTGTGAAAAGAGCTCCAGTTTATTATGCTGTATAGCCTTGTTTATATACATTTGTTTAAGCATGATCAGTGTGTGGACAGTAGGCAATCCCCAGTCATCATTCAGAAAAGAAACTCATGGGCATTGTGTATGCATGCTATTTACCAATGGGAGGAAAGCCAATCTAGCAATTCAACAACTGGCTCACAGGTGAGAGTCCCTGTCTCGGCATGCCTGCTCACATAATCATTGGCTGTGACCCTCCGTCTCAACACTCATTCTCACAATGTAAATTGATGCTCCTTGCTTAACAAAAGTGTTTCTACAACGTGGAAGAAAACTTATTGTGCAACAAAGGTTGAGGTGGCCTTGGTACTCCCTCTCAGCAGAATCCATAACTTAGCAACTGAAAGAGCAAGTAAATGATATAAATTATATAAGCGAATTCATGTAAAAAATTTTCCATATGGGGTGGCGGAGCCAAGATGGCGGAGAAGACACACGCGACTTTCTAAGCTCTTCTCTTACCCTCTTTATCAATATTATATCGAGCCTCAAAAATAGTCTTGACTGCTAAAATTCGTAAAGATAAGAAGTAGAACAACTCACCAGCTGAAGAAAATCTGCAGTTTCACCAAAAAAAGGTTAGTTCCGGGCAAGGGGAGATCAGCACAGACTGGAAGAGAAATTAGGTTCTGAGGAGAGCCTCAAACGGAAAGTGAAAGCACAGATCTCAGCACAAGGGCACAGCCCCAACGTGCAGTACGGGGCTTTTCCTTGAGGCAGTTGTGATCCTGCACAGCAGGAGGACGCAGCTGGGTTAGCCTACAATCTGCTCAGTGGGGAGCTCGGCTTGGGGCCATATAGCTTTTCCGGGGCCGATTTGCATCAGGCAGAGACGCTGGGGCAGAGTTCAGGGCGGTCTGCCATCTGCAGTAAGCTGCTAATACTCACAGTCCCACAAGAGGCTCCCACCTGGGGCAGTGACACTTTCACCCCTTAGTCTCTAGCCAAGGGCAATCGCTAACCCACACAGGCCTACTGGGCACTTCAATAGCTCGGCCAGTGCTGCATCCACTTCCTGTTGGGGAAGGAAAACTCTCACTCAGAGCACTCCCATACCTCTGAGCCAGAAATCTGTTTACATCTCTCCCTGCTCTGCAGAGGAAGCTGGTAATCCCCTTGCCTAGGAGACATACCCTAAAGGCTTTAAAACATGAATAAAAGATGAAAAGAACCATCCACAGCTTCTATGCAGAAAAAGAGCAGGTCAGCAAACCTGAAGAGACCTCAAACAGCAAAATGCATCAGACTGTCCTCCTTACATGATGCTCTCATAGAAGAGACCATTAAAAGTCTCAAAAGAGAGTTAGAAGATAAATGGGGAAAGGAAAGAGAAGCCTTTACAAGAGAGAAACAACTTCCTGAAATACGAATTGAAAAGTTAAAAATTCCCAGGAAGTGCAGGGAAACAAAATTGGTGAATTGGAAAATAAAGAATTCACTAGAAAGTAGGATTTGGGAATTGGAAAAGACAAAGAACTCTGAAGAAAGTAGGATCTTGAATTGAAAAGAAAATAATTCACTAAAAAATTAGTGAAATGGAAAAAATTCCACAGACCAAAACAATACATTTAAAAACTCAATTGACATATACAGAAAGAAGTAAAAAAGCTAATCAAGAAAATAATTCTTTAAAAAATTAGAACTGAACAAATAGAAACTAATGATTCATTGAGACAGCAAGAATCAGTAAGCAAAACAAAAAATGACAAACTGAAAACCATGACGTATGTACTGCAAAACGACAGACTTGGAAAATAGATCTAGAGAGATAATCTGAGGATTATTGGAATTTCCGAAAATTATGATGAAAAAAAAGAGCCTAGATACTATTTTACAAGAAATCATCAAAGAGAACTGCCCAGATGTAATAGAATCAGAAGGTAAAATAGGCATTGAAAGAATTCATCGAACACCTTTTGAAAGAAACCCTAAAATAAAACCCCAATGAATATTGTGGCCAAATTTCAGAACTATTAGATTAAGGAAAAAATTTTACAAACAGCCAAAAAAAAACCATTTAAATACCGAGGTGCCACAACAAGGATCACCCAAGATCTAGCTGCCTCTACATTAAAGGAACGAAGGGCCTGGAATATGATATTCTGAAAGGCACAAGAACTTGGGATGCAGCCAAGAATAAACTACCCAGCTAAGCTGAGCATTTTCTTCCAGGGAAGAAGATGGACATTTAATGAAACAAATGAATTTCATTTGTTTCTGAAGAAAAAACCAGAACTAAACAAAAAATTTGATTTCCAACCACAGAACTCAAGAGATGCAGAAAGGTAAAAATAACTCTTGAAAATTGTATTTCGGTTGTGGATATACAAAAAGAATGCATGTATAATTTGATTGTACTGATTTAACATAAAAAGCCAAGTAGATATGGAAAAGGGATGATGGCAGAATAAGATGGGAAGGAGGGATAAAAAGAGGAAACCACATAGCACAAAGAGACAAAGGAAACTTTTCATATCTGAGGAATTTAGGAGGGGAGGAACATTGTGTGAATCTTACCTCATCAGAGTTGGCTCAAAGAACAATAATTGACATTTGTTTTGAGAAATTCTCTCTCGCCTCATTAAAAACGGGGAGAGGAAAAGGGAAAAAAAAAGAGTAATAAGGGAAGGAAGGGGAAAGACTCAAAGGGGGCGGGAGGGATTAAAAGAGGGTGTTTGGTGATACAAAGAGGGGACATAAGTTAAAAGGGGAAAGAGGTTGGGGGAGGCAAGAATAAGTAAAGCACAATCTGGGGTTATTAGGATGGTAGGAAAATAGATTTAGTAATTCTAACTAAATGTGAATGGGATGAACTCCCCATAAAGAGGGAGGCAGATAGGAGACTGGATCAAAAGTCAAACCCTACAATATGTGTTTACAAGAAACACATTTAAACAGGGAGATACATTAGAGTAAAGGTAAAAGGCAGAGCAAAATCTTGTGCTTCAGGTGAAGTCAAGAAAGAGGTAGCCATCCTTATCTCAGATCAGCAAAAGCAAAATTGATCTAATTAAAAGAGATAAGGAAGGAAACTACATCCTGCCAAAGGGAGCAAAGCAACGAAGCAATATAAATATTAAAACATATATGCACCAAGTGGTATGGCACTCAACTTCCTAAAGGAGAAGTAGAGAGTTGCAAGAAGAAATAGACAACAAAACTGTAATAGGGAGATCTCAGCCTTGCACCTCAGAATTAGACAAATCAAACCACAAAACAAATAAGAAAGAAATTAAAGAAGTAAATAGAATATTAGAAAAATTAGGTATGTTGATCTTTGAGAAAATTGAATGGAGAAAGAAAGGAATATACTTCTTCTCAGCAGTTCATGGAACTCTTCAAAAATTGACCATATTATGACATAAAGTCCTCAAAATTAAATGAATAAAGCAGAAATAGTAAATGCTTTTCAGATCATGATGCAATAAAACTACATTCAACAAAAAGTTAGGGGAAATAGACCAAAAAGTAATTGGAAACAAAAATCTCATCTTAAAGCATGATTGGGTGAAGCAGCAAATTATAGATACAATTAATAATTTCACTCAAGATAATGACAATGATGAGACATCATACCAAAATTTGTGGATGCAGCCAATGGTAATAAGAGGAATTTATATCCTAGAGGCTTACTTAAATGAAATAGAAAAGAAAAGATTAATGAATTGGCTTGCAAACTAAAAAACTAAAAAGACCAAATTAAAAACCCCAATCAAATACTAAATTGGAAATTTAAAATTAAAAGGGAAATTAAAATATTGAAAGTAAAAAAAACTATTGAACTAATTAATAAAACTAAGAGTTGGTTCTATGAAAAAGCCAATAAAATTGATAAGCCTTTGATAAATCTGATTAGAAAAAGGAGGGAGGAAAATGAAATCAGTAGTCTTAAAAATGAAAAGGGAGAACTTTCTGCCAATGAAGAGGAAATTAGAAATAATAAGGAGTTATTTTGCTCAACTTTATGCCAATAAATTTGATAATCTAAGTGAAATGGATGACTACCTCCAAAATATAGACCTTACAGACTAACAGAGGAGGAAGTAAATTGTTGAATAGTCCCATTTCAGAAAAGAAATAGAACAGGCAATTAAACAACTCCCTAAGGAAAAATCCCCAGGACCAGATGGATTTAATGGAATTTTACCAAACATTTAAAGAACAATTGGCCCAATGCTATATAAATTTATTTAATAAAATCGGGAATGAAGGAGTACTACCAAATTCCTTCTATGACACAGACATGGTACTGATACCTAAACCAGGTAGGCTGAAAACATAGAAAGAAAATTATAGACCAATCTCCCTAATGAATATTGATGATAAAATTTTAAATAAAATATTAGTAAAAAGACTACAGAAAATCATCTCCAGGATCATACACTATGACCAAGTAGGATTTATACCAGGAATTCAGGGCTGGTTCAATATTACGAATACTATCAATATAATTGGCCATGTTAATAACCAAATTAACAAAAACCGTATGATCATCTCAATAGATGCACAAAAGTATTTGATAAAATCCAACATCCATTCCTATTAAAAACACTTGAGAGTATAGGAATAAATGGACTTTTCCTTTAAATAATCAGCAGCATCTACTTAAAACCATCAGTAAGCATCCTATGTGATGGAGACAAACTGCAACCATTTCCAATAAGTTCTGAGGAAACAAGTGCCACTATCACCGTTACTATTTAATATTGTATTGGAAATGCTAGCTTTAGCAATAAGAGCTGAGAAAGAGATTAAAGGAATAAGAATAGTCAATGAGGAAATGAAGTTATCACTCTTTGCCGATGACATGATGGTATACTTAGAGAACCCCAGAGATTCTACTAAAAAGTTATTAGAAATAATCCACAATTTTAGCAAAGTTGGTGGTTATAAAATAAACCCACATAAGTCGTCAGCATTCTTATATATCACTAACAAAATGCAACAGTCAGAATTACAAAGAGAAATTCCATTTAAAGTAACTACTGATAAGATAAAATATTTAGGAATCTATCTGCCAAGGGAAAATCAGAAACTTTATGAGCAAAATTACAGACCACTTTTCACACAAATTAAGTCTGATCTACCAATTGGAAAAATATTAAATGCTCTTGGATAGGGCAAGCAAATATAATAAAGATGACAATATTACCTAAACTAATCTATTTATTTAGCGCTATACCAGACTCCCAAAAAACTATTTTAATGACCTAGAAAAAATAACAACAAAGTTCATATGGAAAAACAAAAGGTCGAATTTCAAGGGAATTAATGAAAAATCAAATTAAGGTGGCTTAGCTGTAGATCTAAAATTATATTATAGAACAGCAGTTACCAAAACTATTTGTATTGGCTAAGAATAGATTAGTTGATCAGTAGAATAGATTCTAAGGGATAAAACAGTTAACAAATATAGCAACCTAGTCTTTGACAAACCCAAAGATCCCAGCTTTTGGGATAAGAACTTACTGTTTGATAAAAATTGCTGGGAAAATTGGAAACTAATATGGCAGAAACTAGGCATTGATCCATACTTAACACCATACACCAAGATAAGGTCAAAATGGGTTCATGACCTAGGCATAAAGAATGAAATTATTAATAAATTAGAGGAACACAGGATAGTTTACCTCTCAGACCTGTGGAAGGGGAAGGTCTTTATGACCAAAGCAGAACTAGAGATCATTACTGACCACAAAATAGAAAATTTCGCTTATACCAAACTGAAAAGTTTTTGTACAAACAAAACTAATGCACAGAAGTTTAGAAGGGAAGCAAGACACTGAGAAAATATTTTTACAGTCAAAGGTTCTGATAAAGGCCTCATTTCCAAAATATATAGAGAATTAACTCTAATTTATAAAAAATCAAGCCATTCTCCAATTGAAAAATGGTCAAAGGATATGAACAGACAATTCTCAGATGAAGAAATTGAAACTATTTCTAGTCATATGAAAAGATGCTCCAAGTCATTATTAATCAGAGAAATGCAAATTAAGACAACTTAGATACCTTTAGATACCATTAGAAAATGTTTGTGGCAGCCCCTTTTATAGTGGCTAAAAACTTGAAACTGAATGGATGTTCATCAGTTGGAGAATGGCTGAATAAATTGTGGTATATGAAAATTATGGAATATTACTGTTCTGTAAGAAATGACCAACAGGATGATTTCAGAAAGGCCTGGAGAGAATTACACGAACTGATGCTGAGTGAAATGAGCAGGACCAGGAGATCATTATATACTTCAACAACAATACTATATAATGACCAGTTCTGATGGACCAGGCCATCCTCAGTAACGAGATCAACCAAATCATTTCCAGTGGAGCAGTAATGAGCTGAACCAGCTATGCCCAGAAAAAGAACTCTGGGAGATGACTAAAAACCAATACATTGAATTCCCAATCCCTATATTTATGCACACTTGCATTTTTGATTTCCTTCATAAGCTAATTGTACAATATTTCAGAGTCTGATTCTTTTTATACAGCAAAATAACGTTTTGGTCATGTATACTTATTGTGTATCTAATTTATATTTTAATATATTTAACATCTACTGGTCATCCTGCCATCTAGGGGATGGGGTGGGGGGTAAGAGTTGAAAAATTGGATCAAGAGGTTTGGCGATTGTTAATGCTGTAAACTTACCCATGCATATATCCTGTAAATAAAAGAGTATTAAATAAAAAAAATTCCATATTATTTCAATATTAATATCATTTTATATTTCATATTACAAAAAAGCAAAACAAAGAAAATAAAGCTAAAAATTATACAACAATTTGTACTCAGTTCACTTTCTAGATGTGTATAACATGTTTTTTTCATCATGAGTCCTTTGAAATAATCTTCTTTTTTTTAAATAAATTTTTATTAACAGAACCCATTCCAGGGTAATTTTTTACAACATTATCCCTTGTACTCACTTCTGTTCCGATTTTTCCCCTCCCTCCCTCACCCTCTCCCCCAGCTGGCATACAGTCCTATATATGTTAAATAGGTTACAGTAGATCTTGGCTACAATATATGTGTGCAGAACCAAACAGTTCCCTTGTGGCTCATGGAGAATTGGATTTAGAAGGTATAAATAATCTGGGAAGAAGAACAAAAATGGAAGCAGTTTACATTCATTTCCTAGTGTTCTTTCTTTGGGTGTAGTGGCTTCTGTCCATCCTTGATCAACTGAAAATAAGTTAGATCTTCTCTTTGTTGAAGAAATTCACTTTCATCAGAGTATATCCTCATACAGTATCGTTGTTGAAGTATATAATGATCTCCTGGTTCTGCTCATTTCACTCAGCATCAGTTCATGTAAGTCTCGCCAATCCTCTCTGTATTCATCCTGCTGGTCGTTTCTTACAGAACAATAATATTCCATAACATTCATATACCACAATTTACTTAATCTTTCTCCAATTGATGGATTGATGATCCATTCATTTTCCAGCGTCTAGCCACTACAAACAGGGCTGCCACAAACATTTTGGCACATACAGGTCCCTTTCTCTTCTTTAGTATCTCTTTGGAGTATAAGCCCACTAGAAACACAACTGGATTAAAGGGTATGCACAGTTTGATAACTTTTTGAGTATAGTTCCAAATTGCTCTCCAGAATGGCTGGATGTGTTCACAATTCCACAAACAATGTATCAGTGTCCCTGTTTTCCCACATCCCCTCCAATATTCTTCGTTATCTTTACCTGTCATTCTATCCAATCTGACAGGTGTGTAGTGGTATCTCAGAATTGTCTTAATTTGCATTTCTCTAATCAATAGTGATTTGGGACACTCGTTCATAAGAGTGGTAATAGTTTCAATTTCAACATCTGAAAATTATCTGTTCATATCCTTTGACCATTTATTCAATTGGAGAATAGCTTGATTTCTTATAAATTAGAGACAATTCTCTATATATTTTGGAAATGAGTCCTTTATCAGAACCATTGACTCTAAAAATGTTTTCCCAGTTTATTGTTTCCCTTCTAATCTTGCCTGCATTAGTTTTGTTTGTACAAAAACTTTTCAATTTGATATAATCAAAATTTTCTATTTTGTAGTCAATAGTGATCTCTAGTTCTTCTTTGGTCATAAATTCCTTCCCCTTCCACAGGTCTGACAGGTAAACTATCCTATGCTCTTCCAATTTATTTATAATCTCATTCTTTATGCCTGAATTATGAGCCTATTTTGACCTTATGTTGGTGTACGGTGTTAAGTGTGGGACAATGTCTAGTTTCTGCCATACTAATTTCCAGTTTTCCCAGCAATTTTTGTCAAATAATGCATTCTTATCCCAAAAACTGGGGTCTTTGGGTTTGTCAAACACTAGATAATTAAAGTTATTGGCTGTTTTGTCCTTTGAATTCTAACCTATTCCATTGATCAACTAGTCTATTTCTTAGCCAATACCAGATGGTTTTAGTAACTGTTGCTTTATAATATAATTTTAGATTTGGTACAGCTAGGCCACCTTCATTTGATTTTTTTTCATTAATTCCCTTGAAATTCTTGATCTTTTGTTTTTCCATATGAACTTTGTTGTTATTTTTTCTAGGTCATCAAAATAGTTTTTGGGAAGTCTGATTGGTATAGCAATAAATAAATAGATTAGTTTAGGTAGTATTGTCATCTTTATTATATTTGCTTGCCCAATCCAAGAGCATTTAATATTTTTCCAGTTGGTTAGATCTGACTTAATTTGTGTGGAAAGTGTTTTATAGTTTTGCTCATAAAGTTTCTGTTTTTCCCTTGGCAGATAGATTGCTAAATATTTAATACTATCAGTAGTTACTTTAAATGGAATTTCTCTTTGTAACTCTGAGTGTTAGATTTTGTAAGTGATATATAAGAATGCTGATGACTTATGTGGGTTTATTTTATAACCAGCAACTTTGCTAAAGTTGTGGATTATTTCCAATAACTTTTAAGTAGAATCTCTGGGGTTCTCTAATTATACCATCATATCATCAGCAAAGAGTGATAATTTGGTTTCCTCATTGCCTATTCTTATTCCTTTAATCTCTTTCTCAGTTCTTATTGCCAAAGCTAGTATTTCTAATACAATATTAAATAGTAACAGTGATAGCGGGAAACCTTGTTTCACTCCTGATCTTATTGGGAATGGTTGCAGTTTGTCCCCATTACATATGATGCTTACTGCTGGTTTTAAATAGATGCTACTGATTATTTTAAGGAAAAGTCCATTTATTCCTATACTCTCAAGTGTTTTTAATAGGAATGGATGTTGGATTTTATCAAATGCTTTTTCTGCATCTATTGAGATGATCATATGGTTTTTGTTAATTTGGTTATTAATATGTCCAATTATATTGATTGTTTTCCTAATATTGAACCAGCCCTGCATTCCTGGTATAAATCCTACTTGGTTGTTGTGTATTATCCTTGGGATGATTTTTTGTCGTCTTTTTGCTAATATTTTATTTAAGATTTTATCATCAATATTTATTAGGGAGATTGGTCTATAATTTTCTTTCTCTGTTTTCAACCTACCTGGTTTAGGTATCAGTACCATGTCTGTGTCATAAAAGTTATTTGGTAGGACTCCTTCATTCCCTATTTTTTCAAATATTTTATAAAGCATTGGGACTAATTGTTCTTTGAATGTTTGGTAAAATTCACATATAAAGCCATCTGGTCCCGGGGATTTTTTTTATGGGATTGATTAATAGCTTGTTATATTTATTTTTCTGAAATGGGAGTATTTAAGCATTTTACTTCCTTCTCTGATAATCTGGGAAGCCTATATTTTTGGAAATAGTCATTCATTTCGCATAGGTTATCAAATTTATTGGCATAAAGTTGGGCAAAATAACCCCTTATTTATTCTTTAATTTCCTCTTCATTGGTGGAAAGTTCTCCCTTTACACTTTTAAGACTACTAATTTGATTTTCCTCTCCTTTTTCTAATCAGATTTACCAAAGGTTTATCAGTTTTATTTTGTTTTTTTCATAAAAACAACTCAGTTTTATTTATTAGTTCAATAGTTGTTTTTTTTACTTTCAATATTATTAATTTCTCCTTTTAATTTTAGAATTTCAAGTTTAATAATTGATTGCGGTTTTTTAATTTGGTCTTTTTCTAGATTTTTAAGTTGCAAGCCCAATTCATTGACTTTCTCTTTCTCTATTTTGTTCAAGTAAGCCTCTAAGGATATAAAGTTTCCCCTTATTTCCTCTTTGGTTGTATCCCACAAATATTTATATGTTGTCTCACTGTTGTCATTATCTTGAGTAAAGTTATTAATTGTGTCTATAATTTGCTGTTTCACCCAATCATTCTTTAAGATGAGATTGTTAGTTTCCAATTACTTTTTAATCTATTTACACCTAACTTTTTGTTGAATGTAATTTTTATTGCATTGTGATCTGAAAAGAAAGCATTTACTATTTCTGCCTTCCTGCATTTAATTTTGAGGTCTTTATGTCCTAATACATGGTCAATCCTTGTGTAGGTTCCATGAACTACTGAGAAGAAAGTATACTCCTTTCTGTCACCATTCAGTTTTCTCCAGAGATCTATCATAGCTAATTTTTCTAATATTTTATTTACCTCTTTAATTTCTTTCTTATTTGTTTTGTGATTTGATTTATCTAAATCTGAGAGTGCAAGATTGAGATCTCCCGCTATTATAGTTTTGCTATCTATTTCTTCTCTTAACTCTTTTAACTTCTCCTTTAGGAACTTAGATGCTCTACCACTTGGTGCATATATGTTTAATACTGATATTGCTTCATTTTCTATAGTACCTTTTAGCAAGATATAATTTCCTTCCTATCTCTTTTAATTAGATAAATTTTTGCTTTTGCTTGATCTAAGGATGGCTACCCTTGTTTGTTTGACTTCACCTGAAGCATAATAGATTCTGCTCCAGCCTTTTACCTTTATTCTGTATGTATCTCCCTGTTTCAAATGTGTTTCCTGTAAACAACATATTGCAGGGTTCTATATTTTGATCCAGTTTGCTATCTGCTTCCTCTTTATGCGGGGAGTTCATACCATTCACATTTATGGTTAAAATTACTTATTCTGTATTTCCTGCAATCCTAATATCCCCAGATTATGATTTTCTTTTTCTTGCCCTCCTTCCCTCCTTTCTTAGTATTAAACATATTGGTCCCATTTGCATCACTCAGCTCTTCCTCCTTAATATCCCTTCCTCCTCCCCTTGAATCCCTTCCCCTTTCTTGTACCCTTCCTGTATTACTTTTTTTCCTTTTCCCTTTTCTTCTCCCACTTTTTAATGAGGTGAGCGAAGCTCCTCTGTAAAACAAATGTGTCAATTATTTCCTCTTTGAGCCAACTCTGATGAGAGTAAGATTCCCACAATGTTCCTCCCCATCTCTAAGTTACCTCAAATATGATAGGTTTCCTTTGCTTCATTGTCGCATGTAGTTTCCCTCTTTTTATCTCCCCTTTTCCCTTTAAGGGGACACTATCCCCTTTCCATTTCTACTTCCATTTTTATGCGATATCAGTAAAATCAAATTATACCTGTGGTTTTTATGTATATCCACAACAGAAATACAGTTCTTAACAGTTCCTTTTACCTTTTTCTAGTTCTCTTGAGTCCTGTTGTTGGAGATCAGTTTTTTTATTTAAGTCTGGTTTTTTCTTTAGAAACAGATGGAATTGCTCTGTTTCATTAAACGTCCATCTTCTTCCATGGAAAAAAATCCTCAGCTTAGATGGGTAGTTTATTCTTGGCTGCATTCCAAGTTCTTTTCCCTTTTGGAATATCAAATTCCAGGCCCTTCGATCCTTTAATGTTGAGGCAACCAGATCTTGTGTGACCCTTATTGTGACACCTTGGTATTTGCACTGTTTTTTCCTGACTGCTTGTAGAATTTTTTCTTTAGTCTGAAAATTCTGAAATTTGGCCATAATATTCCTTGTAGTCTTTATTTTAGGATGTTTTTCAGAAGGTGTTTGATGGATTCTTTCAACGCCTATTTTACCTTCTGGTTCTATAACTTCTGGGCAGTTCTCTTTAATGATTTCCTGTAAAAATAGTATCTAGGCTGTTTTTTTCATCGTAATTTTCGGGTAGTCCGTTGATCCTTAGGTTATCTCTCCTGGATCTATTTTCCAGGTCTGTTGTTTTTCCAAGTAAATATTTGACATTTTTCCAATCTTTTATTTTTATTTTTTTTTTGGTTTTGCTTTACTGATTCTTCCTGTCTCAATGAATCAGTCATTTCTATTTGTTCAGTTCTGATATTTAGTGAGTTATTTTCTTCATTAGCTTTTTTTACTTCTTTTTGTATATGTCCAATTGAATTTTTAAATGAGTCGTTTTGCTCTATGGAATGTTTTTCCATTTCACTAATTTTTTTTTTTTTTTAGTGAATTATTTTCTTTCTACAATTCACAAATTCTGTTTCCCAGCACTTCTTGGGAGTTTTTTTTACCTTTTCTAGTTCACATTTTAGGAAGTTGTTTTCTTTTTCCACTTTATCACATTTTTCTTTTAGTGAGTTATATATCTTTTCTGTACTGTCTTGTATAGCTTCTCTTTCCTTTCCCCATTTTCTTCTAGTTCTCTTTTAAGATTTTTAATAGTTTCTTCTAGGAGAGCCTTTTGTATTGGGGACCAACAATTGTCTGGAGATTGTGTGTTATTAGTCTCTTCAGGGTTGAAAAGTTGTTCTTTTTCTGAATAGAAACTATCAATTGTCCTTTTGATTTTCTTACTCATTTTGTTAAAGCCTGTAGTGTCTGCCTTCAAGGCCAGGAGGTTACCAGCTTCCTCTGCAGAGCAGTGAAAGGTGTATGGACAGATAGCTGTCCTGCTAGCCAGATGCAAAAAGCAGCGAATTACTGGAGTGCTCTGGGAAAGAGTTCCCCACCCAGAAGTAACTCAAGCCTGCAGGGCAGAGCTGGGAAAGTGCCCTGCAAAGAACCCCTGCTGTGTGAGATAATGACTGCCCTGGGGCTACATGCTGGGCAGTGAGAGTTTCACTATCCAAGCCAAATCCTGCCCTGGGGCTGTGGGTATTAGCAGTTGAGCAGTGAATGGATTTGCAGGTTCCAAAGTGTCTCTGTCCCTGGAAGCACAGTCCTGTTGGGGAAGTTCGATTGCTCCAGGCCGAGCCCCCACTGTGCTGATTAGAGGCTGCCCAGGCTGTGCCCCCATGCCGTGGGGGTTTGTAACTGCCCCCAGCAAAATCCTCAAACTGCAGGATGTGGCTGCAGGGCTGTGTTTCAGTCTGCCTGAATCACTTCTGGGTTTGAGTAGTTACAGGCAGTTCTTGTTAAGTTCTGGCATTTTTTAGAGTACCCTCCGTTTTAGGCTTTAATTTCTTTGCCAGTTTACTGCTTTGTAATCAAGGCAGAGCAGTTAGCCTATAGCAGAGTCATCTCTATAAATTCTCTAGCCACAGAGATCACCCCCACCCCTAGTCTGTTCAGGATGCTAGTCTCTTACTGCCTGTGCTAGTCTGTTCCTGGTCCCTCAGGACAAACCTTTCCTGGCGATCTTCCAGATTGACTTCAGCTGGTAAGTTGTATGCTTCTGACCTTCACAAATTTAATCAGTGAAGAGCTATTTCTGAGGCTGGATAAAATAGTTGGTTATGAGGGGAATGAGAGGAGCTTAGAAAGTCGTGTGTGCCTTCTCCTCCATCTTGGCTCTGCCATGATTATTTACTTGTAACCAAAACTCTCAAATTATCTTGAACCATTGTATTGATCTGAGTTTCTAAACCATTATGCTTTCCATTTCCATTTTATGGGTGAGCTCAAACCATTAACATTCATAGCTATGATTAATGACTACATATTTCTCTCTATCCCATTTTTTTCTGTTTATACTTCTTCTATTTTATCCTATACCTCCTCAAAATTAGTATTGCCTTTGATGACTGTTTCCCTTAATTCACCTTGCCTTTTGTCACTGTCTCATATTTCTTATCTCTTTTTCCTCCTATTTCCATATTGAGTAATACAGATTTCGTATCCAACTGTGTGTATATACATACATACAGAAATATGGAGGCAGATATATATACATAAATACATATAAATATAAATATATGTGAATGTGTATACTTGTATGCATCCATGAATATAATATGTATGTGTATTGTTGGAAGGGATATGGGAAAACTTGGGCACTAATGCATTGTTGGTGGACTTGTTAATGAGTGAACTATTATGGAGTGCAATTTAGAACTATGTCCAAAGGATTATAAAACTCTCTATAACCTTTGATTAAGCAGTGTCACCACTGAGTCTGTATCTAAAGGAAATCATAAAAGAGGGAAAAGGACCCATATGTGCAAAAAATGTTTCTGTTAGCTCTTTTTATAGTGGCAAACAATTAGAAAATAAATAGATGCCCCTCAATTGGGGAATGATTGGATAAGTTATGGCATATGAAAATAATAAAATACTATTGTTCCATGCAAAATGATAAGCAAACTGATTTTAGAAAGGCCTGGAAAGATTTACATGAACTGATGTTGAGTGAACATTGAATATAGCAGCAGCAAGATTGTGCAAAGAAGAAATATAATAGATTTGGTTCTTCTCAGCAATTAAGTAATCCAAGGGAATTCCAATAACCTTTGAATGGAAAATGTCATCTGCTTCCAAAAAGAGAGCTAGAAGAACTAAATGTAAATCAACACATCCTATGTTCACTTTTTTCTTCTGTTTTTTTTTCCTTGTGGTTTTTCCCTTTTGTTCTGTGTTTTTCTCTCAACATGATTTATATAGAAATATGTAAAAAATGAATATGCATATATAAACAAAAATAATGTTAATATAATAAGACTATTTCTTGGTTTTGAACTTTATGTTAAAGTTGTATACTGCTTGTCTGTGTGTGGGGAGGTACTGTCCCAAGCTTCATGCTTTTTTATGATGATATTTTCAGATTTAATTCTGTTGATCTGCAATGTTTTGGTATTACCAGTGTGGTATGATCTGGAGAAAGGTATAGTTATAGATCTATGCTTTGGTTTTTATTTAGGCAGAGTGCCTCCTCTCAGAAATACAGACATTAGCATTTCTCTTGACCCTAGAACTTTGACAAGCTCCCCTGATTTCCTTCAGCCACAAATGCTAGTACTCCTCTTTGTTTTGGAACTATGTTCAGTGCCTCTGCTCCTTTGTGACTAATCACTAATATTTCAGTTCACCCTGGAACTGTGACACACACATATTTATGAGCAACAGTTGCCAATCAATACCAGCTACACCCTGTGAAGAGTTCCCTATAATATCTTTCTGATAATTGTTTAATCCTTTGTGTCTTTGGGCTGAGAATTCTCAAAGCTGCTTTTGTTTCTAGGCTACTATGACTCACTGCTGCTGCTGCTGCACTCTTTTCAAAAATTTTCAGCTGTGTTTCTGTTTTCTGCTACTTTGGTTTCCTACCTATCATAATTTTTCATTATTTTCCAATGGAACTGGACCAGTGCAAAATGCTGCTAATGCTTCCTTAGTGTTTCTTATTTTCTTATTTTCCACAGTTTCTATATCCTAGATTATTTTCATCTCTTTTCCTCTGCCAGATTTCTGAATGTCAGGTTTTCTCCTTAAAAAGTTCTCTGATTTACATTTCTTTCATCATTAATAATCTGGGGCTGCCTTTCATATGTTAGTTTGCACTTCTTGTTTTGACTCCTACTTGTTCATACTTTATGACTACTAAAAGGACATGGAGAAAAATCATATAAGGCTGGGAAGATAGGGTAATGTGAGATTAAACAAGGATTTAAGTGAGAAGCAAAGAAGTTTGCATACTGCTGAGTAGGAATTGTAAAGACACATGTTTTTTGACCAGATCTTTTCCCAAAACACCTTAAGCTACTAGAAACACAAACTAAAGAGAGCAAGAATGATAAGACCCATTCTGAAGTAATATTAATAAAACAGCAAAGACCTGAACTGGGTTGATTTCAATGAATGTTGATGTTATTGTCCATCTTTTGTTCTCAAAAAGCATCAATGTCAGTTGAAGGGTGATGTCTTGACTTAAAAATGATATTGATTTAAGTGAGACAAGGTATGCCAAATCAACAGCATTACTCTTTCCTCCAGAGTCAGTGGGATTCACTAGGGAAACAGAGGTCAAGAATACTGGCAATGACTCTTGGTTGCAGTGACAGAGAAAAGGAAATGAATATAAATCATGTCATAGTGGTAGATAGAATGAGAATAGTTGATATCTCTATATGGGAGGTGAGAGAGAAGCAAGAGCCATTCAAAATAATATATTTTAAAATAATGGCTCATACAATAGCAATCATTTATCTGTTAAGGAGATGATTCTACAAAAAAATAGTTAAAAACTAGAATTAAATTCCATGAAGTAGAAAGGCATAGTATTGAAATGGAGTTTAGTATTCACTCCTCTTTGCTTGAGGTAAAAATCATTCACTCTAAATTGTAAATATTAAAAAAAAAACATAGATCATTTATTGTTATCATATTGTTGCTCATCAAATAAAATATACAAAGAAAAATATGTGTGGCAAAGCAACCACTGACTTGTCATTATAATTGGTTATTGCCTTAAGCTCATGAAGATTGTTTTTCAAAGCTCATGTTTGAGTGTAAAATCCAATATTCCTGCATGGCTGAGTAAAATCCACACATTAGCATTTGATATATTAGGGAATGCCAGTGGACTGTCCACTTTGGGAAAGGAATATCCCTATGAACACAATAAAAGAAATCAAGCCATTCATGTGTGAAGGCAAGGGAGATGGATTATTGCATTTAGAATTAAAGTATTCACATACTTTTTTTGTGAATTTAATTCCTATAAAAGATTATACTATCAATTGCAGACCTTGACCACTAATGTGTCTTGAGATATACAGCTTTTAATAACAGTGATAATACTTTTCAATAAGAAAGACTGCATCTCTCCACCACAGTGCCCAAATAACTTATATGCTATTCTTACAATTGTTCTCCTAGTGATCCTATTCAATAAAAAGTACATAAACAACAAGAAAAACAGGGTATAGGGGAGTGATTACAAAAAGAGTTATATGCTTATTTTTCTCCTCTCAGGAGCCCTAAAGGAAAGGCTTTGCTTTGTATTTTAAAAATTAGTTTTCTGACAATTTGTTAGGATTGAAAAGGAATGGAATTCTCGTACTTGATTTCTAGTTTAAAAAAAAAAAGGAAAGAAAGAAAGAAAGAAAGAAAGAAAGAAAGAAAGAAAGAAAATAAGGGAGGAAGTAGGAAGAAAGGAAGGGAAGGAGGGAAGGAAAGAAGGAGGCAGGAGGAAGGAAGGAAGAAATGAGGGAAAGAGAAAATAGGAAAGGAGGAATAGAGGCAGGAAGAAACAAAAAAAGAAAGAAAGAAAGAAATAGTATTGCTTAAAGAAAATGAATTGACAGATCAATTAAATGCACACCAATGAGAATCTATTATTATCCCAGGCTTTGCATAGACTACAATCTTGAATCTGATGAGATCTCTGCTTTTACAATATAGGAGAAAAAATGACAATTCTGCTTTTGTTGTTCAATAATTTTTAGTGGTAGCCATGTTTTTTATGAACCCATTTGGGGATTTTTTTGACTACTTTCATGAAATACTTTGCGATTTTCTTCTCCAGGACATTTATTGAAGCAAAGAAGATTAAATGAATTGTCCAGGGTCACAAAGTTTATGAGTGTCTAAGGTCAGACACTTACTGACTTCAGGCCCAGTTCTCTTTCTACTGTGGTACCTATTTAAACATTTTAATTCGCACACACACAAAACAAATACATATATATATATATATATATATATATATATATATATACATACATGTCTGTACACGTGCACTTTCAACATGCATGCCCATGTGTATGTCTATGCATAAGCACATTGTATCTATGTGCATAATAAATTCGTGTGTGTGTGTGTGTGATTCAAAGTGAGTTATGTATTAGACAATATGGTATTGATAAAAAGTTCTTCAGGATCTCAGGGAAGGGAAAAAGGAAAGATTGCACAAGGGGAGGGAGTACTAAAAAAATTAAATATGAGTTGGACTTGAAAGTTGTGCAAATTTAGATATCAGTGATAGCAATACAGGCTGAGGGAATAGCAATGAGAAAAGTTATGACAATGAGGAGGAAGAGCCATATACAGCTAATTATAAATGTCAGACTATTTTATTTTACATAATCTGCAAACAGGAAAGGAAAACTATGGTACACAGTTTTTATAGGGAAATAGAATTACATAGGTATCTGACTAATGTGAGAAGCTAAAACAAACCTTTAGTCACTTTTTCTTTAAAATGTGAAAAGAGCAATGAAGGGAACAGCTATTTTAAATATGATTTTGACCAACTAAATGACAGGACCCATGGAAAGAAGAAAGCAGATAGACACAAACTGAAATACAACCTAGAATATATTCCAACCAGTTCATACAAAAAGGAATAGCTTTTTTTTAATTTTAAGATTTTCTTAGGCAAAAAATGAAATTATGAAGAAAAACAAAATAAGGAAAAGGAAAAGGGCATTCTCTAGAGGTCTAATGAAATACATGAGAAATCACAGAAGTGCATATTTTAAATGTGCATGGCACCACAAATAAATGCAAATCCAAAAAGTAATTCCTTTCATGGTGAAATCTATGTGAAAATTTTCAGTGAGATCTACACACACTCTGTCCCACTAAGCTTATTCCACATCCAAACAAACCTTATTACTAGGAAATATTTCCTCTCATTTTCAATCTTGTATGCCTTTATTACATTTCATAAGAGGGGCAGGCATACCCTTTGACCCAGCAGTGCTACTACTGGGCTTATACCCCAAGGAGATACTAAAGAAGCGAAAGGGAACTGTATGTGCCAAAATGTTTGTGGCAGCCCTGTTTGTAGTGGTTAGAAACTGGAAAATGAATGGATGACCATCAATTGGAGAATGGTTGGGTAAATTGTGGTATATGAATGTTATGGAATATTATTGTTCTGTAAGAAATGACCAGCAAGATGAATACAGAGAGGCTTGGAAAGACTTACATAAACTGATGCTAAGTGAAATGAGCAGAACCAAGAGATCATTATATACGTCAACAACGATACTGTGTGAAAATGTAATCTAATGGAAGTGGATTTCTTTGGCAAAGAGACCTAATTCAGTTTCAATTGATCAGTGATGGACAGAAGCAGCTACACCCAAAGAAAAAGCACTGGGAATTGAATGTAAACTGTTTGCATTTGTGTTTTTCTTCCCGGGTTATTTTTACCTTCTGAATCCAATTCTCCCTGTGCAACAAGAAAGCTGTTTGGTTCTGCACACATACATTGTATCTAGGATATACTATGACACATTCAACATATATAGGACTGCTTGCCATCTAGGTGGGGGGGAGAGGGAAAAATCGGAACAGAAGTGAGTGCAAGGGATAATGTTGTAAAGAAATTACCCTGGCATGGGTTCTGTCAATATAAAGTTATAAAAATTAATTAATTAATTTAAAGAAAGAAATTGAAAAAAAAGTATATAATATATAAAAAAAATTCATAAGAGGGGCAGGAGAACCAAGATAGTAGAGAAGAGAAAGGACTTTTCCTGAGCTCTCCACACTATATCAAGCCTCTGAACAGATTTAAGAGTGACAAGAATCCACAAACATTTGAGCATAATAATTTTCCAGCTTAAAATATGTTGGAAAGACTTCAGGAAAGATCTGTCTCAATTGGGCAGGAGGGGAACATAGTTCAATGTAAGTGTGGTGCAGCAAGGCCCAGGATGGGCACAAAGTATGCAGTAGGAGGCTCTTAGCCAAAATACAACAGTGTTAGCTACTCTTTCCTGCTTCAGAAAGTCAGTGGATCAGAAGACCACCTGCTAGTCTGTTAAAGAAAAAAAAAGTGCTTAAAAATAAATTTGGTGAAATGGAAAAATATGCTGAAGAAAACTATTTTTAAAAGATTTGGCAAAATGAAAAAACATACTGAAGAAAGCATCTTTTTAAAACAGAATTGGCAAAATAAAAAAAAAACTCCTTAAAAGTAGAATTGGCAATTGGAAAACAAAAGTCTATTGAACAAAACGATATCTTTAAAAGTATAATTAGCCAAATGTCAAAGAAGATCTAGAGAATATTATGAAATAAGAAGTGGATAATTTTAATTACATTTTAATTAAAAAGTTTTTGTACAAACGAAATTAGTACATCAAAGTTGAGAAGGAAAGCAGAAATCTGAGGAAATTTTTCAATAGCCAGTTTTCTGATAAATGTCTCATTTCTAAAATATATGGAAAATGAATTCAAATTAAAAAAAATACAAACCATTCCCCAATTGATCAATGGCCAAAAGAACAATTTTCAGGAAGAAATTAAAACCATTTTAATCATATGAAAATATCTCTAAATCAACATTGATTAGAGAAAAGCAAATTAAGGCAAGGTACATTTCTCAGATTGGCTAAGATGAAAGGAAGAGATAATGATTAATGTTCAAGGGGATGTGGGAAACTGGGACACTAATGCATTTTTGGTGAAGTTGTGAAATGGTATAACCATTCAGGAGAACAATTTAGAACTTTGCCCAAAGGGCTATCAAATTGTGTATATCCTTTGAACCAGCAGGGTCTCTACTGGGTCTATACACTGAAAAGATCATAAAAGAGGAAGAAGGACCAACATGTGCAAAAATGTTTGTAGAAGCTCTTTTTGTAGTGTCAAGGAATTGGAAACAGAATGAGGGGAGGGGGATGAGCATTTCAAGAATCTTCCTCTCATCAGATTAAATAGTCCATTTTAGAAAACATGAATAGAACAAGTTACTAATCAACTGCCCCCAAAAAATCTCCAGGGCCTGATGGATTTACATGTGAACTCTACCAAACATTTAAAGAACAATAAATTCCAATACTATGAAAAGGATTTGAAAAAAATAGGGAAAGGAGTTCTACCAAATTCCTTTTATGACACATATACAGTGTTGATACCTAAACTAGGTAGGGCTAAAACAGAGAAAGAAAATCATACATCAATTTTCCTAATGAATATTGATTCAAAAATCTTAACTATAACATTGACTATATCAATAGCCAAACTAGCAAAAATCATATGATATCTCAATAGATGCAGAAAAAGCAATTGATAAACATTCAACATCTATTCCTATTAAGAACATTAGAGAGTATAGGGATAAATGGAGCTTTCCTTAAAATGATCAGCAGCATCTGTTTAAAACTATCAGCAAGCATTATATGTAATAGGACAAACTAAAGTCATTCCCAATAATATCAGGGATGAAACAAGGTTTCCCACCGTCACCATTACTATTCAATATTATATTAGAAATATTAACTTTGTCAATAAGAGAAGAAAAAGAGATGAAAAGAATTAGACTATGTAATGAGGAAACCAAATTACCACTCTTTGCAGATGATATGATGGCATATTTAGAGAACCCTAAAGAATTAACCAAAAAACTACCAGAAAAAATTCACAACTTTAGCAAAGTTGCAGGATACAAAATAACTCCTCATGAATTATTAGTATTTTTATATATTACAAAGTCCAACAAGAGATACAAATAGAAATTCCATTTAAAATAACTGTTGATAATATAAAATATTTGGGAGTCTGGCAAAATCAGGAAATATATGAACACAATTGCAAAACATTTCCCACAAAAATAGTTACATCCAATTAGCTGGAAAAATATCAAATGCTCCTGGGTAGGCTGAGTTAATATAATAAAAATGACAATACTGCCTAAATTAATCTACTTGTTTAGTGCTATACTAATCAAACTTCAAAGAAATTATTTCACAGCTCTGGAAAAAATAAAACAAAGTTCATCTGCAAGAATAAAAGGTCAAAAAATTCAAGGAAATTAATGAAAAAATGCAAATGAAGGTGCCCTGGTTGTCCCAGAATTAACCTATATTATAAAGCAGCAGTCATCAAAATCATTTGGCACTGGTTAAGAAATAAAGTAGTCAATCAGTTGAATTGGTTAAGTTCACAGGATAAATAGTCAATAACTCTGGTAATCTAGTGTTTGACAAGCCCCAAACTCCCAGCTTTTGGAATAAGCACTCACAACTGCTGGTAAAATTGGAAATTAGTATGGCAGAAACTAGGCCTTGATCCACAATGAGTTCATGATTTAGACATAAAGAGTGATATTATAAGCAAATTGTAAGAACAAAATATATTTTACTTCTCAGATCTGTGGAGAAGCAAGAATCTGTGGCCAAAGAAAAATTAGAAATCATTATTGAACAAAAATATATAATTTTGATTATATTAAGTTAAATAGTTTTTATGCAAACAAAACTAATGCAGACAAGCTTAGAAGGGAAGTAATAAATTGGGGGAAATTTTGCATTCAAAGGTCCTGATTAAAAACCTCATTTTTAAAATACATAGAGAATTGACTCAAGTTTATAAGAATTCAAGCCATTCTCCAAATGTTAAATGGTCAAAGGATATTAACAGACAATTTTCAAATGGAGAAATTAAAACCAATTCTAGTTATATGAAAAGTTGCTCTAAATCACTATTGATTAGAGAGATGCAAATTAAGACAATTCTGAGGTACCACTACATACACCTCAGATAGGCTAAGATGACAGGAAAACATCAGAATGGATGGATGTTGGAAAACTAGGACATTAATACATTGTTGGTGGAGTTGTGAAGTGATCCAACCATTCTAGAGAGCAATTTGGAACCCTGCCCAAAGGGCTATCAAACAGTGTATATTCTGTGATTCAGCAATGTTTCTATTGGGCTTATATCCCAAAGAGATCTTAAAGGAGGGAAAGGTAACATTTGTGCAAAAATGTTTGTGGCAGCCCTTTTTGTACTGGCCAGAAACTGAAACTGAGTGGATGTTCATCAGTTGGAGAATAACTGAATAAGTTGTGGCCATCTACACCTAGAGAGTGGACTGTGGGAACTGGATCTGGATCACAACATAGTATTTCCACTCTTTTTTTGTTGTTTGCTTGCATTTAATTTTCTTTCTCATTTTTTCCTTTTTGATTTGATTTTTCTTGTGCAGCAATATAATTTTATAGATATATATGCATATATTTAAATTAATATATATTTACCATTTTAAACATATATTAGATTACTTGTTATCTAGGCTAGGAGGTGGGGACAAAGGGGGGGACATTTTTGGAACAGAAGGTTTTGCAAGGGTTAATGTTGAAAAATTATCCATGCATATGTTTTGAAAATTTAAAAGCTTTAATTTTTTTTTTAAATATTTCTTAAAAAATAAAATAAAATAAAAAATATATAAAACACCTTTGAAGTTTCTCTCCCAACCTTCAAATTAGCAAAGATGAAAAAGAAGAAAATAGTGTGGAAATACCTTAGGAAACTAGGAAGATTATTGTTTTACTAGTATAATAGTGAATACATAGAACCATTTTGGAAAATAATTTTTTACTGTATTGCTTGGTCAAAAGTTATATATTGTTGTTTTTTTTTTGTTTTGTTTTGTTTTGTTTTGTTTTGTTTTTTGATCAAATTATTCTCCAGAATGGCTGAATCAGTTCACAACTCCACCAGCAATGCATTAGTATCCCACTTTTCCCACATTGCCTCTAACATTTATCATTGTACTTTCCTGTCATCTTAGCTCATCTCATAAACATGAGGTAGTGCCTCGGAATTGTTTTAATTTTCATCTCTCTAGTAGACAGTGAGTGATTTAGAGCATTTTTTTACATGACTATAGATGGCTTTAGTTTCTTCATCTAAAAATTTATATCCTTTGACTTATCAATTGGTGAATGATGTGTATTTTAACAAATTTGACTTGGTTCTTTCTAGATATAGGCAATGAGGCCTTTTGTTTCCCAGATTTCTGTTCCTTTTTAATCTTGACTGCATTGGCTTTGTCTCTGCAAAATCTTTTTTAATGTAATGTAATCAAAATTAGCTACTTTGCATTTCTTAATTTTCGCTATTTTTTGTTTGATCATAAATTCCTCCTTTCTTTAAAAATCTGACAGGTAAACTATTCCTTGCTCTACTAATATGCTTATAATCAATCACCCTTCATGTATAAATCATGAACCTATTTAAACTTTAGTATAGGGTGTGAGATGTTGGTCCATGTTCAGTTTCAGCCATATAGTACTCCAATTTTCACAACAATTTTTGTTACACAGATAGTTCTTAGGGCAGAAGGTGAAGTCTACTGGATAATAAAAAAGTGGATTACTATACTCATTGACTATTGGAACTTGGAGAATTACTTATGTTCTTATATATTTGACAATGTTCTCTATATCTTTGAGATGAAATCTTTACCTGAGAAACTATATATGTTTTCCTATGGATATTTCTAGGTACTACACTTTAGGAAATATACAGAGAAATTCAAGTATTCCTGAAAGAAGAAAGCTAGGAAGAAATATTGTATTATAATCAATCATTCATATAAACTGGGGGAGAAGTTGACTTTAAGTTTCAGAAGAAAAGGCTTAGAATATACCGTCTGGTTTTGAACACTTGAGGTGTTTTGTTTTGGTTTTGTTTTTGTTCTTTTGGTCAAAGAAGGATCATAATTATTTGGCATGACCCCCAAAAGCAGAAAAAAAGACAATGTACTAAAGTCGCAGAGGCGATGAAATAGTTTTTTTTAATCTTCTAAAAATATTTATCATTCATTTATTTTTAATATTTTTCTTTTGAAATGTTGAGTTCCAGATTTTTTTCCTTCTTCACCCATTCCCACAACTAATGAGAAGGAAAACTATTATTCACATTAAATGAGGTAAAATGTATTTTCATATTTTGTTATTGTTCACTCATTTCCTATTGTGACTCTTTATGACCCTATTTAAGGTTTTTCTTGACAAAGATACTTGAAGGGTTTGCCGTTTTCTCCTCCAATTCATTTTACAGATAAAAAAACTGAGACAAACAGGTTAAACTGACTTGTCCAAGTTCATACAGCTAGTGTTAGAGGATAGATTTGAACTCAGAAAGATGAATCTTTAAGACTTCATTAAGAGTAATCTATTTTAATGATTCACAAAGTCATATCTAAAAAAAAAAGAAAAAAATAAATAATAATAAAGTGAGAAAATAATACTTCAGTTTGCACCCTGAGTTTATCAATTTTCTCTCTGAAGGTGAATACATATTTATTTTTCATCATGAATCCTTTGGAGTTGTCTTGATCAGTGTATTGATCAGAGAAGTCAAGTCTTTCACAGTTGATGATCATTACAGCAATCTCTTATTGTGTACAACACTTTCCCAAATCGTTCTTTTCACTTCATTGAACATCAGTTAATATAAGTCTTGTCATGTATTTTCTGAAATGATCTCCCCCATTATTTCTTAAAGCTCATGCCACTAATTTTTCAGCAATTGCCTGATTGTCAAACATTTATTTGTCACCACAGAGATGCTATAAATATTTTCTATCTATAGCTTCTGTTCTTTAAAAAAAATCTCATTGGAGTACAGACATAATAAGAATTATTATTGGATAATAGTTTTATAACCAGTTCCAGATTGTTCTACAAAATGGCTGGACCAGTTCATTACTCCAGTAACCATTCATTAGTGTGCCTGTTGTTCTCCATTCCTTCAAGCATTGGCCAATTATTATTTGGTCAATTTTGTTGGAATCTTTACAAACTGTTAAGCCATTAGAGTTGATAGAGACAATAATTATCTAATTTAGCATGGTTCAATATGATTGATTTGATCTTAGAAGGAGATATTTGGGGCCAGAACTTGAAACAAGGTACTAAGTACAACTGATAGAAACGATACTTGTGTTAACACCTTTAGAGAGCTCATAGAAGCAAGAAATATTTAAGTACTCATTGGAGTTCACATGTTTGGGAGATTTCAGGGTTTAGAAAGAGATATCTGAATTCACACCTCCCATAATCCCTGCCTCCAGAAGGCAGAGTCAACCTTTTACACTCAGCATAAATACAGCTCCAGTGAGCCACTCAAGGGAGTTACTTGGGAATATTCCCAAGGGTCAGAGAGGAGCACTCTGGGAGGAAGCCCACAAGCCTTCTCTCTGAGGCAAGAGAGATTCATTACATCTTCCACCTTGGTTTTGGCTGGAGGCTGAAGAAAGCAGAGGCAGAAGCCAAGGACAAAGCTGCAAGAGCTCTTAGAACCAAGCAGAGAGATAGACCTCAACTAACCGGGCTGTTTTGGAAGGAGAAAATAAACGTTTGCATTTTTACTAGCTGGCTGTGATTTTGGGTGATTATTTACTTGTAACTGAATCTAAAGCTGCCTCCAGAAAACCTCCCTGAGAGAAACCTCTCTCTCAGAAAGAACTATATTATTTTAAAGAAGAAAAACACTCACACAATTTGTCATACATACATACATACACACATGTATATATGTATATATTTATGTATATGTACACACATATACTTACATGCATGCATGCATTCAATCATACACCCAGACCCAGGCCCAGGTCCAGACAAACACACACACACACACACACACACACACACACATTTGAGAAATATATTAGGAAATCTTACTGTGACTTTTAAAAATATTATTTCATTTCATTTTCCATGGTAACTTTTAGCAAAATATATTTCCTTGATTGTCTCCTTAAATTAAATCTAGTTTTACTTTTGCTTTTTCTGAAACCATAATTGCCACTCCTGTTCTCTTCACTTCAGTTGAAGCATAATAGACTGCTCCAGCCTTTCCTTTCAATTCTCTGTCAGCTTCTGTTTCAAGTGTGTCTCTTGTTAGAGTCCAATTTTTAATCTATTAGACTATCAGCTTCCTTTTATCAGGTTCATCCAATTTACAATAATAGTTATGTTGACTAACTGTTCATTTTTCTTCATCTTCTTTTCCTATGTTTATTCCTTTTTCATCCTGTTTTTTGTGAAAGTCTGTTTGCTTCTGACTTAACTATGGAGTAGTCAGAACTCCTTGTCAATCCACTCAGCAGAATGAAATGTATGCAATCATTCTAGCTCTTACTTATTATCCAGGAGATATAAATATAGTATCTGATTTGGCCTATTCAGTATGTGTGGTACAAACAATCGCCACAGTCCAAATAAAATTTGTAGCTTCTAATATATATCAGCTCTTTAAGAAACTTCAAGAGCAAGTGAGAAAGCATCCAGGTAAGATTTATATTTTGCATGTCCACTCTCATAGTGGACTTCCAGGTCCTATTTTTGATGGTAATTCAGAGGCAGATAGCCTTCTATGTTGGTCAATACTCCTTTATTTCAAGAAGCCCAGGAATCTCATTCTAAATATCATCAGACTTCTCAAGCTTTATGTTTACAATTTGGAATAACAAGAGAAGAAGCTAGGAGCATAGTAAAAGCCTGAACAGCTTGTCTTCCTTTCCACCCTCCTACACTGCCTTCAGGGAAGAACCCTTGTGTTTGAGACCCAATGAAATTTGGCAAATGGATGTGACCCATAAAAATCTTTTGGTTATCTGTCTTTTATCTATGTTATGGTAGACACCTTTTCAGGATTCACTTTTGCAATACCAGCAGCAAAAGAGACAGTCCAAGTGGTCACTGAATTCCTTATCCAAACATTTGCAATTATGGCTGTGCCACAAGCAATAAAAACAGATAATGGACCTGCATATACTTGTAAACATTTTGCATATTTTTGTGCACAGTATAAGATTTTACACATCACTGGCATACTTTTTAATCCTCAAGGACAGGCAATAATAGAGAGGAGAAACAGACATTAAGACACTCCTCCAAAAACAAAAGACAGGGGGAGCCACAGGTAACCCTAGAGAATTTCTAAATCTTGCCCTTTATACTATTAACTTCTTGATTTTTGACAAAGATGCACTGGTTCCAGCAGATGGGTTTTATAAACCACCAGGAAGGTCAGTGTCCAGTGCGAGTAGCTCCACTATCTTTAGATAATTACCCAGTGATATTGACAGACCTAGAAAGTGGTGAATGGAAGGGATCAGATAGGCTAAATGCTTGGGGGAAAGGGTTTGCTTGTATCTCTGCAGGTGGAGAAGGAATCAGATGGGTGCCAATGAGCTGTATTCACCTTGTCCATCAAAGAGAGACTGAGTAGATCCTTGAAATGAAGGAGAAGACTCAAGAAATATCAGGTGGTTCTGTTGCTGTGCCCACCAGTGAAAGAGCATGGCAGTTATACATTTGAATCATGGACATCAAAAGTTGTTGGACTTCAAAACTCTCAGGAATCATTGGATTCTCTGAGAAATGATAAGATTGTTGCAGGACTTCAAAATCTTTTGGGGATCATTGGATTCTCTGACCGTGAAGCAATGGACAATAGATTGGTTTTGAACTATCTCTTGGCTGCTGAAGGAGGCATGTGTGTGACTGTTGTTTACATACCCTCCTTCTAGGACTTCTGGAAATCTTTTACAATACCATGTTGATTCATATTCTTTGTTATATCACTACTTGCATGTACAATTCATATTTGTTATACCACATCGAGCCTGCACTGAGTGTGGGGAGAGTCATAACTAATAGCCTGCACATTATTGCTATGTGCTTGTGTAATACCTCCCATGCTGATGGGTTTGTGCATACATGTTTCTAATAAGACCCTTCAGCCCAGAAACCTGCTAGCAATCCCCACTTCCCTTTGGTGCTTTTCATCTTCCTTCCTGAGATGTCAGGGAGGGCATGATCATCTCCTTTTTAGTGCTTTCAGCTCCCTTCTTGAGAAGTCAGAGTGGGATGTGATCACCTCCTTTTCAGTGTTTTCACCTCCTTTCCTGAGAAATCAGGGAGGGCATGATTACCTTCCCTTGGGGGCTCTCACCTCCCTGAAAGGGGATGGCATGACCACCTGGGTTCTAAACTAAGTAGAATTTATACCAGGAATGCAGGGCTGGTTCAATATTAGGAAAACTAACAACATAATTGATTACAGCAATAATCAAATAACAAACATCATAGGATTGTCTCAATAGATACAGAAATAGGATTTGATAAAATCCAACACCCAGTTCTATTAAAAACACTAGAGTATAGAAATAAGTGGAGTTTTCTTTAAAATAATTAGTAGCATCTATTTAAAACCACCAGCAAGCATCATATGTAATAAGGACAAGCTAGAGTCATAACCAATAAGATCAGAGATGAAACAAGGTTGTCCACTATTAACAGTAGGAAATAAGGAAACCAAATTATCACTCTTTTCAGATTATATGATAATATACCTAGAGAACTCTAGAAAATCAACTAAAAAGTATTATAAACAACTCACAACTTTAGCAAAATTGCAGTATACAAAATAAATCCAGAAAAAATCATCAGCATTTTTATATATTACTAACTAAGTACATTAGTAAAAGATACAAAGAGAAATCCCATTTAAAATAACTAAACTGTTGGTAATATAAAATATTTAGAAATCTATCTGCCAAGGGAAAGTCAAGAACTATATGAACAGAACTACAAAACACTTTTTCACACAAATTACATCAGATGCAATCAATTGTAAATATATCAAGTGTTCAAGACTAGGCCAAGTAAATATAATAAAAATGCAATACTACTTAAATTAATCTACTTATTTTGTTCCATACAATAAAATTCCCAAGAAATTATTTTACAGATCTAGAAAAAAATAATAACAAAGTTTATTTGGAAAAACTAAAGTTCAAGAATTTCAAAGGAATTCACGAAAAAAATTCCAGTGAAGGTGATCTAGCTGTGCCAGGCCCAAAACTATTTTATAAAACAGTAGTCATCAAAATTATTTAGTACTGGCTAAGATAGGGAATAGGCAATCAATGGAATTGGTTCAATTCACAGAACAAATTGGTCAATGACAAGAGAAACGTAGTGTTTGACAAACTTAAAGAACCTAGTTTTTGGGATAAAAATTCACTACTTGACAAAAACGGTGGGAAAATTAGAAACTAGAATGACAGATATTAGACACTGACACACACCTAACACCATATTCCAAGGTAAAGTTGAAATAAGTTCATGATTTAGACATAAAGAGTGATATTATAAGCAAAGTAGAAGAACATAAGATAATTTACCTCTCAAAACTGTGGAGAAGCAAGAATCTGTGGCTAAGAAGAAGAACAGGAAATTATTATTAAATAAAAAAATATATAATATTGATTTTATTAAGTTATAAAAGTTTTTGTGTAAATAAAACTAATGCCGACAAGCTTAGAAAGGAAGGAATAAATTGGGAAAACATTTTTAAATTTTAAGATTCTGATAAAATTTGCATGCATATGCATTTGCATAATATATGGAGAATTGATTCAAATTTGTAAGAATTCAAGTCATTTTCCAATTGATAAATGGTCAAAGAATATGAACAATTTTCAAATGAAGAAATTGAAATTATTTCTAGTCATATGAAAAGGAATCTAAATCACTCTTGATCAGAGAAATGCAAATTAATACAACTCTGAGATATACCTCTCAGACTGGCTAAGATGACAGGAAAAAATAATAATGAATTTTGCAGGGAAAAATTGGGACACTACCACATCACTGGTGGAATTGTGAATGGATGTAGCCTTTCTGGAAAGCAATTTGGAACTATGCCCAAAGGGTTATTTAACTTTGCATACCCTTTGATCCAGCAGTGTTTTTACTAAACTTATACCCGAAAGAGTTCTTAAAGGAGGGAAAGGTACCCACATGTGCAAAAATGTTTGTGGCAGCCCTTTTGTAATGCCAAGAAGCTGTAAACTGAGAGGATGCCCATCTGTTGAAGAATGATTGAAAAAGTTTTGGTATATGAATATTATGGAATATTACTGTTCTATAAAAAATGATCAGCAGGATGATTTTAGAAAGGCCTGGAGATATTTACATGAACTGATGCTAAGTGAAATGAGCAGAACCAGGAGGTCATTGTACATGGCAACAGGATTATATGATGATCAGTTCTGATGGACATGGCTCTTTCCAACAATTAGATGATTCAGATCAGTTGCAATAATCTTGTGATGATGAGAACCATCTACACCCAAAGAGGGGACTCTGGGAAGTGTGGATCACAACAGTATTTTTACTCCTTTTCTTGTTGGTTGCTTGAATTTTATTTTTTTTTCTCTCTTTTTTTTTTATTTCATTCTTCTTGTGCAGCAACATAATTCTAGAAATATGTATGCCGATATTGGATTTACATATATTTTCACTATGTTTAGTATATATTGGATTACTTGTCATCTAGGAGAGGGGGTGGGGGAAAGGAGGCAAATTACACAGAAGGTTTTGCAAAGGTCAGTGGTGAAAAATTATCCTTGCATATATTCTGAAAATAAAAAGCTTCAATTAAATAAATATATCACTCTGCAGATGATATGATACTGTACTTGAAGAATTCTAGAAAATCATCCAAAAACCTACTTGAAAAAACTAACAATTTTAGCAAAATTGCAGAGCATAATATAAACCCACACAAATCATCAGCATTTCTATATATTGCTGAGAGAGCCCATCAAGAAGAGATAGAAAGTGAAATGCTATTTAAAGTAGGATGACTATTGTTATTTATAATAACTATAGTTAAAATAACATACTTGGGTGTCGATCTGCCAAGACAAACTCAGGAACTATATGAATATAATTACAAAACACTTTCCACACAAACAAAGTCAGATTTAAAAAATTGGAAAAATATAAATTGCTCATGTGTAAGCCAAGCAAACATAACAAAAATGACCATTCTCTGTAAATTGATCAATTTGTTTAGGCTCATACCAATCAAACTTCCAAAAATTATTTTATAGAGCTAGAAAAAATAATAACAAAATTACTCTGGAAGAACAAAAGATCAAGACTATCAAGGGAATTAATGAAAAAATCCCACAAGGAATGATGGCCTAGCAGTACCAGTCGTAAATCTCTATTATACAGTAGTAGTGATCAAAACCTTTTGTCACTAGCAGAGAAGTGGAATGGTAGATCAGTAGAAGAGGTTTTATTTAAATGACAAAATAATCAATGACTATAGTAATCAAGTATTCAATAAATCTTTTACTCCAGCTTCTGGAATAAGAACTCACAATTTCACAAAAATTGTTGTAAAAACTATAAAATAGTATATCAGAAACTCAGCACAGATCTTCATCTCACACCCCTTGTCAACATGAGTTCCAAATGGGCACATGACTTGTGCATAAAAGAGTGACACCATAAGCAAATTTGGAGAGTAAAGAATAATCTGCCTGTCAGATATTACGAGAAAGGTGAAATTTGTGACCAAAAAAGAACTACAGAAGATTATGAAAGGCAAAATGGACAACTTTGATTACACCATATTAAAAAAAAAAGTTTTTGCAGAAATGAAACCAACCCAAATAAAATTAAAAAGGAAGTACGAAACTGGGAATAAAATCTTACATTTCTTTTTTGTTTTTTTGTTTTTTTTCTGATAAAGATCTCATTTATCAAATATACAAAGAACTATGTCAAATTGGCTTTTAGAAATGCCTGGGAAGATTTGCATGAACTGATGCTCAGTGAACATTGTACATAGCAACAGCAAGACTGTACAATAAACAAGTATTATAGATTTAGTTCTTCTCAGCTATTCAGTGATCCAAGGCAATCTCAATAAATTTTATATAAAAAACACCATCTGCATCCAGAAAACAAACTACATATTTGTATTTCATGTAGTAGTGATTGCATGTAAATCAACACATGCTATGCTGCTTCTTTTTTCTGTTTTCTTTTTCACTCTGTGGTTTTTCTCTTTTGTTCTGATTTTTCTCTCCCAACATGATTCATAAAATAAATATGTAATAAAAGTTTATACGTGTATAACAAAAAAATCAAAAAAAAAAATAAATAAAAACAAAATAATTAAAAGGAATTATAATCTTTTGCCGTACCAAATATTATTTTCCAAGTCTTATGATCTTTTAATATCAAATTAAATACTATGGATTAAGTCACTATTGATAACTATAACCTCACTATATTTGACATTTTTCTGCTTGATTACAATATGTTCTTCTTGACCTGGGAGCTCTGAAATTTCATTATAATATCAATAATAGATATTTTAGGATATCTTTCAGAAGGTAAGAGTTGGATTCTTTCAATGTCTATTTTATTCTTTAGTGGGAGGATATCATGGCAGTTTTCATTTATAATTTCTTGAAATATAATATCTTGACTCATTTTTAGCATTATTTTCTGGTAATCCTATATTTTTTTGTTAAAGCTTTTTATTTACAAAACATATGCATGGGTAATTTTTCAACACTAAACCTTGCAAAATATTCTGTTCCAAATATTTTCTTCTTCTCACCCCCTTCCCTAGATGGCAGGTAGTCCAATACATGTTAAATAGATCAAAATATATGTTAAATCCAATATATGCATACATGTATTGTATATGTATATATATATATATATATATATATATATATATATATGCGTGTGTGTGTGTGTATATATATATATATATGTTGTTTTGTTGTACATGAAAAACCAGATCAAGAAAGCAAAATGCAAGCAAAGATTGGGTCCAAGGAAATGCACAGTTTGATAACTTTTTGAGCATAGTTCCAAATTGCTTTCCAGAATGTTTGGATCTATTCATGGTTCCATCCACTATATATTAGTACCCTAGTTTTCCCATATACCGTCCAAGATTCATTATCTTTTCCTGTCATCTTAGCCAATCTGAGAGATGTCTAGTGGTATCTCACAGTTGTCGTAATTTGCATTTCTCTGATTAATAGTCATTTGGAGCACCTTTTCATGTAACTAAATAGTTTCGATTTCTTCATCTGAAAATTGTCTGTTCATATCCTTTGACCATTTATCAACTGGAGAATGGCTTGCATTCTTAGAAATTTAAGTTAATTCTCTATATATTTTAGAAATCAGACCTTTATCAGTATCTTTGAATGTAAAAATGTTTTCCCAGTTTATTGCTTCCCTTCTAATCTTGCATGCATTATATTTGTGTGTACAAAAACTTTTTAATTTAGTGTTATCAAAATTGTCTATTTTATGATTGATAAGGATCTCTTCTACATTGGTCACAAATTCTTTCCTCCTCCACAGATCTGAGAGGTGAAAATCCTATGTTCTTCTGATTTGCTTATAATATCATTCTTTAAGTCTAGATCATGAACCCATTTCACCCTCATCTTGGTATATGCTAGTAGGTGTGGGTCAATGTCTAGTTTTTGCCAGATTAGTTTCCAATTTTCCCAGCAGTTTTTGTCAAATAGTGAATTCTTGTACAAAAGCTGGTGTCTTTGGGTTTGTCAAACATGAGATTAATATTGTGATTTACTATTTTGTCCTGTGAACCTAACCTATTCCACTGATCAACTTGTCTTTCTTAGCCAGTACCAAATAATTTTGATGACTGTTGCTTTGTAATATAGTTTTTTTAATAATTACAACTTTTTATTGACAGAACCCATGCCTAGGTAATTTTTTACAACATTATCCCTTATACTCATTTCTGTTCTGACTTTTCCCCTCCCTCTCCCCACCCCCTCCCCCAGATGGCAAGCAGTCCTATACATGTTAAATATGTCACAGTACATCCTAGACAAAATATATGTGTGCAGAACTGAACAGTTTTCTTGTTGCACAGGAATAATTGGATTCAGAAGGTAAAAATAACCCAGGAAGAAAAGCAAGAATGCAAACAGTTGTAATATAGTTTTAAATGGAATTTCTCTTTGTATCTCTTCCTGTTGGATTTTGATAGTGACTTATAAAAAAGTTTTTTTGGAAGTAGTCATCCATTTCACTTAGGTATCAAATTTATTGGCATAAAGTTGAGCAAAGTAACTCCTAATTATTGCTCTAATTTCCTCTTCATTGATGGAAAGTTTTCCCTTTTCATTTTTGAGACTAACAAATTGATTTTTTTTTCTTTTTCTACATATTAACTAATGGTTTATCTAATTTGTTGTTTTTTGTCATAATACCAACTCTTAGGTTTTTTTTCCTTAATTCAATAGTTTTTAAGTTTCAATTTTATTTATCTCTCCTTTTTTTATAATTTCAAGTTTGGTATTATATTGGGCATTTTTAATTTGTTCTTGTTCTAGCTTTTTTAGTTTCAAGCCAATTCATCCATCTTCTCTTTCTCAATTTTATGCAAGTAACCATCTAGAGATATAAAATTTCCCCTTATTATTGCCTTGGCTGCATCCCATACATTTTGTTTGATATGACATCTCATTATTGTCATTCTCTTGGATGAAATTATTAATCGTGTCTATGATTGGCTGTTTCACCCATTCATTCTTTAGAATGAGATTATTCAGTTTCCAATTATTTTTTGTCTATTTTCTTCTGGCCTTTGATTGAACGTAATTTTTGTTGCATTGTGATCTGAAAAAAATGTATTTACTATTTTTGCCTCTTTGCATTTGATTTTGAGGTATTTATGTCCTAATAGATGGTCAATTTTTGTATAGCTTCCATGCACTGCCAAGAAAAAAGTGTACTCCTTTCTGTCTCCATTCGATTTTCTCTAAAGATCTATCATAACCTAACTTTTTAAAAATCCTATTCACCTCTTTAACTTCTTTCTTATTTATTTTGTGGTTTGATTTATTTAGTTCTTACAGTGCAAGGTTGAGATCTCCCACTTTTATAGTTTTGCTGTCTATTTCTTCTTGCAATTCTCTTAACTTGTTCTTTAGGAATTTCTATGCTATACCACTTGGTGCACACCTATGTAGTATTGATATTGCTTCATTATCTATAGTCCCCTTTAGCAAGATATAGTTTCTTTCCTTATCTCTCTTAATTAAATCAATTTTTGCTTTTGCTTGATCTGAGATCAGGATGGCTACCTCTTATTTTTCTTTTTTACTTCACCTGAAGCATAATAGATTCTGCCCCAGCCTTTTACCTTTACTCCTTATGTATTTCTCTTTTTTAAATGTGTTTCTTCACACAACATATAACAGAATTCTGGCTTTTAATCCAGTCTGCTATCTGCTTTTGCTTTATGAGTGAGTTCACCTTATACACAGGTTAAAACTATGTATTCTTTATTTCCTGACATCTTATTCACCCCACATTATATGTTTCCCTTTCGTTTTCCCCTTTCCCTCCTGCCCAGTATTTATTTATGAACACTATTTGTCAAACAGTCCTCCCCCTTTAGAATCCCTCCCACTTTCTTATACCTTTACCCTACTATTTCTGTTTTACCCTCTATTTTGCCTACCCCTTCTCTTTTCCCCTTTCCCCTCCCACTTTTCTATAAGGTGATAAAAGTTTCTCTGTAAACCAAATATGTTTAGTATTTGCTCTTTGAGCCAAATCTCATGAAAGTAAGATTCACACAATAGTCATCCCCCTCCCTTCTTTCCCTCAAATATAACAGGTTTCTTTTGCCTCTTCATGAGATGTAATTTCCTTCATTTTTCTTCCACTTTCCCTTTTCTCTAGTACAATCCCCTTTCTAATCTAGTTCCTTTTTTATATTATAACAGTAAAATCAAATTATACATGTACTCTCTATGTTTTTGTAAGAGAAATACAGTTCTCAAGAATTTTTTTTTAACCATTTTAGGCTTCTCTTGAGTTCTATATTTAGAGAGAATTTTTTTTTTTTATTTAGCTCTGGCTTTTTCATCAGAAATAAATGTAATTCACAAATTTCATTCAATGTCCATCTTCTTCCCTGGAAGAAAATGCTCAGTTTAGCAGTGTAGTTTACTCTTGGCTGCATTTCAAGTTCCTTTGCCTTTTGGAATATCAGATTCCAGTCCTTTGATCCTTTAAGGTGGAAGCTGCTAGGTCCTGGGTAAGCTTTATAGTGGCTGCTTGAAATATTTTTCCCTTGGTCTAATAATTCTTAAATTTAGACATTATATTCCTTAGAGTTTTAATTTTGGGATCTCTTTCAGGAGGGCTTTGGAAAATTCTTTCAATGGCTATTTTATCTTCTGATTCTATGACATCTGGGCAGTTCTCTTTGATTATCTTGAAAAATCATGTCTAACTATTTATCATCCTTAATCCTTAGATTGTCTCTTCCAGATCTATTTTCCAGGTCAGTTGTTTTCCCAAGTAAATAATTTACATTTTTTCTATTTTTTTTTTTTTTTTTGGTTTCCTTAGATTGTCTCTTCCAGATCTATTTTCCAGGTCAGTTGTTTTCCCACGTAAATAATTTACATTTTTTGTATTTTTTTCATTTTTATCTTTTGGTTTTGCTTGATTGATTCTTCTTGTCTCATTGAGTCATTCATTTCCATTTGTTCAGTTCTGATTTTAGTGAATTATTTTCTTTATTTTCTTCTTTTTGTATTTGTCCAATTGAATTTTAAATGAGTTGTTTTGTTCTTTGGATTGTTTTTTCTATTACACAAATTCTGTTTTTCAGGGAGTTGTATTCTTTTTCTATTTTGTCAAATCTATTTTTAAGGCATTATGTGCTTCCCCCCCCCCCCGTATCACTGTTTTGTAATGAATTTTCTTCAGATTATTTCTGTGTTTTCTTTTCCAACCCCTCTTGTAGAGTTCTCATTTCCTTTCCCCATTTTCATTCAACTCTCTTTTAAGATCTTTTATAATTTCTTCTAGGAGAGCCTTATGTGATGGGGACCAATTTATATCAACCTTTGGGGCTTCATTAGGAGACAATCTACTTTTAGTCTCCTCAGGGTTTGAAATATGTTTTTCTCTTTCACAAAAAAAAATATCTATCATTAGAATTCTCTTTTCTTTTTTTTGCTCATTAAAAAAAATTTTGAGTTCTGCTTTTAGGGCAAGGGAGGTTGTCCAAGCTTCCTCTACAAATGGCAATGGCTGTGCTGATTAATGCTGACTCACTCCCAGCATTAGATAGACATGGCCAGGTCCCCTGAAATTTTGACATTTCAGGGTTCACTACTTACCTTTTGTGTTTGTGTTGAATGTTTTATAACTTCTCTACTGATCTATTGGCTTGCTACAAGGGAAGAGTAGACAACACTGCTGTATATTTCTCCCCATAGATTCTCTGCATACTGTTCTGGGGCTCTGTGTTACCTGTATTCTCTGGCATCTGTGCTCTGCCTGCTTGCACTTGGCCCACCTCCCAATATGCACAATTGAAACAAACCTTTTCTGGTGGTCTTAGAAATTATCTTCTGCCGGTAATTTGTTACACTTCCAATATCCATGTATTCTGCCAGTTCAGAGCTAATTCAGAAGCTGAATTTGGTAATTAGTCTGAGGGTCATGGGAGAAGGTCAGAAAGAAATGATTTCTCTTTGCCATCTTGGCTCTACCCCCTAATTCAATAATTTTTAAGCTATCTTTTTTTTATCTCTTTTCCATGTCAGTTTTTTTCCAATGAGGTATTTTTCTTTTCTTCACTTTCTTCCTTCTTTTTTCTTCTCCCTCTTCCTTCTTTTTTCTTCTTTCTTTTTTTCCCTTCTTCTTCTTCTTCTTCTTCTTCTTCTTCTTCTTCTTCTTCTTCTTCTTCTTCTTCTTTATTCTGACTTTACAGCTTCTTAAAATCTTCTCTTGGACTCATTAACTTCTATTTGCACAATTCTATTTTTAAATAATTGTTTTCTTTGGTTAGCTTTCACATCCTTTTTTTTCATTTGACTAATTTAACTTTTAATGAAGTAATTTTCTTTGGTGAATTGCTGTGCTTCTTATCATTAGACCAATTTTTAAAATGATTTTTCCTTATTTTTGTGCCTCTTTTACCAAGTTGTAAATTCCCTTTTCATAATTTCTTTGTATCTTATTTCTTTTTCCATGCACCCTTTACTATTTTTATCTCTTTCTTTATTTTTCCAGGAGTTCCCTCTGGTCTTTGGTCTAAGTAGGATTTTTCTCTGAAGTCTTCCTTGTAATTTTTCACATTTTTGTATTCTTATAAGTATTCCAGACTACTATACTGTTTTTGACTATAAAAAACTATATATTTTTTACTGTTCACTCATTTTCCTTTATTATGAAATGCATTCCTTTATTATCAACTTAATGTTAAAGTTGGCTTCTGCTCACTTAGGGTGGTAGATGTATTGTGTCAACTTTAAGCTTTTTTTTCATGCTACTGATTTCTGAGCTAGTTTTGAGGATCTGTAGTTTTTATTTGTAGGTTCAGATGGCATTTATTATGGGAGAGGTGTGATCACTTTTTTCCTAGTCTGTACTCTGGTCTTTATGGGCCCTCCAGCTCCTGTAGCCATAAATACAGATTCTTCCCCTGCTTCTGAAACTATGACCAATTATCTTTTTCTCTTCAGCCACAAATGTTATCACTTTTCTTGGATGTGGAAGTATAACCAGAGCCTCTGCTCCCTTCTGACTATCCACATGCATTCCTTTCTGTCACAGAATTGAGTCCCAGATTTGTTTATGGAGTTGCCGACAAGTGACAGCTGCTTCCACTACTAGCCAATGGTCCCTTGTAATCTTTTTTTCCTGGCCAATTATTTAATCTGTTATTATCTCTGATTTGAGAGTTTCCAAATCTGTTTCTGTGGCTTTTCTTCTGGTTGTTTCCAAGGCCCATTGCTGTTGCTTCTACCTAACCTGATGACCTTACCATAGTATTAGAGATCTTTCCTGGATCTCCTAAGTTGTCTTAGGTTTAAAATAAATCTTATTCTCACCTTTCATTGATGCTATAGTTCCAATATTTGATCTGAGGCATTATTTTAAAGTTTTTTGGAGGATACTGTTGGGAGATGTCATCTGGGTCTTGGCCTGTACTATCATTCCAAAATAGGTTTAATGTAAAAATAGAGTTCTTAACAAAGAAATGTCAAAATCCAGATGATTATCTTGGAACCTAAAGAACTTTGCTTTCATTGATCATACTGAAACAAAAATCAGCCCTTATTTGTTAGTGATATGAAAAAAGTTATTGCCGAAGTGTTGGATTAGATTGATTCATATTCCTTCATCTTTTAGAAACTTTGAATCTAGGACTAATTTGAGAACAAGTGATGTATAAAAAATCAAATTCTCAGTTAAATATAGATTTTTTTTCCTGTCCTCTTTCCTTCATATTCTAAATTCTGACACCTTGATTATAATTTTGACATTACCGTCTCCATCAGGCACTGAATGAAAAGTGCCTAAAAAGAGCTGACACCATCTGGAACTTTTGTAGGTTGTTTGGATTTATGGGCTTTTTAGAGTTCTACTGTCTCCTTGGTGACTGTTGCTAGTATGTTGTACAAAGTATCATGTGATTGAGAATCCTTAAAATGCCTTGCGGGGGGAAAAAGCATTTCCCAGTGATTCAGGGACTTCTGTCTGTCCTTTGGGGAAGTAATGAAAATGTGGATTTGGTGAAAATTTTGGTGGAGTTTTATTTTACTCATTTAATAGAATATATGAGGACATGTTTTTTGAAGGAAAGTTACATATCAGAGTTAGATTAAATATTTAATTATATATCAGCATAGCTATTTTCAAGATGATAGTATTATTAATTATACTATTAATGGTACTATCATCAACTTTTGTTGGTGTAATTGAATTGTTTTAGTTATATTTAACTATTTGTCACCGTATTTGGGGTTTTTATGGCAAAGGTACTGGAGTCCTTTGCCATTTCCTATACCAGCTCACTTTATAAATGAAGAAAAAGGTGAATAGGAGTAAGTGACATGTCCAGGGTTACAAAGTATCTAATAAGTATCTGAGGCTAGATTTAAACTCAGGAAGATAAGTTTCCCTAGGTTCAGTCATGGTACTCTGTCTACTATACCACCTAACTGCCCTTTTTACAGTAGTGACCCTTTTTTATCCTATCACCAGCAGGATTTGAATCCCTGTGTAGGATGTGTGTGTGTGTGTGTTTTGTGGGGATAATCTGTTCCTGTTTTGTTTTTGTTTTTTTTTATAATGATAGACTTAGTTGTGCATATGTATCAAAGTGTACAATAAATTCATACCTAATTACTCTTATAAAGTAGCTAATTAATACATGCTTTCATCCAATTCCAACTCCATCTCCATATTTTTAAGGGATAAAATGAATCTGTAATCTATACCAGTTTGATGGTGAGTCTCTCAAGAAAAAATAAATCCCCTTCCATTGCAAAGAAAAAGAGCAAAAATAATGTAGTCTAATTTCTCCATTTTAAGTCCTTTGGCTGCAGGTGAACAATATTCACCATAAAAAAATAGTTTTATGCCTGACTTCTAACAATTATCTGATTATTAATTTCAGCTGTGGAAGAGGTGACAGACTTGGTCTGAAGTCATAGTTTAGAGATTGATATTTTTTTTTTCCAAATAAAGCACTTTTTTCTACTAATTTCTTAGATTTTTTTTTTTTAACTTTGAGAAAGAAATATTTGCTTTTGGTGAAGATGATAAAATGACAAGAGAATATGGGAACATTAGAGCACTGTTGGTGAGATTATGGATTTGTCAGTCTTTCTGGAAAGTAATTTTGAATTTTATACCCAAAAATTGTTTTTTTTCCTTTAACATCTCTCATATAGATCCTTTTCTTTCCATTCACATATAAATGACTCTATAATTGAGTATTTATCTCCTTTAGCCTGAAATGTTGCATTTGTTTTTAATTGTTTTTCTTGCCTTAAGTCTCTATCTCCTCCAATCCATTCTTCACTAAAACAGACCATGTGATTTTCCTGAAATGATGGTCTAACCACATCATCCTCCTTTATCACTCCCCTCATTCAATAAATTCTATTGGCTCCCTGTTAATCCCAATATCAACTATAAAGAGCCTTTCTTTTTCATTTAAACTTCTTATAATTTGGTCTTTCTTACTTTTCCAGTATTTTATTTTTATACCCTAATAGTAAATAGTCTATCACAACCATATACCACACATATTTAGTCATTCCCAAATTAATAAGCAAATGATCAATTTCTAGTTCTTTTTCACCTAAAAGAGCTGCTACCAATATTTTAAAATCTACACACACATATGCAAGTATGTATACATATATGCATATACACATATGTATGTGTGTTTTCTTTTTCCCTGAGCACTTCAGGAAACAGACCTCAAAGTGGTATTACTGTGTCAAAGAAATTACCTAGTTTTATAACTCTTCAGAGATAAAACAAGATTGCTCTTCAAAATGATCAGATCAGTTCATAGTTACAATAATGATATATTAATCCCCCAGTTGTTTTTTTCATGTTTCTTCCACCATTGTGATCATTTTAGCCAATCTGATAGGTGTGAAATATCTCAAAGTTGTTTTCATTTGCATTTATCTAATCAATAATAATTTAAAGCATTTTTCATATGACTATATATAATATGAATTCTTCAAAAAGCTGCCTGTTCATATCTTTTGACCATTTATGAACTGAAAAATGATTGATATTCTTATAAATCTGACAAAGTTCTCTATATATTTGAGATATAAGCCCTTTATCCAAGAAATTAACTATCTACAATTTTTTATTTTCAGTTTTCTATTTTCCTTCTGATTTTGGTTGCAATAGTTTTAATTTTACAAAGCATTTTAAATTTTTAATGTAACTCATTTTATACTACACAGTGTTTCCTATTGTTTATTCACAAATTATCCTATGTATAAGTATGATAGGTAATAGTTTAATCTTCTAATTTTCTTATGATATTTCCTTTTTATATTTGGGTAATGTGTCCATTTTGATATAATTTTGGTAAATGGTATGAGATACTAATTTATACTGAGTTTGGGTCAGATTTCTTTCCATTTTTCCCAATAATGTTTTCCAAATAGGATATTTTTACTTCCAAAGCTTAAATCTTTACATTTGCCAAATAGCAGGTTACTAAAATCATTTACTCCTGTGTACTGTATGTCGACTCTCTTCCATTGATGTACCTTTCTATTTCTTAGCTAGTTTCCAGATAGTTTTGATAATTACTCATTAATATTTTAAGATCTAGCACTACTAAACCTCCTTCCTTTACATTTTTTCTCTGTTAATTCCTTTAATATTCTTGAACTTTTGCTCTTTCAAATGAATTATATTTTTTTTCTAGCTCAATAAAACAATTGTTGACATTTTAATTGGGATAACATTGAATGAGTAGATTAGTTTACATAGAATTATCATTTTTATTATACTGGATCTATGGACAAAGGACATTTCTACAATTATTTACATTTTATTTTACTTTTATTTTTTAAAAATGTTTTATAATTATGTTCATGTAGTTCCTGTGATTGTCTTGGCAGGTATTTTATACTTTGTACAATTATTTTAAATAATGTTTATCTCTTTTTGCAGGGTTTTGTTAGTGGTAATATGCAAATGCTGATGATTTATATGTGCATATTTTGTATCTTGTTATTCTGATAAATTGATAATTGTTTCAACCAACTTTTTAGTTGAATCTCTAGATTTTCCAACTATATCAAAATGAGATAATTACTTCAATATCCATTTGGGTTCCTTCAATTTTTTTCCTCTTATGGGTATTAATATTTCTAAAACAATATGGAATAACATTGGTGATAATGGGTTTCTTTGTTTTATTATTGGTTTTGTTGGGAAGGTGTCAAGTTTATTCCCATTACAAATAATGTGTGCAGCTGGTTTTAGATAGATGTTTCTTATCATTTTAAGAATTAATGGATTTTAAAATCCATTTGTACTTCTGTTTTCCAGTGTCTTTAATAGGAATGAGTTTTTAAGAGGAATTGGCTTTGTAAAAAATGAAACAAAACAAAATAACTTTGTCTGCTCCTATTGATCTAATCACATGATTTTGGTTATTTTTGTTTTTAATATAATGAATTATGTTAATAGTCTTTATGTTAAAGGATCCCTGCTATAACTCCCACTTAGATCACCATGTAACCAAGCATTTTATGTTATATTGTAGTTTTCTGACTTTATTTAGAATTTGTATCATATTCATTAATTCATACTACAACAACTCTGAATACATATATATCTATATAGATATAGAGATAAATAATTATAAGAGATAGGGTCCATGTTATGATTTATGTGCATTATGTCCCTTATTACATTACAAGTTTCTTAAAGATAGTAACTGGAATTTTTTTGTCCTGTTTTAGTGTGAAGTACAGGTCAAGGGTACATAGTATTTAATACTGTTCCAACTTCATAGTCAATATTGAATAGACTTCTTTATTAATTGATCAAGTTCAGTGTAATTTGTGCTTCAAGAACATGACTAACAGACATATCTCCCCAAAAGCATATTTAAAGATGGAAGGAAAAAACACATATATACAAAGATATTTATAGCAGCATTTTTTTTGTTTCAAAGTATTAAAATCTTAGTTGATACCTATTGTTGAACAATAGGTGGTTGAACAAATTGTGGTATGTGAATGTAATGAAACATTTTTGCCATAAGAAATAACAGATATTATAATTTCAGACAAATCTGAAATGATTCATGTGAACTGATGATGTGTCATGAGCATAATCGGGAGAATAATAATTATAAAAATATAAAAAAATTAAAAATTGATCAGTCTGTTCACTAGGATAACCGATAATGGCTTTAAAAGGTTGCTGATGAAGCATGTTTCCCATCTCTCAGATAAGAGATGATGAACCAGAGGGGCAAAATCTGATGATATTTTCTGATATTGCCAATATATTTACTTGTTTTGCTAGAGCATATTATTTTATAAAGAATACATTTTGTGGGAAAGGGGAAGGAATAAAAATTTGTAGGTAGTAATAGTAAGGCCAAACAGAAAAAAAAAAGAAAGGTGAGTATCAATTAACATTTTAAAAAATGCACAGAAAAAAGAGACTGAAATTCTAAAGAGGAGACAAACTCTCAGAGAAAATTTTCCATGTCCATTTTAAATTTAATATCCTTTAAGAAAAACATAAAAGTTCAAAATCCCATATAAAACCTTTATTTTGTATATTAAATATTAATATCTGCTGATATTTGTTAATTTAATTAGAATGTTTTTGATGACCATGCTTCAATGGCACTCCCGAAATTCTTAGGATAAATGACTAATTAATCTCACTTAATTAATATTCTCTGATGGTAGTATCAGAATGTTGCACTCTTCATGCTTCACATTCTTCTCCATTAGAATTCCTCCCTTTTCCCTAAGTACACAAAGAATCTTGTATTAGTGTTTTATGAACAAACGGCTTTTTTTGGTAGAGGATGACATTCATTTTTTTTGTCCTAAAAATTATTCAGGTCCGGAGAGGGAAAAAACCGTGTGTGTGTGTGTGTGTGTGTGTGTGTGTATTTTTTATTCAATATCCCCTTCCAATTTTTGCCTTCTTTCCTTTTGCTTTGTTCTGTCTAGTATTGCTAAACTTGGGGGTACAAATCTGATTTTAAAGGCTTTTATCTCAACAGTGAGGGAAATCACTAATTATTGAATTTCTATGTAGTTCTGTGCAGCTTTAAAATAAATTTTCAAACTAAAAAAAACCCCATGACCAGATCTTTGGGATACTATCTCTAATGCTCTTGTTAGGAGTTTTAATATGATAATTATCCTGGCCTGAAAAGGAAAGACAAGAAAAAAGCTATCAGTAGCTGTTCCCCATAGAAACCATGAATAATCATTAGTCAAGTCCTTCTCACTTTGTATCAATGGGCTCTTTTCTTAGTTTTTTTTTTTTTTTTTTTTAAAGCAGTAATAACTTGTCAGCAATGATTTTATGTTTCCATACACACAAAAAAAGTCAGGTACCACTTATAGAAAAGTAGGGCTTAAAGTTTGCCCAGGGCTTTTTCATTTATTTATTTTTTCTTTCCTCTTCTCATATGAAATAAAAGCACTTAAAATATGCCAAACAGTGATTTTATTTTTTCCTCTTTCTTTTTAGAAAAAAAGAAAAGAAAGGAAACTTGTTGGGAATGAAGAGAAAGACATGATTAGTATTTTATGATTTTTTTTCCCAATCTAATTAGATTTATGATGCAATTTTTGCTATTATGAATTAAATGTCATAATTCATTAGAATAGAGCCCACTAGGTCCACTTCAGATTTTTATCCATGTTTCCTATATTAAATACTTTCTTCAGGATTTATTAATGGCATTAAGATAGCCCAAGAGTATTTTTTTTAATTAAAGAAAAATATTGGCACAAACCTTTTAAAGTTACATTTATGCCCCAAAGGTAGATGTAGACCTACTGAGGCAACTTGAGCTACTGAAGCAATTTTAATGATCAAGTATGCCATGATGTTGCATCAAAAATTAGAAATCAGTTGACTTAGAAACCTGCCTTTTACTTGTTCTGATGTTGTGATATGTACAATGTAATTATAATAAGAAATAGTAGTAATGTGCCAGAATATTTTAAGTACATGGAATTATTAAACTATAAGCAGAGATAAGCTTTAGAAGAAAAATAGGTAAAAAATTGAAAAAAAGAACTTGACTGACAATTTGCCATTTTTTTTTCAATAAGGTATTCAAGACATGGGATATATAATTTCTAAATACTAGTAAAGAGCATGAGTGAATTAGCAGAAGCCATTTTGAGTACTAATCATAATTATTTCATCTTTCTCATTGCCCAGATATTGCTACCAAATATTTGGCTTCTTTCGCTACCATTCTGTTAGAGTAATTCATCTATCATTGAGACTAATTAACTCTTATCTTTTTGATTTGATTTTTTGATTGATCTTTCTTAAGTTCTATTCTCATCTATAAAATGGGGATAATAAGTATAATTATAAACCTTATCTTTCTCATAATCCTGCTCTGATTCCTGTATGGAAACCTGGGTTCTCAAAAGCTAGGCAAGTCAAAAATAAACCCTGGCCAGATATTCCCTGAGAATAACCCTATAATGAAAGTGATTCAATAATTGGTAAGATCTTTCCTGGATAACTATAAGTCAAAGTCTTCAGGTCTGTACTATCTCCATAATGACTGTCTTGCCCCAACCCCTGCTCTCAAGTCCCCTTTATATGTTATCTTCCTCTATTAAATTGAAAGCTTCTTGGGAGTAGGGACCTCTTTTCTTTTTTTTTATGCCCCTCACAATCACTTCATACAATGTTTATCACATAATAGAAACTTTCTAAAAAAAAGTTTATCTATGAATTTTTATAACTCACAAAACAGGTTATGATTATGGTATTATGTCTGAGTTCTGAGGAGATATGACCAAGTGACCTGACTTGTTGCTATTCAATTCTGTCTAATATTTTGTGCCCCATTTGGGTTTTCAAGGCAAAGATACTGGAGTAGTTTGTCATTTACTTCTCCAGTTCATTTTATAGATGAGGAAACTGAGGCAAATAGGGTTAAGTGATTTGCCCAGGGTCATAGATCTAATAAGTCTCTGAGGCCAGATTTGAACTCATGAAGATGAGTCTAACTGACCCAAGGTCTAACATTCTATCTTCTCAGCTATTTAACTGCCCATATGTTCAGAAGATTTAGCTCTAAATTCTTTCTCTGAAACCGATATCTTTGACAATAGTATAAGCATCTCAGATCTTTGAAAGACACTAATAAACCATCTCACATGGGGCAAGTCACTTAAATTTTGTAATCTTCTGTTTCCTCATCTGCAAAATGAAGATAATCAGGGTATCATAGATTTAAAGCTGGAAAAGATTTTAGAAGATTTTAGAGACCATTAAATCTATTCCCCTCATTTTGCAGAGTCAGAAAAGAGAATAAAGTGATACATAGCCATTAAGATTCTGAGTCAGGACTCAGATTTATCTATACTCCAAGCCCACTTTTCTATTCAATCTGCCACCTAGCAATCCTCCCTCAAGGACTATTGTGAAGATAAAATGAAATAAAATAGGTAAAATACTCTGAAAACATTAATATGTTATGTTATTATTACTATGATTTCCAGGACATTTGATGTTTTATTTTTCTTTTCTTATAATAAGCATTTGCACAAAATAAAACAAAAGCAAAAAAAAAGTCATAAAAATGATTGCAACGCGTGAACACTGTTTGCAGAGATGAGTAGGACAAAAAAAGAAAAAAAAATAATCTTTGAAAAGACAGGAATTTAGAGAGTTAACTTAGAAGTAGATTTTGTTATAATTTTAAATGTGAGTCTAAAGAATCCAGACTTAATTCTTTACGCAGATTTTGAAAACCTACCATTCAAACCACAATGATTCCTAAATAAGGTTTTATCTTATTTTGTTTTGTTTTTTTTTGCCTCATTTATTCCCTTTGGGAAAACTACATAGCACTCCTCTAAGAAAGGTGATTAGACAGGATTCTGTCAATGCTGAGGTACCCTGATTGTGATGTTAACACATCTTGATGAGCATCCAGCTGCAGAGTATTATTCTGACTAAGTAATAATTTAAAGAGGTATAGTAAGAAGATATTATAAATCCTATTCAGAAAAGCTGGAAGAGAGAAAGAAGAATGAGTTTGTAAGACAAAACATTATTGATTTTTCTTAGTCAATGAAGTAAAATAAATGGTGACCTTTTCTTCATTTAGTCCCTCAAAATTGCTGGTTGAATACTAAGAAGAATGGTCTAGAATTATGGCCACATATTAATAACACAAGTAAGATTGTTTTCTACACCTCAAAACATTCAAAACTGGTCAAAAAAGAATGAAGCATCAGAGGTGATTTGGAAATCCATCAAGCATCTGAAGTTACCTTAATTGCATATGTACCAGTTACTACAAAAAAAGAAACTTTTGGGTTTCTCACATAATCATATAAATCTTTAAAACTATGTGTAGTTTTTAAAAAAATAAGTATTCTAATTAACACAGTTAATTTTATTTCTCATCTGCTTGTGTAAAAGGCCTACTTCCAAAGACTTTATGAATTTTTGGTCAAAAAGTGGGGTAATGGTGGGTGAACCCACATATTAATAACATTGATACTTTTCTTTCAGGATATTTTTCTTTAATCACAGGTCTGCTCCTCACCACTTTATTTTCTCCACTCACTCAACTCTATATACTCTACTCTTTTGGCAGCTTGCTCAAAAAGAGAATCCATAATAATTAAAGATTTATTTAAAATTACACATCAAGAAGTGATTATGTTTTTAACTTGCAGAAAATTGACAAGATACAGTTGACTTCCTTTACATGCATGGTTGTAAAGTTATTGATTTCAAGCTAAAAAATATTTCTGGGGTTATGTAATAATACACTATACTTTTTTTTTTAATTTAATAGCCTTTTATTTACAGGATATATATGCATAGGTAACTTTACAGCATTAACAATTGCCAAACCTCTTGTTCCAATTTTTCACCTCTTACCCCCCACCTTCTCCCCCAGATGGCAGGATGACCGGTAGATGTTAAATACATTAAAATATAAATTAGATACACAATAAGTATACATGACCAAAACGTTATTTTGCTGTAGAAAAAAGAACCATGTACAATAATTCAGAGTCTGATTCTTTTTGTACAGCAAAATAATGTTTTGGTCATATACTTATTTATCTAATATATATTTAATATATTAACATTCAATCATCCCATCAGGAGAGGAGTGAAAGTGAAAAGGAAGGAACAAATTAATGCTGTAAAGTTACCCATGTATATATCCTGTAAATAAAAGGCTATTAAATAAAAAAAAAAAGAATTAACTGAGAGCCATGAAAAAGAAGACAAAATATGAATCTCTATTTAAACATGTAAGAAGAAGAAATAAAATATTTCAATGGCAAAAAAAAAAAAAGAAAAAAGAACCAGACACTTAAATATTGTACAATTAGCTTGTGAAGGAAATCAAAAATGCATGTGGGCAAAAATATAGGGATTTGGAATTCAATGTAATGGTTTTTAGACATCTCCCAGAGTTCTTTCTCTGGGCGTAGCTGGTTCAGTTCATTACTGCTCCATTGGAAATGATTTGGTTGATCTGATTGCTGAGGAGGGCCAGGTCCATCAGAACTGGTCATCATATAGTATTGTTGTTGAAGTATATAATGATCGCCTGGTCCTGCTCATTTCACTCAGCATCAGTTCGTGTAAGTCTCTCCAGGCCTTTCTGAAATCATAATGTTGGTCATTTCTTACAGAACAGTAATATTCCATAATATTCATGTACCACAATTTATTCAGCCATTCTCCAACTGATGGACATCCATTCAGTTTCCAGTTTCTAGCCACTACAAAAAGGGCTGCCACAAACATTCGTACAATACAGGTCCCTTTCCCTTCTTTATAATCTCTTTGGGATATAAGCCCAGTAGTAACACTGCTGGATCAAAGGGTATGCACAGTTTGATAACTTTTTGAGCATAGTTCCAAACTACTCTCCAGAATGGTTGAATTCGTTCACACCTCCACCAATAATGCATCAATGTCCCAGTTTTCCCGCATCCCCTCTAAATATCATCATTATTTTTTCCTGTCATTGTAGCCAATCTGACAGGTGTGTAGTGGTATCTTAGAGTTGTCTTAATTAGCATTTCTCTGATTAATATTGACTTGGAGCATCTTTTCATATGACTAGAAATAGTTTCAATTTCGTCATCTGAGAATTGTCTGTTCATATCCTTTGACCATTTTTCAATTGGAGAATGGCTTGATTTTTTATAAATTAGAGTTAATTCTCTATATATTTTGGAAATGAGGGCCTTTATCAAGAACCTGACTATAAAAATATTTTCCCAGTTTATGCTTCCCTTCTAATCTTGTCTGTATTGTTTGTTTGTACAAAAACTTTTCAGTTTGGTATAATCGAAATTTTCTATTTTGTGATCCAGTAATGATCGCTAGTTCTCTTTTGGTCATAACGCCTTCCCTTCCACAGGTCTGGAGGTAAAACAATCCTGGGTTTCCTCTAATTTATTAATAATTTCATTCTTTATCCTAGGTTGAACCATTTTGACCTTATCTTGGTGTACGGTGTTAAGTATGGATCAATGCCTAGTTTCTGCCATATTAGTTTCCCATTTTCCCAGCAATTTTTATCAAACAGTAAGTTCTTATCCCAAAAGTTGGGGTCTTTGGGTTTGTCAAAGACTAGGTTGCTATATTTGTTGACTGTTTTATCCCTTGAACCTAATCTATTCCACTGATCAACAAATCTATTCCTTAGCCAATACCAAATAGTTTTGGTAACTGCTGCTCTATAATATAATTTTAGATCTGGTACAGCTAAGCCACCTTCATTTGATTTTTTTTTCATTAATTCCTTTGAAATTCTTGACCTTCTGTTTTTCCATATGAACTTTGTTTTATTTTTTCTAGGTCATTAAAATAGTTTTTTGGGACTCTGATTGGTATAGCACTAAATAAATAGATTAGTTTAGGTAATATTGTCATCTTTATTATATTTGCTCACCCTATCCAAGAGCATTTAATGTTTTTCCAATTGGTTAGATCAGACTTAATTTGTGTGAAAAGTGGTCTGTAATTTTGCTCATAAAGTTTCTGATTTTCCCTTGGCAGATAGATTCCTAAATATTTTATATTATCAGTAGTTAATTTAAATCGAATTTCTCTTTGTAACTCTGACTGTTGGATTTTGTTAGTGATATATAAGAATGCTGATGACTTATGTGGGTTTATTTTATAACCAGCAACTTTGCTAAAGTTGAGAATTATTTCTAATAACTTTTTAGTAGAATCTCTGGGATTCTCTAAATATACCATCATGTCGTTGGCAAAGAGTGATAATTTGGTTTCCTCATTGCCCATTCTTATTCCTTTAATCTCTTTCTCAGCTCTTATTGCCAAAGCTAGCATTTCTAATACAATATTAAATAGTAACGGTGATAGTGGGCAACCTTGTTTCACTCTAGATCTTACTGGGAATGGTTGCAGTTTGTCTCCATTACATATGATACTTACTGATGGTTTAAGTAGATGCTGCTGATTATTTTAAGGAAAAGTCAATTTATTCCTACACTCTCAAGTGTTTTTAATAGGAATGCATATTGGATTTTATCAAATGCTTTTTCTGCATCTATTGAGATGATCATTTGGTTTGTGTTAATTTGGTTATTAACATGGCCAATTATATTGATAGTTTTCCTAATATTGAACCAGCCCTGCATTCCTGGTATAAATCCTATTTGATCATAGTGTATTATACTGGAGATGATTTTCTGTAGTGTTTTTGCTAATATCTTATTTAAGATTTTAGCATCAATATTCATTAGGGAGATTGGTCTATAATTGTCTTTCTCTGTTTTCAACCTACCTGGATTAGGTATCAGTACCATCTCTGTGTCATAGAAGGAATTTGGTAGGACTCCTTCATTACCTATTTCATCAAATAATTTATATAGCATTGGGGCCAATTGTTCTTAAATGTTTGGTAAAATTCAATTACATCCATCTGGTGCTGGGGATTTTTCTTAGGGAGTTGTTTAATTGCCTGTTCTATTTCTTTTTCTGAAATGGGACTATTCAAGCAATTTCCTTCCTCCTCTGTTAGTCTGGGAAGTCTATATTTTTGGAGGTAGTCATCCATTTCACTTAGGTTATCAAATTCATTGGCATAAAGTTGAGCAAAATAACTCCTTATTATTTCTCTAATTTCCTCTTCATTGGTGGAAAATTCTCCCTTTTCATTTTGACTACTAATTTCATTTTCCTCCCTCCTTTTTCTAATCAGATTTATCAAAGGCTTATCAATTTTATTGGCTTTCATAGAACCAACTCTTAGTTTTATTAATTAGTTCAATAGTTTTTTTTTACTTTCAATATTTTTAATTTCTCCTTTGAATTTTAGAATTTCCTATTTAGTATTTGATTGGGGTTTTTAATTTGGTCTTTTTTAGTTTTTTTTTTTTTTTATTTGCAAGCCCAATTCATTAATCATTTCTTTCTCTGTTTTATTTAAGTAAGCCTCTAAGGATACAAAATTCCCTCTTATTACCACTTTGGCTGCATCCCACAAATTTTGGTATCCCTTCTCATCATTGTCATTATCTTGAGTGAAATTATTAATTGTATGTATAATTTGCTGCTTCACCCAATCATTCTTTAAGATGAGATTGTTTAGTTTCCAATCACTTTTTGGTCTATTTACCCCTAACTTTTTGTTGAATGTAGTTTTTCTTGCATCATGATCTGAAAATAAGCATTTATTATTTTTGCTTTCTTGCATTTAATTTTGAGGTCTTTATGTCCTAATATATGGTCAATTTTTGAATAGGTTCCATGAACTGCTGAGAAGAAAGTTTATTCCTTTCTATCTCCATTCAATTTCTCCAAAGATCTAACATACCTAATTTTTCCAATATTCTATTTACTTCTTTAATTTCTTTCTTATTTGTTTTGTGGTTTGATTTGTCTAATTCTGAGAGTGCAAGGTTGAGATCTCCCACTATTACAGTTTTGTTGTCTATTTCTTCTTGCAACTCTCTTAACTTCTCCTTTAGGCAGTTGGATGCCATACCACTTGGTGCATATGTATTTAATTTTGATATTGCTTCGTTGTTTATGCTACCCTTCAGCAGGATGTAGTTTCCTTCCTTATCTCTTTTAATTAGATCAATTTTTGCTTTTGCTTGATCAGAGATAAGGATGGCTACTTCTTTTTTGTCTTCACCTGAAGCATAATAGATTTTGCTCCAGCCTTTTACCTTTACTCTATATGTATCTCCCTGCTTTAAATGTGTTTCTTGTAAATAACATATTGTAGAGTCCTGACTTTTGATCCAGTCTGCTATCTGGCTCCTCTTTATGGGGAGTTCATCCCATTCCACATTCAGTTAAATTTAATTCTGTTTCTGCCATCCTAAAACCCAGATTATGCTTTACTTTTTCTTGCCTCCCCAACCCTCTTTCCCCTTTTTGAACTTATGTACCCCTGGTATCACGATGCTTACCCTCTTTATAATCCCTCCCTCCCCCACTTTGAGTCTTTCCCCCTTCTTTCCCTTATTACTCTTTTTCTTTTCACTTTTCTCTCCCCTGTTTTTAATGAGGCAGGAGAGAATTTTCTCTAAAACAAATGTCAATTATGTTTTCTTTGAGCCAACTCTGATGAGAGTAAAATTCATACAATGTTCCTCCCCCTCTCTAAATTCCCTCAGATATGATAAGTTTCCTTTAACTCTTTGTGGGATGTGGTTTCCCTCTTTTTACCCCTCCTTCCCACCTTATTCTGCCATCATCCCCTTTCCATATCTACTTCCCTTTTTTATGTTATATCAGTAAAATCAAATTATACATGCATTCTTTTTGTATATCCACAACAGAAATACAATTATCAAGAGTTATTTTTACCTTTTCTGCATCTCTTGAGTTCTATGGTTGGAGATCAAATTTTTTGTTTAATTCTGGTTTTTTCCTTAGAAACAAATGGAATTCATTTGTTTCATTAAATGTCCATCTTCTTAGCTGGGTAGTTTATTCTTGGCTGCATCCCAAGTTCTTTTGCCTTTTGGAATATCAGATTCCAGGCCCTTAGGACCTTTAATGTGGAGGCAGCCAGATCTTGGGTGATCCTTATTGTGGCTCCTTGTTATTTAAATTTTTTTTTTTTTTTTTTTTGGCTACTTGTAAAATTTTTTTCCTTAATCTGATAGTTCTCAAATTTGGCCACAATATTCCTTGGGGTTTTTATTTTAGGTTTTCTTTCAGAAGGTGTTCGATGAATTCTTTCAATGCCTATTTTACCTTCTGATTCTATTACATCTGGGCAGTTCTCTTTGATGATATCTTGTAAAATAGTATCTAGGCTGTTTTTTTCATCATAGTTTTCAGAAAGTCCAATAATCCTCAGATTATCTCTCCTAGATCTATTTTCCAAGTCTGTCATTTTTTTCAAGTAGTTTATTCATGATTTTTTCCAGTTTGTCATTTTTTTTGTCTTTTCTTGACTGATTCTTGCTGTCTCACTGAATCATTAGTTTCTTTTTCTTCAGTTCTAATTTTTAAAGAATTATTTTCTTCATTAGCTTTTTTTACTTCTTTCTGTATATGTCCAATTGAGTTTTTAAATGTATTGTTTTGGTCTGTGGAATTTTTTTCCATTTAACTAATTTTTTTTTTAGTGAATTATTTTCTTTTTCGAATTCACAGATCCTACTTTCTTGCAAGCTCTTTGTCTTTTCCAATTCACAAATCCTACTTTCTAGTGAATTCTTTATTTTTTCCAATTCACAATTCTTACTTTCCTGAGATTTTTTTATTTTTTCCAATTCACAAATTTTGTTTCCCTGCACTTCCTGGGAATTTTTTATCTTTTCCCATTCATATTTCAGTAAGTTGTTGCTCTCTTGTAAGGCTTCTCTTTCCTTTCCCCATTTATCTTCTAACTCTCTTTTGATAATTTTAATGGTCTCTTCTATGAGAGCATCATGTAAAGGAGGACAATATGGTCCATGTTTGCTGTTTGCTGTCTCTTCAGGTTTGCTCACCTGCTCTTTTTCTTCATAGAAGCTGTTGATCGTTCTTTTCAACTTTTTATTCATGTTTTAAAGCCTTTAGGGTATGTCTCCTAGGCAAGGGGGTTTCCACCTTCCTCTGCAGAACAGGAAGAGATGTAAACAGATTTCCGGCTCTGAGGTATGGGAGTGCTCTGAGTGAGAGTTTTCCCTTCCCCCAACAGGAAGTGGATTCAGCACTGGCCAAGCTGTCGAAGTGCCCAGTAGGGCTGTATGGGTTAGCGATTGCCCTAGGCTGGAGACTTAGGGGTGAAAGTGTCACTGCCCCAGGCCAGAGTGTCTTGTGGGACTTTGAGTATTAGCAGCTCACCGCAGACTGCCGATTCTACCGGAACTCTGCCACAGCGTCTCTGCCTGACAAATCGACCCTGGGAAAACTCTATGGCCTCCAAGCCGAGCCCCCCACTGCACAGATTGGAGGCTAACCTGGGCTGTGTCCTCCTGCCGTGCAGGTTCACAACTGCCCCAAGGAAAAGCCCATACTGCGGGTTGGGGCTGTGAGCTTGTGCTGAGATCTGTGCTTTCACTTTCGGTTTGAGGCTCTCCTGGAAACCTAATTTCTCTCCCAGTCTACGCTTATCTCCCCCGTAGCCCCGGAACAAACCTTTTTTGGCAAGACTGCAGATTTTCTTTGGCTGGTGAGTTGTTATACTAATTACCTTTACGAATTGTAGCAGTCAAGATTATTTTTGAGTCTCAATATAATATTGATAGGGAGGGTAAGAGAAGAGCTTAGAAAGTTGCGTGTGCCTTCTCTGTCATCTTGGCTCCACCCCCCACTATACTTTTACAGATGAGAAAACTGAGGCCCACAGATGCGAAAACTTCACAAAGGTATAACTTCACAAAAACAATCTACTCTGCATCACTTCACACTTCCTGAAATAAAGCCTTCTCCTACAAAAAATGCAAGCTGTTTGCACCTAAAATTGATGAGCTATGTTAAGTCATTCCCATATCTCTGATAGTTTTTTTTTTTTTAAACTCAATAACCTGAAGACCATTTTTACATGTCCCAAGTCCCTTGAGTGAGTGGAAATGTTCTGTCATCTGGAATAATGACAAAAACTACAACTACAATAATAATAGCTTTTATATAATGCTTTAAAATTTACAAAGCATTTTATAAACATTAAATCATTTTATCCTCACAACAACTCTAGGATATAGGTGCCATTATCAGCTCCATTGTATAGTTAAGAAACTGAGGCAGAACAGAGGTTATATATGCTACCCAGGATTATACAACATGTGTGTCTCTGAGGCAAGATTTGAATACAAGAAGTCCCCCTCAATCTAGGTTCAGTGTTATATTCACTGTGAAATTTAGCTGCTTAAGATTAGCTTGGATTCTTTCTGGGATGCTCTTCTCTTAATTTCCAGTTTTTTCTTTGTGTTGGAAGAATGTAGAAAGTAGTCATCAAAAAGCATTGCATAGGTAGGACAGGACCTGGCTCTAATTGAGAGAAAAGCTGTGTTCTCCAACCTCATATTCATTCATTCATTCATTCAACAAACAATTTCAATTTGTCACTTAATTCGTCAGTTTAACAGACATGAGATATCCACTGTAATATGAAAAGAGAAAACAAAATAGTACTGTATCATGACATCATAAAATTATAGATCTAGAGATGGAAAGGATTATATAGAAACCACCTAGTTCAAATTCCTCATTTCAATGAAAAATTTGAGAGTAAGGAAAGTTAGGTGATTCAATCACCTAAACAAGTAAGCATTAGAAGGTTTATATCTAAATGATCTAAACTTAGAAAAAGCACATTCACATAGATATAAATATTCAAAGTATGGCAAAAGAAAAAAAAAAAGTATCTCCTCTTTCACTTAGTGCAAAAGAAAAAAAATCTAAATAAATGAATGAATATGGGAGGGGAAGACCCTTTGGGTTTCCGATAAAAGCAGAAATGATTGCTATTTACTTTCTATTTGAGTCAATCAGGGCCCAAACAATGTTCAAATGGGACCTGTTGGTGACCAATCTATTAAAAAAAAAAAAAAAAAAAAAGAGTGGTTTTGTCTTAAGGAATGGTCTATAAGAAATCTAGCCAGTAAACCCAAGATATCTTGGGAGAGTTAAGACATGCAAAAGAAAAAAAAATGCTTTTAAGAGCATCTGGAGGTAAGGGTATGACATTCTATGTGGACAGAGGGAGGAAACAGAAAGAGTAAAGGAGAGAAGAAAGGAAGGAAGAAAGGAAAAAGAAAGGAAGGGAGGGAAGGAGGGAGGAAAAAAGGGAGAGAGGAAAAAAAGAAGGAAGGAAGGAAATTGTTTTCACTATTGTTCCAATTAGTTGCACTAATAGTACTCAGTAAAATGGGCTCATCTACTATTGTTTTCCTCTAAAGACTTATTTGTATTTGTGTAACAGATAAACATTCCAGTTCCCCAAACTCTGTGACAAAACCTAACAATATATCTTATATATTATGTACACTTTGGTAAGGTAATTATTTATATGTCCATTTTATCTCTCCTAGTGTAATATAACAAATTCTGAGAGTTGAACAAAATATTTTGCACACAAATAGTAGCTCAAAAATAATTTGTTGAATGAGCAATGATCAATTAATCAAAAAGTATGTGTTAAATATCTTTTATATATGAATACTAGATAATATAGTGAGAAGGGGCTAAAAAGGTACTTCTTTGAAAATATAGTTGTAATTATTCATACTTCTAATAGTTAAGCTTCTTGATATTCTTCTTGATTTTAATCATTTTGTATTTGAATTAGTCATTTTTACTTTGATTTTAAATGAATGTATTTAGATAAAGTACATAAAACAAACTGTCATTGCAGGCCACTTCAGTTCATAAAAAAAAGTGTCCATATTGAAGATTCTCCTTAGGGACTGGATATATGACTTTAAAACATTTCATTTAAAACATGAATAATTTGTATTTTCTTCCATGATTGTGTTGGTTTAAGATGTGTATACCTGTACTTTTTTGTTGAATAATTGCTCAGAAATTTTCAAAGAATTTCTTTCCTAGCACAACAAAAGACTGTCTCTCATGAATCACTTCTATTCTGCCCTTCTTTATTGATGTGCAGTAACTGTTCCTAGGACTGGGCTATGTAATAGATTAGACATTAGGTTTGGAATCAGGACAATCTATGTATATATATTTGTGTAGGTGTATGCATGTGTATCTGTATATGTTGATGTATATGTATATATATATATGCAAATAACATTTATATACATATACACATACATGAATATATTATAATTTTTAAATATAAATCTCTGTCCATTTAAGATCTAAATGATCCTGTGTAAGGCATTTACTTTTCTCTATCTCAGTCTCTTCATTTTTAAAGTGAATATTTTAGATACAAAGATCTCTAAGGTCTCTTCCAGCCCTAAATCTAATATGCTATGATTGTAATGATATGATCATAATTTTTGCCATCTTGAAAGTATAGGCATCCTTGATGATGGAGTTTAATATTTGATTCCAAGTATATGGACCAAATCAATTTCTATTTACCCAGGGTCAGGTGATTATTTAATGCCAAAATTAAGCATAGAACTGAGTAGGTTTTTTTTTTTTGTTTGTTTGTTTGTTTTTTACTTTTTCCCCTCATCAGTCCATGATTCAATAAACATTTATTAACTATCTATTACATGGCAGGTAGTGTGCTAACCACAAGGGATTCAAAGAAAGGCAAAAGACAGTCTACTATGATTTGTTGTAATTGAAAAATTTCTTTAATTTTTCTTGATCCCTCTCCTCCAATTTAATTAACATGTATTTTTCAGATCATAAGCATTGTTGGATAGGAGAAAATATTTTGTGATGATATCTGGGCAAAAAAAAAACATAACAAGGATAACAACAACAACAAAACCTTTATATCAGTAAGAAAAACTTCAGTTTCAAGTCATCAAGAAGGGGGGCAAGGGAGCAACAGAGTGGAACTTTGTTAATTATTACGGGGCCAAAAAGGCAAACCTGCTTTAAAGAAATAGACTCGTGGTAATTCCTCCAGGCCATAAACAAGTTATTTAGCATCATTGGCCGACAGCAGTTGCAATATCAACAGAAGAGTAATTCTCAGTGACTCTAACAATAAAATAACTGTTGCCTTTCATAAAGAAAATAATATTTGAATGATAAGCAGGGAATTTAATTTCCAGTTAGGTTTCAGTTATGTTTTCTTATTTCCCTCAAAATATTGATTAAATAGATGAATGAAAAGAACTCAGACAGGTGCCTGATGAGCTACCTGTATTATTGAAATGACTATAAACAAGGTTGTACTAGAATCATAGAAAGACAGAGCTAGAAGGGGCTTCAGAGTTCATAGAGGCAATGTCCATTTTTGTATAAGTGAGGGGCTTAGGGACCAGAGCACTGAAGGGATTCACACAAGATTATAAGTTCATAGATGTAAAGCTAGAAGTAACTTCCAATGACATCTCTTCTGTGAGAATCTGTGGGAAGTAAAGGGACTTGTATCAGGATTATACATGCAGTATGCATGATAAATATGATTTGAATTTATGAGGTCTTTAAATTGAGAACCAACGTCTTTTCCAAGTCATCTCTTAAATCTTTTAATAAATAAATAGTGAGGCAAAATGGATAAGGGTTAGCCTTCAAGTTAGGAATGACTCTGACACATACTAGATATGTGACATGGAGGAAATAATTTAAGTTTCAATATGCTAAGAAGATCTTTAAGACTCTAAATTACACAATAATAAATGGAAAAAAAAACATTTAGCTACTTGGATCCATGCATGACAATTCCAAGAAACTCCTTGATGAAAAGAACTAATGAACTCTGAGTAAACGTTGAATTGCATTTTTATTTAAAATTTTTCTTTCTTTTTTCTATTTTTTTTTGGCAACATAGTTAAAGTGGAGGTAAATTTTGCATGACTTCATACATACACACCTTCTCTCTTTGTGTGTGTGTGTGTGTATATCTGTATCTATCCATCTATCTATCTATCTATACTGGCTATTTTATTTCTTTCCTTTTCAGGGGTGGGAGGTAGGCAAAGTAAAGGAAAAGACTTTGGAAGTGAAATAAAAATTTAAATTTAAAGGAAATTTTTAAGAGACTCTAAGTTACAGAGAAGGTGCTAAGTTATATTAGTAAATTGATTTTACTTATGGCAGTATTCTTTTTAATCATGAAGTCACATGTCTAGTCCTTACCTTTTCCTAGGACGAAATATCTAAGAAACTCACATTTAAAAATAAAAAATAAACAAAGCAAAACAAACAACAACAACAATAACAACCAAAACTTAAAACCGGAAGAGACGGGTTTTAGTGGAGTACAATGAAAAGGCCATCAGGCTTAATGTTCCAGAGAGACAAGGGTTTGACTACTGGTTATGATTCTTAAATATTTCAGGGAAAAATCATTTAATTATTCTAAATTCTGGTTTTCTCATCAGTGCAAAAAAATAAAAATAGTTGTTCTCTCTTTTTTACAAGATTGTTGTGAGGGAAATGCATTCTAAAGCTTAAAACTCTATGTTGCTGCCGATGACATGATGGTATACTTAGAGAACCCCAGAGATTCTGCTAAAAAGTTATTAGAAATAATCCACAACTTTAGCAAAGTTGCTGGTTATAAAATAAACCCACATAAGTCATCAGCATTCTTATATATCACTAACAAAATCCAACAGTCAGAGTTACAAAGAGAAATTCATTTAAAGTAACTACTGATAATATAAAATATTTAGGAATCTATCTGCCAAGGGAAAATCAGGTCAAGAGCAAAATTACAGACCACTTTTTCACAAAATTAAGTCTGATCTAACCAATTGAAAATATTAAATGCTCTTGATAGGGGACAAATAATAAAGAACAATATTACCTAAACTAATCATTTATTTAGGTTATACCAATGACTTAAAAACTATTTTAATGACCTAGAAAAAAACAACAAAGTTCATATCGAAAACAAAAGGCAAGAATGTTAAGGGAATTAATGAAAAAAAAAAAATCAAATGAAGGTGGTTAGCTTACCAGATCTAAAAATTATATTATAGAGCAGCAGTTACCAAACATTTGGTATTGGCTAAGGGAAGATTATTATCAGGGAAAATTTGGTTAGGACAAAAGTCAACAAATATAGGACCTGTCTTTGAAAACCCAAAGATCCCAGCTTTTGGGATAAGAATACTTTGATAAAAATTGCTGGGAAAATGGAAACTAATAAGGGAAATAGGATTATCCAACTTAACGCCATAACCAAGATAAGGTCAAAATGGTTCAAGACCAGGCATAAAGAATGAAAATTAATAAATTGAGGAAAACAGGATAGTTTACCCTCAGACCTTGGGAAGGGGAAGGTCTTTAACAAAGAGAACAGAGATCATTACTGATCAAAAATAGAAAATTTCGATTATACCAAACTGAAAAGTTTTGACAAACAAACTAATGAGACAAGATTAGAAGGAAGCAATAAACTGGGAAAATATTTTTTACAGTCAAAGGTTCTGATAAAGGCCTTTTCCAAAAATATATAGAGAATTAACTTAATTTATAAAAATCGCCATTCTCCAATTGAAAATGGTCAAAGGATATGAACAGACAACCAGAAAAAATTAAACCATTTCTAATCATATGAAAAGATGCTCCAAGTCAATTAATCGGAAATGCAAATTAAGACAACTCAAGATACCACTCACACCCGTCGATTGGCTAAAGACAGGGAAAAAAATGATGATTGTTGAGGGGTGGGAAAACTGGGACAGGATACATTGTTTGAGTTGTGAAGAATCCAACCATTTTGAGAGAGTTTAACTTTGTTCAAAAAAAGTTATAAACGATACCCTTTTGATCCAAAAAGGATTATGGGATTATATCCCAAAAAGATTTAAAAGAAGGAAAGGGACCTGTATGTGAGAATGTTTGTGGCAGCCCTTTGTAGTGGTTAAAACTGAAACTGAATGGATGTCCACGTTGAAATGGCTGAATAAATTGGTAAATGAATAAGGAATATTACTGTTTTGTAAGAAATGACCAACAGGATAATTTCAGAAAGGCCTGGAGAGACTTACAAGAACTGATACTGAGTGAAATGAGCAGGACCAGGGATCATTATATACTTCAACAATACGGGAAATTTTAGGACCAACCCCAAAATAAAATTTTCTAATGGAGAGTAATGAACTAACTAGTTGCCCAGAAAAAACTCTGGGAGATATAAAACCATTACATTGAATTTAACCCTTTATTTATAAATGCATTTTGATTTTTCACGTTAATTGCAATATTTCAGAGTCGATTCTTTTTGTACAAAAATAACGTTTTATTGTATACTTTTAAATTAATTTATATTTTAATATATTTAAATCTATTATCCCCATCTGGGGAGGGGTTGGGGGTGAGGTGAAAATTAACAAGAAGTTTGGCAATTGTTAATGCTGTAAAGTTACCCATGTATATATCCTGTAAATAAAAGGCTATTAAATTAAAAAAAATAAACTCTATATTGCTGAATATAGTAATGAATTAACATTATCTGAGCTACCTGGGAAGCTGAGGCTGGTTAGATGACTTGAGTTTAGGAACTCTGAGTTGTAGTAGATTTATAAGAACAAGGGGCCACAAGCTTCCAAATTAACCCAGATCAGAAAGATAGTTTGTCAAAGTTTCCATACCAATCAGTAGTGCATTAGTGCTATAAATAACTCTTGAACTTCTATCTTACATGTGATAGTCACAAGCTTTAACAAGAAAAAAATATATCAAAAAGCTATTCTTCTCTATTTCTAATGCCACCTCACTAGTCCATTTGCTTTTAAATGGATTGAATTTTCCCAATGAATAATGAGATACCTACTTACTAACCTGTGAATTTAACTCATGCTTTGGGTCCATTTTTATAGAGGCAAAGGAAGAAAGAAAATTGTAGGAAATCCCTAAACCATGCCTAATAACATAGGACCCTAGAAAAACACATGTCCTTTGGTGGAATTTGTTCAGTCCTGACTGTATTTATATTTCTCAGGAATTAGCTGTCTTAATTTATGAAAGCACTTAATTACCATTAAATATCAAATTTGAAGCAAGATGTTATTAAGTTTTAACTTGACTTCTCATTTAAATATAGAATTTTTTTAAATGTATGTCTATAGATATATAGATATTACAAAAGATTCCTAGTTAGGTAAGATTAATATAATCTTTTTTGTCTTGCTTTTAAAATGTGTGACAATTCAATTTAGGTTGGATTTTAGGTCATAGCAAATTGAATTTAAAGTGGGAAAAATCTTGGTGTTCTCTATTTTGCCTGCTTGAATGTTCATTGGCAACTTCCATCTTTCATTTCTTCTTTACCTCACCAATACACACACACACACACACACACACACACACACACACCTCCTCTCCCACCAAAAATTGCCTTTTAGCCTATTGTACAAAAAGTGACCTAACTTTTATTGTCTGATATGACTCCTGCCTCTGATGCATAGTACCTGAGTGACCCTGGTCACATCACTTAACTTTATCAGTGATATTTGCATCTTGGGCTAAATGGGGATCTAAGGACCAAATTCTACAATTATAATCTTAGATTCCCTGGCTTCCTTCAAAACTCATCTCCTCTTCTACCTTCTGCATGAAGTCTTTTCTGATTCTCTACAACTGCTTTTACTTTCTCAATAATTAATTTCCTTATTTTTATTTTGTGTACATATAATTATGCACAGCTTCTTTTTTTTTTTAACCTGTGAAATGTGTACTATATATTTTTATATATAGTACTTTTTTCTTTACTTTTTGTATTTGTGATGCCTTTTCATGCAAGAAATTTTTATGTGGCCCCAGGTATATAAAGTCGGTATACAAATCAAACATTTATTGATAACAAATCATTATTTCACAACCCCTACATTTATATGAAACTGCATATGGAGTAGTGACCCACAGTTTAAGAACTGGGTCCTTATGCACCCAATCTCTAGCTCAGTAAATTGAAAGTTTTTTGTCTTTGTATCCTCAGTATCCCCAATGTCCAATATCACTCCTGATTCCTACTAGATGCTTAATGAATTATTGTTGATTGATTTAATATTTAATTTAATATGACATTTGTTGGTTGAATTGATAGTCTGACCTCCATTACAATGTAGGGATTCTTTTCAGAAGATTCCTAAATCCTATCCAACCTTGGTTCAAGTACTGTTAGAGATAGGCTACTCAATGCTTTAGAAAACAGCTGATTCTATTCTTGAACACCATGATTTGTTATAAAGTTTTCCTTGTTAAACTGTCTCTCTGGAAATTCTCCCCTAGCAAATTATTTTTTCCAAAAAAGAATATTTTTTTCTTTTTCATTCATTTGTTATTTATTTATTTGTTTGTTCATTCATTCATTCCTTTATTGATTGATTGATTGATTGCTGAGGCAATTGGAGTTAAGTGACTTGCCAAGAGTCACACAACCAGAAAGTGTTAAGTGCCTGAGGCCAGATTTGAACTTAGGTCCTCCTGTCTTCAGGGCTGGTGTTCTATCCAAATGGCACCACCTAGCTGCCCTACAATAGGCTATTTTTAATCTTAACTCTGCCTCAATTTTTCTTTTGAGTTATCCTATTGTTGGTGTCAATCTTAAATATATAGTACAAAGTTCACAAGTTAAAAAAAAAAAACAATTTATTCATGTTGACTTCCTTGAAACTGATCTTTTATATTAGCTCTTATATGTTAAATTTTCTATTAAGTTTAGCTTTATTTGATAGAAAGTCCTAAAAATCTACAAGTTTATTGAATGTCCATTTTTTCCTCATTCAATATTATAGATAATTTTGCTACATATGATATTTTTGGCCACAGATCTCGTTCTTTTGATTGTCTGTTGATATGATTCCAGGACCTGCCATCTTTGATTAAGGCTGCTAATAAATTCTGTACAATTCCAATGTAGCTCAAGTATATTTGAATTGTTTTTTTTTCTTCTTTCATGCACATTTTTTTCTTTGATCTGGGGATTTTGAAATTTGGCAATAATATTCCTATGTTTTCCCAAAAAATGATCTCATTGAGGTGGTGATCAGTGGATATTTTTTATTTCTACTTTCCTCTCATGTTCTATCACTCCAGGACAATTTTCTTGGATTATTTCTTGCATTAACGTGTCAAGGTTCTTTTTTGGTCACAACTTTCAGGCAGTCCAATTATTCTTATGTTTTCTCTTCTTGATCTGCTCTCTAGATCTGTCACTTTTCTTATAAAATGTTTTACAGTATATTCTATTTTTTCACTTTTTTAGAATCTGTTTTATAATTTCTTGGTCTCTTATAGTTTCACTGACTTCCCCTTGCCCAATTCTAATTTTCAAAGGGTTATTTTCATCTTTGAGTGTCTGTATTTTCTTTTCTAGTTAGTTAACTTTGTTTTTTCATAATCTTCTTGGTTTTTGGACAGTTTAAATTTTTTTTTTTTAGTTTTTTCCTCAATGTCACTCCTTTAATTTTTAAATTCTTTTTTGGTTCTTCTATAAATTCTCTCTGAAAAGGGGATCATTTCATTTTACTCTTAGGGGTAGGAGGATCTCTTTTTCCTTCAATGTCCTCCTTTGAAGATTAAGCTTGGTCTTCCCTATTCTTATAGTAAGTTTCTATGGTGGGGTTCTTTCTTCTTTGCTGGTTTTTTTTTTCTTGTAAGAAGTATTACTGTAAGTACTTCTAATTGTGGGCTAGGGGAATGGTACCTCTAGCTTCATTTGCGCTTACCCCCTCTGACCTGCAACCCCAAACCAAGAGCTCCACTGTCCAGCAAATGTCTGCAGCCAACAGTGTTCCTCCCCTGCTGCCTCTGCACTCACAGGTGTACTGGTTCCTTCTCACCCAGTGCTGTATCACTGCAACACTGCTGGGCCTGGCCAGCCCTCAGTCTTTCTGGATTCAAACCCCAAATAATGTTTCAGGAAGTGAAAGTTTCTGTTGCTCCTGTTGAGAATCCAGCCATACCCAGCTAGCCCTAGTCTCCCCACTTGATGTTTCAGTGCAGTCAGCCTGGAGGTGTTTGCACTTCACACTGGTTAATTCTGGGCCCTGAGTTTTTCTTCAGATCTTCTCCAGTGGTACATGGAGAAGGTACTATTTTCTCCTGTCTCTGTTCTGCCCCAAGTCTTCTTCCTTTTTCACCAGTTTATGTTTGCTCTAAGGTGCCAAATTGTTCTATTTGTGAGGGAAATCTGGAGAGCTTGAAATTTATCAAGCTACTCTGCCATCTTCCCAGAATTCTCCCCCAAAATTACTATTCCTTAACCATAAACAGGCAATCATTTAAGGCTGTAATAATAACAATAACTAACATTATTATTATACTGTCAGGGTTTCAGAGCACTTAAGTCACCTCATTTAATGTTAAATTCAGGTCCTCCTAACTTCAGGACCAAAATTCTATCCACTGTGCCATCTCTCTGTTTCTGATACTGGAATTTAATGATCATGAAGGAAAATGGTGGTTTCCCAACTTTTCCAGAGACAATGATTTGTGTGTGTGTGTGTGTGTGTGTGTGTGTGTGTGTGTGATGGTGATGGCATAGGAGATTAATCAGAGTCAACCATATGCCTAGGGTCACATCACTGACTACTTACAACATAAGTCAAAACCAATAACAAATTAGAAGAAAGTATAAAGATATTCTTTGTGATCATTCTAACCCAACAAATTTAAACATTATATGCTATTAATTACAGAAAATGGAAAATTGACAAAAGTAAATCCTTTGAATTTAACCATTTCTAAAAGGAACTTAATAGAAAATGCTCAATGGAGTAAGGATGCTTATGGAACCTATAGCTCAAACTAGTCAGCAAGCACATATTCAGATTTTCAAATGAAAAAAAAAAAAGATGAAAAACTAAGTTTCCAAAAGTTTCTTATGTACATCCTTATGTCTCTTTAGGTTGCAGCCCTTTTCCATTTCTTTCAAAAACACCTATTTGAGATTATTCTGTCCATTGGCAAATATAAGTTGAAAATTTTCTCACTTCTATCTTTTTCAATGTAGTCTGTTCAATCAGATTTACCATATAGTAGGAACTTACATATTATACCAGTAAACTTAGGCTGACTATCAAAGGCTAGTTCCCTGCTTTTATCATTTTTAAGTCCCAAAATACAAATCCTATTCCCAAAGAGTGAATTCTTAATGATCCATTCCCTTCATATTTATATCTTATTCTTGACATGTGCTGAGAATGTAGAATGAAATTCTGTTTGTTAGTATCTGGATCATGAAAGACTTTGAGGAGTGTCACCTTACAAACCGATGGAAAATATGTCAGAAGAAAGTAAATAGCAGAAGACTTGGCATTAGATTCTATATTATGAGAATATAGTATGAAATAAGCCATATAATTTCATAAGACTTATCAGTAGAAATTTGGAAACACTACAAATTAGAATGAAATGCAACCTTTCAAATGTTCTTTATAACACATCATCTCTTAATAAACTTTAGCAAATTTTAAAATGTTACTTTTATTTATGTACATATCTTTCTCTATGCTATATTATAAACACCTTTATGTCATGGACTTTGTTTTATTTTATTTCTGTGATCTCAGCACCTAACGTATTGTTTTCTACATGACAAGTACTTAATAGTATTCATAGAGATAAATATTTTTTGAATAGCTGGAAAGGGGAGATCATTCATCTTTATTAATAATCATATCTATATATTAGTGACTACTAATTATGCATGTTTTCTAAGCTCATTAGAAATTATTTTTAACAGATTTAACGATTAGAAGAAATCATGCATAACTATTAAGCATGTTGAATAATATTTCACATTGAATATTTTAAGAGAAGTATTTTTACAGTGTCCCCTGACTTGATTTCTCCCCTAGGAGGTACTATGTAATTTTCCAACATATGACAGAATGCTAGGGAAAGATAATTCCATACTACCAAGAAATTTTCAAGTGTAATTGTAGTGCATGTTAGATTGCTGAAAAAACCTTTTGTCTACCATGTTTGCCCTTCAAAAAGTACAAAAATATACACATAAATTTGTTCCTTAAAAAGACAACAACAACAACAACAAAAGAAACAAAGAAAGATGTATGGGAGAGAAACAAAAACATGTTTTGAAATTTGCCTTTGAGGTATAAAGCTAATGATCCAAAAATCTTTTGTATCCCTTGGTGATTTTTCCCATATAATTGTGTTTTATGAAGAATAATAAACATCAAAAGAGTAACGTTTTTTTAAAATTTTTGACATTCAAAATGTTTAAATGTTGTTGCAGACACTTTTGTCTTCTGCTATTTTTCTCCAAAAAGGGCTAATATAGTCAAGACCTGTGATCTAAATTTTCTTTGCATTACATAATGTTACATGCAAAATCAAATGTCAAATTGGGGATATACTGGATAGGATGCATCTTTAATACTGGATTTAAATTATTTGATAATTGGTATAATGAAAAACAGGAATAGATAAAGAAAACACATTATAACTTATTCCCTAATCTCAAATTTTCCATTGTCTTTTTAAATGTGGGAATGTTTCCTAATTTTTGAAGACTATCTGAGTAGTATGTAAACTCTGCCTAGTCCTAGGATGAATAAAAATTATCTAGTACAGGTCCAGCAATGGATTGTTTGAAGAATAGTCTTAAGTGTGGAGAAAATCATCATTACCAGAAGTTTGACCACAAACTAATTTTTTTGAAGAAAAAAATCATTAAGTCAACAATTAAAACACAGGAAATTCAAACTACTCTAAAGAAGAGGCATTTAAAATGAGATTACACATAAGACTCAAAGTCTATTTGCATAAGACACTTTCCTATCATTAGAGATGTTAAGAATTGAAGAGAAGAAAGATCCTGGTCTTTTGGATTCTAGCCTCAAGAGTAAAGATACCAGATTCTTGATACTCTTGTAACTCTCATCCATCCCACAATTTTTTTTGTATTATTGAATCATAAAGTATTAAAAAATGAAAGAAATTTGCTAATGAAGTTCCAATTTTGAAGACTTATTCACTGTCTTCCTGTTCTTTCCAAAGACATGAACTATTATCCATGAGTCTAAGACCCCAACCTTTGATAGACCTTTGCTATGCTATTTAGATAATACTCTATTTTAAAGGAAAAAAAATTATTTTGACTAAGAAAAAACTGCTATGCAATTTAACTGAATAACAAAAAAAAAAAAAAAGTAGAATAGATTGCCTCAAGAGTTTAAATGTTTTCCTGTCATGTGAGAAGTTTCATCAATGGCTGAAAGAGCACTGGCCAGATACATCATTATACATGGTATTTTTTTTAGAAATGGCTTAAACCAGATGGCCATCGATATTCCTTTCAACATTGAAATTCTGTGATCCTGGTCTGCTCTTGTAAGGCCTTTTCAAAAATGTTATTGTTTCTACCTTATAACTCCAATAAGCATATTATTAATGTTTGTGTGTAATGTGTATCTGTGTATGTATGTGTCCCTGTGTATGTATATATACATATACATACACAGGGACACACATGATGATAGCTAGCTAGCTAGATTATGTTGTTGTTGCTGTTGTTTGTCCTTCATTCTTGAAGAGGATCATGACATGAGGGAGATGATGCCATGAAATGCAAATGAATTGGATTTCAGTGAGGGAGGGCTGTGCAAAGTCACTGGCCTCACTTTCCCACCCAGAGTCATCTGTGCCCAGTGGGCAAAGTCAGAATGACTAGATATGGCCCTGGATAAAATGGAGACCTTGGCTTTTTTAAACTAAGGTTTTCAACAGGTCTCAGGATGACTGAGCCCACACTTATTCAGTGATTAAGGCTAAATAGCAAAAAAATTTCCTCTTTCACCTAGTTAAAAAAAAAAAACAACAACAACTATATTTATGTATATATGTACAAACATGCATACAGATACTTAAAACCTGTATATTTTCTTTTAAAAATCTTGTTTCTAAGCTCAATGTTTTATATGTAAAGTGTTTCTATATTGTTACACACATAATGTATATACATATATGTGGAGATGTGTATATATGTTGATATATACATATATGTGTATACATATGTGTGTATATATGCACATGCAGATGTATGCACATTTTTTTTTCTAAAAAGAATGAAGAATATCACTAAGACATTGGGATAGATATTCTTTATATAAAAATAAATACTCTGTTGATCAAGAATGTGAGTGTATATATCTGTGTATATGTATATGAATGAATTTATGCATAGATCAAACAATAGCTTGTTTCTCAACTGAATTTTTATATATAATTTTTTTTATATTTTATATATAAATTTTATATATTATATATACAAATTTTATATATAAAAAGTTTCAATATAATTGCATACTTTTTGATTTTTTTTGTAAAGAGGGACGAGTATTACTGAAACTTTGGTTCTTTGTGTTTCTTACATAAAAAAAATACTTAGCTGATTAGGTGTGTGTGTGTGTATGTGTGTGTGTGTCTGAGTGTGTGCATGTATTAGCCTTGGGGAATAATAAACATAATATTAACAGAATCTTTATTTTCCTCAGCTGTTTTTAAAATTAAATGTTTCATTCTAAGTTCATTCTTATTCTTTTTTGAAAGAGGAGAGAACATTACTAGATGATTCTTACATTAATTTTTCTTTATCATTACATTAATGTTTTAATATTAATATTACTTGACTGACTTACTATGTGTGTGAGTTAGTTTGTGTGTAAATATTTATGTGAAAAGCTCTGTTATGACTTAGTGCATATAAGAAAATGAGTATATACATATATTGATAATTTTTTATGGCCTTTTGGCTTCCAGTTTGTGAAATTGTATATTGTTTTAATTCATGATTTCTTCAATTCTCATGGTACCTATGCTTTCCTGTAATACCTTATATAATAAAACCACAATTGAATTGGAACATTGAAATTTTCTTTTTACTTAGAAACAGTCACAAAAATATTATTTCATGCTTGTAGAATATTTTTTATACATGACCAAACTTATTTTGCTCTACAAAAAGAATCAGACTCTGAAATATTGTACAATTAGCTTGTGAAGGAAATCAAAAATGCAGGTGGGCATGAATATATGGATTGGGAATTCAATGTAATGGTTTTAGTCATCCCATTCTTTCTCTGGGTACTGTTCAGTTCATTACTGCTCCATTGGAAATGATTTGGTTGATTTCATTGCTGAGGATGGCCGGTCCATCGAACTGGTCATCATATGTTTTGTTAATTATAATGATTCCTGGTCCTGCTCATTTCCTCAGCATCGTTCTTAAGTCTCTCAGGTTTTAAATCATCCTTTGGTCATTTCTTACAGAACAATAATATTCCATAATATTCATAACAATTTATTTAGCCATTCTCCAACTGGGGCATCCATGTTTCCAGTTTCTAAACCCTACAAAGAACTGCCACAAACATTCGTGCACTAAGGTCCCTTTCCCTTCTTTTAATGTCTTTTGGGATATAATCCCAGTAGTAACACTGCTGGATCAAAAATATCAGTTTGATAACTTTTTGGCATAGTTTCAAACTACTCTCCATTATGGTTGGTTGTTCACAACTCCACCAACAATCATCAATGTCCCAGTTTTCCCCATCCCTCCAACAATCATCATTATTTTTTCCTGTCATCTTAGCCAATCTGAGAAGTGTGTAGTGGTATCTTAGAGTTGTCTTAATTTGCATTTCTCTGATTAGTAATGACTTGGAGCATCTTTTCATATGACTAGAAATAGTTTCAATTTCTTCATCTGAGAATTGTCTGTTCATATCCTTTGACCATTTTTCAATTGGAGAATGGCTTGATTTTTTATAAATTAGAGTTAATTCTCTATATATTTTGGAAATGAGGCCTTTATCAGAACCTTTGACTGTAAAAATATTTTCCCAGTTTATTGCTTCCCTTCTAATCTTGTCTACATTAGTTTTGTTTGTACAAAATACTTGTAGAATATTTTAAGATTCATAATATGCACTGGAGGAAAGAAGATATTCAGGGATTCCCTCTCTAGTCTATTTAGTATAATCCCAAAAAATGAGGCAGAAAAGAGAGGTGATTTAGTATTATTTTGTTAAACTGAAGTGGAAAACAATCTATTCCCTATTATCCCCTTTAGAAATTTGAAGAAATGGAATCAGAAGGGCAATTACTTTCTGAAAACAGATTGATTGTGCCCCTCATGGCCTATGTCTGAAGGTCTTGGAAATAGTTAGGGGTACAGTCAAGTCAAAGAGCATTTTTATGAAGTGATCCCCTGAGCTTTTAATGGAGGGCAGTACAGTAGGAAAGAAGAATGTATTTCTCTCTCCTTTCTTACCAATTCTGGCTTCTTGCAACACTTACTTGCCTAAAAAGAGCTACTGTATTTAACAGAGAGTAGTCAGTGTTACCATACAAACAGAAGTTCAGAGACAAGAAAAAACTTCAAGGTATGTGATACTTGCAGTCAAGGATGGAGTCAACTATGACTAAAAAAGAAAATTGAACCTGGAGTTAAGAACTTACATAAGTGGAATGGTATTCAGAGTACTGAATCCTGAAGTGAGAAAATCTGAGTTCAAATCTGACCTCAGCAACTGATTATATGAGTAAACTTGACTAGTTACTTAACAACTATTTGCTTCAGTTTCCTCAACTGAAAAGTAGGAATGTAGCATGTGACTATCTCATATGAATGGAGAGAGGAACTCATTTGTATTCTCCTAAATTACCCTCCAAACGACTTTAAAACACTTTACATTGAATTCCTGAGTGGCAGAGCCAACAAAAGTTCATACTGAAATCATTTTCTAGCTAAACTTGGGAGATTGGCAGGTAAGGTTTGCCACACCAAATCTTGGTGGTCAGCACTAACGGCAGATTTTAGAGGCTGCTGCAACAGTTGCAGAAGAAACAGCAGCAGTTTCAGGAACTGTTGGCCAACAAACAGTTCAGGGGTTGTACAAAAACTCATAAGAAACAGATTACAAGGGACATTTTGCTGGCACTAAATATAAGACCCTTTACATTGTTCATATACAGTTTCAAGGCACAATTCCAGGACAAAGGGAAACATTAACAAATTAAACTTCAGGGAAATAGAAGAGTATTCATAGAGCTAGGGTAGGGAAGAGTGCTTGTGGTCATTCACAAGAAATCAGACACCTTGGTCTCACTTCCAAGACAAAAAGGAGAACTAGCACTTGAGAGTTGCAGGAGAACAGGGGATATAGTCACAGTTCCAGAGCCAAAAGGAGTGCTAGCACTTATAGCTACAGGGGAATAATGTCTGTTCCTGGATAAAGAATAGAGGACAAACAGGAGAACAATGGTTGCACCTTTACTTAAATCAAACAACTTTGGAAGTTTACAGATCTCCAGTATAATTCCTGAATAGATTAAAGAAAAATCTGAAGCTCTAGACAATGCCCTGTCCATCCTAGGAGTGGAGGTCAGTTTTAACATAAAGTTAAAAGCCAAGAAATAAATTGGGCAAATGAACAAAAAGCAAACAAAAAAGAACCTTACACTAAAAATTTAACTTTGTTAGAGAGGGGATCAAGAAAGAAACAGATGAAAAGAATCTTAAAACAGTTACAAGCAATGTTTCAAAGGAAAAAATGCAAATTTGGAATAGGGACAACAGTAATTCCTTGAAGAACTCAAAAAGGATTTTAAAAATCAAGAGGCAGGAGGGGTTTGGGAAAAGAAATGAGTGTGTTGTGGTCATTTTAAAAACATATGAGCCCTTTGATCTCAGAGACTAGATAAATGATGAGGCAGACTCATAGAGTGTGAAAAGAGCTCCAATTTACATTTTTACAAGTGTGATCAGCATGTGAACAGTAGGCAATCCCCAATCACCATTCAGAGAAACAGCTCTTGGGCTTTGCTTATGCATGGTATCTGCCAATTGGAGGAGAGCCAATCCATCAATCTAGCAAATCCCTCACAGATGAGAGGTCCTGTTAAGGCATCCCTGCTCACAAGCAACTACATAGAAACCCTTAGGCTATTTGTTCCCATGACACACATCACTGCTTCTTGCTCAACAAGGGCATTTCTGTGATGTGTCAGAAAACTTATTGTGCACCGAGGGTCAAGGAGGCCTCAGTACTTCCTCTTGGTAGAATCCTATAGCTTAGCAAGGCTGATGCAAGAAAATTATGAAAAGAGTCAAGAGCTTGGTAAAAGAGGCACAAAAATGAAGAAAATGACACCTTAAAAAACAGAATTGGCCAAATGGTAAAAGAAGCACAGATATCCGATGAAGAAATGAACTCCTTACAAAGCAGAATCAGCCAAAAGAAGAAATTTCTTCTTATTGAAAAATTTCTCAAAATTTAGAATTGAGCAAATGGAAAGTAATGAATCCATGAGATGAAAAAAAAAAGTTAAAAGAATGAAAAAATAGAAGAAAATGTGAAATATATTATTAGAAAAACAATTAATCTGGAAAGAAGATCACAGACAGATAATTTATGAATTACTGGATTACCTGATAGCCATGTTCCAGAGAAAGAGAGAGAGAGAGAGAGAGAGAGAGAGAGAGAGAGAGACTGAGACAGAGAGATAGAGAGATTGAAAGAAACAGAAAAGGAAAAAAGGAAACAATTCTAGACACCATATTTCAAAAAATATCAAGGAAAGATGATATCCTAGAATTAATGGGTAAAATAAAAATTGAAAGAATTCACTAATCACTTCGTAACAGCCCAAAAATGAAAACAAAACAAAACAAAACAAAACAAAATCCTAGCAATTTGTTTGCTCCAAAAGTTTGGCTCTCCAAGGTTAAAAATAAAGTTTTGTAAGCAACCAGAAAGAAATAGCTCAAATATCGCACAGTCACAATAAAGATCACAGAAAATTTAGCTTATTCAACTTCCTTAAATTTTATATTAATAGTATATTTTTCACAATTACATATAAAGATGAATTTTAGCATTTATTTTGGTAAGATTTTAAGGATCATTTTTTTCCTCCCTTCTCTTATTTTTTTTCCCTTCCCACACTAGTAAGTACTCTAATATAATTAATATGTGAACATTCATTTTTAACATATTTCCACGAGTCATGTTGGAAAGGAAAAATCAGAACAAAAAGGATAAAAGGGAAAAAAAGAAAAAAAGTGATAATAGTATGCTTTAATCAAATTCTGTTTCCATAATATTATCTCTAGATTGTATATTCCATTTTAAAGATTCAGAGGATTTGGGATATAATGTTTCAAAAGGGAAAGGAGCTAGAAATATATCTAAGAATAATTAACACACTAAAACTTAGCATTTTTTTCTTTGAGACTTTACTTTTAGATGATTGTCTTTTAGCATACTTGTCTTCTGAATTTGTGCCTCAATATTCCCTATAAGTATAGTAATTTTTATGGATCACCTTTCTTTGTTTTTATTTGTTCACTTCTCCCATCTGATTTCTTAGTATCTTTTAGGGTGAAAATTGATAATTAATAAGAGAACTTTCAGGCATTCTTAATAAAAAGACTAGAGATGAATAGGATATAGGACTTTTAAATGCAAGACTGAAGAGAGGCTTTAAAAGATAAAGAAAAGGGTCAGCTAGATGGCACAGTGGATAGAGCACCAGATCTAGTCAGGAGGATTTGAATTCAAATCTGACCTCAGACTTTTAATTCTTCCTAGCTATGTGACCTGTGCAGTCATTTAACCCCAATTGCCTCAAGAAAAAAAAAAAAAAGACAAATGACACCTCAAAAGGGATTCAATAAGAGTAAATTGCTTATATTCTAATTGTAAAGAACTATCATGTTTAGGACATTTTAAAGGAGTATATTTAGAAAGAAGAGAGTTAGTTGATTATGATGGAGCAATTTCAAAAAAAATAAAAGGAAGTTGTAAGAAAGTGGAGTGCACTGGGAGAAGGAGGGAGTGAAGAATGAAATGAATTATTTTACATAAAAGAAATATAAAAGGAATACCTTTTCCCAAACAAGGGAAAATCAAAGGAGTAGAAAGTGATTCTTTAAACTTTTTACTTTATAATTCGCTCAAATAGTGAATATCCTACACACTCAGTTGAGTATGGCAATCTCTTACCTTAAAGTGAAATAGAGTGAATGGAATAAACAAAGGGGATAGGCTACATAGACAGGAAAAAAAAAACATTAAGGGAGACAGTGATTAAAAGTAAAATATGATTGTTGTTCTGGTTTGTTTTTGTTTTGCTTTGCTTTCTTGAAAAGGAACAGATTAACCAAACAAGGATAGAGAGGATAAACAGAACAAACAAGGACAAACAGGATAAAAAAGAACAAAAAATACAATGGAGGAAAATATATAGCTAGTAACATAATTATGAATATCAATGAGATTAAATCCCCTATAAAAATAGATCGGATAGTAGAATAGAATAAAAGTTAGAATGCAACAACATGCTGTTTCACAAGAAAAACACTTGAAGGAGGGAAACAAACACAGAGGAAAAGTAAGGACTGGAGCAGAATCTATTATGCTTGTAAAGATTAAAAATAAATAATTAAATGAATCAATAGGTAGATAGATGGAGAGAGAAAGTGAGAGAGAGAGAAAAGAAAAGCAAAGGTAAATTAATTTCAAAGAAGTAAGAAAGGAAACCACTTTTTATTAAAAAGGTATTGTAGATAAAGTAGTAATATGAACACTAAATATATATGCACCACATGACATATTCTTAAATATATATATATATATATATATATATATATATATATATATGAAATGGAGAAGAAAACAGACAATAAATCTATACTACTAGGAGATTTCAATTCTCCATTCTCAGAACTATGTAAATGTAATGAAACAATAAATAAGAAAGAAGTTAAGGATATGAATAAAATATTAGAAAACTTAGATATGCTTGATCTCAAAAGGAAAAAAAAAAAGAATTAAAAGGACACTACCTTTGCCACAACTGCACATGTTGCCTTCAATAAAAATTGACCATGTATTAGGGCAGAAAAACCTCACAAAAATACAGAAAAGTAAAACAATTAAATTTATTCTTTTCAAATCACAGAGCAAGAAAAATTATGTTAAATAAAATTCATGGAAATAGAGATTAAAAGTTACTGTAAATTAAATAATATAATCCTAATGAATTTGTAGAGTAAACTAAGTCTGCTGTGGAGATCCTCATGACTGGAGTCAGGAATATTCATTTTTATGAGTTCAAGTCTGGGCTCAGACATTTTCTAATTCTGTGACTGCAAAAGTGATCTAATTCTGCTTATTTTAGTTTCCTAATCTATAAAATCAGCAAGAGAATGAAATGGAAAACCATTCCACTACCTTTGCCAAGAAAACTTAAAATGGGAGTGAAAAAATGTGGGACCTGACTGAAAAAAAAAATTGAACAACAAGAACAACAAGAAAATGAGTGATTTAAAGAACAAATACTAGAAACAATTGATAATTTGATTGAATGGAATAATAATGAGAAAACAGGGGGAAAATTATATCTCTAGTGCTTATATCAATAAAATACAAAAAATAAATCAATAGATTGAGCATGCAATTTAAAAAAAATAGAAAAAAAGTAAAAAAAATGAAATTGGAAATTCTGAAAGTTGAAGAAAATTAACAAATTTGAAAGAAACCATTGAAATAAAAATGCAATTCAGATTGGCTTTTATGTAAAAAATAACAATGTGATAAGCCCTTAGCTAATTTGACAAAAAAAAATGGAAAAAACTTAGATTACCGGTAATCCAAAATAAAAATGGCAAATTTGCTACCAATTAAATTAAAGCAATTAGTAGGAGCTATTTTGCCCAAACATATGCAAATAGTTCTGACAATATATTTTAAATGGATAAATATAGAATGATAGGAATAAAGATAGATACAATAAATGTATGTGTGTATACAAATACATATACATATATACGTAAATGCATGCATATGTATATATGCACATACATACATACACATATGTAAAACCTTGAACAGGAAATATAATAATTACATAACTCTATCTTAGAAAAAAAATTGAACAAGTTTTTTAAGAAGCTCCCTAAGAAGAAGATCCCAAGGATTACCTGCAATCACAAGTAAATTCTATGAAACACTAATTCCAATAATATATATATATATATATATATATATATATATATTATAAACTATTGTAAAAACAAGCAAAGTCCTCTAAAATTCCTTTCATGATTCAATGAATCTAAATGAAGAGGAACAAAAACAGAGAAAGAAAACTATAGACCAACTATCTTACTGGATATTAATGCAAAAAAAGTTAGATAAAATACTAATAAAAAGTTATTGCAATGTGTTACAAAGATTGTATACTATGACCAGAGAAAAAAATTGTACCAGGAAGGCAGGGCTGGACTTAGCAAATACTAGGGCAATACTAGGAAACCTATCAATAAAATTGATCATAGAGAGAGGATTCTTGGGAAGATGATGGAATACATCTGAAAATTTTAATCTCTCCAAATTTCTTCTATGAAAACATAAATACCCTTGCCTCAGAGGTAATGCAGAGCAGCGAAAATAAACAAAAGTCAGTATAAAGCAGTTGTTCTTTTAAAAAAAATCTAAAAGAACCCCAGATAAGACAAGAGATCTAGGGGCAAAAGTTTAGCCTGAGTAAAGTGAAAACTCTTCAGGCCAATTCAGTAGAATCAACAAATAATAAGCCTTAGAACAGCTGAGTTGAGATATAGTCTCAACCTTAGAAATTTTTATCACATGGACAATGAGGAGGTCTGTTGGCTGAATAGGAGAAGATTGAATTTCCTTCTACTATCAAGGGGCACCAAACTGAGCTGTGCTAACCAGACCCATCTTGGACTGAGCTGTTGCTGCCCAGGAAAAGGAACTAGCACATACCTGGTGAGTGAACAGAAGGGAGAATATCCTACTGCCTTTGAGCAGTTGAAGGAAACAAAGTTTCTGGTTTTAGTTCCAGGACAGCTGCAGTTTGCAACCACCCAAGAGGACTGTGAACAAGATAATTTTTTAAGACAGCATGATGGAAACTCTAGCTGCGGCCTAGGAGTGGAGTATAGAGCAGAAAGTTGAACCCCCCAGAGAGATATCAGAAAATAATAGTAAGAAGGATCAAAGACTTGGACATCGTTCTCCATATCTTAACACCATAACTTGATTACACTACTAGTTACTAACAACAAAATATAACAAATAAAATTAATAAAAATGACTAGACAAAGGAGAAAGAACACAACTATAGATAGCCATTGTGGGGATAGAGAAGATCTGAGTTTACATTCAGAGGAAGATGATGTAGCTTTAAAAAGTTACTCCTTTTTCAAAAAGAAATGTCAAGTGGTCCCAAACACAAAACATTCCTGGAAAAATTTATTTTTTTTAAAATTTTTTTTTATTTAATAGCCTTTTATTTACAGGATATATACATGGGTAACTTTACAGCATTAACAATTGCCAAACCTATTTTTCCAATTTTTACCTCTTACTCCTACCTCCTCCCCAGATGGCAGGATGACCAGTAGATGTTAAGTACATTAAAATATAAATTAGATACACAATAAGTATATATGACTAAAATGTTATTTTGCTAAAGCTATAAAAGGTCTCTAGATTCTCTGGAAATATTGTACAATTAGCTTGTAGAAAACAAAATGCAGGTGTGCATAAATATAGGATTAGGAATTCAATGTAATGGTTTTAGTCATCTCCCAGAGTTCTTTTTCTGGGCATCGCTAGTTCAGTTCATTACTGCTCCATTAGAAAATGATTTGGTTGAATTGTTGCTGAGGATGGCCTGTCCATCAGAACTGGTACATCATATAGTACTGTTGTTGAAGTATAATGATCTCCTGATTCTCATTATCACTCAAGCATCATTCGCGTAGTCTCTCAGGCCTTTCTGAAATTATCCTGTTGGTCATTTCTACAGAACAGTAATATTCCAAATATTCATATACCAAAATTTATTCTAATCCATTCTACCAACTGATGGACAATCCATTCAGTTTCCAGTTTTAGCACTACAAAAAGGAGCTGCCACAAACATTCGAATGCACATAAGGTCCCTTCCCTTTATAATCTCTTTGGGATATAATCCAGCTAGTAACACTGCTGGATCAAAGGGTATGCACAGTTTGATAACTTTGAAGCATAGTTTCCAAACTACGTCCACAATGGTTGGATTCATTCACAACTCCACCAACAATGCATCACTGTCCCAGTTTTCCGCATCCCTCCAACAATCATTATTATTTTTTCCTGTCATCTTAGCCAATCCACAGGTGTGTAAGTATATCTTAGAGTTGTCTTAATTTGCATTTCTGATTAAGAAAATGACTTGGAGCATCTTTTCATATGACTAGAAATAGTTTCAATTTCTTCATCTGAGAATTGTCTGTTCATATCCTTTGACCATTTTCAATTTAGGAGAATGGCTTGATTTTATAAATTAGGAGTTAATTCTCATATATTTTGGAAATGAGGCCTTATCAAGAACCTTTGACTGATAAAAATATTTTCCCAGTTTATTGCTTCCCTTCTAATCTTTCTGCATTAGTTTTGTTTGTACAAAAATATTTTTCAATTTGGTATAATGAAATTTTTCATTTTGTGATCAGGTAATGATCTTAGTTCTTTCAGGTCATAAAGAACCTTCCCTTCACAGGTTAGAGGAAATTAAACTTATCTGATGTTCCTCTAATTTATTAATAATTTATTCTTATGCCTAGGTCATGAACCCATTTTAGACCTTTATTTTGGTGTGCAATGGTTGAAGTATGGATCTATGCCTATTTCGCCATATTAGTTTCCAATTTTCCCAGCAATTTTTATCAAACAGTAAGTTCTTATCCCAAAAGCTGGGATCTTTGGGTTTGTCATAATGACTTAGGTTATGTATTTGTTGACTGTTTTATCCCTTGAACCCTAATTCTACTTTCCACTGATCAACTTAATTTTTTCCTTTAGCAATAGCAAAGTAGTTTTGGTAATTGTCTATTCCTGTATAATATATTTATAGACTTGCTGAGTGGTTACAGTACTAAAGTCCACAACTTCGTTCTGACTGTTGTTTTTTCATTAATTCCAATTGAATGAATTTCTATGACCATCTTTAGTTTTTCCATATGTAACATTAGTTGTTGTTATTTATTTTCTAGGTCATTATAAATAGTCTTTTTAGAGGAGTCTGAATTTGAGTATGAGCCTAAATCAAATACGAATTGGAGTTTTACGTACATATTATCATCTTTATTATATTTAGCTTCGCCTCTTATTCCAAAGATCATGTTAATATTTTTCCAATTGGTTAGATATGACTTAATTTGTTCTTATAGAAAAGTGTAGTCTTAATTTGCTTCGATAAAGTTTCTATTTTTGAATTTTCTCTTGGCAGATTCTTTTTGAGAGTTTTTCCTAATATTTATATTTTAATATTATCAGTAGTTACTTAAATGGAATTTCTCTTTGCTAACTTCTGACTGTTTTGGTATTTTATTTAGTGATATAAAAGTATGCTTGATGACTTATTGTGATGGTTTATTTTTTGATAACCAGTCTGAACTTTTTGCTTATAAAGTTGTTGGATATTTTACATAATTTTTATGCAGTATAATTGCTTTTCTGGGGTTCTTAAGTATCATATCCAATTCATGATCTTTTGGCAAAGAGTGATTAATTTGCTGTTTCTGATTGCCTATTGCTTTTTCCTTTAAGTCTCTTTCTCAGCTTTATTGCTATGTAGCTAGCTGTTTTTTAACTACATAGCATATATTAAATATTAAGTTGTGTATAGATGGTTGCAACACTGTTGTTTCCTACCTAGATTTTTTATTTTTTTATTATTTGAGGGAAGTAGGATTTGAGTTTAATGTTTCTTCCATTATATATGATGCTTACTGATGTGTTTTAAATAGATGCTGTTATTTTAAGAGAAAATGTCCATTTATTCCTATATTCCAAGTGTTTTTATAGGAATGGATGTTGGATTTTATCAAATGCTTTTTCTGCATCTATATTGAGATGAATCATATGGTTTTTGTAATTTGCTTTTAACATGGCCAATTATATTGATAGTTTTCCTAATATTGAACCAGCTCCTGCATTCCTGGTATAAATCCTACTTGATCATAGTGTATTATCTTGGAGATGATTTTCTGTAGTCTTTTGCTAATATCTTATTTAAGATTTTATATCAATATTCATTAGGGAGATTGGTCTATAATTTCTTTCTCTGTTTTTCAGCCTACCTGGTTTAGGTATCAGTACTCATGTCTGTGTCATGAAGGAATTTGGTAGGACTCCTTCATTCCCTATTTTATCAAATAATTTATATAGTATTGGGGCCAAATGTTCTTTAAATGTTTGGTAAGAATTCACTATGTAAATCCATTTTAGTCCTTGGGGATTTTTCTTAGGAGTTGTTTAATTGCCTGTTCTATTTCTTTTTAATGAAATGGGACTAGTTTAAGTAATTTACTTCCTCCTCTGTTAGTCTGGGAAGTCTATATTTTGAGGTACACCATTTCACTTAGGTTACAAATTTATTGGCATAAGTTGGCAAAATAATCTATTATTTCTCTAATTTCCTCTTCCTTGGTGGAAAATTTTCCTTTTCATTTTTAAGAGTACTAATTTCATTTTCTCCCTCCTTTTTTCTAATCAGATTTACAAAGGCTTATCTATTTTATTGGCTTTTTCATAGAACCAACTCTTAGTTTTATTAATTAGTTCAATAATTTTTTTACTTTCAATATTTTTAATTTCTCCCTTTAATTTTAGAATTTCCAAATTAGTATTTGATTGGGGGTTTTTAATTTGGTCTTTTTTTAGTTTTTGTAGTTGCAAGCCCAATTCATTAATCTTTTCTTTCTCTGTTTTATTCAAGTAAGCCTCTAAGGATATAAAATTCCCTCTTATTACCGCTTTGGCTGCATCCCACAAATTTTGGCATGATGTCTCATCATTGTCATTATCTTGAGTGAAATTATTAATTGTATCTATAATTTGCTGCTTCACCCATTCATTCTTTAAGATGAGATTGTTTAGTTTCCAATTACTTTTTGGTCTATTTCCCCCCTAACTTTTTGTTGAATGTAGTTTTTATTGCATCATGATCTGAAAAAGCATTTACTATTTCTGCTTTCTTGCATTTAATTTTGAGGTCTTTATGTCCTAATATATGGTCAATTGTTGAATAGGTTCCATGAACGGCTGAGAAGAAAGTATATTCCTTTCTATCTCCATTCAATTTTCTCCAAAGATCCAATATACCTAATTTTTCTAATATTCTATTTACTTCTTTAATTTCTTTCTTATTTGTTTTGTGGTTTGATTTGTCTAATTCAAGAGTGCAAGGTTGAGATCTCCCACTATTACAGTTTTGTTGTCTATTTCTTCTTGCAACTCTCTAACTCTCCTTTAGGAAGTTGGATTCCATACCATTGGTGATATATGTTTAATATTGATATTGCTTCATTGTTTATGCTACTCATTTAGCAGGATGTAGTTTCCTTCCTTATCTCTTCTAATTAGATCAATTTTTACTTTTTGCTTGATCTGGATAAGGATGGCTACCTCTGCTTTTTGACTTTCACCTGAAGCATAATAGATTTTGCCCAGCCTTTTACCTTTACTCTATATGTATCCCACTGCTTTAAATGTGTTTCTTGTAAACAACATATTGTAGGGTTCTGACTTTTGATCCAGTTGCTATCTGCCTCCCTCTTTATGGGGGAGTTATCCCATTACATTTACGGTTAGAATTACTAAATCTGTATTTCCTACCATCCTAATAACCCCAGATTGTGCTTGACTTATTCTTGCCTCCCCCAACCCACTTTCCCCCTTTTAAACTTATGTACCCCTCTTGTATCACTATGCTTACCCTCCTTATAATCCCTACCTCCCCCCCTTTGAGACTTTTCCCTTTCCTTCCCTTATTACTCTTTTTCTTTCCATTTTCCTCTCCCCTGTTTTAATGAAGGCAGAGAGAATTTTTCTCTAAAACAAATGTCAATTATTTTTTCTTTGAGCTTAACTCTGATGGAGTAAGATCTACACAATGTTCTCCCCTCTCTAAATTCCCTCAGATATGATAAGTTTCCTTTGCCTCTTTGTGGGATGTGGTTTCCTTGTTTTATCCCTCCTTCCACCTTATTCTGCCATCATCCCTTGCCAATATCTACTTCCCTTTTTCATGTTATATCAGTACAAACAAATTATACATGTATTCTTTTTGTATATCCACAACAGAAATACAATTCTCAAGAGTTATTTTTGCCTTTTCTGCATCTCTTGAGTTATATGGTTGAAGATCAAATTTTTTGTTTAGTTCTGGTTTTTTCTTCAGAAACAAATGGAATTCATTTGTTTCATTAAATTTCCATCTTCTTCCCTGGAAGAAAATGCTCAGCTTAGCTGGGTAGTTTATTCTTGACTGCATCCCAAGTTCTTGTGCCTTTCGGAATATCATATTCCAGGCCCTTCTTTCCTTTAATGTAGAGGCAGCCAGATCTTGGGTGATCCTTATTGTGGTACCTCGGTATTTAAATGGTTTTTTTTTTTTGCTGCTTGTAAAATTTTTTCCTTAATCTGATAGTTCTGAAATTTTGCCACAATATTCCTTGGGGTTTTTGTTTTAGGGTTTCTTTCAGGTGTTCGATGAATTCTTTCAATGCCTATTTTACCTTCTGATTCTATTACATCTGGGCAGTTCTCTTTGATGATTTCTTGTAAAATAGTATCTAGGCTCTTTTTTTCATCATAGTTTTCGGAAAGTCCAATAATCCTCAGATTATCTCTCCTAGATCTATTTTCCAAGTCTGTCCTTTTTGCAAGAAGATAATTCATGGTTTTTTCCAGTTTGTCATTTTTTTGTTTTTGCTTGACTGATTCTTGCTGTCTCAATGAATCATTAGTTTCTATTTGTTCAATTCTAATTTTTAAAGAAATATTTTCTTCATTAGCTTTTTTTACTACTTTCTGTATATGTCCAATTGAGTTTTTAAATGTATTGTTTTGGTCCGTGGAATTTTTTTCCATTTCATTAATTTTTTTTAGTGAATTATTTTCTTTTTCCAATTCACAGATCTTACTTTCTTGCAAGTTCTTTGTGTTTTCCAATTCACAAATCCTACTTTCTAGTGAATTCTTTATTTTTTCCAAATCACAATTCTTACTTTACTGAGATTTTTTTTACTTTTTTCCAATTCGTATTTCAGGAAGTTGTTGCTCTTTGTAGGCTTCTCTTTCCTTTCCCTCATTTATCTTTCTAACCCTCTTTTTGAGACTTTTAATGGTCTCTTCTATGAGAACATCATGTAAGGAGGACAGTCTGATGCATTTTGCTGTTTCAGGTCTCTTCAGGTTTGCTGACCTACTCTTTTTCTGCATAGAAGCTGTCCATCGTTCTTTTCATCTTTTATTCATGTTTTAAAGCCTTTTAGGGTGGTCTCCTAGGCAAGGGGTTACACTCCTCTGCAGAGCAGGGAAAGATATAAACCGATTTCCGGCTCCAAGGTATGGGAGTGCTCTGAGTGAGAGTTTTCCCGTCTCCCAACAGGAAGTGGATTCAGCACTGGCCGAGCTATCAAAGTGCCCAGTTGGGCTGAGTGGGTTAGCCATTGCCCTTGGCTAGAGACTAAGGGGTGAAAGTGTCACTGCCCCAGGCCGGAGCCTCTTGTGGGCCTGTGAATATTAGCTGCTGACCGCAGACCGCCGCAAACTCTGCCCAGCATCTCTGCCTGATGCAAATCGGCCCTGGAAAAGCTCTATGGCCCCAAGCCGAGCTGCCACTGTGCAGATTGGAGGCTAACCCGGGCTGCATCCTCCCGCCGTGCAGGATCACAACTGCCCCAAGGAAAAGCCCCGTACTGCAGATTGGGGCTGCGGGCTTGTGCTGAGATCTGTGCTCTCACCTTCGGTTTGAGGCTCTCCTCAGAACCTAATTTCTCCCCCAGTCTGCGCGGATCTCCCCCCTGGCCCCGGAACCAGCCTTTTTTTGACTAGCCTGCAGATTTTCCTTGGCCGGTGAGTTGTTCTACTTCTTATCTTTTCAAATTTTAGCAGTCAAGACTATTTTTGAGGCTCGATATAATATTGATAAAGAGGGTAAGAGAAGAGCTTAGAAAGTCGCGTGTGTCTTCTCTGCCATCTTGCTCCTGGAAAAATTTAAACATAACTTTAAAAATCAAATAAAAGGTATTAGAGAAAAATTAGGGGGAAAACATGAGAACAATTTAAGAAAATTAAGAAACTTAAGAAAAAAAGAAATTCAACCAATCTGAAATAAAGAATCAGAAATTTAAGGAAGAAAATAATTTCTTGAAAATTAGAATTGGGCAGGGGTGGAGCCAAGATGGCGGAGATGGGGAGAGAAATTAGGTTCCGAGGAGAGTCTCAAACCGAGGGTGAAAGCACAGATCTCAGCACAAGCACGCAGCCCCAACCCCCAGTACGGGCTTTTCCTTGGGGCAGTTGTGATCCTGCATGGCAGGAGGACACAGCCCGGGTTAGCCTCCAATCTGCCCAGTGGTGAGCTCGGCTTGGGGCCATAGAGCTTTTCCAGGGCCGATTTGCATTGGGCAGAGACACTGGGGCAGAGTTCGGGGTGGTCTGTGGTCTGTGGTCTTCGGTCTGTGGTCTGCAGTCAGCTGCTAATACTCACAGTCTCACAAGAGGTTCCGGCCTGGGGCAATGACACTTTCACCCCTTAGTCTCTAGCCCAGGGCAATCTCTAACCCACTCAGCCCTACTATGCAGATTGATAGCTCGGCCAGTGCTGAATCCACTTCCTGTTGGGGGAAGGAAAACTCTCACTCAGAGCACTCCCATACCTCCCAGCCAGAAATCGGTTTACATCTTTCCCTGCTCTGTAGAGGAAGCTGGCAACTCCCTTGCCTAGGAGACCTACACTAAAGGCTTTAAAACATGAATAAAAAGATGAAAAGAATTATTGACAGCTTCTATGCAGAAAAAGAGCAGGTCAAGAAACCTGAAAAGACCTCAAACATCAAAAATGCATCAGACTGTCCTCATTTACATGATGCTCTCATAGAAGAGACCATTAAAAGTCTCAAAAGAGAGTTAGAAGATAAATGGGGAAAGGAAAGAGAAGCCTTACAAGAGAGCAACAACTTCCTGAAATACGAATTGGAAAAAGTAAAAAAATCTCAGGAAAGTAAGAATTGTGAATTGGAAAAAATAAAGAATTCACTAAAAAGCTTAAAATAATCAGCAGCATCTATTTAAAACCATCAGTAAGCATCATATGTAATGGAGACAAACTGCATCCATTCCCAATAAGATCTGGAGTGAAACAAGGTTGCCCACTATCACCGTTACTATTTAATATTGTATTAGAAACGCTAGCTATAGCAATAAGAGCTGAGAAAGAGATTAAAGGAATAAGAATAGGCAAATGAGGAAGCCAAATTATCACTCTTTGCCGATGACATGATGGTATACTTAGAGAACCCAGAGATTCTGCTAAAAAGTTATTAGAAATAATCCACAACTTTAGCAAAGTTGTTGGTTATAAAATAAACCCACATAAGTCATCAGCATTCTTATATATCACTAAAAAAATCCAAACAGTCAGAGTTACAAAGAGAAATTCCATTTAAAGTAACTACTGATAATATAAATATTTAGGAATCTATCTGCCAAGGGAAAAATCAGAAACTTTATGAGCAAAATTACAGACCACTTTTCACACAAATTAAGTCTGATCTAACCAATTGAAAATATTAAATGCTCTTGGATAGGGTTGAGCAAATTATAAAGATGACAAATACCTAAACTAATCTATTTATTTAGCACTATAGCAATCAGACCAAAAAAACTATTTTAATGACCTAGAAAAATAACAACAAAATTATATGGAAAAAAAGGTCAAGAATTTCAAGGGAATTAATGAAAAAAAAAAATCAAATGATGGTGGCTTAGCTGTACCACATCTAAAATTCTATTATAGAGCAGCAGTTACCAAAACTATTTGTTATTGGCTAAGGAATAGATTAGTTGATCAGTGGAATAGATTAGATTCAAGGGATAAAACAGTCAACAAATATAGCAACCTAGTCTTTGACAAACCCAAAGATCCCAGCTTTTGGGATGAGAACTTACTGTTTGATAAAATTGGGGAAAATTGGAAACCAATATGGCAGAAACTAGGCATTGATCCATACTTAACGCCGTACACCAAGACAATCAAAATGGGTTCATGCCCTAGGCATAAAGCATGAAATTATTAATAAATTAGAGGAACATAGGATAGTTTACCTCCTAGACCTGTGGAAGGGAAGGTCTTATGACCAAAGCAGAACTAGAGATCATTACTGATCCCAAAATAGAAAATTTGATTATACCAAACTGAAAAGTTTTGTACAAACAAAACTAATGCAGGCAAGATTAGAAGGGAAGAATAAACTGGGAAAATATTTTACAGTCAAAGTTCTGATAAAGCCTCATTTCAAAATATAGAGAAGTAACCTAATTTATAAAAATCAAACCATTCTCCAATTGAAAATGGTCAGTTGATATGAACAGACATTCTCAGATGAAGAAATTGAAACTATTTCTAGTCATATGAAAAGATGCTCCAAGTCATTATTAATCAGAGAAATGCAAATTAAGACAACCTAAGATACTACTACAACCGTCAAATTCTAAGATGAGGAAAAAAAATGATGATTGTTGAGGGGATGCGGGAAAACTGGGACATTGATGCATTGTTGGTGGAGTTGTGAACGAATCCAACCATTTTGAGAATAGTTTGAACTATGCTCAAAAGTTATCAAACTGTGATACCCTTTGATCCAGCAGGTTACTACTGGGATTATTCCAAAGAGATTATAAAGAAGGGAAAGGGACCTGTATGTGCAGAATGTTTGTGGCAGCCCTTTTGTAGTGGTAAAACTGAAACCGAATGGATATCCATCAGTTGGAGAATGGTTGAAAAATTGTGGTATATGAAAATTATGGAATATTACTGTTTGCAGAAAGGACCAACGGATAATTGAAAGGCCTGGTGAGACTTAATGAACTGATGCTGGAGGAAATGAGTAGGACCAGGAGATCATTATATACTTCAATAACAGTACTATATGATGACCAGTTCTGATGGATCAGGCATCCTCAGCAATGAGATCAACCAAATCATTTTAATGGAGCAGTAATGAACTGAACTAGCATGCCCAGAAAAAAGAATTCTGGGAGATGACTAAACCATTACATTGAATTCTAACCCTATATTTTTGCAAACATGCATTTTGATTTCCTTCACAAGCTAATTGTACAACATTTCAGAGTCTGATCTTTTTCTACAGAAAATAACGTTTTGTTCAGGGTATACTTATTGTGTATCTAATTTATATTTTAATATATTTAACATCTACTGGTCATCCTGCCATCTAGGGGAGGGGCTGGGGGTGGGTAAGAGGTAAAAAATTGGAACAAGAGGTTTGGCAATTGTTAATGCTGTAAAGTTAGTTATCCATGTATATATCCTGTAAATAAACGGCTATTAAATTCAAAAAAAAAAAGAGATGTGCCACAGAGCCTGTATACCACATCAGCTGGTAGGCCGCCCAGGAGGTAAAAAAGGGCTTGGGGAGGCAGGAGGTTGTGTCTGGGAGGAGTAAAGAACCAGGTTTCTAGAGATGGCAAAGGGCATATTCTTCTGATCTCCTCCTGGATGCAGCACTAATTCCAGAAGCCTAGTCTGGGGCTCGCCTCGCAGTTCCTGAGCGGGCTGGACAGGCAACCCAGAGCAGAGGCAGCACAAATAGACATCCCAGAGAAGAACTCCTGCGCCCTTACTTCCTGTTACCCCACTGAGAAGATGACTAAATAAAGACAGAATGTTTGTAAAAAAAAAAAAAATTCACTAGAAAGTAGGATTTGCGAATTGGAAAAGACAAAGAACACGCAAGAAAGTAGGATCTGTGAACTGGAAAAAGAAAATAATTCACTAAAAAAAAAAATTAGTGAAATGCAAAAAATTCAAGACCAAACAATACATTCAAAAACTGAATTGGAATATAAGAAAGAAGTAAAAAGCTAATGAAGAAAATAATTCTTTAAAATTAGAACTGAAAATAGAAACTAATGATTCATTGAGACAAGCAAGAATCAGTCAAGAAACAAAAACTGACAACCTGGAAAAAACCATGAATTGTCTACTTCCAAAAACGACAGACTTGGAAAACAGATCTAGGACAGATAATCTTAGGATTATTGGACTTTCCGAAAACTATGATGAAAAAAAGAGCCTAGATACTATTTTACAAGATATCATCAAAGAGAATCCCGATGTAATAGAACTGTAAGGTAAATAGGCATTGAAAGAATTTATCAACACCTCTGAAAGAAAACCCCAAAATAAAAAAACCTTGGGAATTTTGTGGGCAAAATTTTGGAACTTGATTAAGGAAAAAAATCTTAAACAGCCAAAAAAAAAACATTTAAAATACCGAGGTGCCACAAAAGGATCACCCAAGATCCGGCCCTACATTAAAGGAACGAAGGGCCTAATATGGATATTCTGAAAGGCACAAGAACTTGGGATGAAGCCAAGAATAAACTACCCAGCTTAAGGGAGCATTTTCTTCCAGGGAAGAAGATTGATTTAATGAAACAAATAAATTTCATTTGTTTCGAAAAACCGAACTAAACAAAAATTTGATTTTAACCATACAACCCAAGAGATGCAGAAAAAGGTAAAATAACCTTGAGAATTTATTTCTGGGTGGATATACAAAAAGAATACATGTATAATTTGGATTGTAATTGATATAACAAAAAAAGGAAGTAGATATGGAAAAGGGATGATGGCAGAAAAGGTGGGGGAGGGAAAAAAGAGGGAAACCAATCTCACAAAGAGGCCAAGGGAAACTTAATCTAAGGGAAATTTAGAGAGGGGGAAAAAACATTGTGTGAATTTACCTACCAGAGTTCCAAAGAAAAAAATTGACATTTGTTTTAGAGAAAATTCCTCTCCGCCCTCATTAAAAACGGGGAGGGAAAAGGAAAAGAAAAAAGAGAATAAGGGAAGGAAGGGGAAAAGACCCGGGGGAGGGAGGATTTAAAGAGGATAAGATCTGAACAAGAGGGGTACATAAGCTTTTGGGGGGGAAAGAGGGGTTGGGGGAGGCAAAAATAAGAAAGCCACAAACTGGGGTTATTGGATGGAACAAGATTTAGTTAATTCAACCGTAAATGGAATGGGATGAACCCCCCCATAAAGAGGAGGCAGATAGCAACTGGATCAAAAGTCAGAACCCTAAATATGTTGTTTTACAAAAAACATTTAAAGGGGGGAACATAAGAGTGGAAAAGGCTGGAGCAAAATCTATTATGCTTCCAGGTGAAGCCCAAAAGAAGGGTAGCCATCCTTATCTCAGATCAACAAAGTAAAAATTGATCCTAATTAAAAAGAGAAAGGAATAACATCCCGCCAAAGGGAAAATAAACAACGAAGCAAATCAAATTAAAATATATGCACCATGGATCCCTAACTTCCATAAAGGAGAAGTTAAGAGAGTTGCAAGAAGAAATAGACAAAAAAACTGTAATAGTAGGAATCCCAACCTTGCACCCCTCAGAATTAGACAAATCAAACCACAAAAAAAAAGTTAAAGAATAAAAAGAATATTAGAAAAATTAAATAAGTTGGACCTTTGGAGAAAATTAATTTAATAAAGGAATATATTTCTTCCCAGCAGTTCATGGAACGTATTCAAAATTGACCATATTATTAGGGACATAAAGACCCTTTTAAAATTCAAGAAAGCGAAATAGTAAATGCTTCTTTTCAGATCATGATGCAAAAAACTACATTCAAAAAAAAGTTAGGGGAAAAGACCAAAAAAGTAATTTGGAAACTAAACAACTGTCTTAAAGAATGATTGGGGAAGCAAAATTATAGATACGGATTAATAACCCACTAAGATAATGACAATGAAGAATCATAACAAAAATTTGTGGGATGCAGCCAAAGGATAATAAGAGGGTAATTTTATATCCTTAGAGGCTTACTTAATAAAACAGAGAAAGAAAAGATTAATGGAATCTTAAACAAACAAACTAAAAAGACCAAATTAAAACCCCCAATCAAATACTAAATTAAAATTTAAAAATTAAAAGGAAAAATTAAAAATAATTGAAAGTAAAAAACCATTGAACTAATTAATAAACTAAGAGTTTTCCTATGAAAAGCCAAATAAAATAAGCCCCTTTGGTAAACCTTCACGAAAAGGAGGGAGGAAATGAAATTAAAATCTTAAAATGAAAAGGAAGAACTTTCCAAACCAATGAAGAGGAAATTAGAGAAATAATATGATTATTTTGCCCAACTTTTATGCCAAAAACTTGATAACCTATGAAATGGATGACTCCCTCCAAAAAATACAGACTTCCCAGACTAAAGAGGAGGAAGTAAATTGTTTGAATAGTCCCATTTCAGAAAAAGAAACAGAACAGGCAATTAAACAACTCCCTAAGAAAAAAAATCCCAGATGGATTTAATGTGAATTTTACCAAAATTTAAAAGAAAATTTCCCCAATGCCATATAAAATTATTTAAAAATAGGGAATGAAGGAGCCCACCCAAATTCTTCCTATGACACAAACATGGAATTGATAACCAAAACCAGGTAAAGAAAACAGAGAAAGAAAATTATAGACCAACTTCCCTAATCAATATTGATGCTAAAACAAAATAAGAATTGGCAAAAAATTTGGAAAACACCACCAAATAATAATTATGATCAAGTAGGATTATACCAGGAATCGGGGTTGGTCTAAGGAAACCATTAAATAATTGGCCATTTAAAAACCAAAATTAACAAAACCATATGATCATCTCAATGATGCAGAAAAGCATTTTGATAAAAATCCAACATCCATTCCTTTTAAAAAACACTTGGTATATAGGAATAAATGGATTTTCCTTAAAATAAACAACAGCATCTATTTAAAACCATCAGTAAGCATCATATGTAATGGGACAAACCGCAAACCATTCCCAGTAAAAGATCTGGAGGAAACCAAGGTTGCCCACTATCACCTTACATTTAACATTTAAATAGAAACGCTAATATAAAGCAATAAGAGCTGAGAAAGAGATTAAAGGGAATAAAATAAAAATGAGGGAAGGAAATTATCCCTTTGCTGATGACATGATGGTATACTTAGAGAACCCCCGGAGATTTGCTAAAAAGTTAAAGGAGAAATAACCACAACTTTAGCAAAGTTGCTGGTTATAAAATAAAACCCACATAAGTCATCAAGCAATTCTTATATATCACTAACAAAATCCAAACAGGAGAGTTACAAAGAGAAATTCCTTTTAAAGTAACTACTGATAATATAAAAATTTAGGGAATCTATCTGCCAAGGGAAAATCAGAAACTTTAGAGCAAATTACAGACCAACTTTTCACACAAATTAAGTCTGATCTAAGCAATTGAAAAATATTAAATGCTCTTGGATAGGGGTGAGCAAATACAAAAGATGACAATATTACCTAAACTAATCTATTTATTTAGCCTATACCAATCAGACCCTAAAAAATTATTTTAATGACCTAGAAAAATAAACAACAAAGTTATAAGGGAAAACAAAATCCAAGAATTTAAGGGAATTAATGAAAAAATTGATGGTGGCTTAGCTGTACCAGATCTAAAATTTATTATAGAGCAGCAGTTAACCAAAACTATTTGGTATTGGCTAAGGAAAGATTATTGATCAGTGGAAAGATTAGATTCAAGGGATAAACAGTCAATAAATATAGGCAACCTAGTCTTTTGGATTAAACCCAAAGATCCCAGCTTTTGGGATGAGAAATTTACTGTTTGATAAAAATTGCTGGGAAAAAATTGGAAACTAATATGGCAGAAATTAGGCATTAATCCATACTTAAGCTGCACACCAAGAACAAGGTCAAAATGGGTTCAAGACCTAGGAATAAAGATGAAAACACAAATTAGAGGGAACATAGGGGATAGTTTACCTCCCTGTTGGAATGGGGAAGGTCTTTATGACCAAAGCAGAACCAGGGAGATCATTATATCCCAAAATAGAAAAATTTCTTAATTATACTAAACTGAAAAGTTTTTGTACAAACAAAACTAATGGGCAAGATTAGAAGGGAAGCAATAAACTGGGAAAAATATTTTTTCGTCAAAGGTTCTGATAAAGGCCCTATTTCCAAAATATATGGAGAATTAACTCCAATTTATAAAAATCAAGCCTTCTTCCAATTGAAAAAATGGTGGTTATGAAAGACAATTTCGGATGAAGAAATTGAAACTTTTTCTAGTCATATGAAAAGGATGCCCAAGTTAATTAATCAGAGAAAATGCAAATTAAGACAACCTCTAAGATACCATTTTACACACCCGCCAATTGGCTAAGATGAAGGAAAAAAAATGATGATTTTGGAAGGGATGCGGGAAAACTGGGACATTGATGCATTGTTGGTGGAGTTGTGGAATGAATCCAAACTGTTTTGGAGCGAAGTTTGGAACTATGCTCAAAAAGTTATCCTGGTGTATACCTTGATCCAGCAGTGTTACTACTGGGAATTATATCCCAAAGGATTATGAAGGGAAAGGGACCTGGTATTCCGAATGTTTGTGGCAGCCCTTTTGTGGTGGCTAAAAACTGAAACGAATGGATGTCCATCAGTTGGAGAATGGTTGAATAAATTTGTGGTATATGAAAATTATGGAATATTACTGTTCTGGTACGAAAGGAACCAAAGGATAATTTTAGAAAGTCCTAAGAGACTCACATGAACTGGATGCTGGGGAAATGAGCAGGACCATGGATCATTATATACTTCAACAAAATACCATATGATGACCAGTTCTTGATGGATCAGGCCATCCTGAGAACGAGGATCAACCAAATATTTCTAAATGGAGCTGTAATGAACTGAACTAGCTATGCCCAGAAAAAGAACTCTGGGAGATGACTAAAAACCATTACATTGAATTCCCAATCCCTTTATTTAAAATTTGCATTTTGATTTCCTTCACAAGCTAATTGTACAATATTTTGGAGTCTGATTCTTTTTCTACAGCAAAATAACGTTTTTTTTAGGTATACTTATTGTGTATCTAATTTATATTTTAATATATTTAACATCTACTGGGTCATCCTGCCATCTTAGGGGAGGGGGTATTCGGGGGTTAAAGGTGAAAATTGAAAAGAGGTTCGGCAATTGTTAATGCTGTAAAGTTACCCATGTATATATCCTGTAAATAAAAGGCTATTAAATAAAAAATATAAAAAATAAAAAAATATTAAAAAAAAAAGAAAATTAGAATTGGGCAAAAGGAAGCTAATGACATTCTAAGACACCAAGAAATATCAAATAAAGCAAAAGAAAAAAAATAGAAGAAAATGAAATAATCTCATCAGAAAAACAACTGGTTTAGAGAACCGATACAGAAGAAATAATATAATAATAGTTCGACTACCTGAAAATTATGATTAAAAATAATTTTGTTACATCTCAAGAAATTATCAAGGAAACTTGTGCTAAAGTTCTAAAACAAGAAGGCAAAGCAAAAATGTAATGAGCTGAAGCTCTTGATCATTGCACTGAAGTCCCAAGCACTTAAGGCTAATTAACAATTGGACAATACTTTATTAATATATACTTGTAGAAAGAATAGCCCTGCCCATTCTCTGTCCAAGTTTGATGTGTTGTATAGGACATTGCATAGAGGATTTGGCGGTGGAGTGTGAGAGCGAGAGGCACTACTGGCCAGATTTGTGTTGCTATGGCTCTCACTTCTTATGGCCATTCCCCTTCACCTCTGCAAAGAATAAAGATCAAGGATTTTCACTTATTCTGATTCCGGTTGATTTTAATATATTCTGGGTGCTAAACACTGTCATCACACAAAAATAGTAAAAAAAAAAAAAAAAAGAAAAGAAAAAAGCCACCAACCACTCCTTGAAAGAAAACCCAGTAAGAAATCTTACAGTAATATTATAGCCACGTTTCAAAATTCCCAGGTTAAAGAGCAAATATTGTAGGGAAAAAGAAAACAAAATAACATCATGGAGCTACCAGCTACTACGTTTAAAGATTGGGTAATTTATGCTGCCAAGTAAAGGATAATCCAGAATATAAGAAAGTGGACATTTAACAAAATGATAGACTTTCAGGTATTTGTGACAAAAATTTAAAAAAACTTAAGGGAAAATCAAACATATAACATTCAGGTGAAATATAAGCTAGACAATAAGGACAGATTTTAAGGGGGTCAATAAGGTCAAATTGTTTATTTCTTATATGTTCTTTTATGACTATACATTTTATTTTTGCTAGTTTTAAAGGAAGTCTTTCATTGAGTTTACTATGATGGGGTGATTAAAAAATAAACCTGAGTAGGGAAAAATTAAAAGGAGAAACTATCAAATACAAAAAAAAAAAAGACATTTAGCCTTAAAATTAAAAAAAAAATAAAAACTGACAGTGGATTAAAATTTGAATTCAACAATATAATGCTTTCAGGAACTGGTAGAAAAATTAGAGATATACACAAAGATCAAATAAAAATCAGAAGTACTTAGTATGTTAAAAGAGTAGGTGCAGTAATCATGATCTGAGAAAAATTAAAGCTAAAATAGATTTAATCAAAAGGGAAAAATAGCAAAACTACACCATGTGTCAGCAATATTATTCAAGATTGGTGTAGATCATTTAAAATAATAAGATTGTATAAAATACGTGAGAATACAGACACAGAAAGTATATTAATAGAAACATAGAATATTTTTATACAAATAAAGTCATGTTTAAATAATTGACATAATATTTATGTCAATAGGGTAGGTAAAACCAATATAATAAAAAAGACAATTTTACCTATCCTAGCACCATCCCAATTAAATAAAAATTTAAAATTATTTAGGTAAAAAAGTCATTTGGAAGAACAAAAGGTTAAGAACTTCAAAAAAATCTGAAGAAAAGAGATGAAAAGAAAGCAGATTCAGTAGTATCATATCATAAACTATAAACTACATTGCAAATTAACTGTCTTATTGAAGTATAAAATGAATAATTTTGATTATTTTAAATTAAAAAATGTCTACTATAAATATAACATATGAAGCCAAGAATACAAAGAATATCGAAAATTGGGAGACTTTCACAGACGATTACTTAGGTGGAATGTAATTGATTTGAAATATTGCTGTAGTATAGGACATGTTGAACTGATTTAGGGGGAAAAATATCAAGACTCAGACTTAAGAAGAAAGAAGATTCTAATCACTTTCAGGAAAATAGATAAATGGAAATAAGGATAGTATGGTTGTATATATGTATCTATTGCTATATATATCGAAATGAATTTATATTTATAGATATTAATGTGTTATATATCTATCTATTTATCTATCTGTCCATACTTCATTGTATTCTTCTTTGAAAGGAGAGCCTTGGAGGGGTTAAAATAAAGTAAAAAGTATAGAACAAAGGACAAAAGAAAACCTACATGGAAGCAAAGAAAAGCTGAATAACTTTGAAAAATTGTGTACTCTTTTATATATAGGTTTTCCTGAAATAGAAATGTATCCATATATATAGAATTCTCTCATGTTCTTTTATATACATAGCAATGCTATTTTTATTTTATTTTGCAATTATTTTATTTTCATTTATATTAAAGGTTTTTTTTTTTTAATTTACAAAGCATATGTATTGGTAATTTTTCCAACATTAATCCTGCATAACCTTTTGTTCCAAATTTTCCCCTCCTTCCCCCACCCCTTCCCCTAGCTGGCAGATAATCTAATACATGTTAAATATGTTGAAATACATGTTAGAACTAATATATGTATATATATTTATATAGTTATCTTTTGCACAAGAAAAATCAGATCAAGAAGGAAGAAAAAGAAACACTGAGAAAGAAAACAAAGTGTAAGCAAATAACAACAGAGATGCTGAGAATGTTATCATGTTTCATGCTCTGTTTCCATGGTTCTCTCTGAGTATAGATGGCTCACTTCATCATTGAACAAGTGGAACTGGCCTCAATCATTTTATTGCTGAGGAGAGCCATGTCAATCAGAATAGTCCTCATATAATCTTGTTGTTGCCATGTATAATGATCTCCTGATTCTGCTCATTTCACTTAGCATCAGTTCATGTTAAGTCTCTACAAGCCTCTCTGTGTTCATCCTGCTGGTCATTTCTTACAGAACTATAATATTCCATGATATTCACATACCTCAATTTACCCAACCATTCTCCAATTGATGGGCATCCAATCATTTTTCAGTTTCTAGCCATTACAAACAGGACTGCCACAAACATTTTGGCACATGCAGGTCCCTTTCCCTTCTTTAGTATCTCATTGGGGTATAAACCCAGTATTAGGACTGCTGGATAAAAGGGTATGCACAGTTTGATAACTTTTGGGCCATAATTACAGATTGCTCTCCAGAATGGTTGGATTCATTTACAACTCCACCAGTAATGCATCAGTGTCCCCATTTTCCCGCATCCCCTCCAAAATTCATTATTATTTTTTCCTGTCATCTTACCAATCTGACAGGTATGTAGTGGTATCTCAGAATTGTCTTAATTTGCATTTCTCTGATCAATAATGATTTGGAAAATTCTTTCATATGAGTGGAAATGGATTCAATTTCATCATATGAAAATTGTCTTTTCATATCCTTTGACCATTTATCAATTGGAGAATGGCTTGATTTCTTATAAATTAGAGTCAGTTCTGTATATATTTTGGAAATGAGGCCTTTATCAGAACCTTTAATTGTGAAAATGTTTTCCCAGTTTATTGCTAACCTTCTAATCTTGTTTGCATTAGTTTTGTTTGTACAAAGACTTTTTAATTTGATATAATCAAAATTTTCCATTTACGATCAATAATGATTTCTAGCTCTTCTTTGGTCACAAAGTCCTTCCTCCTCCACAAATCTGAGAGGTAAACTCAGATAGATATTCTTAAAAGAAAAAAAAATCAAAGCTATCCATAGTCATAAAATGCTCTAAATTGCTATTGATTAAAGAAATGGAAACTGAAATAACTGAAGTGTGAGATAATAACACCTATTAAATTGATTATATGACAGAAAAGGGAAATAATAAATATCTGAGGTAATTAAAATAAATTGAGACACTACTACAGTGTTGATGGAGTTGTGAGTTGAAATGACCATTCTGGGGAACAATTTGGAATTATGGTCAAAGAGTTACAAAACTGTGCATTTTCTTTGATCCAGAAATACTGATTATAGTTTTCTATCCCAAAGATATTAAAGAAAAAGGAAAATAACCTACATGTGCAAAAATATATCTCTAGCAAAGAATTGGAAATTGAGTGATGTCATCAATTGGGGAAAGCCTAAATAAGTTTTGGTAGAAGATCATGATGGAATACTATTGTGCCATTAGAACTATCAAGCAGGATGCTTTCAGAAAAACACAGGAAGATTTATATGTATGGATGTGAACTAAAATGATCAGAACCAGAAGAACATTTTACATAGTAATATGGATATTTTATGAACTTTACCTGTGAATGGTTTAGCTATTGTCAACAATAAAATGATCCAAAATAATTCTAAATGGCTCAGGATGAAAAATGCTATCCATGACCATAGAAGAAGGGGAGGAAAATAGTGTGTGAATTTAGACTAAAGCTTACCCCTGCTTTTATAAAAATTGTCCCCTTTATTTTTCCTGATAAGTTTTTCTCTACATTTTCTTTTACAATATGTCCAATTTGAAAATACTTTGCATGACACCACATGCATATTCTATATTAAATTGTTATTTCAAGGTGGTGTGAAAGGAAATAGTATTGGAAAGAATATGCAACTCAAACTGTTTTTTTTAAAGTAAAATTTTGTTTTTGATAAAAAAAAAAACTAGTAGCAGTTTTTACATTGTCTAATAACTAACATCCTTTGGGAGTAACATCATATTAATACTGACATTGATTTAAGGTGATAGCAGAGGGAAAAATAAGTTTTCACTAAATAAACTGATATCTCAAAGCCTGTTCAGAGTTGATTTCAATATGTGCAAAAGACAGCAAAGGAAAATATAATAGTGCTTTGTGCATGGTATAATTTTTTAAGAATCTTATGAAAATAAAGTTATTAATATAGTAATGTATGTGGAGAAGGTAAAGAGGTAGGAAAATTCTTCAATAACTTAACAATATCCTCCAAGTTGAAGTGACATAGTTTTATGTTCACTCACTGACTCACAAGGATAGAGATAAGTAGGGATGATGAATACATGATGGAAAATATAGATTTGTAGTAAGAAATAAGGGATAACCAAAACTTTCTTTTTTTTTTATTTAATAGCCTTTTATTTACCGGCTATATGCATGGATAACTTTACAGCGTTAACAATTGCCAAATCTCTTGTTCCAATTTTTCACCTCTTACCCCCCATCCCCTCCCCTAGATGGCAGGATGACCAGTAGATGTTAAATACATTAAAATATAAATTAGATACACAATAAATATACATGACCAAAACATTATTTTGCAGTATAAAAAGAATCAGACTCTGAAATATTGTACAATTAGCTTGTGAAAGAAATCAAAAATGAAGGTGGGCATAAATATAGGGATTGGGAATTCAATGAAATGGTTTTTAGTTATCTCCCAAAGTTCTTTCTCTGGGTGTAGTTGGTTCAGTTCATTACTGCTCCATTGGAAATGATTTAGGTGATCTCGTTGCTGAGGATGGCCAGGTCCATCAGAACTGGTCATCATATAGTATTGTTGTTGAAGTATATAATGATCTCCTGGTCCTGCTCATTTCACTCAGCATCAGTTTGTGTAAGTCTCTCCAGACCTTTCTGAAATCATCCTGTTGGTCATTTCTTACAGAACAGTAATATTCCATAATATTCATATACCACAGTTTATTCAGCCATTCTCCAATTGATGGACATCCATTCAGTTTGAAGTTTCTAGCCACTACAAAAAGGGCTGCCACAAACATTCGTGCACATACAGGGCCCTTTCCCTTCTTTATAATCTCTTTGGTATATAAGCCCAGAAGTAACAATGCTGGATCAAAGGGTATGCACAGTTTGATAACTTTTTGAACATAGTTCCAAACTACTCTCCAAAACGGTTGGATTCATTCACAACTCCACCAACAATGCATCAATGTCCCAGTTTTCCGGCATCCCCTCCAACAATCATCATTATTTTTTCCTGTCATCTTAGCCAATCTGACAGGTGTATAGTGGTCTCTTAGAGTTGTCTTAATTTGCATTTCTCTAGTTAATAATGACTTGGAGCATCTTTTCATATGACTAGAAATAGTTTCAATTTCTTCATCTGAGAATTGTCTGTTCATATCCTTTCACCATTTTTCAATTGGAGAATGGCTTGATTTTTTATAAATTAGAGTTAATTCTCTATATATTTTGGAAATGAGGCATTTATCAGACCTTCGACTGTAAAAATATTTTCCCAGTTTATTGCTTCCCTTCTAATCTTGTCTGCATTAGTTTTGTTTGTACAAAAACTTTTCAGTTTGGTATAATCGAAATTTTCTATTTTGTGATCAGTAATGATCTCTAGTTCTGCTTTGGTCATAAAGTCCTTCCCCTTCCACAGGTCTAGAGGTAAACTATCCTGTGTTCCTCTAATTTATTAATAATTTTATTTTTTATGCCTAGGTCATGAACCCATTTTGACCTTATCTTGGTGTACGGTGTTAAGTGTGGATCAGTGCCTAATTTCTGCCATATTAGTTTCCAATTTTCCCAGCAATTTTTATAAAAGAGTAAACTCTTATCCCAAAAGCTTGGGTCTTTGGGTTTGTCAAAGACTAGGTTGCTATATTTGTTGACTGTTTTATCCCTTGAACCTAACCTATTCCACTGATCAACTAATCTATTCCTTAGCCAGTACAAAATGGTTTTGGTAACTGCTGCTCTATAATATAGTTTTAGATCTGGTACAGCTAAGCCACCTTCATTTGATTTTTTTTCATTAATTCCCTTGAAATTCTTGACCTTTTGGTTTTCCCTATGAATTTTGTTGTTATTTTTTCTAGGTCATTAAAATAGTTTTTTGGGACTCTGATTGGTATAGCGCTAAATAAATAGATTAGTTTAGGTAATATTGTCATCTTTATTATATTTGCTCGCCCTATTCAAGAGCATTTAATGTTTTTCCAATTGGTTAGATCAGACTTAATTTGTGTGAAAAGTGGTCTGTTTTAGTTGCAAGCCCAATTCATTAATCTTTTCTTTCTCTGTTTTATTCAAGTAAGCCTCTAAGGATATAAAATTCCCTCTTATTACCGCTTTGGCTGCATCCCACAAATTTTGGTATGACTTCTCATCATTGTCATTATCTTAAGTGAAATTCTTAATTGTATCTATAATTTGCTGCTTCACGCAATCATTCTTTAAGATGAGATTGTTCAGTTTCCCAATTACTTTTTGGTCTATTTCCCCCTAACTTTTTGTTGAATGTAGTTTTTATTGCATCATGATCTGAAAAGAAAGCATTTACTATTTCTGCTTTCTTGCATTTAATTTTGAGGTCTCTATGTCCTAATATATGGTCAATTTTTGAATAGGTTCCATGAACTGCTGAGAAGAAAGTATATTCCTTTCTATCTCCATTCAATTTTCTCCAAAGATCTAACATACCTAATTTTTCTAATATTCTATTTACTTCTTTAATTTCTTTCTCATTTGTTTTGTGGTTTGATTTGTCTAATTCTGAGAGTGCAAGGTTGAGATCTCCCACTGTTACAGTTTTGTTGTCTATTTCTTCTTGCAACTCTCTTAACTTCTCCTTTAGGAAGTTGAGTGCCATACCACTTGGTGCATATATGTTTAATATTGATATTGCTTCGTTGTTTATGCTACCCTTTAGCAGGATGTAGTTACCTTCCTTATCTCTTTTAATTAAATCAATTTTTACTTTTGCTTGATCTGAGATAAGGATGGCTACCCCTGCTTTTTTGACTTCACCTGAAGCATAATAGATTTTGCTCCAGCCTTTTACCTTTACTCTATATGTATCCCCCTGCTTTAAATGTGTTTCTTGTAAACAACATATTGTAGGGTTCTGACTTTTGATCCAGTCTGCTATCTGCCTCCTCTTTATGGGGGAGTTCATCCCATTCACATTTACGGTTAGAATTACTAAATCTGTATTTCCTGCCATCCTAATAACCCCAGATTATGCTTTACTTTTTCTTGCCTCCCCCAACCCTCTTTCCCCTTGTTGAACTTATGTACCCCACTTGTATCTTGATTCTTACCCTCTTTATAATCCCTACCTCCCCCCCTTTGAATCTTTTCCCCTTCCTTCCCTTATTACTCTTTTTCTTTTCCCTTTTCCTCTCCCCCGTTTTTAATGAGGCGAGAGAGAATTTTCTCTAAAACAAATGTCAATTATTTTTTCTTTGAGCCAACTCTGATGAGAGTAAGATTCACACAATGTTCCTCCCCCTCTCTAAATTCCCTCAGATATGATAAGTTTCCTTAGCCTCTTTGTGGGATGTGGTTTCCCTCTTTTTATCCCTCCTTCCCACCTTATTCTGCCATCATCCCTTTTCCATATCTACTTCACTTTTTTATTTTATATAAGTACAATCAAATTATACATATATTCTTTTTGTATATCCACAACAGAAATACAATTCTCAAGAGTTATTTTTACCTTTTCTGCATCTCTTGAGTTCTATTCTTGGAGATCAAATTTTTTGTTTAGTTCTGGTTTTTTCTTCAGAAACAAATGGAATTCATTTGTTTCATTAAATGTCCATCTTCTTCCCTGGAAGAAAATGCTCAGCTTAGCTGGGTAGTTTATTCTTGGCTGCATCTCAAGTTCTTGTGCCTTTCGGAATATCATATTCCAGGCCCTTCTTTCCTTTAATGTAGAGGCAGCCAGATCTTGGGTGATCCTTATTGTGGCACCTCGGTATTTAAATGGTTTTTTTTTGGCTGCTTGTAAAATTTTTTCCTTAATCTGATAGTTCTGAAATTTTGCCACAATATTCCTTGGGGTTTTTATTTTAGGGTTTCTTTCAGAAGGTGTTCGATGAATTCTTTCAATGTGTATTTTACCTTCTGATTCTATTACATCTGGGCAGTTCTCTTTGATGATTTCTTGTAAAATAGTATCTAGGCTCTTTTTTTCATCATCGTTTTCGGAAAGTCCAATAATCCTCAGATTCTCTCTCCTAGATCTATTTCCAAGTCTGTCATTTTTGCAAGTAGATAATTCATGGTTTTTTCCAGTTTGTCATTTTTTTGTTTTTTGCTTGACTGATTCTTGCTGTCTCAATGAATCATTAGTTTCTATTTGTTCAGTTCTAATTTTTAAAGAATTATTTTCTTCGTTAGCTTTTTTTTACTTCTTTCTGCATATGTTCAATTGAGTTTTTAAATGTATTGTTTTGGTCTGTGGAATTTTTTTCCCTTTCACTAATTTTTTTTTTAGTGAATTATATTCTTTTTCCAATTCACAGATCCTACTTTCTTGCGAGTTCTTTGTCTTTTCCAATTCGCAAATCCTACTTTCTAGTGAATTCTTTATTTTTTCCAATTCACCAATTTTGTTTCCCTGCACTTCCTGGGAATTTTTTAACTTTTCCAATTCATATTTCAGGAAGTTCTTGCTCTCTTGTAAGGCTTCTCTTTCCTTTCGCCATTTATCTTCTAACTCTCTTTTGAGACTTTTAATGGTCTCTTCTATGAGAGCATCATGTAAAGGAGGACAGTCTGATGTATTTTTCCTGTTTTAGGTCTCTTCAGGTTGCTGACCTGCTCTTTTTCTGCATAGAAGTTGTGGATTGTTCTTTTCATCTTTTTATTCATGTTTTAATGCCTTTAGGGTATGTCTCCTAGGCAAGGGGATTACCAGCTTCCTCTGCAGAACAGGAGAGATCTAAACCGGTTACCAGCTCTGAGGTATGGGAGTGGTCTGAGTGAGAGTTTTCCCTTCCCCCACAGGAAGTGGATTCAGCACTGGCTGAGCTATGGAAGTGCCCAGTAGGGCTGTGTGGGTTAGCGATTGCCCTTGGCTAGAGACTAAGGGGTGAAAGTGTCACTGCCCCAGGTGGGAGCCTCTTGTGGGACTGTGAGTATTAGAAGCTGACTACAGACTGCCGATTCCACAGAATTCTGCCCCAGAATTTCTGATGCAAATCGGCCCTGGGAAAGCTCTATGGCCCCAAACGGAGCCCCCCACTTCGCAGATTGGAGGCTAACCCGGGCTGTGTCCTCCTGCCGTGCAGGATCGCAACTGCCCCAAGGAAAAGCCCAGTAATGTGGGTTGGGGCTGCAAGCTTGTGCTTAGATCTGTGCTTTCACTTTCGTTTTGAGACTCTCCTCAGAACCTAATTTCTCTCCCAGTCTGTGCTGATCTCCCACCTGGCCCTGGAACCAACCTTTTTTGGCGAGACTGCAGATTTTCTTAGGCTGGTGAGTTGTTCTACTTCTTATCTTTACAAATTGTAGCAGTCAAGACTATTTTTAGGCTCGATATAATATTGATAGAGAGGGTAAGTAAAGAGCTTAGAAAGTAGTGTGTGCCTTCTCTGCCATCTTGGCTCCGCCCCCCCCAAAAAACTTTCTTTAAGAAAAGGATTGGTAAAATCAGAAGGACCTGAATTCAAATCTGACCTCAGACAGCTTTCACTTCCTAGCTGTGTGACCCTGGGCAAGTTACTTAATTTCAATTACCTCAGGAGAAAAAAAAGGATTTGATTGCATTGAATGAAGTGAATGCTAAATGATTTTATGCATATGAAATTGATTATATTAAATTACATGACTGTTGTGGGAATCATTCTTAAATATATATAATAATATCATTGATTTTTAAAAATCTGTATGTTTATGTATATATCATATATTCACACATGCACATTTATCAGTTTATTTCATTAAATATTTCTCAATTGAATTTTTAAAAATTTGCTTTAAAAAAAATTTCTTCCAAATTTGCTCTCTCCCTCTAACACAAGCAATATGATATCAATTATACATGTGAAATCATGCAAAATATATTACCATATCAATCATGTTGCTAAAAAAAAGCACATACACATTCAAAGAGAAAATTATAGAAAATGAAAAAAAGTATGTTTCAATGTCACTCAGTCAATCAGTTCTTTCTTTACAGTTAGATAGCATTTTTCACCACTGCTTTTTGGGAACTCTCTTGGATCATTGTATTGATCAGAATTGTTGTCTTTCACAGCTGATCATTATAATAATTTTGCTGTTATGTGTACAATGTTCTCTTGATTCTACTAATTTCTCTTTCTCTCAATTCTTACAAAACTTTCCAGTTTTTCAGAAGACATTCCCATACAAAAAAAAAAAAAAAACTGCTATAAATAGTTTCTAAAATAAGAATTTTCCAATTTGATCTCTTTGGGATACAGACCTTAGGGTGGTATCGTTGGATCAGAGTATATACAGATCCAAATTATTTTCTTCAAAGCAGATCATTGACTTTTTAAAGCAAAGTTCAAAATTAGTGAACTGCAAGAAGGAAGATAGATAAAGGAAAAAGATATTACAAGAATTCAAAGCTATTTTATCCTTACAGTGAAACAAAGTTTTGATAATAAAAATGGGATGCTTCTTGAAGAATAAAACTATGTATATATTTAAATAGTTTTATAAGGAAAATTAATTAATGTGAAATAATTGTAATAACAAAGATTTTAAAGGACACAAAATCAGCCCAGCTAGCAAACACTTGATATATTTGATAAGAACAGGAAGATGCGTATAAAATACAAAACATATTCAAACTTTAAACACAGTAAGAAGGACCTGAATTCAAATCTGGCCTCAAACAGCTTTCACTTCCTAGCTGTGTGACCCTGGGCAAGTTACTTAACTCCAATTGCCTCAGGGAAAAAAAAAGGATTTGATTTCAATAAATGAAGTGAAAAGGAGCATTCTTAAGGAGAAAAATGATGTAAAACTATGTATAGTATGACCTATCAAAATCAAAAGTAAATTTATTATTTAAAGAAAAAAAAACTTGCAAGACAATTTATCCCAAGGACATTTAAAGATCAAAATGGGAAAAAAAAATGATACATATTTTAAAAACGGAAAAGATTTCCAAAGATTATTCTTTTTTTATAGTTTTTATTGACAAAAAACATATGCATGGGTAATTTTTCAACTTTAACCCTTGCAAAAATTTCTGTTCCAACTTTTGCCCTCCTTCCCTCCATCCCCTCCCCTAGATGCCAGGTAATCCCATATATGTTAAATATGTTAAAGCATATGTTAAATACAATATATGTATACATATTTATACAGTTATCTTGCTACACAAGAAAAATCAGATTTAGAAAGGAGATAAAAATAACCTGGGAAGAAAAACAGAAATAAAAGCAAACAATAACAGAGTGTAAACACTATGTTGTGGTCCACACTCATTTCCCAGTGTTCTTTCGCTGGGTTTAGCTGGTTCTGTTCATTACTGATTAACTGGAACTGATTTGGATTGTCTCATTGTTGAAGATAGACAATTCCATCAGAATTGATCCTCATATTGTTGTTGAAGTGTATAATGGTCTCCTGGTTCTGCTCACTTCACTTTCCATCAGTTCATGTAAGTCTAGCATTACATGTGCTTAGATGTGCTTAGTAAAGGTAAAAATGGCATCAAAGAAATTAAAGACAGGAAAAGCAGCTGGATTAGATCACATACATAGAGAAGGGAAGAATGATGAAAACAATATAATAATGATTATGTTGAGGAATCTGAATGAGGAGTATAAGCTAAAAGACAAGGAAATATTTCAGAACTTATTATTGCCCTCCTTAAAGGCAAATGAGGAAAAAAATCAATAAATATTAACCCATATGCTTATTTTCCAAATTGCAAAAAATCTTCCTCTTAAGTAAAAAAAAAAAAATATTATGAGGATAATTTACACTCATGCTGATGCCATTCTTAATAGAGGCAATAGTAACATATAGTCAAATTTCCACAAGTAACTTGTGGAACAGTACAATTTTCTCTGTGCTTATTGTCACTTGATAATAGGGAGAAGACTTTAGAGGGGTGTGTGTGCCTGTGTGTGTGTGTGCGTTTGTGTGTGTGTGTGTGTGTATGTGTGTGTGTGAAAGAGAGATACAGACAGATAGAGATAGAAAAGAAAGAGATAGAGACAAAGAAAGAGAGAGACACAGAGAGAAAGAGAGACTGAAAGAGTGGGAGACATGGAAAAAACACAGGCAGAGAAAAAGAGAGTGCTATACACAGAGAGAGACAGACAGAAATACTACCACAAAGACAGACAAAGAGACAGAGACAGGCAGAGAAAAACAGAGGCAGAGAAAAATAGCAGCAGAAAGGGACAGATAAAAAGATCACATACTTTTTAGTATTGAATAAATGGAAAAGGGTTAGTAAAAGTAAATTCTGTTATCTCTCATTGTACTGACAACTTATACAGGATGCTTGTTAAATGTAATTCATCTATTCTAAATAAATGCATTGCTCTCTAAGAGAGTAAATCTTATTTATTCACTTATTTACTCACTCACAAAAACTTGGCATCAACTGATAATTCTTTGCCATTTTCAGTATTACTACTTTGACTCACATTAATAGTAATGGTTGTTTCACCAGAAACAACAAAAACTAAAACAACAGTAACTCATGTTTCTACAATGCTTTACCATCTATGAAGCACTTTCTTCAATCCAAAACTTGGATTGTAGGTAGCACAAGATATTAGTCTCTTGACCTTTACAACTAAAGCTTTTAGTTACTCTTGAAAATCAACATAAAGTAAAACAAAAGTAAATATTTCCATTTTAATGAAATTGAAACTCTCTAAAGGGCCATGTGAATTTTACTGGATTCCAAATACAAGGTTTCCATTCATTGACAGAAAGAAATTACAAAACTAATTGGCTTCTGTATATCAGCATGATACTTACTTGGCACCAGCTTCTCTCTCAATTTGCTGGCAATGCAGGAAGCATTTTACTCTTACATTCCCTTTCAATATGTTTTAGTTTTTAAGCCAAGAAAATGGTCATTCAATGGATGGGCCTGGCAAGTAGAAGGCACAGATGCTGAACTCTCACATTTATCTTCCAATAGGAATATCATGGAAATATATACCTAATTTTTGATTAAAAGCCCAATATATTCAGACTTTGTATTCTGTAGCAGCTGTTAACTTCTTTAATGTCTATTAAGGGTTAAATATCTAATTATCTACCTCAATTATTTGTGGTGACATTTCTGGTTTTGATTTAGGAAGAATGCTTTCCTATAGCCAAGAATGCAGATTATAGAGGATAGTTAGTTCATTCTCTTTATTTTAAATAAAAAGAAATGTAGGCCCCAGAAAGTTGTGATTTTTCCAATGTCACCTAGGTAGAAAGTGGCAGAGCTGATACTACAATCCATGTGCATCTATTACAAATTTTCATTACTGCATTCCCTGCAGTATTCTCACCTAAACCTCATGCCTGCTTGGTCATTCTATGTATAATGTATTTGTAGATAATAATTGATATCCAAATGGTATGTTAGAATTTGACAAATAATATATATGTATTATCTAAACCTATGTGGTAGCTATTTCAGAAATTACTCATTAATTTTCCAGATGAGGAAATTAAGAGATATTTAGTGACCTATTCATATTGTGTTAATGACATAACTAAAAGCATTAAAGGCAGAATTTGAATCAATATCTTTTATTTCCAGTCTAATTTTTCTATCAACTTAATCTTTTTCCTTTAAATAAGTTCCCTTAAATAAATTTAAACAAAATAGTTATTTTTACCCCTTTTTATTTATTTTTTCTAAATACACATTGCTTTATGAATCATGTTGAGATAGAAAAATCAGAAAAATAGGGGAAAACATGGGAGAGAGAAAACAAACAAAAAAGAAGTGAATATATTATGTGTTGGTTTACCTTCACTCTCCATAATTCTATATTTAGATGAAGATGGTGTTTTCTATCCAAAGTGTATTGGGATTACCTTGGATTACTGAACCACTAAGAAAAAACAAGCCTTTCATAGTTGATCATGACACATTCTTCCTATTATATACAATGGTATATAATAATTCGGCTTTTTCACTCAGCATCAGTTTTGTGTAAATCTTTACAGGCCTTTCTAAAATCAGCTTGCTCATAATTTTTTATAGAACAATAATACTCCATTTCTTTCAGACACCACAACTTAGCCATTCCCCAATTGATAGGCAACTATTGATTTTCCAATTCTTTGTTATCACAAAAGAGCTGCTACAAACATTGTTGCACATAGAGGAATGGGGATGATTCTTTACACTCTTTTATTATTTACTTGGTATGCAGACCCAGTAGTGTCACAGTTTGGTCAAAGCTATGCAATTTTAGAACCCCATGGACATAGTTCCAAATTTTCTACAGAATGTTTGCATCATTTCACAATTCCACCAACAAAGCATTAGGATCCCAGTTTCGCCACCTCCCTTTCAATATTATCTTTTCCTGTCATCTTACTCAATCTCAGAGGTGTGAAGTGGTACCTCAGAGTTGTTCTAATTAGTATTTCTCTAATCAAGAGTGATTTAGAGCATCTTTTCATATAACTAAAGATAGCTTTAATTTCATCATCTGAAAACTGTCTGTTCATATACTTTGAGCACTTATTATTTGGGAAATTATTTGCATTTTAATAAATTTGACACAACTTTTTATATATCTTAAAAATGGAATCTTTATCAATAACACCAGTGGTAAAGATTTTTTCCCCAAGTTAGTACTTCTCTTTTAATCTTGTTTCTGTTGATTTTGTTTGTCCAAAAACTTTTTTTATTTAATGTAATCAAAGTTGTCCATTTTGCCTTTCATAATATACTCTAGTTCTTCATTGCCCATAAATTCCTCCCTTCTCCAAAAATCTGCTAAGTACATTATTCCTTCCTCTCCTCATTTACTTATGGTATTATCCTTTATGCCAAAATCACATACCCATTTTGTCCTTATTTTGGTATGGAGTGTGAGTTGTAGATTGATGCCAAGTCTCTGACATAGTATTTTTTTCAGTTTTCCTAGTAATTTCTGTCAAATAGTGAGTTCTTATCCCATAAGATAGAGTTGAGGGGTTTATCTAATACTAGATTACTATAGGCCTTGATTATTGGGTTATGTGCATCTAATCTATTCCACTCTGTTTCTTAGTCAATACCAAATAATTGCTGCTTTATAATATAGTTTTAAGTTTGATCCTATTAAGCCATCATCCCTTGCATTTTTTCTCATTAATTTCCTTGATATTGATAATCCCTTGACTTCCTGTTCTTCCAGATGAATTTTTTATTTTTTTAGTTCTACAAAATATCTTTTGACAGTTTGGTACGGCACTGAACAAGTAGACCAATTTAGGGAGAATTATAATTTTTGTTCTATTAGTTCAGTCCACCCATGAAAAATTATTATTTTTCCAATTGCTTAGATCTGACTATTTGCATAAGAAGTGCTTTGTAATTGTATTTGTGTAGTACCTAGGTTTGTCTTGGAAGGTAGACACTCAAATATTTAATTTGGTTACAGTGATTTTAAATGGAATTTCTTTATCTCTTGCTGCTGGGCTTTGTGAGTAATATAAAGAAATATTGATAATTTGTGCAGGCTTATTTTATATCCTGACATATAGTATCTGGATCAAATGGGAATCATTTAGGAGATGAAGGGGAGCTTAGAACTGATTCAGAACTACACCATGTACTCTGTGGCAAGTATTATCCCAAGCATTGTAGATACAACAAAACGTAAAACAAAACAAAACAAAACAGGCCCTAATGCCGAGGAGCTCATAGTCTAATGGGATCAATGTGACTAAAGACTGAATGTTCTTTCATTTTTCATGATGTATAACATTAAACTTTGCTGTTGTAGTAGTTGCAGTTGCTTAGTAAATCATCAGAGATTTTTTCTGACCCTATTTGGAATTTTCTTGACAAAAATATTGTAATGATTTAACATTTCATTATCCAGTTAATTTTATAGATGAGGTAAAAGAGGCAAACAATCTGGATTACTAAATAAGAGTCTAAAGTCAGATTTGAATCCAAGTCCTCCTGACTCCAGGGCTGTTCTATCTACTGGTCCATCTACCATCCTATAAGATTAGGTTTAACAAATTATTTTTTCATATTTTTCAACTATGTTTTTAGTAAGAGGATGGTTGCTACTTCACCTTATTGTAACAATGGATTAAGCTATGAGGCATTATAAAAGACTAAATATATAAAAGATTATGAAATGAATAGACATAATAATTGATTATTATGAAGTTGTGTTGGGAAAATTTAAGCAAAAAAGGAAAATGATTGCATGATAGTAATGTTTTATGAGCAAATTTGTTTATATATATATATGTATATGTATATATGTTTATATATGCATATATATATGATCTGAATTATTAAATCTTTCAGCTACATGCTATTTTGTCACTTCTAACTATTCCCTTATTTCCTTCATTCCTTTGGAAACACATTATATTTTTATATTCAAAAGGTATATATATATATACATATATATATATATATATATATATATATATATATACAAAGTTGATACTATATCAACAGTGGAGAAGTGATTAGTGATTTTGTGGTTCAAAAAACATATAAAATATTAATTTCTGCTTAGATAACACTTTTTTTAAAGCAGTACTAATAATTTCCTTGAGGGAAGAATATACAATCTAGCAGAGTTCTATTGCATTTTTATTTTGCAATTGATCCAGGATTGAGGGGGGCTGTGAATTTAAAGCTCCTGTGTATTCAATTATATAAGCATTTTCTTAGCAACTATCATGAATGAGCCACTTATTCCATATTGAGTGGAGCATACAAAAACATTATCTCTGACTTCAGGTAAAATGTGATCTCATTAAAGACATGGATTATTTGGAAATTCTGTATATCCCCAACACCTAACAAATTGCTTTGCATAAAGCATATATGTATACATACATACATACAAACATATAAGTTTGCTGAACTGAAAATGAAAAAAATAAAGTAGATATGCACAAGTTTACAAAATATTTTTTATGGATATCAAAGAAGTCAAAATGTGCCAGTTACTTTGTAGTGTAGTGATAAGGGAACCATTCTTGTTGAAAGTAGCATTTTATTTAAGTCCAATACGACAGAAGGAATAAGATTTGTCAAACAGAGCTTTGTACAGTAACATCATCAAAGAACTCAAAGTGGAAAGGCAAAGGGCATTCTGGGGTACAATAAGTTGACCAGTTTGGAGGGAATATCATTTTTCTAAAGGGATATATTTGGGGACAAAACTAGAGAGGTAGGTCAAAGAAGATCTTTAATGCCAGTCAAGAGGCTGTATCTTGTTCAGTTGACAATACAGCGACACTGAAGGATTCTGGGAAATGATGTTTTTTTAATAAAGTAACATTTTAAAGAGTAAATCTGAAGGCAACATGTAGGATGGGTTCTACAAGACAGAGAATGGAATCAGGAAATCCAATTAAGAGACTATATGCATAAGGACTTGATAGAAAGGGGAAACAAAGGTAATGGGAAAGAAAGGAGTGGGTTTAAGTAATTTTAAAGACAGAATTGATGGGACTCAGTGAATTATTTATGTCAAGAGGATGAAAAAGTTGGCCTTAAGTTTTACAGTTGGATAGATGAAAAAAAAATTACCTTATTCATAATAGAATTAAGATCAGATTAAAGAACAATATTGGTAGGAAGAAATAATAAGTTCAATGTTTGACATACTGAGTACTGAATTACTAGTAATATATACAATTAGAAATATTCAGGAGAAAGATGTATAAATAGTACTGGGATTCTAAAATATTTTTGTGGATGATGCTGATTTTGAAGTTGGAAAAAGAAAAATAAGAATAATTAACACATAATTATAACTCATGAGAAGGATATATATTAAGAAACAAACCATCTATTTGAATGAAATGCCACAGTTATAGCTTTAGTTTCTTCATATAAAAGAATAGCATTTGCCTGACCATATTTATGTGTGTGTGTATGTGTGTGTGTGTGTGTGTGTGGTGTGTGTGTATTTGTGTATGAAGATCGACACAGAGAAAGCAAGAGTTTTGCAAACTATAATCAGAGGTGTTGTAAAATTGAAATGAAATAATGGATATAAAGCATTCTGGAAAATTAAAGCACTATAATATGCAAGTTGTTCTTGTTGTTAGCCTCTAGCATAATGATAATGCCATTCCCTAAGCCTTCTACTGAACTTCTGCTAAATGCAGGAGCACTGTTTATAAAGCAATACAGGGGTGTCCTTGTAAATATTTGGCAACCAGACTGGAGCAAGTGGAATGAGGGTATGTGCACACACATGTTCAAGTTTAATCAAATGTTATTAATACTTTCTTAAGTTTAAATAATCAACCAAAACAATAAATCAAACCTGGATTTGTAGTGACTGCTGATTTCTGAGTTGCAAATGATTATACTGAAAATACAGCAATATTCTCTTACAAGCTGATTAAAGAAGACTATTGGCTGTAATTATTAAGTTAAAGTCACCAGGCTAGGGTGAAATACATCTCAGGTTATTGAACATGACAGATGTAAACATGGAAGCCATATGGTTTCCTTTAGAATAGTTTTCTCTTACTTTTTTACCCAATCAGTTAGCCAGTCTTGTCAGTTCTCCCCATAGAAACCTTTATATCTGTTCTCTTTTCTCTACCCACATTACAACCATAGAGAGATTTTCAATGGCTTCCCAATCTGTCTTTCTGTCTCAAGTCACTCCTCTGTCAAATATATCCTCCATATATCTCCAAAAATTATATTTCTAATTTATAGATCTGATCATACCAATTCTTTGCTCATTAATCTCAAGTAGTTCAATGAACAACTCCTCAGTTTATCATTTTAAACCTTCCACAATCTCGATCAAACCTGCCTATCCAGTTTTGCTAAGCATAACCCTCCTTCAAACATTCTAAATTCAGTAAAATTAGTCTTTTTGCTATCTCATACATGACAGTTTATATCCCATCTCTATATCTTTGCAAAGCACATTTTCTACATACAGAATACAATCTTTTCTCATCTTTACCTCTTATAATTCCCAGATTACCAAGGCGCTTATCCAACACCACTTTCTTCCCCACCTGCTTCTTACATACCCACTTCCTTTTATACTTTTTCCCCCATGATGATTCTGGAAAAGAGAATGATACTGATATCTTTACATAGACCTGAATTGCTTAAATCTAGTTAATGTGCAAGTCAAGACATCATTCTCCCGATGTCATTGTTCCTCTTTGAGAATGAAAGATGAACAACAATTTCTATAATTTGCAAGTATTTCAGTAGCAATAGATCACATTTCATTTCTGATTTGCTTTCTAAAAATGTTTCAAACATCTTTTTTTATTATTGAGTTTCATCTTTTTTCCTGTATAATCATGCTTAAATTTGGAGGATAATTCACTTTAAACTATTGCTTTTAAGAATGTATTATTCCATTCACTCCTTTGGTTTACATTGGTGTTACAGTATTTAAGTTTCCACTCTTTCCTGATTGCTTGCAGAATTAGTTGTTTATGAATTGAATGGTTAAACTTAGCTACTATGTCTTGGAATATGCAGCTCTGAGAATTTTTTTTCCCTTTAAAACAAATTGTAATTCTTTCTACTGGAATTTCAGTTTCAGTTTCTAGTCAGTTCTTTTTTATTTTTTTCTTCATTACAAGCTTAAGGTTTTACCTGTTATATTTTTCTGAGAGAATTATTACCCTTATTTTTCTCTGCAAACTATCTTTGAAATAGGAGTTTTACTTGCAAAGTGATAATATTTAATTTTACTGGAGGGCTAAATTTTAGTTATTTTTATGTTTTTATGTCTGATCTACTAAATTGTCCTTTACTTCTGTGTATTTTCAGTCTCAATATGTTGTTCTCTCTTTGCTTTCTTTTGTGAGACTTGCCATTGTAGATTCTAGTTTTGGTCCAGAAATTGTCTTATTTCTCTTTCAAGTCACCCAAGACAGCATGTTGTAGTTTCATATATTTCTCACAGTAGACAGGTTTCTCTGTCTCATCAAGTATTGGTTTCCTGTTTTGTTTGTTTTGTAGGATTTATTCATAGATGCTTGGATTAATTTATTAGATAGAGACATTTCCTTCTGTTAGTAATTTTTTTTTTCTATTGACATGTCTGTTTCTCCTCAGTCTTTGAATTTTCTTCTTCCTGAGATTTATGCTAATTTTAATCTATTTTGCCTTTATTTACTTTCTAACTCTTTCACCTCTGACAAGTGATATCCTTAGACAATGTTTCTTAAAGCATTTCAGTCTCTTTTATGCTCTACACTTGTCTAAATCTCTGTTTCCAAATGTCTTTTGGGTAGTCAGAACTGGGTTCAGGTAGATGCTATATTATTTTTCCTCAGGATTACTAGAATGCTGCACAATACTTCCCTCCCCCCCACATATATATATATATATATATATATATATATATATACATATATTCATATACACTAACACACATACACACATATACATACTGATATGTCTTTTCTTTGTTTCCTGTACTGCTCCCTCTTTTCTTATTTCTCTGGCTCATTTTTTACTTCATCTGAACAGAAGTTCAGGAAACTTATGTACAAGTGGTTCAAGATTGTCCTCCTCAGCACTGGCACAAGTGTAGGACTGATAATATAGGGTTATCCACCACAAGATTGTATATCACAAAATCACTGATACTCTTGAGATATGGGATTGTCTATCTGGCATTGGTAGTTTAGGACTTTGCCACCCCAGTGTTATAGGGTTGTGGCCTCTAACTTGCTTTTACATCTTAAGAAATGCTGTATATCTCACTGGATGTTTGTCACTTCCCAAACTTCTAAAACCTGGAGCTGGGATAGGCATAACCCTGGAAGGAAGGAAGGAAGACCAGGGTAGGGTTTGAATTTTATTACAAGTTCATATGTTACAGTTCTTGGGTCTACTAGTTCAGAATCACTGTCAATTGCTTGGAAGAAGGGGCAGGAATTTTAAGTGTACGTAGGGTCAGTAACCTTCATTTTATGTAAAAAAAGTTTTTAATGATTTTTTAAAAGTTTTTTGGGAATTTTGGGTGTCTCAAACCATGGGCATAAATGAATTCATCTTTTTCTTTGTTATACTGTTAATTTTTTTAAAAAAAATTATACAATTGTGGGAATCAAAGTAAATTCTTAACCCACTCTCTTATTACCTTCAATTTGGATTTAAAAATAAATCATGAATATTGGCTAGGTAAACAACCATCCTTCAGAAAAATCAAGTGATTTTTAATGTAATAAATGCTCAACATGAATCAATAGCTAAACAAAAATAAATGGAAATTTATGCTATCCTGAGTTATTTTGAAAACTGTATATGTCTAAAAGGAGGGCAATGATATTTACAAGATACTTTTATTTTATCAGAATACAGCTAGAGGATAATATTTAATTTTTGGAAATTGTATTCCATTGTAGAAAACTAAAGATAATATTGACTAGCAAGTAAAAGAAATGAAAATGGTGATATGTAAGGACCAGTTGAGGCCTTTTAAAAGCTTTTTTTAAGGAGGTTTTTTGAGGTGAAGGGGATAGGAATATTATAGTTATCTTTGAGTATTTAAGTATATCATATGAAAGAAGAATTAATCATGTTATCTTTAAGAAAAATAGCATTTATTAAGCATTTTATATATGCAAGGAATAGTGCCGAGTACTATAATTTTATAAAAAAGCAAAAAATCATTCCTTCTCAAGAAGATCACAGGCTAATATGGCAACTATGTTCAAATTAGAGAGAATTATAAAGATACAAAAATAGATAAACCAGGTTGATTCATAAATTAGAGAAAATTCAAAAAAGAAAGGCAGTGGCACTAAGGGGAATTTTGTTGGACTATAGTGAAGAATGAGATTTGTTGTTGTTCTTTTGCTTTCAATCCTGTCCAAGTCTTCATGATCCAATTTGGTGTTTTCTTGGCAAAGGTACAAAAGCTATTTGCCATTTCCTTCTTCAGCTCATTTTATAGATGAGAAATTAAAGCTAACATGGATTAAGACTTGCTGAGGGTCACACAGCAACTATGTATTTGAGGTCAGATTTGATTTCAGAAATATGAATCTTCCTGATTCCAAATTTGGCAGTCTATCCATTGTGCCACTTAGGTTCCCACTAGAGTCAGATTTAGTTTTGATACAAGAGTAGAGAAATGTCCAAAATTGAAGTCTGTTGTGTAGATAGAGTACTGGACCTGACAAGAAAGTCTCATAATTTTTATTTAAATCCAGTCTCAGAAACTTACTCAGAAACTCTGGACAAGTCACTTAACTGTTTACCTCAGTTTCCTTATTTGTAAATGAGTTGGAGAAGGAAATGTCAAGTCACTCCAATATCTCTATTTTAAAAAATGCAATCATGAAGAGTTAGGTATACTAAAATGACTGAATTGATATTCCAAGGTAGCTGCTGTAGGACAAATAAGAAGATTTCACATTACAAGGAAATTGCTGGGGTGGGGGAAGGAGGGGAGGGCAGAGCCAAGATGGCGGAGAAGGCACATGTGACTTTCTAAGCTCCTCTCATACCCTCATGACCAATTATTAAATTCAGCCTCAAAAAATAGCACTTGACTGGTAAAATTCACAAAGATTAGAAGTACAACAACTCACCAGCCGAAGATTATCTGGAAAATAAGCAGAAAAATTTTGTCCTGAGAGGCCAGAGCAGATTAGTGCAACCAACGGCTAAGGTCCTGAGTGGACCAGGGGTGGGGGTGGCCTCTGCGGTTAGAAAAGTTATAGAGACGACTCTGCTATAGGCTGGCTGCTCTGCATTGATTACAAAGCAGTAGACCTGAAGAGAAATTAAAGCCAAAGGGAGAGGCTACTCTAAAAAACTCCAGAACCTAACAAGATCTGGCTACACCCACCCAAAACCGGAAGTGACTCAGCACAGACCCCAGCACAGCTGTGTAGCTACATTTTGCAGCATGGCCGGGTCAGTCACAAATCTGCACAGTGGGGGGCTCGGCCTGGAGCAATAGAACTTCCGCAGTGTGACTGTGCTTCCCTAGGCAGAGACACTTCCAGTCTAAACCAGGCTATAGATGGACAACTGCCAATAACCACAGCTCCACAGCAGGCTTTGGCTTGGGTGAGTGACACTTTCACTGCTCAGCCTCTAGCCCCAAGCAGTCGCTAATCCACACAACAGAGTTCTTCACTGGGCACTTCCACAGCTCACCCTTGCAGGCCTGAGTCACTTACAGTGTGGAGCTTTTCCCGGAACACTCCTGTAACTCAGCTGCTCTTTTTAACCCATTACCAGGACAGCTAATGTCCATGTACCTATCCTTGCTCTGCAGAGGAAGCTGGTAACCTCCTTGCCCTGAAGGCAGACCCTACAGGCTTTTAAAAAAATGAGTAAAAAAATCAAAAGGATGATGGATAGCTTCTATACATAGAGCAGGTTTTCAACCCAAAGGAGACTAGACTATTAGAAATCTTAAAAGAGAGCTAGAAGAAAAATGGGGAAAGGAAAGAGAAGCTATGCAAGAGAGTAACAACTTCCTGAAATGTGAATTGAAAAAGGTAAAAAATTCCAGGAAGTGCAGGGAAACAGAATTTGTGAATTGGAAAAAGTAAAAAATCCCAGGAAAGTAGGATTTGTGAATTGGAAAAGGAAAATAACTCACTAAAAAATAAAAATAGTGAAATGGGAAAAAATTCCATAAAGCAAAACAACTCACTTAAAAATTCAATTGGACATATACAAAAAGAAGTAAAAAAAAAAGCTAATAAAGAAAATAACTCATTAAAAATCAGAACTGAACAAATAGAAATGAATGATTCATTGAGACATCAAGAATCAGTCAAGCAAAACCAAAAAAGAAATGAAAAATTATTAAATAAATGTTAAATATCTATTTGGAAAAAAACAACAGACATGGAAAATAGATCTAGGAGAGATAATCTAAGGAGTATTGGACTTCCCAAAAACTATGATGAAAAAAAGAGCCTAGATACTATTTTACAGGAAATCATCAAAGAGAACTGCCCAGATGTAATAGAATCAGAAGGTAAAATAAGCATTGAAAGAATTCATCGAACACCTTCTGGAAAAGACCCTAAAATACAAACTCCAAGGAATATTGTGGCCAAATTTCAGAACTATCAGACTAAGGAAAAAATATTACAAGCAACCAGGATAAAGCAATTCAACTACCAAGGCACCACAATAAGGATCACTCAAGATCTGGCTACTTCCATATTAAAGGATCGAAGGGTCTGGAATCTGATATTCAGGAAGGCAAAAGAATTTGTATTGCAGCCAAGAATAAACTACCCAGCTAAACTGTATACATATATTATATTTAACTTAAACTTAAACTTTAACATAGGGGGACGGAGCCAAGATGGCGGAGAAGACACACGCGTCTTTCTAAGCTCTTCTCTTACCCCCTTTATCAATATTATATCGAGCCTCAAAAATAGTCTTGACTGCTACAATTCGTAAAGATAAGAAGTAGAACAACTCACCGGCCGAAAAAAATCTGCAGTCTCGCCAAAAAAGGTTGGTTCCGGGGCCAGGGCGGAGATCGGCGCAGACCGGGAGAGAAATTAGGTTCCGAGGAGAGTCTCAAACCCAGGGTGAAGGCACAGATCTCAGCACAAGCGCACAGCCCCAACCCGCAGTAAGGGGCTTTTCCTTGGGGCAGTTGTGATCCTGCACGGCAGGAGGACGCAGCCCAGGTTAGCCTCCAATCTGCACAGGGGGGAGCTCGGCTTGGGGCCATAGAGCTTTTCCAGGGCCGATTTGCATCAGGCAGAAACGCTGGGCAGAGTTTGTGGCTGTCTGCGTTCTGCAGTCAGCTGCTAATACTCACAGTCCCACAAGAGGCTCTGGCCTGGGTGGTGACACTTTCACCACTTAGTCTCTAGCCAAGGGCAATCGATAATCCACTCAGCCCTACTAAGCAGTTAGATAGCTCGGCCAGTGCTGAATCCACCTCCTGTTGGGGGAAGGGAAAACTCTCACCCAGAGCACTCCCATACCTTGGAGCCAGAAATCGGTTTACATTTCTCCCTGCTCTGCAGAGGAAGCTGGTAACCGCCTTGCCTAGGAGACCTACCCTAAAGGCTTTAAAACATGAATAAAAAGATGAAAAGAACAATCCACAGCTTCTATGCAGAAAAAGAGCAGGTCAGCAAACCTGAAGAGACCTCAAACAGCAAAAATGCATCAGACTGTCCTCCTTTACATGATGCTCTCATAGAAGAGACCATTAAAAGTCTCAAAAGAGAGTTAGAAGATAAATGGGGAAAGGAAAGAGAAGCCTTACAAGAGAGCAACAACTTCCTGAAATACGAATTGGAAAAGTTAAAAAATTCCCAGGAAGTGCAGGGAAACAAAAATTGAATTTAAAAAAAAGAACCTAAGAAAGTAGGATCTGTGAATTGAAAAGAAAATTCAAAAAAAAAAAATTAGTGAAATGGAAAAATTCCAAGACCAAAAAATAATTAAAAACCCCAATTGGACATATACAGGAAGTAAAAAAAGCATTGAAGAAAATAATTTTTAAAAATTAGAATGAACAAATTGAAACTAATGATTCATTGAGAAGCAAGAATATAAGCAAAATCAAATAAATGACAAACTGGAAAAACCATGAATTATCTACTTGCTAAAATGACAGACTTGAAAAATAGATCTAGGAGAGAAACTGAGGGTTATTGGACTTTCTGAAAACTATGATGAAAAAAAAGAGCCTAGATACTATTTTCAAGAAATCATCAAAGAGAACTGCCCAGATGAATAGAACAGAAGGTAAAATAGGATTTGAAAGAATTCATCGAAACCTTCTGAAAGAAACCCCAAAATAAAAACCCAAGGAATATTTGGAAAAATTTTGAACTATAAGATTAAGGAAAAATTTTACAAGCAGCCAAAAAACCATTTAAAACCGAGGGTGCCACAATAAGGATACCCAAGATCGGCTGTCTACATTAAAGGAAAAAGGGGCCTGGAATATGATATTCTGAAAGGCACAAGAACTTGAGATGCAGCCAAGAATAAACTACCCAGCTAAGTGAGCATTTTCTTCCAGGGAAGAAGATGGACATTTAATGAAACAAATGAATTCCATTTGTTTCAAGAAAACCAGAACTAAACAAAAAATTTGATTCCAAGAATAGAACCCAAGAGATGAAAAAGGTAAAAAAATTTAGAATTTATTTGTTGTATATACAAAAGAATCATGTATAATTTGATTGTAATTGATATAACATAAAAAAGGGAAGTGATATGGAAAAGGGATGATGGCAGAATAAGGTGGGAAGGAGGGGATAAAAGAGGGGAAACCAATCCCACAAAGAGGTAAGGAAACTTATAATCTGAGGGAATTTGAGAGGGGAGGAACATTGTGAATCTTACCCATCAGAGTTGGCTCAAAGAAAAAAATAATTGAATTTGTTTTGGGAAAATTCTTCCCTCCCCATTAAAAAAGGGGGAGAGGAAAAAGGAAAAGAAAAGAGTAATAAGGGAAGGGGGGGAGACCCAAAGGGGGAGGGAGGGATTATAAAGAGGATGTATCGTGAACAAGAGGGGACAAAGTTTAAAAAAAGGGTGGGGAAAGAAAAGGTGGGGGGGAGGCAAAAGAATTTAGAAAAGAAATTAAGGGAAATCCCCAAAAAGGGGGCAGAACCTACAAAACAAAAATTTGTTGTTTACAAGAAAACTTTAAAGAGGGATGCATATAGAGTAAAAGAAAAGGCTGGAGCAAAAATCATTATGCTTCAGTGAAGCAAAAGAGGGAGCCATCCTTACTCAGATCAAGCAAAGTAAAATTGATCTAATTAAAACAAAAGGAAGGTAACTACATCCCAAAGGGAGCATAAACAACGAAGCAAATCAATATTAAACATAAGCACCATGGTATGGCAAATTCCAAAGGAGAAGTTAAGAGAGTGAAGAAGAAAAGACAACAAAACTGTAATATAGGAGATCCAACCTTGCACCTCAGAATTAGACAAACAAACCACAAACAAATAAGAAAGAAATTGAAGAAATGAATATTAGAAAATTAGGTATGTTGACTTTGGAAAATTGTGAGAAGAAGGAATATACTTTCCCCAGAGTTATGGAACCTATTCAAAAATGAATAATTTAGGACATAAAGACCTAAATTAAAATGCAAGAAAGCAGAAATAGTAAATGCTTTCTTTTCAGATCATGACAAAAAAACACATTCAAACAAAGTTAGGGGAAATAGACCAAAAGTAATTAAACTAAATAATCCCAAAATGATTGGGTGAAGAAAATTATAAATACAATTAAGAATTTCACCAAGATAATGAAATGATGAAATCATACCAAAATTTGTGGGACGCAGCCAGCAGTTAAGAGGGAATTTTATATCCTTAGAGGCTTATTTGAATAAAAAGAGAAAGAAAAGATTAATGAATTCTTGAACAAAAAAACTAAAAAAGACCAAATTAAAAACCCCCAATCAAAAATAAATTGGAAATTTAAAATTGGAGAAATTAAAATATTGAAAGTAAAAAAACCATTGAAATAACAAAACTAAGAGTTGGTTCTATGAAAGCCAAAAAAAGATGCCTTTTGAAACTGATTAGAAAAGGAGGAGGAAAATGAAATTAAACTTTTAAAATGAAAAGGAGAACTTTCCACAAAAGAGGAAATTAGAAAAAATAAAGTTATTTCAACTTTATGCCAATAAATTTGATAACCCAAGGAAATGGATGACACCCCAAAAATACAGATTTAGACTAAAGAGGGAAGTATTTTTTAATAGTCCCCTTTTGAAAAAGAAAAGAAAAAATTAAACAACTCCCAAGAAAAACCCAGGACCAGATGGAAATGTGAATTTTTACCAAACATTTAAAGAAAATTGGCCCCTAATGCTATATAAATTATTTGATAAATAGGGAATGAAGGAGTCCCACCAAATTCCTTAGACAAGACATGGTAATTGATATAAACCAGGTAGGTGGAAAACAGAGAAAGAAAATTATAGACCAATTTTAATGAATATTGATGCTAAAAATCTTAAATAAGATATTAGCAAAAAGACCAGAAAATCATCTCCAAGAAATACACTATGAGCAAGTAGGATTTATAAGGAAGCAGGGTTTAATATTAGGAAAACTATCAAATAATTGGCCATGTCAAAACCAAATTAAAAAACCATATGATCATCCAAAGATGCAGAAAAAGCATTTGAAAACCAACATCCATTCCTATTAAAAAACACTTGAGATATAGGAAAAATGATTTTCCTTAAAAATAACGAAGCACATTTAAAACCATCAGTAAAATATATAATGGAGACAAACGAAACCACCCAAAAGATCTGGAGTGAAACAAGGTTGCCCACTATCACGTTCATTTTATTGTATTAAAACGCTATAAGAATAAGAGCGAGAAAAGAAAAGGAATAAGAAAGGCAATGAGGGAAGCCAAATTACACCTTTGCCGATGACAGATTATACGAGGACCCCAGAGATTCTAAAAGTTATTAGAAATAATCCCAACTTTAAAAGGTATTATAAAATAAACCCACAAAATCATCAGCATTCTTTATATACTAAAAAATAACATAGAGTTAAAAGAAAATTCCAAAAGTAACTACTGATAAAAAATATTTAGAATCCATCTGAAGGGAAAATGAAACTTTTGAAAAATTCAGACCACTTTTCACACAAATTAAGTCTGATCTAACCAATTGGAAAAATATTAAATGCTCTTGGATAGGGCGAGCAAATATAATAAAGATGACAATATTACCTAAACTAATCTATTTATTTAGCGCTATACCAATCAGACTCCCAAAAAACTATTTTAATGACCTAGAAAAAATAACAACAAAGTTCATATGGAAAAACAAAAGGTCAAGAATTTCAAGGGAATTAATGAAAAAAAAATCAAATGATGGTGGCTTAGCTGTACCAGATCTAAAATTATATTATAGAGCAGCAGTTACCAAAACTATTTGGTATTGGCTAAGGAATAGATTAGTTGATCAGTGGAATAGATTAGGTTCAAGGGATAAAACAGTCAACAAATATAGCAACCTAGTCTTTGACAAACCCAAAGATCCCAGCTTTTGGGATAAGAACTTACTGTTTGATAAAAATTGCTGGGAAAATTGGAAACTAATATGGCAGAAACTAGGCATTGATCCATACTTAACGCCGTACACCAAGATAAGGTCAAAATGGGTTCATGACCTAGGCATAAAGAATGAAATTATTAATAAATTAGAGGAACATAGGATAGTTTACCTCTCAGACCTGTGGAAGGGGAAGGTCTTTATGACCAAAGCAGAACTAGAGATCATTACTGATCACAAAATAGAAAATTTCGATTATACCAAACTGAAAAGTTTTTGTACAAACAAAACTAATGCAGACAAGATTAGAAGGGAAGCAATAAACTGGGAAAATATTTTTACAGTCAAAGGTTCTGATAAAGGCCTCATTTCCAAAATATATAGAGAATTAACTCTAATTTATAAAAAATCAAGCCATTCTCCAATTGAAAAATGGTCAAAGGATATGAACAGACAATTCTCAGATGAAGCAATTGAAACTATTTCTAGTCATATGAAAAGATGCTCCAAGTCATTATTAATCAGAGAAATGCAAATTAAGACAACTCTAAGATACCACTACACACCTGTCAGATTGGCTAATATGACAGGAAAAAATAATGATGATTGTTGGAGGGGATGTGGGAAAACTGGGACATTGATTCATTGTTGGTGGAGTTGTGAACGAATCCAACCATTTTGGAGAGTAGTTTGGAACTATGCTCAAAAAGTTATCAAACTGTGCATACCCTTTGATCCAGCAGTGTTACTACTGGGATTATATCCCAAAGAGATTATAAAGAAGGGAAAGGGACCTGTATGTGCACGAATGTTTGTGGCAGCCCTTTTTGTAGTGGCTAGAAACTGGAAACTGAATGGATGTCCATCAGTTGGAGAATGGCTGAATAAATTGTGGTATATGAAAATTATGGAATATTACTGTTCTGTAAGAAATGACCAACAGGATGATTTCAGAAAGGCCTGGAGAGACTTACACGAACTGATGCTGAGTGAAATGAGCAGGACCAGGAGATCATTATATACTTCAACAACAATACTATATGATGACCAGTTCTGATGGACCAGGCCATCCTCAGCAACGAGATCAACCAAATCATTTCTAATGGAGCAGTAATGAACTGAACTAGCTATGCCCAGAAAAAGAACTCTGGGAGATGACTAAAAACCATTACATTGAATTCCCAGTCCCTATATTTATGCACACCTGCATCTTTGATTTCCTTCACAAGCTAATTGTACAATAATTCAGAGTCTGATTCTTTTTGTACAGCAAAATAATGTTTTGGTCATGTATACTTATTGTGTATCTAAGTTATATTTTAATATATTTAACATCTACTGGTCATCCTGCCATTTAGGGGAGGGGGTGGGGGGGCTAAGAGGTGAAAAATTGGAACAAGAGGTTTGGCAATTGTTAATGCTGTAAAGTTACCCATGTATATATCCTGTAAATTAAAGGCTATTAAATAAAAAAAAAATTAAAAAAAAATAAAATAAACTTTAACATATTTAATATGTATTGGTCAATCTGCCATCTGGGGGAAGGGGTGAGAGGAAGGCGGGGAAAAGTTGGAACAAAAGGTCTTGCAATTATCAATGTTGAAAAATTACCCAGGCATATATCTTGTAAATAAAAAGCTATAATAATAATAATAATAATAAAAGGAATTGCAGGGAGATTAGATGATGGATAAATAGAACATATTTGCAAAAAGTTTACTTGTTAAAAAAAAGAAAAAGAAAGAGAATAGAACAAGTGTTAAAAGGGCAGCAGTTTTATGTAACAATTTTCTTTTCTTTCCTTTTTTTTGTTCTTTTTTCCTTTCCCCTTTCTTTTTTTTCTTTTTCAATGCTCTTTCATTATAGGTTGTGACTCTGTTTTCATTTATTTATTCATTCATTCATCTGCCAAATTGTTTATTTATTCCTTTATTTATTTTGATAAGGATAAAAGAAGATGTCACCAAGGGAGAAAAGATCAAATATGCTGGAGACAGAATAATTACACCACAAACGTTCCTGAAAAAATTGGAAGAAATTGGGTCAAGGGCACAGGAGCTGAAGTTAGCTTTGCAAATGAAAAGGGATACATTTTCTTTTGAGAAAGGGGGATAATGAAGAAATAATGCAAAATAGTATAATCTACTAATAAACTTGTGCCTAGGAATTCAGAAGGAATATAATTAACCAGAAATAAAATTACCAGAATAAACTAGTCTGCTAGGATAATCTCTTACCTAGCAGACTAGTTTATTCTGGTAATTTTATTTCTCTCATTGAAGAGGAAGGAAATTTAGCTATTTATTACTGTTGTATTAACAAATAGTATACTTTTTAAGTTGTCAATCTCATAGAAGCATACTAGCTATTATTTCAGAATTCTACTGTATAGAGAATTATAGTTAAGAGGTTTATAATGTAATATTTTGGTTTTGCTTCTGTGGAAATAAGGAAATAACACTGTAATGTTATACCAAAGAAAGAAAATATTAAAAATAATATTTACAATTAAAAATGAATTAAGTTTCTTTATTTTTCTGAAGCAAAACTTCATAGTTGATTTTGATTAAAGCAACCTAGTGTTCCTCTCCCAAGAGACTTCTATAATCCCTTCTGGTCTTGATGGACATTGGAGATAGTATGATTTATAGAAAGATATTCTTTTAAATTCCTAACCTATTTCTGGTGTTCCAGCTCCCATTATTCTGTGCTATTTGTTGACTTCCTTTCCTTTCTTACTATCTTTAGGTTTTCAAAGCATTTTTCTGGCTAGAAGCTTATATATCTAAGTTTCTACAGATAGATAGTATGTAGATGCCAAATATGGATTAAAAAACTTGAATTTTTTTTCCCAAAATTTAAAAACAATTCTGCTTTGTTCACTATTACTATTACTCAAGGAAATGAGTGGGGGAGAGAAAATCACAAACAACATAGGTATACAATCCTTACTTTTCATTTACGTTTATTTCACATTTTGTTTTTTAAGAGTTATGTAATGTTCAAAATGTGAGGGACTTTTAGAATCTAATTAACCTTTTGAACATTTTTCCTGTCTCAAAAATATTAGTCAACGGCATAACTAGATTTATGAACTCACCTCCATTCTCCCTTTTTGGAGAGGTAACTTCATGATTTGCCCAGTGCAATTTTCTAAAGCTCTGACCAAGTCCACCTGAAACCTTATGGTTGGGTATAAGGAACTCAAAAGACCAGTTTCTTAACTATATTCTTTTTCCTGTCACATTTGCATTTGTTTAATTTGGAGCAATTTGTCATCCCTTACTTTAGAGAAGTTCTCTGGTTTTGGATGAAATTCAATGTGAATTAGAAAACCAGATGCCAAAATGATCTTCTCACAGCAACATCATTAAAGGATCTAAAAAGGAACAAAAGTTAACTTTAATTTAAACTACTGCAATATGCTTTATTATTAAGTTAGTCTTATGACCCATCATTCATTAAAAGAGAGTTGTTGTTTTTGGATCTCTGGAAACTTCAAATTTATGAACTGATATTAAATACTTTGGAATTTGCCTGAGCTTGATGTTGTCTTTGTTATTTAAAAGTACATTTTACAAAGAGGATTTATTTCCTAATCAACATATGAGCAGCATATTTCTTATTAAGCTTAATAGAACTTCTAAGGTTGCAATCACGCACATTGAACCAAGAGCACTAGTTGAAAACTTGAGAAATTTAGAGTTTAAGAATTCTTCATGCAAGCTGAAACTTTACCTCCAAACTTAAACCTTTTAAAAATATCTTAATAACACTAAAGTGAACCACAAAACTCAGGAGAATACCTATTTTCCAGTGTGTGTGTGTGTGTGTGTGTTGTGTGTGTGTGTGTGTGTGTGTGTGTGTGTGTTTCTTCAATTGGAATATTAAAATGATAAATGAAGAAATGGATATTTTATGTGTGTGCATATATTTTGTTTGTGTTTTTTTTTGTGGCAGGGTTCTCTTTTCTTTCTTCCTCAGAATTCATTTTTACATTTCCAAGAATGATTCTGTAATAACTAATTGCGCCAAATTTTATAAACTAAGATTAAAAGAGAACTCAATTTCAAAAATATTACTTTGATATTAAGTGATAATATTAATCTCATATTCTACCTTTGGTCCTTGAATTTGAATAAAAATATATATCAAGTACCTATGACAGGCAAAGAATATTATGGTGGCAGTGTGGCATAGTAATGGATACAGAACATTCTCAAAACCACAGAGACCCAGTACAAGTCTTACCTCTAAAACATAATAACTATGTAATCCCAGACAAGTTTCAAGATTAGGGGAACGAGCATATATTGAATACCTACTGCATGTCAGGTTCATTTTTAAGTCCTTTTTTTTTTTTTTTAAATCTCATTTAAACTTCAGAACAGCCATGAGATGATTTACAGTTTTTACATTTGAGAAAACTGAGGTAGATAGAAGTTAGTTTCCTAAATCCTAGAATAGTAAGTGTGTATGGAAAGATTTAAACTTTAATATCCCTAACTCCAGGTGTATTACTCTAGCATCTATGATACACTGCTACCTCTAGGTTGGTCTCTACCCTATAGTCAATCCACCATTTTAGGGATTAGGAGAAAAATTTAAAAAAACAATTCATAACCTCAGGTATTTTGCATTCTATGAGAAGGTGCATGTTTATAGTATTTATACAAATATTAGGTAAGTTAAGAAGAGAGAAAGCATTAACAATATGAAAGATAAGTGAAAGTTTCACAGAAGTGACCATCAACCTCATAGGAAGGGAAGATAAAAGGCTGCATTCCAAATTGGTTGGCTGGTAATTGTCCTTCAGTCTTGAAGAGGATCAATATTACATCACTATATTAGAGACATGTTACAGTGTGTGCAAAAGTGGTTGATCAAAGCAATATTAGCTCAGAATGTACTGCCATACGTTATATAGGATAAGAGTCCCCATAAACATTTGTTGTGACTTCTCTAACTTGAGGCATTTCACATTTCTTCAAAGCTAATTCAATTCTGTTTTGTTCATACAACACAGCACCTTCTCTGATGAGAACATGACATGCTGGGTGGTCTTGTGTCAGTGTGATCAAAAAAAAAAGTGATACAGGGACACTATCAAGATCTCTCTTAAATAAAATTTTAGAATTACATTTCAAGTAGTTTATGAAATGCACAGAGATGGGGGATTGTACTCATTTGGGAGAATAGCAGAAAACTCACTTTCATTAGAACAGAGTGTACAAAGAAGAGTAATTGGAAAATAGCACTAGAAAGGTAGATAGAAGTTAGCCTATGGAAGACCTTGGAAGCCAGAACAAATTGTTTGTATTTTATTCTACAAGTTATAAGGTGCCACTGAATGATTTTTGAATGTAGACATCATGTCATCAGACTGGTAGCAATTAACAATGATTTGTACCAATACACTAATATCTCAAGATGCATGGTCTAGTAGAAAGAGGATCACATTTAAAGGATGTGGTGTTGCATGCATCCTCCTTCTATTGCTTACAACTTTCATGACTCTAGACTAGATATTTAGCCTCTGCCTGTCTTAGTCTTATCTTTTACTTAAGAGTGTTTGGATTTCTGATTTCCTAAGCTCTTTCCAATCTTAAATCCTTTGACTTAATCATGAATACAGCTTCAACAAGTTTGAAGAATTTGCATTATGATTGAGTTCTTCAGAACTTGGGGTTTCAATAAAAATTGATATTCATCAGTGCATTATTAGTTGCTATGAATTAGAGGATTCTTAGTTTCTTTAATAAATCTAAATTTCTATTAGAGTTTTTATTCAGTCTTTAATTAAATATTTTAATATATATTATGACCCACAGGATATGAATAATAACTTTTGAGTAGAGTGAATTAACTCTATTTTGGTAGTTTTGCTAAATTTTAGATGTAAATTTGTTAAGTATCTTTTTTTTTTAATAATTATAACTTTTTATTGACAGAACCCATGCCTGGGTAATTTTTTTACCACATTATCCCTTGCATTCATTTCTGTTCCAACTTTTCCTCTCCCTCCCTCCACCCTCTCCTCCTCCCAGATGGCAGGCAGTCTTATATATGTTAAATATGTCACAGTATATCCTACATACAATATATATGTACAGAATTGAACAGTTCTCTCATTGCATAGGAAGAATTGGATTCAGAAGATAAAAATAACCCGGGAAGAAAAATAAAAATGCAAACAGTTTACATTCATTTCCCAGTGTTCTTTCTTTGGGTGTAGCTGCTTCTGTCCATCATTGGTCAATTGAAACTGAGTTAGATCTTCTCTCGAAGAAATCCACTTGCAAAGAATCTTTGATTTCACCAGGATAACAAACTCTTGGTTATGTGAACTTATTCTCTAATTCATATTAACAACTTCTTTCCTGTCTGTGGTTTAGTAAATTAGTCAAGAATTAGATAACATACCTGCAGTCTAGTAGCATGCTTGAATCATATTTGATTTTTAAATTTTCAGTGAAAATATTTATATCTCAGAAATCAATACACACTACAAATCAGGTTCTTATTTGTTGTTTGGTTCATTATGTAAGCATAAGAAGTAACAGAGGAGATGCCAATAATATGCAGATAAAACTTTAAAAATTTTGTGTGAACTTTTTTTTGGAAGAAGTAAATGGGGTAAATACTGTTAAATATTTATCAGAATGTTCCCATTGTAATCATATAGCTAATAAAAGTCAGAGACAAGATTTGCATTTATACATTATTTCCTAAGAACCTAAAAATCTTTTCTCTTTGCTGTGTGTTTTTTTATCTTTTAGATATCAATTGAAAATTAAATACCTAACATTTTAATAGAAGTACTAGGGGGAGATGATATGTTTACCACTTGAGAAATTGTGTTTGTGTGTGTGTGTGTGTGTGTGTGTGTGTGTGTGTGACAGACAGAGAGACAAAGAGGCAAAGAGACAGACACACACACACAGAGTCTTAAGCAAAGCTTGAAAATATTTTTTTTTGTTTAACTATGAAGTGTGGGAGGACAAACTTTATACCAATCAAATATATAAAAAGAAAATATCTAACAAAGAGAATAAAAATTGTATATAATTTGACGATTTAAGAGAGACAGCAAAGATTAAAATTAGCACCAAAATAAAAAAAAAGGATAAAAATAGGGGAAAACTGTGTAGGAGAAAATCACAGTTCCTACAACAGACCTATTTAAATTATCAAACTCATGATGAAAATAGAATATGTAGACAGAGAAATAGAGATACATACAAGTTTAAATAACATGTACCATTTTCTTTGGTGGATAACCAATTTAATCAATATAAAAAGACCAAGAGCCTAGTTCAGTCTTTTATAGAAAAGTTTTTTCCCCCTCGATAAGTAAAGAGGCATGGACAGCTAAGAAAAACAATAATGTAAAATAAAAAAAAATCTCACTTGTTGAGGATGGAAGAGTAGGGGGGTGGAAGCATTGAGACCAAGCCCAAAGGCAATATACATATTTCTGGCTTTTTAGTTGTAGCTATAGTCATTCCTTTTCAAAGTGTAAAGAAGCTCTGTGCTCATCTTTGTTTCTCCAAAAAAAAAAAAAAAGATAACAAAATATTAATCTATCTTGTATGTCTCATTTCTCAGAACTTTATTGGAATAACATATACATATCAAAGTATCTTATGTATGGAATTAAACAAAAAGATTTTCACAAATGGTTTTCTTTAGTTGGCCAGATCATTAGTCTCATTGTTGCCTGAATAATATAAAGAATACAAGTTTTCACTGTTCTTACTTGTTGATCATCTCATCCCAAACATTTGATTCTATAAAGCAAATTGCATTCTTAAAAAGTTCTTATCCAACACACTATTTCCCTTATATGAATTTTTAAAATTTAAATAGAGGAATAATATTATCCAACAGTTCTCTAATGATTAGCAACAACTGGATCAGAAAATATGGAGACTTTTTTAACTAAAGATATTATGAAGGATGTCCTGAACAGAATTTAAACAGAATAGCAAATCTATTCACCAGATGTTGCTACTTATAGACTATATGCTGAAGCTTCAGTAATCAAAGAATTATAGAAATACTTGAAACATTGTAAGATCCATGATTGCCTAAAAAATAGTTCTCTAATAATAGAATCAAATTAGTAGACTGACTACATTCCAGATTATGGAATAAATTATTTAGATTATACATATATCTTGAACAGGTACAACAGATGGCCAGTAACTTGATCTCATAATCAAAAAAAGAAAAGAATGAAATTAAATTGTATTTAAGATATTTTTCACTACTTCCATTGATCCCTTGCTACTCCCTGACACAAAGTCCCCATTTTTTCTGTCATTAATATTATTTCAGTCATTCTTTGGGTTTGTGAAAGTCTCTTAAGAATCATAAAGGAGGTTCATCCAGGATACAATGAAAACCATAAGGTTTAAGTTGATTTAAGGACACTACAATATTTGTACTTTATATTATTTGCATAATAATGACTTGGATAGTCACACAGTACGTGGACAGTTAAATTTGACATCAAAGGAACTGGATATGAATCTTAGATCTAATACTGTAGGTATGATTTTCAATATCACTTCTGCTCTCTGAGTGTCAATTGCTTCATCTATAAAATAATAAAATAAAAAAAAAGATAAACTAAATTTATCTCAAAGTCTTTTCTCAGGCTAAAATCTATAATGATATGATTCTAGAGAATAGTACATAAAGGATCAAAGAAGAAATATATGATAAGAAGAGGGCAACTAGTCATACATCAAAAAGGAAGGGTAACACAGAAAATGTTAAATGACCAAAAGGAAGGATCCCAAAGCCCTGGGAAACTCCTTGATGGAAGATTTGTGGTAGTATATGGACCAGTAGATCAATGACGTGTCTCATTGATCCACTGACATTTCAAAATCTTACATTCTGAGAATTTCTAAAAATGATTTGTGTGTAATGATATTACTTTTCAAAGTAAACTTTTCAAAATTAATTTCACTAATTTTCTTTCTTTTTTAACTGAGACATTTATGTACATTTATAGGTAAAGTTCAATGTGATTATTTTCTGTAATAGTAATGAAAAGATTTTTAGAAGTGAAATTAAAGCGATTATTTACTTAAGAGGTAGTCACTCTTTACTTTTCTGCATTTAAGGTTAAATGCTTATTGCTTAGCAATTTAACACTCATTTCTTTGGGATCCTTCAAAATTAAAAATAAAATAGAAATTTCAAAAGGAATGAACAAATTATTTGTGCTTTTTGAAGGGAACAAAAGAGTGTTTATAAAAGATTCCACATCCGACAGCATTATACATAGAACAGAGGTTCTTTTTGTTTTTCCTGCTAGATATCCTGGAATAATTCCAGTTTGGCTGAATGGTTTTTCCCACTGTCTATTGGCCAATTAGATAAAAATAATTCTTGGATGGTTCTTCTAAATTGCCATGTATTACTGACAGTTGTTGACTATTTTTTGGGGGAAAAGGAATATTACTCAATGTCTGAGACCAAAAATGTTTCAATTAGGACAGAAGAATAAAAGAACTAAGTGACATACTTGTGCAAAACAGAGCCTTTGTCACAAGAGAATTATTCTACCCATAAGTTTGTGGTATGCTAAGGTAAAGGACATATGGAAAAGACATTTGCTGAGCAATGTTAAGAAAAGAGTATGTCATCTGATAAATCTAATTTATGGTATCTTGGTATGATATTTATAGCCAAATATTGTTTTTTTTTAGTTTGACAGCATTTTATCTATATAGAGGATTTCCAATGGATAAGTCTTCTGAACTGAAAATATATACCAGTAACTCATCTGTTACCTATTAAGTTAGAAAACTGTTGTTCTGACAGTCTGGATGACTTGCTCATGGACACCTAACTATTATATATGAGAGGCTGGATGTAATCTGAATCTTCACTGCCAAATTGCATAGTTAGAAGAATTACAAAGATAAGGGCACAGCAAAATATATCTAAAGCTAGAGGACATATAGTACAGTCTCTTCATTGTGTAGAGAAAGAAATTGAGATTAAATGAGATACATTGACTTACCTAAAATCATCCATGCACTAACTATCAGAGGCAGGATCTGAACATAGATTCTTTGACTCCAGAGTCAATACTCTTTCCACTGTACCTCTCCATCATTGAAATTGTTTTTTTCAGCTTCACAAAGTAACAAAATGACCCCAAAAAAGAAAATATAGAGAGATGATGTTCTACCGGTAACTGAAGCAGATCAGTTCAATTCAGCTAATATTTGGACATATTGGACATATAAGGCTGTGATGCAAAAAAATAAGTGAAATATAGTGTCTACTTTCATTAACCTTTTAATATCATACTTGGTATGAAACAACTGCACCAAAACTTGAAGATAAGGCAGAATATGAGGCAATTCAGAAACTTTTTGTTTTTTCAAAAGTTTCCCAGTATTTCCTGCCTAGAAAGAAAAAGAAAATCTTGAAAGTTTAGATAAAGTTCACATCAGAAATAAGCATCTGAACTTGCAATACTTATCCAAACTGAACCTTTCCAATTCACAAATCACTTCCCTGAGTGTGATGTAATATAATATGGGCACAAAATAAGCTTCTTTGAACACTGATTAATTTCCATGCTTTCTAGGCTTCCAGGATGATTAGGTCTTTTCTTCTGTTCACAACAGAAGATGCCTTGACATAAAGAGATATTCAAAACCTCCAGAAGAAACTAGAGCAACTTGATCTTCTTTTAAGAGATCAGAAAATTTCTTTAACATGAACTGTCTACATACATAGACCTATATATATATAGTGCCCAGAAATCTGTGATATATTTAAGTATGTGATTAGTTCATTTTAATTAAAGTGAATGTAGCCTTTTGATCTAAAGAATAAACAATCTAACAATAGGAAAAATGCAATCTGTCGAGACATATTTGAGTTATTTTGCAGTAATTGGCTTGGCAGCAGCTTCAGTCACAGATTTCTGTTTCACAGATTGTCCCCAAATGAATAAAGGTTTGCTTTGAAATGTAATTAATATCACGTTCAGCTGCAAGACATTCTCAGGTTGTCAAAAGAATTTGAAGGAGGTAGCTTCAAAAAGTGAACAAAATAGCAATGAAACTGAGAACTGAATTACGTCAAAGCAATGGGTGCTGTGTCAGTTAACTGGACTGACACAAAATATTGGTCTCATAAACTGTACTTTATTTCCCAGTCAACCTTCTAACAACAACAACAACAAAAAAAAAACTGCAGTATGTGACCAAAGCCTTTATCTTTTAATTTATTCATTTGTCCAAGTTTGCAACATTTGAAGCCTTTGATATGCTACAAAACCTGGGAAAGGATGAGTGGGGAGGGATTGGGGATTATTGTGGGTGAGATGACAATAACAAATATCCTGCACTATAACCAGAGAGAGAAAATCCTAAAGCAACATAGCACTGTGCTTATACTCAGGCCAGCTAAGTTTTGTCCTGCTTTCAATGTGTTTACAATGTGGCATGGTTTATTGTTGAACTACTGAGAACCTTATTCTCTAATAGCCATTTTCCAATTAATAAATGCTTAAAGAATATGAATTAATAGCTCTCAAAGAACGAAGTAAAATCTATCAATAATCATATGAAAAAAATGTTCTAAATCATTAATGATTAAAGAAATGTAAGTTTAAACAACTCTATTTCCCTTCATGTCTTTGTGTTTGGCAAAATGACCAAAAGAGGAAAGAAAAATGATAAATACTGCAGGGGATGAGAAAAAGAAGAAATATTAATAAACTATTTGTGAAGTTTTGAATTCATCTAGCTATTCTAGAGCTATGCTAATTTGGAGCTGTGCTCCTAAAGTTATTAAACTGTGTATAATATTTGACCAGGAGTGGCAGTACTATATATACATATATACATGTACATGAATATGTGTATACATACACAGATATTCATATATATATATATATATATATATATATATATCCCAAAGAAATCAAATAAAGAGGAAAGAGATTTAAATGTGCATGTGTATTCATAGTATCATATTATATACATATACACAAGTATATATATATACATATATATACATACTAACAATAAAATATACAAATATATGTATATATGTATACATATGTTTATGTTCATTTATATATATATATATATGTACATTACAATAATTATAACAATAAATCACTGTATAGTATGAGTCATAAAAAAAAAACACTCTGTAGTGACAAAGATTAGGATAAATTTGTATATATGAATCCATTCAAATGAGATTGTGTGTATCTTAGCTTTTTTGTGATGCAAATCATTGGAATCTGAAGGGGTGCTCATTATTTGAATAATGGTCCTGCAAGCTATGGTTTATGAATCTAATGGAAGACTATTTTACTGTAAGAAAACATAAAGAGGTTCGTATCAGAGAAAGATCTACATTTCATGAAAAAGACTTGTATGATCTGGTGATCTGTCTCTCAATCTCTTTCTCTCTCCTTTCTCTCAAGTACTTTGCAGACCTTAATCCACTATATGAATATGAGCTCCTACTATTAATATTATGCATTCAAAATGTTAATTTATTAAAATCTACTTTCATAGTATAGAAAAACTCACTTTCATCTTGTTTTGAGTTCAGATATAATATTTAACTCTATCTCTATACTAGTAAATTTTCTCTACCTCTGCACATCAAAAACTTCATTATAACTTCGTCTTAGGTATCTGTCTAGGTCAGTAGAAAGCTGATTAATTTGCTCAAAGTCACAATATCAAGTAGGGAACAGACATGAATTTGAACCCTAGACTTTCTGACTCCCAAGTAACTTCTCCATTCACTTCCCCTGATTTAGTTGAGGAGGGTGATGAATAAATGCATCCCCAAATAGACAACATGGGTTATTTCTTCTAATATTTTTACATGAAGTCTATGACTAATTAGTTCTTTGGCATCAGAAAATTTTAAATTAAATAAAACAAAAACATAGATTTTTTGTTTGTTGATTTTATAGTTAAATATTATGTGTATATATGTACATATATACATGTATACACACATATACATATCACACACACACACACACACACACACATACTTCTTAATGAGAAATTTGGTAAATATGTCCTATTTTTTCCATTAAGTGAGTTGTCTGCAATATTTAAAACAAGAAATGTACCAAATTATAAATAAAGAAGAATTTATGGCTTGATGACTAGAGCCCTTTATGATTTCTTGCAGCTTGTCTACAGGTAACATTAAGTTGCTTTCTTCTCACATACAAAACTCCATGTCTGCTTGAATGTTCTAAAGACTTTGTTGATGGAATTTTTTTATTCAAATAATTCCATTGAAATTCTCCTTTTTACATTTAGGTTTGTCAGATGGTGAATGTGCTCTTTGGTATAATTATGCATCTCAAAATTGATTTTTTTTCCTGTGGTAAGGATTAGTAGAAAACCAGGTACACAGAGAATTTGATGTATAAAATGAAGCTGTTTGGGAAGAATATTATGAAAAGAAGGGGGAGGGAGTATTGGAAATGTGGCCTACTGTATATCCTAAATCTGGCTGCAAGACAGGCTTTTGAACAAGCTGTTATTTTCCACATGGGAGTAGCATTGCTACAGTAAAATGCCAGATTTCATCCATCAAAATGTCATGGCTCATATTAAAATGTCTTCAGGGACCTAAGGGAGGGATGGGCAAAAGACATCAAATCAATTTTCAGGCAATTGCTCTAGTTTTCAGAACTTAAGCCCTGTGTGATGGTGTTATGGCTATACAAAGGGAGGTTATAAATAAGGTCCATATATCAAGGGAGGAAGTAATTTGGGAAAAGGCAGGTGATTGGACTCGTGTGTGAGACAGAACATATGGTCTGGGGACAGCTAGGTTATCATTCTATACATTCTTACAAGAGACCAAAGCCAAATCAATATGTCAGAGAAATGCTTTTATTGCCAGAGTTTGGGAGTCAATATTTTCAGACTTGTATCTGTCTCTTACGGAATAAAAAATAAATGCTGAGGGTTTTATTTTATAATTAGCATGTAATTATAAGCAAACACTATTAGGCATGTCAATATGGTGGTGGCTACAAGTTTACTTTGAACCTCTTCCTAGAGATGCCCTACTCATGAAGTCCTTCTTATGAGAATCTAGTAATGATAGAAAAAAATAAATTAATATGATTTAAGACTTTTTAATGAAGAGTATTTGAATATTTAAGCCTTTTAATGACTGAGAAAATTATTGGGAGGTTTTTAATATGCAAAATTCTCCTATATATTTTGGGTATTAATACTTGAACTCTGTTAGCAAATTGTATCCTCTGGTAGCAAATTTAATTGCTACCAAGTAATGCTTGATATTTTTTTTAAAGAAAATTACAGAAGGAAGAGGGAAATTATACATTATAACTAAGGAATGCTGAGGTTTAGGGTTGTTTATTTCTGGAAAAGGAAAAAAAAAAACTGAGGTTAATAATGCAAAATGACTAGTCCAGTTGCTTTCACGGGGGAAATTAGGATCAGAACAAGAACTAGAATTTATGTTGCTATGTTCTCTGCCTCTGTGCTAAGAATTGTCAATTATGACAGGATGTGTAATAATAATTTGCTGCTTATTACATCGAGTTTTACTTAAAACACATGTACACACACATGCACACCACATGATTTTTACTTCAAGGAAAGTGCTTTGACAAAACGCTTCTAATGTTCAATTTTAACCAGTTAATGTGAATTGTTGGCCCAGGAAATAGGTACATATTCTATTCATCATGATGTCATTGATTTGTTTCATTAAAAAAGTTAGGCAAACTTTTGATTTTCTTATGTCATATTTTACTTGTCAGAGGAAGACAATACTAGTCTTATTTTATTTCACAAGGATCCTCAAAAATCTTTTAGACAGGACACTTAGCTAGTCATAATTCTAAGAAACAAAAATAAATCAGATTGAATTTTTTAGGAATAAATTTAATACGTATAGATTTACTTATCATATGGGTTGTCTTTTTGGCAGGGCTGTTTCATCAGCACTTACTAGACATGTTCTAATAAACAAGTTACTTGAAAATATTTCAAAGACTTAGCTACTCTGGACAAAGGAAAAGAAATAGAATAATTTTGACAAAGGAATTTATTTTAATATTTCCATTCCTCTTGCCCATTTTTTTTCTTCCTGTCATTTTACTTTGTAAACCTTAGGTTGTTAAATTTAATGAAACAAAACAAAACATCAATTTACAAATACTTGAATAATTTTTTTCACTCTAGTAAAGGTCATGTTTGAAAAGATAGAAAGGGATTTTGGCTAGTTACCCATCTTGAGCTAAAACTATTGGAATACTGTATTGAAAACAAGATGATGTAGCTTTTACTATATTTAGACATTTAGAAATTGTGTTTAAATTTAAATCTTCCTTGAATAATGTAATTTTAGTGTTGTCTGCAACAGAATAACAGGAATAGATGTATAAATATTGCATTTCTTGTTTCTGTGTATATTATGGATATAAACATCACAGATTGTACTGATTTTTCTTTTAAATACCCCCACAATTTTTTTTGAAAAGAAGTGTGATGGAAGGAGACAGACTTTTCTGCAATATATCTTGGTAAAATACTGTGTCTAGGATGAAAATTTAAGTACCCATTGGCACATCTGCTAAAAAAAAATGTCACATAAAGAATTGAAAGGCAGTTGTCTATTGTGAATAGAAGACTAGTCTTGGAATAAAAAAAAACTTGGGCTTAAATCCTGCTTTTTCTATGGTTGTCTCTGATTATACAAGCAAAAAAGTTCCTGGGACTCAAAGGAATTAATTTGTATTGAGTGAATGATGATATAAGTGTTTATACAGCCCATTAAGGTTTTCAAAGCACTTTAAAAATATTATCTTATTTGATTTTTACAATAGTCTCATGAGATAGTTGCTATTATTCCCATTTTATAGATAAGAAAACTAAAGCTTTTATAGGTTAAGTCACTTGCTTATGATATCATGGTCAGTGAGTGTGTAAAGCTAAATTTCTAATCCTGGTCCAGGTACAAGGTTCCATCCATTGTACCACCTAGTTGCCCACATCTTAGCTTGATGCCACATAAAATAAATAGATACAAAATAATTGAGAGAGAAAGAGAGACACAGACACAGAAACATAGATGCAAAAAGACAAAGAAAACATTAAAAACTAAATACATCAGGGATAACTTCCATAAAGTGGTGATACCTAAGTTGAACTTTGATAGAAGATAGAGTCCCAGAAGTCGCAAATAAGTAGGTACTACATTCCAACTATGGATGATTAAGTGTAAAATTACATGGAGTTAGAAAATGGAAGGAATTTGGCAAAATAGCTATTAGTTCAGTTTGCCTGAAATACAATGTGTGATGAAGATAGGAGAATAGTTTTGAATTAGATTGTGGAGGGCTTTAACTACCTGGGTAAGTAGTTAAATTTTTTATATTTAAGGCAAGGGAAAACAATTGAAGATTTCTGAATAATGGTCAAAACACATGGTCAGATATATGGATCATGCATTGAAGCAAGGAAAGATTGGGGAAAGGAAATTAATAAAGAGGCTATAGCAGTTCTAAAGGGGAAAAAGTTTATGAGAGTCTGAAATGGAGTGGTGATGGTTTTGCTTGTTTTTTTTTTAATAGAAAGGTAAAGAATATCAAAGTTATTATGGAAATAGAATGAGCAATTTGGAGATCACAAGCTAATTAAAGGTTGAAGGGTAAAAGAGATGGAAGAATTGAGGATGACTCAGAGTTCACAAAGCTAGGTAATTTGAAAAATTAATAGTGTCTTAAATAGACACTTAGAAAGTGTCTTAGAGAGACATAAGAAAGAAATAAGGAAATTTGTAGTGCAGGCAAGTTTAGGGAAAGTGATGATGAATCTTCTATTGGTTATGTTGAGTATGAATAAATTATAGGATATTTAAGTAGTGACAAGAAAAACCATTTGTTTAGGGACTATATATACAGCACAAATTTGTGAGTCATGTGCTAATAGATGATACCTGATTCTATAGGAAATGATAAGCTGAGAAAGGAAAAATGAAAAGATTGAAAAGAGAAGAATTTCAGAATAGGACCTCGAAAGACTCTCTTACTCATAAGGTGGGAGATAAAGGAATAGCGAACAAGACTAAAGGAGTTGTCAGTTTTCTAAGAGGATAACTAGGGATAAGAATTTTCAAAGAAAACAATGAAGAAAAGAATAACTAGGAGGAAACTTTGCAAATAGTGGTAAAAATGTCAATGAAATCCAGTAGGTTGAGGACTATGAAAAGACCATTGAGTTTAACATTTAGTAATTTTAGCAAGTGGGAACTTAGGAGAGAACATTTTCCACAAAGTGATCAGGTAAAAAGCTTAAATATAAAGGATTTCATCATAGGGTGGCGAGCAGATGGAAGTAGTAAGAACAAGTGATTTTTCCTAAAAGCTTGAAGGAGTACAGAAATACAGGATAGTGAACATCTTAAATACCGGGGAGAGATAATCATGTATGCAGGAACCAAAAATTTTGTTTTTGCTCCATCATGTCCAACTCTTTTTTTTTTTTTACCTTTTTGGGGGGTTTTCTTGGCAAAATTGCTGAAGTGATTTATTATTTCCTTTTCCAGCTCGTTTTATAGATGAAGAAACTGAAGTAAACATGATTAAGTAACTTGCCAGGATTATATAAGCTAGTAGGCATCTGAAGCTGGATTTCAACTTGTGAAGATGAGCTCATGAATCTTCCTGATTCCAAACCCAAGTTCTAACCAATGCTCTACCTCATTTCTCAAAAGCAAAAGAGCTAATAGAAATGGAGAGGTTAGAGCAACCAGTGGCTAAATATTTGACTCCTCCATATCAGTAGTACTTGAGGGTGGTGCTCAGTACTTGAGTATACAATGACAAAAGTTTGACAGTTTTGGATCAAATAAGATATTAATTGTAAAGAGCTTAGCAGATGCTCCACATAGTGAGCACTATGTAATTGTTAGCTATTCTTTTATTTCTGTGTCATATTTGTTTGAAGTATATGCTGAATAAATTGTAATTTCTATGAATGTCAGATTAGGGAAAGTAAAATATATTTTTTTCCATTTGAAGCCTGGGATCTCCTCACCTAGACTATTAATAATATAAGAACTACTTAGTGATCTCAAACCCATTACTAATTATAAAAGCTTTGACCTACTTCCTTCTCAAATTGTATCAGCTTGTTTCTCTTTAGGCAATCTGGCCTGTTTTTTCCTTCACTATCCTTCCCCCACGGTCTCACAACATAAATGGCAAATTGAGTGCAGAGAATAGATCAGCATAATCCAGTTCAGCTCAGAACCCAAGACCTCTGCTAGCCTCAGTCTTCCTTGTAACAGTAAATATAGCTATGTGTCACATATAAATTTATATTTAAATTTTACCTTTATCTTTTCTATATTTCCCAAATTTCTACTTATATTCCTTACCTACTCTTCCCAGAAAGCCTTTTACTATAGCAAAGCATATTTTTAAAGAAAGAGAAACAAATTCAACAAAACCAATCAATATATTGGAAAAAAAAAGGCTTTATATATAATGTCTCTCCTATTCACATACTCTCATGACACAACAAATGAAGGGGAATTTGTTAGAAATAGAGCTATAGTATCAAAAATCTAGTGAAATTGCCTGGATTTCATAGATTGAATTAATATAGTGATTAAATTCAATGTGTTGGCATGATCTCTGGAATCCTAGGTAGCACTTCTGCTAAGGAATTTTAATGTCATTTTTCTTAAGTAATAACATTTTTCTTCTAGTGTTTATTCCTCAGTCTCAATGGGAGAAGAGAAGATGGAGCATATGGATGAAATAATAATCATAACTAGCATTTATTTATTACTTCAAGGTTTGGAAAGCATTTTACAAGTATTATCTTATTTAATCTTCACAATAATCCAGGAGGTAGGTGCTATTATCATTCCAATTTTATAGACAAGAAAATATTTTATTGATGAGGTGGACAAAGATCATAGATCTAGGAAATATCTAAAGTTGGATTTGAACTCAGACTTTTCTGTGTTCCCCTTAATCCAGGTTCAGTACTGTATCCACCATACCACCTAGCTTCCATTGAGATACTTAGTTGTTAGTGCACAATATGCACAATGAAGCCCTTACCTGGATTGTCATCTTCCAATCTTAGCTCCCCCAAAGGGTCGGTGCTCTAGAAGCTCTGGCATCCTGAGTCTTAGGACCTCTGATCACTCTGCTTGATATTATTGATGGTTTCCACATTCTATTGTCCATAAGTACTATGTCTGGGGCCATGAGGCGTGAGATAACATTATATTTCTTAGATGCCATTAAAATATGTTGATACTTATAGTTTATGAGAGGTAAACTAAGCTCACACCCAGTCCCAGACTCATGGACTCATTGGAAGATAGCAAGGAATAAAACAGGAGCTGAATATTTGCTTCCTAGAAGTAAACTAAATTAAAATTAATTATTGTAACTATAATAATAGCTAACATTTATATAATGCTTTATGGTTACAAAGTAAGTCAGAAAATTCAAAGCTCTTCAGATTTCCTCAAAAAAAAAGAAAAAAAAAAATTGTGTCCTATGGCAAATATGGACTGGTAAAAACTAAATAGTACCTGAGCAGAATTGTCTACTGGGACAACTGGGGTTTAACCAGAGTGAATATAAATAACTTAAGAATAGCTCCACAGAAATAGCAAGCAGGGGGGCGGAGCCAAGATGGCGGAGAAGACACACGCGACTTTCTAAGCTCTTCTCTTACCCTCTTTATCAATATTATATCGAGCCTCAAAAATAGTCTTGACTACTACAATTCGTAAAGATAAGAAGTAGAACAACTCACCGGCAGAAGAAAATCTGCAGTCTCGCCAAAAAAGGTTGGTTCCGGGGCCAGAGGGGAGATCGGCGCAGACAGGAAGAGAAATTAGGTTCCAAGGAGAGTCTCAAACCGAGGGGGAAGGCACAGATCTCAGCACAAGCGCACAGCCCCAACCCGCAGTACGGGGCTTTTCCTTGGGGCAGTTGTGATCCTGCACAGCAGGAGGACGCAGCCCGGGTTAGCCTCCAATCTGCGCAGTGGGGAGCTCGGCTTGGGGCCATAGAGCTTTTCCAGGGCCGATTTGCATCAGGCAGAGACGCTGGGCAGAGTTTGCGGCGGTCTGTGGTCTGTGGTCTGTGGTCTGCGGTCAGCTGCTAATACTCACAGTCCCACAAGAGGCTCCGGCCTGGGGCAGTGACACTTTCACTCCTTAGTCTCTAGCCCAGGGCAATCGCTAATCCACTCAGCCCTACTAAGCAGTTTGATAGCTCAGCAGTGCTGAATCCACTTCCTGTTGGGGGAAGGGAAAACTCTCACTCAGAGCACTCCCATACCTCAGAGCCGGAAATCAGTTTACATCTTTCCCTGCTCTGCAGAGGAAGCTGGTAACCCCCTTGCCTAGGAGACCTACCCTAAAGGATTTAAAACATGAATAAAAAGATGAAAAGAACGATCCACAGCTTCTATGCAGAAAAAGAGCAGGTCAACAAACCTGAAGAGACCTCAAACAGCAAAAATGCATCAGACTGTCCTCCTTTACATAATGCTCTCATAGAAGAGACCATTAAAAGTCTCAAAAGAGAGTTAGAAGATAAATGGGGAAAGGAAAGAGAAGCCTTACAAGAGAGCAAGAACTTCCTGAAATACGAATTGGAAAAAATAAAGAATTCACTAGAAAGTAGGATTTGTGAATTGGAAAAGACAAAGAACTCGCAAGAAAGTAGGATCTGTGAATTGGAAAAAGAAAATAATTCACTAAAAAAAAAAAAAATTAGTGAAATGGAAAAAAATTCCACAGACCAAAACAATACATTCAAAAACTCAATTGGACATATACAGAAAGAAGTAAAAAAAGCTATTGAAGAAAATAATTCTTTAAAAATTAGAACTGAACAAATTGAAACTAATGATTCATTGAGACAGCAAGAATCAGTCAAGCAAAAACAAAAAAATGACAAACTGGAAAAAACCATGAATTATCTACTTGCAAAAACGACAGACTTGGAAAATAGATCTAGGAGAGATAATCTGAGGATTATTGGACTTTCCGAAAACTATGATGAAAAAAAGAGCCTAGATACTATTTTACAAGAAATCATCAAAGAGAACTACCCAGATGTAATAGAATCAGAAGGTAAAATAGGCATTGAAAGAATTCATCGAACACCTTCTGAAAGAAACCCTAAAATAAAAACCCCAAGGAATATTGTGGCAAAATTTCAGAACTATCAGATTAAGGAAAAAATTTTACAAGCAGCCAAAAAAAAACCATTTAAATACTGAGGTTCCACAATAAGGATCACCCAAGATCTGGCTGCCTCTACATTAAAGGAAAGAAGGGCCTGGAATATGATATTCCGAAAGGCACAAGAACTTGGGATGCAGCCAAGAATAAACTACCCAGCTAAGCTGAGCATTTTCTTCCAGGGAAGAAGATGGACATTTAATGAAACAAATGAATTCCATTTGTTTCTGAAGAAAAAAACAGAATTAAACAGAAATAGCAAGCAGTGAGTCCTGAGTCTAGCTAAGTTCTATTTAAATATTTCTGAGAAAGCAAGATTGAGATCCCCCACTAGTATAGTTTTGCTGTCTATTTCTTCTTGCATCTCTCAATTTATTTTTAAGGTATTTCCATGCTACACCACTTGGTGCATATATGTTTACTATTGATATTTCTTCATTATATATGGTATTCTTTAATAAGATATAGTTTCCTTCCTTATCTCTTTTAATTATTTCTATTTTTGTTTTCATTTGATCTGAGATCAGGATTGCTACCCCTGCTTTTTTTTTTTTTTTAACTTCATCTCAAGTATAACAGATTCTGCTTTAGCCCTTTACCTTCACTCTGTATGTAGTACTCTGCATTAAATGTTTTTCTTGTAAGCAACATATTGTAGGATTCCTGCTTTTAATCCAGTCTGCTATCTGCTTCCATTTTATGGGAGAGTTCATCCCATTACATTCACAGTTAAAATAACTAATTCTATATTTCCTCTGATCTTCTTTACCCTAAGTTATGCTTTTCTCTTTTCTTTCCCCCTTCCCTCCTCTCCAGTATTTTGCTTCTGATTACCACCTCTCTCAAACAGTCCTTCTCCTTTAGAGTCCCTCCCCCTTTCTTATACCTTTCTCCTACTACTTTTGTTTTCCCTTCTATTAGCCTTTCATTTTCTTTTCCCCTCCAACTTTCCTGTAAGGTGACACATGTTTCTCTGTGAAACCGAGTATGTCTGATATTCTCCCTTTGAGCCAAATCTGATGAGAGTAAGATTCACACAATATTCATCCCCCTTCTTTCCCTCAATTATAATAGATCTTCTTTGCCTCTTCGTGAGATGTCATTTCTCTTATTTTACCTTCTTTTCCCTCTTTTTCCTGTATAATCCCTTTTCCACCTCTAGTTTCTTTTTCATATTGTCATAATAAAATCAAATCATACCCATACTCTCTAAGTATGCCCATAAAAGAAATATAGTTTTCAAGAGTTCTTTCCTTTTAATGTTTTTATGCTTCTCTTGAGTTCTGTGTTTGGAAATAAAAATTTTTGTTCAGTTCTGGTCTTTTAATCAAAATTAGATGAAATGCACCTATATCATTTATTGTTCATCTTCTTCCCAGAAAGATAATGCTCATTTCAGTTAAATAGCTTATTCTTGTCTATAATCCAAGTTCCTCTGCTTTTCAGAATATTAGATTCCAGGCCCTTTGATCCTTTAAAATGGAAGCTACTAGGCCCTTGGTAATTCTGATTGTGGCTCTTTGGTTTTTAAATTATTTCCTTATGGCTGCTTGCAATAATGTTTCCTTAGTGAAATAATTATGAAATGTAGCCATGATATTTTTTGAGTTTTAATTTTGGGATCTCTTTCAGAAGGTGATCAGTGAATTCTTTCAATGGCTATTTTGTCTTCTGACTCTAAGACATCAGGGCAGTTTTCTTTTATGATTTCCTTTAACATAACATCTAAATCTTTTTTTTTTCATTGTGGCTTTCAGGAAATCCAATATTTCTTAGATTGTCTCCCCTAGATCTATTTTCCAGGTCAGTTATTTTTCCTAGGAGGTGTTTCATTTTTTCTCCTTTTTTATTTTCTGCTTTTGTTTTTTTTTTTTTCTTCAAGTTTCTTTTTTTATTATTTAATAGCCTTTTATTTACAGGATATATGCATGGGTAACTTTACAGCATTAACAATTGCCAAACCTCTTGTTCCAATTTTTCACATCTTACCCCCCCACCCCCTCCCCTAGATGGTAGGATGACCAGAAGATGTTAAATATATTAAAATATAAATTAGATACACAATAAGTATACATGACCAAAACGTTATTTTGCTGTACAAAAAGAATCAGACTCTGAAATATTGTACAATTAGCTTGTGAAGGAAATCAAAAATGCAGGTGGGCATAAATATAGGGAGTGGGAATTCAATGTAATGATTTTTAGTCATCTCCCAGAGTTCTTTTTCTGGGCATAGCTGGTTTAGTTCATTACTGCTCCATTGGAAATTATTTGGTTGATCTCGTTGCTGAGGATGGCCTGGTCCATCAGAACTGGTCATCATATAGTATTGTTGTTGAAGTATATAATGATCTCCTGGCCCTGCTCATTTCACTCAGCATCAGTTCGTGTAAGTCTCTCCAGGCCTTTCTGAAATCATCCTGTTGGTCATTTCTTACAGAACACTAATACTCCATAATATTCATATGGCACAATTTATTCGGCCATTCTCCAACTGATGGACATCCATTCAGTTTCCAGTTTTTAGCCAATATAAAAGGGGCTGCCACAAACATTCGTGCACATACAGGTCCCTTTCCCTTCTTTATAATCTCTTTGGGATATAATTCCAGTAGTAACACTGCTGGATCAAAGGATATGCACAGTTTGATAACTTTTTGAGCATAGTTCCAAACTACTCTCCAAAATGGTTGGATTCGTTCACAACTCCACCAACAATGCATCAATGTCCCAGTTTTCCCGCATCCCCTCCAACAATCATCATTATTTTTTCCTGTCATCTTAGCCAATCTGACAGGTGTGTAGTGGTATCTTAGAGTTGTCTTAATTTGCATTTCTCTGATTAATAATGACTTGGAGCATCTTTTCATATGACTAGAAATAGTTTCAATTTCTTCATCTGAGAATTTGTCTGTTCATATCCTTTGACCATTTTTCAATTGGAGAATGGCTTGATTTTTTATAAATTAGAGTTAATTCTCTATATATTTTGGAAATGAGGCCTTTATCAGAACCTTTGACTGTAAAAATATTTTCTCAGTTTATTGCTTCCCTTCTAATCTTGTGTGCATTAGTTTTGTTTGTACAAAATCTTTTCAGTTTGGTATAATCGAAATTTTCTCTTTTGTGATGAGTAATGATCTCTAGTTCTGCTTTGGTCATAAAGACCTTCCCCTTCCACAGGTCTGAGAGGTAAACTATCCTGTGTTCCTCTAATTTATTAATAATTTCATTCTTTATGCCTAAGTCATGAACCCATTTTGACCTTATCTTGGTGTACGGTGTTAAGTATGGATCAATGCCTAATTTCTGCCATATTAGTTTCCAATTTTCCCAGCAATTTTTATCAAACAGTAAGTTCTTATCCCAAAAGCTGGGATCTTTGGGTTTGTCAAAGACTAGGTTGCTATATTTGTTGACTGTTTTATCCCTTGAACATAATCTATTCCACTGATCAACTAATCTATTCCTTAGCCAATACCAAATAGTTTTGGTAACTGCTGCTCTATAATATAATTTTAGATCTGTTACAGCTAAGCCACCTTCATTTGATTTTTTTTCATTAATTCCCTTGAAATTCTTGACCTTTTGTTTTTCATATGAACTTTGTTGTTATTTTTTCTAGGTCATTAAAATAGTTTTTTGGGAGTCTGATTGGTATAGCGCTAAATAAATAGATTAGTTTAGGTAATATTGTCATCTTTATTATATTTGCTCGCCCTATCCAAGAGCATTTAATATTTTTCCAATTGTTCTCTGCACATTCTTTTGCTCTTCTGGATATTTCTACCTAATTTTGCATTTCTATTTACTCTTGAAATCTCATTTCCCACTGCTACCCAGCTCTTGTTGTCAAGTTTTGGAAGCTCCCCACGATCACACTGCACCATATTTGTAGTAATTATCATTTAGCATTTAAGGATATCTTTGTGCTTGCAATAAATTTGTACCCTAAAATTTGTAGAAACTAGTTTACATTAGCAAATATATTGATAGGAAATACAATTTCATTGATAGAGAGAATTCCCAAAGGAAGAAATTCTATCTATTGGTTCCTTCTTTATAAGTTATAGTTTGAGTTACCTAGAGCCTTGAGAGATCAAGAGATCTTGTCTGGAGTTACACTGTCAGTATACATTAAAATCAGGCCTTGAAAGCATGTCTTCAAGGACTAGAAGTCAGCTCTTTAAATACTATATCAGAAGCAATTTATGGCATTCCTCAATGTGACAGAACCAGATTAAATTGTAATCAGGAAATAATCAATTATTTAATTAATATACAATTTGTTCAATTTTGTCTGACTTGTTATGCTTTGCTTTGGGATTTTGTTGGCAAAATTACTATATTGGTTTATCATTTCCTTCTAAAATTCATTTTATAGGTGACAAAACAGGCAATCATAGTTAAGAAAGAGATTTGCCCAAGTGCACATAATTAGTAAATGTCTGAGGTAGATTTGAATGATGATGAGTCTTCCTAACTCTAGCACTGTACCACCCAGAAAAATATAATAGAATTAATAATGTTAATATATAACTTTATATATATATATATATATATATATATATATATATATAAAGTATCAGAAATACTTATATATGTTTCAGCTTTTATATATTTATTGCATAGCACCACATTACATCTGGTCCAGAACATATACAAACATCAAGATTGGTTTGGTACAAATCATGGAGAAATTGAGAAGCTGTTAAAGGAAAAATTAGAATGAAGGGTTTACTAGCAATTATGTAACCCCTCTAAGAACTGAGCATTTAATTCCATCAAAACTACAGTGTAAGCAAAACTTAGAGAGAAGAAATATTTAATCCAATAAAAATAAAAAGCATTTTTATAATGTTCTGAAGACTATAAGCCAAAAAGCTATGGCAGATCTCAACTACTCAGTGATGATGGAGCTTTGTTGATTAGTGATAAAGACATGATCCTAGAGAAATGGGCTGAACAGGTCCACAATGTTCTCAAAAGGTTGTTGTCAGTTGATGCTGAAGCTATTAATGATATATCTCAGGTTGAAGTCACTTCATCTCTCTAGCCAAACATCCAAGTAAAGAAAGTAATTTTAGCCTTCTCTTATGTGAGAAAACACTCAGTGTTGATTTTATGCCAACTAAGATTTAAAACAAGGGATTCACTGCTCATAAAAAAGTTGACTGTAATCTTCCAGGTTATATGGCAAAAGAAAGTTATCTCCCAAGAGTTCAAGGATGCCTCCATTGTCCATCTCTATAAATAAAGGAAAATATATTGTCCTGTGACAGTGGGACTGAGAGGAGGGAGAGATGATCTTTGTCTTATTCATTGTCAGGAAGATTCTTGGCAGAATCCTCCTTAAAAGGCAGATCTTTCATGGGGAAGATGGTCATCTACTAAAGATCAAGTGTGGCTTCGGAACTCATCAGAAATGCCAAGAACAGAATAGATATACAGTGAACACTGTATGAAATATTTATCAACCTAACAAAGATATAAAGACTTGTGAAAAACTATGGCAAAATTTGGTTGTCTGTAGAAGTTCATCGATATTGTACATCGGTTTCATAAGCATGTTTACCTGGTTCTGGATAATGGACAATGCTTTTGCACTTTTTCCCTGTCAACAAGTGAATCAAGACCATATGCTTGTCCTGGGCTTGTCAGCATCATATTTTCTGTGATTGAAGACACCTCTATTGAAGACAAAAGTGATACTCAAAGTCACCTACCATACTTAACTTGAAAAGGCTATGAAGAGAATTGATGCATGAATTTTTTTTTCTTCTATACTCTATGAAGTTACTGATGCTGAGATGTGGCAAAGCATAGTTTATTCTCTACTGTTTCAACTATTTCCAACCTAACAATGAAAATAAAAATAAAAAACAGAAACTCTTCACCATCCAACACCATACCATTAATATGGGGCACCATCAATTACAGCAAATAGAGAAATTTTTAATTTTTTTAATTTAAAAAATTAATTTTTAATGTTATGAATAAGTTCATATACTTTGCTGAGATGTATATATGAATGATGAACTGACAATATGTAGATGATTGCTGTCCTTTGTTCTAGAAGAAGACCAAAATGACATTACTCTGTTGGGGTTAAGGTACAATATTTCTGATTGTGGTTGATCAAAGTTATTTCCATATTTGAGAGGATCCAAAGGAAAGTACAAGACAGAAGTATTCGACTGTCTATTAAACTTAAGGCCTACAAAAACATTGTGTTGACTTCATTGTTGTATGCCTATGAAAGCTGGACAGTACAGTAGTGCCATGATAGGAAACTAAATTGCTTCCATTTGAATTGCATAAGAAACATCCTGGAAGATCACCTAACAGGATAAGATATTGGACATTGAGATTCTTTCTTAAACTAAAATGCAAGTGATTCAGAGAGTGCAACTCTCATATGTAGACATTCAAATGGAGGTTGGAAGAAGCAATATAAGAACATCTCAGAGTCCTCTATGAAGAACTTTGTAATCAAAGGCCATATAAAGAAAGATATTACCTATATCCAGAGGGGGAAAAAACTGATAAATAAAAGATGTATAATTTTACATGTGTGTACCTATTTATCTTCAATGATAGCCATGAGTAGGGCAGGGGAGAGGAAAAGGAAAGGAAAGACATTTACACAATAACTACTGTATATTTGGAGGGAATAGCAAATTGTACATGGGAGGTTTGCAGATTCATTTACAGTCATCTTTTTTATTTTACTGTGTAATGTAAATACTTGTTTTGTTCTGTAAATTAAACATACAATATATATTTTTAAATATAGCTATTTGTATGTGTATGTATGTATATATAGTTAAGTATATCTTTTGCTAAACTGTAAGCTCTGTGTGGGTAAGGGACTAAGCATTATATATATATATTTCAGCATCAGATACTCTACTAACATATACTTTCCTTGATAGAGCTATGATTATATGGACACAGGTATTGTAATAAATGGCTCAGTAGATCACAATATATTCATGTGTTCTGACTCATTCTGATGGCTGTTTGTAAATATTCAATATTGGATCTACCCACTATGCTGCAATTCTTTCTCTAGGGACTTTCACTAGGGATACTAGAGCAGGACTCAAGAGTGGTTATCTAAGGCTCATTAGATGGGAATACACTTCTCCATGGTATACAGCCTTTAGATGTGATCAAATTACTGCTTGTCTTGTGGTTCAGGCTATTTAATACAATCATATATCTTTCCATTGACCTTTGGTGCATCCATAAAGTTTATTCCTTGCAGAAAATAGTATTCTGTAAATCACAATCATGCAGAACACTGGAAGCACCTACCTCAGACTTTTTGTGAGGATCAAATAAGATCATATTTATAAAAAATAGTAGCAGTGTACCCAATACATAATAGGTGCTATATAAATACTTTTAAAAAAGTCACTGGAAGGATATTACAAGTGTGGGAGAAAGTTAAATAAGAACCTTAGAATTGCTAAAAGCACTACATAATTTTTCAATGACATACAGTTTTCTCCTTTTTCTCCTTTTCAGTTCTGGGCTCATCTCATTTTCCATCTATAGTATTTGTCCAAGATATATATATATATATATATATATATATATATATATATATATATACTAATAGAACAGTTCAATAAACTGTTTAGTCAACTATATATTATTCAGGCAATATGTTTTCTTAACAGTAGGCATTCTTCAAACAGTTTCACCACCACCTTCTCAGGTAAGTAGTTCAGCTGAACACTGGATCATTGTGATCTCAATTTAGAGGTATTATAGACTTTAGTGACTTGAAAAACAACAACATGATGTTATCTATGAAAGAGCAATTGTTTGAATGTCACTCTGTCTATAATCACTTTTCTATTGTTTTTGTTGTTGTTGTTGTTGTTGTTGTTCATTTATTTATTTATTTGTTTGCAAAACACTTCTCCATAATATTAGCATGCAGTTTTAGTGGAGGTAATAATTCTTCCATTCTTCATGTTTCATTCAATGTTGATCATCAGAGAACCATTGAACAAAGTTATCTCTGTGGTTTCTTTGATATGATATTAACAAATACCTAATAATCACTTTGACGAAAGACAATTTTATCTTTAGGGCTGAATTTTGCTTTACTAAGTGCAAAGTCCTTTTATAATGAATAAACAATAAGCTATGAAATCTTGTTTTCTCTACACATTTGAGTCACTTATTTGACAGTAAATATATGATATGGAGTAGAAAATCTGTAAAAGCTAATTTGTGATCTTTTAATAATAGAATAATTTATATAATACCATGAGGTTTACAAAATCCTATATCCAGCCAGTCATATCTCTCTCTCTCTCTCTCTCTCTCTCTTTCTCTCTCTCTCTCTCTCTCTCTCTCTCTCTTTCTCTCCCTTTTCCCCTCTCCCCCCCCTCAACTTGATCTCATCACAACCTGCTGAGTAAAATATTATAGCTTTTATTATCTTAAAACAATGAGACAGGAAAACAAATCAAGAATGGTTGTGTCAACCCTCAGTTCTAAAGTTGAAAGTGAAACAAGTTTTACTGGAATTTAGAAGCCTCTTACTAAGAGTTAAAGAGAATAGTGTAAAAACCAGCTTGAAACTTACACAAAACCAAAACCAAAGCAAATCATCTAATTTCATTACAATTGCTTTCATTACTTTCGGGCAAATAGAGAGTGAAGAAATGGAAGCAGTGTCAGATTTTATATTTTGGGGCTCAAAACTCACTGCAGAAAGTAACAGTAGCCATTAAATTAAAAGACATTCCCTGAAAGGAAAGCTATGTCAAACCTCCACAATATATTAAAAAGCAGAGCTATCATCTTGCCAACAAAAACCATTTTCCAATAGTAATTTATGAGGAGATCAAGTCATTCAATACTTAAAGAAATCAATTCATTAAAAGCATATGGGAATAATCCAGAAAGGGAAATCATTAGGGACTCAATATAGGTTAATCTGTTCACATTCCTAATTGGGAGGATGATACTTGTAACTCATAAAAAGTTGTGTGTGTGTGTGTGTGTGTGTGTGTGTGTGTGTGTGTTCTGATTACCCTCTTATGCCCTTCATGAATCCTTTATTTGAAAGTCAAATTTTCTATTCAGTTCAGGTGTTTTCATCACAAAATCTTGAAATTCCCCCATTTCATTGAATGTCCACCTTTCACCCTCAAGGATTATACTCAGTTTTGCTGGGTAAGGGATTCTTGGTTGTAATCTTAGCTCCATTGCTCTCCATAATATCATATTCCAAGCCCTCCAATTCTCTAAAATACAAGTGTTTAAATCTTGTATTATACTCTGGTTCCACTATACTTGAATTGTTTCTTTATGGATGTTTGCAATATTTTCTCCTTGATCTGGGAGTTCTGGAATTTCAATATATAATTATTGAGAGTTTTCATCTTGGGGTATCTTTCAGGAGGTAATCAGTGTATTCTTCCAAATTCTGTTTTTTCCCTCTAGTACTAGAATATCAAGACAGTTTCTCTTGATGATTTCTTTGAAGATAATATCTAGGCATTTTTGATTATGACTTTCAGATAGACCAATAATTTTTAAATTATGTCTCCTGGATCTATTTTCCTGTAAGTTGTTTGTTTGTTTGTTTCAATGAGATATTTCCCATTGTTGTCTATTTTTCCCTTTTTTGGTTTTGCTTTATTTTATCATGATTTCTCATAAAGTCATTTGCTTCAATTTGCTCAATTCTAATTTTGAAGGAATTGCTTTCTTCAGTGAGTTTTTGTAACTCCTTTCACATTTGGCCAATTTTGCTTCTTAAGGCATTGTTCTCCCCCTCAATAGCTTGTTGTATTTTCTTTTGCATCATTCTTATTTCTTGTTCCCCTTTCCCTCAATCTCTTTTAATTGATTTGCAAAATCCTTTTTGAGCTCTTCCATGGCCTGAGACCAATTCCTATTTCTCTTGAAGGTTTTCGAGGTAGGAGCTTTGATGTATTTATCTTTTAAGTCTCTATTTTGATCTTCCTTATCACCATAGTAAATTTCTATGGTCATAGAATTGGGGCACAATTGTACTTCAGTCAAATGTTTATCTCCCAACTCAAACATAATATATCTCTTCCCAATATAAGCTTTTCCTTCTCAAAGACTGTTCAGTCATTATTATCAGTTTCCCAGTCATTTGGATTAAAACTTTTTCCCATTGAAATAGACAGAACTAAATGGAAAATGTAATATACAATCAGAACTCAGAAGAAGCCTGAAAAAAATAAAAATAATTAAAAATATATTTTTATAGCTAAACTATTTATATCCTGGGATGGAAAAATGGTAATTGTAACTGTTGAGAAATGTATCTGTCACTGGATCAGCCAGACTGGGGAAAATATGGACAGAGGGTGTGGTTGAGTATGGTCTCTGATATGGTAACATCAAAGGAAGAGCCATTAAGGGGTGGGGAAAGGTCTGTGCTGGAAAAAAGAGGAAAGGGAGGTATAATGAAATAATTAGCTCACATAAAGAGGTGTAAAAATTCTATTATAATCTAGGGAAAGAAGGAAAGGAGATAAGCATTATCTGAAGATTGATCTCATCACTTATGGCTGTAAGAGGGAATAGCAATAATTTAATTGGGTATAGAAATTTATCTAATGCTATTAAGATGTAGGAGGAGAAAGAGGAAACAAAAGGGAGGAAAGAAACAATAGAAAAAATGATAGAAAAGGGGGAAATGAGTGATAGAAGATAAGGTATTGGGTGGAGTGGGCTAAAAATATACTACTAAGAGAAGGGGAAGGGGTGATGCAATTATGTAGTGGGTGGGATGGGAGGAAATATGACTAAGGACAGGGTGAAAGGAGAGAACAAAAGTATATGCATAAGAGAAAATAGGAGGGAAGGAAATACAGAGTTAAATGAGAATGGGAATGGGATGAACTCTCCCATAAAACAGAAGGGAATACCAGAGTAGATTAAAAACCAGACTTCTACAATAAGTTGTTTACAAGAAATACATTTGACATAAAGAAACACATAGACAATAAAGGTATAAGGTTGTAATACAATTTATTATGCTTGAGCTGAAGTAAAAAAAAAGCAGGGATAACAATTCTTATCTCATATAAAGCAAAAGTAAAAATAGAATTTATAGAAAGAGTTGAGAAGAAAGCATATCTTGATACAGGATATAGTAAACATTTATGTAAGTAGTAAGAATATTAATTGTGCATGCACCAAGTGGAAGAGTTGTCAAATTCCTATTAGGGAACCTCAAACTTCCCCTCTCAGAATCAGACAAATCTAACCACAAAATAAACAAGAAACTAGGGAGATTAATAAAATCTTAGAAAATATAGATATGATAGATTTCTGCAGAAAATTGGATAGGGATAGAATGGAATATATTTTTTTTCTCAGCAATACATGGAATTTATACAAAAATTAATGTATTGAGACATAAAACCTCATGATCAAATGCAGAAAGGCAGAGATACTAAATGGCTCCTTTTCAGAGCATAATGAAATAAAAAATTATATTCAATTAAACATCAAGGAAAGATAATCTAAAAACAAATAAGAAATTAAATTACCTAATTCAAAAAAATGAGTGGATCAAACAACAAATTACAGAAATAATCCATAGCTGCATCCAAGAGAATGACAATAATGAGAAAACATACCCAAAACCTATGGGATGCAGACAAAGAAATCCTTAGGGGAAATTTTATATCTCTAAATAGCTACATGAAAAAGAAAATAAAGAGGAGAACTATGAATTGGTTATGCAATTTAAAAAAGCTAAAAAAGAACAGAGTAAAAGTCCCAAAATAAATTAGAAATTCTGAAAATTAAAAGAGAGATTTAAAAAATTAAAACTAAGGAAACTATTGAATTAATAAATAAATCTAAGTTTGTTTTCTGAGAAAAAAAACAATAAAATAGGTAAACCTTTGATTAATTTTATTAGAAAAAGGAAAGCAAAAAAACCAAAAAACTAGCATCAAAAATGAAAAGAATGAACTCACCATCAATGACTAAGAAATTAAAGCAATAATTAGAAGCTGTTTTGCCCAACTTTACATTAGCAAATCTGACTAACTGAAATGGATGAATACTTACAAAAATATAAATTGCTTAGATTAACAGAAGAGTAAATAAATTACTTAAATAGTCCAATTTTAGAAAAAATAATTGAACAAGTCATTAATGAACTCTCTACAAGAAAAATTCCAGATGGATTTAAAGAAGAATTTATTTTGATACTATGCAAATTATTTAGAAAAATAGATAAAAAACAGCACTGTCAAGGTTCATTTATGAAAGAAATATGGCACTGATATCTAAACAAGGAAGAGATAAAACAGAGAAAAAAATTACAGATCAATCTCCCCAATGAATATTAATACAAATTACAGCAATTTATCAGTAGGATAATACACACCAAGTGGGATTTATACCAGGAATGCAGGACTGGTTCAATATCAGTTAAGTTATTATCATAATTGACCACATCAATAACAAAACCAACAGAAATTATATAATAATATTAATAACTAAAGAAAAAACTTTTGATGAAATATAGAACCCATTCCTATTAAAACACTAGAGAAGATAGGGTTGAAGAGACCTTTCCTTAAAAAATAAGCAGTATCTATCTAAAACCAATAGCAATCATTATTTGTAATGGAGAGAAATTGTATACATTTTAAATAAGAACAGTGGTGAAACAAGGATTTTCATTATGACCACCATTATTCAATTGTACTAGAAATATTGGTTTTAGCAATAAGAAAAAAAAAGAATTTGAAGGAATTAAAATAGGTAATAAGGAAATAATACTATCATTGTTTGCAGATGATATGATAATATACTTAGAGAATCCTAGAAAATCAACTAAAAAAGTACTAGAAACAAATTATAACCTTATCAAAACTGCAGGATACAAAATAAATCCACATAAGTTATCAGCATTTCTGTATGTTACCATCAAGAGATACATAAGAAATTCCATTTACAATTACTGTAGACAAAATAAAATACTTTGGGGTCTATCTGCCAAGACAAACAAGAATAATATGATCATACTTACAAAACATTTCTGACACAAATAAAATCAGATGTAAGCATTTAGAAAAATATGAATTGCTAATGGCTGTAGGCCCAGCTAATATAATAAAAATGACAATTCTGTCTGAATTGATCCACTTGTTCAATGCTATGCCAATCAAACTGCAAAAAATGATTTTATAGAATAGAAGAAATAATAACAAAGAAGGAAAGGCCAAGAGTACAAAGGGAATTAATGAAGAAAAAAATACAAAGAATAGTGGTTTAGCAGTATCAAATCCAAAACTCTATTATAAAGCTGCAGTCATAAAATCATTTAGCAGTAGCCAAGAAATGGTGGATGAGTGGAATAGATTAAATATACATGACACAATAGTCAAGTCCTTTATTAATCTATTATTTGATAAATCTCCGAATTCCAGCTTCTGGAATAAGAATTCACTATTTCACAAAGTTTGCTTAGAATACTGCAAAATAATATGTCAGAAACTTGACATACACCAGCATCTCACATCCCATAACAAAATAGCATCAAAATGGGCACATTTGGGGATAAAGAATGATACATAAATAATTAAGAAAGTAAGGACAATTTACCTATCAGATCTTTGGAAGAAGGAGGAATTTATGACCAAATAATTACTAGAGAATTTTATGAAAGGCAAAATGGACAATTTTTATTACATAATTTTTTTAAAAATCATAAATAAAATCAACAGAAATAAAACTGAAAGGGAAGTACAAAATTGGGAAAATATTTACCATGAGTATTTCTGATAAAGATCTCATTTCTAAAATATATAAAGAACTGTGTCAAATTTATAAAAATACAAGTCATTCTCCAATTGATAAATGAACAAAAGTTATGAAAAAATATTTTCAGATGAGGAAATTAAAGCTATGTATAGTTATATGAAAAAAAATTTCTAAATCACTCTTGAGTAGAGAAATGCAAATTAAAACAACAAAGAGGTAACACCTCACACTCCTCAGTTTGGCTATGACAGGAAAAGATAATGATAAATGTTGGAGGGGATGTGGGAAAACTGGTGGAGTTGTGAAATCAAACATTCTGGAAAGGAGTTTGGAACTATCCTCAAAGGATTACAAAACTCTGAATACCTTTTGACTCAGCAGTGCCATTACTAGGTTTGCACCCCAAGGAGATAGTAAAGAAGGGGAAAAATGTTTGTAGCAGCTCATTATGTAATAAGAAAATATTGGAAAATCAGTAGATGCCCATCCATTAGGGAATGGCTGAACAACTGTGCTATAGGAAGGTAATGGAAGGTAATTATTGTTCTACAAAAGTGATGAACAAGCTTATTTTATAAAGACCTGGAAATATGTACATGAATTGATACTGAGTGGGAAAAAAAAAACAGAACCAGTAATATATTGTACATAATAACAGCAAGAATGAGTGATGATCATGTATGCAAGACGTGATTCTTTTCAGTCATCCAAAGCAATCCCAATAGACTTTTTTTTTTTTTTATTTTTTTTATTTTTTATTTAATAGCCTTTAATTTACAGGATATATACATGGGTAACTTTACAGCATTAACAATTGCCAAACCTCTTGTTCCAATTTTTCACCTCTTACCCCCCCCACCCCCTCCCCTAAATGGCAGGATGACCAGTAGATGTTAAATATATTAAAATATAACTTAGATACACAATAAGTATACATGACCAAAACATTATTTTGCTGTACAAAAAGAATCAGACTCTGAATTATTGTACAATTAGCTTGTGAAGGAAATCAAAGATGCAGGTGTGCATAAATATAGGGACTGGGAATTCAATGTAATGGTTTTTAGTCATCTCCCAGAGTTCTTTTTCTGGGTATAGCTAGTTCAGTTCATTACTGCTCCATTAGAAATGATTTGGTTGATCTCGTTGCTGAGGATGGCCTGATCCATCAGGACTGGTCATCATCTAGTATTGTTGTTGAAGTATATAATGATCTCCTGGTCCTGCTCATTTCACTCAGCATCAGTTCGTGTAAGTCTCTCCAGGCCTTTCTGAAATCATCCTGTTGGTCATTTCTTACAGAACAGTAATATTCCATAATTTTCATATACCACAATTTATTCAGCCATTCTCCAACTGATGGACATCCATTCAGTTTCCAGTTTCTAGCCACTACAAAAAGGGCTGCCACAAACATTCGTGCACATACAGGTCCCTTTCCCTTCTTTATAATCTCTTTGGGATATAATCCCAGTAGTAACACTGCTGGATCAAAGGGTATGCACAGTTTGATAACTTTTTGAGCATAGTTCCAAACTACTCTCCAAAATGGTTGGATTCGTTCACAACTCCACCAACAATGCATCAATGTCCCAGTTTTCCCGCATCCCCTCCAACAATCATCATTATTTTTTCCTGTCATCTTAGCCAATCTGACAGGTGTGTAGTGGTATCTTAGAGTTGTCTTAATTTGCATTTCTCTGATTAATAATGACTTGGAGCATCTTTTCATATGACTAGAAATAGTTTCAATTTCTTCATCTGAGAATTGTCTGTTCATATCCTTTGACCATTTTTCAATTGGAGAATGGCTTGATTTTTTATAAATTAGAGTTAATTCTCTATATATTTTGGAAATGAGGCCTTTATCAGAACCTTTGACTGTAAAAATATGTTCCCAGTTTATTGCTTCCCTTCTAATCTTGTCTGCATTAGTTTTGTTTGTACAAAAACTTTTCAGTTTGGTATAATCGAAATTTTCTATTTTGTGATCAGTAATGATCTCTAGTTCTGCTTTGGTCATAAAGACCTTCCCCTTCCACAGGTCTGAGAGGTAAACTATCCTATGTTCCTCTAATTTATTAATAATTTCATTCTTTATGCCTAGGTCATGAACCCATTTTGACCTTATCTTGGTGTACGGCGTTAAGTATGGATCAATGCCTAGTTTCTGCCATATTAGTTTCCAATTTTCCCAGCAATTTTTCAAACAGTAAGTTCTTATCCCAAAAGCTGGGATCTTTGGGTTTGTCAAAGACTAGGTTGCTATATTTGTTGACTGTTTTATCCCTTGAACCTAATCTATTCCACTGATCAACTAATCTATTCCTTAGCCAATACCAAATAGTTTTGGTAACTGCTGCTCTATAATATAATTTTAGATCTGGTACAGCTAAGCCACCTTCATTTGATTTTTTTTTCATTAATTCCCTTGAAATTCTTGACCTTTTGTTTTTCCATATGAACTTTGTTGTTATTTTTTCTAGGTCATTAAAATAGTTTTTTGGGAGTCTGATTGGTATAGCGCTAAATAAATAGATTAGTTTAGGTAATATTGTCATCTTTATTATATTTGCTCGCCCTATCCAAGAGCATTTAATATTTTTCCAATTGGTTAGATCAGACTTAATTTGTGTGAAAAGTGGTCTGTAATTTTGCTCATAAAGTTTGATTTTCCCTTGGCAGATAGATTCCTAAATATTTTATATTATCAGTAGTTACTTTAAATGGAATTTCTCTTTGTAACTCTGACTGTTGGATTTTGTTAGTGATATATAAGAATCCCAATAGACTTTTAACAGAAAATATCATCTACATCCAGAAAAAGAAAGGAGATTGATTGTAAATCAACACATGTTGTGTTTACATTTTTTTTCCTGTTTCTCTTTTATCTTTTCCATGTTTTTTCCTTTTGCTATGATTTTTTTATTCTACATGATTCATAAAGCAATGTGTATTAAAAATTACTTGATACAGAAAGATAAATGAATAAGTAAATTTACTTATTTAATGCTAGACAATTGTTCTCTACACAGAACATCATTAGTGTTCCATGAACTCGTTCACACTGTGAGACAAAATCACTCCATACTCTTTACACATTCATCATCCAACTCCATACACATATTCCTTTATACCATTGTCTTCTCTCTTTACATTCTGTATTTTTTAAAACATTTTTGTTGGTTATACAAGTATATTAAAAAGTTAATATACTTGTATAACCAACAAAAATATAAAACACATTTGTTTAAGAATCATGTTGAAAAATTAAAAAAAAAATAGTGACAAAAGGGAACAAACAATAGGAGAGGGGAAAAAACAGCAAAAAAAAATAAAAAAGAAAGAAAACATAGAATGTATGCATTTACATTCTGTCTCTATAGTTCTCTTTCTGGATGCAGATGGAGTTTTCTATGCAAAGTTTATTGGATTGCTTTTGATCACTGAATCACTGAAAAGAACAGGGTCTTTCATAATTGATCATACCACAATCTTGCTGTAACTGTATATAATGTAAGCCTTGTTCTGAATGTTTGACTCAGTAACATTTCATGTAAATATTTCCAGGCATTTCTAAAACCATCTTCATCATTTTTTCTGGTACAATAATATTCGATTAACTTCATATACCACAATTTATCCAACCATTCTCCCATTGATGAGTATACAAACATTTTCCAATTCTTTGCTATCACAAAAAGAACTTCTACAATCAATTTTGCACTTGTGGCTTCTTTTCCCTCTTTTATGACTTTCTTGATATACAGAAACACTAATGGCATTGCTGTGTCAAAGGTTATGCAGAGATTTATAGCTCTTTGGCAATCTTTCAAATAGATCTCCAAAATAGTTGGATCATTTCACTACCCCACCAACAATATATTAGTGTTGCAGTTTTCCCACATTTATCATTATCTTTTCCTATCATCTTAGCCAATCTGAAAGGTGTGAGATGATACTTCATTGTTGTTTTAATTTGCATTTCTTTAATCAAGAATAATTTAGAGCATTTTTTTATATAGATGCCTTTAATTTCATCATCAGAAAATTGATTGTTCATATCTTTTGACCATTTATCAATTGGGGAATGATTTCAATTCTTTTAAATTTGACACAGTTCTACATATTTTAAAAATGAGACATTTATCAGAAACACTGCCTATAAACAAAATTTTTTTCCCAGCTTTGTATTTCCATTTTAATCTTGTTTCTTTTGGTCTTTTTGGTGAAAAAAAATTTTTTTTTTACTTACTGTAATCAGAACTTTTCATTTTGCTTTTCATAATGTTCTTTAGTTATTCTTGGATCATAAATTCCTCCCTTCTCCAAAGATTTGATAGCTAAATTATCCCTTTCTATCTTAATTTGTTTATGATATCATTTTTATGATAAAATCATGTATCCATTTTGATAGTATTTTATTATCGGGTGTGAGATGTAGGTCTCTGCCAACTTTGACATATTTTCCAGTATTCTCAGCAAACTTTGTGAAATAGTTCTTAACTCAGAAACTGGAGTTTTCGGGTTTATAAAATACTATATTAATATAGTTATTGGTTATTTTGTCATGTGTTTCTAATCTATTACACTGGTCCAACATTTTATTCCTGAACCAGTAAGTACCAAATGATTTTGATGACGGCTGCTTTAAAATACAAATTTAGGTCTGTTACTGCTAAGCTCAGATCCTTTATATATGTTTATTTTTCCATTGATTCCCTTGATATTCTTGACCTTTTGTACTTTCAGATGAATTTGATTATTATTTTTCTAGTTGTATAAAATAAATTTTGGCAGTTTCCCTTTTTACCTTACTATGTTTCTGTTCCTGTGTTTTTAGATTAAATTTTCTGTTTAGTTTTGGATTTTTATCAATAGAAATGATTGAAAGTCTCTTACTTCATTGATTATACATCTTCTCCCCTGAAAGATAATGCTGTCTTGCTAGGTAATTAATTCTTCATTGCAATCCCAGGTTCTTTGCCTTTCAACATATAGTGTTGCAGATTCTCCAATCCTTTATTGGAGACACTGCTAGATCCTGGGTAATCCGACTGTTGCTCATTGATACTTAAATTGTTTTTGTTTCTGGCAGCTTGTAGTATTATTTTCTTGGGACTATAGTTCTGGAACTTTGCAGCAATGTTCCTTGGGTTTTTCCTTCTGGGATCTCTTTCCAGAGGTAATCAATGAATTTTTCCAATGCCTTTCGTCTGCCTCTGTTTCTAGGGTATCAGGGCGGTTTTCTTTCATGATATCTTGAAGAGTGCTATCTATGCCCTTTTTATTTGGTCATGGCCTTCATGTAGACAAATGATTTCTATATTGTCTCTCCTGTATCTATTTTCCAGGTCAGCTGCTTTTGCAATGAGGTTACTTTATATTTCCTTCCATTTTTTTTTTGTCTTTGTTGATTCCTGATGTTTCATAAAGTCATTAGCTTCCATTTGCCCCATTCTAGTTTTTATTGTGTGATTTTCTTCAGTAAGCTTTTTTATTTCCTTTTCCATTTGATTAATTTTATTTTTCAAGTGTTGTTTTCTTCACTGAATTTTTTTTTTTAATTTGGCCAATTGTATTTTTAAGGAACTGCCATCCTTTTCAAGCTGTTGACTCTCTCTTACATAACTCTCATTTTTTTTTTTCATTTTTTTCTGTTTTTCTTATTTGTCCTTTAAAGTCTTTCATGAGTACATTCTAGAAACCTTTTGGGACTTGAGACAAATTCATATCCCTCTTTGAGATTTCCTCTGTGGACATATTGTCCTCATCTAAGTTGGTATTTTGGTCTTCCATGTGAAGATAGTAACTGTCTATGATAAAGGTTCTTTTATGTTTTTTACTCATTTTCTTTCCTATTCTTTTTGTATTTCCTCCTTTTTTTTTTTTACTTTTATGGTTTAGTTCTGTTTTTGGGGTAAATGGGATGCTGTCCCAAGCTTCCTGTGTTATCCTGAGCCTTTTCTTTTAGCAATGGGTTCCCTTGTATTTGCAGGGGGTAGTTTTACCTGCCTTTTCCAAGAAACAATGTGATTTCCAAAAATTTTCCCTCTGAGCTGGGGCTGCAGACTGCCCCTTTGGTTTGCTCCAGTACTAATCCAGTCAGAGAGTCTCAGTTGCTGATGTTCTGTGATTAAGGCTTTCTCACTGGCTTTCCCGGTCTCTGTCTGAGGTGAGCTGAACACCCCTTTTCATTCCAATGAAACTGACCTTTTTTGAAGTTTTTCTTATCTATCTTGATCTGGTTTCATTCCATCAGACTATGTTCAGAGGCGTGGTTTGTTGTGGTTTTTAAGGGAAAGTGGGAAAGCTTGAACAACTTCCTGACTTCACTTTTTCATCTTGGCTCCACCCTTCTTTATCTCTACACTTTGTTGATGATCTCATAATTTTACATAGGTTAACTTCTCATACCTATGCTGATGACTTTCATGCTTATATATCCCTCCAAAATCTAACCCTATTAGATATTTTCAATTGAATGTCCATAATCAATATACACAACCTTTTTGAAACAAAACTCTTATCAACTTTCTCAATAAATCCCATCTTCTAATAAATTATTTAATTTATATAAATGATATCATCAGTGATACAAATTCAAAAGAAAGTATAAGTTCTTTTCTGGTAGGTTATTTACATTCAATACCCTTGTCGGAAATGTTCTTTATAGAAGACTCTTTTTACATTTCATATTCAAAGATCATATCAAAATGTATACAAATATGGGAGAATAGGCCTACTAAACCAATTGAGCATTAAATTTGCTTTATAAATTGTCCTCTGTGGTGGCTATGTTGTTTATTTGTTTTTTGTTATCAAACTATAGACAGAGTGCTAGACACAGAGAAGAAAATCAGAGAAAACATCTTCTATACAAACTTTTTTTTCTTTTTATTTAGACATGCTTGTCTTGGGTCAGTAGTTTAAAAACATCAGAGACACAATTTTTGAAGTCTGTCTCAAATGTCAGTCTTGGAGTTTCTTTTCAGCTGACTTGTTCAATGATCTATCTTTCTCTTTTTCTCTTAGATTATTTGGAGTGTCGTCTCTGTAGCCTCATGCACAGGTAAAAATCTGTCACCGAGGAAGTAAAATATTTCTTTCTGCCCATTTCCAAAACTGTCAAAAGACTTTGGTTAGACAAATAACTTCACAAACACAAGTCCTCTTTCATTATTTCTGTGTCACTAGTTGCTAGAAGTCAAAAGGCCAGCTTTTCAGAAATGTTTAGTTTTAGTTAAGTACATTTGATGACTATAGGGAGCACATGAAAATTCCCTTGTCTACTGAAAATATCAACTATAGAATTCAGTAGAATAGCAATTGGAGATTTCCTGAGGAAGTCAAATTTAATTGCTTTGCCAAGGGTCACATGAATATTCATATTTCAGAGGCAAGATTTTTACCCATATCTTTCTGATTTCAAATTTCAATACTCTATACAAAGTATTGGGCTATATATTAAGTATATAATAAAAGATATGTATTCTGTCCATGTAGATTGTGTTTCCATATGAAGTTGTTTATATGAGGCTTGCTTTGTTCTTAATTGATTTCAATGTTGTCCACCTCTATGTGACCCCATTTGGTTCACTCCTGGTCAAAAGTATTGGATTTGAACTCATATTCATATTCAGTTCATTTGGAACATATTAGAGGAGTTGTTGTTGACTCAAATATAATGATATATGTAAGAGAATTTGCAAACTTTAAAATACTACATATCCAATTATTCATGATCCCATTGGGGGTTTTCTTGGTAAAGAAACTGGAATGATTTGCTATTTTATTCTCAGATCTTTTCATAGATAAGGAAACTGAGGCAAAAAAGAGTTAAGTGACTTACCTAGGATAAAATGTAAATGTAAATGTTAATGTCTGAGATCAAATTTGAATTCAGGAAGATGAGTCTTTCTTACTCAAATCCCAGCACTTTATCTATTGTGCTTAATATCAGATATAATGATAGTAGCAATATCATTAATAATTTAAGCATTTATATATTGCTTACCATGTGGCAAGAACTGGGCTGAGTACTTTATAATTATTATCTCACTTGATTGATACGGTAACTCAGAGAGGTAGGTGCTATTTCTCCCCACCACCACCCATTTTGCAGATGAAGAATTAGAAAGGCAGAACTTAAGTGATTTGCCCTACTTTACACAGCTAGAGAGCATATGAGTTAATATTTGCACTTAGATTTTCCTGACTCCTACTCCAGTACTCTCTGCATTGAGTAATCTAATTAAAAAGTATTCACTCTATCAAGTTCATTTTGCTTTCTCTTGACTTTTGGGACAAGCAGGTTGCTGAAGATTTCTCTCTTTACTGGATTCAGCTTTTGCCAAAATCTCTCCACTTTGATTCTGTTGTCCTCCTGGGATAAGTTCATCACTTCAAAACTCAACACCATAACTGAAGAGCTGATTGACATGCCATCCCTCAGGCTCATCTTTCCTCTAATTGGAAGGCTAGAGGACAGAGGACCAAACTCTTTCCAATATCTTCCTTTAGAGAGAGCAGAAACTGGGCTCTCAGATAATTCTTATTTGCTGCTTGTTTTTAATACAAGAAATAAGATATCCTTGAACTGGGCTGATAGTCTGGCTTCCAAATTCTTTCCATTTTTTCCTCCCTTTTTCCTGCAAATTTTTCCATGTTGTTTTCTCCTTTAAAAAAGTTGGCTTTCTGGAGGGGAAAGACTTTTTCTTTTAATTAATTATATCAACAACTTAGCATAATGACTGACTTGTAAGTGCTTAATAAATCTTTATTGAATTGTATTATTGGAAAGAACAAACACCCCAAACCCAAACAGAAGCCTGTCCTATTGGTTACATGTTAGTTTGAATGGCTAGATAAAAGCATAAATTCTTTCTTTCCTTCCAGAAGTTTAAAGCATGAATTCCTTATTCTGATCTACCATGGAGGAAAGGGTGAAATCATGGGCCTTATTGTAATTGTGCCCTCCATTAGTAAACATATTCAGTTCAATCTAAGAACTTCTCAAAAATAAAAATAAAGAAATAATGCTTATCCATGCTCTGAAGTACTATGAAGATTGCATCAGCAGAGCACACTAAGTATGCATATAAAGACTAAATTCTCATTGGCTAATACTAGTCTCCCTTTTCCTAAAAAGGCCTAAGGAACTGACTTGTTCATAGAAGACAATGATGATTCAATTTCTAAATAACTCTCAGATTTAAAAAAAAAAAAAAAAAACTTGAGATACCAGCACAATGATGATATATTTTGCAAGACTGATCCCTTACTTAAAATTCATCTAGATACTATATATCTATGTTTACAGGTACAAATATGTCTGACCTACATTTTGTAACCTTTTCTAATGACAAATCCAATATAGCTCAAATGCTCATTGTAGTATCAAAGAAAAATAAATTATTTGTCTGTCTTTAATTACCATATTCATCTGGTGATAATTTACTGGCACTCTGTTCCATAGCTAATGGGCTTGGTTCGCTTTGAAAGATTATCCTGGAAAAATGAATTTGTTTTCATAATTTCAAATAGAGTGACCATAATAGGAATCTTATTTTTTCTCATTTTGAGAAAGCTACCTCTTAATCCTGTATGCAACAGAGTAAAATAGAAGAATTCATACTTTTAAAATTATCATTTTATTAGGTAAAAAATACTCCTTTTGGTTTCTTTCACAATTCTGAAACTGACTCAACTGAAAGGCTGCTGAGTATGCTCACTAGGACACAGGCCTTGGATGCAGAAAAGTGTTGGTATAAAGTTGGCCTTAGACTTTCACTCACCTTAACTGTATGAGTTTGAATACATTACTAGACATTTTCTCAATGTCTTCATTTTTAAAGTGAGAAAATTGGACTCATTGGCTTATAAGATTTTTAAAATTCTAAATCTGTAATCTTTTGATGTTTTGTGGGACCTGAAAGTAAGTTTTATTTCTTATTATTTTTTCAGATATTTTGAAATTTATGGATTTATAGGATTGTTTATAGAAGAAAGATATTTTACATTGAAAAAGTTCAATGCATTTATTATAATAAATTAGTTTAATAAGCTGCATTAATATTGCCCTTACTCTACATTTGGTTCAGATTTATGATTTTATTTTAGGAAATTCCTAATGTGATATTCCTAATGAAATACAGAGGTAACACATGTAGCTAAAGACATTAAATGTTGCTAGAAGGCCTTGAGAGGATAATTGACTTGTTCAGAGTAACAAATTCAGTATGAGTCAGAGGCAAGATGAGAACTCAGATCTGACTCCAAAGTTTAATCTATAGTCACTTCATTATGATGCTATATATATATATATATATATATATATATATATATATATATTTCAAAGTTATACACATATGTATAACTTTGAAATGTATTAAAATGAATTAAATACACTTATTTACAACCATTTTGCTGAGTCAAAAATACTGATAAGTAAGTATACATATATATGTATATAGATAGATATAAAAGTTTATTTTTATACTCTCTATATATACAAACTCCTGTGCACATAAACACACACATATATAGCTTTATTTTGTTTTGTTTTGTTTTTTTTATACTCTGACTATCCTCCAACTTCATTTGTCCCATGATACTTGACTGATGAAAGTGAGAAGTCATATTATTAACCACTTCGTTACTAAGAAGGAAAAAAACATTATTTGCAAGATCTTGGGTTAGAAATCCATCTCCATAATAAACAATATGTGGTAGAATTATTGTGAAAATGCAAAGAACATGGCATATTACAAATATGCAAGTTTATTTTTAATCAGCCTAACTAGTGTTACTATATTGTTCTCATCTTTTATTCATGATCCCCTTTGTTAGTTTATTAGAAAGAATGATCTTCTGCTTTATATTTCAGGCAACCAGGTCATAGATTTCTCATTACATATTCAGTAGGTCTTGAATATGTGAAATAGAGTTTCTATTATTTTCTTTGATATTATACATTGACATGTACAGATTGCACATGTCTAGACTCCACAAGTCAGGCTTTCTGACATTTCTAGTGGGCCTGTTCTAATCCTACATTACCACCACAAAACTCTCTTTTCTTAAATGAATATAAATGACTAATCCATTTTCTGCCACTTCTTTCCCAATATATTGTGGACTGAGTTCATATGAATGTCATTCACAGAAAATCTTTTTTATTTCTATTCTTCCATATCAGCTGTTAAATAGATTCCATGTGAAAGTAAATATGATATTTAATAAATCCAGCCACCTAAAGTTCAAAACATTCTTTAGGGTTCGTCAATGTAGATATATCTTTAAGTTATTCATATATATTTGAAAACCATGATATATATTTGATCATTTATCAATACCATTCTTTCTATCTAATGAGGAATCCACTTTTCTATAGCCATGTCAGGCCAATAGGCTATGTGTTTGGTTTGTACATTAAAATATTTTTCTTGCAATATTTATCAAAGTTATCAAGTATTTTTCCTATTATTATTATTATTTGTTGTTATTGTTATTGCTTTTATTAAACATCTCACCCATTTCATCTTTTTCAGTAATGCTTTCATAGCATAGATCAGTAGAAAGAATGCTCTAATTATAAAGGGAAAGGGACCTGTATGTGCACGAATGTTTGTGGCAGCCCTTTTTGTAGTGGCTAGAAACTGGAAACTGAATGGATGTCCATCAGTTGGAGAATGGCTGAATAAATTGTGGTATATGAATATTATGGAATATTACTGTTCTGTAAGAAACAACCAACAGGATGATTTCAGAAAGGCCTGGAGAGACTTACACGAACTGATGTTGAATGAAATGAGCAGGACCAGGAGATCATTATATACTTCAACAACAATACTATATGATGACCAGTTCTGATGGACCTGGCCATCCTCAGCAACGAGATCAACCAAATCATTTCCAATGGAGCAGTAATGAACTGAACCAGCTACGCCCAGAGAAAGAACTGTGGGAGATGACTAAAAACCATTACATTGAATTCCCAATCCCTATATTTATGCCCACCTGCATTTTTGATTTCCTTCACAAGCTAATTGTACAATATTTCAGAGTCTGATTCTTTTTGTACAGCAAAATAATGTTTTGGTCATGTATACTTATTGTGTATCTAATTTATATTTTAATGTATTTAACATCTACTGGTCATCCTGCCATCTAGGGGAGGGGGTGGGTGGGTAAGAGGTGAAAAATTGGAACAAGAGGTTTGGCAATTGTTAACGTTGTAAAGTTACCCATGCATATAACCTGTAAATAAAAGGCTATTAAATAAATAAATAAATTTAAAAAAAAAGAATTGAGTTCAAATTTTATGGTTCCAGGTTTAGAGCATTCTTTCTTTTTTTTTTTTTTTAATATGACCATATGATGATGATCATATGGTTGTTGTTAGTTTGACTATTAATATCATCGATTATGCTAATGGTTTTCCTAATATTGAACCAGCCCTGCATTTCTGGTATAAATACTACTTGGTCAAAATGTATTATCCTGGGGATGATTTTCTGTAATCTTTTTGCTAATATTTTATTTAAGATTTTAGCATCAGTATTGATTAGGGAGATTGTTCTATAATTTTCTTTCTCTGTTTTCAACCTACCTGGTTTAGTTATCAGTACCATGTCTGTGTCATAAAAGGAGTTTCATAGGACTCCTTCAATCCCTATTTTTTCAAATAGTTTATATAGCATTGGAGTTAATTGTTCTTTAAATATTTGGTTGAATTCACATGTAAATCAATTTGGTCCTGGGGATTTTTTTCTTAGGGAGTTGGTTAATAGCTTGTTCTATGTCTTTTTCTAAAATGGGACTGTTTAGTCCATTCACTTCTTCCTCTATTAATCTGGGCAAGCTGTATTTTTGAAGGTATTCTTCCATTTCATTTAAGTTCTTGAATTTATTGGCATAAAGTTAAGCAAAGTAACTCCTAATAATTGCTCTAATTTCCTCTACATTAATGGCGAATTCTCCCTTTTCATTTTTAAGAGTAACAATTTGATATTCCTCTTTCCTTTTTTAATCATATTTACCAAGGGTGTGTCTATTTTGTTGGTTTTTTCATAGAACCAATTCTTAGTCTTATTAATTAATTCAATAGTTTTTTTTTTTACTTTCAATTTTATTTATCTCTCCTTTTATTTTTAGAATTTCAAGTTTAGTGTTTGATTGGAGTTTTTTAATTTGTTCCTTTTCTAGCATTTTTAGTTGCAAGCCCAATTCATTGACCTTCTCTTTCTCTATTTTCTGCAAGTAGCCCTCTAGAGATATGAAATTTCCCCTTATTACTGCTTCGGCTGCATCCCACACATTTTGGTATGATGTCTCATTATTGTCGTTTTCTTGGGTGAAGTTGTTAATTATATCTATGATTTGCTGTTTCACCCAATCAATCTTTAATATGAGATTATTTAGTTTCCAATTATTTTTTGGTCTATTTTCCCCTAGCTTTTTGTTGAATATAATTTTCATTGCATCATGGTCTGAAAAGAATGCATTTACTATTTCTGCCTTACTGCATTTGAGTTTGAGGTTTTTATGTCTTAATATATGGTCAGTTTTTGTATAGGTTCCATGAACTGCTGAGAAGAAAGTGTACTCCTTTCTATCTCCATTTCTTTTTCTCCAGGGATGTATCATATCTAACTTTTCTAGTATTCTATTTACCTCTTTGACTTTTTTCTTATTTATTTTGTGGTTTGATTTATCTAATTCTGAGAGTGAAAGGTTGTCTCCCGCTATTATTGTTTTACTGTCTATTTCTTCTTCCAGCTCTCTTAATTTTTCTTTTAAGAATTTAGATGCTACACCACTTGGTGCATATATGTTTAGTATTGATATTGCTTCATTATCTATCCTACCCTTTAGCAAGATATAGTGCTCTTCTTTATCTCTTTTAATTAGATCAATTTTTGCTTTTGCTTGTTCTGAGATCAGGATGGATACCCCAGCTTTTTTGACTTCACCTGAAGCATAGTAGATTCTGCTCCAATCTTTTAACTTTACTCTGTATGTATCTCCCTGCTTCAGTTGTGTTTCCTGTAAACAGCATATTGTAGGATTCTGGCTTTTAATCCATTCTGCTAACCACTTCTTCTTTATGGGGGAGTTTTCCCCATTCACATTTATGGTTAAAATGAACAATTCTGTATTACTTGCCATTTTGTTAACCCCTGTTTATGCTTTTCTCCCTTCATTCCCTCTTACCCCTCTTTCCTATATTAAACTTGTGAGCACCACTTGCTTCTCACAGTCCTCCCTTTTTAGTATCCCTCCCTCCTGCCTTAGAGTTCCTCCCCCTATCATACTCCTTTTCCTCACAGTTTCTGTATTCCCTTATCCTTAACTTATCGCTTCCCTTTTCACTTTTCCCTTTTCACTTTTCAATGAGTTGGGAGAAGTTTCACCATACATTGAATATGTCTAAAATTTTTCACTTTAAACCAATTCTTATGGCAGTAAGATTCACACTATATTCATACCCCTCCACTCTTTCTCTCAGATATAATGGGTTTCCTTTGCCTCTTCTTGAGATGTAATACCCCCACTTTACCCTATTTTCTGGTACAATTTCCTTTCCACCTCTAGTTTCTAGAACAAGGTATACATGTATTCTTTAATATCTTTATAGCAGAAATATAGTTCCCAATATTTCTTTTTACTTTTTTAGGTTTCTCTTGAGTTCTATATTTGTAGATCAAACTTTTTGTTAATTTTTTTTCATCAAAAATAGTTGAAATTTGCTTATTTCATTGAATGTCCATCTTTTTCCCTGGAAAAAGATGTTCATTCTGGCTGGGTAAGTTATTTTTGGTTGCTTATAGAATTTCTTAGCCTTTCAGAATATCATGCTTCAGGCCCTTTTATACTTTAATGTGGATGCTGTTAGATCCTGGGTAATCTTTATTGTGGCTCCTCTTTATTTGAATTGATTTTTTCTAGCCATTTGCAGTATTTTTTTTCCTTCATCTGATAGTTCTGGACTTTGGCCACCTCATTTCTTGGTGTTTTGATTTTAGGCTCCCTTTCAGTAGGTGATGGATGAATTCTTTCAATGTCTATTTTACCCTCTGTTTCTTTGACTTTTGGGCAGTTCTCTTTGATAGTTTCCTGGAAAATAGTGGCCAGGCTCTTTTTTACATCACATTTTTCTGGGAGTCCGATAATTCTCAGATTGTCTCTCCTAGATCTATTTTCCAGGTTTGTTGTTTTCCCAAGAAAGTATTTGACATTTTTTTCCCATTATTTGATTTTTTTTTTTTTTTTTGGTTTTGCTTGACTGATTCTTGGTGTCTCCTCGAGTTGTTCAATTCCATTTGTTCGATTCTGATTTTCAGTGAAGTATTTTATTCACTCCCTTTTTTAATATCTTTTTCTAATTGTCCAATTGAGTTTTTAAGTGAGTTGTATTGTTTTATGGAACTTTATTCCATTTTAGCAATTTTATTTTGTAGAGAGCTATTTTCTGTTTCCAATTCACTAATTCTGTTTTTCAACAATTTGTTTTCTTTATCCACTCTTTCTTTAAATGAGTGAGATGACTTCTCCAGACTCTCTTGCCAAGCCTCCCTCTCCTTTTCCCATTTTTCTTCTAGCTCTCTTGTGAAAGCCTTTTTAATTTAATTTCTTCTGTGAGATTCATATGTGCTGAAGACCAGATGATATCCTCCTTTGGGAATTCATCTGGAGACAGTCTGTTTTTAGTCTTCTCAGGGTTTAGAATCTGCTCTCTATCCATATAGAAACTATCAGCGGTTAAGGTCCATTTAAAAATTTTGCTCATTTTGTTAGAGGAGAATCAAAGACAAACTAGCAAAGAAAAAAAATGGAATCTGCTTTTTTTTTGGGAGGGGGCTGGATGATGTTACTGAGCTTCCTCTACAGACTGTGGGGGGCAGCAGCAAGGCACTAGCAGGAGAGTGATGACTGTGCTGGGCCTATACTGTGAGACTCTGAGAGCATGCTGAGACACTGTGGGGGAGGGGTGGCCAGATCCCCAGAGAGTCTAGCTGTTTGGGTTCTATTCTTCACCCCCTGTATTTTTAGCTTTAAATGGCTTGTCAAATGGCTTGCTGCCAGGGCAAAGTATCCAATACTGTAGCAAAGCTCTCTCCACAGAGGTGGCTGAAATCACACCCCATCCCTCTCTGATCTGCTTGGCTGTGAGCTGCCTGCTGTGCTCTCCCTGCTGCTGCCTGTCTTCAGCCTGTGCCTGATCTAACACTGTCCTGGCTCTCAAGCAAAAACAGATCTTTACTGGTGAATCTCAAGGATGTCTTTCCTTCACAATTATTTGTGGGTTTTTTTCAGGCAAGCATTAATTCAGAGGCTTGTCATGAATCAAATTCTGAGAGAAAATGTGGAGCTTATGCAGCTGTGTGCCTCCTCTCTGCCTTCTTGACCAGAAGTCCCTCTTCTATTCTTTTCAAAAAAATTAGCTGAAGGTTTATCAATTTTGTTATTTTTTTAATAAAACCAACTTTTAGTTTTGTTTATTAATTCAATAATTTTCTTACTTTCACTTTTATTATTCTCCCCTTTTATTTTCAGAATTTCAAATGTGGTATTAAATGGAGGGATTTTAATTTGTTCCTTTTCTTTCTTTTTGAGTTGCATGCCCATTTCATTGATCTTTTTTGTCTTTATTTTATGCAAGTAAGTATCTAGAGGTATAAAACTTCCCCTAAGAACTTCTTTGGCTACATCCCATAAATTTTGGTATATTACTTCATTTTGGTCATTCTCTTAGATGATATTATTGATTGTGTCTATGATTTCTTGTTTCACCCACTGAATCTTTAGGATTATATTTAGTTTCCAAGTAATATTTGGCCTATTTTCCCCTAGCCTTTTATTACAAATAAATTTATTACAAATTGTATTAGCATCTGAAAAAGATGTATTTATGATTTCTGCCTTTCTATATTTAATTTTGAGGGCTTTATGACCTAATACATGGAAAATTTTTTGTGTAGTTTCCATGTGCTACAAAGCAAAAATATATATTCTTTTCTTCCCCCATTCAATTTTCTACAATAGTCTATCATACCTAATTTTTCTAAGATTGTATTTAGCTCTTTAACTTGTTTCTTGTTTATTGTGTGATAAGATTTATCTGGTTCTGATACAAGGAGGCTGACATCTTCACTAGTATAGTTTTGCTGTCTAATTCTTCTTGCAGCTCTCTTAACTTCTTGTCTAGGAATTTGGATGTTATATCACTTGACATATATATGTTAAGTAGTGATATTACCTCATTATCTTTGGTACCCTTTAGTAGGATGTAGTTTTCTTTCTTATCTCTTTTAATTAGATCTATGTTTGCTTTTACTTTATCTTAGATAAGGATTGCTATCTCTGATTTTGTTTTACTTCAGCTGAAGCATAATAGATTTTGCTTCAGCCTTTTATTATTTTATATGTTTGTATCATTCTATTTTAAATGTGTTTCTTATAAACAATATATTGTGGAATTCTGGCTTTCAAACCAGTCTACTATCTACTTCCTTTTTTTTTTTTTTTTTTTTTTTTAATTTAATAGCCTTTTATTTACAGGATATATACATGGGTAACTTTACAGCATTAACAATTGCCAAAACTCTTGTTCCAATTTTTCACCTCTTACCCCCACCCCTCCCTAAATGGCAGGATGACCAGTAGATGTTAAATATATTAAAATATAACTTAGATACACAATAAGTATACATGACTAAAACATTATTTTGCTGTACAAAAGAATCAGACTCTGAATTATTGTACAATTAGCTTGTGAAGGAAATCAAAATGCAGGTGTGCATAAATATAGGGATTGGAATTCAATGTAATGGTTTTAGTCATCTCCCAGAGTTCTTTTCTGGGTATACCTAGTTCAGTTCATTACTGCTCCATTAGAAATGATTTGGTTGATCTCGTTGCTGAGGATGGCCTGATCCATCAGAACTGGTCATCATCTAGTATTGTTGTTGAAGTATATAATGATCTCCTGGTCCTGCTCATTTCACTCAGCATCAGTTCGTGTAAGTCTCTCCAGGACTTTCTGAAATCATCCTGTTGGTCATTTCTTACAGAACAGTAATATTCCATAATTTTCATATACCACAATTTAGGGGGCGGAGCCAAGATGGCGGAGAAGTCACACGCGACTTTCTAAGCTCTTCTCTTACCCTCTTTATCAATATAATATCGAGCCTCAAAAATAGTCTTGACTGCTACAATTCGTAAAGATAAGAAGTAGAACAACTCACCGGCCGAAGAAAATCTGCAGTCTCACCAAAAAGGTTGGTTCGGGGCCAGGGGGAGATCGGCGCAGACAGGGAGAGAAATTAGGTTCCGAGGAGAGTCTCAAACGGAGGGTGAAGGCACAGATCTCAGCACAAGCGCGCAGCCCCAACCCGCAGTACGGGGCTTCTCCTTGGGGCAGTTGTGATCCTGCACGGCAGGAGGACGCAGCCGGGTTAGCCTCCAATCTGCGCAGTGGGGAGCTCGGCTTGGGGCCATAGAGCTTTTCCAGGGCCGATTTGTATCAGGCAGAGATGCTGGGCAGAGTTTGTGGCGGTCTGCATTCTGCAGTCAGCTGCCAATACTCACAGTCCCACAAGAGGCTCCAGCCTGGGGCAGTGACACTTTCACCACTTAGTCTCTAGCCTAGGGCAATCGATAATCCACTGAGCCCTACTAAGCAGTTTGATAGCTGGGCCAGTGCTGAATCCACTTCCTGTTAGGGGAAGGAAAACTCTCACCCAGAGCACTCCCATACCTCGGAGCCAGAAATCGGTTTACATCTTTCCCTGCTCTGCAGAGGAAGCTGTAACCCCTTGCCTAGGAGACCTACCCTAAAGGCTTTAAAACATGAATAAAAAGATGAAAAGAACAATCGACAGCTTCTATGCAGAAAAGAGCAGGTCAGCAAACCTGAAGAGACCTCAAACAGCAAAATGCATCAGACTGTCCTCCTTTACATAATGCCCTCATAGAAGAGACCATTAAAAGTCTCAAAAGAGTTAGAAGATAAATGGGAAAGGAAAGAGAAGCCTTACAAGAGAGCAACAACTTCCTGAAATACGAATTGGAAAAAGTAAAAAAATCTCAGGAAAGTAAGAATTGTGAATTGGAAAAAATAAAGAATTCACTAGAAAGTAGGATTTGTGAATTGGAAAAGACAAAGAACTCGCAAGAAAGTAGGATCCGTGAATTGGAAAAGACAAAGAACACGCAAGAAAGTAGGATCTGTGAATTGGAAAAAGAAAATAATTCACTAAAAAAAAATTAGTGAAATGGAAAAAATTCCACAGACCAAAACAATACATTCAAAAACTCAATTGGACATATACAGAAAGAAGTAAAAAAAGCTATTGAAGAAAATAATTCTTTAAAAATTAGAACTGAACAAATTGAAACTAATGATTCATTGAGACAGCAAGAATCAGTCAAGCAAAAACAAAAAAATGACAAACTGGAAAAAACCACGAATTATCTACTCACAAAAACGACAGACTTGGAAAATAGATCTAGGAGAGATAATCTGAGGATTATTGGACTTTCTGAAAACTATGATGAAAAAAAGAGCCTAGATACTATTTTACAAGAAATCATCAAAGAGAACTGCCCAGATGTAATAGAATCAGAAGGTAAAATAGGCATTGAAAGAATTCATCGAACACCTTCTGAAAGAAACCCTAAAATAAAAACCCCAAGGAATATTGTGGCAAAATTTCAGAACTATAAGATTAAGGAAAAAATTTTACAAGCAGCCAAAAAAAACCATTTAAATACCGAGGTGCCACAATAAGGATCACCCAAGATCTGGCTGCCTCTACATTAAAGGAAAGAAGGGCCTGGAATATGATATTCCGAAAGGCACAAGATCTTGAGATGCAGCCAAGAATAAACTACCAGGTAAGCTGAGCATTTTCTTCCAGGAAGAAGATGGACATTTAATGAAACAAATGAATTCCATTTGTTTCTGAAGAAAACCAGAACTAAACAAAAATTTGATCTCCAAGAATAGAACTCAAGAGATGCAGAAAAGGTAAAATAACTCTTGAGAATTGTATTTCTGTTGTGGATATACAAAAGAATACATGTATAATTTGATTGTACTGATATAACATAAAAGGGAAGTAGATATGGAAAAGGATGATTGCAGAATAAGGTGGGAAGGAGGGATAAAAGAGGAAACCACATCCCACAAAGAGGCTAAGAAACTTATCATATCTGAGGGAATTTAGAGAGGGAGGAACATGTGTGAATCTTACTCTCATCAGAGTTAGCTCAAAGAAAAAATAATTGACATTTGTTTTAGACAAAATTCTCTCGCCTCATTAAAAACGGGGAGAGGAAAGGGAAAAGAAAAGAGTAATAAGGAAGGAAGGGGAAAGACTCAAAGGGGAGGAGGGATTATAAAGAGGATAAGTATCGTGATACAAGAGGAGATACATAAGTTTAAAAGGGGAAAGAGGGTTGGGGAGGCAAGAATAAGTAAAGCACAATCTGGGGTTATTAGGATGGCAGGAAATACAGATTTAGTAATTCTAACCGTAAATGTAAATGGGATGAACTCCCCATAAAGAGGAGGCAGATAGCAGACTGGATCAAAAGTCAGAACCCTACAATATGTTGTTTACAAGAAACACATTTAAAGCAGGGGATGCATATAGAGTAAAAGTAAAAGGCTGGAGCAAAACCTATTATGCTTCAGGTGAAGTCAAAAAGCAGGTAGCCATCCTTATCTCAGATCAAGCAAAAGTAAAAATTGATCTAATTAAAGAGATAAGGAAGGTAACTACATCCTGCTAAAGGGTAGCATAAACAACGAAGCAATATCAATATTAAACATATATGCACCAAGTGGTATGGCACTCAACTTCCTAAAGGAGAAGTTAAGAGACTTGCAAGAAGAAATAGACAACAAAACTGTTATAGTAGGAGATCTCAACCTTGCACTCTCAGAATTAGACAAATCAAACCACAAAACAAATAAGAAAGAAATTAAAGAAGTAAATAGAATATTAGAAAAATTAGGTATGTTGGATCTTTGGAGAAAATTGAATGGAGATAGAAGGGAATATACTTTCTTCTCAGCAGTTCATGGAACCTATTCAAAAATTGACCATATATTAGGACATAAAGACCTCAAAATTAAATGCAAGAAAGCAGAAATAGTAAATGCTTTCTTTTCAGATCATGATGCAATAAAAACTACATTCAACAAAAAGTTAGGAAATAGACCAAAAGTAATTGGAAACTAAACAATCTCATCTTAAAAATGATTGGGTGAAGCAGCAAATTATAGATACAATTAATAATTTCACTCAAGATAATGACAATGATGAGACATCATACAAAATTTGTGGGATGCAGCCAAAGCAGTAATAAGAGGAATTTTATATCCTTAGAGGCTTACTTGAATAAAACAGAGAAAGAAAAGATTAATGAATTGGGCTTGCAACTAAAAAACTAAAAAGACCAAATTAAAAGCCCCAATCAAATACTAAATTGGAAATTCTAAAATTAAAAGGAGAAATTAAAAATATTGAAAGTAAAAAAACTATTGAACTAATTAATAAAACTAAGAGTTGGTTCTATGAAAAAGCCAATAAAATAGATAAGCCTTTGGTAAATCTGATTAGAAAAGGAGGGAGGAAAATGAAATTAGTAGTCTTAAAATGAAAAGGAGAACTTTCACCAATGAAGAGGAAATTAGAGAAATAATAAGGAATTATTTTGCTCAACTTTATGCCAATAAATTTGATAACCTAAGTGAAATGGATGACTACCTCCAAAAATACGGACTTCCCAGACTAACAGAGGAAGAAGTAAATTGCTTGAATAGTCCCATTTCAGAAAAAGAAATAGAACAGGCAATTAAACAACTCCCTAAGAAAAAATCCCCATTTTCTTCTATTTTTTTTGGCTTTGGTTGATTGATTTTTGATGATTCATTGAGTCATTTGTTTCTATTTGTTCAATTCTAATTTTACTGAATTATTTTCTTCTCTTAGTTTTTTGTCTCTTTTTGAATTTGGACATTTTTTTTTCATTTCAGTAATTCTGTTTTTCAAGGAGTGGTTTTCTTTTTCCATTTCACCAAAATTATTCTTTAAGGAATGATTTTTTTTTCAGACAATTTCTTTGTTTCCTTTTTCAGAGCTCCCATTCCCTTTCCCCATTTTTCTTCTAATTCTCTTTTAAGATCCTTTGTGATTTCTTTAAGGGCAATCTTGTGAGAGAGAGATCAATTTATATCAGTTTTTGAGGCTTCATCTGGAAATGTTTTACCTTTAATGTCCTCAGGGTTTGATGTCTCTTCTTCCCTATCTCAATAAATATGTATCTATGGTCAAAACTTTTTGATTTTTGGCTCATTTTTAAAGGTTGATGTCTGCTCTTAAAGCAAATAGAAGATTATCTCAAGCTTCCTTTACTGTTTATCCCTTCATGCTCCCCTTGTGCTAGGGCTGCAGGCTTTCTTCCTTTGCTATCCCACATTGCCAGTGTTCAGTGGTTCAGGGTTTCAATATTTGCCTTCTGTAGTTGCACTGGAGGTCTCATAGCTAGTCTGCTGAAGCAAAATATCTTCTGCTGGAAAGTTGTTACTCCCCAAATATTTGTGGCTTCTGTCACTGCAAAACTCATTTAGAAACTTGATTTAAGGGCAGCTAGGTGGCACAGTGGTTAGAGCACAGCTCTGAAGTCAGGAGGATTTGAGTTCAAATCTGGCCTCAGACTCTTAACATTCCCTAGCTGTGTGACCCTAGACAAGTAATTTAACACTAATTGCCTCTTCAAAAAGAAAAGAAAAAGAAAAAAAAAGAAACCTGATGTAGTATTCTTCTGAGGGAAATCAGGAAGAGTTTAGACAAAAACCTCTTTGCTTTCTCCCATATTGTCTCCACTCTTCAAATCTTATTTGAATTATACAATCATGATTTCATTTAATAATAGTAATTTACAATTTCTGCCTTTCTGCACTTGATATTGAGGTTTTTAATGCCATAACACATTGTCATTTTTTGTATAAGTTTCATGAACCACTGAGAAAAAAGTAAAGTTTCTATCACCATTCAATTTTCTCCAAAGCTCTATCATATCTAAGTTTTTTAACATTTTGTTTATCTCTTTAACTTCTTTCTTATTTATTTTGTGGTTTCATTTATCTAGTTCTGAGAGAGCAAATTGAGAACCCTCACTAGTATATTTTTGCTGTCTATTTTTTCTTGCATCTCTCTTAACTTCTCCTTTAGGAATTTCCATGTTATACCACTTGGCGCATATATGTTTAGTACTGATGTTGCTTCATTATCTATGGTACCCTTTACTAAGATAGTTTCCTACATTGTCTCTTTTAATTAGATCAATTTTTTTTTTTTTTTTTTTTTTTTTGCTTTTACTTGATCTGAGATCAGGATTGCTGCCACTGCTTTTTTTTTTTTTCATTTGAAGCATAATAGAATTCTGCTCCAGCCAGCCCTTTACCTTCACTCTGCATGTGGTATGTTTTAAATGTGTTTCTTGTAAACAGCAAATTGTAGGATTCTGGCTTTTCACCCAGTCTGCTATCTGCTTCCATTTTATGGGAAAGCTCATTCCATTCACATTCACAGTTAACATAATTATATTTCCTGCCATCTTATTTACCCTGTTATGCTTTTTTCTTTCCTTTCCCCCTTCCTTCCTCTGCAGTATTTTGCTTTTGATGACAACCTCCCTCAAACAGTCCTCCTCCTTTAGAGTCTCTCCCCTTTTTTACATCTTTCCCCTAATTCTTCTGTTTCCCCTTCTATAAGTCTTTTTTCTTTCTTTTCCCCTTTCCCTCCTACTTCCCTATAAGGTAAGACAAGTTTCTCTGTGCAAATGAATATATCTGATATTTTTTCTTAGAGCCAAATATGTCAAGAGTAAGATTCACAATATGTTCATATGCCTCCCTTCTTTTCCTCAATTATTATAATTTTACTTTGCCTCTTTGTAAGACGTAATTTCCCTTATTTTACCTCCTTTTTCCTCTTTTTCCAATATGATCCCATTTCCACTGCTAGTTTCTTTTTCATTCTTGGCTGTAATCCAAATTCCTTTGCTTTTCACCATATCAGATTCCAGGCACTTTGATCTTTTAAGATGAAAGCTGGTAGGTCCTGGTTAATCCTATTCGTGCCCCCTTGGTATTTAAATCATTTCTTTCTGGCTGCTTGCAATATAATTTCTTTGGTGTGATAGTTCTGAAATTTAACCATGATATTCCTTGGGGATTTAATTTTGGGGTCTCTTTCAGTAGGTGATCACTGACTTCTTTCAATGACTATTTTACCTTCTGATTCTAAAATATCAAGTCAGTTTTATTTTATGATTTCATGTAAGATAATTTTTTTTTTATCATGGCTTTCAGGAAGTGCAATAATCCTTAGACTGTCTCTCCTAGATCTATTTTCCAGGTCAATTGTTTTTTCTAGGATATATTTCATATTTTCTTCTATTTTTTCATTTTTTGTTTTTATTTGACTAATTCTTGATGTTTTATTGAGTCATTCACTTCCATTTGTTCAATTATAATTTTAAGTGTATTATTTTCTTCAATTATCTTTTTTAGCTCCTTTTTCAATTGGTTAATTATTTTTTTTGTTCATTGCATTCTTTTTTCATTTCACAAATTTTGTTTTTCAGTGAATTGGTGTCTTTTTCATATCTCTTAAAGGGCATTATATACATTTTCCTTTTCCTTCTTGCAATGATCTCATTTCATTTCCCCAGTTTTCTTCTAATTTTCTTTTAAGATCCTTTATGCAATCTTCAAAGAAAGCCTTGAAAAATGGGGACCAATTTATGTTTCTCTTTGGAGCTTTATCTGGAGTTGCTTTGCCTTTAGGAACCGGATTTGAGGATTGTTCTCTCTCTCCATAAAAGTTGTCTGTGTGAAAACTCTTTTTTGTTCTTTTATTTATTTTTTTCAAGGCTTGAAGTCTGTTCAATGCAAAGAAGTGACAGCTGCTTTAATTTGCCCTGGGGCAGTTCTGCTGATTGATTTCCAGTGCTGGGTAAGGGTGGCTAGGTCAGATGTTCTTTTAGGGCTTAGCGATTTACAATTTGTATTTTACAAAAGCAAATCTGCCAAACAACCTGTTTGCAAAGAGGACAGATTTGCCTATGGAAGCTACATTACTCTGACTCCTCTCCCCATCTTCTTTCTATGATCTCCCTATGCTGTGGTCTGGCCTTGGCAGAGTGTTCCCCGACCTCTTTGAAACAGACCTCTTTTGAAGTTCTTCTAAGATAACTTCTTATAGAAATGTGTGGATTGACACAAATATTTGTGGATTCTTTGACTCCAAAAGCAGTTTAGAGGCTTAATCTACAGTTGGTTTGAGAAAAGATCAGAAGAGGTTGCAGAGAGTTGTGTCTGCTCTCTGGCATCTTGGAATAATATTATTTGATCAAGAAAATCCACATTCCTCGAGGATAGCCCATCTGTATTTCTAGAATTGAGAATTTAGTCATGAATTATCATCATAAATTCCTTTACTTCTATGAATAACTCTGCACGACAGCTAATTGTTTTATTCTTCTTTCCTAATGTTTAATTTGTTAGAATACTTTAAAAGTCATCAATGGTTCATTTTACAGATTAAAAATATGTATTAATATAGATATTATAATCGTGTTAATTATTTTATACATGCTCTTTCCATTGAACTTAGACAAAAGGTTTCCAGTAAATCTTTTGATATCAATCATTGCTTCTCTTTAATTGACTATTACCTCCTTGAGAACATATTGATTATTCTGTGCCTTTCTTTGAACTCCAGCATTTAACACAGTGTCTGCCACATTACAGGTGTTTAATAAATATGCTTACTTAACTCTGACAACTTGAAATCTTCTAATTGAAGTTAGGTGAATGATCAAGTATTCTATGAATGAAGAAATTTTGCTTGATATGTCTTGATTGGAAGAAAGCCCAAATCATTTCTATAAATGACCTTTATTTATTAGTAAAATTTGTCCCCAAGATTCAAGCTCCAGGCCTTCAGCTACCATCTTTCCTTTGTATTAACATTTGCCAAGTTCAAATGACATTTTTATATATTTAGAGAATATTGGGGAGGATTAAGGAGAAGTTTAAAACATTTTTCAGTGGGATCTTATAATTTAATGTTGAGTGATTAATAGGATGTTTTGGTTTACTCTCTTTTTAATATGGAAGGCTTATTTACTACTATCTATAAGATTGCTAAGTATAACAATGATGGGCTTAAACTGTTTCCCTGAAAAATGTCATGCTTTAAATGACTTGTATGCATTATTGTGTTGTTATTATCTTTCAAACAAAACCAACTATTGTATTGCTATCACAATATTTTAAAATACACAGGTATACCCATTACATATTTGAAAAAAAATTCATGAGTGAGGGACTTAAAGAATTTGGGGTAATTAATAATCAGTGCTAATGATTGTTTTAGACAACTTGTTTCAAAATTGCCAAATTAATAGTTATATAATCTGGATTTTTTTAGCTTACCTCTTTTGCTTTTTAGAAAACAACTGATGGGCACAGTGGATAGAACTCTGTTTCTGAAGTCAGTTACTATATGTGTGATCATAGACAAACCTCCTACTACCTCAGTTTCCTTATCTATCAAATAAGGGTAATTCATCAGATTGTTGTGATAATCAAATGAGATAAAAAGCAATTAGCACAATACCTAGCATAAAGTGTGTTTAATTAATTTTTTCTTCCTCAGATAACATTATTTTGTAATTATTTGCACTGTTTTTATTGATAAAAAGTGACTGCTTTGTGCAGAATGTATCATTTTTATAACTACTGTTTTAGCGATAAAAATGGGACTGATTTGTATAAAATATGTTACTATGTATTTAGCTTGTATTTGGAATCATTAACATTCTCATATTTTGATAATGGGTATGAAACATCTTCTACATAGAAAAATTTAATCAGACTTGGTTTGACACGAAGCTGGTGAAGCATTTGCTAATAATTCATGCATCAGTGTCATGAGTCAATAATCAATTATTTGACACTATCATTTTATAGTTTTGTAAAGAAGTGATTTCAGTCACTGCTCATATAGCTATTCTGCCATTCATACTATTAATAGTGCAAAAACTTGTTTTCCTTCTTATTTGATCCAACTTGACGTTTAATTGTGTTGGACTTCTTTAGACCACATAGATTATCAGAAAAAAATTTACACCATACGTCTAAGGGAGTTCTTTTATGCTTCTGATTTATTTACTTCTCAAGTCTTTGTAGAAAAAAAAATTGATTGATGTTCAATTATTTATTTTGATCCTTGTACTGCTTTAACACTCCTTGAATTGCCTTAACCTTTTGTCTCTTGCTTTCAGTTGCTGATCAAAGGAATTTCTGCTATGCTTTTGTTTTCCACATTGCTTTCCATATGTTTCTTTAATTGGACAATATATATTAATGTTTTCCATTGTATGGACCAGTTGAATATAGAAATAATCTTTTCTCAAAGATACTTAATAATTCCCTGAAGGTGTTCTTGTCCTTCTATGGTAATGTTTGATTCCTGTTATGAATTTTTTAAAGATAATTTTAGTCAAATACTGTGAAATAATGCATTGTTCATGGTGCTTATAGAAATTACACTATTTTGGTCTGCTAGTTGGATTCCTATAATCAAATTCAAATGAAACTATTTGAAAGTTTATTCTAAATATGTCCATCTCCTCTTTGATATCATTAATTTTGCCACAAGACTCATTGTTTGAAATAACTTATGGATGATTCATTAGGCGATTATTTTCAATGACTTTAGCATCTTCACTATTTTCTGCTAGAGATTTTTGTAGCTGTTTAAATTTATATGTTTCTCCTAATCTAAGCTTTGGAATAAAAAGTTGTTTTTTGTTTTGTTTTGTTCTTATGATTGGCCTGTACTTGCTGGCAATATCATATCATGTTATTTGCAGCTGAGGGTATCATTGATGAAAAGCATTATAAAGACCTTGTCTCAGTGATAAATGATGAAATTGGTTTCCAATTATTTTTAAATGACATTTAATATTAGTGCCTAATGAATGTATATCATCAGTATTTTTTTTTCTTTATATATGGTTCATCCACTTTAGTGATCAGCACTATTGACATCAAATATATTTCTGATGTATTTCTGATTAGTTTCAGGATATTTCTTTTCTTTTGGTAAGAGAACATGGGAAAATGCCATTTTCTTACCCACCCCCAATCTCAAGTCATCATAATAAGACAAGTCTCCAGAATAGTATGTCCATAAGTCCGGAAAAATGCCATTGTACAAATTAAATGAATATCACAATCATTGATGTTATCAGAGACCAGTTGTACAGACTTTCAGGATTTTTCCCAGTCAGTATCATATATCATCCAAGAAAACATTTTCCAATTTTGCTATTGTCTCCATATCTTCACCCTCCTGTATTATATCTGGTCAGTTGGACTTTGAGTAGGGTATTATTTCTGTTTTCATTGATTCTGTTATTATTGTTGTAATTATTTATTATTAGAAGGTAGCTGAGCATAGCAGAGTGTTGAAATTGGAATCAATTGGAATTGGATTCAATTCTAATTTCATTCACTAACTTAATATTGGAATCAGTAAAATTAAGATATTAATGCTTCAGAGTTGTTAAATAATGATATATATATATATATATATATATATATATATATATATATATATATATATAAACTTTTGGCCAAACTTAAAGCAATACAGTATTTTTTATTTATTTTGGTCATCTTAATTTTGGAATTGAATAATACTATTAAGATGTAGAATCATCTTCTCTAGACCCAGTGATAGCAATTTTAGAAAACTGTGTAGTAGATGTGAAGAAGGAAATGGTATCTCCTCTGGTTTTAGTCCTTATTTTAAGTCTCTAGTCTTTGAGAAGTTTTCCTTCCATGTAGTTAGGAGATTGCAATATTGGTATGGTGACATCTATTACAAAAGTTATTTTTAAATTTTTATGGAGCACTATTATATTCAGGAAATTATGTTTAATCACTTTGTGACAACGTCCCAGATGTAGTATAGTTGATTTTTTTTAAAATTTGAGAATTAAATTTGGGAGAACAACATTTTGGGAGTTGTACTTAAGTAAAATATTTATCATTGGTTAATTAATAAAAAAGAAAGTTCCCCACATATTATTCTAGTAACTTGATAATATAATTCCAGATATTTAGTCGGTTCTACCTTTTTGCAAAATTCAATAGCAGCATCATAGTTTCTACTGTTACTTTGCATAATCTACATTAATCAATAAATAACAAATCAATAAGCATTTATTTTTTAATGTGTGACAAGCATTTTGATAACCTGTGGAGATGCAAAGAAATTGCAAAAAAAAAAAAAAGTTCTTGCCTTCAAGAAGGTCAGATTCAAATGGAGAAACAACCCATGGAATGCTTAGTTTCCATTTCTTTTCATTTTATCCTACATAATACTCCTATTGGAAGCATTAAGTTTATTATCCAACATCATAACTTTTCTACCACTTCCCTGTCAGTGCCACAGCTCTTGTCATTGGCAGCTGTCCTCTGCTCCCAGCAGGCTGTGGACATCTTACTACCTCTGCCTTCTATAGCCCTAGCCTCTTATAATTTAGTTGCATCAGTTTCTTCATTTTAACTATCCTCTCACAGATGGTACCCATCACCCATCTATATGCTTAACTCTGCTCATCACTCTATACAGCACTGCTTTTCTCCAAAAGGTGATGTTTATCCACCATCTGCCACTCAACTCTGCTTATTTTTCTCTTTTATTTTTATTCTTCTCCAGAGGATGGCACTCTTTCCCTTTCTCAGGGGATTGGGTCCTTAACTTAGTCTACAATGGGCTAATCCTTGATTTTATTCAGTTCGAAAAGAGACATATCTTAATTTTTTCATAAGAATACTTTTCTATGTGCTTTTTGTTATCTCAATATTGACATGATAAAGCTTATAGGAGGAAAATGAAAAGATTTTTTTTAATAATCACATTAGTCAAAAGAATGTCTTCAATATTTTAAAGGGCAATAGTTATTCAGTATTATCCACCTTCCCATACTAAACACATCTAAATGATGTTTTGTCTACTTGTGTCAGCAGCCTCTTTCCCTTAACCTACTAGGTCTCAGAGATTCAAAGAACACCTGTAATTTCTCCCCAGTTCTTATTATATTCTCCACTCTCCTTAGGATTCTGGATCAAATTATTTCCATGGATGTTTCTTGATAGCCATTCTTCCCTTTCTTCTCCCTTCCTGCCACACATATACCTCAACTAAAAGAAAAATATAACAAGATACTCCAGACTTGATTTGTACTAGAGAGAAGGAAAATTTTTACTCTTCAATACAGCATTTCATACTACCGTGAGCTATCCTAAACAAAACTGTCAATAAAGTGTTAAGATTTACACAGTTACTAGTTTCATAATGATCTCTATACCATTGCAGGTAAAAAAAAAAGTAATCCTCACAATCAGGGTTATGATTTCACCTTGACGACTGATTAGAGCTATGATATTAAACAAATCTTTTCCATTCCCTGGGCCTTAAGTTGCCATTTATAAAATAAAGAAGCTGGGATGTATGATCTCTGACATAAAAGATTCTTTGTATTCCTCAATTCTACTTGCTTAGACCATTGTGGATGAACCAGACATTTGCCAAGAGGAGAAAAGTATAAAGGCATAAAAATAGACTCATATTTTCATAGTTCTTTATAGTGTTCAAGGTGTTTTCACATCCATAATTTTACTTTTTATGATTCTCATTTTGATGATGGCCCAACTGAGGCAGAGAGCAGATAAAAGACTTGCCTAAAGTCACCCTCTCTAGCTTCTGGGCCCTAGAATTGCATTCCTTGATTCCTAGTTACTTATGTTTGTTTGTTTTACTGACTGTCTCTCTACAATCAAGTGGATACAATCAATCATGAGGAAAAAAAAAGTTATATGGACAATTGATGTATAGATTCATATAGTATTTAAGTAGCTGAGGACCATGAGGAAATCAGACCTATAGAGAACCCTGGTGTGTAGATGATAAGACAGAGTAAAATCAGTTTGAGCTTTAGAAGATTCAGGGAAATCACAAAGGCAGAATGACAGACAACACTGAGTCCTGAAAACAATAACCATAGCTTGACCAAAATCAGGCTTGCAACAAGCCTGGGAGCGAAAAATGATTGATCATACATGACTCTTTTCACTTACAACCAACTGGGTGGGAAGGAGCACTGACACAACCATGTAAGAAAAAAAAAATTAAAGGCATTTCACTCAAAAGAATGATTCAAACAGTTTTAAACAGTTCCCAATAAAAACAAAAATTACACTGCTACTGTTCATTAGATAACTTTTATTAAAAAGTAAATGTTAAAATCTAAGTACAAACTACATTTTTTTCCTTTCTTAACTGAAAGAGAATATTTTAGATATTTTTCAGCTCTATTAAACATGAGTTCGAACTAAAAAAGTGGATGCCTAGGTGGGTGTTGATTAATGGTGCTAAGAACACTTTGTGTAGGATTTTATGCTAATTACCCTTTATACCCTAACTCGTGTCAATTTTAACAATCTAAATTAGCATTTTCTCCTAGGACTCAGGAATGTGAGAATTGTGAAATTGGCTCAGTAAGCTGAGTTAGCAGTGAGAAAATTGAGATGTTCTATATTTCCATATTAACATCTGCTGCTTGTACAATGTGTGATATATTCAAAATGATGAAAATATTGGGGGAAATGCAGGGGGAGGGGACAAGTATCTCCATATCTTGTAAAAAGAATAATTTATGGCAATTCTGATCAGTTGTTCCAGGTGATCATGCCTGGAATAATGGATTTTTGACACACAATGCTTGAAAATTGGTTAGCATTATTGTTGATACAAACAGTTTCGTTTTTCTGTAATTATGGCAGCTGTATAATACAAGAAAAATTTCAAAGATAGTAATAAAAAATATTCACAGAATTCATTTAAATCCCAAGTAAAAATTAAGTCTAATTTGTTATATTTGTTACAAAGGAAACATAGGCATTTTAAATCAGTTATTTATAAAATAAAATCCCAAATCTTCATAGGAAACCAGAGGGATAATTTCCTTCTATTTCATAAAATTGACGTGGATTTAGTAAAGTCAGATATCTTACCTGTTAGCTTCTTAGGAAAGTAACATCTTATTCATACACTAAACATTGTCATATATTGATGAACAGACCTTAGATTCCTATCATTCCATAACATAAATTATTTGCATAATGCTAGGACAACATTTTTTTTAGGCAGCATTTAGAAAATTGCAGACATTTTATCCAATATATATAACTTAGCCAGACAGTTCTTTAACTGGGAATTATTGTACATGAGGCAAATTAATTAGTTTAGGTGCAGTCTAAGTTATGCATGAGATAGACTAGAGATAGAGTTTATGGGAGTTAAGAGCAGCTTTGAGCAGCTGATAAACTAGGGGTTCAAGCTGAATATAGAATAAGGATGAGAAAAATATTATAAGCTAGGCACTGATCTAATTGAAAAGATCCATTAATCATAGTGGGTCCTAGGTAAAAGCAACAAGAATATGGAAAAGTCAGATAAAACATTAAAAGCCAATTGGTTGTTCATGATATCAGAGGAAGAACATGAAAGGGGCATAAGGGAAAAAACAGTAGATCAATTTCTCCTGACCCTTTTATTCATGGGGACATGAAAGAAGGTACTGTCTGTTTTGGAAATAGGTCTAAAAGCTATGCTAAGAGAAAACTATATTTTAAGTTATCAGTAGCAGATAGAAAAAAATATAAGAAGCATGAATAGAATGAATAGGAGTTTGCAATTATAGAGTACATCAAAGTCAGAAGTCTGATTTCCAAATATACATAATAAAGACAAGAATTTAGGACAAAGATTTTTTTGTTTGCTTGTTTGTTTCTTGCTTTCCCCTCTACTTTTCACTTATATTAGAGATCAAGAAAATCACTATGTGAAGAAAAAACATGGTGTCTGAAATCTACTTAAACCACTGTGTGACCTCTTTTAGAGAGGTTCCAAAATTGACTTTGAAAGTTCAAGACTTCCACAAATTAACCTATGCAGGCATCACAAGGATTTTCTGTTAGATGCCTAAAACAAAAACAGGAAAGAGATTCAAAGACATGTTAAATATTGATAAAAGCTAATTATATGTCTGATTTGTGACTTTTGAACAATGTGACATTTGAAATATAAGAAAATCCTGAAGAGAAAAGTTAACCTTGATCAAGACTGTGGATGTTCCACTCAACACAAGATTAGTAATTGAGGATTTTCTCTAGTATGATATTGGCTATAAGAAAGATCTGCTTTTCTGAAACAAATGAAGCTTAATCATCTCGTCTTTTTGTCAAAAAGGGTGGAAGAAACCATTCTTCCACAGGTGAGATTTTAGCCCTTAATAGAATTTAAGAGTTGAAAACAGAAATATTATTTGGCCATTTATTATTAGCTATTTATCAAGAAAAGCTATACCTGTCACTGATCATGATAACAATGGAGTTACACTCAGAGAATTGAGTCAATTCCTAAAAGAAACTGAGTCAGAACATCTCTGCTTCTGGTCATCATTTGTATAAATGCCCAGACCATAAGAACTTCCATGTTCTTGTCCTAGAAATGCCTATACTCCTTTAACATAATATAGGGATTTCTGTATTTGTGAAAAGAGTATGAGTAAAATATTCTGTAATTAGAATAGTTTATATTATTTCATTAAATGTTTTACTTTGACTTACTTAATTGTGTATTCTAGTTGATTACTAAAAGCAAACACATAGGCAAGAGTTTACTAGTTAAAGATTTGAGTGGATGTAGACCCAGAGTACATTGAATTTGAAATATTTTTGTTTTCATTTTCCTGAAAATTCTACTTGTAAAGAATTGTTTTAAGCATTCCAGAGGATACAGTAGGAAAGAAGGAAAAAGGAGGGTTGGCAATGAGAAATATCAAGACTGATATAAATAGGTTTGAGAGTATGGAGAGGTAAAAGAAGAAATTGTTTTCAAAGACATGGAAAATTCAGAAAGTCTTAACATGTTTACAGTCACCAATAGACAAGGAGTCATTCTTTATTTTTCACCCTCTTACAATACTAATTTTGATCTCTTATAAAGCTTCAACATGCTCATGGGCAAAGAGAAATCTACAAGTTACAACAGAAATAAAAATCTTGAACTGTCTGTTCCTGGAAGACATTTGATTTGTAATTGGAACACCCAAACTTGTCATTTATGAAGGCAATGGGCAAGAATTCAGAAGGCAAAGTTTTTATTTCCTGCATTCACAACTTATTGATTGCATGATTGACTAAAGCATTTAACCTGTATGAGTGTCACCTTTCTCAGCAGAAGAATGAGCATAATAATAATCACACTATCAGGTTCCACACTATTGTTTTAGAAGTCAAATGAAATAAAATATATGATACATAATAAATTCTAGAATCCTATGTGCATCAAAGTGTTATATGTACTTCTGTTGATTCTTTTTTCACCTTTATGTAGATGATTTCAAAATCTATATATATAGTCTTAACTTTTCTTCTGATCTTTAGTCTCCCATCACCAACTGCATGTTGTATATTTCAAACAAAATGTTTCAGAAACTTTCTAAATACAACATATTCACAATGGAACTTATCATTCTCCCCAAACCCACCTATATTCTTTACTTGTTTATTAGTATCTAGAGCAATACTATATTTAAGTAGTTTTGGTTTGAAAGCTATGTGTCATCCTTAACTTTCTACTTCCTGTCTTGCCTGGATTCCTTCATGTACCAACTAAACTTCTACTATCTCTCGGAAGGTTTTCCTAATACTTCTTGATTCTAATACTTCTTTCTGTTAATTATATGTCATTTATATTATACATAGCTTGTTTGTACTTATTTATTTGCTTGTGGTCTCCCTCATTAGATTTCTTTGTTTATAATCCCACTGTTAGAGTGCCTTGAGGGCAGGGTTGACTTTTTTTTCATACCTGTTTATTAGCACAGTTCAGGGGACAATCACTATGTGAAGAAAAAACATGGTGTCTGAAATCTACTTAAACCACTGTGTATATATATATATATTTACATATTTTATGTCATAATATTTATTTTAGTGTAATAAGCATTAATTAATATGTATGGACTAACACCCATGCTTAAAATGCTTTCTGTCATTGTCTATACCTCTTAGCTTTCCTAGATTCCTCAAGACACAGACCAAATAGCACCTCCTGTGAGAGGACTGTATTGTTTCTCTTCATTTTCAGAGCCATTTTTCTGAGATTACTTTGAATTTATCATCTATATAATATATGGGTGCATAATTGTTTGCATGTTGTCTCACCCTTTAGAGGGCTAGAACTCTGAAAAGGTATACTTGAATCAAGGATAGCAGGGTACTTATACTTAAGCACTACTCAGTATGAGATAATAGTTCTCTAAATATATACTTTATGATATAGTGATGTAATACCTGTGCATGCTCAGTGTGCAGTAGTAATATAATCATACTGAGATATTTAAGGGAGTCTCAGACATAGACACAGAGAAGATTTGGGACTCCATCTTTGACCAGCCTCTGGTGACTGTCCTGCCTTCAGCACTTCTCCACCTAAAGACGAGGATCTGTCCAGAGACCCTCCAGAGAGCTAGCCTAAACATTATATTTTTGGGGTCAAACGTGGGACATTGAAAGAAGCACAGTATATTTTGAGGCTCTGGAAATAAGGATCTGCACTCAGCAGTTCCACTGACATGATCATAAGCTCAGTGGAGAAGTCCCTGTGACCGGGAAATAGGGTGAGTATAAAAATAGATGAGCAGGAAACTTTGGTAAAGACTAAACTAGTCAATTTCTTTTTTCAGCTGAAATAGGGCAAATACAAAGGAAAGTGCCTCCTCTCCACCTCAAGGGAAGTTTGTTGGTTACATAATTAGGTTAATAAAGAAGCAAGGTTTGTTGGTAACTCAGAGGCAGATCACTGGGCTCATAAATATATTAGAGTGCCTGTCCCATTGGCTATCTAAGGAAGAAATATTAGAGCCAGATATGTGGGAAATAGTGGGGGAATAACTAATTGAATATTACAAAGCTATGGGTCCTGATTCAATTCCTGAGAAAACAATCCTTATGTACAATATAATACAATGGACTTCAAAGAATCCCACAATTTCTAATAAAAAAAAAAGAAAAGAAAAAGTTTAATGTGTACAGCCAGACAAGGAAGTGTGAGGGGAAAAAAGAAACACAGGAGGGGTATGATACTGACAAAGCAGCTGAAAAGCATGAAGAATTGGACAAGAAAGAATTTAAGTACAGTGCTGATGAATTTAGGGAGTGTGGTGCTTCTCAGAAGTGTCCTTAGGGCATTCCCCATCTTCTTGACCTCCCCCATCAATTTCATCTTCGTGGGCAAAGGGAGTTGGAGTGTCAGGGGCAGTGACATCATCATCATTGCCCATGTAGCAGCTTTGTCCAACTATGACACAATTACAAAAGGAATTAGTTAAAGCTAAAGAGGAAGGGTAGGATACATCTGATTTGAGAATAGAAGCATACCCTGTGATTTAAGAGTTTGACTCTTCAGGTCAAGAAAGGAAATACACTCCTTTTAATCTGGAAATTACCAAAGATCTGAAAAAGGTTTGTACTCTTTATGGGTCTACATGTTAAGATTGTATTAGAGAATTTGGCTTATGAAATTTTAACCCCTAGGGATTGGAAATCTACAGCAAAGACATGTTTAGAACCTGGACAAAACTTGTTGTGGCTTTCTGAATATAGTGAACTCTGGAGAATACAAGCCCAATGAAATAAGCAACGTGGAGTTAATATACCAGTCACCTTTGAACAACTAGCAGGAATAGGTCCTTATGCAGATACGTTAGAGAAGATTAATGATCTTATAGCAGCATATGAGCAAATTGCTTATGCTGCTACCAAAGCATGGGGCACCCTTCCAGGAAAACAAGGAGAGGGGAAGTCTTCATGAAAATAGTGCAAGGTCCAAATGAATCCTTTATTGATTTTGTGGAACATCTGCAGGCAGCGGTCATACAAACTCTTGGTGAAAATGCAGCAACAGAAATTATGATAAGACAACTTGCTAAGGAAGATTTGTAGAAGAATTATACTAAGACTACACAAGGATGTTCCTTTGGAGGAGATCATAAGATTCTGTGACACAGTGAGCACAAATACCTTTTATGCCTAGGCTATGATGTAGACTTTTCAAGATCTAAACATGGGAAGATAGGATCCCTTTTGGCAAGGTACTTCCAGAAATATTTGTCAATGCTTTCAATGTGGTAAAATAGGGCATTTGAAAGCTCAAAGTTGGCATAAAGATAAAGTGAAAAAACAGGGTGGGAGAACAAGACCCAAAACCCTATGTCCAAATTGCAACAGAGGCTTCCATTGGGTATAAGAATGTAGACTGACTAAGGAAAATGGGAAGTGGGGCTCCATTCCAGGGCCCCAGGCAAAAACACTTGGGGCATGATGGCCGCTGATGTTACACTCAGAGAGTCTTTAGAAGTCAGTACTACAACATGATCAATCAGCCAAAAAGCAGCCTGATGAGGGAAAGGGATTAAAATTGGGGAGAATAGACTTATATGTAGCTGAAACTACTGAGATATCCCCTGAAGAAGTGAAATCTGTCCTTGTCTGGCCTAGAGATCCCTTGCCTCCAGACACAGTAGGCTTGACCATTTCAACTCCTGAGAGTGCTCACAAAACAGTGTTCATTCATACACTGATTTGGGAAACTGAGGAATGTAAAACTAATATCCCAGTCACTAATACAGGTAGACAATGTATGACTTTATCATTCAGGAGAGCTAGTAGTATCAGGTAACTGATATATACTCCTAATAGGCAATCTGGTGATATTTAACCAGATTTTGACTCCCAACAATAGAATGCAGGAATATTCTGAACTGCAGCCACATCACTTTATCATCCTATGCTTACTATCTATATAAATGGCATACCATTAGAAGGGTTGGTAGACAAGGGTGCAGATAATCATTAGAAGTGCCAATCAGCCCAGTCATTGACCAAAGATTAAGGCAGACCCCTATATGTCTGGAATAAGAGAATCAATAGCAGCTGAAATTAGTGCTACCCCTTTGAGATAGATATTTGAAGGTGAAAGAGGGGTTTTTAACTTCTTTTGTAATAAATAAAATGCCCATCAATGTGTGGAGAAGAGACATCTTACAACAGTTAGGATTACAATTGAATATTTTGGCTTTTTAGGCAGGGCTGCTGGTGAAGCCCTGCCTGCACTCTCACTTATTCCCATTCAATGGAAAACTGATACACCAGTTAGTTAGAACAGTGAACCTTATTTACTGAAAAAATTCAGGCCTTATTAGATATAATATAGGAGCAACTTGAGCAAGGACATTTACAATTTTCTCTAAGGCCTTGGAATTTCCCTGCATTTGTTGTAAAAAAAAAAAGGAAATTTGGAAAATGGAAGATGTTAATTGATTTAAGAAAAATAAATGAAAAGATGAAAATTATGAGAACTCTTCAGCCTAGACTTCCATCTCCTACTCAATTGCCTAGAGAATAACTCTTTGGGTTATAGACATTAAGGATTGTTTCTATTCTATCCCTCTGGATAAGGAGATGAAAAGATTTGCCTTTTCAGTGTCCAGCATTAATTTAGCTGAGCCTTATAAAAGATATGAATGGACAATTTTGCCACAGGGATTGAAAAATAGCTCTACTATGTGTCAAATGTATATGGCTGCTGCTCTTACTTCTATAAGAAAAACATTTCCAAAAGTAATGTTGTTTCATTACATGGATGATATATTGAGATGCGTACCAGAGGAGCAAATGTTAGAAGAGTGTCTACAAAAGACCATAGAAACACTAAGGAACTAAAATTTGCATTTAGCTCCAGAAAAAATTGAAAGACATGCTCCTTTTCAATATTTAGGATATTAAGTATGTCCTAAGGTGCTTACAGTACAAAAGCTTTCTTTAAGAACAGAGAAGATGAACACACCTTAAATGACCTTTAGAAATTGGCAGGAGATATCCAATGGATGTGTCCAGTGTTAGGCTTAACAAGTATCAATTACAACTTTTTTATGACATTTTAAGGAGACACAATGCTTTAAACTCACCATGCCAGCTTACAAAAGAAGCTCAAGAGACTTTAAAAGAAATTGAATTGGTTTTATCCAAGGTGGTTGAAATAATTACTCAAAAACTCCTGGAAACATCAGTTTTTACTACAGAAGAGACACCCAAAGAAGTCCTTCATCAAGGACACAGTGTAATAGAGTGGGTGTGAACCTCCCAGCACAATCAGAACAAAGCCTTATTCCTTATCTGGTGCCTGTGGTTAATTTTTTTTTAAGACTATTAAGCAAGCATTACAATTATCTGGGATAAGACCTAACAAGATATGCATGTTTTATGCCAATGCACAAATTAATGTATGCTGTGAAACCATCCAAGAGTGGCAAATTTTATTGGCCACAGCTCCATTTTTTTACACACGGGTCTCCCTAAAATGTAGCTTGGGTATTACATAATTAACACTGGATTTTTGAATCTCTAAGGTTCCTCTCAAAGGACCAACTATCTTTACAAATGCATCCAAATATAACATTTGTGTTGTATACTCTCATGAAAACTACAAAGAGAGTAGTCAGAACTCTTGTTCAGTCCACTTAGCAGAATGAATTGTATGCAATCTCCTTACATGAGATGTAAACATCTTATCTAATTCAGCCCATTCAGAAGGTGTGGTACAAAGAATTGCCACAGCCCAAACAAAATTTGTAGCTTCTAATATATATCAGCTCTTTCAGGAACTCCAAGAGCAAGTGAGAAAGCATCCAGAAAACATTTATATTCTAAAATTTCTATAATATATTCTATAATGGTCTATAATTTTCTTTCTCTGTTTTTAACCTACCTGGTTTAGGTATCAGTACCATGTCTGTGTCATAAAAGGAATTCAATAGGACCCCTTCATTCCTTATTTTTTTTAAATAGTTTATATAGCATTGGGGCTAATTGTTCTTCAAATGTTTGGTAGAATTCACATGTAAATACATTTGGTCCTGGGAATTTTTTTTTAGGGAGTTGATTAATAGCTTGTTCTATTTCTTTTTCTGAAATGGGACTATTTAAGCAATTTGCTTTCTCCTCTGTTTATCTGGGAAACCTATACTTTTAAAGGTAGTCATCCATTTCATTTAGGGTATCAAATTTATTGGCATAAAGTTGGGCTAAGTAACTCCTTATTATTGCTCTAATTTCCTCTTCATTGATGGAAAGTTCTCCCTTTTCTTTTTAAGACTACTAATTTGATTATTTCATTTTTCTAATCAGATTTACCAAAGGTTTATCAATTTTATTGGTTTTTTCACAAAACCAACTCTTAGTTTTATTTATTAGTTCAATAGTTCTTTTACTTTCAATATTATTAATGTCTCCTTTTAATTTTAGAATTTCAAGTTAAGTATTGGATTGGGGGTTTTTAATTTGATCTTTTTCTAGCTTTTTAAGTTGCAAGCCCAATTCATAGATCTTCTCTTTCTCTATTTTATTCAAGTAAGCCTCTAAGAATATAAAATTTCCCCTTATGCTTTGGCTGCATCCCACAAATTTTGGTATGATGTCTCATGATTGTCATTATCTTGAGTGAAATTATTAATTATGTTTATAATTTGCTGTTTGACCCAATCATTCTTTAACATGAGATTATTTAGTTTCCAATTACTTTTTGGTCTATTTATCCCTAACTTTTTGTTGATTGTAGTTTTTATTGTATCACGATCTAAAAACAAAGCATTTACTATTTTGGTCTTCCTGCATTACATTTTGAGGTCTTTATGTCCTAATACATGGTCAATACTTGTATAGGTTACATGGAGGTTACATGGACTGCTGGGAAGAAAGTATATTCCTTTTTTGTCTCCATTCAGTTTACTCCAAAGATTTATCATACCTAATTTTTCTAATATTCTATTTATCTCTTTAATTTCTTTCTTATTTGCTTTGTGGTTTGATTTATCTAATTCTGAGAGTGTAAGGTTGAGATCTCCCACTATTACAATTTTGCTGTCTATTTCTTCTTGCAACTCTCTTAACTTCTCCTTTAGGAAGTTAGATGTTATACCACTTGGTGCATATAGGTTTAGTACTGATATTGCTTCAATGTCTATGCTACCCTTTAGCAAGGTAGAGTTTCCTTCATTATCTTTTTTAATTAAATAAGTTTTTGCTTTTGCTTGATATGAGATAAGGATGGCTACCCTTGCATTTTTTACTTCACCTGAAGCATCATAGATACTGCTCTAGCCTTTTACCTTTACTCTGTATGTATCTTCCTGCTTTAAATGTGTTTCCCATAAACAACATATTGTAGGGTTCTGACTTTGATCCAGTCTGCTATCTGCCTCCACGTTTTGGGAGAGTTCATCCCATGCACATTTACGGTTAAAATGACTAATTCTGTATTTCCTGCCATCTTATTATCCCCAGATTATGCTTTTCTTTTACTTGCCCCCCAACCCTGTTTTCCAGTTTTTAACTTATGTGCCCCACTTGTATCACGCTGATCACTCTCTTTAGGATCCCTCTCTCCCCATTTTGAGTTCTTCCATTTTCTTGTACCTTTCCCTTATTACTCTTTTCCTTTTCCCTTTTCCTCTCCCGCTTTTTAATGAGGTGAGAGAAGATTTTCTTTTTTTTTTTTTATTTAATAGCCTTTTATTTACAGGATATATGCACGGGTAACTTTACAGCATTAAGAATTGCCAAACCTCTTGTTCCAATTTTTCACCTCTTACCCCCCCACCCCCTCCCCTAGATGGCAGGATGACCAGTAGATGTTAAATATATTAAAATATAAATTAGATACACAATATGTATACATGACCAAAACGTTATTTTGCTGTACAAAAAGAATCAGACTCTGAAATATTGTAAAATTAGGTTGTGAAGGAAATCAAAAATGCAGGTGTGCATAAATATAGGGATTGGGAATTCAATGTAATGGTTTTTAGTCATCTCCCAGAGTTCTTTTTTCCGGGCATAGCTGGTTCAGTTCATTACTGCTCCATTGGAAATGATTCGGTTGATCTCGTTGCTGAGGATGGCCTGGTCCATCAGAACTGGTAATCATATAGTATTGTTGTTGAAGTATATAATGATCTCCTGGTCCTGCTCATTTCACTCAGCATCAGTTCGTGTAAGTCTCTCCAGGCCTTTCTGAAATCATCCTGTTGGTCATTTCTTACAGAACAGTAATATTCCATAATATTCATATACCACAATTTATTCAGCCATTCTCCAACTGATGGACATCCATTCAGTTTCCAGTTTTTAGCCACTACACAAAGGGCTGCCACAAACATTCGTGCACATACAGGTCCCTTTCCCTTCTTTATAATCTCTTTAGGATATAATCCCAGTAGTAACACTGCTGGATCAAAGGGCATGCACAGTTTGATAACTTTTTGAGCATAGTTCCAAACTCCTCTCCAAAATGGTTGGATTCGTTCACAACTCCACCAACAATGCATCAATGTCCCAGTTTTCCCACATCCCCTCCAACAATCATCATTATTTTTTCCTGTCATCTTAGCCAATCTGACAGGTGTGTAGTGGTATCTTAGAGTTGTCTTAATTTGCATTTCTCTGATTAATAATGACTTGGAGCATCTTTTCATATGACTAGAAATAGTTTAAATTTCTTCATCTGAGAATTGTCTGTTCATATCCTTTGACCATTTTTCAATTGGAGAATGGCTTGATTTTTTATAAATTAGAGTTAATTCTCTATATATTTTGGAAATGAGGCCTTTATCAGAACCTTTGACTGTAAAAATATTTTCCCAGTTTATTGCTTCCCTTCTAATCTTGTCTGCATTAGTTTTGTTTGTACAAAAACTTTTCAGTTTGGTATAATCGAAATTTTCTATTTTGTGATCAGTAATGATCTCTAGTTCTGCTTTGGTCATAAAGACCTTCCCCTTCCACAGGTCTGAGAGGTAAACTATCTTGTGTTCCTCTAATTTATTAATAATTTCGTTCTTTATGCCTAGGTCATGAACCCATTTTGACCTTATCTTGGTGTACGGCGTTAAGTATGGATCAATGCCTAGTTTCTGCCATATTAGTTTCCAATTTTCCCAGCAATTTTTATCAAACAGTAAGTTCTTATCCCAAAAGCTGGGATCTTTGGGTTTGTCAAAGACTAGGTTGCTATATTTGTTGACTGTTTTATCCCTTGAACCTAATCTATTCCAGTGATCAACTAATCTATTCCTTAGCCAATACCAAATAGTTTTGGTAACTGCTGCTCTATAATATAATTTTAGATCTGGTACAGCTAAGCCACCATCATTTGATTTTTTTTTCATTAATTCCCTTGAAATTCTTGACCTTTTGTTTTTCCATATGAACTTTGTTGTTATTTTTTCTAGGTCATTAAAATAGTTTTTTGGGAGTCTGATTGGTATAGCGCTAAATAAATAGATTAGTTTAGGTAATATTGTCATCTTTATTATATTTGCTCGCCCTATCCAAGAGCATTTAATATTTTTCCAATTGGTTAGATCAGACTTAATTTGTGTGAAAAGTGGTCTGTAATTTTGCTCATAAAGTTTCTGATTTTCCCTTGGCAGATAGATTCCTAAATATTTTATATTATCAGTAGTTACTTTAAATGGAATTTCTCTTTGTAACTCTGACTGTTGGATTTTGTTAGTGATATATAAGAATGCTGATGACTTATGTGGGTTTATTTTATAACCAGCAACTTTGCTAAAGTTGTGGATTATTTCTAATAACTTTTTAGCAGAATCTCTGGGGTTCTCTAAGTATACCATCATGTCATCGGCAAAGAGTGATAATTTGGCTTCCTCATTGCCTATTCTTATTCCTTTAATCTCTTTCTCAGCTCTTATTGCTATAGCTAGCGTTTCTAATACAATATTAAATAGTAACGGTGATAGTGGGCAACCTTGTTTCACTCCAGATCTTATTGGGAATGGTTGCAGTTTGTCTCCATTACATATGATGCTTACTGATGGTTTTAAATAGATGCTGCTGATTATTTTAAGGAAAAGTCCATTTATTCCTATACTCTCAAGTGTTTTTAATAGGAATGGATGTTGGATTTTATCAAATGCTTTTTCTGCATCTATTGAGATGATCATATGGTTTTTGTTAATTTGGTTATTAACATGGCCAATTATATTGATAGTTTTCCTAATATTGAACCAGCCCTGCATTCCTGGTATAAATCCTACTTGATCATAGTGTATTATCTTGGAGATGATTTTCTGTAGTCTTTTTGCTAATATCTTATTTAAGATTTTAGCATCAATATTCATTAGGGAGATTGGTCTATAATTTTCTTTCTCTGTTTTCAGCCTACCTGGTTTAGGTATCAGTACCATGTCTGTGTCATAGAAGGAATTTGGTAGGACTCCTTCATTCCCTATTTTATCAAATAATTTATATAGCATTGGGGCCAATTGTTCTTTAAATGTTTGGTAAAATTCACATGTAAATCCATCTGGTCCTGGGGATTTTTTCTTAGGGAGTTGTTTAATTGCCTGTTCTATTTCTTTTTCTGAAATGGGACTATTCAAGCAATTTACTTCCTCCTCTGTTAGTCTGGGAAGTCTATATTTTTGGAGGTAGTCATCCATTTCACTTAGGTTATCAAATTTATTGGCATAAAGTTGAGCAAAATAACTCCTTATTATTTCTCTAATTTCCTCTTCATTGGTGGAAAGTTCTCCCTTTTCATTTTTAAGACTACTAATTTCATTTTCCTCCCTCCTTTTTCTAATCAGATTTACCAAAGGCTTATCTATTTTATTGGCTTTTTCATAGAACCAACTCTTAGTTTTATTAATTAGTTCAATAGTTTTTTTACTTTCAATATTTTTAATTTCTCCTTTTAATTTTAGAATTTCCAATTTAGTATTTGATTGGGGGTTTTTAATTTGGTCTTTTTTTAGTTTTTTTTAGTTGCAAGCCCAATTCATTAATCTTTTCTTCCTCTGTTTTATTCAAGTAAGCCTCTAAGGATATAAAATTCCCTGTTATTACCGCTTTGGCTGCATGCCACAAATTTTGGTATGATATCTCATCATTGTCATTATCTTGAGTGAAATTATTAATTGCCTCTATAATTTGCTGCTTCACCCAATTTTTCTTTAAGATGAGATTGTTTAGTTTCCAATTACTTTTTGGTCTATTTCCCCCTAACTTTTTGTTGAATGTAGTTTTTATTGCATCATGATCTGAAAAGAAAGCATTTACTATTTCTGCTTTCTTGCATTTAATTTTGAGGTCTTTATGTCCTAATATATGGTCAATTTTTGAATAGGTTCCATGAACTGCTGAGCAGAAAGTATATTCCTTTCTATCTCCATTCAGTTTTTTCCAAAGATCCAACATACTTAATTTTTCTAATATTCTATTTACTTCTTTAATTTCTTTCTTATTTGTTTTGTGGTTTGATTTGTCTAATTCTGAGAGTGCAAGGTTGAGATCTCCTACTATTACAGTTTTGTTGTCTATTTCTTCTTGCAACTCTCTTAACTTCTCCTTTAGGAAGTTGAGTGCCATACCACTTGGTGCATATATGTTTAATATTGATATTGCTTCGTTGTTTATGCTACCCTTTAGCAGGATGTAGTTTCCTTCCTTATCTCTTTTAATTAGATCAATTTTTACTTTTGCTTGATCTGAGATAAGGATGGCTACCCCTGCTTTTTTGACTTCACCTGAAGCATAATAGATTTTGCTCCAGCCTTTTACCTTTACTCTATATGTATCCCCCTGCTTTAAATGTGTTTCTTGTAAACAACATATTGTAGGGTTCTGACTTTTGATCCAGTCTGCTATCTGCCTCCTCTTTATGGGGGAGTTCATCCCATTCACATTTACGGTTAGAATTACTAAATCTGTATTTCCTGCCATCCTAATAACCCCAGATTGTGCTTTACTTATTCTTGCCTCCCCCAACCCTCTTTCCCCCTTTTAAACTTATGTACCCCTCTTGTATCACGATACTTATCCTCTTTATAATCCCTCCCTCCCCCCCTTTGAGTCTTTCCCCCTTCCTTCCCTTATTACTCTTTTTCTTTTCCCTTTTCCTCTCCCCCGTTTTTAATGAGGCGAGAGAGAATTTTCTCTAAAACAAATGTCAATTATTTTTTCTTTATGCCAACTCTTATGAGAGTAATATTCACACAATGTTCCTCCCCCTCTCTAAATTCCCTCAGATATGATAAGTTTCCTTAGCCTCTTTGTGGGATGTGGTTTCCCTCTTTTTATCCCTCCTTCCCACCTTATTCTGCCATCATCCCTTTTCCATATCTACTTCCCTTTTTTATGTTATATCAGTACAATCAAATTATACATGTATTCTTTTTGTATATCCACAACAGAAATACAATTCTCAAGAGTTATTTTTACCTTTTCTGCATCTGAGTTCTATGGTTGGAGATCAAATTTTTTGTTTAGTTCTCGTTTTTTCTTCAGAAACAAATGGAATTCATTTGTTTCATTAAATGTCCATCTTCTTCCCTGGAAGAAAATGCTCAGCTTAGCTGGGTAGTTTATTCTTGGCTGCATCCCAAGTTCTTGTGCCTTTCGGAATATCATATTCCAGGCCCTTCTTTCCTTTAATGTAGAGGCAGCCAGATCTTGGGTGATCCTTATTGTGGCACCTTGGTATTTAAAGGTTTTTTTTTTGCTGCTATTAAAATTTTTTCCTTAATCTGATAGTTCTGAAATTTTGCCACAATATTCCTTGGGGTTTTTATTTTAGGGTTTCTTTCAGAAGGTGTTCGATGAATTCTTTCAATGCCTATTTTACCTTCTGATTCTATTACATCTGGGCAATTCTCTTTGATTATTTCTTGTAAAATAGTATCTTGGCTCTTTTTTTCATCATAGTTTTCGGAAAGTCCAATAATCCTCAGATTATCTCTCCTAGATCTATTTTCCAAGTCTGTCGTTTTTGCAAGTAGATAATTCATGGTTTTTTCCAGTTTGTCATTTTTTTGTTTTTGCTTGACTGATTCTTGCTGTCTCAATGCATCATTAGTTTCAATTTGTTCAGTTCTAATTTTTAAAGAATTATTTTCTTCATTAGCTTTTTTTACTTCTTTCTGTATATGTCCAATTGAGTTTTTAAATGAATTGTTTTGGTCTGTGGAATTTTTTTCCATTTCACTAATTTTCTTTTTTAGTGAATCATTTTCTTTTTCCAATTCACAGATGCTACTTTCTTGCGAGTTCTTTGTCTTTTCCAATTCGCAAATCCTATTTTCTTGCCAGTTCTTTATTTTTTCCAATTCACCAATTTTATTTCACTGCACTTACTGGGAATTTTTTAACTTTTCCAATTCGTATTTCAGGAAGTTGTTGCTCTCTTGTAAGGCTTCTCTTTCCTTTCCCCATTTATCTTCTAACTCTCTTTTGAGACTTTTAATGGTCTCTTCTATGAGAGCATCATGTAAAGGAGGACAGTCTGATGCATTTTTGCTGTTTGAGGTCTCTTCAGGTTTGCTGACCTGCTCTTTTTCTGCATAGAAGCTGTCGATTGTTCTTTTCATCTTTTTATTCATGTTTTAAAGCCTTTAGGGTAGGTCTCCTAGGCAAGGGGGTTACCAGCTTCCTCTGCAGAGCAGGGAGAGATGTAAACCGATTTCCGGCTCCGAGGTATGGGAGTGCTCTGAGTGAGAGTCTTCCGTTCCCCCACCAGGAAGTGGATTCAGCACTGGCCAAGCTATGGAAGTGCCCAGTTGGGCTGTGTGGGTTAGCGATTGCCCTCGGGTAGAGACTAAGGGGTGAAAGTGTCACTGCCCCAGGTCAGAGCCTCTAGTGGGACTGTGAGTATTAGCAGCTGACCCCAGACTGCCGCAAACTCTGCCCAGCGTCTCTGCCTGATGCAAATTGGCCCTGGAAAAGCTCTATGGTCCCAAGCCGTGCTCCTCACTACGCAGATTGGAGGCTAACCTGGGCTGTGTCCTCCTGCCCTGCAGGATCACAACTTCCCCAAGGAAAAGCCCCGTACTGTGGGTTGGGGCTGCGTGCTTTTACTGAGATCTGTGCTTTCACTTTCGGTTTGAGACTCTCCTCCGAACCTAATTTCTCTCCCAGTCTGCACTGATCTCTCCCCTGGCCCTGGAACCAACCTTTTTTTGACGAGACTGCAGATTTTCTTCGGCCGGTGAGTTGTTCTACTTCTTATCTTTACAAATTATAGAAGTCAAGACTATTTTTGAGGCTCAATATAATATTGATAAAGAGGGTAAGAGAAGAGCTTAGAAAGTCGCGTGTGTCTTCTCCGCCATCTTGGCTCCGCCCCGAGAGAAGATTTTCTATAAAAACAATTATGTCAATAATTTTCTCTTTGAGCCAACTCTGATGAGAGTAAGATTCATACAAGGTTCCTCCCCCTCTCTAAATTCCCTCAGATATGATAAGTTTCCTTTGATTCTTCATGGGAAGTAGTTTCTTTCTTTTTATCCCTCCTTTCCCCCTTTTCTGACATTATCCCTTTTCCATTTCTACTTCCCTTTTTTATGTTATATCAGTAAAATCAGTAAAATAATGAGGTTAGAGAAGATTTTCTGTAAAACAAGTATTCATGTAGTCTTTTTGTATATCCACAACAGAAATAAAATTTTCAAGATTTCCTTTTACCTTTTCTGTTTCTTTTGAGTCCTATGGTTGGAAGTCAATTTTTTTGTTTAGTTCTGGTTTTTTCCTTAGAAACAAATGGAATTTATCTGTTTCATTAAATGACCATATCCTTCCCTGGAAAAAAAAAATGCTTAGATTAGTTGGATAATTTATTCTTGGCTTCATTCCAAGTTCTTTTGCCTTACAGAATATCAGATTCCAGGCCCTTCAATCCTTTAATGTGGAGGCAGCCAGATCTTGGGTCATCCTTATTGTGGCATCTCAGTATTTGAATTGTTTTGTTTTTTTCTGGCTACATGTAATATTTTCCCTTAATCTGATAGTTCTGAATTTTAGCCACAGTATTCCTTGGAGTTTTTATTTTAGAGTCTTTTTCAGAAGGTGTTCAATGAATTCTTTCAATGCCTATTTTACCTTTTGATTCTATTACATCTGGACAGTTCTCTTTGATGATTTCCTGTAAAATAGTATCTTTTTGTATAAATCTAATTGAGTTTTTAAATGAGTTGTTTTGTTCTATGGAATTTTTTTCCATTTCAGTATTTTTTTTAGTGAGTTATTTTCTTTTTCCAATTCACAAATCCTACTTTCCTGGGATTTTTTTTTACCTTTTGCAATTCACAAATTCTGTTTTCCTGCACTTATTGGGAATTCTTTACCTTTTCCAATTCACATTTTAGGAAGTTGTTACTTTCTTGCATAGCTTCTCTTCTCTTTCCCCATTTTTCTTCTAATTATCTTTTCATACTTTCAATGATTTCTTCTAGGAGAACATTATGTGATGATGGCCATATAATATTCCCCTTGTGGTATTGTCTGGAGCCTGTTTGCTATTAGTCTCCTTGGGGTTTCAAAAATGCTCTCTTTCTGTATAGAAACTATCCATCATCCTTTTGATTTTTTAAATCATTTTTAAAGCCTTTAAGTTCTACCTTCAGGGCAAGAAGGTTACCAGCTTCCTCTGCAAAACAGGGATAGGTATAAATGGGTTGTAAAGAGCAATGAGGTACGGGAGTGCTCTGGGGAAAAAGTCCCCACCCCATCCCACTGGAAGTGATTCAGACCTGGTTAGCACTGGCCTGAGCTGCGGAAGTGCCCAGTGAAGAACTCCCACTGGTGTCTCACAAATTTTGGCATAAAGTCTCATTATTGTCATTTTTTTTGGTGAAGGTATTAATTATGTCTATGATTTGCTGTTTCACCCAATCAATCTTTAATATGAGATTATTTAGTTTCCAATTATTTTTTGGTCTATTTTCCCCTGGCTTTTTATTGAATGCAATTTTCATTGCCTTGTGGTCTGCAAAGGGTGCATTTACTATTTCTGCCTCATTGCATTTGAATTTGAGATTTTTATGTCCTAATATATGGTCCCCTTTTAAATAGGTTCCATGAACTACTAATAAGAAAGTATACTCCTTTCTGTTTCCATTTAGTTTTCTCCAAAGATCTATCATATCTAACTTTTCTAGTATTCTATTTATCTCTTTGACTTCTTTCTTATTTATTTTGTGGTTTTATTATCTAATTCTGAGACTGAAAGATTGGGATCTCCCACCATTATAGTTTTGCTGTCTTTCTTCTTGCAACTCTCTTAAGTTCTCTTTTAGGAAGTTAGATGCTATACCACTTGGTGCATCTATGTTTAACATTGCTATTGCTTTATTATCTATGCCATCCTTTAGCAATATATAGTGCCCTTCCTTGTCCCTTCCTTGTCTCTTTTAATTAGATCAATTTTTGTTTTAGCTTGATCTAAGATGAGGATGGCTACCCCTGCTTTTTTGACTTCACCTGACGCATAGTATTCTTTTCCAACTTTTTACCTTTACTCTTTATGTATCTCCCTGCTTCAAGTGTGTTTCCTGTAAACAACATATTATAGGATTCTGGCTTTTAATCCATTCTGCTAACTGCTTCCTCTTTATGGGAGAGTTTACCCCATTTAAATTTATGGTTAAAATTACCAGTTCTGTATTACATGCCATCTTGTTAACCCCTGCTTATGCTTTTCTCATTTCCTTCCCCCTTACTCCCCTCCCAAGTATTAAACTTGTGAGAACCACTTGGTTCTCACAGCCCTCCCTTTTTAGTATTCCCCCCCCCCACCTTAGAGTTCCTCCTTCTATCTTACACCTTTTCCTCACAATTTCTGTATTCCCTTTGGCTTAGCTTACTCCTTCCTTTTTCACTTTCCATCTCACTTTTCAATGAGGTGGAAGAAGTTTCACCATAAATCAAATATGTCTAATATTTTTCTATTTAAGCCAATTCTTTTTTTTTTTATTTATTTAATAGCCTTTTATTTACAGGATATATACATGGGTAACTTTACAACATTAACAATTGCCAAACATCTTGTTCCAATTTTTCACCTCTTACCCCCCCCAACCCCTCCCCTAAATGGCAGTATGACCAGTAGATGTTAAATATATTAAAATATAACTTAGATACACAATAAGTATAAATGACCAAAACATTATTTTGCTGTACAAAAAGAATCAGACTCTGAATTATTGTACAATTAGCTTGTGAAGGAAATCAAAGATGCAGGTGTGCATAAATATAGGGATTGGGAATTCAATGTAATGGTTTTTAGTCATCTCCCAGAGTTCTTTTTCTGGGCATAGCTAGTTCAGTTCATTACTGCTCCATTAGAAATGATTTGGTTGATCTCGTTGCTGAGGATGGCCTGGTCCATCAGAACTGGTCATCATATTCTACTAGTTAAAAAATAGACTATCTTTTCTAAGATATTCTGACATAACAGACAGTCTTAAAAAATGGAATATCAAAAAATCTGAGTTAAAATTTGGTCTTCAGCACTTACTGGTCATATAACTTTAAACAAATAGTTGGAGTTTTTTTTTTTTTTTTAATCATTACTTAACCTCAGTTCCCTTAGCTGCAAATTAGGGGAGATATACTTTATATCTCAAAGGGTTATTGTGAGGTTCAGATGTGTTAATGTAGAAAAACTGTATTGCAAGCTTTAAAATGGTACTCTAAGTACGAGTTACCACAGTGAGAAAAGGAGAAGAAGCAAGATCTATTATCTCATTCTTTGATATACAGAAGTTGTATTACCTTAACGTTTATGTCTCAAATATAATACTATATTCCCCATCCCTGTACCTTTGTGCTGGCTGTCTTCTATGCCTGAATTGTGCTCTCAACTTATCTCTGTCTCAGAGAATCCCTCCTCCCTAAAGACAAACCTGAAACATTTTCTTAAACATGGTCTTCCACAATTCCCCCAAATTCCCCTAATTGCCTACTTAGTATAATCTTTATTTTTATTTTAGATATATTTATATATGTAACCTGAAATGTGCTTTATAACTTTAAATCTATGATGTCATGTACATATTGTCTCCTCAATTAGAATATAAGCTCCTTGAGAGTTAAGATTTTCATGGAACCTAACTAGTATCTTTATATAGTAGGCTTGATAAATTATTGTTAAATGATTGATTGACCATGGAAGCACCATTCCACAAATCAGAAAAAAAATACGAATAAACTTTAAAACAGTTCTATTATCATCAACAATGACTTTGAAAAGGGCACAAAATAGGCATTCTCACTAGACTAAAATTTAATAATCCCCTAGAATTTCTAATGTCCATGATGCTTTTACTTAATGATAGATTCTACAGATTAAGCTCTAAAGACAAATGAAATATCAAATGTAGACTTGGTTTCTTTTTGCCCTTAAGTTAGAATGGTAGATGTCATTCTCTTTTTTTCCATATTTTTTTTCCTGTATGAAAGCTACTAAGTAATACAGTAATAATGAGGATTTGGCCTATGTTCCTTCTTTCATTAAAATAAAACTAGCTTCCTGCCAAGCTCGAGTGTAATCTTTAAAAAGCTCCTCTGTCTTTAGAATAAACTTTTGCCCTCTTTTCTAGCCAGGAAAAGTTCAATCATCCAGTTTTCATATTATGGGAGAGTTATTCTATTATTTTCCATATCTAAAGGCTTCAAAAGTTCCTAGGTTCTTATTAAAAATGAGATTGTAGAATCTAAAGGAGATTTAGTGACAAAATAACTCACAAATAAGTACTTACTGCTCATAAAATCACTTTTCCAAGTTAAGCAATAGCTCAGCTTTTTTTTGTTAAATTGAAAGAAAGGAATATCACTTGATAGAAGCCTAATGACAATGAGAGTGTAATGAAATGACTAAACTCATAAATCTGTCATATTTAAAGACTGACAAAAACTTACCTCCATCCAAACTCTATATCCCCCACTCCATTCTTTTTTTTTTTTTCTGGAAGTATATTCCAAATTATACGAAGAGTTGTTTTTATTTTTTTTTTATTGGAACACCTACATGCCTGAAAGTCAGAGTTATTTTCTTGCCAACTTGATCTTTATTAAATCTATCTGATTTATATTCTTCAAGATTTGGAAAGGTCAAATTAATTTCATTATACTTTCACTTTCAAGGGGCATCTGCTGTGCAGCTTAGTACTCCTGTTATAAATAATGCTTTTTTCTAAGTAACAATGTGATGTTTTAAATTATATTCAGCCACATAAAAGATTTCAGACCATTCTAATCATATCCTCTTGATGCTTTAAATATGTGTCTCTGGCATATCACACCTGGCCCTATTTTGAAATTTGAACCAATACTTTATTTTTTTCAAAAGGATTATACATCAGAAGTTAATTTAAAAGAAAGAAATTGGAAGAAAAACATGAGAAAATATATACTTTTAAAAAATAAAATATATAAAATGTCATATGTAGAAAGGGATTGGATAGGTACATTTGCCTATGCATGTGTTTCTCTCTATCTTTTATGGAACCGTTTGTCAGGTATCCTTTTGGTCTACAAATGAACCTCTAAGAAAGTACAGAGCCAATCAGAATTCCATTGAATGACAATACATTTTGAAAAAGGCCTATTAGTGATTCTTTTTTTTTTAATCTTTTTTTATTATAGCTTTTTATTTTACAAATTATATGCATGGATAATTTTACAGCATTGAAAATTGCCAAACCTTTTGTTGCAATTTTTCCCCTCCTTCCCCCTACCCCCTCCCTTAAATGGCAGGATGACCAATAAATGTTAAATATATTAAAGTAGAAATTAAATACAAAATAAGTTTACATGTCCAAACCATTATTTTGCTGTACAAAAAGAATTGGACTCTGAAATATTGTACAATTAGCCTGTGAAGGAAATAAAAAAAAAAATGCAGGTAGGCAAAAAATAGGGATTGGGATTTCAATGTAATGGCTCTTAGTCATCTCCCAGAGTTCTTTCCCTGGGTGTAGCTGGTTCAGTTCATTATTATTCCATTGGAACTGATTTGGTTCATCTCATTGCTGAAGATGGCCAGGTCCATCAGAATTGATCATCATATAGTATTGTTGTTGAAGTATGTAACGATCTCCTGGTCCTGCTCATTTCATTCAGCATGAGTTTGTGTAAGTCTCTCCAGGCCTTTCTGAAATAATCCTGTTGGTCATTTCTTACCAAAAAATAATATTCCATAATATTCATATACCACAATTTATTCAGCCATTCTCCAATTGATGGATAGCCACTCAATTTCCAGTTTCTGGCCACTACAAACAGGGCTGCCACAAACATTTTGGCACATACAGGTCCCGTTCCCTTTTTTAAGATCTCTGGGATATAAGCCCAGTAGTAACACTGCTGGATCAAAGGGTATGCACAGTTTGATAACTTTTTGAGCATAGTTCCAAATTGCTCTCCAGACTGGCTAGATGTATTCATATTAGTGATTCTAATGTGAAATTTTCTGTGCTTATGATGAGCACAGTCAATTAATCAGGACAAGATATGCAAACCTTGAAAACATGGCTTTAATGAGTAAGAAAGGAGAAAAAAGTAACAGGGCTACTTCCCAGTTGGGATTCAGCTAAAACAATAAATTATGCTTATCTGAGGTCATTGCCAATAATCTTAATGAGTTTGAATAGATGTAAATATTTCTTACAGTCTATCTATCTATGGACCATTGTCACATAATAGCCATAATATGCCATTGTCCTTTATCTCTCTATTACTGTGGCTGCTGCAACTCTGATTATTATAGATAATATGTACTGACATAGTTAAGTACAGACACACACACACACACAGAGAGAGAGAGAGAGAGAGAGAGAGAGAGAGAGAGAGAGAGAAACCATCAGGCTTTTTCCTACAAACTGAAGATGGGTCCTTACTTTGTGGCCCTAGCCAATATGCTCCACATTTCTTTGACTTTGGTGTTTTGTCTCCTTGACTTTCAGGCTAAGCAATAATTTTAATAAATCTAAGCCATTCTTTGAAAGCTAATTCCTAGTTTTCTGTAATTATGCCACTTTTGTCTGTTATATTTCTTCCAGTGACAGCTATTTCTGAATTTGAAGGATTATGTACTTAGTAAAACATAAACTCATGAAGAAGAGGGAGATTTACTTTTTTTGACTTTGTGTCCCTAGAGCAAGACACAAAACAGTGGCTTAATAAATGCAAAGCAAATTGAATCAAATCTGAGAATTAGTTATTTATTACTATTTTAAAGAGGCAACAACTCAGGAGAAAAGAGTACTGGTTTTAGAGTCAGAATACTTAGGTTCAAATCTTATCTTTGTTACATATCTACTTGTGACTGAGCAAATCTCTCTGGGCCTAATCTCTTCTCTACATAATAAAGACTTAACTAGAATTGAGTCAAATTTCTTCTCACTCAAAATCCATGATCTATGATTTTCTTTTAATGATTATCATAAATATTTTTTATTAAAAATGTTATTTTCAAAACACATGTAATAATTTGCAACAATCACCCCTACACAACATTGTGCTTCAAGTTTTTTTTTCCTCCCTTGTCCCCATATACTCCCTTAGATGGCAAGTAATCCAATGTATGTTAAACATGTTCATTTCTTCTGTACATATTTCCACAATTATCATGCTGCACAAGAAAAATCAGATCAAGGGGTAGATCCAAGATGATGGAGAGGGCACGTATTTCTTTCTGATCTTCTCCCACTACCCTCACACTAATTATTAAATTCAGCCTCTGAATTACCTCTGGACTTGCAGAATCCACAAATATTGGGAGTACAACAAATTACAAGCAGAAGATAATTTTGAAGATCAACAGAAAAGGTTTGTTTCAAATGGACATAGAGGGAAGTGGGCCGAACACAAGCAGGCCAAGCACAGACACTGAGTGCAGGCAGTGCAGAGTCCCACGGAAGTGTGCACAAGATAATCTATGGGGAGGAACCCATAGCAGTGCTGGCCACTCTGCCCTACCAGCAAGCCAGTAGATCAGCAGAGAAGTAATAAAACATCCAACAGAAACACAAAAGGTAAATAGTGAACCCCAAAATGCCAGAATCTCACAAGACCTGGCCATACACAAGCAATGAGTCAGCACAGACATTGCAGCTGAAGCCATTGCCACTTGTAGGGGAAGCTTGGACCACCTCCCTTGCATTAAAAGCAGATTTCAACTTTAAAAAATGAATAAAAAAGCAAAAAAGAACTCTAACCATAAATCATTTTTATGGTGAAAGAGAAGAACAGATTTCAAACCTTGAAGAGACTAAAAGCAGATCATCTCCAGATGAAGCATCAAAGGCTAATTAGACCAATAATTAGGAGTTACTTTGCCCAACTTTATGCCAATAAATTCAACAACTTAAATGAAATGGAAGAATACCTTTAAAATATAGCTTGCCCAGATTAACAGAGGAAGAAGTAAATAGACTAAACAGTCCCATTTTAGAAAAAGAAAGAGAACAAGCTATTAACTAACTCCCTGAGAAAAAATCCTCAGGACCAGATATATTTACATGTGAATTCTACCACACATTTAAAGAACAATGAACTCAAATGCGATATAAACTATTTGAAAAAATAGGGATTGAAGGAGTCCTACCAAATTCCTTTTATGACACAGACATGATACTGATACCTAAACCAAGTAGGTTGAAAAGAAAGAAAGAAAATTATAGATCAATCTCCCTAATGAACATTGATGCTAAAATCTTAAATAAGATATTAGCAAAAAGACTACAGAAAATCATCCCCAGGATAATACACTATGACGAAGTAGGTTTTATACCAGGAATGCAGGGCTGGTTTAATATTAAGAAAATTATTAGCATAATTGACTATGTCAATAACCAAATTAACAAAAACCATATGATCATCTCAATAGATGCAGAAAAAGCATTTGATAAAATCCAACATCTATTCCTAATAAAAACACTTGAGAGGATAGGAATAAATGGACTTTTCCTTAAAATAGTCAGGAGCACATATTTAAAACCATCAGTAAGCATCATATGCAATGGGGAAAAACTGGAACCTTTCCCAGTAAGATCAGGAGTGAAACAAGGTTGCTCCTATCACGATTACTATCCAATATTGTATTAGAAATGCTAGCCTTGGCAATAAGAGTCGAGAAAGAGAGTAAGGGAATTAGAGTAGGTAAAGAGGAAACCAAACTATCACTCTTTACAGATGATATGATGGTATAGTTAGAGAACCTCAGAGATTTTACTAAAAAGCTATTAGAAATAATTCATAACTTTAGCAAAGTTGCAGGATACAAAATAAGCCCACATAAATCTTCAGCATTTTTATAAATCACCAATAAAATCAAACAACAAGAGATACAAAGAGAAATTCCATTCAAAATAACTATCAATAGCATAAAATATTTGGGAATCCATCTACCAAAGGAAAATCAGGAACTATATGAGCCAAATTCCAAAAAAAAAAAAAAAACCCTTTCCACACAAAAAAGTCATATTTAAATAATTTGAAAAATATTAAGTGCTCTTGGATAGGCTGAGTGAATATGATAAAGATGAAAATACTCCCTAAACTAATCTATTTATTTAGTGCTATACCAATCAGACTCCCAAGAAAATATTTTAATGATCTAGAAAGAATAACAAAAAAATTCATATGAAAGAACAAAAGATCAAGAATCTCAAGGGAATTAATGGAAAAAAAATTAAGTGAAGGTGGCTTAGCTGTACCTGATCTAAAACTATATTACAAAAGCAGCAGTCACCAAAACCATTTGGTATTGGCTAATAAATAGATTAGTTGATTAGTGGAATAGGTTAGGTTCACAAGACAAAATAGTCAATTATAGCAATCTAGTGTTTGACAAACTCAAAGATTCCAACTTTGGGGATAAGAATTCCTTATTTGACAAAAACTGCTGGGAAAACTGGAAATTAGTATGGCAGAAATTAGGCATGGACCCACACTTAACACCATATACCAAGATAAGATCAAAATGGATCCATGATTTAGGCATAAAGAATGAGATTATAAATAAATTAGAGGAACAAAGGATAGTTTACCTCCCAGACTTGTGGAGGAGGAAGACATTTGTGACCAAAGAGGAAGTAGAGGTCATTATTCATCACAAATTAGAAAATTTTGATTACATCAAATTAAAAAGCCTTTGTACAAACAAAACTAATGCAAACAAGATTAGAAGGGAAGCAACAAACTGGAAAAAAAAAACATTTTCACAGTTAAAGGTTCTGATAAAGGCCTCATTTCCAAAATATATAGAGAATTGGCTCTAATTTATAAGAAATCAAGTCATTCTCCAATTGATAAATGGTCAAAGGATATTAACAGACAATTCTCAGATGAAGAAATTGAAACTATTTCTAGCCATATGAAAAAATGCTCCAAGTCATTATTAATCAGAGATATGCAAATTAAGACAACTCTGAGATACCACTACACACCTGTGAGATTGGCTAAGATGACAGAAAAAAATAAAGATGAATGTTGGAAGGGATGTGGGAAAACTGGGACACCAATGCATTGTTGTTGGAGTTGTGAACGAATCCAACCATTCTGGAAAGCAATCTGGAATTATGTCCAAAAAGTTATCAAACTGTGCATACCCTTTGATCCAGCAGTGCTACTACTGGACTTTTGCCCCAAAGAGACACTAAAGAAGGGAAAGGGACCTATATGCGCCAAAATGTTTGTGGCAGCCTGTTTGTAGTGGTTAGAAACTGGAAAATGAATGGATGCCCATCAATTGGAGAATGGTTGGGTAAATTGTGGTATATGAATGTTATGGAATATTATTGTTCTGTAAGAAATGATCAGTAGGATGAATACAGGGAGGCTTGGAGAGACTTACATGAACTAATGTTATGTGAAATGAGCAGAACCAGGAGATCATTATATACATCAACAACGATACTGTATGAGGATGTATTCTGATAGAAGTGGGTTTCTTAGACAAAGAGAAGATCTAACTCAGTTTCAATTGATCAGTAATGGACAGAAGCAGCTACACCTAAAGGAAAAACACTAGGAAGTAAATTTAAGTGTTTGCATTTTTGTTTTCCTTCCCAGGTTATTTTTAACTTCTGAATCCAATTCTTCCTGTGCAACAAGAAAACTGTTCCGTTCTACCCACATGGAAGGGGGTGGAGGGAGGGAGGGGAAAATTCGGAACAGAAGTGAGTGCAAGGGATAATGTTGTAAAAAAAAAATTACCCAGGCATTTGTTCTGTCAATACAAAGTTATAATTATTAAAAAATTAAAAAAAACTAGAACAAAACTCTACTTGTGTCAAACTGAGTCCTTGATTGATACTATAAGCAAAAAAGTTGAGAATGTCCAAAGCATTATAGAAAGCTTATATAGTCCCTCCCATATGAGTGAGATGTCAGAACCTTTTTCAATATCTTTTTTTCCTATGGCACCTTCTTCTAAGTGGCACTTGGGAGATGACATTTAATGCACAACATCCTTTTGAAATAGGGAATTACAATCCCCATATTATGAAGAAATGAATTCACAGACAGTTACAGTAATTTTGCCAGGGCAATAGCCAAGTAAGATTGCTTACTAGATTATATTGTGAATGTCCAGAAATATATAATGACTAAAGACTAAAAGACCCCCAAATTACAAAACAGGTTTCTTTTCTAAATTGAACCCACTTCTAAAATTTTCATGTACTTTTCTGATATGTCCTTTTAAGTATGGTTTTATTTATCTTTTTTACTGTGGTCTGAGGAAAAAATGTGGAAAGGGGGAAGAGAAGAAAAGGGAACAGGAAGGGAAGTAGGAAAATAAAGAACAAGAAGGAAAGGAAAGTAGAAAAAAGAAGGGTAGGGAAAGGGAATTTAGTTTAAGGAAGAAAAGAGAAGAAAAAAATTTTGATTCAATATATTACATCATATTTTATGTGTTTCTGGCCAGCTTTAGTTAACATAAATAACATGGATAAAGGTATCCAACTTTGATAAACTCTTCCTTTCATTAACAAAATTTCACTCTTGGTCTCCAGGCTCCACACATTAGTAGGAGTATACAACACAACTGTGTTGTATAAATCCTTCAATATTATTTCCCCTCTTTTTTCTCCTCTCTCTGCTCCCAATGAGAATGGATCAAAGTAGAAAGAAGCTATGAATACACAGGTTAGTTAATGTAACAATTAATCCTTAACCATAGAGTTAAAGAATGATTTAGCTCTACCTGCCCCCATTCATCTTCACATCTTTGGGTATTTTTAATCAAATATATCATGATGATTCTTTGCCTATACTTTGAATTGTACAAAAGTTCTTGTGATCAGTGTGTTGTACTAAATCAATATAATTTTCCACCACTGCAGCTTTTTGTTAATTTTACTCATTCCATTCCATTCGTTAAACTAAAGAGTTTCAATATGTATAGACCCCTTTGTACATCCAATATTTATATACAGCATTCATTTTTTCTTACATCATAAAATATGTCAACATATATTGATGTATCATAAAATATATAATATTTCCCTCAAGAATAATGTAATTGTAAGAACTGGGCCCATGATGACAAATATATTGGAAATTCAAAAAAAAGTAGAAGATATTTAGATAATGAAGATAGAATTTTAAATCTATTAAAGGTAAAGGAAGTGAACAAACTATAATCCTTGAAATTCCTACCATATGAAGAAGTCAATAACTTGTTAGGTTGAAGTTAGGTTAAGAGAGACCATGTAAATGAAACTCTTTTTATGTAATATTGTATAACTCTATATTCTACATTTCAAATTCTCCATTAACTAACATTTCTTGACTTTGTTAGTACAATGACATCCTAACTACCACCCAGGTATTGAAATAAAATGCAGGTTATTTTGAATTTTAATAAAAATCAATTAAAAGTATATGCTGATTGTAAGATTTTGAGGATATAAATATACAAATATAAGGGTCAAATATAATCTGCCTTGCATTGTGAATTCTACATGTATACAAATATGTAAACAGAAAGTTAAAGTTGATATTATTTTTAAAAGCTTTTTATTTTCAAGACATATACACAGATAATTTTTCAATAATGACCCTTTTATAGCCTTGTGGTTCAGATTTTCCCCACATTCCCCCTACCTCTTCTCCCAGATTGCAAGCAATCCAATATATGTTATATGTGTTGAAATATATGTTAAATCCAATATGTGTAAACATATTTATACAATTCTCTTCCTGCACAAGAAAAATCAGAGCAAAAAGGAAAGTAAATGAGTAAGAAAATAAAATGCAAGTGAACAAGAACAAAAAGAATGAGAATGTTATGCTGTGATCTACCTTAAGTTCCTACAGTCCTCTCTCTGGTATAGATGGCGCTCTTCATCACAAGGTCATTGGAACTGGCATAAATCGTCTCATTGTTGGAAAGAGTCACATTCATCAGAATTGATAGTTCTATAATATTGGATGTTGCTGTGCATAATGATCTCCTGTTTCTAAGAGAAATCTTTGTATCAGTTCATGGAAGTCTCTTTAATCCTCTCTAAAATCATCCTCCTAATCATTTCTTATTAAACAATAATATTCCATAACATTCCAATACCATAATTTATTCAGTCATTCTCCAATTGATGGGCATCCATTCAGTTTCTACTTTCTTGCAACTATGAAAAGGGGCTGCCACAAACATTTTTGCACATGTGGATCCCTTTCCTTCCTTTAACATCTCTTTGGGATATAAGCCCAATAGAAACACTGCTGGATCAAAGGGTATACACAGTATGATAACTTTTTGAACATAGTTCCAGATTGCTCTCCATAATGGTTGGGTCCATTCACGGTTCCACCAAAATATATTAGTGTCCCAGTTTTCCCATATCCTCTCCCTATTTGACATTATCTTTTCCTGTCATCTTAGCCAATTTCAGAGGTGTGTAGTGTTATCTCAGAGTTGTCTTATTCTGCATTTTTCTGATCAATAGTGATTTAGAGCATCTTTTCATGTGATTAGAAATGGTTTTACTTTCTTCATCTGAAAATTGTTCATATCCTTTGACCATTTATTAATTGGAGAATAACTTAGGGTTCTTATAAATTTGAGTTGGTTCTCTATATATTTTAGAAATAAGGCCTTTATCAGAGTCTTTAAATGTAAAAATGTTTTCCCAATTTATTGCTTCCCTTCTGATCTTGTCTATATTAGTTTTTTAATTATTGTATTGTATTTGTATTAACAAAAACTTTTTAAGTTAATATAATCAAAATTATGTATTTGGTGCTCAATTATGAGTTCAAATTCTTCTTTGAACACTTCCTTCTCCATATATCTGACAGATAAACTATCCTACATTCTTCTCATTTGCATATTATATCACTCTTTATGTCTAAAACATGAACTAATTTTGACTTTATCTTGGTATATAGTGTTAGGTGTGGGTCAATGCCTAGTTTCTGTGATACTAGTTTCCAATTTTCCCAGCACTTTTTGTGAAATAGTGAACTCTTATTTCAAAAGCTTAGGTTTGTCAAACCCTAGGTTGCTACAGTTATTGACTATGTTGTCCCATCATCCTAACCTATTCCACTGATCACCCATTCTATTTCTTAGCCAGTCCCAAATGGTTTTGAAGACTGTTGCTTTGTAATATAGTTTTAGATATGGTACAGCTAGGCCCCCTTCATTGGCATTTTTTTTTTCATTAATTCCCTTGAAATTCTTGACTTTTTGTTCTTCATGATAAACTTTGTTATTATTTTTTTCTAGGTCTGTAAAATAATTTCTTGGGAGTTTGATTTGTATGGCACTAAATAAGAAAATTAATTTAGATAGTATTATTGAGTTAATTTAAGTAATACTATTAATTTAGGCAGTATTAGTGAATTCTACAATCACACAAATATGTAAACAGAAGGTTAATGTTAATAAGGAAACAACATCAACTGAGAGAGAGGTTGAGAAGACCTGTCAGAGCTGGATGCTTGTGGAAATGTTATTCTCCTGTGTCTCCTTCCAAACTTCTTCCAAAATAATATGTAATCTTCTTGTTTTTGAAAATTTATTTTTGAAATTCAGTATTTTATTTTTCCCAGTGACATGTAAAAATAATTTTAACATTTATTTTTAAAACTTTGAGTTCCAAACCTTTTCCTCTACATCCTTTAATTTCCCCACCCTGCTGAAAATGCAAAGAAGTTTATATAGTATATATATATACATATATGTAGTCATACAAAATTTTCCAAAACATTATAATATGAAAGAAAACATAAAACACCAAATGATAAGAAAAAACCTCATTGAAAATAGAGAATGAAAAAAGTATGCTTCAATCTGCATTCAGATACTATCAGTTCTTTCTCTGATTATAAATAGCATTTTCACAATAAATTCCTCATATTTCTGTTGGATAATTATATGGCTGATAATATTGATGTAATTCATAACTGATCATCTTACATTATTATTGTTGCTTTGTACACAGCACATTTCAATTTGGATCAGCTAATAGAAATCTTTACAGCATCTTGCTCATCATTTTTCATAGCAGAACAGTGTTCTTTCACAATCAAACACCACAGTTTATTCAGGGATTCTTCAATTGATGTACTCACTTTCCAACTGTTTGCAGCTTGAAAAGTGATCTTATACATGTATGTCTTTTGGATATATAGTTCTTTTCCTTCTATGGTTTATATCTCTTTTGGAATACAGACCTAGTCATGACATTGATAGGTCAGTGTGTTTTATATTCCTTTGGACATAGATCCAAATTGCTAGAAATAATTGTTAAGAGTTCCAGAGGGAAGCCAAAAGACTTCCAGGGGCAGAGCCAAGATGGCCGAGCAAACCCCAGAAGCTGCTCAAGCTTTTCCAGTTTTCTTTGTTAAGTACATGAAACCTAACTTTTGAAAAAAGCCTTATAGAATGAACCCACTGTCCAATTCAAAACAAATTAGAAAGACTTCAAGAAAGATCAGTCTCACTGGGGTGAAATGGGTATTCAGCCCAACTCAGGAAAGCCACAGATGTTCTTAATCACAGCACATCAGCAACTAAGATCCTCTGTCTTGGATCAGGGGCAAAACAGACTAGTGGAGCAATCCCCAGATTCAGCACAAAGGGAAATTGCTAGCTTGAGGAACCAGGGGAACCAGGGAACCCCTCTTATTTCCATTGAAAAAAGAGAAATAAATAGAAAAGTTTATCTTCAAATACAGAACACAAGAGAAACATTGAAAGGTAAATGGAGGGGAATATACACACATGCATACACACATACATGTATACATACATATGCATATATATGTGTGTATGTATATTTAGATAGATACAGATACAGACGGAGGGCATGGATATGGATTGACTCTGATGTGATGATATCAAAGCAAAAGCCACCAAGGGTGTAAAAAGGATTGTGCTGGGAGAAGAGGAAAAGAGAGATCATATGAATACATCCAAATTACAATAAAAGGAAAGAAGGGAGGGAGATGAGCATTGTTTGAATCTTAATCTCATTTGTTTTGGCTCAAAGAAGAAATAAAGAAGAAATATTCACTCAGTTGGGAATAGATATTTATCTTAACCCATAGGGAAATAGGAGGAAAAAGAGAAAAGAAAAGTCATGGGCTAAATAAAAGGAAAGGCAGAAACACTAGGAGAAAAGGGTAAGAGAAAAGAGGAGGTTTCATAGAAAAATTGCGAAAGTGAGGCAGAATGGATTAGAAAGAAAACACTACTAAGGAAAGAAAGAGTGGTAAGAGAGAACAAAAGTATGTATATGGAAGAAAATAAAATTGAGGGAAATACACAGCTAGTAATTATAACTGTCAATGAAAATGGGATAAATTCTCTCATGAAATGGAAGTTGATAGCAGAGTAAATTAAAACCAGAATCCTACAAAATATTGTTTATAAGAATCTCATTGAAACAGAGAGATATGTACAGAAGAAGGATAAAAGGCTGAAGCACAATTCATCATGCTTCAGATGAAGCAAAAAAAAAAAAAATAGGGATAGCAATTACAATCTCAGATAAAGCAAAGGAAAAAATATATGCAATTAAAAGAGATAAGGAAGGAATCTACATCTTGTTAAGAGATATCTTAGACAACAATGTAGTAGAGATATTAAATATATAAGCATCAAGAGAATCAAAATTCTTAGAGAAAGTAAGCCAGTTACAGGAAGAAACAAGCAGAAAATCTATGTTAGTGAGGGATCTCAATCTCTCCCTCTCAGTACACAAATCTAATCACAAAATAAACAAAAAAAAATAGAGAACTTAATAGAATCTTAGGAAGTTTAGATATAATAAACTGGGATAGAAAGGAATATACCTTTTCCTCAGGCATACAAAGCAGCTACCCCAAAATTGACCATGTATTAGGGTACAAAAACCTCACAATCAAATGCAGAAAGGCAGAAATGGTAAATGTTTCCTTTTCAGATTATAATGCAACAAAGTTACATTCAATAAAAGGTCACTGAAAGACAGACTAAAAACAAAATGGAAATTAAATAATCTAATTCTAAAGAATGAGTGAGTCAAACAATAAACTATAGAAACAATAACTTCATTCAACAGAATAATAATAATGAGACTACATAAGGAAGCTTATGAGGTGCAGGCAAAGTAGTTCTTAAGAGAAATTTGTACCTCTACATAATTAAAAGAATAAAATAGAGAAAGAGAAGATGAATGAATTGGGGATGCAACAAAAATAGCTAGAAGGAAACAAATTTAAAAACCTAATTAAATACCAAATTAGAACTTCTGAAACTCAAAGGAGAGTTTAATAAAATTGAAACTAAGGAAACTATTTAACTGATTAATACAATTAAGAGTTAGTTTCATAAAAATTGAAATAAATAAAATTTTGTTTAATTTTATTATAAAAAGAAGAAAAACCAGAATTTTACTAGAAGCAAAAATGAAAAAGGAAGAACTTATTAACAATAAAAAAAGAAATTAAAGTGATGATTAGGAACTATTTTATCCAAATGTATGCAAAAAATCTAATAAATCTCATTGTTATGGAATTAATTTTTACAAAATAAATTTTTTTCATATAAATATAAAATGAAACAAATTAATTAAATAGTGCCATTTTAGGAAAAGTAATCAAGCAAGTCATTGATGAACTCCCTAAGCAAAGAAATCTCCAGAGTCAGATGTATTTATAACTGAATTCTATGAAATGTCTAAAGAACAATTAATTCCAAAACTATGTAACCTATTTGGAAAAAGAGGTAAAGAAGGAGTTCTGCCAAGTTCTTCCTGTGACATAAATATGGTACTGATATCTCAATCGGGAAGATTAAATAGAAAAAATGAAATTACAGATCAATCTCCCTAATGAATATTGATGTAAAAAAATTTAAATATTAGCAAAGACATTGCAACAACTTATCAGCAGGATAATACACTATGACCAAATTGAATTTATACCAGTAATCAAGAGTGGTTCAATATCAGGAAAATTATTAGCATAATTGACTATATCCATAAAAAAACTAACAGAAATCATATGATAATCTAACTAGATATAGAGAAACCTTTTCACAAAATAAAGCACTCTTTTTATTAAAAAATAAAACACTAAAAAACATAGAAATAGTGGAAGTTTTCCTTAAAATAATAAGCAACCTCTATCTAAAACCATCTCCCAGCATTATCTGTAACAGAGAGAAGCTAGACACATTCTCAATAAGAGATGAAACAAGGGTGAAACAAGGATGCTCATTGTCATCATTATTATTCAATATTGTAATAGAAGTGTTGACTTCAGTGATAAGAAAACAAAGAAATTAAAGGATTTAGAACAGGCAATGAGGAAATAAATTGTGACTCTTTACAGATTAAATGATGGCAAACTTAGAGAATCCTAGAGAATCATCCAAGAATCTACTTGAAACAACTAACAGCTTTAGCAAAGCTGCAGGATATAAAATAACCCCAAATAAATAATTAACATTTCTATAAAATACCAACAAACCCAGCAGCAGGAGATAGAAAGAGAAATTCTATTTAAAATAATTATAGAAACTATAAATTACTTGGTTGTCTACCTGCCAAGACAAATCCAGGAACTATATGAACACAATTGCAAAACGCTTTTCACAGGAACAAAGTCAGATCTAAACAACTGGAAAAATATTAATTGCTTATGTATACACTAAGCAATATAATAGAAGTGATAATTCTACCTAAATTGGTATACTTATTCAGTGCCATATTAATCAAACTGCCAAAAAATGTTTTATAGAGCTAAAAAAATAATAAAATTCATCTGGAAGAACAAGAGGTCAAGAACATCAAGCAAATTAATGAAAAAAAAAAATAAGGGTCAATCCCTAGCAGTATCAAAACTAAAATCTTATTGCAAAGCAGCAGTTATCTGGTACTTGTTAAGAAATAGCATAGTGGATTAGTGGAAAAAGTTAGATATACAAGACACAATAATCAATGACTATATTAATCTAATATTTGATAAACTGTCAAACTCCAGCTTCTGGAATAAGAATTTATTATTTCACAAAAAAAATTCAGGGAAAACTGGAAAATAATGTTAGAAACTCAGTAGAGATATACACCTCACTCTCCATACCAATATAAATTCAAAATGAGAACACAAATTGGGCATAAAGAGTGATACCATATGCAAATTACAACAGCAAAGAATAATTTGCCTATTAGATTTTTGCAGAAGAATGAAATTTATGACCAAAGAAGAACTAGGGAACAATATGAGATACAAAATGAACAACGTTGTTTACATTAAATTTAAAAAGGTTTGCACAAAGTCAGTACAGTCAAGATGAGAAGGAAATGACAGCTGGGGAAAAAATCTTTACTGCCAGTGTTTCTGATACAGGTCTCATCTCTAACATATATAAGGAACTGTGTAAAATTTATAAGAATACACGTCATTTGCCAAATGATAACTAATCAAAGGATATGAACAATTTTTAGATGAAGAAATTAAAGCCACCTATAATCATATCCAAATATGTTTTACATCACTATTGGTTAGAGAAATGCAAATTAAAGAAACTCTGAGGTACAAGTTCACACCTTTCAGATTGCTTAAGATGATAGGCAAAGATAATGATAAATGTTGGAAAAGATGTGAGAAAACAGAAACACTAATGCATTTTTGGTGTTCCAACCATCTTGGAGAGCAATTTCTAACTAAACCCAGAGGACTATAAAAATATGCATAGCCTTTGATTTAGCAGTGCTGTTATTGATTTATATTAATAAGTTCAATTGTTTTCTTGATTTCAATTTTGTTCATCTCTTCTTTGATTTTAAGAATTTCTAATTTGGTTTTTAATTGAGGTTTTTAAATTCATTGTTTTTCTGGCTATTTTAGTTGCATGCTCAATTCATTGATTTCTACTTCTCTGTCTTAAAGTTTTAATGTTTCAGAGTTATAAATTTCTTGTAAGAACTTCTTAGGCTGAATCCCATACGTTTTGGTATGTTGTCTCATTATTGTAATTAAATTGGATGAATCATTGTTTCTGTGATTTGTTATTGGACTAACTCATTTTTAAGAATTAGATTATATATTTTTTTATTGTTTTTAGTCATCTATCTTTCCCTGGCCCTTTATTGGATATATTTTTTATTGTATTGTAATCTGAAAAAGGAAACATTTACCATTTCTGTCTTTCTGCATTTGATTGTGAGTTTTTTATGCCCTAATACATAGTCAATTTCTTTGTAGGTTCCTTGTAATCCTGAGAAAAAGGTTTATTCCTTATTCCTTATTCCTATTCAGTTTTCTCTATATCTAAGTTTGCTAAGATTCTATTAACTTCTCTATTTTCTTTTTTTGCTTATTTTGTGGTTAGATTTATCTAATTGTGATGGGAAAATTGAGGTCCTCTATTAATATAGTTTTGGTGATGTTGTTGGCTTAACTTCTTCTATAAAAAATTTGTATGTTATCCCATTTGGTGCAAATATATTTAGTATTGCTAGTAGTCCAGTGTCTGTGATACCCTTTAACAAGATGTAGTTTTCTTCCTTATCTCCTTTAATTAGATCTATTTTTATTTTTACTTTATCTGAGATCAGAATTGCTACCCCCTGTTTCTTGCATAATGAATTCTGTTCCAGTCTTTTACCCTTACTCCATATGTATCTGTTTCAATATGTTCTTGTAAACAATATATTGTAGCCTTTGGGTTTTTAATCCACTTTGCTATCAACTTTCATTTTTATGGGAGAGTTCATTCTATTTACATTTATAGTTATGATTAACAGCTGTTTATCTCCCTCCATCCTATTTTCTCCCCTGTATATACCTTTATTCTCTCTTTCCATCTTTTCTCTCCTTAGTCATTTTTTTTTCTAACCTACCCCACCCTTAATCTACCCATGCCCCATAACTCCCTTATTTTCTCTTGCCCCTTTCTCCTATGTTTCTGCATTTTATCCTATCCAGTTCTTAATTTCTCTTTCCATCTTTTCTTCTTACTACCTTATTGAGTAAGACAAATTTCTATATCCAATTGATTTCTTAATCATTTTCTTTCATACTCCCATATTTTGTAGTCATACTCTGCTCTTGGAGTTCAGATGTCACTGTTCCAAACTTCTTATGTATCTTTGAGCCTTGGCTTTGACTATAGTACCCACTTAAGTTTGGTGCCTTGCTCACAGCAGAAGTAGCTTAACCTAGTCCCACCTGTTGTCTAATTTCCTAAGCTATTGATTTGCCTTCTGTGTTTGTACTGGACACTGCCACTGGTATGCTCTGCTATTGAACCAGGATAAAGGGTCTCAGTTGCTGGTCTGCTATGATTAAGACCCTGATTCAGCTCCTCTGAAGTATTCTCCTGGGCTATTATGGTCTGTGCTATGCTGATGCAGATTGTGCTATACTGTGTTCCATTCTCACTCTGGTGTGAGTAACCTTTTCTGCTCAACTTCTAAATTGTCTTGAGATGGGAAATTGTTTCATTCCATCTTTTTGTAAATTTTCTTGCTATAGAAATTTTTAGAGTCATTATTTAAAGATATTTGAAAGGATTTGGGGGAGAGCTCAGTATAGTCTCTGTCTTTACTCTATCATCTTGATTCTGCACCTAGAATTTTAGTTTTTTGAGGGGAAAGTCTATTTTTTTGGTTAATCCCCAGAGTCCAAAACACTGCTTGGAATATTGCAAAATGTGTGATGAATTGAATTTAAAATTTCCTTGAAATAAAAACATTTTTTTTTAAATTATGACTCTGTACTACCAATACATAATTAGGAGGAAAAATTGTTTATTCTTTATATACATACATACATGTATATATATATATATATATATATATATATATATACACATATATAAAGTGTAAACACTCTTATAAGATGACCAATTGAGACAATTAAACCATTTTTGAAAGTAAGAAATAGTATGTGAAGGGGAAAACATATTTGGGTACTACTGACATATATGTTCATTCAGTTAGCATGGATACTGATTTCAATTGTATCAATATGTTAAACTATCAATTGTACACAACTGTAATGCTAGTATATTCTTACATTTTCCTTGTCCTGGAACCAAGGTCTTCTATTGCCTTTTCAATACAATTCCAATTTCGATGCTCCCTAAATTAACCATAAAAGGATAGTTAGGAGTTAAGTAAATTGTGGTAGGATCATAACAATATTGCTAAATATTTTGCAAACATGAAAAGGCTACCATAATCATACATAATAAAAGCTAGATCCCTGACTTCCATGACAGCTGCTTGTATCCTTAAGAATTAGCATAGCGTAGGGAAAACTGATTGCAAAAGACCAATGCACATGTATTCGCTTAGATGGGCAGCACAATTCCTCAAAATCAGGTCACTTGAGAGTAATACAATTTCTGCAATAGGTTCACATTTATGTTTCAAGGTGCTGATTGGCTTTTAGAAAGAATTCTGTTCAAAGCAGCACTGAATATATGTATATATTTGGAAGTGATATTAGAATGATAGGTCCTAAGCAGTTTTTACTGAAATAAAAAATACAAAAGTTCCATTCCAATGATTCAAATATGCTGATCAGGTTCATAAGCTAAATTTAATAATAGGAAATGAAGTGTTTACATATCTTACTTTCTTTGAAACAATGTTTACCACTTTTACCTCTTCAATGTGCATCAAGAGCAATGCTTTTGTAAATACAGAAGCAACAAAAGATTTCAACAAACACTTAACATAATTTCCCTGAGTATCAGAGAAGCAAAGCACTAAAAAATAGCACATTAAAATAAGAGATTTTCTTAGGGAATGATCTAAAGTGGAAAGGGCAGTGAGACTAAAGGTAAATTTGATGAGTGAATAATAGTAATCCAAGTTCCTAAAGGGATTGTTGAGTTAATGGAAGTGCATGTTGAAGGTTGCTTTTTGGGAATGGAGACACAAAGAATTATTGAGCAAAATTTAAATTAAGTCAAAGGATGCAAAAGATATATGCTGGAAGCACTGAGCCTTTGCAGAAGCTGGAGAACATTTTATTGTAATGAACAAATGCAAAGCAAGAACCTCAAATTGTAATTACTTTAAGGTAATATTTCAAGGATGATAGTTAACAGGATAGAAGTTCCCAGAGGCACCTGAGATCTTTCCACCTACCCTCTTCAATCTTGACACCAAATAGCCTACTAATATTTCAGAATGAAGAAACTGTACATGATTCTTTATGAATCTTTACGGATTGTGTACAATGTCAAGTGAATGAAGAAAAGATCTTTCTATTGCTCGTTTTATCTTACAAATTCATGACTAGCAACAAAGTTGTTAAACTAACTTTGGAATTCCTTCAGAAATAGATAAATGAGAGCAAAAGTTAAAAGTAAATTACCAATTTGAAAAGTTTTCTAGTTAATATATATAAAATGGGTTCCTTGTTTAGAATCACAAAAATATGCACATACATAGATACATGTATATATGTATATATAGAAATACATGCATATTTACATACCTATATACTCACACATAAAAACACATAGGAAATGAAGTGTTTACATATCTTACTTTCTTTGAAACAATGTTTATGTGTGTGATATGTGTGATATGTGCATATGTTTGTGGCAATGAAGTATATTTTCACATTTCAAATGCTACATTTTTATGTCCAGTACAAGGCTAATAAATATAAAAGCAAATCAAATTGTCTTTATTTTAAGCATATCTTGAGATGTAACTTTACATGACTGCTCATTCTGAATCACGCTACCAGAACATTTGTGATCCCGTTATAATACTCCATTTTCAAGATTTATTGGTATTTGAACACTCTCAGGAAATGAGTACTCTTTTCATATGTACAAAGATACTCCAATAAATATCATCAATGATGGTTTACAATGGGACCCTTTATTGTTTAGCTATATGTGTTGTTTAAACTTTATAAGACAAGTTTATTAAAATTAAAAAGGACAGGATGGGAGTTTGGGGAATTAATTTTTTTTTCAAAAAGGCTATTCGTAAATTTTCAAATAAAGTTCTACAAAATGATTAATATATCTCTTTTAAGTGAAAAATAATTTGGGGAGGGGACCTCAACATGCATAGGGAGAAAATTCTTTGAAGATACTATCTCGCACACTACATCAACATTTGCACATTACAGATGTATAGTACAAATGTTTAGATGATCAATTTACTTCAATTGGCAAACATTTTAAAGTACCTACTATGTGTTGGGAATACAAAGATAAAAATAAAAGTATTTGCCCTACTCAAAACCTTAAAACAAATACAGAAATAAGTAAATAAAAGATACCTGCAAATTAAATTCAAAATAATTTCAGTGTGGGGAAATTCCTGACAACTTTAAAGGTGAAGTCTTATTTTGGAAGTGACATTTGATCTCAAACAGAGCTAGGGATTGCAAAAAAATGAGGTGAAGAAGGAAAGAATGTTAGAGAAGGAATACATTCTGTGCAAAGACATAGAAGTGGGTGATGATGACATGTTATGTACCTGGAAGTGCAAATAGAACAGTTTGACAGGAACACACTATGTAAGAAAAGTAAGATCAAATCATTTTTGGAGGGGATGTTGGAACAGGATCTTAATGGCTTTTAATTAACAGAGGAATTGATAACAGAGGCTTCTTGAGGAAGGATGTATCACAGACACATGTCAGTTTAGCACCACTATGAAGGATAATTTATAGAAGGCAGAAAACAGGGGCAAAGAGATCCATAAAAAGTTATCAAAATAGTACAACTGAGTGATCATGAAGGTCTAATCAAAGGGGAAAGGAGAAAAGAGAGAAGAGAAAGAAGTGGTTAATCATGCCAAATTCCAACAGGCCAAAAAGATGAAAACTGCTGACAGATTGTTATATTTAGCAGTTAAGACTTCATTAATAACCATAGAGAGAGTAATTTCCATTAAATAGCAAACTCTGAAGCCAAATTTTAAAGGGTTAAAAATGAGGGGAACATGTGAGGAGATTGAGGTCATGAGTATCAGCATATTTTTCTTAGACATTTTAAGTGAAAGATATGACACAGGCATAATCACATGAGGTAATTGTGCATTTGGAAGGTGACTAAAATGACTGCCAGAAAAACTTGCTAATATTGGAGTCATGCCCTAACTTTTGAGACCTATAAGGAAGTCATTACTCAATTAATTTTATATATAAATTACTTTAGCTAGTTTATAATTTATATAAATCAACCACCAGCCAAAAGTCACTAATCAAATCAAATCATACTATACACACTGGGAGTTTCTCCAAATGTGAAATATATTTATTACTCACCAGAGGATAGTTACCTTTAGGCTCATAGTTGACTATTCCCTTCTCCCTTCTGATGGTGGAAGCTCATCATATGGAAATATGACTGCAATTCACTACAGATTTTGGTCAGGGGTCTTTAATTTGGGGTCTATTGATAGAAGGGATTCTGTGGACAGATCCAGGATATCTATTCATTTGGAACTTTTAATATATTGATGACCATTTTAATATAATTGTCTCCTTTTGAAATCCTATTTATTTCCATTTTATTCATTCAGAAATGTTATTCTACATAGAGATTCACAGACTTCACTGAACTTCCAGAGAATTCCATAGCATAATAAATGTTAAGAAATCCTGATCTAGGGATATGAAAAAATACAATGGGAATGCCATTCTGAATTATTAAAATATGAATTTTTTTGTTCCCCTCTAAAATGTGGTACACATATCTCAAACATCTTTTATCCACAGCTTTGTTAATAAGACTCATACAATTGACTTGGTGCTCACATCACTTTCTAAAACCTCAATATAGTAAATAACAATGAAAAATTGTTGCCTAGCAAAAATCTGAAATAATTTCTTTATTCATTTAATCATCAATATAACCCTTCACCTACCAACATCTCCATTTTTGAAAGAATAGGGTAGGATTTGAATGTTGAGAATTTGCACAAATAAGTTTTCAAACAAATTGGAGAAAAGAGAGGAAAAGTGTTAGGAGAGGAAGGAGTTAGAATCAGTCCCATAATCCAATCTCATAAATAGTGAGCTTTCATGACAGCTACCAGTTTGTTTTTTGTTTTGTTTAGTTTTGTTTGTTTCTCTAACATATACTGGTGAATTCATTTTTTAATTATTTTAAAAATTTTATTAAAGTTTTTATTTTCAAAACATATGCATGGATAATTTTTTGACACTGACCCTTAAAAAACCTTGTGTACCAAATTTTCCCTCCACTTCCCCTCACTTCATCCACTAGATGGGAAGTGATACAATATGTGTTAAACATGTGAAATTCTTCTCTATATATTTGTGCAATTATTGTGCTGCACAAGACAAATCAAATTAAGAGGAGAAAAAAAAAAACAAAATACAAGCAAACAATATCAAAAAGAGTTAGGTGTAACTTTGTCACAAGATCATTGAAATTGGCCTCAACCATCTTATTGTTCAAAAGAACCACCTCCATCAGAATTAATTATTGTATAATCTTACTATTTTCATATGAAATAATCTCCTGGTTCTGCTCATTTTACTTAGCATCGTTGATGCAAATCTCTCCAGGTCTCTCTCAAATCATCCTGCTCATTTTCTTATATGACAATATGACAATAATATTCTATAATATTCCTATGCCATACTTATTTAACCATTCTTAAGCTGATGGATTTTCAGTCAGTTTGCAGTTCCTTACCACTAAAAAAAAAGGGCTGCTGCAAACATTTTTGCCCATGTGGGTCGTTTTTTGTCCTTTAAGATGTATTTGGGATATAAGACCAAAGCTGGATCAAAGGCTGTGCACAGTTTCATGGCCCTTTGAGCATTATTCCAAATTGCTCTCCAGAATACTTGGATCAGTTCACAACTCTAACAACAAGGCATGTGTCCCAGTTTTCCCACATCCAACATTCATCATTATTTTTTTAGTCATTTTAGTCAATCTAAGAGGTATATAGTGGTACCTCAGAGTTGTCTTGATTTGCAAGTCTGATCAAGAATAATTTAGAGAACCTTTTCATGACTAGAAATGGTTTCACTTTCTTCATATAAACATTTTCATTTCATATCCTTTGACCATTTATCAAATGGAGAATAGCTTAAATTCTTATAAATTTGAGTCAATTTTTATATATTTTAGAAATGAGGTATTTATCACAAGCCTTGAATATAAAACATTTTCCCCATTTATTGCATCACTTTTAATCTTGTTTGCATTAGTTTTGTTTGTACAAAACCTTTTTAATTTAATATAATCAAAATTGTCTACTTTGTATTCAATAATGTACTTCCAAATCTTCTTTGGCCACAAATTTTTTCCTTTTCCAGATCTGAGAGGTAAACTATCTTTGTTATTCTAATTTGCTTATAATATCACTCTTTATATCTAAAACATAAACCCATTTTGACCTTATCTTGATATGAGCTGTTGGATTTGAGTCAATGCCTAGTTACTGCCATATTAGTTTACAATTTCCCCAGAAGTTTTGTAAAATAGTGAGTTCCTATACCAAAAGTTGGGGTCTTTGGGTTTGTCAAACACTAGATAACTGGTCATTGACTGTAGAGAGTCAGAACTCTGGAAAAGTTTACTTGAAACAAGGTGTTAACTCAGATGAATTAGCAATACAATGGTTATCTAGTTTACATATATACTTAGTACTTAGCATTGTGATATAACGCTTCTCTAAGTTAGTATGATATACTTAGTATGATTGTATGATGTAATGATATAATTACAATAAGGTATATAAGAGCCAACAAGGACTGGAAAAGAGACATTCCATCTCCCACCATCCTGGTGGCTCTCCTGCCTCCTGCTCTTTCTCCTTTTTCCTTATTCTAATACTTATGTAATTCCTTAAAGCCAATTGTATTATGTTGTATATATAGAATGTTTCTTCAGGAATTGAATCAGAACCATTATTATTGTAATATTCAATTAGTTGCTCTCCCACTGGTTTCCACTTTTCTGGTTCTAATCCTTCTTCCTTTGAGAACCAAGGGGACAGGTACTCTAATGGTTTTAAGAGTGCAATGATCTGCTTCCAAGTTACAATCAAATCTTGGGTTTTTAATTAGTTTAACTATGCATTCTACACACTTCCCTTGGGGTGGGGAAGGTACTTTTCTAAGCATTTATCCCATTTCAGCTGAAACACTAATTTAGTCCTTTTCAAAGTTTCCAGCTTGTCTATTTTTGTACTCATTCCATTCCCGGGTCACAGGGACTTACTTCTCCACTGAACTCATGATCATGTCAATTGAACTGATGAGGGTAAATCCTTACATCCATGTTTGGGCACCAAAATGTAATGTTCTGATTAGCTTTCTGGAGGGCCTTTGGACCAGCCTTGATCTCAGTAGAATAATCACCATGAGAATAGTCAATGATAAAATCCAAAATCTTTATTGTCTTCTTCAGTCTCCCAGTCTGCATCAGCAGTCTCAGTCAGTCAGTCAGTCAGCAGTCTGCACATCTCAATGTAATATCCTGCTTTCTAGAACCCCCAGTTTGGCATGACAAAACATACCATTGTTTTCTAGAGCCCCCACACCTGGGTGGATTAAAATATAGTGTCCAGACTAGCTCTCTGGAGGATTTCAGGACCAGACGGAGCCCTTGGTCTTAGTAGAAAAGTGATGAAGGCAGGAGAGCCACCATGAGGATGGTCAAATCTTCTCTCTATGGCTGAATTAGTCCAAAGTTTATATACTCTGTTACAATTAGAGTACTGAATAGAAACCTATCATTATATCACTAGGAAACCATTATTTATTGTAAGATTAAATCAATCATACTGAACTAGAGAACTGTTAATCACCATGCTAAACTAGATAACCATTGTCTTAATCAATTCCACTGAATTAACACCTTGTTGTAAGAATCCTTGCCTCAAGAATATTTCTCCAGAGTTCTGTCCCATGACACCTCCTGCTTTCTTTTATTTTAGAATATAGGTGGTCATGCCCTCCTTGACTTCTCAGGGAGGTGAGAACGCCAAAAAGGAGATGATCATGCCCACCCTGACTTCTCAGAAAGGGGGGTAAAAACACCAAAAATGAGGTGATCACACACACACACACACACACACACACACACACACATATATAGTTAGCACTGTTATTACTTCATTATCTATGGGACCTTTAGTAGGATGTAATTTCCTTCCTTCTCTCTTTTAATTAGATCTATTTTTGCTTTTGCTTGATCTGAGATCAGGATCACTATGCCTGCTTTTTTACTTCAGCTGAAACATAATAGATTCTGCTCAAGCCTTTTACCTTTACTCTGAATGCATCACTTTGTTTTAAATGTGTTTATTGTAAATAACAAATCGTAGGATTCTAGCTTTTAATCTAGTCTGCTATCTGCTTCCATTTTATGAGAGAGTTCATCCCATTCACATTCACAGTTGAAATGACTAACTGTGTATTTTCTGCCATATTATTCTTCCCCAGTTATAGTTTTCTCTTTCCATTCCCTCTTTCCCTTCTCTCTAGTATTTTGCTTCTGACCACCCCTTCCCTCAAACATCCCTATCCTTTAGCACCCTCTGTCCCTTTCTTATACCTTTTCCCTTCTACAGCTTCTGTCTTCTATTAGACTCCTCCTTTACTTTCCCCTTTTCTTTCCTACTTCATCTCTTACTATAGAGTGAGAAAAGCTTCTCAATAACCCTAAATGTGTCTCTTAATTCTCTGAGACAAATCTGTTGAGAGTAAGATTCACAGTGCTCATCCCCCTCCCTTCTTTCCCTCAATTGTAATAGGTCTTTTTGCTTCTTCATGAGATGTAATTTGGTCCATTTTTAATCCATTTTCCTCTTTTTCCATTATAATTCCCTTTTCTCCTCTAGTTTCTTTTTGATATCATCACAGTAAAATCAAATTATACCTGCATCCTCTAAATATACCCATAACAGAGATACAGATCTCATGAGTTAAACATATAACCTTTCCAAATAAGGATATAAAATTTTTAACTTTTAAAATAAAATTTTTCCTTATTTTTTACCTTTTTATTCTTGTCCTGAGTTATTGTAAGATTAAATCAATCATACTGAACTAGAGAACTGTTAATCACCATGCTAAACTATATTCTGTTTAGCTCCTGTTTTTTAATCAGAAATGAATGAAATTCATCTATTTCATTGAATGTGTATCTTTTTCTCTGAAACATAATGTTTTATTTTGCTGGATAGTTGATTCTAGGCTGCTATCCAAGTTGCTTTACCTTTCATGATATCAGATTCCAGGCCCTTCAATCCTCTAAAGTGGAATATGCTAGGTCCTGAGTAATCCTGTTGCTGCTTCTTGTTATTTGAATTGTTTACTTCTTGCTGCTTGCAATATTTTCTCCTTGATCTGATAATTTTGAAACTTAAATACAATGGTTATTGGAGTTTTCATTTTGGGGTTTTCTTCAAGGAGGTAATTGATGACATTTTTCAATGACCTTTTTTACCCTCAGGTTCTAGGATATCAGGGAAGTTTTTCTTGATAATTTCCTAAAGGATCATGCCTAGGCTCTTTTTATTTTTCATCATGGTTTTTAGGAAGTCCAATAATTCTTAGATTGTCTCTCCTAGATCTATTTTCCAGATCAGTTATTTTTTATTCCAATGAGGCATTTTCTTGTATTTTTCTTTTCTTTTCTTTTTCTTTTTTTTTATTTTATTTGACTAATTCTTAAAGTCTCATTGTCATTAACTTCCATTTGTTTAATTTTAATTTTTAGTGACATTTTCTTCAATTAGCTTTTTTATCTCCCTTTGCATTTGGCTAATTTAACTTTTAAATAAAGTATTTTGTTCATTTAATTATTTTTTCCCTTTCACAAATTATGTTTCTCAATGAATTGGTTTTTCTTTCATATTTATTTTGTAAAGAGTTATATAATTTTTCCATTTCACTAAATTTATTTTTTTAAGTTTTCTTACAATAATTTCTGTTTCCTTTTCCAAACCTTTCTGCAAAATTCTCATTTCCTTCCCCACTTTTTCATCTGTCTTTTAAAATCCTTTATGAATTCTTCCAAGAGACTCTAGTGAGATGGAGACCAGCTTCTATCACCCTTGGAGCTTCATCTGGAGATGTTTTGTCTTTACTTTCCTCCAGATTTGAGGTCTATTCTTCTCTTTCTGCATAAATATCTCTATTTATGGTCAGAGTTCATTTTTGCTCATTTTTATTTATTTATTATAATAACTTTTTACTGACAGACAGAACCCATGCTAGGATAATTTTTTACATTATCCCTTGCACTCACTTATGTTTCGATTTTTCCCCTCTCTCCCTCCACTCCCTCCCCTTAGATGGCAAGCAGTCCTATATATGTTGAATATGTCACAGTATATCCTAGATACAATATATGTGTGCAGAACCAAACAGTTCTCTTGTTGCACAGGGAGAATTTGATGCAGAAGGCAGAAATTACCCATCCACTTCCATCAGAATACATCTTCATAAAGTATCATTGTTGAAGTATATAATGATCTTCTGATTCTGCTCATTACACTTAGCATCAGTTCATGTAAGTCTCTCCAAGCCTCTCTGTATGCATCCTGCTGGTCATTTCTTACAGAACAATAATATTCCATAACATTCATATACCACAATTTACCCAACCATTCTCCAATTGAAGGGCATCCATTCATTTTCCAGTTTCTAACCACTACAAACAGGGCTGCCACAAACATTTTGGCACATAGAGGTCCCTTTCCCTTCTTTAATATCTCCTTGGGGTATAAGCCCAGTAGTAGCACTGCTGGGTCAAAGGGTATGCACAGTTTGATAACTTTTTGGGCATAATTCCAGATTGCTCTCCAGAATGGTTGGATTCGTTCACAACTCCACCAACAATGCATCAGTGTCCCAGTTTTCCCGCATCCCCTCCAACATTCGTCATTATTTTTTCCTGTCTTCTTAGACAATCTGACAGGTGTGTAGTGGTATCTCAGAGTTGTCTTAATTTATATTTCTCTGATCAATAGTGATTTGGAACATTCTTTCATATGAGTGGTAATAATTTCAATTTCATCATCTGAAAATTGTCTGTTCATATCCTTTGACCATTTATCAAGTGGAGAATGGCTTGGTTTCTTATAAATTAGAGTCAATTGTCTATATATTTTGGAAATGAGGCCTTTATCAGAACCTTTAACTGTGAAGATGTTTTCCCAGTTTGTTTTTGCTCATTTTTTTTAAGTTAAGATCTGCTCTTAAGAAATAGGGGAGATTGTCCCAAACTTTCTCTATGGGAAGCAGGGGCTCTAGCCTCCTTTACGCTGGAGCTGCCTGACTCCTGGTACTGGGTGGGTTTGGCCAAATCCTGTGTTATTCTTTTTGCCTTTTGTATTTGTGTTGTGTCTCTCACAGCTAATCTGCTCGTCCACTGATTTGTAGCCAGGACAGTAATGAACACTGTTGTATTTTGGCTTAGATACTCATAGTGGATTCCCTGACATACCAACACCACACTGCCCTATCTCCTTGTACTGGGACTGTACTCAGCTGCCTCACCCATGTCTAATTGAAACAGACCATTTCTGAAGTTCTTTCAAAATATCTTCTGCTGGGAATTTGTTATACTCCAAATATTTGTAGGTTTTTATTTTTAACTCTAAAACCCAGTTTAGAGGCTGGATCTGGTGTTGATCTGAAAGATACTAAGAAGAGCTCAGAGAAAGGCCTGTCTACTCTCTGCCATCCTGGCTGTGCCAACTTCAACATTTTTCCAGGATAAATAATATTTATTTGACTATTTTATGAGACAGAAAAGTCCTTGGTGAAAAATAGAAGATTAGAATGTGAAAAAAGATCAAAAGCATAAGGATCTGTAGTAGGTCAGAAGGGATGGAATCAAGAGAGAAAGTTAAAGCACTTACTAATGTTCCTTGGTAAGAAAGATCAATTTTTCCTCTGAGTATGAAAGAAAAATGGATGGAATGGACATTGATTTTGAGGGAATATAAGTTTCAAAATGGGAGGGTAATGGAAGATTATGATGAATGATTTCAATTTATATTAATAAAATTCTAAAGGAAGTTTTTTACTGAAAGGGGAAGACAGATAATATAAGGCAGATGAAGACAGCAAAAGTTTGGTATAGATGATGTAAAGAGAGTGTGGCAGTATGTCAAGGTAACATATTTATTACACAAATGTACACATTTGTTTTATTCAGCATAATTTTGTGACTTTTTCCAAAATCATCCAGTAGTAAAGTGGTAAGCATTATTCATACTTGTTGTTTAGAAAGGAATAACTGATAATAGGTTATAATGACAAGTAAATTGAGAATTCAATAATTTAGACCAGTTAACCATAATGCTAATTTTTAAAAAGGAGAAAATGACACCAACATAGGAGAGATGAGGCATGAAATCAGTAAAAGAGTAAATGGACAGAAGGTAGTAAAGCAGACAAAAATAAGTTTTCAGAGGGATAAGACACAAAAATATGAGGAAGAATAGGAGTTTAAAGTAAAATTGAGAAATCTTGGAATTTTAGAAATAGTAAGAGTAGCAAAGCCTCATTTCATGAATCGCCAGATTTCTTCCTGTGAGCTACCAAATCATTTCATTTATCAATATAATTATGAATTCCTCTACTCTTCTAAGGGGTTAATCTCAGTACTCAGTATTACATTTATTATTTTCATAGTCCTAGAAGTCATCATTGGTAAAGATTGAGAAAAAAAGAAGAGGTAATAAAATGCCAAAATACACTGGGGTGATATTCAGTGTAATGATTTCCACCTGCAACACTACCTGTATTCATATGGAACCACCAGGGGAGAATGTTCATGGTCTACCTAGAAAAAAGTACTATATTAGAATTAGGTAAGGGATGGAATGGAAATATCAGGGTGGGTATTTGGAATAAAGGGTAGAAAAACACATGTGGTGATAATTTTAAAGGGTTATGAAAAGAAGTGAAAAGAGTGGCATTAGGGGAACCAAAAATTGCAGAATGAAAATTTGTGAAAATGAAGGATATACCCACAGGTGACTGATATTCATGGAGTTTACAGTGGGAAGGGAATTTCAAAGATTATTTCACTCAACTCATATTGTGGATGAGAAAACTCTTCCCCATAGAGGGATATCACCTCAAGTGATATATGGTTTGTAAATGGCCAAGTAATATAAGTAAAAAATAAGGCAGAAGTAGTACCAATAGTCCAAAAAGGAAAACAAAAAAAAAAAAAAAAAAAAAAAACAACTGAGTGTAATAGAGAGAAACCTAACCAATGAACTTTTTTAACAAGTGGGCATTTCCTTCCATATCAGTTATGTTCCATGTCAGAAATAAATGATTAGCCCATAACCAAAATATACTTTCTCTTTTTCAAGATATGCCCTCCAGGTATTTCCAATTACAGGAGTAAACATTTCAAAATTGGTTGATGGGTCCAGTGCATTTTGAATACCTAAACTCTATTACTGTGTATAAAAACAAAGGAAATTGCTTACAGCATTTTCCCCAAGTAGCTCTTGGGGAAACAGAATTTCTCTTTAAGTGGACCTGCCTTTTAAGAAAGATATATAAGTATCCTGGTGTAGATTCAATTCAATTCCCAGTCAATCCTCAGTCAGATTAGCTTTAGACGTCTTGTTTCTTATTTGTGATGTTCTAATGAAATTAGGTGCCTGAAGCTTGTCATTTCCTTGTTAACAGGCTTCTGGGTATGCCTGTAGGCCCTTGAGTTGAAGAAGACTGTGATTCTCTTGACATCTGTGAGTTATTTATAGAAAATTGGCTTGGGAACTGCAACCAATATAAAATTAGGCTATGCTTTATTTCCTTTATGAAGATGTGTTTGCCTAAAATCTTTATGTGTTTGAAATGTTAGGTGGAAATTGACATGTTGTTCATTTTATATTTGACTAATGCTAGAGGTGTTCATAAAGTTGTAAGACAAGTTTTAACTTTCAAAGTTAGCTCTTCCACAAAAGATTGTAATTATTATTTTGGACTTCATCTCTGCCACCTTTATCTTTCTCATATCTCAGTTGTGTACTGGGGTGTGTGTGTGTGTGTGGGAGGGTGTATTTCTACCTTTTGAAAGGCTAGTTTACATTTCACCTCTTCTAAGGTACAGAATTGGTTTAGCTAAAAAAAATAAACTCTATAACCACAGTTGACACATGTCCAACAAATTTACTTTTGATTTGTTTTAAGTTAAATTAGTTTAATTTGTGAAGATGAGGGAATTTCTTACCATTGTCACTTATTTTTCTTTAGGGCTGTTAGGTATAACTTAAAATATCTTGAGCATTACAAAAGCAAGTGTTTAGTACCCTCATTCATTATTTGAAACATGGAAAATATGCTGATGCTATATGTTCAAATCCCATTGACCTACATTCACCAACTGAGGTACATTTATTGACTTTTGTATTCATAATAGATACTGTACTTAATTATATAATTATGTATATGTTATATATATTTTAAAATCTTCAATTTCTCAAATTCATCTATAAAATAAAATAAGTTCCCCTAATTTTTCTCATTATTTATACATTGTCAAAGTTAAAACGAACCTCAAAATACCATCCTTTTCTTTTTACAGATGATGAAACTATAGGCTAGAGAAGTTACAGATGGGGAAACTGAAAAACAAAATGATTACATTGTTTGACTAAAATCACAGTGGCAAAAGTCATATAATAATAATAATTATATAGCATATTTATATAACATATTAAGATTATGCAAAGTACACCGGTGGTCATCCTCCCACTTCGGGATCAACCCCCAAGGGGAGGTAAGCCTCCCTAACTTCTCAGGGAAGGGGTGAAACACCGAAAGGAGGTGATCCAAGCCTCCCGCTTCTCAGAAAAGGCGGTGAAAGCACTAAAAGGAATGATCACCCCTACCAACATCTCAGGAAGGGATGAAAAGCACCAAAAAAATGGGGGTTGCTAGCGGGTTTCTGGGCTGGGTCTTTTATGAACAAACCCATCAATGGGAGGTATTACAGAAGCAATACAAAACACAGAGGCTTTGGGATGACCCTCCCCTCAGTCATCAGGCTCGATTTGTAACAAACATGAATTTACACAAAGCAAACAATATAAATCAACATGGTGTTGGAAAAAGATCACCAGAATCCTAGAAGGTGGGTATTAACAACAGTCACAATACACCTTCTTCCAGCCAAGAGATAGTCCAAAACCAATCTATTGTGCATTGTTTTCCATTCAGGGAATCAATATCCCCCTGAGTTTTGAAGTCCTGAAAAAATCTTTTTATTGTTAGGGTTCCAATGATTCCACAGTTTTGAATGTTGTAACAGTCTTATCATTTCTCAGAATCAAGATTCCTAAAATTTTCAAATCCTATTCTCAGAAATCAAGATTCCTGAGGGTTTTCAAATCCTATGGCTCAGGAATCAGGGTTCCTGAGGGTTTTGAATCAACAATCTTTGATGTCCATGGGTCAAACGCCATAACTGCCATCTCTTTCAATGGTGACACAATCAAACAGCACCACCCCGATATTTCTTGGGTCTTCTCCTTTGTTTCAAAAGGTCTCTCCCCTTCTCTCGATGGACAAGGTGAATATGGCTCTTGGCACCCATCTTCCTTCTCCACCAGAATACAAAGACCCCTCTCCCCAAACGTTAGCCTATCTGGTCCTTTCCATTTCACCCTTTCGGGTCTCCCACATCACCTGGCAATTATTAAAGATATGGAGCTGCTCACTGGACACTGACCCTTTCTGGTGGGTTATAAAACCTGTCTGCCGGGCCAATTATCTTTGTAAAAATCAAAAATTAATAGTATAAGATGATTAGAAGTTCTCTAGGGTTACCTGTCCCCCCTTTCTTTTGTTTTGGGTAATTCTTAATATGTCTGTTTCTCCTCTCCTTCCTGTCCTTGAGGATTAAAAGGTATCCAGTGGTGTAAATCTTAATGTGCAAAAAATGTTTTCGAAAAGGACCATTTTGTTTTTTTTTGTTGGCCCCCATTGGCAAATGCCTTTAAGGGAATTCATGACCCTCCTTCTTTTTTGTGGCATTGCAAAAGTGAATCCTGGTGCTAACATGGATGAAAGCAGGAAAAAGATTTTAATGGGTCCATCCATTTTGAAAATTTTGGGTCTTCCCAGGGGTTCTTCCTAGGCGTGGGAGTGGAAAGAAAACCCCAACAGGCTTTAAACCGCTTCCTTTTGTTATTCCAAATTGTAAACATAAAGCTGGAGCACCTGATGATATTTAGAATGAGATGCCTTAGCTTCTTGGAACAAGGGTATTGACCAACATGTTGAAGGCTATCTGCCTTTTAATTGCCATCAAATATGGGACCTGGAGTACTATGAAATGGACATGTAATATATAGATAGATCTTACCTGGATGCTTTGTCCCTTGCTCTTGAAGTTTCTTAAAAGAGTGATATATATTAGAGGCCAAATTTTATTTGGGCTGTGGCTTCTTTTCCACACCACTGAATAGGCTGAATCAGATATTATTTTATGTCTCCTGGATAATAAGTAAGAGCTGAATGATTTAAACAATTCATTCTCTTTAGTGGACTGAAAAGGGTTCGATACTCTCATAGTTAGATCATGAGGACACAGTACAAATATTATGTTTGGATGCATCCATGAAATTTTGGTTTGAAGAGGAACTTTAGAAACTTTTCTTCAAGGTCCATCCCAATATGTAATATCTATTATCTTTAATGGAGACCCATTAAAAATTTGGAGCCATGGCTAATAAAATTTCCACTCTGGATGGTCTCACAACACACATTAATTTGTGTATTGGTATAAAAAGGTGTATATCTTATCAGGTCTTGTCCCAGATAATTGTACTGTCCTTGTGACCTTTTAAATTCTAGCCACAAGCACTGGGTAGGGTGTAAAGGCGTCTGGTTGTGCCGGGGGTTCACCCTCATCACACTGTCTATGATGAAGGACTGCTGTGGGTTCTTGTGTGGCAAAACGTATCTCCAAGGGTTTTGGTGACTCTTTCAACCACTTGGATAAAGCCAGTTAACTTCTCTCAAAGCCTCTTGGTTTTTTGTAAGCTGGCGTGGTGAATTTAAAAGCACTCTCCCCTTAAAATGTCTATAACGTTGTTCCCATAGGTAGTCAAGCCTAACACTGGTCATCCATTGGATATCTCCTATCAATTTCTGAAAATCATTCAATGTGTTTGCTTTTCTGTTCTTAAGGAGGTTTTTTGAACTTAGCCCTTAGGGTATACTTCATATCCTAAATATTGAAAAGGAGCATGTCTTTGAATTTTTCTTCTATGTAAATTTAATTCCTTAGTGTTTTCTATGGTCTTTTGTAGACATGCCTCTCTTTTTGTTCCTCATCATCCCAAAATGTCATCCATGAATGTAAAGCAAACTTTTGGGGAATCTTTTCTTACTGACAAAAGGCAACCATACATTTGACACATAGTAGGGTTGTTTTCATTCCTTGGTAAACTGTCCATTCATTCTTTTATAAGGCTCAGCTAAGTTAACCTGGGCACTGAAAATGCAAATCTTTTCATATCCTCCTTTCTAGGGGATAGAATGAAACAATCCTTAATATCTATGACCCAAAGGCCATTCTCAGGCAACTATGGAGATGGAAGTCCAGGCTGAAAGTTCCCGTTTCCATCTGTTCATTCATCTTTCTTAAATCCGTTAACATCCTCCATTTTCCAGATTTTTTTTGCAAAAAAACACTGAAATTCAAAGGACAAGAAGGTTTAAGTGTCCTTGGTCAACTGTTCCTGTCTATATCTAATAAGGCCTGAATTTTATCTTTACAAGGGTTTCTCTATCCACACTGGTGTATCAGTTTTCCATTGGATGGAACAGGGGTGTTGGGGCCTTCAACAGCAGCCCTCTTAAAAACCAAGTACTCATTTTACCCTAATTGCTGTAAAACTCTCTTCCCCCACAGATTGATGGGGATTTTTTCAACTATAAAAGGGTAAAACTCCTGTTTTGCCTTCAAAGTCCATCTCATAGGGGCAGCACTAACTTCAGCCAGTCCTCCTACACCAGACATGTGGGTTGCTTTAATCTTTGGCCAGTGACTGGGCCGCTGGCCCAATGACTCCGATCTGCACCAGTGTCTACCAATCCTTCCAATGGAAGGCCATTTATATAGATTGTGGCATGGGTCGGTCAGTTTTTCCTGCTGTCAGTAAACTGCTGGATTTTTGTGATCTGGAATCAGAATCTGGTGACTTCCCAAGGCTGCTTATTAGTTCTGTAGGTAAACCTGATGCTACTATTTTCCTGGGTGATAAGTCACATTGTCTGCCTGTATTTGACTGGGATTTATCTACATATTCCCCAGTTTCCCACATCAATGTGGTGGACCTGTTTTTTACGTACTCTCTGGGTAAAATGGTCAACCTACTGTGCCTGGAGGCAAAGGGATCCATAGGCTGGAGGGAACAGATTTCACCTCTCGGGGATTTCCAGTTGTCTCAGCTGCATACAACTCTATTCTCCTAATTGTAATCCCTTTCTTCCATCAGGTTTGCTTCCTGGCTGTTGATTTTGTTCCCTTTCTGCCCATCTTGGCTTCCTGGCTGATTGGTCAATTGGGGTCCTGGCCGTCTAGGCACCTCTGGGTGCACCATTGGCTGCCTCTAAGTGTTTTGCCTGGGGCCCTGGGGGGGCCCCTCATCCCTTTCCCTGAACCTGTCTCATTCAGGCCCAATGGAAGCCTCTGTTGCATTTTGGACATGGGATCGGGTCTTTTCTCCCACCGTTTTCTCATTCTGCCTCTATCCAACATTGGCTTTCAGATGCCCTACTTTACCACAGAAAGCATGACGTTCTCTCTAGAAAGTCCCCTTGCTGGAAGGGACCCTTCTTAAATGTTGGGATCTTGGGGAATCTCATCATTCTGGCATAAAGGCTTTGTGCCCCTGTGGCACACGTCTTATGAACTCTAAAGGGCATCCTTAAGGCAGTCCTAGAATAATCCTTCTGCACACCTCATTAGCATTTTCCTTGAAGTTGCCTTATTAAAACATCTTTGTTGGATTTCCCCATTAGTTCTTGTGATGCGTCTCAAACGTCCCACAAAGTCAGGTCAGCAAAGGGCTCATCTGGCCCTTGCATTATTTTTGAAGGCCTCACCTTTATCATTTTTTGTGAATCAATCCCTGCGATAGCATTGCACAATTTGCTCTATGCTGCTACTGAATAATTCCCGGGCGTCTGCATATGGACCTATACCTTGTATGGTCTAGGTGATCGAGACACATTTGACTACTTTGTTGGGCTTGTATCCTGAGCTCACTATATTCAGAAAGCCACGTGTAATTTTGTCCAGGTTCTAGGCATACCCTTGCTATAGATTTCCAGTCATCAGGAGTCAAGACTTTGAAAGCCAAATTCTGTAACACATCTTAACATAGCTGATGTAGCCCAAATTAGTCAGGCCTTTTAAGATCTTTTAATGTTTCTACTTTAAAAGGAGCATATCTTCAACTTTTTGACCTGGGCATTAGACTGGAAATTACGGAAACATAAGTGGTTGAAGCTCCCGGATTCCCACCCTTTTCTTTGGACTTTTTCCCTCTTGAAGCCTGCTCAAGATTGGTCCCCCTGCCCCCCTGCCCCTCCTCCCTCCATCCCCAAGGGTGGGTTGGGGAGGAGAGTCAATCACTTGCTCCTGGGGTGGGGCGAAGCCCCTCCTGAGGGGAAAGGTCACCACCCTTGCTCACTTAAGTCTCCATGCCCCTGTGGGGATATGGTTTAATCTCTTCATTGTTTCCTCCTTAATATCATGGCTAATTTGAAAATGGAAGGAGCAAGGTTTTTCTTTCTTCTAAAGGGATTCTTATGCTAACGAAATACATTTAAAATAAAATCCTCCATGGAAATTGAATGAGGACCATATTTCTAAATGTATGAACATCTCTTGTCCAACCGGGACCAGTTATCTCAGAATCTGCTCCTCCTCTACGATCCAAGGGAGATGCAGTTTAATAAACCCTAAAATTCTCTATCTGTTCCCAAGTTATAATAACCCATGTATTTCTGTCACAATCATCTTTCCATAGCACCACTCTTGGGTGGGGTTGGGGGCGGGGATGAAGGTCTTTAGCTCTTTGTCCCATTTTGTAAAAAAAAAAAAAAGATTATGGTTTAGTTTTAAGAAAATGGTTCCTTATTTGTCTATTAACAATACTCACCCAAGTTCCTGGTCACCGGAACTTCTTCAGTCCTTGGTTCCCACCGTTGGGCCCAAATGTGAAGATCTGTATTTTTAAATCAACAGGAGTCAGGAATTCAGGTTAGGAAAATCGTCATCTTTATTCTCAGTGAAAGGTTGGAGGTGGAAAGTCCGGGATAGCTTGGCACTAGTCAAAGAAACTGCTGGAAGCAGCCACCAACCAGCAGCTTGGAGTCTCGAACCCCCAATCCCCCACTTGCTTCCTCCCTCTCTCTGCCCCACCCACCAAAATCGTCATTTCCCTATACCCAATCAGGACTTGCACTGGAGTGGGCAGGGACCATTCTTTGTCCAATCATGTATATTAATAAGTTGCCCAACTTCTAGCCTCATGTACTTGGGACCTCAGTGCATCAGCTCAAACCTCAGCCCATTACAGCAAAGCATTTCACAAAAAATAATCTCATTTTATCCTTATAACAACCTTTGGAGGTAGGTGTTTTTTATAATCCCCATTGTACAGATAAGGAAACTGAGGCAGATTGAGGCCAAATGACTTGCTTAGGATCACATAGTTAGTAATAATCTGAGGCAGCATTTAAACTCAGACCTTCCTATCTCCAAGGCTCATGCTCTATCCTCTCTGCCATCTAAGGTTTCAAATGCAAGTTTCCTGAGGCATAGCTAGACAATATCCACTAATCTAAGTTGTTCACTTAGTCTAAAGTAGGATTTGATTTATTATTAACAGTAGCTAGGCAATATTTTTTTTCATGTTTAATAAAACTTTTTTATCAAAACTTTTATCTTTAGCATTGATTTAGGGCTCATCACAATGTATTTGTGTATGGAAACAAGTATATTTAAAATAATAGGACTAGTTTTTTTTTTTTTTTTTTTTTTATTTATTTATTTTTTTTATTTTCTTAAGGGCTAAAATGGGTTATTTTGGGGATTTGATCAATCCAGAAAATTATGGCCTAAAATTTTTGTATTCCTGCTCATTAAAGGCAAAAATTCCAAGCTGAGAGGAAGCTGGCTTGCCCAATTACAATGTAAATTGATGGATATGTTGTTACAACTGTTTGTAAGACTTTTACTGAAAATCTCTGCATTAATAATAATTTTCTTCATTTTCTACTTTATCTATTTATAGGTTAGGTTTTAGGACTACAGGAAAAGTCTCATATGAGTTTAGTAGAGTTTTTTCTCTCAATTTCAGAAAGCAATTTTTGAAGAATAAGTTCTAGAAGACTAGAAAAATACAGGAGTTAGGGCTAGCTATAGGGAGCCAATAGATTATTGAGTGGGATGTGTGTAACATGGTCAGAATTGCAATTAGGGAAAATCACATTTTTTCTTCTTTAAAAAGATTATCATTACAAACTTATATTTATGTATTATATATTTACATACACACATGCACAGTTTACATGTACATATACTGTAATATATTCAGACATACACAAGAAACATATATATATGTATACAAACACACATATATAGCGTGTATATTTGTGTGTATAATGTAAGTTTACATTACCTGTATGTGTGTATATGTAGACACGCACACACATATATATATATAAATATAATTATATTACCCTTATTCAAACTTGCATCTAAAACAGTATTAATATGGCTGACATATAACGCTGATTTCTTTCTTGAGTCTCTAAATCTTTTAAGTTTCACTTTAAGATTGATGGATTATTAGCCCTACTTTTTCACTTCTAATAAATTCTATTCCTGATCCCTGCTGTAGTGTTTGTGTATATCTCTTATTTCTTAACCCTGTGAACCCTTTTACTTTAAATCTGCTTCTTGACTTAGCTATTTCTTAAGATTTTCCCACCTCTGTATCTCTCCTTTTTCTTCTTCCCTGAACTGTTCCTTTTCTCTTTATCCCATTAACATAGGCATAGACAATTTGTTACACTCCTATTAATCTAAACATCCTTTTGTACCCCATCTTATCCTAAATCTCTCTTTCCCCATTTTGTCTCTTTCGAATTTATCTGCAGACTTTATCACACTATTATTAATCTCCATACATTACATTTATTCCATGCCCATTAAACTATACACTTGTCCCACTACCATGAATATGCAAATCTTTCTATACCCCATTTTATCATATCCCCTTTCTCCTTATTTACTTTTTAAGCTTTTTATTTTTCAAAACATATGCATGGACAAGCTTTCAACATTAGCCCCTGCAAAACTTTGTGTTCCCATTTCTAGCCATATGAAAAGATGCTCCAAGTCATTATTAATTAGAAAAATGAAAATTAAGACAACTCTGGGGGGCAGAGCCAAGATGGCGGAGAAGACACACGCGACTTTCTAAGCTCTTCTCTTACCCTCTTTATCAATATTATATCGAGCCTCAAAAATAGTCTTGACTGCTACAATTCGTAAACATAAGAAGTAGAACAACTCACTGGCCGAAGAAAATCTGCAGTCTCGCCAAAAAAGGTTGGTTCCGGGGCCAGGGGGGAGATCAGCGCAGACGGGGAGAGAAATTAGGTTCTGAGGAGAGCCTCAAAGCAAAAGTGAAAGCCAAATTTAGCCCGCCCCAACCCCCTACGGGGCTTTTCCTTGGGGAGTTGGATCCTGCCGGGGGACCCAGCCCGTTAGCCCAATCTGTGCAGGGGAGCTCATTGGGGCCATAGAGCTTTAGGGCCAATGGCATTGGGGCACTGGGGCAGGTTCGGGGGTCTGTGGTTGTGGTCTGTGGTGTGGTCTGGGGTCAGCTCAATACTCAAGTCCCACAAGAGGTCCGGCCTGGGGCAGTGACACTTTCATCCCTTAATCTCTAGCCAAGGGCAACGCTGCCTCAGCCCTACTAAGCGTTTGATGCTCGGGTGCTGAATCCACTTCCTGTTGGGGGAAGGGAAAACTCTTCAGAGCACTCCCATACCTTGGCCGGAAATCGTTTACATCTCCCTCCTGAGAGGCTGGTAACCTCCTTGCCTGGGGAGACCTACCCCAAAACAAAACATGTAAAAATGAAAGAACATAACTTTATGCAGAAAAAGAGCAGGTCACAAACCGAAGAGACCTCAAACAACAAAAATGCATCAGACTTCCTCCTTTACTGATGATTTAGAAGGACCATTAAAAAAGTTAAAAGAGTTGAAGATAAATGGGAAAGGAAAGAAAACAAAGAGCAACAACTTCCTGAAAACAATTGGAAAAAGAAAAATCACAGGAAAGTAAGAATGTGAATTGGAAAAAATAAAGAATTCACCAGAAAGTAGGATTTGGAATTGGAAAACACAAAAGACCTCCAAAAAGAGGATGGGAATTGAAAAGAAAATAATTACTAAAAAAATTAGTGAAATGGAAAAAAATTCCCAAGCCAAAACAATACATTTAAAAAATAATTGTTTTATACAGAAAGAAGGAAAAAAAAAGCTAATGAAAAATAATTCTTTAAAAAATTAGAACTGAACAAATGAAACTAATGATTCATTGAGACAGCAAGAATATAAGCAAAAACAAAAAAATGACAACTGGAAAAAACCATGAATTATCTTCTTGCAAAATGACAGACTTGGAAAAATAGATCTGGAGATAATCTGAGGATTATTGGACTTTCTGAAAACTATGATGAAAAAAAGAGCCAGATCATTTTAAAGAAATCATCAAAGAGAACTGCCCAGATGTAAAGAATCAGGGAAAATAGGCATTGAAAGAATTATCGAACACCTTCTGAAAGAAACCCAAAATAAAACCCCAAGGAATATTTGGGCAAAATTTCAGAACTATCAGATTAAGGAAAAATTTTACAAAGCAGCAAAAACATTTAACTACCAGGTGCCAATAAGGATCCCCAAGATCGGCTGCCCTCATTAAAAAAAAGGCCTGAATATGATATTCCGGCACAAGAACTTGGGATGCAAGCCGAATAAACACCCAGTTTGCTGAGCATTTTTTTCCAGGGAAAACATGGAATTTAATGAAACAAATGCCATTTGTTTCGAAGAAAACCAAAACTAAATAAAAAATTTGATTCCCCATAAAACCAAGAGATGCAGAAAGGTAAAAATGACTCTTGGGAATTGTATTTCTTTGGGGATATACAAAAAGAATAATGTATAATTTGATTGTACTGATTAACATAAAAAGGAATGATAGGGGGATGGAGGTAAGGTGGGAAGGAGGGATAAAAAGGGGAAACCCATCCCACAAAAGAGGGAAAGGAAACTTATCATATCTCAGGGAATTTTTGGGGGGAGGAACATTGTGGAATCTTACCTCATCAGAGTTTCAAAGAAAAATAATTGACAGAGAAAATTCTCTATTAAAAAGGGAAAGGAAAAGGGAAAAGAAAAAGGAAGGGAAGGGGAAAGACCAAAGGGGGGAGGGAGGGATTATAAAGAGGGTGCATCGTTTTACAAGAGGGGAATAAGTTTAAAAGGTAAAGAGGGTTGGGGAGGCAAGAAAAGTAAAGCACAACTGGGGGTTATTAGGATGGTGGGAAATACGTTTTTTTAAGTAAATGGAAGGGATGAACTCCATAAAGAGGGAGGCAGATGCAGACTGGGATCAAAAAACCCACAATATGTTTAAAGAAAACTTTGCAGGGAGATACATAAGAGTAAAGGTAAAAGGCTGGAGCAAAATCTATTACCATGAAGCGGAGGGTAGCCATCCTTATCTCAGATCAACAAAGGTAAAAATTGATCTAATTAAAAGAGAAGGAAAACAATCCCAAAGGGAATAAACAACGAAGCAATATCAATATTAAAACATATATGCACCAAGTGGTATAACATCCAACTTCCTAAAGGAGAAAAGAAGGGAAAGAAATAGACAACAAAAAACATAATAGTAGGAGATCCAACCTTGCACACTGAATTAGACAAACAAACCACAAAACAAATAAGAAAGAAATTAAAGGTAAATAGAATATTAGTTAGGTTGTTGGATCTTTGGAGAAAATTGAATGGAGAAAAAGGAATATACTTTCTTTCAAATTTGGAACCTATTCAAAAATTGACCATATTTAGGACATAAAGACCTCAAAATTAAAAATGCAAGAAAGCGAAATAGTAAATGCTTTCTTTTCGATCATGATGCAATAAAAACACATTCAACAAAAAAGTTAGGGGAAATAGAGCAAAAAGTAATTGAAACTAAACAATTCATCTTTAAAGAATGATTGGGTGAAGCAGCAAATTAAGATCAATTAATACCCTCTCAAGATAATGGCAATGATGAGACAACATACCAAAATTTGTGGGATGGAAAAGGGTAATAAGGAGGGATTTTAATCCAGAGGCTTACTTGAATAAAACAGAGAAAGAAAAGATTAATTGGGCTTGCAACTAAAAACTAAAAAAGACCTTTAAAAACCCCAATCAAATACTAAATTGGAAATTTAAAATTAAAAGGAGAAATTAAAAATTGAAACTAAAAAAACTATTGAACTATTTAAAAACTAAGAGTTGGTTCTATGAAAAGCCAATAAAATAGATAAGCCTTGGTAAACTGAAGAAAAAGGAGGGGAAATGAAATTAGTAGTCTTAAAATGAAAAGGAGAACTTTCCACCAATGAAGAGGGAAATTAGAGAAATAATAAGGAGTTATTTTGCCAACTTTATCCAATAAATTTGATAACCCAATGAAATGGATGACTACCCTAAAAAATAGACTTCCCAGACTAACAGAGGAGGAAGTAAATTTTTAAAGTCCCATTTCAGAAAAAGAAATAGAACAGGCAATTAAAAACTCCCAAGAAAAACCCCGGACCAGATGGTTTACATGGAATTTTCAAACATTTAAAGAACAAGGCCCTAATGCTATATAAATTATTTGATTGAGGAATGAAGGGTCCACCAAATTCCTTCTATGACACAGACATGGTACTGATACCAAACCAGGTAGGTAAAACAGAGAAAGAAAATTAAGACCAATCTCCCTAATGAATATTGATGCTAAAATCAAATGATATTAGCAAAAAGACTACGAAAATCATCTCCAAGATAATACACTATGATCAAGTAGGATTTATACCAGGAATGCAGGGCTGGTTCAATATTAGGAAAACTATCAATATAATTAGCCATGTTAATAACCAAATTAACAAAAACCAAGGATCACTCAATAGATGCAGAAAAAGCATTTGAAAAATCCAACATCCATTCCTATTAAAAACACTTGAGGTATAGGAATAAATGGACTTTCCTTAAAATAACGCAGCATCTATTTAAAACCATCGTAAACATCATATGTAATGGAGACAAACTGCAACCATTCCCAAAAGATCTGGAGGAAACAAAGGTTGCCACTACCGTTACTATTAAATATTGTATTAGAAACGCTAGCTATAGCAAAAGGCTGAAAAGAGATTAAAGGAATAAGAATAGGCAATGAGGGAAACCAAATTATTATTTTGCCAAGACATGATGGTATATTAGAAACCCAGAATTCTGCTAAAAATTATTAGAAATAACCCAAACTTTTGCAAAGTTGTGGTTATAAAATAAACCCACATAAGTCATCAGCATTCTTATATTCACTAACAAAATCCAAAGTCAGATTACAAAAGGAAATTCAATTAAATTAATAATTAAAAATATTTAGGAATCATCTAAGGAAAATCAGAAACTTTATGAGAAAATTAAGACCACTTTTTCACACAAATTTAGTCTGATCTAACCAATTGAAAAATATTAAAAATTTTGGATAGGGCGAGCAAATATAAAGATGACAATATTACCTAAACTAATCTATTTATTTAGCGCTATACCAATCAGACCCCAAAAATATTTTAATGACCTAGAAAAAATAACAACAAAGTTCATATGGAAAAAAAACCGTCAAAATTTCTAGGAATTAATGAAAAAAATCAAATTAAGGTTTTAGCTTATAGATCTAAAATTATATTATAGAGCAGCAGTTACCAAAACATTTGTTTGGCTAAGGAATAGATTATTGATCAGTGAAAGATTAGGTTAAAGGGATAAAACATAAAAATATAAACCTGTCTTTTAAAAACCAATGTTAGCTTTGGGATAAGCCGTTTGATAAAATTGCTAGAAAATTGGAAACAATATAGAAACAGGTTGATCCATACTTAACGCTGAAAACCAAGATAAGGTCAAAATTTTGACCTAGGATAAAGAATAAATTATTAATAAATTAGATTAACACAGGATAGTTTACCCTCAGACCTAAAGGGGAAGGCTTTTATGACCAAAGAAACTAGAGTCAACGATCACAAAATAGAAAATTTCGATTATACCAAACTGAAAATTTTGACAAACAAAACTAATGCAGACAAGATTAGAAGGAAGAATAAATGGGAAAAATTTTTCAGTCAAAAGTTCTGATAAAGCTTTATTTCCAAAAATATAAGAGAATTAACTTAATTTATAAAAATCAAGCCATTCTCCAATTGAAAATGGTCAAAGGATATGAACAGATAATTTCAGATAAGAAATTGCTATTTTACCATAGAAAAAAGATGCTCCAAGTCATTATTAATCAGAGAAATGAAAAAGTAAACAACTCTAAGATACCATACACACCTCTCAGATTGGCTAAGATGACAGGAAAAATAATGAATTGGTGGAGGGATTAAAACTGGGACATTGATGCATTTTGGTGGAGGTGAACGAATCCAACCATTTTGAAAAGTAGTTTGGAACTGTGCTCAAAAGTTATCAAACTGTATACCCTTTGATCCAGAGTGTTACTACTGGGATTATATCCCAAAAGATTATAAAGAAGGGAAAGGGACCTGTATGTGCACGAATGTTTAGCAGCCCTTTTCGTAGTGGCTAAAACTGAAACTGAAGGATGTCCACGTTGGAGAATGGCTTAAATTGTGGTATATGAATATTATGGAATAATGTTCTGTAAGAAATGACCAACAGGATGATTTCAGAAAGGCCTGGAGAAACTTACACGAACTGATGCTGAGTGAAATGAGAGGACCAGGAGATCATTATATCTTCAACAACAATTTTATGATACCAGTTCTGATGGACCAGGCCATCCTCGCAAACGGATCAACCAAATCATTTCTAATGGGCGAATGAACTGAACTAGCTATGCCCAGAAAAGAATTGGGAGATGATTATAAATTACATTGAATTCCCAATCCCTATATTTATGCACACTTGCATTTTTGATTTCCCTTCAAAGCTAATTGTCCAATATTTCAGAGTCTGACTTTTTGTATAGCAAAATAACATTTTGGTCATTATACTTATTGTGTATCTAATTTATATTTTAATATTTTAAATCTACTGGTTCCTTCCATCTAGGGAGGGATGGGGGTAAGAGGTGAAAAATTGGAACAAGAGGTTTGGCAATTGTTAATGCTGTAAAGTTACCCATGTATATATCTTGTAAATAAAAGGCTATTAAAAAATAAAAGACAACTCTGAGATATAACTACACACCTGTCAGACTGTCTAGAATAACAGGTAAAGATAATGCAGAATGTTGGAGGGGATGAGGGAAAACTGGGACACTGATATATTGTTGGTAGATTTGTGAATACATCCAGCCATTCTGGAGAGCTATTTGGAACTATGCTCAAAAAGTTATCAAACTGTTCCTACCTTTTGATCCAGCTGTAATGCTACTGGGCTTATATCCAAAAGAAAGTTTAAAGAAGGGAAAGGGACCTGTATGTACAAGAATGTTTGTGGCAGCCCTTTTTGTAGTGACCAGAAATTGGAAACTGAGTAGATGCCCATCAATTGGAGAATGGCTGAAGAAATTGTGGTATATGAATATAATGGAATATTATTGTTTTGTAAGAATGACCAACAGGATGATTTCAGAAAGGCCTGAAGAGATTTACATGATCTGATGCTGAATGAAATGAGAAGGACCAGGAGATCATTATACATGACAACATCAGAATTCTATGATGATCAATTCTGATTGAAATCAAGAGAAATAAAGAGAAATTCCATTTAAAGTAACTACTGATAGTATAAAATATTTTGGAATCTATCTGCCAAGGGAAAATCAGAAACTTTATGAGCAAAACTACAAAACGCTTTCCACACATATTAAGTCTGATCTAACCACCTGGAAAAATATTAAATGCTGTTGCATTGGGCAAGTAAATATAATATAGATGACAATACTACCTAAACTGATCTATTTATTTAGTGCTATACCAATCAGACTTCTCAAAAACTATTTTGATGACCTAGAAAAAATAACAACAAAGTTCATATGGAAAACAAAAGGTCAAGAATTTCAAGGGGAATTAATGAAAAAAAAATCAAATGAAGGTGGCCTAGCTGTACCAGATCTAAAATTATATTATAAAGCAGCAGTTACTAAAACCATCTGGTATTGGCTAAGAAATAGACTAGTTGATCAATAAAGGTTAGGTTGGAAAAACAGCCAATAACTTTAATTATCTAGTGTTTGACAAACCCAAAGATCCCAGTTTTGGGGATAAGAATGCATTATTTGACAAAAAATTGCTGGGAAAATTGGAAATTAGTATGGCCAAAACTAGGCGTGGACCTACACTTAACACCGTACACCAAGATAAGGTCAAAATGGGTTCATGATCCAGGCATAAAGAATGAGATTATACGTAAGTTGGAAGAGCATAGGATAGTTTACCTCTCAAACCTGTGGGAGACAAAGAAATTTATGACCACAGAAGAACTAGAGATTACTATTGACTAAAAAACAGAAAAATTTGATTATATCAAATTGAAAAGTTTTTGTACAAACAAAACTAATTCAGGCAAGATTAGAAGGGAAACAATAAACTGGGAAAACATTTTTACAGTCAAAGGTTCTGATAAAGGACTCATTTAAAATATAAAAGAATTGACTTAATTTATAAGAAATCGCCATTCTCCAATTGATAAATGGTCAAAGTATATGAACAGACAATTTTCAGATGATGAAATTGAAACTATTACCACTCATATGAAAGAGAGTTCCAAATCACTATTGATCAGAGAAATGTAAATTAAGACAACTCTGACTTACCACTACACACTGTCAGATTGGCTAGAATGACAGGGAAACATAATGCGGAATGTTAGAGAGGATGTGGGAAAACAGGGACATTGATACATTGTTGGAACACATCCAGCCCTTTGGGAGAGCAATTTGGAACTATGCTCAAAAAGTTATCAAACGTACCCTTTTATCCAGAGTTTTTTTAAGCTTATGCCCCAAAAGATACAAAGAAGGAAAGGGACATATATGTGCCAAAAATGTTTTGGAGCCCTGTTTGTATTGGCTGAACAAGAAAATGAATGGATGCCCATCAATTGGAGTATGGTTGAGTAAATTGTGGTATATGAATGTTACGGAATATTATTGTTCAGTAAGAAATGACCAGCAGGATGAGTACAGAGAGTATTGGTGAGACTTACATGAACTGATACTGAGTGAAATGATCAGAACCAGGAGATCATAATATACCTCAACAATGATATTGTATGGGTTTATTCTAATGGGTATTTTCTTCAACAAAGAAAGATCTAACCAGCAATTGATCAAGGATGGAAAAACCCACCCAAAGAAAGAACACTAGGAAATGAATGTAAACTGTTTGCATTTTTGTTTTTCTTCCTGGGTTATTTATACTTTCTAAATCCAATTCTCCCTGAGCAAAATGAGAAATGTTCAGTTCTGCACGCATATATTTTATCTAAGATCTACTGTAACCTATTTAACATGTATAGGACTGCTTGCCATCTGGGGGAGGGGGTGGAGGGAGGGAAGGGAAAAATCGGAACAGAAGTGAATGCAAGGGATAATGTTGTAAAAAATTACCCTGGCATAGGTCCTGTCAATAAAAAATTATTAAAAATAAATAAATAAATAAACAAATAGATGCTATCAATTATTTTAAGAAAAAGTCCATTTATTCCTATACTCTCAAGTGTTTTTCATAGGAATGGATGTTGAATTTTATCAAATGTTTTTTATCCATCTATTGAGATATATGCTTTTTGTTAATTTGGTTATTAATATGAGAAATTATACCTGCTTTTTTGGCTTCACCTGAAACAATAGATCCTTCTCCATTATTTTACCTTTACTCTGTATGTATCTCCCTGCTTTAAATGTGTTTCCTATAAACAACATATTGTAGGGTTCTAACTTTTGTTCCAGTCTGCTATCTGCCTCTGCTTTATGGGAGACTTCATCTCATTCTTTTATGGCTAAAATGACTAATTTTGTATTTCCTGCCATCTTATTTTCTCCAGATTATGCTTTTCTTTTTCTCCTCCCCTTTACCCCCTTTCCCAATGTTAAACTTATGGGCCCACAGAAACTGGAAACTGAGTGGATGCCCATTAATTGGAGAACGGCTGAAAAAATATGGCATATGAATATTATGGAATGTTATTGTTCTGTAAGAAATGACGAACAGGATGATTTCAGAAAGACCTGGAGAGACTTACATGAACTGATGCTGAGTGAAACAGGCAGGGCCAAGAGATAATTATATACTTCAACAACAATACTATATGATGACCAATTTTGATGGACCTGGCCATCCTCAGCAATGAGATGAACCAAATCAGTTCCAATGGAGCAGTAATGAACTGAACCAGCTACACCCAGCGAAAGAATTCTGGGAGATGACTAAAAACCATCACATTAAATTCCCAATCCCTATATTTTTGCCCTCCTGCATTTTTGATTTCCTTCACAGGCTAATTGTACAATATTTCAGAGTCCAATTCTTTTTGTACAGCAAAATAATGGTTTGGTCATGTATACTTATTGTGTATCTAATTTATATTTTAATATAGTTAATATCTACTGGTCATCCTGCCATCTGGGGGAGGGGGGAGGAGGATGGAGGGGAAAAATAGGAACAAGAGGTTTGGCAATTGTCAATGCTGTAAAGTTACCTATACATATAACCTGTAAATAAAAGGCAATTAAAAAACAAAACAAAACAAAACAAAACAAAAAAAGCTTATGGGCCCCACTTGTGTCGTGCAGCTCTCCCTCTTTAGGATCTCTAGGTCCTCCCTTTGAATCCCTTCTTCTTTCTTATACCCTTCCGTTATTACTCTTTTCTTTTTCCCTTTTCCTTTCCCACTTTTTAATGAGGTGAGAGAAGATGCTTTGTAAAGCAAATATTTCACTTGTTTTCTCTTTGAGCCAGTTCAGATGAGAGCAAGATTCACACAATATTCCTCCCCCTCTCCAAGTTCCCTCAGATATGATAAGTTTCCTTTGTCTCTTCGTGGGATGTAGTTTCCCTTTTTTTATCCTCCCTTTTCTCTTTTTCTGATACTATCCCCTTTCCATTTCTACTTCCCTTTTTTATGTTATATCAGTAAAATCAAATTATACATGTACTATATATATATATATATATATATATATCCAGAACAGAAATACAGTTCTCAAGAATTATTTTGACCTTTTTCTGCTTCTCTTGAGTTCTATGGTTGGAGATAGAATTTTTTCTTTCGATCTGTTTTTTTTTCCTCCGAAATAAATGGAATTCATCTGTTTCATTAAATGTCTATCTTCTTCCATGGAAGAAAATGCTCAGCTTAGCTGGATAATTTATTCTTGGCTGCATTCCAAGTTCTTTTGCCTTTCAGAATATCAGATTCCAGGCTATTTGCTCCTTTAATGTGGAGGCAGCCAGATCGTGAGTGATCCTCATTGTGGCACCTTGGAATTTGAATTGTTTTTTTCCTGGCTGCTTGTAATATTTTTCCTTACTCTGATAGTTCTGAAGTTTGGCCACAATAATCCTTGGAGTATTAGGGTCTTTTTCAGAAGGTTTTTAATGAATTCTTTCAATGCCTATTTTACCTTTTGATTCTATTACCTCTGGATAGTTCTCTTTGATATTTTCCTGTAAAATCGTGTCTAGGCTATTTTTTTCATCATAATTTTTGGCAAGTCCAATAATCCTCAGATTATCTCTTCTAAATCTATTTTCCATGTCTGCTGTTTTCCCAAGTAGATATTTAACATTTTTTTTCCTATTTTATTTTATTTTTGGTTTTGTTTCAGTGATTCTTGCTGTCTCAATGAATCATTCATTTCTATTTGTTCTGTTCTGGTTTTTAATGAGGTATTTTCTTCAATACCTTTTTTTAAATTATTTTTTTAATATATCCAATTGAGTTTTTAAATGAGTTATTTTCCTCTGTGCATTTTTTTTTCCATTTCAGTATTTTATTTTAGTGAGTTATTTTCTTTTTCTTATTAACAAATCCTACTCCTGGGATTTCTTTACCTTTTCCAATTCACAAATTCGGTTTCCCTGCAATTCCTGGAAATTCTTTACCTTTTCAATTCATATTTCAGTAAGTTGTTACTTTCTTGGATAGCTTCTCTTCCTTTCCCCATTTTTCTTCTAGCTCTCTTTTAGTTTTTTTTTTTTTTTAATAGTCTTTTTTAAGAGAGATTTGTGTGATGGGAAACAGGTTACATGCCTCTTTGTGGTTTTATCTGGAGACTGCTATTATTCCTTTCTGGGTTGAACACTTTTTCTCTTTTTGTATAGAAGCTATAGATTGTCCTTTTGATTTTTTTACTCATTTTTTTAAGGCCTGTAGGGTCTTCCGTCAGGGCAAGGAAGTTACCAGCTTCCTCTGCAGAAAAGGGATAGCTTTATGGACAGTAGCTGTCCTGCAAATGGGCGGCAAAGAGTGAGGTGTGGGAGTGCTCTGAGAACAAGTTTCCCACTGGAAGTGACCCAGACCTAGGTAGCATGGGCCCAAGCTGAAGGAATGGCCATTGAAGAACCCTGCTGTGTGGATTCGCAACTGCCCCTAAGCTAGAGGCTATGCAGTGAAAGTTTCACTCCCCCAAGCCAAAGCCCGCTGTGGGGCTGTGGTTATTGGAAGTTGTCCAGCAAATACCACACTGACCAGAAGTGTCTGTGCCCAGGGAAGTGCAGTCACACTGTGGAAGTTCTATTGCCCCAGGCCAAGCCCCACCCTCTGCAGATTAGAGGCTGCCCTGGGCAAAATCCCTGTGCTGCTCAATGTGGCTGCACAGTTGTGCTGTGGCCTGTGCTGGTTCACTCACTTCCAGTTTTGGCTGGGTATAGCCAGATCCTGTTAGGTTTTGGCATATTTTAGTATACCCTCTACCATTGGCTTTCATTTCTCTGCTGGTCTGCCCACTCTGCTCAGTATGCTAGCCTCTAATTCTCTATCCTTGTTTGTGCTGCTCTGTTCCCACCCCTCAGGACAGACCTTTTCTGGTGGTCTTCTAGATTATCTTCAGCTGGTAACTTGTTGTACTTCTAATCGTCATGAATTTTACCAGTCAAGCGCTATTTTTGAGGCTGAATTTAATAATTGGTCATGAGGGTATGAGAGGAGCTTAGAAAGTAGAGTGTCCCTTCTCTGCCACCTTGGCTCCACCCTCTTAAACTTTTATTTTCAAAACACATGCATAGTTTTCAACATTCACCATTGCAAAGCCTTATGTTTTAATGTTTTCTTCTTCCCTTCCCCCCAACACAATCCATAGACAGAAAATAATCCAATATATGTTGAACATGGGCAATACTTCCATACATATTTCCACAATTATTATATTGCGCTATAAAAATCAAGTCAAAATTGAAAAATATGAGAAAGAAAACAAATGCAAGCAAACAACAAAAACAAAAACAAAAAATGTGAAAATACTATGTTGCGATTCACATTCAGTCCTGATGGTCCACTCCCTGCACTATGGCTATCTCCATCATAAGACCATTGGAACTAGCCTGAATCACCTCACTGTTGAAAAGAGCCATATTTATCAGAAAAGATCATTGTATAATCTTGTTGTTGCTATATACAATGTTCCCTTGGTTCTATTCACTTCACTTAGCATCTGTTCATGTAAGTCACTACAAGCCTCTCTGAAATTACCCTTCTTAACACAAATGATAGAATAATAATATTCCATAATATTTATATACCATACTTATTCAGACATTCTTAATCTGATGGACTTCCAGTCAGTTTCCAGTTCCTTGACACTGAAAAAAGGGCTGCTACAAACATTTTGGCACGAGTGGGTCCCTTTCCTTCCTTTAAGATCTCTTTGGGATAAAATCCCAGTAGAAATACTGCTGGATCAAAGAATATGCACAGTTTCATGGTCCTTTGGGCATAATTCCAAATTGCTCTTCTGAATGATTACACCATTTCACAACTCCACCAACAATGTATTATTGTCCCAGTTTTCTCACATTCCCTCTCACATTTGTCATTATCTTTTCCTGTCATCTTAGCCAATCTCAGAGGTAAGTAGTAGTTCCTCAGAGCTGTCTTGATTTGCATTTCTTTTATCAATACTGATTTAGAACACTTTTTCATATGACTACAAATGTTTTCAATTTCTTCAGCTGGAAACTGTTAAAATCCTTTGACCATTTATTGTCAAAATGGCTTGTATTCTTATAAACATGAGTTAATTCTCAATATATTTTAGAAATGAGGTATGTATTAGAAGCTTGGATACAATTTTTCACCCAGTTTACTGCTTCCCTTCTAATCTTGTCTGTATTTGTATTTTTAGGCAAAAAAAATAATTTAACTTAATACAGTCAAAATTATCCACTTTGTATGCCATAAAATCCTATAGTTCTTTGGCCACATATTCTTTCTCCACATTTCTGAGAGGTAGACTCTTCTTAGTTTTTCTAATTCACTTATAGTATCACTCTTGGGGTGGAGCCAAGATGGCAGAGAAGGCACAGGTGCCTCACTAAGATCCTTTCATACCCTCACTTCTAATTACTAAATTTTCCCTCAGAAATAGTGCGTGACTGGTAAAATTCATAAAGATTGAAAGTACAACAATTTGCTAACCAAAAATAATCTGGAAAATTTCTAGAAAAGGTTTTTCCTGAGTGGTGGGAGCAGGCCAGTACAAGCAGGGATAGAACCAGAGGTTAGCATATGGAGCAGGGAAGGGGTAGTCTCCATGGCTGGAAAATTTACAGGGAGGGACTCTACCACAGGTTGGCTGCTCTGCTTTGTTTGCAAAGCAGTAGACCAGTAGAGAAATTTAAGCCAAAGGTATAGAGTACTCTAAAAAAACACCAGGACCTAACAGGATCTGGCTATACCCACCCCAAACAAGAAGTAATTGACTCAGCGCAGATCACAGCACAGCTGTGCAAGTGCATTCTGCAGCACGTGCTTTCACAGGGGCAGTCACAAATCTTCACAGTAGGGGGAGCAGTCTGGGGCAGCTTGTAATCTGCACAGTGGGGAGCTCAGCCTAGAGGAATAGAACTTCCACAGTCCGACTGTGCTCCCCAGGACAGAGATACTTCCCGGGCCATGTGGGGCTATTCCAGGGCAACTGCTAATACCCACAGTGACCTTTTGCCTGAGGTAATGACAGTTTTGCTGCTCAGCTCCTCCCCAGGGCAGTTGCTTATTCGCACAGTGGGGCTCTTTGAATTCCACAGCTGGACTGGTGATAACCAGGCCTGAGTCACTTCTAGTGCAGAGTTTTTCCTAGAGTACTTCCACAGCTCAGCTGCTCTTTGCAGCCTGTTGGCAAGATAGCTTCTAACCATATAAGTATTCCTGCTCTGCAGAGGAAGCTGTTAACCTCCTTGCCCTGAAAGCAGATCCTAATAGATTTAAAAAACTATGAGTAAAAAAGCCAAGTGAATGCTAAACATTTTCTATACAGAAAGAGTTTTCAACCCCAAAGAGACTGATAACAGACATCTCCAGACAAAACCACAAAGGGAGCTGTAACCTGGTCCCCATCACACAAGGCTCTCCTAGAAGAAACTATAAAAAAATCTTAAAAGAGAGCTGGAAGAAAAATGGGGAAAGGAAAGAGAAACTATGCAAGAGAGTCACAACTTCCTGAAATGTGAATTCGAAAAGGTAAAGAACTCTCAGAAAGTGCAGGGAAACAGAATTTGTAAATTGGAAAAGGTAAAGAACTCCCAGGAAAGTAGAATTTGTGAATTGGAAAAAGAAAATAACTCAATAAAAAAAAATATTAGTGAAATGGAAAAAAAAATTCCACAAATCAAAACATCTCATTTAAAAAGTTGATTGGACATATACAAAAATAAGTTTAAAAAAAAAGCTAATGAAGAAAATAATTCATTAAAAATCAGAACTGAACAAATAGAAATGAATGATTCATTGAGACATCAAGAATCAGTCAAGCAAAACCAAAAAAATGAAAAAAAAATGGAGAAAATGTTAAATATCTACTGGGAAAAAGAGCAGACCTGGAAAACAGATCCAGAAGAGATAGGACTTCCTGAAAATAATGATTAAAAAAAAAAAAAGGTCTAGATACTATTTTAGAGGAAACCATCAAAGAGAACTAAGATGTGGTAGAATCAGAAGGTAAAATAGGCATTTAAAGAATTCATCGAACACCTTCTGAAAAAGAACCTAAAATATAGTATCACTCTTTATGTCTAAATCATGAATTTATTTCAATCTTATCTTGGTATAGGGTGTTTTGGGGGTCAATGCCTAGTTTCTGCCATATTATTTTCTAATTTTCTTGGCACTTCTTATGAAATAGGAAGTTCTCATCCAAGAAGCTGGGGTTTTATCAAACACTAGATTTCTAGTCATTGACTATTTTGTCCTGTGATGCTAACCTATTCCCCTGATCAACTACACTATATCTTAGCCAGTACCAAATGGTTTTGATGACCTCTTGCTTTTCCTTTTTTCTATTAATTCCCTTGTAATTTTTAACATTTTGTTCTTCCAAATGAACTTTATTACTGCTTTTTCTAGATCTGCAAAATTATTTCATGGTTGAATTTAGGTAGAATTTTCATTTTTATTAGTTCACCCTACCCATGAGCACTTGATATTCTGTCAGTTGAATAGAAGTGACTTTATGGGAGGAAAGAATTTTGTAATTTTATTGATATAGTTCCTGACTTTGTTTTGGCAGGTAGACTGCCATATATTTTATATCATCTATAGTTATTTTTAATGGAATTTTTCTTTGTATCTCTGCTGGACTTTTTGGTAACATAAAATGATGATGATTTAAGTGAATTTATTATGTATCCTGTAACTTTGCTAAAGTTGTGAATTGTTTCTAGTACTTTTTTAGTTGATTCTCTTGGATTCTCTAAGTGTACCGTCATATCCTCTGCAAAGAAAAATAATTTGGTTTTCTCATTAGCTACACTAATTCATTTAATTTTTTTATCTTCTCCTTACTAAAGATAATAAGTCTAATACAATATTGAATGATAATGATGGTAGTGGACAAGCTTACTTCACCCCTGATCTTATTGTGAAAGGTTCAAGTATAATCTGCTTTACATATGATGCTTGCTGATGGTTTTAACTAGATGCTACTGATCATTTTAAAGCAAACTCCATTTATTTCTAAATTCTCTAGTATTTTAATAGGAATTAATGTTGAATGTTGTCAGAGGCTTTTTCTTCATTTATTGTGATAATCATGATTTCTGTTATTTTGGTTATTCATATGCTAAATTATTCTATTTCTCTTAATATTGAACAAAATGCCTGGTAATTATCCCTTTTGGTCATGGTGTATTATCCTAGGGATAACTTGCTATAATCTCTTTACTAATATTTTATTTAAGATTTTTGCATCGATATTCATTAAGAAAATTGGTCTTTACATGCTTTTCTATGTTTTGATCCTACCTGGTGTAGGCCTCTGCACACTATCTGGGTCATAAAAGGAATTTGGTAGGAATTTTTATCCTATATTTCTAGTTGGGCAAAATATATCCTACTTATTGCTGTAATTTACTCTTCATTAGTGGCCAGTTCACACTTTTCATTTTTTTATATTAACAGTTTGAGTTTCCTCATTCCTTTTTCTAATCAAGTTTAAGAGTTATCTATTTTGTTGATTTTTTTTAGTTTAACAATTTTCTTGCATTTGATTTTATAAATCTTCCCTTTTATTTTCAGAATTTATTTTTTTTAATTTTTCTATTAAAGCTTTTTATTTACAAAACATATGCATGGATAATTTTTCAACATTCACTCTTGCAAAGCCTTCTGTTCCAAATTACCCCCTTCTTCACCAACCCCCTCCCCTAGATGGCAGGTAATCCAATACATGTTAAATTTGCTAAAATATATGTAAAATACAATATATGTATACATATTTATATAGTTATCTTGCTGCACAAGAAAAATCAGATCAGCAAGAAAAAATAAAATAGGAAAGAAAACAAAATGCAAGCAAACAATAACAGAAATTTACCCAACCATTCTCCAATTAATGGGCATCCATTCATGGGTCTCTTTCCCTCCTTTAAGATCACTTTGGTATATAAGCCCAATATTAACACTGCTGGATCAAAGGGTATGCCCAGTTTGATAACTTTTTGAGCATAGTTCCTATGTTCTTCTAATTTCTTTGTAATATCATTATTTATGTCTAGATTATGAATCCATTTAGACCTGATCTTAATATAAGGTGTTATATGTGGGTCAATGCCTAGTTTCTGCCATTTTACTTCTTATCCCAATTGTTTATCCTTATCCCAAAAGCTGGGGTCTTTGGGTTTGTCAAACACTAGATTGCTATAGTAATTGACTATTTTGTTCTGTGAACCTAACCTATTCCACTAATCAATTGCTCTGTTTCTTAGCCATTACCAAATGGTTTTGATGACTACTGCTTTATGAAATAGTTTTAGGTCTGGTACAGCAAGGCAATCTTCATTTGTTTTTTTACATTAATTCCCTTGAAATTCTTGGTCGTTTTTTCTTCCAGATGAGTTTTATTGTTACTTCTAGGTCATTAAAATAGTCACTTGGGAGTTTGATTGGTATAGCACTAAATAAATAAATTAGTTTAGATAGTACTGTCATCTCTATTATATTCACTTTCCAAGAGCACTTGATATTTTCCAGTTGCTTAGATCTGACATCATTTGTGTAGAAAATGTTTTCTTGTTTGTTTGTTTGTTTTGTTTTTTTGTTTTTTTAGTTTGGTTCATATAGTCCCTGACTTTCCTTTGGCAGATAGATTCCCAAGTTTATTTTGGTACAATTGACAATTATTATAAAATGAATCTCTCTTTGTATCTCTTGCTCTTGGTTTTGGTTAGTGATGTTTAAAAATGCTGATGATTTATGTAGATTTATTTTGTATCCTGCTACTTTGCTAAGTTTGTAGATTATTTCTATTAGTTTGTAGTTCATTCTCTAGTGTTCTGTAAGTATACTAACATATCATCTTCAAAGAGTGATAATTTGGTTTCCTTGTTACCTATTCTAATTGTTTAAATTTCTTTTTCTTCTCTTACTTCCAAAGCTAGCATTTCTAACACAATATTGAATAGTAATGGTGAAAGTGGCAACCTTGTCTGTGTCATAATTGTTATTTTGCTTATTTGATTTTTTCCCATTTAACAGATTCTGGTTTTCACTGAGTTTCCTTCTTTTATCCTTTCTTAAAACTGTTTTGCACAGAGTTATATACTTTTTTCCATTCAGCTAAATCCATTTTTAAAAATTTACTTATTTTTAACACACATTGCTTTATGAATTATGCTGTGAGGAAAAAAAAAACAGAGCAAAGGGAAAAACCATGGGAGAGATTAAAAGAAAAAAAAAGAAAAAAAGAAATGAGCAATATGTTGTGATTACATTCAATCTCCTTAGTTCTTTTTCTTGATACAGATAGCATTTTCTGCCCAAAGTATATTGGGATCTCTTTGAATCATGGAAACACTGAAAAGAACCATGCATTTCACAGTTGATCATCACACATTCTTGCTGTTATTGTGTATGATGTATTCATGGTTCTATTTGTTTTGCTCAGCATCAGTTTATGTAAAATTTTCCAGTCATTTCTAAAATAATCTTTTTCATCATTTTTTAAAGAGCAATAATATTTCTTTACCTTCATATACCCCAACTTGATCAGCCATTTCTTAAATTATGAATATGTAATCATTTTCCAAGTCTTAGCTATCCCAAAAAGAGTTGCCACAAACATTTTTTGCACATGTGAGTCCTTTTCCCTCCTTTATGATTTCCTTGAAGTACAGACTCAGTAATGGCACTGGATTTTTTTAGCCCATTGGGTGTAGTTTTAAATTGCTCTCTAGAATGGTTGGACTATTTTACAACTCCACCAACAATGCATACTTAGTGTTCTGGTTTTCCCACATTCCCTCCAATATTTATCATTATCTTTTCCTTCCATCTTAGCCATTCTGAGAGGTGTGAGGTGGTACATCAAAGTTATTTTAATTTGCATTTCTCTAATCAATAGTGATTTAAAGCATTTTTCACATAACTATAGATGGCTTTAATTTGGTCATAGGAAAATTGTCTGTTTTGATGCAGTTCTTTATGTATTTTAGAAATGATATCTTTCTTTTTTTTTTCTTTTTCTTTTTTTATTATAATGACTTTTTATTGACAGAACCCATGCCAGGATAATTTCTTTACAACATTATCCCTTGCAATCACTTCTGTTCCAATTTTTCCTTCCAACCCTCCATCCCCTCACCTAGATTGCAAGCAGTCCTATATATGTTGAATATGCCATAATATATCCTAGATACAATATATGTGTGTAGAACTAAACAGTTTTCTTGTTGCACAGGGAGAATTGGATTCAGAAGGTAAAAATAACCCGGGAAGAAAAACAAAAATGCAAACAATTTATATTTCCCAGTGTGTTTTTTTTCCCTTTGGGTGTAGCTGCTTCTGTCCATCATTGATCAATTGAAACTGAATTAGGTCTCTGTCAAAGAAATCCACTTCCTTCAGAGTACATCTTCATACAATATCATTGTTGACGTATATAATGATCTCTTGGTTCTGCTCATTTCGCTTAGCATCAGTTCATGTAAGTCTCTCTAAGCCTCTCTGTATTCATCCTGCTGGTCATTTCTTACAGAACATCTGTGCTGAGGAACAGATGATCTCCTCCTGTGGGGATTCACCTGGAGACAGTCTGTTTTTAATCTCCTCAGGGTTTAGAGTTTGCTCTATGTCCGTATAAAAGTTGTCAATTATTCATGTCCTTTTCAATTTTTTGCTCATTTTGTCAGAAAAGAATCAGAGACAAACTAGTAAAGAAAAAAAGAAAAAAAAAAAAAAACAAATGGAATCTGCTTTTTTTGGGGGGGAGGGCTGGGTGGTGTTACCAAGCTTCCTCTATAGACTGCGGGGGCAACAGCGAGGCACTAGCAGGACTGCACTTTGCCTGTGCTCAGAGACTCTGAGAGCGTGCTGGGACACTGTGGGGGAGGGGTGGCCAGGTCCTGAGAAACTCCAGCTGTTTGGGGTTGTATTCTTCACCCCTGGTGTTTTTAGATTCTCTACTGGGCTACTGACTAGCTGCCAGAGCAAAGTATCCAATCCTGTAGCAAAACTCTCCCGGCAGAGACAACTGAGATCACACCCCACCCCCCTCTAGTCTGCTTGGCTGTGATCTGCCTCCTGTACTCATGCTGCCACTGCCCTCAGCCTGCCCCGATCTAAAACTGTCCCTGCCCTGGAGCAAAAACAGACCTTTCCTGTGTAATCTCAAGGATGTTTTCTCTTGGTAACTATTTGTGTTTTTTTTTTTTTTTTTCAGTCAAGCATTATTAATTCAGAGGCTTGTAATGAGATGGATTCTAAGAGAAAACACAGAGCTTACACAGCTGTGTGCCTCCTCTGTGCCATCTTGGCCTGAAGTGTCAAAAATTTTTTCTACATCTATTGAGATTATCATATTATTTCTGTTGATTTTGTTATTGATGTAGTTTATTTTCACATTATTTTTCCTGATATTGAACCAGCTCTGCATTCCTAGAATTAATACCAAATTGTTTTGTTTTGTTAGGTTTTTGTTTTCATAAAACCGGCTCTTAATTTTGTTTATTAGTTCAATAATTTTCTTATTAATCTCTCCTTTGAGTTTCAGAATTCCTAATTTGGTATTTATTTGGGAGTTTTTAATTTGTTCTTTTTCTAGCCTTTTTAGTTACATGCATAATACATTGACTTCCTCTTTTTCTATTTCACTGATGTAGTTACTTAGAGATATAAAATTTACCCTAAGAATTGCTTTAGCTGCATGCTAAATTTATTTTTAGTGTTTTTTCCCAATAATTTTGTATTTCCTTTTCCAAACTCTCCTTCAAAGTTCTCATTTTCTTTCCTTATTTTTCTTTTACCTCTTATTTAAGATACATTTTGAATTCTTCCAAGAGAGCCTTGTCAGATGGAGACCAACTTATATTAGCCTTGGGGCTTCATCTGGAGGTTTTACCTTTAGTATCTTCAGGGTTTGAGGTCTCTTCTTTCATCTTTACAAAAGCTATCTATAATCAGAGTTCTTTTTTTTTTTTTTTTCCTTTTTTGCTAGTTTTTAAAGTTTGAGGTCTACTCTTAGGGCAAAGGGTAGATTTCCCAAGTTTCCTCTACAGGTGTAGCTAGCTTTATGTTGACCTTGGGACAGTGTTTCTGACTTCTTTTGCCCCACTGGGTGGACATGACCACATTCCACATTATTCTGAGGGTCAGGGACACATTATTTACCTTTGGTAATTGCTTTGAATGTCTCACAGTTAGTTTGCTGATCTACTGACTTCTGAACAAGGTCAGAGTAGCCAATGCTGCTGAATTTTGGCTCAGAACCTCCCAGGGGATTCCCCTACCATGTGGAGGCCTCACCACCCTGGATCCTTGCACTGAGCCTATGCCCTGTTGCCTTCTCCTTTCCTTGCTCCCACCCCCATACCAGATTGAAACAGACCCTTTCTGAAATTCTTTCAAAATATATGTTCTGCTGGAAATTTGCTTTTCTCCAAATATTTGTAGGTTCTGTTTCTTTAAGACCAATTCAGAGACTTGATCTGGTGTTGATTGGAAAGAAGCCAGGAAGAATTCAGACAAAGCTGTTTACTCTCTGCCATCTTGGCTCTGCCCTCTTTCCCCTTATTTCTTTATACATTCTATAGAGTACTATATGCTTCATGGTATACATGTAGTGTTGCCTATTTAACCTATTACAATTGTGAGTAGGTTTTCAGTTGAACAAAACCATCTTTCACCTTTAATGCCTCTGTGTCTATTCTTCCTCTACACTTCATTTGTATATTTACTATTTTTATCTTTTTCTAGGCAGTTTTGCTTTTTCAGAGTCAGATCATGCTCCACTTTGCCACAATCTTTCTTTTGAAAATTACTGAAAATTATTTGACCAATTACTGATGTCAATTTTAAATATGTGGTATTATTTTTGTATAAAAAACATAAATGATTTATCAATGTTAAGTTCCTTGAAACTGATCTTTGATATTGGCTCTTTTGTGTTATGCTTTTTATGAATTTGGGGTTGCTTGAACATTCTGAAAATATGTATATTCATTGAAAATCCTTTTTTTTCATTTGGTATCATAGATAATTTTGCTGGATATGATATTTTTGGCCACAAGTCTCATTTTGATTACTAGTATATATAATTCCAGCACCTCTTATCTTTTATTATGGCTGCTGCTAAGTCTTCAATAATTCTAAGTATAGCTCAGGCATATCTGAATTTGTTTGTTTTTTCTTATAGAGTTTTCTCTTTGATCTTGGGATTTCAATATTTGGCAATAATATCCATGTGTGTTTTCCACAAAGGATCTCTTTGAGGAGTATTATATTTTTCTATTTATACTTTACCCTCCTGTTCAATCAGTCCAAGGCAATTTTCTTGAATTGTTTCTTGCATTTTTGGGTGAAGGGTCTTTATTTATGTTCACAGCTTTCAGATAAAGCAATTATTCTTTTATTTTCTCTTCTCAATCTGTTCTTCAGCTCTGTTCTTTTTTCCTTCAAAATGTTTAACATTCTGTTCTTTTTTTTCAATTTTTATGTTTGGTTTTGTTATTTCTTGATCTCTTATAGGTTTACTTGATTTTTTATCTTGCCTATTTCTAATTTTCAATGTGTTATTTTCATCGGTAAGACTTTATAATTTTTTCTAATTGTTTAACTTTTTTCCAAAATCTTTTTTTCCCTGGGATGGTTTTTATTTATTTATTAACATTTTTTACTCAATATACTTCATTTGATTTTTAAATTCTTTTTTGAGTTCTATATATTCTCTCTGGGCAGGGAGTCATTTAATGTTACTCTTTGGTGTAGAAGAAGCTTTTTTTAAAAGTGTGCTTATCTGAATATGGACTATGATCTTCCCCATTCCCATAGTAAGTTTCTATAGATGGGTTCTTTCTTTGCTGATTCATCTTTTTTTATATGAGAAGTATTAATATAAGCACCTCTAATCGTGGGGGTAAAGAGATGGTGCCTACAGCTTCACTTCCGTTCTTCCCTCTGACATGGAATCCCAAACCCAAAACTCACCCACTTGTAATTGCCAGCCTCAATGCCACTGAAGTCCTGGTATGCTTGTTCCTTCTCATCCAGGGCTGTAATTTTGCACCACAGCTGGGTGTGGCATTCCTAAGAAATAAAGGTTCCCTTAGTCTTGGATGCCCAACTCCTCAAGCTGGCCCGGAGGTAAAAGTTTCTGTGGTTCCTGCTGAGCATCCAGATAAATGTAGTTCACCCCAGCAGTCTCCACTTGGTGTTTCTGTAGAGGTAGCCAGGAAATATTTGCCCTTCACAAGGGTTAATCCACAGACTAGGATCATTTTTCTGACCTTCTTGGGTTGTATGAGGATAACTCATATTCTAGCCCAAGCCTTCATGATTTTTCACTAGTGTACATTCACCCTGAGGTACAAATTTGTTCTGTTTGTGGGAGATATCTGGAGCGTTTGAAATTTATTGGTTTACTATATCCCAAAGAAATCATAATAAAGGGAAAATGATGTAGATGTGCAAATATGTTTGTATCAGCAATTCTTTCTTTCTATAGTGGCAATGAACTGGAAACTGAGGGGATGCTATATTGCTAAATCAGTTATGGTATCTGCATATAGTTCTATAAGAAATGATCAGCAGGATGATTTCAGAAAATCCTGGAGAGATTTATGTAAACTGATGCTAAGTGGAATAGAACCAAAAAAAATTATACATAGCAACAACAAGTTTATGTGATTATCAACTCTGATGGTCTTGGCTCTTTTCAAGAAAGAGGAGATTCAGGACATTTCCAATAGATTTGTGATGGAGAGAACCATTTGCAACCAGAAAGAGGATTGTAGAGACTGAATGTGCATCAAAACATAATATTTTCACAGTTTTGTTGTTGTTTGTTTTCTTGTTGTTTTTTTTTGATATTATTTTTCTTGTGCAGCAGGATAATTGTGGAAATATTTATAGAAGAATTGCACAGGTTTAACATATATTGGATTACTTGCTGTCTAGGGAAGGAGATAGGAGAAGGGAGGGAAAAATTTGGGAGCACAAGGATCTGCAAGGGTGAATGTGGAAAACTTTCCATGAATATATTTTCATGCATATAAAGCTATTATAAAAAGAAATTAATTAAAATGTAAAACATAAATTGAAAGAAAAAAGAAATGTACTAACCAACTCTTCCATCTTCCTAGAATCTTCCCCACATCCAATTCTAATTTTAAAAGAAGTATTTTCTTTGTAAAACTCTGTACCTTCTTTTCTAGTTGGTTAACTTTTTTTCATAATCTTTTTGTTGTATGCTTGCATTTTATTTATTTTTAGTATTTTCTCAATCTCACTTAATTTTTAATTATTTTGAGTCCTTCTATAAATGTGTCATTTAATGTTACTCTTTGGGGTAGAAGATATTTTTTATTACTTTACTATCCTTCTCTGAAGAACCCCATTCCCTATTCCCATAGTAAGTTTCTATGATTGGGTTCTTTCTTCTTTGCATATTCACTATTTAAAATGAGAATTTTTTCATGTAAACACCTCTAATTCTGGGGTGAGGGGGAGAATATGATGTCTCTGGGCTCACTTTAGTTTTCCTTCTGATTTAGGACTTCAAACCAAAAATTTCCCCCTACTGTCAATTCTGAAAGCCAACATCTTCCTACTGGACTGCTTCTGCATTCACCAGTATGTTAGTTCCTTCTCCCCAAAGCCCCATCTCCATAGCACATCTGGGCCTGAGTTTTTAATCAGTCAGAGTTTGTTCAATTTTCCCAAACTCAGATTCCTGACTCCCCATACTGTCAGGGAGGTAATGATTCCTATGATTCCTGCTGAGACTCCAGTCAAATCAAGCTAATCCCAGTATTCCCCACTTGATTTTTCTGTGGAGCTAGCTGGGAATTGTTTGTACTTTATATTTCTTCATTATCTTCATCCTCGAGTGTTTGTTTGTGTCTTCTCAGGTTATCCTAGGAGGATCCATGTTATGCCCCAAGTCTTTTTTGTGTTATACCAGTTCCTGTTCACCCTGAGGTACAAATTTGTTTTATTTGTGGGAGAAATCTGAAAAGCTTGAAATTTACTGACTTACGCATTTTCCTAGAATCTTTCTAGAAAATCACTTTGATGAATGAATGGAAGATGAACTGAAGTGAGAAAATACTTCTGACAGGCAGAGCAACCAGCTACTTATGGCAATAGACAAGACATGAGGAGAAAAGTACTTAAGGATGTTAGAGGAGAAAAAGAAATATATGCTAGAGATGTTGAAAAATTAAAAGTGCTGTTTCAGCTTAGGCAAGAAAGAAAAACCAATCACTAGAAGGGGAAAAAACAGGCAATAGTTCTGAAGTAAGCACAGAGACAAGTTAGCTATCAAAGTGATGCACTGAATATTTGAATGGGTATTAGTCAAGTATAATAGAAAAAGTTTTATGATTTCATTTACCAAAAAGTTTCTTGTTATTGAAGGGATATTTTTCTTTTTAAAATGTGTATCATTAATATTTACAACAGAAAACAAAAAGGTGAGAGGAGGAAAAAGGAAGAAGGGGTAGAAGAAAGAAGGAACAGGAGGAGTTACAGAATAATAAGAAATGAAGAGTTTGGAGGAAAAGGTCAATTTCCTATTGCACAGTTTTCATTGACTCCAGTTATATACCTCATAACATTTCCCAATACAGACATGGAAAACTTATTTTATGACAAAAGTAAATTCTTATCATAGTAGCAAACAAGACTGGGAAATTCAAATGTACTCACAAGAGAACAAAGATGTGTTAGTCTTTTTCTTATTCCACACCTCCTTGTTCTCTTCTGTGATCTATTCTATTTTTACTCCTTAAAACTCTACATATTTTACCTATATTTAATTTTGTAGTGCCCACTACTTCATTGTTTTCATTTAAAATTCAATCATTTGAAATTATTTGTTAAATGTTTTCTACTGAATGACATTGTGCAATACACAGTGACATAAAGAGAAAAGAAAAAACCCATTCATTTTTTCCCACCTGATTTAAAATGTGAATGGGGTATACAATTGTAAATCATTTACCTTGAGTAATTGATTCTGTGCCCATGGAATAAAATAAAGTGGATTGAACCACATAGAAATAGAATTCTCAGTCTCATTATGACATTTATTTAATGGCTTTAGAAAAAATGCTTTAAGTGTCTGAGTACTCCATAACTATTTATGGAGGAGTGGTGACTTGATCTCCAGGAGAGGAAAATTCACACTGTGGTGATAAAATTTATACAGGGGGATCTGACTTTCTCTATTTCATAATGTGCAGAGAATCACAAAAAATATTTTTAAACAACTATTATCTCATTTTTAAAACAGGAATAACAATACAGACCTATTTTACTAGACATAAGATTAAGGCAGCTAACTAGAAATTAGAATAACGTAAGCATGTTGCTATATGAAAACATTAAGTTGTCTGGTGTTTGCAGTTTTGATGAAAGACTCAAACTACAAAGGGACTTGCAATTTCAAAAGATAAAGGGCTAAATATACTTAAAATGATATACTTAGAGTAGGTAATATATTGCTTATCAATGCTATCACCTTAAGAAGAATTTAATAAAAATGAAAGCACTATACAGTTATATGTACTTATCCTAATTGTGCATTACTTTTTTCATAAATAATCTTACTTAAATCATGAAGAGTGCAGTTATGTTTACATGTATTATTTATCATCAGAAGCAAGTGTATTGCAATTTTTTATACATTTATGCATTTTTCAAAAAAATTTAAAAATTGATTTATTCATGATGTGTTCAAGAGACACAGAAATCCCCAAAGTGATGCTAATTTAAAAATTAAATATACATAAATTAAATGAAATCTCCACATTACTCTGGGAGAGAAATAATTCTTGGGAAATACATAGAATTCATTATGAACCATTAAAGATGCATTTGGTAATTTCTAACAGTGAGAACAATTATAAAATAAACTTGCACATTTTTCTGTTTGGTAATCATGAAGCTTATTTAGTTTGATGCAATCTAAAACCTTTTCAAAGTCCTTTCCTATAAATGAAATATTTTCTTTTTTTGCTTTCTTTCTGTCTCTGTCTCTCTATATCTCTCTCCTTTTTTCTCTCAATCTGTTCCTATCTCTATCTGCCTATATCTCTTGGTTTCTCTTTCTGTATCTCTCTCTGTCTGTTTAGCTATATCTCTGCCATACTTGAGTGTATCCAAAGGAACCCTGCCTTACTTCAAATTTACATTCTTTTTTTTAAACCTAGTTGCAAGGACATTCTTGTAATTCATTCTTACTGTTTTTCTATTTGCTGCTATTCTGGTATCATTCAATCAATAAGCACTTATTAGACACCTAGATTAAATCTAGTATTCTATCAGTATGTATGTACTATCAATATGTAGGTACTAAGGATAGAAATGCAAAAGTGATTTATCATGGGGCAGCTAGTTGGTGTAGTGGATAGAACACCAGCTCTGAAGTCAACAGGATCTGAGTTCAAATCTAGTTTCAGACACTTAACACTTTCTGGCTGTGTGACCCTAGGCAAGTCACTTGATCCCAATTGCCTTGGGGGAAAAAGGAAAAAAAAGTCATCACCAGCTCTCAAATACTTATATTCTGCAAAACTAGTATTGAAACTTTTTTGAACTATTTTTAGTTAACACCTGTCACACCTTTGGGAAAGTTGTTTTAATAAGTTTTTTATGTGCTATATATAGTGGAATTTCCACTTGTTTTCAAAAGCTAACTTTCAAGATTTAAGGTTAATCTCCAGTTCTTCTTGGCAAGTCCTAAACTATCCATACATCTTTCCATATAAGCAATCCATTCCCACCCCACCTCCACACACACCTACACACATAGAATCTATAAAACAATTAACTTGTTTTTTCCTTTACTTTTTTTTTTTTTCTTTATCTGCTTTATGGTAATCCTAGTTCTGTCAGCCCCCAAGACATCACTTCCTGTTTGTCATCCCATTCCTCTATGTTTAATATTTTAGTTAATGTATTAATTCCATTTGCTTTTACCTGTTTTTATAATTATCCAATTCTTTCCCTTTTTAAAATTAAGTAGTTATACAGCATCCCTTCCCTTCTTCCTTTGTAATTTGTTTTATCTGCTTAAAAAAATTGGTTTTCTGCAATTTCATATAAAAAGTATGCCTTTTCCTCATTCTACTCTTCAATTCTCTTCCCTTTCTGTCTTTTTAAAAATAATTTTATATCTCTTAAGTTTCATGTTTTAGTCTCTCTCCCTGATGAAAATACAATTTCTTTTTTTTTTTTTTTTACAATTTTTCACCTCTTACCCCCCATCCCCTCCCCTAGATGGCAGGATGTTTTGTTTTTGTTTGTTTTTGTTTTTGTTTTTGTTTTGAAAATACAATTTCTAAAAGAACAATTTTTGTTGTCCTTTTCTACAGTTTAGTCTTATAGATCTTGCCCCTTTCTGTTGTTTCCATTTTAGAAATACCAGTTTTTGCAACTGATAGAATATTCATTGATGGTAAAAAAAAAAAATTTCTTATGTCCTTGATTTTGCAATTGACTTTTGTTCTCTCCAGGATCATTTCTTTGTCATATGCAATACAATCTTCTCCACACTTCTGACTATAAATAACCCTGAAGAAATCTTAGACTGTTTCTCGTGGGGATACAATGTCTAACAATGCACTAAGTCTCTATATATCATTCCAAATTAAAACTACCCAGCTCCCCTTAAAGTATATCCTCTCTTCCTCAGCATTCATGAGTGGTATACCCCTCCTACTACTGAAACAAGATTTCCATGATTTCCCTCTGTCAGTCCTTCTCTCTCTCTCTCTCTCTCTCTCTCTCTCTCTCTCTCTCTCTCTCTTTTCTAATTTAACTATTTCTTTAGAGACAAGAAGAGTTATTCACTATTCAGTGTTAACCTTTCATTTGATTAGAATGTATTTCCTATTGTTCTCTATCTTCTTTCTCCCCCTTTTTTCATTTATTTATGAACTCTCCAATTTTGGAATTTGGTCTAACAAAAACATTCAGCTGTAGGGAGAGTGATTTGACAATTAATTCATGATTTTATCTCAGGCATGTTGATTTATGATGACTGCTATTTTTCTTCTACTTTAATTGCATTGCCTTTCATAATGTCTTAATGGTATCTTTTATTATTGTTTCGTAGGTGTTGTTTTTAATTATATAACTATGATTTGTTCTTTATTTTTCCCAAGTGTAATTTATGTTTTAGCTATGGCTTCTTCTTTTGCTAAAATGGTTTACCTTTCTTGTATTTTTGTTATGTCAAGTCTAAAAAGCAAATAATCTGCTCAGGTGTGGCTTTCTTTGGAGAGATACTTCAAATATTTCTTTATACTAAAAAAAATATATATGTTTATGCTCAAATTCCAGGGTATGTCACCCTAGAGTCTATCTTGACCTCTTATGCTCTTCAGAACATACTTCATTCCGTCTTTTGATTTCTGATGGATGCAAAATAATCCTAGATTATTTAAATTGTCTTTGGTTTATAAAATTTATTATTTCCATTTGAATAATTAAATTTGTTTAACTAATGTAGTCTTTTAAAACTTTATCTGAAGGAGAATTATGGATTATTTGGCTTAGTACTTTGGTTTCTGTACTCAGAAGTCCTATAATTTTATTTGAATTTGTATGTTTATTTTTCTTTATTGTTTGGTTCTTGGGTTTTTGTTTTTTGTTTTTGCATTTTAGTGTTCAGGTTTTATGACTAATATTATTCTGCTTTTACAATTCTTATTTCTCTCTTAAATTATTTAGGATCATGCTGTTGTGATCTAATGAAGTTTGGGGAATAAACAGGGCTTTCTACCTCACCAAGTATGAATTTATTTTCTTTTATCCTTCAACATTTGATATAGATTTTTGAACTCATATAGAAGAATTGGCGAGCTGTTATCATAATCTTTGTTGTTTGCTTGATTATGCTCAGGTTCTTTAGCTGGTTTTTAATCCTCCAGAGATCTTTAACAATTATATTTAATTTTTTTCCCCTTAAATTTCCTTATTGTTCACTTTTTTGACTTCTACCTCTTTGACAGGAATTTCACTAAGGCTTTGACATCAAAGAATCTTTAGACTTTTCCAAGCTGAGAAATTCATGGTTCCTCAGCCTTCTTTTGTGCCTCAAGTTACTTCTGGGGGCAGAAAAGTGAATAAAGTTGAAAGCCAAGATCCTTTATTTTTCAGTATTTGTAGAGCTTATTGCCATGCTGGTGTCTTTCCCCAGATCTCTTCATTCCTCATCTTTCTTTATAATTACTATTATAACACACAGAATTTATGTTTTTATCCCAACCAGAGCAAGTTTCTGACGTTATAAATTCTGAAGTTCAAAGTTGTTCAGAGGTAGGGATACATATAAGTATTACCATCTATCATAATCATGACCACCACCAACAAGAACAACATAATAGTGTCAGTCATAGTACTCATATTGGGTATTGTGATGATAAGATGATTTTGTTAATCAGAATTTGAGCTCTATGAGATCAGTTATTATATTTTTTGCCTTGTTTTATATATCTAACCCTTAGTACAGGTACTGGCACACCATAATAATTTAATAAATGTATGTTTATTTGTTTGCTAGATGTTATTTTATTTCCCAAATTTTGATCAATCACACTCTTCTCTTCCTATTAATTCTAAAGATAGTTTTTGTCCTTTTGTCTTTTCTGTCCTAAATTCCATGGGACTAACTCAATGAATTGATAATATATAATTTTCCTTCATGTTCCAGTCTTTCCAATGTAGATGGTAAAACCAATGTCTCTGGAATTACTGTAAATCTAATCAACTAGTTCCATATCTTTTTTATAATTGAGGGGGGTCAATGCAATAGGAAAATCAGTGGCTTGTATTCTAATAAAATTTTCGTTACTACTTACAACTTAATTGAATATGTTTCTCTATTTGAACTCTTTATTTAATACTTATACTCACCAGATAACTGAACAAAATTATTTCAGTGGATTTTTTCTGTGATAAGACTTTTTTACAATCCTGGAATATGGGAGGTAAATATTTTATTTTAAGTCAGTGTGTAAGGACTCAATTTTCTTTTCCAAATTAAATCCTTTTCTTCCTGAAATTAATATAATAGCCATAGAAGAAACTTATGTTTTTGAAACTCTCAATTCTGTGACTATGAAAATGTGTGCTACTTACTAAAGAAAATCCATGAACACCTGTGTATTCCCACCTCATGTTTTCATCAAGGAAGTTCTTCACTAATTCAGTCTAATAAAAAAAAAATTACAGAGATAAAAAGGGTAGTAGTTGCTAAGGTTTTCTTGGTCATGTTGTTCTGTTTTGATTTTTTTAAAAAAATAAAGCTTTTTAATTGCTTTGAGATAAGTGGAAAAGAGTATCTTTACAATCATGTTTTCTTAAATGTATTTAGTGAGGTACAGCTGCTCCTTCTGACTTCATTTACTTAAGTGCTATCTACACTTCTTCACACAGCACATCCATTACCAAAGTGGTAGAATATATTTTGGTTTAATGGTCTTTAAATACCTTATGTGATGATTGATAATGGTGAAATGCCTGCCAATTCCTATAATGTAGGCTTGTAGGACTTTCTTTGCATCTGATCCTAGGCAGTATGATCTTTTGATGATTCCCAGAATGCTAGAAGTGAAAGACATTTCAGAGGCAATTTAGTTTGGTCACTAATAAGAAATACTACTACATAAGGGTAGTTGGAACAAAAGCAAACCCAAACCTAGTGAATTTTTAAGTTTTCATTTTGTTCATTTATACCTCATGAATTAAAGTAGTAATAATGCATAATAAGTTAAATGCACACACATGTATGTATATATGTGTATATCTGCATGGATATCTATCTATATCTATCTATCTATCTATCTATATATAATCGACACACACATATCTATAGGATCAAAGAATAAGTATGTGCATAAACACATATATACATACATTCTGTTCTTAAACATTTATCAGCATACTCCTTCTATCAAAGGACTCTACATTGCTTGAAGACCTGTAGTTAGATTGAACATACCACTTTCCTGTAGCCTTCTCCACTTTTTATGCCCTTATAGTAGCTAGAGATTTCATCCTAACTATCCCCAAAGGGCAGAAAACTGTGCATACATTTTGATTGAGGAGTGTCTCCATTGGGTTTATATCCAAAAGAAATCATCAAAGGGAAAAAAGAACCCCATGTGCAAAAATGTTTGTAGTAGCTCTTTTTTGGAAGTGGCAAAAAACTGGAAATTAAGTGGATGCCCATCAATTGGGGAATGGATGAATAAGTCATAGTATATAAATTTAATGGAATGTTATCATTCTATAAGAAATGATGAACAGATTGATTTCAGAAAAGGCTAGAAAGATTTACATGAAGTGATGTTGAGTGAAAGTGAGCAGAACCAAGAGAACATTTCACACAGTATGATCAACTATTATAGTCTTGGCTCTTCTCAACAATGTGTGATTCAAAGTAGTTCCAATAGATTTGGGATGCAAAATGTCATCTGCATCCAGAGAAAGAACTATGGAGACTGGATATGGATGAAAACATAGTATTTTCACATTTTTGTTTGTTTTCTTTTTCACTTCCTTTTTGCACAACAGGATAAATATAGAAATAGTTTTTGAAAAATAATTTTATTCTTATATCAGACTTCACTTTACTTCTCTGTAACCTTAGCAAATTTTTCTTCATTCTATCTACTGAGGCCAAAGAGATCAAGTTGAAATCTTCTTTCAAATAATTGTTTTTTGAGTGCTTAAAGAGAATTACCATGTCACTTCAAAGTTCTCCATACAAAATATTACTACATTTTTCATCCAATATTCATATTAGAAGACATATTGAATTCAAGTGGAAGGTTATACATGTATCTCTGCTCTGATACATATTATATTCAGCTCTATGTTTTAAAATTTTAAGCTTTTTAAAAATCCAGTCTTCTGTTTTACATAACTTCACATGTGGTTTCTTTAATTGTGGACGGGAATAAGGGAGAAAGCCTATTATTCCAAAACAAATTAAAAACAAATATTAATTTTTATTTTGAATGTAACTGGGGGAAATATTAAATTAATTAAGTCTGAACTTCCATCCAATATTTTAGCTAAGATACCTACCTTTCTATCATTTATTCTATAATTTATTTTTTCAGTATATTGATGGAAATGCTGAAAAGTACAGAGTGAAAGACAACTCCTTGGACTTTCATTTAAACCCTATATATACAAGTTGGTTTCAATCATTAGCTAGTGAGGCAATAAACATTTATTAATCATTTACTATGTCCTGGACACTGGGATATGAAGAGGCAAAAGATTGTCCCTGCACTCAAGAAGCTTATCATCTAATAGGGGAGATAATAAGCAAATATATAAAAACAAGTTGTATACAATATGGATAGATAAGAAAAATTAAAAGATGGAAGGCATCGCAATTAAGAGGAGTTGGGAAAGGCTTCCTGTAGAAAATGTGAATTTTAGTTAGTATTTGAAGGAAGTTAGGGAAGTCAGTTGGCAGAGATGAAGATTGAGAATATTTCTGGAATATGGAATGGTGGGAAAAGGGCCTGGAGCTAAAAATGGAGTAACATGTTTATGGGACAGAAAAAACACAACATTACTGGATTGATGGGTATATAGTAGGTAGAAGACTGCTGGGTTATGAAGGCTTTAAGTATCAGACATTATTTTTTTTGTCCTGGAAGTGATAGGAAGACATTAGAATTTATTGAGTAAGAATTGACAAAAAAACCCTGACATAATTGACATGTCCTTTGGGAAACAATCACTTTGGTGCCATAATAGAGGACATATTGGAGTATGGAAAGATTTGAGACATTTAAGACTGCCAGCAGGCAACTATGGTAATCAATGTATGGGATGATGAGGTCCTGCAGCAGAATGGGGGCATAATCAGAAGAGAGTAAGAAAATGTAAAGAGAGGTAGAAGCAGGCAATGGGAAAAGTACAAGTAAATTGGATTTAAGAGAGAGAAGGTTATGCAAGGTCACTTGCCTCACTTCCTTCCAGAGACATCTGGAACCAGTGGTCAGATATAGATTACAATGGCTGAAAATGGTTTCATAACAAAAACACAAAAAATCCCAAACAAACAAGCAAAAAGACTTGACTTTATTACTTTACAGATATCTGAAAGCTGTGTCATATATCAACATTTAATTCCTCAGAGAGGAGTCTACCAAGAAGTCAGTAGAAAAAGGGAATATGTGAGGGGGAAGTAAAATATCAGAGACGTGCCCAAAGTTCCTCTTTTTTTTCTCATCACATAAGGTATTCTAACAAGCACTTTGCCATTTATACTTGGTCAAAGAATGATGAAAATGATGACAATGATGATGAAAAATCTTATGAAATGAATATTGCAAGTGGTATTATTCCTATTTTTTGAATGGGGAAACTGAAGCTTGGAGAATCACAGAATTTAAGAGTTGAAAGGCACCTGAGGAATCACCTAGTTCATTCTTCATATAGAAGAATTCCCCACTATAATATATTTAACAGGTATTTATGCAAAGTATTTGAAAAGGTCTTAAATTTCATCTCACCAAAGATCAGACACCTGTGTAGTCAAATTTGTTTCCTTTATTTAATGCTTTAAATACCTTTGGTTTGGTTTGTAAGCTTTAGGCATTTGTGTATCTCCATAAAAGCTTTGCACATTACCCCTTTTTTAAAAAATGTTTTCAACCACTATTTTTTTTTCCTTTTTCTTTATAACTACTTCCTATGATGGCTGGCTACAAATGGGTAATTATCTCCTCATCATTTTTTGGTTTAAAACCCTATTGCTTAAATTTGTAAAATATCCAAAACATATATATTTTACATGCTTTTGTTAAGTATGTTTACTTTCCGGGCAGCTATTTTTTAACCAGATATTTAAAACCACAGCACATAAGTCCAAATCATTTTTTCACATAGCATTATAGTCAGCTTTTCAATATGCAAATTGATCTTTATCTTCTGTACCTCGTCATTTAAAGAATCACAGCAAGGAAAATACTGTGCCCACTCTGCTCTTCAATTGCTTGCACAGGAATTCATAACAATAGTAAGATATTTTAGGTTTGTTTGGGATTAATATTTATGTCAAAATGAGTCATCAGAAGTATATAGTTATCATCTGGTTAAGTCTTAGGAAATAGTTAGAGGTGGGTTTGTTATATCTTGTATCTCTGTCCCAAGTATACAATATCCTTCTCTATTCTTATTATCACTTTGACTACTACTACTTCCAGTGAGGGAATCAATAACCAACTACTATGACTATTTTTTTCCTGTACATCATACTGCATGAAATCTTACTTGATAATAATTCTTGTTCTTATTTTAATCTACTATATTATTCTTTAGAAAACAATGAACTGCTTTCTGCATAGAACATCATTTTCTCAACTTCAGAAAGAGTTTCATATCTACTTCAAATGACAAATCCATAATTTTCCTGAATTTTCTTCCACTTTCCATAATTGTTTTAAGATTTTACCTTTATTTTATCTGATATCTCTCATTTGTTATTGAAATTTCCATTGTTTCATATATTTTGCTTAATATATTTAAAGCATTTAATTAACAAAAATTAATTTTCCCCTTTCCTCTCACTCTGATATTTTAAAAAAGTTTTATTAATTTTCAAAATTTACTTTAATATGATTTTGATTTCCATTTTGTCCCTAATTCCCTTCCTTCCCATCTCCTCAAAACAGCAAGCAAGATGTTATTTATGTACAATAATATTAAATATATTTCTATATTAATTTTTCAATCACAAATCTACATATGCAGGCTTAAAATTCAGTTAATAATTAAAAACCCATTTAAAGCTCTTTCATGGCCACCATTCTCTGCAGAAATCTAAGCACTGAGTTGGACTTCATACACAAACATGGTTGGATGGATGGGTGATGAATGGTCCAAATAGACTGATTCATCTCGTAGTTACCTTCTTCAATGACCCGGCTGTGAAGCCTTACTATTTGAAATTTCAGAAGTCTTCATCTTTTCCTTGGTTTCTTCCTAAAGTTTTCAGCTTCTTATCTCCTTGAACAACATCTCCTCATACACACACACACACACACACACACACACACACACACACACACACACACACCAATAAACACTTGCTCCTAAATGTGGAAGGGAAGAAAAGAGAAGAAACACTTATGAATCACCTACTAAATTCCAAACTCTGTGCTGTGTTTCACAAATATTTCATTTGATATTCAGAGCACTAGGTGGTAGATACTATTATTGTAAGAATTTTACAACTAAGGAAAATTAAGAAAACACAGCTTAAATGATTTTCCCAGGGTCACATAGCTTTTAAATGTCTGAGATTAACTGTGAATTTTTCTTACTATCATCAGTATGAGTATTTTATCCACTGTATCCCAACTGCTCCTAAGTGCTCTCTCTTCTTGGATTATTTCTTGATATGACTAGATGTGTGTTTATGTTTTTCCAAGTTTTTATTTTTTAATTTCAGCTCCAAGGTTGTTCACTGTTTCTCCAAAGATAAAAATAAAATAGCTATGTACCTCATGAGTTATGAAGTTTAGTTCCTGTTAAAAGGAGGCTAAAGGGCAGTTTATCTCAGGAACTATTCTGAGTCCCTTGTTGATAATAATATTGTTGCATAGTTTTTCTATGGGGAAAAACCCAACTCTTTAAAGTTATTTGTTTTTAAGGAGAAAAATTCCAAGAAACTCATCCAAAAGTCTCTAGAGCACAACAAGAGAGCAAGTCAATAAAATGCCACACAAAGTAACAGTCTTAGCTTTCCATTTCTCTTTTGTTGTGCCTAAGGCAAGAAAAATATTCATTTATGCTTTTGTGGCCATGGATGAATTCTCATACTACTCTCAAACTATTAAATGATATCCTTTCATGGTATTAAAGAATAGTGTATATCGCTTCCTCCTCTCAGCATCTGAAATTAAATATTAATTTAAATTCATTATAAAATATGCTCTTATAAAGCAAAACGATTTCTTTTAACAAGCAATTAATTAAAGGTTGACTATGTATTTACTATGTCTTACACATGAGGGTACATATATATCTTCTCTGAGATTTTTACCAAACTTATTTTCTAATTCTCAAATTAAGTCTCCAGAGTAGTGGGTGCTAACTTTAGTTTCAAGGAGGTAACTCTCTGAGTCTTGACTACTAAAACTATTGTTGCTCACAAGCACCCACTGGTATACTTCCTATTCAGTCAGCCATTAGACTCAATTAGCTTAAAAAAAAGGTATTGAAGTAAGAGTGGTTAGTGACTCCCCCCCCCCCACTCTGCTGGTTACTCTTTCTTCCACAAATATAGCAGCGGGACCCATGATAAAATTGAACTCAGTGTTAGAAAAGGGAAGTAGGGAGACACAAATATAGAATACACATGTGACAAAGACAATTTACAAATTTTGATTTTGTAAAAGAATAAGGATTTTGAATTTTATCCTGGAAGCAATTGGAAGGTGGTTAACAAATGGCTTTTGTATAAGGGAGTGAAATGATTTTATGAGACTTGTGTATGAGGTTAGCTATTGGGGCAACTACATAAAGAATTTCTAGTAGATGTTTCTTGGACTACCCCTGCACATGGATGAAGATCTCTGCCCTGAACCAAATAAGAAGAGGAGAGCAAGTGGGAATGATCTTTTATGCAAAAACTCACATTTTTGATACTAATATTCTTTTGATTATATCATATGGCCTAACCATTGTGGAACATTACCGTCAATTAAGGATAAATATTTCAGGTAACCTCAGTTCCAAAGAGATATCTGGTGAAAACAGATAGGTTGTGACATATTGTAGTATCCCAGATTTGTAAGGGAAGTTAGAGATCTAGTCCAACCCCTTCAATTTAACTAATGAAAAAATTGAGATACAAGGGGGGTGACATGACTTTATCAGAAGTCATTTTTTTTGTTTGTTTTTAAATGAAGAACTGGAATGCACAGATAGCTCTCATTATTCTATATTCAAAAAAAATTCTCTTTATTATCCTTCCCTCTAGATCAGGGATTTTTAATTTTTTTCCTTTTTTACCCAAGAAATTTTTATGTGACTTCAGGCACTTAGGTATATAAAATAGATATAAATCAAACATTTACTGATGTTAATCATAATTTCATGTTAGTTCAGTTATGAGACCCTATATAGGGTAGCTGCTACAGTTTAAGAATCCGTATTCTTGCTTTACACATTTACACATGAAGTACAATAAAAGATGACCTCCACTTAAAGACCGATACAAAATTAAAGTACAATAATCATTGAGAGCAAAAATCAACAGAACAACAGCTTTGCATATTGTATTACTACCACAAGAATGTTCAAAACACAAAAACAAAAAATGAGGAAGGACTCTTGAATGTGACATAGATACTCTACAAAGGATGTAAAGGAGGACGTTAATTACTAAAATCCTCATTCCCACCAACCCCATCACCACCCTCATGACCACTCCCTATTACTATTACTACTGCTGCTGCAGCAAAGAACAAGACCAAGAGAAGGAAGAGGAGTAGGAGGAGAATAAGAAGAAAGCTTAAAAGGTGTGCAAGAACTACAGGGCACATCATTGAAGACAGTATCTGCATTGATGATCTGCAATACACATTCAATAATGTTTCAAAAAACAGGGGTATGAAAAATTGAAAGAGTTAGGAGACTTATGCAGTATTGTATATACTATTCAACGATAGTGATGGAGGTAGCTATGGTGGTAAAAAGATAGAACATGATTTGATATCATAGACATTCTGGAACTAGAATAAACATGACTCAGGCAACAAAATGAATATGGGCAAAGAAAAGGAAAGCATCAGTAATGATCCTGGAGGTTTTATGCAAATAGAGCCCCAGGAAAAACTCTGTTCCCATAGTTCTCTAAATAAATATGCTAACTGACTCTAATAAAGATTCTGAGTTATATTAAGATGCAAAACAATTCCTCAAATTAATTTTGGGAAATGAATTTTTAAAATTGGGAAAAAACCAGTAGGCTCAGAAATGGAAACTAAAGGATCAAGACAGAACCATTTTATTGCAATCATCTTAGTTTCAAATAGTTTTGAGGGGGAACATAAATTAATTTATTCCTTTTTTGGGAAGATGGGGAAAGAAGAAAATTTTTAACTTTTTCTTACCCTCTTTACAATAATATGCAGAAAAAAGTTTGATCTAAATTTTTAAAAGATAGAAAACTCCCAGCCCAAAAAATTCCATCTCTAAAAAGGTTGGTTTCCCAAAGGGGAAAATTTTTGGAAAACCGGGTAGAAGACTGAAAGTGCGAGAACCACAAATTTCCTTATAGTTATCCCAAGGGGGAACAAAATTAATGGGATTCCCCTTTTTTTCGGGCCAAGATTGGGGAGACATGGGCACCGGTGGTCTCTTTCCCCTCTTCATTAATATACAGCCCAAAAAGGCTTGGCCTGGGGAGTGACACTTTCACCCAAGTCTCAGTCCAGGGGTTCCAAACCCCAAGCCCAAAGAGGATAGGTGGGAACTTTCCGGGGGAAGGAAAACCTCACCAGGCACCCCAACCCAGGGAAAAGGGTTTCATCTCCTGCCGCAGGAAGGGGTAGTAACCCCTTGCCTGGGGACCTCCCAAAAGGCTTTTTGCATTAAAAAGATGAAAGAAAGTCCCTTTCGGGGCAGGTCAGCAAACCAAGCCCAAAAGCCTGCCTCAGCGTCCCCTTTACCCAGTCTCTATAAGGTAAAAAACTCAAAGAGGTTGAAGATAAATGGGAAAGGAAAAAAGAAGCCTTCAAGGAGCAAAACTTTAAATCTTGGAAAAGTAAAAATTCCCCTGCAGGAAACAAAATTATAAATTGGAAAAAATAAAAAAAAACTCAGGAAGAAAAAAGGGAAAAAATAAAGAATTCACAGAAATGGGATCTTAATTGGAAAAGACAAAAAACCCAAAAAGAGGAGTGAATTGGAAAAAGAAAAAATTTCATAAAAAAAAATTTGAAATGGAAAAAAAAAATTCCAGACCAAAACAATAAATTAAAAATAAAAAATTTCAGAAAAGTAAAAAAGAATGAAAAAAAATTCTTTAAAAATTGAATGAACAAAGAAACAATGATTCATTGAGAAAAAATCTCAACAAAAAAAAAATTGAAAATGGAAAAAACCAGACTATTGAAAAAGACAGACTTGGAAAATAGATCTAGGAGATAATTGAGGATTATTGGACTTTCTGAAAACCATGATGAAAAAGAGCCTAGATACTATTTTATAAGAAACTTCAAAGAGAACCCCGATTAAAGAATCAGAAGGAAAAAAATTGAAAAATTCATCGAACACCTTCTGAAAGAAACCCAAAATAAAAACCCCAAGGAATTTGTGGCAAAATTTCAGAACTTCAGATTAAGGAAAAATTTTAAAAGCCAAAAAAACCATTTAAATACCGGGTCACAATAAGGATCACCCAAGATCTGGCTGCCTCTACATTAAAGGAAAGAAGGGCCTGGAATATGATATTCCGAAAGGCACAAGAACTTGGATGAAAAAGAATAAACACCCACCTAAACCAGCATTTTCTTCCAGGGAAAGAAATGGACATTTAATAAACAAAAATTCCATTTGTTTCTGAAGAAAAAACTAAATTAAACAAAATTTGATCTCCAAGAATAGAACCGAATAAAAATAAAATAACTTTGAGTGTATTTTGTTTATAAAAAAAAAATACATTAAAATTTGATTTAAATGATATAAATAAAAAGGGAATGAAATTGGAAAAGGATGATGGCAGAATAAGGTGGGGAAGGAAAAAAAGGGAAACCACATCCCACAAAGAGGTAAAACTTATCATATCTGAAATTTAGAGAGGGGGAGGAACATTGTGAATCTTACTCTATCAGAGTTGCTCAAAGAAAAATAATTGTTTGTTTTAGAAAAATCTCTCTCCCTCTTAAAAACGGGGGAGAGGAAAAGGGGAAAAGAAAAAGAATAAGGGAAGGAAGGGGAAAGACTCAAAGGGGGAGGGGGGATTATAAAGGGATAAGTATCGAGATACAAGAGGGTATAAGTTTAAAAAGGGGGAAAGAGGGTTGGGGGAGGCAAGAATAAGTAAAAGCACAATCTGGGGTTAGGGGGCAGGAAATACAATTTAGTAATTTAACCGTAAAGTAAATGGGATGAACTCCCCAAAAAGGGGAGGCAGATAGCAGATATCAAAAGTGAACCCTACAATATTTTTTGAAACACATTTAAAAAGCAGAGGGATGCATATAGGTAAAAAGTAAAGGTGGAGAAAATCTATTACTTGGTGAAGTCAAAAAAGGGGGGTAGCCTCCTTATCTCAGATCAAGCAAAAGTAAAATTATCAATTAAAAGAGGTAAGGGAAGGTAACTACATCCTGCTAAAGGGTCATAAACAACAAGCAATACAATATTAAAATATATGCACCAAGGGGGGCCTCAACTTCCTAAAGGAGAAGTTAAGAGAGTTGCAAGAAAAATGAACAACAAAACGAATAGTAGGAGATCTTTCACTCTCAAATTAGACAAATCAAACCACAAAACAAATAAGAAAAAATTAAAAAGTAAATAGAATAAAAAATTAGGTTTTTGGATCTTTGGAGAAAAAATTGAATGGAGAAGAAGGGAATATACTTTCTTCCAGCAGTTCATGGAACCTATTCAAAATTGACCATATATTAGGAAAAAGACCTAAATTAAATGAAAGCAGAAAATAAATGCTTTCTTTCAGATCATGTCAATAAAATTTCAACAAAAAATTAGGAAATAGACCAAAAAGTAATTGGAAATAAACAATCTCATCTTAAAGAATGATTGGGGAAGCACAAATTATAGATACAATTAATAATTTCACTCAAGATAATGACAATGATGAGACATCATACCAAAAATTTTGGGATCAGCCAAAGGGTAATGAAATTTTATATCTAGGGCACTTAATAAAACGAGAAAGAAAAAATTAATAATTGGGCTTGAACTAAAAAACTAAAAAAGACCAAATTAAAACCCCTAATAAATATAAATTGGAAATTTAAAATTAAAAGGAGAAATTAAAAAATATTGAAATAAAAAACAGAACAATTAATAAAACTAAGGTTGGTTCTTGGAAAAAACCAATAAAATAGATAAGCCTTTGGAAATGTCATTAAAAAAGGAGGAGGAAAATGAAATTAGAGTCTTAAAAAATGAAAAAGGGAGAACTTTCCCCAAGGAAGGAAATTAGAGAAAAATGAGTTATTTTGCTAACTTTATGCCAATAAATTTGATAACCTAATGAAATGGGTTTTTACCTCAAAATATGACTTCCCAGACTAACAGGGAGGAAGTAAGGTTTGAAATGTCCCATTTCAGAAAAAAAATGAACAAACAATTAAACAACTCCCTAAGAAAAAATCCCCAGGACCAGTGGATTTAATTGAATTTTCCAAACATTTAAAGAAAATTGGCCCCCAATGCTATATAAATTATTTGATAAAATAGGGAAGAAATCCCACCAAATTCCCTTCTATGACACAGACATGGTATGATATAAACCAGGTAGGCTGAAAACAAGAAAAAAATTATAGACCAATCTCCCTAATAATATTGATCAAAATCTTAAATAAGATATTAGCAAAAAAGATCAGAAAATATCCAAGGTAATACACTTGATAAGTAGGTTTATACCGGAATGCAGGTGGTTCAATATTGGGAAAACTATCAATATAATTAAATAACCAAATTAACAAAACCATATATCATCTCAATAGATCAGAAAAAGCATTTAAAATAACATCCATTCCTATTAAAAACACTTGGAGTTAAAAAAATGGACTTTTCCTTAAAATAATCAACATCTAAAAACCTCAGTAAGCATCATATGTAATGGAGAAAACTGCAACCATTCCCAATAAGATCTGGGTGAAACAAGGTTTGCCCACTATCACCATTATTATTTAATATTTTTGAAACGCTAGCTATAGCAATAAGAGTGAGAAAAGTTAAAGAAAAAAATAAATGAGGAAACCCAAATTTCCTCTTTGCCGATGAAGGATGGTATTTAGGAACCCCAGAGATTCTGCTAAAAGCTATTAGAAATAATCCCAACAAAAGTTGCTGGTTATAAAAAAACCCATAAGTCATCAAATTCTTATATATCACTAAAAAAAATCCAACAGAGTTACAAAGAGAAATTCCATTTAAAGAACTACTGATAATATAAAATTTGGAATCTATCCCAAGGGAAAATCAGAAACTTTATGAGCAAAATTACAGAACTTTTCACCAAATTAAGTCTGATCTAACCAATTGGAAAATATTAAATGCTCTCGGATGGGCGAGCAAATATAATAAAGTGACAATATTACCTAAATAATCTATTTTTTAGCACTATACCAATCAGACTCCCAAAAAACTTTTTAATGACCTGAAAAATAACAACAAAGTTCATATGGAAAACAAAAGGTCAAGAATTTAGGGAATTAATGAAAAAAAAATCAAATATTGGCTTGCTGTACCAGATCTTAAATTATATTATAGAGCAGCATTACCAAAACTTTTTGGATTGGCTAAAGGAATAGATTAGTTGATCAGTGGAATAGATTGGTTCAAGGGATAAAACAGTCAAAATAAGCAACCTAGTCTTTTGAAAGCCCAAAATCCCAGCGGGATAAAGAACACTGTTTGATAAAAATTGCTGGGAAAAATTGGAAACAATATGGCAGAAACTAGGCATTGATCCAACTTAACACCGACACCAAGATAAGGTCAAATTGGTTCATGACTGGCATAAAGAATAAATTATTAATAAATTAGAGGAACATAGGTTATTTCTCTGACCTTGGGAAGGAAGGCTTTTGACCAAAGCAGAACTAAATCATTTTGATCACAAAAGGGAAATTTCAATTATACCAAATGAAAAGTTTTTGAAAACAAAAAATCAGACAAGATTAGAAGGAAGCAAAAACTGGGAAAATATTTTTTACAGTCAAAGGTTCTGATAAGGCCTCATTTCCAAAATATATGAAATTAACTCTAATTTATAAAAATCGCCATTTTCCTTGAAAAATGGTCGGATATGAACAGACAATTCTCAAATGAAGAAATTGAAACTATTTCTAGTCATATGAAAAAGATGCTCCAAGTCAATTAATCAAGAAATAAGTAAACAATCTAAGATTCCTAAAACCTGTGATTCAAGTGACAGGAAAAAAAAAATATGATGTTGGAGGGATGCGGAAAATGGGAAATAATGATTGTTGGTGGGTTTTGGGAACGAAACCATTTTGGGAAGTAGTTTAACTATGTCAAAAGTTTCAAACGGCATATCCTTTGATCAGCAGTCCTAGGGATTATATCCCAAAGAGTTAAAAAAAAGGAAAGGACCTGTATTGACAATTTTTGCAGCCCTTTTTTAGTTAAAACTAAACTGAATGGATGTCCATCAGTTGGGAAAAGGTTGAAAAATTTGGTATATAAAATTTGGATTTTACTGTTCTGTACAAATATTGGGGATAATTTCAGAAAGGCCTGGAGAGACTTAACGAACTGATGCTAGTGAAAATGGGGACCAAGGATCTATATACTTTAACAACAATACTATATGATGACCAGTTCTGATGGATCAGGCCATCCTCAGCAACGAGATCAACCAAATCATTTCTAATGGAGCAGTAATGAACTGAACTAGCTTTGCCCAGAAAAGAACTCTGGGAGATGACTAAAACCATTACATTGAATTCCCAATCCCTATATTTATGCACACCTGCATTGTTGATATCCTTCACAAGCTAATTGTACAATATTTCAGAGTCTGATTCTTTTTCTACAGCAAAATAACGTTTTGGTCAGGTATACTTATTGTGTATCTAATTTATATTTTAATATATTTAACATCTACTGGTCATCCTGCCATCTAGGGAGGGGATGGGGGGGTAAGAGGTGAAAAATTGGAACAAGAAGTTTGGCAATTGTTAATGCTGTAAAGTTACCCATGTATATATCCAGTAAATAAAAGGCTATTAAATAAAAAAAAACATGTTGTTCCCTTTTTATACAAGTACAAAATATAAGAAAATTCTGAGACATTGAAGTATAAATAAATTTTATTTAGAATGACTGCCTCATTAATATGAAACACAACAACAAAACATGGTATGTCTCCTGTCAATAGGACAACATTTTATTTCCCTCCTACTTTAAGGCTATGTCCGGCTTTGGAGCTTGAAAATGTCAAAACACAAGCCTCTGAAAGTGTTAGGTTATAAAGATGAACTAAGCAGCTCCCTCATATTCCTTGGCCATTTTATTCCTCTTAATACAACACAATATCAGCACAAGAATAACACCTAATAATAAGTTATATATATATATGAAACTTTACAATTTGCAAAGCATTTTCATGAGCTTTTTTTTCATTTAGTAACAAAATAATTACATAAGGTTAAGGGTAATTATAATTCTTATTTTACAAAGGGAAAGTTTTCAATTTTCTGTTTTTATATATTTATGTCTATATACATAGGAAGCTACAAAGGCACCGTGGATAGAATACCAGGCTTAGCATCAGCAAGACTCATCCTCCTAAGTTCATTTCTGGACACAGATGCTTATTAAATATATGACTGGGCAAGCCATTTAACCTCTTTGTCTTAGCTTCCTCACCTGTAAAATGAGCTGGTGAAAGAAATGGCAAACCTCTTCAATATTTCTGCCAACAAAACTCCAAATGGAGTCATGAAGAGTCCAGATACAACTAAGAAATGGCTTAACAAAATGTTTATCCATCTAAACGCAAAGTTTTTTCAAATGACAACATTATCAATGAAGGGGATCAAGAAAAGACTCAGTTAATTATAATGATAGGAATGTATATGATATTATTGGTGGTGCTGCTCCTGTTCCTGGTACTACTACAACTGCTAGTATTACTACAAATAATAATAATATTAATAAAGTTTGCTAATTAAATAATGAATGGATATGTGACCTCATTGATATAAATATTTTCTCAATGTAGCTCCTGAGTTTTTATTATTGTTATTATAGCTTTCTAATAACAAAACATATGCATGGGTAATTTTTCAACATTGACTTTGCAACCACTTCTCTTCCAATTTTTTCTTCTTTCCCTCCACCTCCTCCCCTAGATAGCAGGCAGTCTCATACATGTTAAACATGTTAAAGTATATCTTAAATACAATATATGTGTAATATTTATATAGTTCTCTTGATGCACAAGAAAAATTGGGTTTAGAAAGATAAAAGTAACTTGGGAATAAAAACAAAAATGTAAGTAGTCCACACTCATTTCCCAGTGTTTATTCGCTGGGTGTAGCTGATTCTGTTCATCACTGATCAATTGAACTGAATTGGATCTTCTCATTTTTGAAGATAGCCACTTCCATCAGAATTGATCCTCATATAGTATTATTGTTGAAGTGTATAATGATCTCCTGATTCTGCTCACTTAACTTAACGACAGTTCATGTTAAGTCTTTCCAAGCCTTTCTGTATTCATCCTCCTGATCATTTCTTACACAGCAATAACATTCCATAATAGTAATATACCATAATTTACACAGCCATTCTCCAATTGATGGGCATCCATTCAATTTCCAGTTTGTAGTCACTACAAAAAGGGCTGCCAGAAACATTTTTGCATGTGCAGTTCCCTTTCCCTTTTTTAATATCTCTTTGGGATATAAGCCCAGTAGTAACAATGCTATATCAAAGGGTATGCACAGTCTGATAACTTTTTGAGCATAGTTCCAAATCACTCTCCAGAATGGTTGGATGTATTCACAACTCCACCAACAATGCATCAGTGTCCCAGTTTTCCCACATCCCCTTCAATATTCATCATTATATTTTCCTATCATCTTAGTCCATCTGCCAGGTGTGTAGTGGTATCACAGAGTTGTCTTAATTTGCATTTCTTTGATCAATATTGATTTGGAACACCTTTTCATATGAGCAGAAATAGTTTCAATTTCATCATTTGAAAATTTTCTGTTCATATCCTTTGACCATTTATCAATTGGAGAATGGCTTGATTTCTTAAAAATTAGATCAGTTCTTTATATATTTTCAAAATGAAGCCTTTATCAGAAAAAAAATGTTTCTTAATTTATTGCTTCTCTTCTAATCTTGTCTGCAATTAGTTTTCTTTGTACAAAAGTTTTTTTAACTTGTTATAATCAAAATTTTCTATTTTGTGATCAATAATGATCTCTAGTTCTTTGATCACAAATTCCTTCCTCCTCCACAGATCTGAGAGATAAAATATACTGTGTTCTTCTAGTTGATTTATAATCTCATTCTTTAGGCCTAAATCATGAAATCATTTTGATCTTATCTTGGTGTACAGTGTTAAATGTGGGTCCATGCCTAGTTTCTGCCATACTAATTTCCAATTTTTCCAGCAGTTTTTGTCAAATAATGAATTCTTATCCCAAGAGTTGTGGTCTTTGGGTTTATCAGACACTAGATTGCTATAGTTATTGACTATTTTGTCCTCTGAATCTAACCTAATCCACTGATCAGCTAGTCTAACGTGAAAATCCAAGAAGAGATTACTAAAATTAAAAGGAAAACTATTGAAATTATTAAAATTAGGTTCTTGTTTTATTTTTTACAAGAAAAGTCCTTAGTTAATTTGAGTAATAAAGACAGAAGAAAATCAAATTAGCAACATCAAGAATAAAAATGACAGCTTTACTACTACCAAAGAGGGCAGTAACAATTTTGGAACTTTTTTGACCAGTTATATGCAAATAAATTTGTTAATCTAAGTGAAATGGATGATTATATACAAAAAATATAAATTATCAGATTAACAGAAGAGGAAATACAAATTTAAATAACCTTATCTAAGAAAAAAGAAATTGAACAAGTCATCAGTAAACTCCATAAAAAAAAAATCTCTGGGACCAAATGGTTTTATAAGTCATTATTTTTTACCAAATATTTAAAGAACAATTATTTCCAGTAGTATATAAACCTTTTTTTTTTTTGGGGGGGGGTGCAAAACAAAGGAATCTTATCCAATCCTTTTTATGACACAAATAAACACATATAAAGAAAACTATATGCCAATTTTCTTAATGAATATTGGTGAAAAAATATTAAAAAAATGTTAGCAACTGGATTATATTAACATATCACAAACATCATGCTCAATCCACCAAATAAGATTTATGCCAGGAATGCAGAGATGATAATGTCAATAAAAGAAACAATTTCTAATGTTAAAACTAGAAAAAGCATGCAAAAAAATGACCATACCAGAAAGAAAAACAACAATAATTATATCATGAAACTTTTGCCAAAATACAACCCTCTGACACAAAAGGTAATATTACAAACAAATTAAAGGTGGAAGGAGCCATTTATCTTGGTAAGGAAAAACTGATGATGAAACAAAAGATAGAAAGCAAGTAAATGAACAATTATATTTAAGTTTTTGCATAAATAAAACCAATACAACCAAGATTAGAAAGAAAACAAAGATGGGCAAAATACTTGTACAGAAATTTTCCCTGATAAAGGCTTTATTTCTCAAATGTATAGAAAATTGTATCAAATTTATAAGAATCCAAGTCATTCCCCAATTGATACATAGTGAAAGAATATGACTAGGCAGATGAATACTAATATAATATACAATAATAGTAATAGAAGAAATCAAAACTATTTGTAGTCATATAACAATGCCCTAAATCTCTATTGATCCAAGAAATTCCTGTTAAAACAATTTTGAGGCATAATCTTTCAGATTATTTGTTATGATAAAAAGGGAAATTATAGATATTAGGGAGGATGTGGGAAAATTATAATAAAGAATCACTGTTGGTGGAGTTGGGGATTAATCTAACCATTCTGGAGTGCAATTTGAAACTATTCCCAAATGTGCATGCATACTCTTTAACCTGACAATATCATATTTGGTCTGTAACCCAGAGCAAGACAGGGAGGATGCGGGGGGGGGGGGGGGGGGGGGGGGGGGGGGGGGAGAGGCAGGCAAACAGACACAAACACAGAGACAGAGTAAGAGATAAAGAGAGATAGAGAAACAGAGACAGAAGAACAGAAAAAGAGAGAGACAGAGACAGAATTAGAGACTGAGACAAAGATAAACAAAGAAAAGAAGAAGCAAGGAAGGAAGACAGGAAAGAAGGAAGGAAGGAAGGAAGGAAGGAAGGATGGAAGGAAGGGAGAGAGAGAGGGAGGGAGGGAGAAAATGAAGGAGGGAGGGAGGGAAGGAAAGAAGAAAGGGAGGATTTTTTTATGTACAAATATATTTATGGCAGCTCTTCTTCTGGTGTCAAAGAACTGGAAACTGAGGGAATCTCCAGTAATTAGCAAATAGCTAAATACATTGTAGTTTATGGTTTTTATGTAATACTATTATGTTAAATAATGTCATTAGAAGGTATTTAACAAATAAATAAAAACACAATAAATATCATTAATATATGGCTTCCTAAGCCAATATGTGGCCTAAAAGGGATCCTTATGTATGGATTAGTAACTCCCATTTTTAATCTTTACAATCTACATTACATACTTACCTTGTGCTGTGTTCAGATATCCTTTATATTGTTCCTTCTGTATTGTTCCTATATATTGAAGTCTACTGAAATGTGCAAAATGTACTTCTCAGTTTTCCTTTGCATAACCAATAATTTTAGAGGCTGTAACACTTCATGATTTGTGGTTGTATAACATCACTGAAAGCATCTTGATTCTATTAAAAGAAAAGATGGTCTTTAATTCATGGAGAAATACTATAGAAATAACTTAAAGTTAATGAGATTCCTTTTCAAATATGTACTCAATTTTTTTTCCATTCACTTGCTGTACACACACACACACACACACACAAATTATACACACATACACACACGAATGAACCTTCCCTATATTCTGTCTGTACAAGTATACAAGATTGTATGAGCAACAGTTATTCCTTTGTGCTTATAATTGCTTTCAGAATCTCTTACAAAGTGAAAATCTAAATCCTGCAGTGAAAAATCCATTGAATTTATAATTCAACAACTTGATTTTGAACCCTTTAGCTACTTCTGGCTAGTTATATACTTTCATATTATATATGAAATTCTTCTCATGGCCTCAGTATCTTTAAATCTAAAATCAGAGTATTGGATTAGATTTTTAAAGACCCTTCTAGATATGATATCTTGTAGCTCTATTTTTTTTGGGGGTGGGGATTAATTTAATTTCTAATTTGTGCCTAATCTAATACATAGGCCCCTCTGATCATTATTTAAGTGATTTCTTTCAGCTCTCCCTCATAATTTTTTATCTGTAAGAGTGAAAAATAAAACAAAATATATATATGCTCCTATGCTATGTGCTCCATAAATTGTTCATAAGAATTTAATGATGAGGTCAAATTGCTTTGAGACAAACTCTTTGTATCTACAGAGGAGAGGACAGTGTTAAAATTGAATCATCCTGTATCTCTAGTATTGATATGTCCCAATAGTTTGGTGCCTTGATAGAGAACAAACACTATCCACAAATCAGAAAACAAAACAAATTTCATGTCAATTCCTAGACTAATGCAGGGATGCCAGTGCTTTATACATGGGTCTCAGATCATCTCTTGGCTCCCATCACTAGTGAATGGATTGGGGGTAACTATCTCATGATTTACCAAGATATTCATTGTGTGAACTTACCACGACATTAGCAAGAGTAGTTTTTAAAATCCACTGAAGTAACTGACTAATACCAAGAAAATAACAAAGCATATTTACAAAATGAGCACATCAAACCCAGATGTGCAAACAATGGAATATATATTTCAAATTATTAGCTCATCTTTGGCTCTCATTTCATTATGTACTATATTTCTTCTGTCTTTGTTTGCCTCTTCAGGGCATAATGGTGTCACATCATAGTCCAAAATATTCCATACTGAAGGCTTAGAAGCATATGGGGACTACTATGTAGGGGTCCTTAGGAATGGAGGTTTCTGTCAAGAGAATTTAAGAATCTTGATTGTCAGGGACCTTATGAAAGAATTGAACAGGGATTGGCAATTACTCAAAGGAGCAGGATTAAGGAAAAGAAACAGAGAAAAAACGCATGGGTTTGCAGGTCACCTTTTCAAAATAACCACATACTTCTTTTGGATTTCATGTTAAGCTTCTAAAGACAACTCCCTACAGTAAATTTGGCAAATACCCCTCATTCTACATCATTCATATCCTGCTTTATTACAAAGAAGAAATGAAGAGTTCTATTCATATTTGAGAAAGCATGTCTGTCTTCTGTTCTAAAACAAGTTCATTAAGAACAAGACTTTTAGGAACCGTATTTTTTAGACATTATAAATAGCATTCTGTATGTGAAATACTTGCAATATAATTTTATGATTATGAGCAATTATCTACTATAATTAATAGAGTATTTTATACTTTACAAAGAACTTTAAATGTTAAGTAATTAAAAATAAATTGTATAAACCAGAAAGTAAGATGGACAATTTAGGGTATTTTTGCAGGGGAAAATCCATTTTATAAATGAAACATATTATTTTACCTGAGATATAAGTAAATATGTATCCTCACAGAGTTGAGTTCAACTAATGGGGATTTTCAATAGTAATTTTCCTCCCTCTTTTGCTTTTTCCTAAACCCAGTTAGAAAACAAATTTTCTCAAGTTATTTCAGCTCTGGGTGCTCAATTGTTCACCATACTAATAGTAATATGGAATGACAATGAAACAGTAAAATATTTAATTGGATAAAGAATGGAATAGTAAAGAAACAGGAATGTATAGGACTACAAATTTACTAAATGAATACATCTCAACAGCTCCTCTAAAAGTAATTTTAAAAATAAGTACCTTCCCACTTCTTTAGGAAAGACAAGATTATCTCTATGATTAAAATAAAGAAGTTAGAGCCTTTATACTTTCTACCCTTATAGGGAAGACAGTTTCTTGTTATGGTAAAAATGAGATCGGAGCATGCAATGCAGTTAGTTTTAGTAAATCTGTTGGAAATAATGTTCCTTCAGGCCATTTGTCTTTCTCCTATAATGCTGGAGATACTGAAGCAAGATAGAGATTAGAGAGTTTTTAATATTTTATTTGAGAGGGAGAGATTGCGCTGGAATATGTTGCACCCAGGGCTGACATCTCAAAGCATCCAGCTGAAAACGTGAGTTCTCAATGATAAACATATGGCTCTAAACCCAGGTAGACAAGGGCAGGGGGCATGGAATCCAGATTCTGCTAAGCCGCAATCTCCAGGTATGGACCATCAATCCAGTTCTGACAGGTTGGGGATAGGACCATAAATTTTTTACAAATTGGAAGGACTTAGAAGGTATCCAAGTAGAGCCAGGAAGTCTGGGACTTAGAGGTACCAATTAGGTATCTGAGATAGGACATCTGGAGTTTTATCTTTTGGAATGCCAGATCTTCACAGCTTATCACCAAGGAGAAATAATAGCATCAGGTTTACTCATACAGAATCCTAATAAAAAACCTGGTGATAGTCACCCAGATTCTGATTCCAGATCACAAAATCCAGCAAGATACTGGACAGCAGCTGTAACAACTCACCGAACTATGCTCACAATCTATATAAATGGCCTACCATTAGAAGGATTGTAGACACTGGTATAGATCTTACAGTCATTAAAAGTGCCAATTGGCCCAGTCACTGGCCAAAGATTAAAGCAGACACCTAATGTCTGGCGTAGGAGGATCAATAGCAGCTGAAGTTAGTGCTGCCCCTATGAGATGGAGATTTTATCCCTTTTATATTTGAAAAATCCCCATCAATCTGTGGGGAAGAGATGTTTTACAGCAATTAGGGTTAAAAATGAGTACTTCAATTTTTTTAATCAGGGCTACTGTTGAAGGCCTGCCAACACTTTCACCTGTTCCTATCCAATGGAAAACTGATACATCAGAGTGGATAGAACAGTGGCCCTTAGGTAACGATAAAATTCAGGGTTTATTAGATATAGTACAGGAGCAGCTTGACTAAGGACACTTACAACCTTCTCTAAGTCCTTGGAATTCCCCAGTGTTTTTTTGCAAAAAAGAAATCTGGAAAATGGAGGATGTTAACGGATTTAAGAAAGATGAATGAACAGATGGAAACTATGGGAACTCTTCAGCCTGGACTTCCATCTCCTACTCAGTTGCCTAGAGAATGGCCTCTTTGGGTTATAGATATTAAGGATTATTTCTATTCTATCCCTCTGGATAAGGAGGATATGAAAAGATTTGCCTTTTCAGTGTTCAGCGTTAACTTAGCCGAGCCTTATAAAAGATATGAATGGACAGTTTTGGCACAGGGAATGAAAAACAGCCCTACTATGTGTCAAATGTATGCTGCTGCTGCTCTTGCTCCAGTAAGAAAAGCATTCCCCAAAATTATACTATTACATTATATGGATGATATATTGGGATGTGCACCTGAGGAACGAATGTTAGAAGCATGTCTACAAAAGACCATAGAAACACTAAGCAATTACAAATTATATAGCACCAAAAAAATTCAAAGACATGCTCCTTTTCAATATTTAGGATATGAAGTATACTCTAAGATGCTTACAATTCAAAAACTGTCCTTAAGAGCAGAGAAGCTAAACACATTGAATGATTTTCAGAAATTGATAGGAGATATCCAATGGATGTGACCAGTGTTAGGCTTGACTGCCTATCAGTTACAACCATTATATGACATTTTAAGGGGAGACAGTGCTTTAAATTCACCACGCCAGCTTACAAAAGAAGCTCAAGAGGCTTTGAGAGAAGTTGAACTGGCTTTATCCAATTTGGTTGAAAGAGTCACTCAAAAACCCTTGGAAATATCAATTTTTGCCACACAAGAGGCACCCACAGCAGTCCTTCATCAAGGAGACAGTGTGATAGAGTGGGTGAACCTCCCGGCACAACCAGAACAAAACCTTACTCCCTACCCAGTGCTTGTGGCTAGAATTTTATTAAAGGCCACTAAGTGAGCAGTGCAATTATCTGGGACAAGACCTGGCAAGATATACACCTTTTACACCAATACACAAATTAATGTGTGTTGTGAGACCATACCAGAGTGGCAAATTTTATTAACCATGGTTCCAAATTTTATACATCGTTGTCCATTAAAGATAACCAGATTATTACATAATTGGCAATGGATTCTTGAAGAAAATGTTTCTAAAGTTCCTCTTAAAGGACCAACTATCTTCACAGTTGCATCCAAACATAATATTTGTGCTGTGTACTCTCATGATCTAACTATAAAGAGAGTAGTCAGAACTCCTTTTCAGTCCACTCAGCAGAATGAATTGTACGTGATCATTCTAGCTCTTACTTATTATCCAGGAGACATAAATATAATATCTGATTCGGCCTATTCAGTAGGGGTGGAAGAAAGAATTGCCACAGCCCAAATACAATTTGTAGCCTCTAATATATATCAGCTCTTTAAGAAACTTCAAGAGCAAGTGAGAAAGCATCCAGGTAAGATTTATATCTTGCATGTCCACTCTCACAGTGGACTTCCAGGTCTCATTTTTGATGGTAATTCCAAGGCAGTTAGCCTTCTAACTATGTTGGTCAATACTCCTTTATTCCAAGAAGCCCAGGCATCTCATTCTAAATATCATCAGGCTGCTTGAGCTTTATGTTTATAATTTGGAATAACAAGAGAAGAAGCTAGGAGCATAGTAAAAGCCTGTATGGGTGGCCTTCTTTTCCATGCTCTTACACTTCCTCTAGGGAATAACCCTTTACAATTTGGAATAACAAGAGAGGAAGCTAGGAGCATAGTAAAAGCCTGTATGCGTTGTCTTCCTTTCCACACTCCTACACTGCCTCTAGGGAAGAAACATTGGTTTGAGACTCAATGAAATCTGGCAAATGGATGTGACCCATTATAAATCTTTTGGTCATCTGTCTTTTATCCATGTTGTGGTAGACACCTTTTCAGGATTCACTTTTGCAATACCAGCAGCAAAAGAGACAGCCCGAGTGGTCACTGAATTCCTCACACAAGCATTTGCCATTATGGGTGTGCCACAAGCAATAAAAACAGACAATGGTCCTGCATATACTTCCAAACATTTTGCACACTTTTGTGTACAGTATAAGATTTTACACACCACTGGCATACCTTTTAATCCTCAAGGACAGGAAATAGTAGAGAGGAGAATCAGAGATATTAAGACACTCCTCCAAAAACAAAAGAAAGGGGGAGCCACAGGTAACCCTAGAGAACTTCTAAATCTAACCCTTTATACTATTAACTTCTTGATTTTTGACAAAGATGCACTGGCTCCAGCAGACAGGTTTTATAACCCACCAGAAGGGCAGTGTCCAGTGCAAGCAACTCCACTATCTTTAGATAATCTCCAGGTGATGTGGAGAGACCCAGAAAGTGGTGAATGGAAGGGACCAGATAGACTAACTGCTTGGGGGAGAGGGTTTGCTTTTATCTCTACAGGTGGAAAAGGAATCAGATGGGTGCCAACGAGCCATATTTGCCTTGTCCATCGCAAAGAGATGGAGCACATCCTTGAAATGAAGGAGAAGACCCAAGAAATGGTCTGTTCCTTTTGGTTCTGTTGCTGATTGTGCTCATCATTTAAAGAGTATGGCAATTATGACTTTTGACTCATGGACATCGAAAATTGTTGGACTTCAAAACCCTCAGGAATCATTGGATTGTCTGAGACATGATAAGATTGTTGTAGGACTTGAAAATCCTCAGGAATTATTGGATTCTCTGAGAAATGATAAGACTGTTACAGGACTTCAAAATCTGCTGGAATCATTGGATTCCCTAACACATAAAAAGACTTTTGCAGGACTTCAAAAACTTAGGGGGATCATTGGATTCTCTGACATGTGAAACAATGGACAATAGATTGGTTTTGGACTATCTCTTGGCTGCTGAAGAAGGCGTATGTGTGACTGTTGTTTACAAATCCTCCTTCTAGGACTTCTGGCGATCTTTTACAACACCATGTTGATTTATATTGCTTGCTATTCCACTACTTGCATGTACAATTCATGTTTGTTACACCACATCGAGCCTGCACTGACTGAGGGGAGGGTCATCCCTAATAGCCTCTGTGTTATTGCTATATGCTTGTGTAATACCTCCCATGCTGATGGCTTTGTGCATAATAAGATCCTTCAGCTGAGAAACCCACTAGTAACTCACACTTCCCTTTGGTGCTTTTCATCTCCCTTCCTGAGATTTCAGGGAGGGCATAATCATCTCCTTTTTAGGCTTTCACCTCCCTTCCCGAGAAGTCAGGGGGGTTGTGATCACCTCCTTTTCGGTGCTTTTACCTCCTTTCCTGACAAGTCAGGGAGGGCATGATCACCTCACGTTGGGGGCTCTGACCTTCCTGAGGAGTCAGGAATGGCATGGCCACCTGTGTTCTAAAGCAAAAGAAAGCGGGAGACATGAGTTGAAGCTTGAGTTGATGTACTGAGGTTCCAAGCACATGAGGCTAAATAGTAATTGGACTATACTCTATTAATATATATATATATATATATATATATATATATATATATATATATGCTTGGAGAAAGAATGGCCCCCACCCAATCTTTCTGCAAAACTAATTTTCCTGGATAGTTGATTCTTGGAGGTGATCCAAATTCCTTTGAAATGTAGGATATAATGTCCCATGCCCTTTGATCCTTTATAGTGGAAGCTACTTGGTCCTGGGCAATCTTGATTACACCTCCTTCATATTTTGTTTCTTTCTGGCTGCTTGCAATATTTTCTCCTCGATTTGATAATTTTCAAAATTAATTATTGTTAGGATTCTTACACGGTCACTAGAATTGATATAGACAATAATTATGTACTTAGTACTTAATAGAGTTCTACAAGATTCACACCTTTAAGAGAGCATTTATAAGCTAGGAGTCTCAACCACTATTCACTCCAGGAGATTCACAAGCCAGAGAAGTCAGCTTAAGCTCTCAGAACAAAACTACAGAAGGCCTCTAGCCAAGTCAAAAGTAAAGGATTTAAAACTTTAAAGGAGACAATAAAAGATTTAGACTTTAACTCCTGGCAGCATCCTGAAGTGAAACAAAAGCTGCTCTGAGAAGCCCCCCAAGAAACCTGCTTCCAGAGAACAATACATTTTAGAGAAGAACATTACATTTTGGTGCCCAATGTGGGGCAAGCACCTGGAGAGAGAAAGAAAAAGAGAAAACTCAAAACAAAGAAAGTGGGAGACTCTTTTTTCTGTCTCTCTCTGATGGACAAGGTGAATATGGCTCATTGGCATCTATTTGATTCCTTCTCCATCTGTAGAAATACAAGCAAACCCTCTTCCCCAAGCAGTTAACCTGTCTGGTCCCTTCTATTTACCACTTTCTAAATCTCTTCTCATCATCTGGCAGTTACACTGGAGCTGCTTGCACTGGACACTGCCCTTCCAATGGGTTAAAAAAGCCTATATTCTCTCCAATTGTAATCCTTTTCTGCCATGTGTTTGCTTTTTGGCTGATAGATCACATCAGAATGCTGACCTTCTAAAGACTCTCTGGGCATAAACTCAGCTGCCATCATGCCCCACCTGTCTTTTGTTTGATATCTGGGAGCTGGGCCTCGCCTCTCATTTCCCTGGGTCAGCCTACATTCTGAGGCCCAATGGAAGACCTTGTGGCTTTTTGGACATGGGGTTTTGGATTTTATTCTCTCACCCTGTCCTCTCACTCTATCTCTATATCTACACTGAGCTTTCAGATGTCCTATTTTTCCACACTGAAAACATTGATGAATTTCTCTAGAAGTTCCTTTCCAAGAGTCACCCTGTCTTCCCACATTCATCATAGTATAATAAGCACTTGTGCCCATTGTGGCACAGTGTCTTATGATCTCCTCTAAAGGAGGATCTTTGTGTAGTTCCCATATAATTCTTCTGCAAACGTCATTGGCATTTTCCTTAGCCAGTTGTCTTATCATAATTCTCGTAGCTGCTTTTCCTCCAATGGTTCTTGTGGCAGCTATTTGCAAGCATCCCACAAAATGTGCAAAGGGTTCATTGGGACTTTGCTCTATTTTTGTGAAGGCTTTACCTCCATTTTCTCTGGGCGGGAACCCCAAGCTTTTATTGCAGCAGCAGCAATTTGCTCATGCATTGTTTTTTTTTTTTTTAATAACTTTTTATTGACAGAACCCATGCCAGGGTAATGTTTTACAACATTATCCCTTGCACTCATTTCTATTCCAATTTTTCCCTCCCATCCTCCACCCCCTCCCCTGGATGGCAAGCAGTCCTATATATGTTGAATATGTCATAGTATATCCTAGATAAAATGTATATGTGTAGAACCAAACAGTTTTCTTGTTGCACAGGGAGAATTGGATTCAGAAGATAAAAATAACTCGGGAAGAAAAACAAGAATGCAAAGAGTTTACATTCATTGCCCAGTGTTTTTTCTTTGGGGGGTAGCTGCTTCTGTCCATCATTGTTCAACTGAAGCTGCATTAGGGCTCTTTGTCAAAGAAATCCACTTCCATCAGATTATGTCTTCATACAGTATCGTTGTTGATGTGTATAATGATCTCCTGGTTCTGCTCATTTCACTTAACATCAGTTCATGTAAGTCTTTCCAAGCCACTCTGTATTCATCCTGCTGGTCATATCTTACAGAACAATAACATTCCATAAAATTCATATACCACAATTTACTCAAACATTCTCCAATTGATGGGCATCCACTCATTTTCCGGTTTCTAGCCACTACAAACAGGGTTGGCACAAACATTTTGGCACATAGAGGTCCCTTTCCCTTCTTTAGTATCTCCTTGGGATATAAGCCCAGTAGAAACAGTGCTGGGTCAAAGGGTATCCACTGTTTGATAACTTTTTGGGCATAATTCCAGATTGCTCTCCAGAATGGTTGGATTTGTTCACAGCTCCACCAACAATGTATCAGTGTCCCAGTTTTCCCACATCCCCTCCAACAATCATCATTATTTTTTCCTGTCATCTTAGCCAATCTGACAGGTGTGTAGTGGTATCTCAGAGTTGTCTTAATTTGCATTTCTCTGAATAATAATGATTTGGAACACTCTTTCATATGAGTGGTAATAATTTCAATTTCATCGTCTGAAAATTGTCTGTTAATATCCTTTGACCATTTGTCAATTGGAGAATGGCTTGGTTTCTTATAAATTAGAGTTAATTCTCTATATATTTTGGAAATGAGGCCTTTATCAGAACCTTTAACTGTGAAGATGTTTTCCCAGTTTGTTGCTTCCCTTCTAATCTTGTTTGCATTAGTTTTGTTTGTACAGAAGCTTTTTAATTTGATGTAATTTTCTATTTTGTGATCAATAATGGTCTCTACTTCGTCTTTGGTCACAAATTCCTTCCTCCTCCACAAGTCTGAGAGATAAACTGTCCTATGTTCCTCCAATTTGTTTATAATCTCGCTCTTTATGTCTAAATCATGGACGCATTTTGATCTTATCTTGGTATACGGTGTTAAGTGTGGGTCCATGCCTAATTTCTGCCATACTAATTTCCAGTTATCCTAGCAGTTTTTGTCAAATAATGAATTTTTATCCCAAAAGTTAGCATCTTTGGGTTTGTCAAACACTAGATTGCTATAGTTGACTATTCTGTCTTGTGAACCTAACCTGTTCCACTGATCAGCTAATCTATTTCTTAGCCAATACCAAATGGTTTTGGTGACTGCTGCTTTATAATATAGTTTTAGATCAGGTACAGCTAGGCCACCTTCATTTGATTTTTTTTTCATTATTTCTTTTGCGATTCTAGACCTTTTATTATTCCATATGAATTTTGTTGTTATTTTTTCTAGATCATTAAAATATTTTCTTGGAAGTCTGATTAGTACAGCACTAAATAAATAGGTTAGTTTAGGGAGTATTGTCATCTTTATTATATTCGCTTGGGCTATCCAGGAGCACTTAATATTTTTCCAATTATTTAAGTCTGACTTTATTTGTGTGGAAAGCTTTTGGTAACTTTGCTCATATAATTCCAGACTTTCCTTTGGTAGATAGATTCCCAAACATTTTATGCTCTAGACAGTTATTTTAAATGGAATTTATCTTTGTATCTCTTGCTGTTGGATTTTGTTGGTGAGGGATAAAAATGCGGAGGATTTATAGGGATTTATTTTATAATCTGCAACTTTGCTAAAGTTGTGAATTATTTCTAATAGGTTTTTAGTAGAATCTCTGTGGTTCTCTAAGTATACCATCATATCATCTGCAAAGAATGATAGTTTGGTTTTCTCATTGCCTATTCGGATTCCTTTAATCTCTTTCTCAACTCTTTTGCCAAGGCTAGAGTTTCTAATACAACATTGAATAATAATGGTGATAGTGGGCAACCTTGCTTCACTCCAGATCTTACTGGGAAAGGTTCCAGTTTTTCCCCATTGCATATGATGCTTACTGATGTTTTTAACTATATGCTCCTGACTATTTTAAGAAAAAGTCCATTTATTCCTATACTCTCAAGTGTTTTTATTAGGAATGCATGCTGGATTTTATCAAATGCTTTTTCTGTATCTATTGAGATGATCATATATTTTTTTTTGTTAGTTTGGTTATTGATATAGTCAATTATGCTAATAGTTTTCCTAATATTGAACCAGCCTTGAATTCCTGGTATAAATCCTACTTGGTCATAGTGTATTATCCTGGGGATGATTTTCTGTAATCTTTTTTCTAATATTTTTTTTAAGATTTTAGCATCGATTTTCATTAGGGAGACTGTTCTATAATTTTCTTTCTCTGTTTTCAGCCTACCTGGTTTAGGTATCAGTACCATATTTGTGCTGTAAAAGGAGTTTGGTAGGACTCCTTCAATCCCTATTTTTTCAAATAATTTATATAGCATTGGAGTCAATTGTTCTTTAAATGTTTGGTAGAATTCACATGTAAATCCATAAGTCCTGGGGATTTTTTCTTAGGTAGTTGGTCAATAGCTTGTTCTATTTCTTTTTCTAAGATGGGACTGTTTAGGATATTTACTTCTTCTTCTGTTAATCTGGGCAAGCTATATTTTTGAAGGTATTCTTCCATTTCATTTAAGTTGTTGAATTTATTGGCATAAAGTTGGGCAAAGAAATTCCTAATTATTGATCTAATTCTCCCTTTTCATTTTTAAGACTAACAATTTGATTTTCCTCTTTCCTTTTTTTAATCAGATTTACTAAAAGTTTGTCTATTTTGTTGGTTTTTTCATAGAACCAACTCTTAGTTTTATTAATTAATTCAATAGTTTTCTTACTTTCAATTTTATTGATCTCTCCTTTTATTTTTAGAATTTCAAGTTTAGTGTTTGACTGGAGGTTTTTAATTTGTTCCTTTTCTAGCATTTTTAGTTGCAAGCCCAATTCATTGACCTTCTCTTTCTCTATTTTGTGCAAGTAGGCCTCTAGAGATATGAAATTTCCCCTTATTACCACTTTGGCTGCATCCCACGCATTTTGGTAGGATGTCTCATTATTGTCATTTTCTTGGGTAAAGTTATTAATTATGTGTATGATTTGCTGTTTCACCCAATCATTCTTTAGTATGAGATTATTTAGTTTCCAATTATTTTTTGGTCTACTTTCCCCTGGCTTTTTGTTGAGTGTAATTTTTATTGCATCATGGTCTGAAAAGGATGCATTTACTATTTCTGCCTTACTGCATTTGAGTTTGAGGTTTTTATGTCCTAATATATGGTCTATTTTTGTATAGGTTCCATGAACTGCTGAAAAGAAAGTGTACTCCTTTCTGTCTCCATTTGGTTTTCTCGAGAGATCTATCATATCTAACTTTTCTAGTATTCTATTTACCTCTTTGACTTCTTTCTTATTTATTTTGTGGTTTGATTTATCTAATTCTGAGAGTGCAAGGTTGAAATTTCCCACTATTATAGTTTTGCTGTCTATTTCTTCTTGCAGCTCTCTTAATTTCTCTTTTAAAAATTTAGATGCTACACCACTTGGTGCATATATGTTTAATATTGATATTGCTTCATTATCTATGCTACCCTTTAGCAAGATATAGTGTCCTTCCTTATCTCTTTTAATTAGATCAATTTTTGTTTTTGCTTGATCTGAGATCAGGATGGCTACCCCTGCTTTTTTGACTTCACCTGAAGCATAGTAGATTTTGCTCCAACCTTTTACCTTTATTCTGCAGCTCATGCATTGTTATGGGATAATTAGTCTGTGCTGAATCTATGTGTACTGATCTTCACCTGATAGTTGGTCAAAAATGACTTGTATATTACATACTGTTTTCCTATTGCATTGGGCTTGAATCCTACATAATTTATGATACTCCAAAAGTCACAAGTTTTGTCCAAGTTCTAAACATGTCCTTGCTATGGATTTCCAGTCACTAGGAGTTAGGATTTCATAAGCCATATTATCTATTAACATCTTAACATAAGATATTGTAGCCCCATAAAGAATACAACCTTTTTATTTTCAAATCCTTAATTTTTTCTAGATCAAAAGGACTGTATCTTCTCCTTTTTTGACCTGAAAAGTCAAGCTCTTCAATCACAGGGTATGCATTTATTTTTAAATCAGATACATCCTGTCCTTCATTTTTTGCTTTAACCAGTGCTTTTTGCAATCTTGTCATAGGCTGCTTAATAGGTGGTTCTGTTTGTGTCACTGCCTTTTCCCCTCCTCCTCCTTCCACCCATGAAGGATTAATTGAGCAAAGTAGGTCAGGGAATGTGGAATCACCTAATTTATTTCCTTCTGTGAAGTATCACACTCAAAATTGTACTTAACTCCATTCTTCTCTGATTCTTCATCATTTTCACCTAATTTAGTTGGCACCTCCCCCTCCTGCTCTTTCTTCTTTTTCCTTATTCTATAACTTATATAGTTTCCTAAGCCAGTTGTATTAAATTATAGGTATTTAGTATGTCTTTGGAAATTAAATCAGCTCCATTTTCATTATATAATTGACATAGTTGCTCTCCTACTAATTTCCACTCCTTTAGATCCAATTCTTTTTCCATAGAGAACCAAGAGATGTGTACTGTACAGTTTCTTTTTTATTTTTATTTTTTTTTATTTAATAGCCTTTTATTTACAGGTTATATGCATGGGTAACCTTTCAGCATTAACAATTGCCAAACTTCTTGTTCCAATTTTTACCTCTTACCCCCCCACCACCTCCCCCAGATGGCAGGATGACCAGTAGATATTAAATACATCAAAATATAAATTAGATACTACTGTACAGTTTCTAAAAATTAAGTGATCTGCTCCCAAATTATAATCGAACTTGGCTTTTCATAATTCTAACAATGCTCTTTGCACATTTTCTTTGAACTGGAAAATAAGGCTATTTTCTAAACATCTGTCCCATTTTAGCAGAACCACTAGTTTAGCCCTTTAACAAAGTTTCCTTGTCTGTTTTTTGACTCACCTTAATTTTTGGGTCGAGGAGAATTTTCAAATGAAATCAGGATCAGAGACTTTTCCACTGGAATCAAGATCATGTCTGTCCCATGTTCAGACACCAAAATGGAATATTCTCACCTAAAATGTAAAGTTCTCTGGGAGCAGGCCTGGGGGGGGCTTCTGGAGGCAACCTTAGTTTCAGTTCAGAGTATTCACCCCAAAGCAGCCACGAGTTAAAGTCCAAATCCTTTATTGTCTCCTTTAAAGTCTTGTCTTTTTTCCTGGGGCCTCCTTAGTTTTAATAGAGGCCTATCTCTCTCTTTGTTTCCAAGAGCTTAAGCTGCTTTCTCTGGCTTGTGAATCTCCTTGACTGAATCTTGGCTGAGGCTCTGATAGCTTCTAATGGGCTTCTGTTCTTTGGCCTGAGAACTCCTCCTTATATATGCTCTCTTAAAGGTGTGAATCTTGTGGAATTATAGTAAGTACTAAGTGCATGTAAATTAGAGAATCATTATTTCATCAGTTCCACTGACTTGGCATTTTAGAAGATTCCTAACAAGTTATGATGTTCCTTGGAGTTTTCATCTTGGAGTCTCTTTCAGAAGGTAATATGTGAATTCTTTCAATTGCTGTTTTACTACCTGTTCTTGGATATCAGGGCAAGTTTCCTTGAAAATTTTGTGAAAAATGTCTCCTAGGCTCTTTTTTCATCTTCATTTTCAGGAAGTCCTGTAATGGGCTGAGGTTTGAGTTGATGCACTGAGGTCCCACGTACATGAGGCAAAATAGTAATTGAGCTATACTCTATTAATATACATGATTGGATAAAGAATGGTCCCTGCTCACTCTCCGTGCAAGTCCTGATGTGTTGTAGAGGAAATGACGATTTTGGTGGGTGGAGGCAGAGAGAGACAGGAACAGAAGCTGGGAGAGATTGGCATGGGTTCCATACTCCTAGCTGCTGATTGTGTGGCTGCTGGTCTAGCTAGCTTCTTGACTCAGCTGCACACATTGCTATCGCCGATTCTCTTCCACCTCCGATCCTTCTTCACTGAGAATAAAGACTGACAATTTTCCCCTAACCTGAATTCCTGCCTCCTGCTGATTTAAAAATATGCGAATCTTCACATTTGGTGCCCAACGGTGGGAACCAAGGACTGCAGAAGTCTCTGGTGACCAGGAACTTGGGTGAGTATTGTTAATACACAAACAAGGAACTTATTTTCTTAAAAACTAAACCAGTAATCTTTTTTGGCTAAAATGGGACAAATGCTAGCTAAAGACTCTCCATCCCCACCCCCAACCCCACCCAAGAGTGGTGCTATAGAAAGCATGCTTAAGCTGATAGAAGGACAAGGGCTACTTATAAGTTGGGAACAGGTAGCTAGACTTGTGGGTACATTAAACAGCATCTCCCCTTGGTTCGTAGAGGAGGAGCAGATCTCTCGAGAAAACTGGTCCCTGGTTGGACAACAGATGTCTACATATTTCAGTGAAAATGGTCCTCATTCAATTTCCATCAAGGCATTTTATTTGTACAATATAATTCAGTTAGCACTAAGAAACCCTATCCCTAGAAGAAAGAAAAAACCCTTGGCTCCTTCTGCTCCTTCTCAGAGTAGCCATGATATTAAGGAGGAAGACAATGAAGAGATTAATGACCATATCCCCACAGGGCATGGAGACTTAATTGAGCAAGGGTATGATGACTTTCCACCTCAGGAGGCAGCTTCAGCCCCACCTCAGGAGCAAGTGATTCACTCTGCTCCATCAACTCCACTCTCCAAGATGGAGGGAGGAGGGGCAGTGGGGCTGCAATGACAGCAGCAGCACCAAGTAGATTGCAAAAGGGTTTAATGAAGGCCAAAGAAAAGGGTGTGGACATCCAGGAGCTCCAGCCACATATCTTTCCTGTAATTTCCCAATTTAATGCCTCCAGTCAAGAAAGTCAAAGATATGCCCCTTTTAACATAGAAATCATCGAAGACCTGAAAAAGGCTTGCACTCTTTATGGGGCTACATCAGCTTATGTTAAGATGCTATTACAGAATTTGGCTTTTGAAATCTTGACTCCTAATGACTGGAAATCTATAGCAAGGGTATGCCTAGAACTTGGACAAAATTACATGTGGCTTTCTGAATATAGTGAGCTCTGTAGGATACAAGCCCAACAAAATAGTCAAAATGCTGTTCATGCTTTGATCACCTCTGACCTACTAACAGGTATAGGTCCCTATGCAGACGTGACAGAACAGATTAATTATTCAGTAGCAGCATATGAGCAAGTTGCCGCTAATGCTATCAAAGTGTGGACTTCGATTCACAATAAAAATGACAAAGGTGAGGCCTTCACAAAAATAACACAAGGGCCAGATGAACCCTTTGCTGACTTTGTGGGACGTTTGCAGACTGCTATCACAAGAACTAATGGGGAAAATTCATCAACAGTTGTTTTATTAAGGCAACTTGCTAAGGAAAATGCTAATGAGGTGTGCAGAAGAATTATACGAGGACAGCACAAGGATGCTCTTTAGAGGAGTTCATAAGATGCTGTGCCACAGTGGGCACAAATGCCTTTTATAGCCAGACTATGATGCAGACTTCCCAAGATCCCAACATGTGTAGACAGGGTCCCTTCTGGCAAGGGACTTCTAGAGAGACATGTCAATGCTTTCAGTGTGGTAAAGTAGGGCATCTGAAAGCTCAATGTTGGTATAGAGGCAGAGTGAGAGGACAGGGTGGGAGAACAAGACCCAGCACCCCATGTCCAAAATGCAACAGAGGCTTCCATTGGGCCTCAGAATGTAGACAGGTTCAGGGAAACGGGATGAGGGGCCAGCCCCAGGGCCCCAGGCAAAAAACACTTGGGGCATGATGGCAGCCAATGGTGCACCCAGAGAGTGCCTAGACAGCCAATACCCCAATATGACCAATCAGCCAGGAAGCCATATGATGGGAGAAAGGGATTACACAATCAACCAGCCAGGAAGCAACCTGATGGGAGAAAGGGATTACAATTAGGGAGAATAGAGTTGTATGCAGCTGAGACAACTGAGATAACCCCTGGAGAGGTGAAATCTGTTCCTCTCCAACCTATGGATCCCTTGCCTCCAGGCACAATAGGCTTGACCATTTTACCTCCTGAGAGTATGTACAAAATAGTGTCCATCCACACACTGATGTGGGAAACTGGGGACTGTATAGATAATATTCCAGTCACCAATACAGGCAGACAATGTGTGACTTATCGCCCAGGAGAAATAGTAGCATCAGGTTTACTCATACAGAATCCTAATAAGCAACTTGGTGATAGTCACCCAGATTCTGATTCCAGATCACAAAATCCAGCAATTTACTGGACAGCAGCTGTAACAACTGACCGACCTATGCTCACAATCTATATAAACGGCCTTCCATTGGAAGGATTGGTGGACACTGGTGCAGATCAGACAGTCATTAGAGGTGCCAGCTGGCCCAGTCACTGGCCAAAGATTAAAGCAGACACCTACATGTCTGGCATAGGAGGATCAATAGCAGCTGAAGTTAGTGCTGCCCTATGAGATGGACATTTGAAGGCAAAACAGGAGTTTTTACTCCTTTTATAGTTGAAAAAATCCCCATCAATTTGTGGGGAAGAGACATTTTATAGCAATTAGGGTTAAAAATGAGTACTTCGGACTTCCATCTCCTACTCAGTTGCCTAGAGAATGGCCTCTTTGGGTCATAGATATTAAGGATTGTTTCTATTCTATCCCTCTGGATAAGGAGGATATGAAAAGATTTGCCTTTTCAGTGCCCAGCGTTAATTAGCTGAGCCTTATAAAAAATATGAATGGACAGTTTTGCCACAGGGAATGAAAAACAGCCCCACTATGTGTCAAATGGATGTTGCTGCTGCTCTTGCTCCAGTAAGAAAAGCATTCCCAAAAGTTATGTTATTATATTACATGGATGACATTTTGGGATGTGCACCTGAGGAACAAATGTTAGAAGCATGTCTACAAAAGACCATAGAAACACTAAGCAATTAAAAATTATACATAGCACCAGAAAAAATTCAAAGACATGATCCTTTTCACTATTTAGGATATGAAGTATACCCTAAGGTGCTTACAGTACAAAAACTGTCTTTAAGAACAGAAAAGCTAAAAACATTGAATGATTTTCAGAAATTGATAGGAGATATTCAATGGATGCGACCGGTGTTAGGTTTGACTACCTATCAGAACGTTATTGACATTTTAAGGCAGCATGCTTTTAAATTCACCATGCCAGCTTACAAAAGAACCGAAAGAGGATTTGAGAAAGTTGAATGGCTTTCCCAATGTGGTTGAAAGAGTCACTCAAAAACCCTTGGAGATATCGGTTTTGACACAAAGGGACCAAGTAGTCCTTTCATCAAGGAGACAGTGGTAGGTGGGTGAACCACCCGGCAAACCAGAAAAAAGAATGACACTTACCCAGGCTTGTGGTGAATTTTAAAAGGCCACTAATGAGCAGTACAATTTCAAACACCGAAAAGATATCACCTTTTATACCAAACACAAATTAATGTGTTTGTGAGACCATCCCAGAGTGCCAAATTTTATTAGCCATGGCCCAAATTTTATACATGGGTTCCATTAAAATAACTAGAATATTACATAATTGGCGATGGATTCTTGAAAAAAGTTTCTAAAGTTCCTTAAGGACAAACTATCTTCACTGATACATCCAAACATAATATTTGTGCTGTGTACTAGACAACTATAAAAGAGAGTAGTCAGCTCCTTTTCATTCCACTCACAGAATAATTGTACGGATCATTCAGCTCTTACTTATTATCCAGGAGACATAAATATAATACCGATTTGTCCTATTAAGTAGGGGTGGAACAAAAATTGCCACAGCCCAAATAAAAATTTGTAGCCCTAATATATATCACCTCTTTGAAACTTCAACGCAAGTGAGAAACATCCAGGTAAGATCTATATAATAATGTCCATTCTCATAGTGGACTTCCAGGTCCCATTTTGATGGAACAAAGGGATATTATTTTTTTTTTTATTTAATAGCCTTTTATTTAAAGGATATATACTTAAAATTTACAGCATTAAAAAATTCCCAAACCTCTTGTTCCAATTTTAACCCTTACCCCCCCCCACCCTCCCCTAGATGGGGATGACCAGTGATGTTAAATATATTAAAATATAAAAGATACAAATAAGTATACCTGACCAAAATGTTGTTTTGCTGTAGAAAAAGAATCGACTCTGAAATATTGTACAATTAGCTTATGAAGGAAATCAAAAACAGGTGCATAAATATAGGGATTGGGAATTCAATGTAATGGCTTTTAGTCATCTCCCCAGAGTTCTTTGCTGGGCATAGCTAGTTCAGTTCATTCCCCATTAGAAATGATTTTTTTGATCTCGTTGTGAGGATGGCTGATCCATCAGAACTGGTCATCATATAGTATTGTTTTAAGATATAAGATCTCCTGGTCCTGCTCATTTACCAGCATCAGTTCAAAGTTCTCAGGCCTTTTGAAATTATCCTGTTGGTCATTTCCGAACAGTAATATTCCATAATTTTCATAACCACAATTTATTCAACCATTTTCCAACTGATGCACATCCATTCAGTTTCCAGTTTTACCAAAAAAATGGTGCCAAAAACATTCTGACATACAGGTCCTTTCCCTTTTTATAATCTCTTTGGGATATAATCCCAGTAGTAAACTGTGGATCAAAGGGTATGCACAGTTTGATAACTTTTGAGCATAGTTCCAAACTACTTCCAGAATGGTTGGATTGTTCAAATCACCAACAATGCATCAAGTCCCAGTTTTCCGCATCCCCCAACAATCATCATTAATTTTTCCTGTCATCTTAACCAATCTGAAGGTGTGTAGTGGATTTAGAGTTGTCTTAATTTGCATTTTCTGAAAAATGACTTGGAGCATCTTTTCATAATAGAAATAGTTTCAATTTCTTCATCTAGAATTGCTGTTCATTCCTTTACCATTTTCAATTGGAGAATGGCTTGATTTTTTATAAATTAGGTTAATTCTTTATATTTTTGAAATGAGGCCTTTATCAGAACTTTACTGTAAAAAAATATTTTCCCAGTTTTTGTTCCTTCAATCTTGTCGATTAGTTTTTTTTGTAAAAACTTTCAGTTTGGTATAATCGAAATTTTCTATTTTGTGATCAGTAATGATCTTTAGTTCTGCTTTTTTCATAAAGACCTTCCCTTCCACAGGTCTGAAAGGTAACATCCTATGTTTCCCTTTAATTTATTAATAATTTATCTTTATGCCAGGTCAGAACCAATTTTGCGTTATCTTGGTGTCGGGTTAAGTATGGATCAACCAGTTTCTGCCATATTATGGCAGAATTTTCCCACAATTTTATCAAACATTAAGTTCTTATCCCAAAAGTGGGTCTTTGGGTTTGTCAAAGACTAGGTTCATTTGTTGACTGTTTTATCCCTTGAACCCAATCTATTCCACTGATCAACAATCTTTCCGGGGCAGCCAAGATGGCAGAGAAAACATGGACTTTCTAAGCTCTTCTTTACCCTTTATCAATATTATTCGAGCCTCAAAAATAGTCTTGCTGCCAATTGAAAGAAAGAAGTACAACAACTACCGGCCAAAGAAAACGGCAGTCTCGCCAAAAAAGGTTGGTTCCCGGGGCCGGGGGATCGGGCCCAGACTGGGAGAAATTAGGGTTCCAAGGAGAGTCCAAACCGAGGGTGAAGGCACAGATCTCAAAGTGGCAGCCCCAACCCCGTCGGGCTTTTCCTTGGGGGGTTGGATCCGCACAGCAGGAGGACGCAGCCCGGGTTACCCCAACTGCGCAGGGAGGCTCGGCGGGCCATAGAGCTTTTCCAGGGCCGATTTGCATCAGGCAGAGACGCTGGGGACTTTGTGGCTGTCTGTTTCTGGTACCAATACTCACGTCCCACAAGGGCTCAGGCCTGGGGCAGTGACACCCTACCTCTTAGTTCTGCCAAGGCAATGATAATCCATAGCCCTACTAAGCGTTTGATAGGGGCCCAGTGTGAATCCACTTCCTGTTGGAGGAAGGGAAAATCTCACCCGAGCACTATACCTTCGGCCAGAAATCGGTTTACATCTTTCCCTGCCTGCAGAGGGTGGCAACCCCCTTCCTAGAGACCACCCAAAGGCTTTAAAACATGAATAAAAGATGAAAAGAACAATCAACAGCTTCTATGCAGAAAAGGCGGTGCAAACCTGGAGACCTCAACAGCAAAAATGATCAGACTGTCCTCCTTTAATAATGCTCAAGAAGAGACCATTAAAAGTCTCAAAAGAGAGTTAGAAGATAAATGGGGAAACGAAAGAAGCTTAAAAGAGCAAAACTTCCTGAAATAGAATTGGAAAAAGTAAAAAAATTGGAAAGTAAAATTTGAATTGGAAAAAATAAAAATACACTAAGTAGGATTTGTGAATTGAAAAGAAAAGAACTAAGAAAGTAGGACCGGAATTGAAAAAGACAAAGAAAACACGCAAGAAAGTAGGATCTGTGAATTGGAAAAGAAAATAATTCACTAAAAAAAAAAAATTAGTGAAATGGAAAAATTCCACAGACCAAAAAATACATTCAAAACTCAATTGGAAAATAAGAAAGAAGTTTGGGGCTAAGAAAATTTTTTAAAATTAGAACTGAACAAATTGAAACTAATATTCATTGAGACAGCAAGAATCAGTCAACAAAAAAAAAAAAATGACAAACTGGAAAAACCAAATTTTCTCTTGCAAAAAACGACAGACTTGGAAAATAGATTCAGGAGAATAATTAATTATTGGACTTTCAAAATATGATGAAAAAAAAGAACATTTTACAAGAAATCATCAAAGAAACTGCCCAGATGTAATAGAACGAAGGTAAAATAGGCATTGAAAAATTCATCGAACACCTTCTGAAAGAAACCCTAAAATAAAACCCCAAAAGGAATATTGTGGCAAAATTTCAGAACTATCAGATTAAGGAAAATTTTACAAGCAGCCAAAACCATTTAAATAGAGGTGCCAAAATAAGGATCCCCAAAGATCTGTCTGCCTGACATTAAAGGAAAGAAGGGCCTGGAATATGATTTCCGAAAGGCACAAGAACGAGATGCAAAGAATAAATACCAGCTAAGCTGAGATTTTCTTCCAGGAAGAAGATGGACATTTAATGAAACAAATGAATTCCATTTGTTTCTGAAGAAAACCAGAACTAAAAAAAAATTTGATTCCAAGAATAGAACCGGAGATGCAGAAAAGGTAAAAATAACTCTTTGAGAATTGTATTTCTGTTGGATATACAAAAGAATACATGTATAATTTGATTGTACTGAATGTAAAAAAGGGAAGTAGATATGGAAAAGGGAGATGGCAGAACAAAAGGGAGGTATAAAAAAGGGGAAACCACATCCCACAAAGAGGCTGAAACTTGTCATATTGAGGGAATTTAGAGGGGGGAATTGTAATCTTACCTTCATCAGAGTTGGCCAAAGAAAAAAATAATTACGAGAAAAATTTCTCTCGCCCATTAAAAAAAGGGGAGAGGAAAAGGGAAAAAGAAAAAGAGTAATAAGGGAAGGAAGGGGAAAGACTCAAAGGGGAGGGAGGGATTATAAAGAGGATAAGACGTGAACAAGAGGGACAAAGTTTAAAAGGGAAAAGGGGGGGGAGAAAAGAAAGCACCGGGGTTATTAGGACAGGTACAGATTTGTTTCAACCGGTAATGGGAGAACTCCCCTAAAGAGGAGGCAGAGAGATGGACAAAAAGTCGAATACAATATGTTGTTAAAGAAAACAAAAAGCAGGGGGATGATATAGGTGAAAAGGCTGGAAAATTATTATCTTCAGGTGAACAAAAAAAGGGTAGCACCTTTCTGATCAAGCAAAAGTAAAAATTGATTAAAAAAGAAAAAGGAAGGTAATTCATCCTCAAAGGGAAATAAAAACAAAGCAATATTAAAATATATGCCCTTGGTAAACCAATTCATAAAGGAGAAGTTAAAGATTGAAGAAGAAATGACAAAAACGTTTAGGGAATTCAACCTTGCACTCTCAGTTAGACCTCAAACCACAAAAAAATAAGAAAGAAATTAAAAAAATAGAATAAAAAATTATTTTTGATTTTGGAGAAAATTGAATGGATAGGGGCCCCAGCAGTTCATGGAACCTTTCAAAAGACCAAAAGGCATAAAGACCCTTAAAATGAAGAAAGAGAAATAGAAATGCTTTCTTTTTCAGACATGATGTAAAAACTACATTCAACAAAGTTAGGGAAATGGTAATTGGAAATAAACAATCTCATTTTTTTGGGTGAAGCAGCAAATTATAGATACAATTAATTCCCAAGATAACAATGAAGAATTACAATTTTGGGGATACCAAAGCGGTAATAAGAGGGAATTTTTATATCCTTAAGGCACTTGAATAAAAAAGAAAGAAAAATTAATGAATTGGGCTTGACAAAAAAAACTAAAAACCAAATTAAAAAACCCAAATACAAATTGGAAATTCTAAAATTAAAAGGAGAAATTAAAAATTGAAAGTCAGAATAATTAATAAAACAAGATTTGGCTATGAAAAAATAAAATAGATAAGTTTTGGTAAATTGATTAAAAAAAGGAGGGGGAAAATTTAGTAGTCTTTAAAATGAATGGAGAACTTTCCACGGAAAAGGGAAATTAGAAAATAATGGGTTATTTTGTCAACTTTATGCCAATTTTGATAACCCAAATGAAATGGAATACCCCAAAAAAACAGATTTCGGGAGGAAGTAAAGTTGAATAGTCCCATTTCAGAAAAAAGAAATAGAAAGAATTAAACAATCCCCTAAAAAAACCAGGACCAGATGGATTTACATGTTTTTACCAAAATTTAAAGAAAACCCCAATGTATATAAATTATTTGATAAAATAGGGAAAAGGTAAAATTTTCTATGACCAGAATGGTATGATATAAACCCGGTAGGCCAGAAAATTATAAGACAATCTCCCCAATGAATTTGTGCCCAAATAAGATATTACAAAAAGATAAAAAATATCTCCAAGATAATACTATGATCGTAGGATTTATCCAGGAATGCCGGTTCAATATTAGGAAAACATCAATAAATTGGCCATGTTAATAACCAAATTACAAAACCATATGATCATCTCAATGATGAAAAGGATTCCCAAATCCATTCCTATTAAAAACACTTGAGGAATAGGAATTGGACTTTTCCTTAAAATAATCAGCAATCTATTTAAAACCATCATAAGCATCTATGTAATGGAGAAACGCAACCATTCCCAAAAGATTGGGAAAAATTGCCCACATCAACGTTTAATTTAATATTGATTAGAACAATATAGCAAAAGAGTGAGAAAGATTAAAGGAATAAAATAAATGAGAAACAAATTATCACTTTTCCATGAATGATTTTAGAACCCCAGAGATTCTGCTAAAAAGTTATTAGAAATAACCACAACTTTGAAAGTTGTGGTTTAAAAAACCCATAATTACATTTTATATATACTAAAATCCAACAGTCAATTACAATGAGAAATTCCATTTAAAGTAACTACTGATACTTAAAAATATTTAGGAACTTCCCAAGGAAAATCAGAAACTTTATAGAAAATTACAGACCACTTTTCACACAAATTAAGTCTGATCTAACCAATTGGAAAATATTAAATGCTTTGGATAGGGCGAGAAATATAATTGATAAATTTTACCAAACTAATCTATTTATTTAGCGCTATACGTCAGATCAAAACTATTTTAATGACCTAGAAAAATAAAACAAAGTTCTATGGAAAACAAAAGGTCAAAATTTCAGGGAATTAATGAAAAAAATCAAATGATGGTGGCTTAGTTAAGATCTAAAATTATATTATAGAAGCAGTTCCAAAAACTTTTGGTATTGGCTAAGGAATAGATTAGTTGAAGGGAATGATTGGGTTAAAGGGATAAAAAGAGTCAACAAATATAGCAACTGTCTTTGAAAACCCAAAAGATCCCAGCTTTTTGGATAAGAACACTGTTTGATAAAAATTGCTGGGTTTGGAAACTAATATGGCAGAAACTAGGCAGTCCCACTTAACGCCGAACCGTAAGGTCAAAAATGGGTTAAGGACCTAGGATAAAGAATGAAATTAAAAAATTAGAGGAACATAGGATAGTTTACCCTCAGACCTGTAGAAGGGAAGGTCTTTGACCAAAGAGAACTGGATCCAATTGATCCAAAATGTTTTGATTATACAAACTGAAAAGTTTTTTAAAAAAAACAAACAGACTAGATTAGAAGGGAAGCAATAAACGGGAAAAATTTTTAATAAAGGTTCTTAAAGGCCCATTTCAAAATATATAAGAATTAACCTAATTTATAAAATCAAGCCATTCTCCAATTGAAAAATGGTCAAAGGATATGAACAGAAATTTCATGAAAAATTGAAACTATTTCTAGTCAATGAAAAGATGTCAAGTCATTATTAATCAGGAAAAATTTAAAAACTCTAAGATTTAATTTAACACCCGATTTAACAGGAAAAAAATGATGATTTTGAGGGGATGTGGGAAACTGGGACATTGATTCATTGTTGGTGGAGGAACGAATCCAACCATTTTGGGAGTAGTTTAACTATGCTCGTTATCAAACTGTGCATCCCTTTGATCCAGCAGTGTTTACTATTATATCCCAAAGAGATTATAAAGAAAGGAAAGGGAGTTGTGCACGAATGTTTTGGCAGCCCTTTTGTAGTGGCTAGAAACTGAAACTGAATGGATGTCCCAGTTGGAAGGTTTGAATAAATTGTGGTATATGAAAATTAGGAATATTACTGTTCTTAAGAAATGACCAACAGGATGATTTAGAAAGGCCGAGAGACTTAACGAACGATGTGAGTGAAATAAGGCCGGAGATCATTATATCTTCAACAAAATATAGAGATGACGTTTGATGGACCAGGCCATCTCACAACAGACAACCAAATCATTTCTAATGGAATAATGAATGAAGTAGATACCAGAAAAAACTTGGGGGGATGACTAAAACCATTAGTTGAATTTAATCCCATATTTATACCCATTTTTGATTTCCTTCCAAGTAATTGTACAATAATTCAGAGTCTGATTTTTTTGAAAAAAAATGTTTTTTATGTTTATTATTGTATATCTAAGTTATATTTTAATATATTTAAATCTAGTGGTCATCCTGCCATTTAGGGAGAGGGTGGGGGTAAGGGAAAAAATTGGGAAAAGAGGTTTAATTGTTAATGCCCAGTTACCATGTTATATCCTGTAAATAAAAGGTTTAAATAAAAAAAAAAAAAAAATAATCTATTTTTAGCCAATACCAAATAGTTTTGGTAACTGCTGCTCATAATATAGTTTTAATCTGGCAGAAGCCACCTTTCATTTGATTTTTTTTCATTAATTCCCCGAAATTTTGACCTTTTTGTTTTTCCTTTGAATTTTGTTGTTATTTTTCTAGGTCATTAAAAATAGTTTTTTGGGACTTGATTGGTAGAGGTAAATAAATAGATTAGTTTAGGTAATATTGTATCTTTATTATATTTGCTCGCCCTATCCCAGAGCATTTAATATTTTTCCAATTGGTTTGACTTAATTTTTGGGAAAATGGTCTGTGTTTTGCCATAAAGTTTTGATTTTCCTTGGGATAGATTCCTAAATATTTTATATTATCAGTAGTTACTTTAAATGGAATTTCTTTGTAACTTGACTGTTGGATTTTGTTAGTGATATATATGAATGCTGATGACTTATGTGGGTTTATTTTAAACCAGCAACTTTTAAAGTTTGGATTATTTCTTAACTTTTTACAGAATCTCTGGGGTTCCAATTCCCATCATGTCATCGGTAAAGAGTGATAATTTGGTTTTCCTTTGCCCTTTTTTCCTTTAATCTCTTTTCAGTTTATTGCTATAACTAGCGTTTCTAATAAATATTAAATAGTAACAGTGATAGGGAACCTTGTTTCACTCCAGATCTTATTGGGAATGGTTGATTTTCTCCATTAATATGATTTATGATGGTTTTAAATAGATGCGCTGTTATTTTGAAAAGTCCATTTATTCATATTCTATGTTTTTAATAGGAATGGATTTGAATAAATGCTTTTTTCATCTATTGGATGATCATATGGTTTTTTAATTTGGTTTTAAAGGCCAATTATTTGTATTTTTCCTAATATTGGCCCCCTGCATTCCTGGTATAAACCTTACTTGATCATAGTGTATTATCTTGGGATGATTTTCTGTAGTCTTTTTTTAATATCTTATTTAAGATTTTAACATCAATATTATTAGGGAGATTGGTCTACAATTTTTTTTTTCACCTTACCTGGTTTAGGTATCAGTACCATGTCGTTATAAAGAATTTGGTAGGACTCCCTTCTTCCCTATTTTTCAAAAATATATATAGATTGGGGCCAATTGTTCTTTAAATGTTTCAAAAATTCCATTAAACCATCTGGTCCTGGGATTTTTTCTTAGGAGTTTTTAATTGCCTATTTTTTTTTCTGAAATGGGACTTTCAAGCAATTTCTTCCTCCCCTGTTGTCTAAGTCTGTATTTTGGAGTAGTCATCATTTTTAGGTTATCAAATTTTTCATAAAGTTGACAAAATAACCCTTATTTTTTCTAATTTCCTCTTCAAGGGGAAAGTTTCCTTTTCATTTTAATCTTTCATTTTCCTCCCTCCTTTTTCAATCAGATTTACCAAAGGTTATCTATTTATTTTTTCATAGAACCAACTCTTTTTTTATTTTTCTAGTTTTTTTACTTTTTTTTTTTTCTTTTAATTTTAAATTTCCTTTAGTATTTGATTGGGGTTTTAATTTGGTTTTGTTTTTTTAGTTGGAAAATTTTTAATTTTTTTTTTGTTTTTTGTTTTTGGATTAAAATTTTTTGCTGGTGATCCCAAAATTTTGAAGATGTTATCTTTTTTTAGGGAAATTATTTGTTTAGTTTGTGTTACCCAATTTTTTAAGATGGATTGTTTAGCCTTATTTGGTTTTTTCCTTTTTGTTGAATGTGTTTTTACTATGATTGAAAAGAAAGTTTCTTTTCTGCTTTTTGTATTTAATTTTGAGGTTTTATGTTTTTTATGGTATTTTTTGGTAGGTTCATGAATGTGAGAAAAAGTTATTTTTTTTTTTTTTTCCAAAGATAAATATAATTTTCTTTTTTTTATTTTTTTTCTTTTTTTTGTTTTTGTGGTTTGATTTTCTTTTGAGGTGGGTTGAGATTTCTATTCTTTTGTTGTTTTTCTTCTTGCAACTTCCCTCCTTTTCGTTGGTGCCTAACGGTGTTATGTTTAATTTGTAGTTGTTGTTTATGTTATTTTTTAGAGGATGTTTTTTTTTTTTTTAATTAGATAATTTTTTCTTTTTGCTTGTTGAGTAAAGGAGGCTTTTCTTTTTGCCCCTTGAAGATAATAGATTTTTTCCCCTTTTTTTATGTATTGTTTTTTTAAATGTGTTTTGTAAAAAAATTTGTGGGTTTGATTTGATGTTTTCCTTTTTTGGGGAGTTTTTTTTCGGTTAAATTTAAATTGATTTTATTAATCCCAGATTTTTTTTTTTTGCCTCCCCAATTTTCCCCTTTTAAATTTTCTTTTTAGATATTTTTTATAATTCCCTTTCCCCCCTTTGAGTTTTTCCCCTTTTCCTTTTATTTTTTTTTTTTTTTTCTCCCCTTTTAATGAGGCGAGAATTTTAAAAAAATGTAATTATTTTTTTTGAAACTTGATGAAGGGAAATTCCCAATGTTTCCCCTTTTATTTTATGAAAGTTTTTAGTTTTTTGGGAGGGTTTTTTTTTTCCCTCCTTACCTTTTTGCCATATTTTTCTATTTTCCCTTTTTATGTTATATGTAAATTTATAATTTTTTTTTGTTTACAAAAGAAATAATTTTTGAGTTATTTTATTTTTTGATTTTAGTTTTATGTTGGAGACTTTTTTTTATTTGGTTTTTTTTCAGAAAAATGGAATTCTTGTTTTTAAATGTTCTTTTTTCCTGGGAATAAAATGCTAGTTATGGGGTTTTTTTTTTGTTTGTTTTTGGGAATTTTTGGTTTTTCCTTTAATGGAGGGCCAGATTTGGGTGATTTTTTGGACTGGGTTTTAAATGGTTTTTTTGTTGTAAATTTTTTTTAATTTGATGTTTAAATTTTGCCCAGTATTTTAGGGTTTTTTTTTAGGTTTTTTTCAGAAGGTGTTATGTTTTTTTAAGTTTTTTTCCCTTTTGATTTTTAATTGGGATTTTTGATGATTTTTAAAAATTGGCTTTTTTTTCTTGTTTTAAAAGTCCAAAACCTGTTATTTTGATTTTTTTTCCAAGTCTGTTTTTGAAGTAGATAATTTGGTTTTTTCTTTGTTTTTTTGTTTTTTTTAGTTTTTGTGTTCAATAATTTAGTTTTTTTTTGTTGTTTATTTTTTGGGATTATTTTTTTTTATTCTTTTTTTTTAGTTTCCAATTGAGTTTTTAAATGTATTTTTTGGTTGTGAATTTTTTCATTTCCTTTTTTTTTTTTTTTTAGTAATTTTTTTTTTCAATTAAGATTCTTTTTTTGTGTTCTTTGTTTTTCCAATTTCCGATTCTTTTTGTGAGTTTTTGTTTTTCCAATTCCAAATTCCGTAATTTTTTTTTTTCACAATTTTCTTTTAATTTTTTTTTTTTCCAATTGTTTTGGAAGTTGTTTTTGTGGTTTTTCTTTTTCTTTATTTATTTTAACTTTTTTGGATTTTTTTCTTTTATGAGAGATTGAAAGGGGAAGTTGATGATGTTTGTGTTTGGGTTTTTGGTTTGGTGACTGTTTTTTTCTGAAAATTGGATTTTTTTTCATTTTTTATTTTGTTTTAAAGTTTAGGTATGTTCCCAGGAGGGGGATAGTTTCACAGAAAAGGGAAAGATGTAAACCGTTTCTGGGAGGTAAGTGTTGGGAGAGTTTTTTCCTCCCAGGGTGGATTCAGATGCCGTATGTGAGTTGGGCTGAGGGGTTGGATTGTGGCTAAGAAGGTAGTGTATGGCCCGGAGTTTGTGGGATGTTAGTATTAGAGTGAGCAGAGGCAGCCCCTGAATTGCCCATGTTTCTGGTAAAATGTCCCTGAAAAGTTTTTTAAGGGCCCACCCAAGATTGAGGCAACCCGGGCTGGACCTCCTCCCTCAGGACCAAATTAAGGAAAAGCCCCGATTGGTTGTGATGTTTGTAGATTGTGCTTTTTTGGTTTGATACTTCCTCGGAATTTTCTCTCCCCGTTTGTGATTAACCCTTTTGGAACCAAAAGGGAGACTGGATTTTTTGGTGGTGAGTTGTTGTTTTCTTATTTTAAATTGTAGCAGTAAGACTATTTTTGGAGGTCGATAAGTTTGAAAAGAGGGAAGAGAAGAGTTAAAAGTCGTTTGTTTCTCCGCCATCTTGGTTTGCCCGATCTTCTCTATGTTGGTAATACCCTTTTATTCGGAGGGATCTATTCTAAATATCATCACCTTGAGCTTTCTTTAAATTTGGAAAAAAAGAGGAAGCTAGGAGCCTGTATGGGTTGCCTTCCTTTCCATGCTCCTACACTGCCTCCAGGGAATAACCCTCGTGGTTTGAGACCCAATGAAATCTGGCAAATGCATGTGACCCATTATAAATCTTTTGGTCATCTGTCTTTCATCCAAGTTGTGGTAGACACTTTTTCGGGATTCACTTTTGCAATACCAGCAGCAAAAGAGACAGCCCAAGTGGTCACTGAATTCCCCATACAAGCAGTTGCCATTATGGGTGTGCCACAAGCAATTAAAACAGACAATGGTCCTGCTTATACTTCAAAACATTTTGCACACTTTTGTGCACAGTATAAGATTTTACACACCACGGGCATACCTTTCAATCCTCAAGGACAGGCAATAGTAGAGAGGAGAAACAGAGATATTAAGACGCTCCTCCAAAAACAAAAGAAAGTGGGAGCCAGAGGTAACCCTAGAGAACTTCTAAATCTAGCTCTTTATACTATTAACTTCTTGATTTTTGACAAAGATGCACTGGCTCCAGCAGACAGGTTTTATAACCCACCGGAAGGTCAATGTCCATTGCAAGCAGCTCCACTATCTTTAGATAATCGCCAGGTGATGTGGAGAGACCCAGAAAGTGATGAATGGAAAAGACCAGATAGGCTAACTGCTTTGGGGAGAGGGTTTGCTTGTATCTCTACAGGTGGAGAAGGAATCAGATGGGTGCCAATGAGCCATATTTCCCTTGTCCATCGCAGAGAGATGGAGCAGAACCTTGAAACAAAGGAGAAGACTGAAGAAATATCGGGTGGTTCTGTTGCTGATTGTGCTCACCATTGAAATAGTGTGGCAGTTATGGCTTTGACTCATGGACTTCAACGTTTGTTGGACTTCAAAACCGTCAGGAATCAGTGGATTCTCTGAGACATAGGACTTGAAAACCCTCAGGAATCATTGGATTCTCTGAGACAAAGGACTCGAAAATCCTGAGGAATCATTGGATTCTCTGAGACATGGGACTTGAAAACTCTCAAGAATCATCGGATTCTCTGAGAAATGATAAGACTGCTACAGGACTTCAAAATCTGCTGGAATCATTGGATTCCCTAACAGATAAAAAGACTTTTGCAGGACTTCAAAAACTCAGGGGGATCATTGGATTCCCTGACATGTGAAGCAATGGAGAATAGATTGGTTTTGGACTATCTCTTGGCTGCTGAAGAAGGTATATGTTTGACTGTTGTTTACATACCCTCCTTCTAGGACTTCTGGTGATCTTTTCCAACACCATGTTGATTTATCTTGTTTGCTATTCCAGTACTTGCGGGTACAATTCACGTTTGTTACACCACATCGAGCCTGCACTGACTGTGGGGAGAGTCATCCCTAATAGCCTCTGTGTTATTGCTATGTGCTTGTGTAATACCTCCCATGCTGATGGGTTTGTGCATAATAAGACCCTTCAGCCCAGAAACCCGCTAGCAACCCCCACTTCCCTTTGGTGCTTTTCATCTCCCTTCCTGAGATGTCAGGGAGGGCGTAATCATCTCCTTTTTAGTGCTTTCACCTCCTTCCCTGACAAGTTAGGGAGGCTGTGATCACCTCCCCTTGGGGGCTCTGACCTCCCTGAGGAGTCAGGGATGGCATGACCACTTTTGTTCTAAAATAAAAGAAAGTGGGAGATGTAATGGGCTGAGGTTTGAGTTGATGCACTGAGGTCCCAAGTATGTGATGCTAAATAGCAATTGGGCTATACTCTATTAATATACATGATTGGATAAAAAGTGGGGGCCCCCGCCCACTCTCCATACAAGTCCTGATGTGTTCTATAAGAAATGACGATTTTGGTGGGTGGAGGCAGAGAGAGATAGGAACAGAAGCTGGGAGAGATTGGCATGGGTTCCATACTCCTAGCTGCTGGTTGTGTGGCTGCTGGTCTAGCTAGCTTCTTGACTCAGGTGCACAGATTGCTATCGCCGATTCTCTTCCACCTCCGATCCTTCTTCACTGAGAATAAAGACTGACGATTTTCACCTAACCTGAATTCCTGCCTCCTGCTGATTTAAAAATGCGTGATCTTCCCAAAGTCCAAAAAATTCTTTGATTGTTTCTCCTAGTTGTCTTTCCAATCATTTATTTTACATTTTTTACTTTTTCCCCCCATTTTTTGGCTACTTGAACTGATTCTTGATGTCTCATTGAATTATTCACTTCCATTTCTTCAGTTCTTATTTTTAGTGAATTATTTTCTTAGTTAGCTTTCTTACCTCTTTTTGCATTTGGTAAATTGAACATTTAAATGAGTGGTTTTTGTTCATTGAGGTTTTTTTTTCTTTCTATTTAACTAATATTGCTTTTCAATAAGTTGGTTTCATTTTCTATTTTTGTCAATCTATTGTGTAAAGAATTGCATGCTTTTTCCATTTCATCAAATCTATTTTTTAAAAAAGTTTTTTTCAGATAATTTCTGTATCTTCTGTTCCAAACTCTCCCGCAAAGTTCTCATTTCCTCTCTCCTTTTTATTCTAACTCTCTTTTAAGGTCCTTTTTGACTTCTTTGAAAAGAGCAATGCAAGATGGATACCAACTCATATCATTCTTTTTTTTTTATAGCAACTTTTTATTGACAGAATCCATGCCAGGGTAATTTTTTTACAACATTATCCCTTGCACTCACTTCTGTTCCGATTTTTCCCTCCCATCCTCCACCCCCTCCCCTAGATGGCAAGCAGTCCTATATATGTTGAATGTATCCTGGTATATTCCAAATACAATGTATGTGTGCAGATCCAAACAGTTTTCTTGTTGCACAGGGAGAATTGGATTCAGAAGGTAAAAATAACCCGGGAAGAAAAACAAAAATGCAAAGAGTTTACATTCATTTCCCGGTGTTTTTTCTTTGGGTGTAGCTGCTTCTGTCCATCATTGATCAATTGAAACGGAATTAGGTCTCTTTTTCAAAGAAATCCACTTCCATCAGATTACATCTTCATACAGTATTGTTGTTGACGTATATAATGATCTCTTAGTTCTGCTCATTTCACTTAGCATCAGTTCATGTAATTCTCTCCAAGCCTCTCTTTATTCATCCTGCTGGTCATTTCTTAAAGAACAATAATATTCCATAACATTCATATACCACAGTTTACCCAACCATTCTCCAATTGATGGGCATCCACTCGGTTTCCAGCTTCTAGCCACTACAAACAGGGCTGCCACAAACATTTTGGCACATATTGGTCCCTTTCCCTTCTTTAGTATCTCCTTGGGGTATACGCCCAATAGAAACACTGCTGGATCAAAGGGTATGCACAGTTAGATAAGTTTTTGGGCATAACTCCAGATTGCTCTCCAGAATGGTTGGATTTGTTCACAGCTCCACCAACAATGTATCAGTGTCTCAGTTTTCCCACATCCCCTCCAACAATCATCATTATTTTTTCCTGTCATCTTAGCCAATCTGACAGTGGTATCTCAGAGTTGTCTTAATTTGCATTTCTCTGATTAATAATGATTTGGAACCTCTTTCATATGAGTGGTAATAATTTCAATTTCATCATCTGAAAATTGTCTGTTAATATCCTTTGACCATTTATCAATTGGAGAGTGGCTTGGTTTCTTATAAATTAGAGTCAATTCTCTATATATTTTGGAAATGAGGCCTTTATCAGAACCTTTAACTGTGAAGATGTTTTCCCAGTTTGTTGCTTCCCTTCTAATCTTGTTTGCAATAGTTTTGTTTGTACAGAAGCTTTTTAATTTGATGTAATCAAAATTTTCCATTTTGTGATCAATAATGGTCTCTAGTTCATCTTTAGTTACAAATTTCGTCCTCCTCCACAAGTCTGAGAGATAAACTATCCTATGTTCCTCCAATTTGTTTATAATCTCGCTCTTTATGTCTAAATCATGGATCCATTTTGATCTTTTCTTGGTATATGGTGTTAAGTGTGGGTCCATGCCTAATTTCTGCCATACTGATTTCCAGTTATCTCAGCAGTTTTTATCAAATAATGAATTCTTATCCCAAAATTTATGATCTTTGGGTTTGTCAAACACTAAATTGCTATAGTTGACTATTCTGTCTTATGAACCTAACCTGTTCCACTGATCAACTAATCTATTTCTTAGCCAGTACCAAATGGTTTTGGTGACTGCTGCTTTATAATATAGTTTTATATTGGGTACTGCTAGGCCACCTTCATTTGATTTTTTTTCATTAATTCTTTTGAGATTCTTGAGCTTTTATTATTCCATATGAATTTTGTTGTTATTTTTTCTAGAGTATTAAAATTTTTTCTTGGAAATCTGATTGGTATAGCACTAAATAAATAGATTAGTTTAGGGACTATTGTCATCTTTATTATATTCGCTCGACCTATCCAGGGGCACTTAATATTTTTCCAATTGTTTAAGTTTTACTTTATTTGTGTGGAAAGTTTTTTGTAATTTTGCTCATATAATTCCTGACTTTCCTTTGGTAGATAGATTCCCAAATATTTTATGCTGTCGACAGTTATTCTGAATGGAATTTCTATTTGTACCGCTTGCTGTTGGATTTTGTTGGTGATGTATAAAAATGCTGAGGATTTATGGGGATCAACTCATATCATTCTTTGTTGCTTCATCTGCAGATGATTTATTATTAGTGTCCTCGGGTTTTGAATTCCATTCTTTTGTGTCTCCATAAAAATTATCTATGTTCAGAATTCCTTTTGGTTTTTTTGTTTATTTTTAAAAGCTAAGGTCTGCTTTTAGGGCAAAGGGAAGATTGTCCCAAACTTCCTCTACAGTCAATAATGACTTCAATCTGCCTCAGAGCCAGTGATGCTGACTTCATTCCTTTGCTGAGTAAGTGAGGCCAAGTCATCTTATTCTGGTATTAAAGGGCTCAATAAATACCTTTTGCAGCTATGTTGGATGTCTCACAGCTAGTCTGCTGATCCACTGGCTTGTGAACCAAAACAGAGAAGTAAACGCTGCTCTATTTTGACTAAGAGCCTCTTTGTAGTTTATCCTGATTTGGGGACTGCTCCTGTGCTGTACCTGCACTTGGCTGCTTCTCTGACTTCCCTCCACCCACTTCACTGCCTCCTTTGCCCAATTGAAACTGACTTTCTTTGAATTTCTTCCAAAATATCTTCTGCTGAAAATTTGTTACCCTCCAAATATTTGTGTGTTCTGTCCCTCCAACACTAGTTCACAGTTTTGATCTGGTGTTGATCTGAGGGCAGCCATGAAGAGCTTAGGCAAAAACTTGTCTACTCTCCACCTTCTTGGCTTCACCTCTAAATTAGAAATTAAAAAAGTCTAAAGCTATATTTAAGATCAAATCAGGCTGACTGAAGTTTTCATAATAAGTGTAGAAGCAAATCAAAGGAAAGATTTGGCCACACTCTGCTACTACCTTAAACATAGCTTTAGAAGACCAATTACACTGTAACCTGAGGCACCTGCATGCAATTACATTTCTTTTATGTTGCCTTATTTGTGCTAGGATAATAGTTCAACAAGTGTTTTTAAACACTTATAATTTTGCTGAGTATATTTTTGTATGTTCAATGTCTGTAAATTTAAGGAAGGTTAAATTCATTTCAACTATATATTGTGATGTGTTATTCTAAAGATATTTTAAAATAAATTTATGTGTCTGATTTATGAATTTGTTTTACATAATAAAAATAATTTTAATCTACTAAAATAAGGACAAATCATGATACATTTTTAATAATGTCTTTATTTTATGGGTCATATATAAATATTTACATGTATATTTATACAAATATTAAAATAATACAGTGAAGATCTGCCAAAGTCTTTATAAGTATTACATGCAAATTTATGAAACATTGACTTTTTTAAAAACAACAAAAAAGGCTACCCTATGCTAAATAAATGTTTGGCAGAAATTGGTATTAGGCTAGCAATTTTAGTGGATGTGATAAGTTCAAATGGATAAGCCACCAAAATATTGAAGATCAGAGGTCACAACATTTTAAAAAATTAGATGAGAAGCAGATTAGAAAAGTTTAACAACTATACCTAAGGGGAAAATTATTCATCAAACATGATCACAAAAGGTAACATAGATAATTACAATTACATGAAAATGGAAAAGTTTTTCTTAATAACAAAATCAGTGCAATGAGAAGTTGTCAACAAGATTTATTAAGTGCTTATTATTTGTAACTTCAGAAGCAAAATAATTTAGGGGAAAAAGCTTTCTCTCAATTATCTCTAGTAAAAGTCTGATAAAAAATATTTTGTTAATTGAAATAAGCAAAGAAAATCAAGGTTTTCTCCAGTGGAAAAATATTGGTCAAAGAATATCTTTAAAGAAAAAAAATATAAACTTTAAATAACCGTATGAAAGACCATTGTAAATCATGAATCATAAGAAAAAAATGAAATTAAAAATATAGTTTCACCCAATTCCCAGAGAATTGACAAAGAACATAGAAGTTAGAAATAGTCAATATTCGAGGATTTCAAAAAGAATGGTGAAGTAATGCATTGTTGTTGGAATGGTTCAACCATTTTGAAATATGATTTGCAATCATGCTTTTAAAAAGTTATTGAACACCCAAACTCTTTGATCTAGTGATTCCCCTGACAACCATATACACCAAAGCATTCAGACACAGAAATAAAGGCTTAAATGCACATCAGTATATTTATAGCAGCATTTTTTTGTAATAACAAAGAACTATAAACATCAATGAAAAATATTCTGATATGCTTATTATATACCAAGAAATTCAATGGATAGAAAGGAAATTTATATGCACATATACCTTCAAACATATGTGCATATGCATTCCATACACATGTGTATGTATATGTGTGTGTATACACACTTCCTAGTTTCATGATTATATGTTCTGGCCATAGTTCTGGCTATAGAAACTCTTAGTTATGTTTCTGTCTTCAGCCAGTGATTATTAAGGTGCCTGACATATAGTGGGTACTTAATAGAGATAAATAGATAATACAAATTTTGATGTGTATGCATCTATTTTTAGCTTATTGGATGGATGTGCTAAGCTTAAGTTCAGTCAAACTGCTTCCAGAATTAATAGCAGTATTTTAAAAAAAATCACAAAAGTTTTTTATTATCAAACTATATGCATAGATAATTTTCAACAGTCACCCTTGCAAAATTTTGTGTTATAAATTTCTCCCTCCCTTCTTACCACTCCTTCCCCTAGAGAGCAAGTAATCTAATATATGTTAAACATGGGCAATTCTTCCATAAATATTTCCACAAATACTATGCTGCACAAGAAAAATCATTTGAAAAAGGGGGAAAATGAGAAAAGAAACAAAATATAAGCAAACAACAAAAAAAGTGAAGATTCTATGTTGTGATCCACACTCGGTTCCCACAGTCATCTCTCTAGTTGCAGATGACTCACTTCATCACAAGTCCATTGGAACTAGCCTGAATCATCTTATTGTTGAAAAGCCACTTCCATTGTAATAGATAATTGTATAATCTTGCTGTTGCCAAGTATAATGATCTTCTGGTTCTGCTCATTGCAATTAGCATCAGTTCATGACACTCTCTAAAATAATCCTGCTTATTGTATATGATAGAATAATAATATTCCATAACATTCCTATACAATAACTTATTCAGCCATTCTCCAATTGACTGGTACCCATTTAGTTTACAATTTCTTGCCATTACAAAAAGGGTCACCACAAACATTTCATTATAACATCTTTGCCATACAAACCCAGTAGAAACACTGTTGGATTTGATGAACAGTTTGATAGCCCTTTGGGCATAATTCAAAATTGCTCTCCAGAATGGTTGAATCTGTTCACAGTTCCACCAACAATGTATTAGTGTCACAGTTTTCCCACATCCCCTCCAACATTCTTTGTTATTTTTTCCTGTCATTTTATTCAATCTGAGAGGTGTGTAGTAGTGCCTCAATTGTCTTAATTTGCATTTCCCTCAACAATAGTGATTTAGACCACCTTTTCAAATGACTAGAAATAGTTCAATTTCTTAATTTAAAAATTGTCTGTTATGTTCTTGGAGAATGGCTTAAATTCTTATAAATTTTAGTCAGTTCTCTATATATTTTATAAATGAGATTGTTATCAGAACTATTGGATATAAATATTTCCCCCAGTTTATTGCTTCCCTTCTAAACTTGTCTGCATTTGTTTTGTATGTACAAAAACATTTTAAATTAACATAACCAAAATTATGCATTTTCTGTTACAAAATGTATTCCAGTTCTTTGTTGGCCACAAATTACTTCCTTCTCCATAAATCTGAGAGGTAAACTATCCTTTGTTATTCTAATTTGCTTATAATATCACTTTGTATGTCTAAATCATGAATTCGTTTTGACTTTATTAGGTGTGCGTCAGTGCCTGGATTCTGTCATGCTATTTTCCAATTTTCCAAACAGTTTTGTCAACTAGTGAGTTCTTATCCTAAAAGCAAGGGTCAAACATTAGATAATTATAGTTATTGACTGTTTTGTCTTGTGAACCTAACCTATTGCACTGATTAACTACTCTACTCCTTAGCCAGTACCAAATGGTTGTGTTGATTGCTGCTTTATAATATAGTTTTAGATCTGGTACAGCTAGGTCACCTCTATTTGCTTTTTTTTTTCCATTAATTCCCTTTAAATTCTTCACCTTTTATTCTTTCATATGGACTTTATTATTTTTTTCCTAGAACTGTAAAATAATTTCTTAGGAGTTTGATTGGTATAGCATTGAATAAGTAGATTAATTTAGGTAGTATTGTCATTTTTTATTATATTGTCTCAGGCCCATCCATGAGCTCTTGATATTTTTCCTATTAACTAAATCTGACTTATTTATGTGGAAATTGTTTTGTACTTGCTTTCATATAATTCCTGACTTAGCCTAGGCAGATAGAATTCCCAAATATTTTATATTATCTACAATTATTTTAGATGGAATTTCTCTTTGTATCTCTTGCTGCTGAACTTTGTTGGTAATATATAATAATGTATTGATTTTTGTGAATTCATTTTGTACCCTGCAATGTAACTAAAGTTGTGAATTGTTTCTTGTGGTTTTGTATATGATTATCTAGGATTCTTGAAGTACATCATCATATTATCTGGTTTCCTCATTTCCTACGCTAATTTCTTTAATCTCTTTTTTTTTCTCTTAATGCCAAAGCTAACATTTTTTTCATTATTTTATTTTATTAAAGTTAACAATTCCTACATAATATGGAATAGTAATGGTGATAATGGGCAATCTTGTTCATTCTTGATCTTATTGGGAATGGTTGTAGTTTGTCCCCAGTACATATGAAGTTGCTAATGTTTTAAATAGATACTACTGATCATTTTATGTAAAATTCCAATTATTCCTATGCTCTCTAGGTTTTTTTTTTTTAAACAGGAATTGGTGTTGGAGTTTTTCAAATGCTTTTTTCTGCATATGTTGAAGTAATCTGATTTTTATTAGTTTGACTACTCATGTAGTCAATTATGCTGATAGTTTTCCTACTACTGAACCAGCAGACAATCCTGTTATCCATCCTCACTGGTCATGTTGTATAATCCTGGCTATAACTTGCTGTAATTTCTTTTCTAATATTTTATTTAGGATTTTTGCATTACAATTCATTAGGGAAATTGGTTTATAATTTTGTTTCTCTGTTTTGACCCTACCTGGTTTAGGTAGCAGGATGATACCTGTGTCAAAAAAGGAATTTGTAGGACTCCTTTCCTTACTTTTCAAAATAGTTTGCATAGTATTAGAATTAATTGTTCTTTAAATATTTGGTAAATTTCACATGTAAATCCATCTGGAACTGGAGGTTTTTTTCTTTTTAAGAATGTTGATTAGTTGCCTGTTTAATTTTTTTTCTAAAATGGGACTATTTTAGTAATTTATGTCCTCTTGTTTTAATCTGGGGATCTATATTTTCTAAGTATTCCTCCATTTCACTTAAATTATCAGATGTATTATCATATATTTGGCCAAAAAGACTCGTAATTTTTTGTACAATTTCCTCTTTATTGGTGGAAATTTGTTCCTTTTCATTTTTGATACTAACAATTTGATTTTTTTCCCTTTTTTCTAATCAAATCAACTAAATGTTTATCTGTTTTTTAATTTTTTTCATAAAACCAGCTCTTTTCGTTTTTTTAATTCAGTAGTTGTCCTACTTTGAATTTTATTAATCTCTCCTTTTATTTTCAGAATTTTAAATTTTGTATTTAATTGGGGTTTTTAATCTGTTCTTTTTCTAGCTTTTAGTTGCATGCCAAATTTATTAATCTTCTCTTTATTTTACACAAATAAACATATAGAGATTTAAAATTTCCCCTAATAACCACTTTGGCTTGCATCCCACAAATTTTAGTATATCGCTTCATTGTTGTCATTTTCTTGGATGAAATTGTCAGCTATGTCTATATCCCTTATTCTTTAGGATTAGACCATTTAGTTTCCAATTAGTTTTTGGTCTATTTTCACTTGGCCCTTTATTGATTGTAATTTTTACTGCATGAGGACCTGAAAAAAATATTTATAATTCCTGCCTTTCTGCATTTGATTTTGAAGGTTTTATGTCCAAATACATGGTTAAGTTTTATATAAGTTCCATGTACTGTCAAAATGGCGGAAAGGACATATGCTGCTTTCTAATCTCCCAGAACCCTCAACTAATTAGCAAATTCAGCCTCTGAATTAGTTTTAGACTGGCAGAATTCACAAATATTGTGAGTGCAGCAAATTACCAGCAGAAGATAATTTTGAAGATGGCCAGAAAAGGTCTGTTTTGATTGGGCATGGAGGGAGGTGGCCAGTCACAGGATGCCAGAGCACACTGTCCAGACCCAAGGTGGAGTACAGTTTCTGAGGGGCAGTTCAGACTTCATGTGGGAGAATCAATGGGGAAGACTCTATCAAAGTGCTGGCTATTCTGCCCTGGTTTCAAGCTACTAGATCAGCAGAGAAGTTATAAAACATTCAACACAAACACAAAAGGTAAATAGTGAACCATGAATTGCCTGGAGTCACATAGGACTTGAATATCTTCACCAACACCACCTTAAAAAATCAAAGGGCCTGGAATCTGATATTCTGAAAGGCAAAGTAACTTGGAATGCAGCCAACAAGAAATTCCTCTGCTAAACTGAGCATTTTCTTCCAGGGAAGAAGATGGACATTTAATGAAACAGGTGAATTTCATTTATTTCTGATGAAAAGACAGAGCTAAATAAAAAAAAAAAAAAATGACCTTCAAATATAAGATTCAAGAGAAGTATAAAAAGGTAAGGAATTCTTGAGAACTGTATTTCTGTTATGGGTATACACAGAGAATGCATGTATAATTTGATTTTACTGTTACAATATAAAAAAGGAACTAGAGGTAGAAGGGATTATATCAGAAAAAGGGAAAAGTGGAGATAAAATGAGGAAAATTACATCTCATAAAGAGGCAAAGGAAATCTATTACATCTGAGGGAGTAGTTGATCAGTGGAATAGATTAAGTTTGTTCAACAATATTGTCAATGACTAGTAATCTAATGTTTGAGAAAGCCAAAGACTCCTGTTTTTGGTATAAAAACACACTGACAAAAACTGCTCGGAAAATTGGAATGGTATGGCAGAAAGTAGGTATTGACCCACACCATATACCAAGATAAGGTCAAAATGGGTTCATAATTTAGACATAAAGAGTCATATTATAAGTAAATTAGAAGAACAAAAAAATAGTTTACCTCTTAGATCTGTGGACAAGGAAAAAAAAAAATCATGGCCAAACAAGACTGGAGTTCATTATTTAGCACAAAATAAATAATTTTGATTTATTAAGTAAAAAATGGTTTTTGTGAAACAAAACCAATGCCAACTAGATTAGACGGGAAGCAATAAACTGGGAAAAACTTTTGCATTAAAGAGTTTTTACAAAGGCCTCATTTCAGAAGGGCAGAGCCAAGATGTTGGAAAGTAGACACATCTTTTTCTGTGCTCTCCCAATATCCCTCAAACTAACAGCAAATTAAGCTTCTGAACTGGTTTTGGAATAACAGAACCCATGAATACTGGAAGTGTAACACATTTACAGCAGAAGATAATCTCAAAGATCTCCAACACGTCTGCTTTAACCAGGCATGGAGGTAGGCAAATTAAGAGCAGGTAGGCTGAACAGAGGTGGAAGGAATGCAGGGAATGCACAGTCCCAGGGCACTTAGGTCCATGTGCTAGGGAATCTGTACATAAAGTAGTGTTGACTACTCTGTCTTGGTTGTAAGCCAGTAGATCAGCACACTGGTTATAAAGCACAAAATGCAAATAGAAAAGGCAAATAGTGAGCACTTAAATACCAGAATTTCATAGGATGTGGCTACCCTTACCCAACACTGGAAGTTAATCATCACAGACACAATGCAGCCTCTATTTCTTGTACAGAAAGCTTTTACAATCTACCCTTTACCCTAAAAGTGAATCTCAACTTTAAAAAAAATGAAAAGCAGATTTTCCCCAGATAAACCCCTAAAAGGTGATATAAATTGGTCTCCATCTCACAATGTTCCCTTGAAAAAATTCAAAAAGGCTTATAAAATAGAGCTAGAAGAAAAATGAGGAAAGAAAATAACAATTTGGTAAGGGGGTTTAGAAAAAGAAAATGAAATTATCTGAAGAAAACTCCTTACAAAATAGATTGAGTAAAATTGAAAAAGCATATAACTCCTTACAAAATAGAGGGAAAAAAGAAAACAAGTTTCTGAAAAACAGAATTTGTGAAATAAAAAAGAAAACAACTCCTTAAAAATAGAATTTGTGATATGGATTTAAAAAATCCATAGAACAAAACAACTCATTGAAAAAATTCAATTGCCCTAATACAAAAATGTAATGTTCTTGGTTCCATTTCTTAAAGGTCTTGGAGAAGCTTTCTTTTCAATCAGAGTAATCACCACAAGAACAGCCAGTGTTAAAAGTCCAAATCCTTTATTATCTCCTTCCTGGGGCTAGGCAGCTTTCTGAAGAGCTTTTCAGACCATCCTTGGTCTCAGTGGGGGAAGTGCAGGAGGCCAGGCCAGCCACCAGTAGCCTGATAGAAGCTGAAATGAATTTCTGTCTCCTTGGCTATGAGAGCTTCTAGTACACTTGTTTTCTGTGGTTCTCAAGCCCTGCTTATATACTCCACACTGAGTATAAACTAATCACTATATCACTAGGAAACCATTATTTGTTGTAAGATTAAATCAATCCTACTGAACCATGTTAAACTAGATAACCATTGACTCATCAGTTCCACTAAGCACCTTGTAAATATCCTTGTTTCAAGTTCAGAGTTCTGAACCATAAAACAAAAAGAACTAAAAAAAGGTAACTGAAGAAAATAATTCAGGAAAAAATAGAACTGAACAAATGGAAAAAAAAAAATAATTCAATGAGAGATCAAGAATCTTTTAAGCAAAAACAAAAACAAAATGAAAAATAGAAGATAATGTAAAACATATGCTTGGAAAAACAAGTGACCTGGAAAATAGATTTAGGAGAAGCAATCTAAGATTTATTGGGTTTCCTGAAAATCATGATGAAAAAAGTGCCTAGATATTATCTTTCAGGAAATCAAGGAAAATTACACTAATGTCCTAGAATCAAAAGGTAATTGAAATAATTCTCTGATCATCTCCTGAAAGAGACCCCAAAATAAAAATACTAAGAAATATCATAGATAAATTTCATAACTATCAGATTGAGGAAAAACTATTGCAAGCAGCCAGAAAGAAACAATTCAATTATCAAGGAGCACACTCAGGATTACCCAGGACCTATCAGCATGTATCTTAAAGATTAGAAGGCACTGGAATCTGATACTCTGAAAGGAATATATATATATATATATATATATATATATATATATATACACACACACACACACACACACACACACACACATATATATATATATATATATATATATATATATATATATATATACTTAGTATTGCAGTCAAGAATTAATTATACAGCTAAATTTAACACTGTCTTTCAGGGAAGAGCATGGATATTCAAAGACACTGGTGTGTTCATTTGTTTCTGATGAAAAGAGGGGAGCTGAACACCAAAAAAATGACCTCCAAATTATGGAACTCAAGAAAATCATAAAAAGCTAAAAAGGAAAGTACTCTTGAGAACAATATCTCTGATACAGGTATACATAGAGAAAGCAGGTATAATTTGATTTTACCTTCATAATATAAAAAAGAAACTAGAGGTGGCAAGTGGATTGTATTGGAAAAAGAGGAAGATGGAGGTAAAATGTGGGAAATTTTAATTTCACGAAGAGGCAAAGAAGACCTATTATAATTGAGGGAAAAAAGGAAGGGGGAGAAATATTGTGTGACTCTTACTCTCATTGGAATTCACACTAAGAGAGAATATTAAATATATTTATATATATATATATATATTTTTTTTTTATTAAAGCTTTTTATTTACAAAGCACATGCAAGGGTAATTTTTCAACATTGACCCTTGCAAAACCTTTTGTTCCAAATTTTCCTCTCCTTCTCCCCACCCCCTGCTTTAGCTGGCAGATAGTCCGATATAGATTAAATATGTTAAAATAGGTGTTAAATCCAATATATGTATACATATTTATATAGTTATCTTGCTACAAAAGAAAAATCAGAACAATAAGGAAGAAAAAAATAGGGAAAAACAAAATGCAAGCAAACAATAGAGAGAAAACTCAGGGAATACTCAGTTCCCACGGTCCTCTCTCTAGATGTAGATGGATGTAGATGGCTCTCTTCCTCACTGAACAATTGGAACTGCTTTGAATCATCTCATTATTTTCTGAGAGAAACTTGTCTGACTTTATAGGTAAGTGGGAAGGGAAAGGGGAAAGAAAAGGAGGAGGAAAAACAGAAGTAGTAGGGGAAAGGTATCAGAAAATGGCTCTAAAGAGCACAGGCTGCTTGAAGGAAGTGGTGGTCAGAAGCAAAATACTGGGGAGGAGGGAAAGGGGGAAAAGGAAGTAGAAAAACATAATTTGGATAAATAAGATGGTGGGAGTTAGTCATTTTAACTGTGAATGTGAATGGGGTGAACTCTCCCATAAAATGGAAGTGGAAGTGGATAGCAGACTGGATTAAAACCCAGAATCCTACAATATGTTGTTTACAAGAAACATACTTAAAGTAGAGTGATACATGCAGTGTAAAAATAAAAGGTTGGATGAAAAAGGCAGGAACTCTTTATGATTGATTTATGTTCCTGCCCATTCAGTTGAAGCAAAATATGGAGCCTCAGGTAAAGTTAAAAAAAAAAAAAAAGCAGGGGGTAGTGATCCTGATTTCAGATCAAGTAAAAATAAAAATAGACCTAATTAAAAGATATAAGGTAGGAGAAAAGTGTGTCTTGCTAAAGAGTACTATGGATAATGAAGTAATATCAATTGTAAACACATATGCACCAAGTCATATAGGATCTGAATTTTAAAGAAGAAATTAAGAAAGCTATTAAGAAATAGACAGCAAAGTGACCATAGTTGGTGATATCAACATTGCTTTCTCAGAACTAGATAAATTGAACCACAGAATAAGTAAAAAATAAAAGAATACATTAAGAAGGTAAATAGAATCTTTAAAAATTTAGATATGATAGATCTGTGGGGAAAATTGAATGGAGACAGAAAGTAGTATACTATTTATTTTTTCCCAGCAGTTCATGGAAGATGTACAAAAATAGAACATATATTAGGGCATAAAACCTTCAAAATCAAATGCAAAAAGGCAAAAATGTTAAATGCATTTTTCAGATAATGATGCAATAAAAATCATATGCAATAAAAAGGCAGGGGAAAGTAAACCAAAAATGAATTGGAATCTAAATAATCTAAATCCTCAAAAATGAATGGGTGAAACAAAACATCATAGACACAATCAATAACTTCATCAAAGAAAATGACAATAATTAGACAACAAATATATCAACATTTGTGGGATGCAGCCACCATTATAAGGGGAAATTTTATGTATCTACATGCTGACTTGCATAAATTAGAAAAAGAAAAGATTAGAGAATTGGGGTTATAACTAAAAAACCTGGAAAAAGAACAAGTTAAAAACTCACAATTAAATACCAAATTTGACATTCTATAAAGAAAGGACAAATTAATAATCCTGAAAGTAAGAAAATTATTGAATTAATAAAATAAAGAATTGATTTTATGAAAAAAACAAAATAGATAAACCTTTAGTCAATTTGATTATAAAAAGGAAAGAATAAAATCAAATTGTTAGTCTCAAAAATGAAAAGGCAGAATTTTCCACCAATGAAGAAAAAAATAGATCAGTAATTAGGAGTCATTTTGCCCAAATATATGCCGATGAATTTGATCATCTAAGTGAAATGAAGGAATAGATGGATAGATAAATATACAGATATAGATTGCCCAAGTTAATAAAAGAGAAAATAAATTACTTAAATTGTCTCATTTAGAAAAAGAAATAGAGCAAGCTTTTAATCAACTTTCTAAGAAAAAACTTTCTGGGCCAGATGGATTTATATGCATTTTCTACCAAATGTTTAAAGAAGTATTAATTCCAAAGTTACATAAATTATGTTAAAAAAATAAGTCAAGAAGGAGTCCTACGAAATTCCTTTTATGATACAGATGTATTGCACATATAAATCAGTTAGGTCAAAAACAAAGAAAGGAAATTACAGAGTAGAGATTACAAAAAGTCATACTTAGGATAATACACCATGACCAAGTGGGATTTATTCAAGGAATCCAGAGCTAGTCAATATTAGGCAAACTATTAGCATAATTTACTATATCAATAACCAAACTAACAAAAATCATGATTATCTCAATAGATACAGAAAAAGCATTTGATAAAATACAACACCCATTCCTATTTAAAACACTACAACGTATAGGAGTAAATGGACTTTTCCTTAAAATTATCAGTAGCATCTATTTAAAAGCAGTAGCCAGTATGATATGTAAGGGGAAAAAACTAGAACTATTCTCAATAAAGTTAGGGGTGAAACAAGGTTGTTCATTATTACCATCAATATTCTTTTTTATTATTATAGCTTTTTATTGACAGAACATATGCATGGGTAATTTTTCAACAATGACCCTTGCAAACACTTTTGTCCAACTTTTCCTTTCCTTCCCTCCACTCCCTCCCCTAGATGGTAGACAGTCTCATATATGCTAAACATTGTCATTACTATTCAATATTTTAATAGAAATGTTACCTTTGGAAATAAGAAAAGAAAAATACATTAAGGGAATTAGAGAAGTATTCTAATGAAGAAACCAAATTTTCCCTCTTTGCAGATGATATGATGGTATACTTAGAGAACTCTAAAGAATTAGCTAAAAATTACTAGAAACAATTCACAACTTCAGCAAAGTTGCAGGATACAAAATAAATCCACATAAATAATCAACATTTTTGTGTATTACCAACAAAATCAAGGAGCAAGAGATACAAAGAAAAATTCAATTTAAAATAAATGTTAATAGTATAAAATATTTGGGAATCTATTTCCCAAGAGAAAGTCGGGAACTATATGAATACAACTACAAAAGACTTTCCACACAAATAAAGTCAGATCTAATCAATTGGGAAAAAAATAACCTGTACTCATGGGTAGGCTGAGTGCATATAATGAAAATGGCAATGCCACCTAAATTAATCTAGTTATTTAGTGCCATACCAGTCAAACTCCCAAGAAATTATTTTCAGAGCTAGAAAAAATAATAACAAAGTTTATGTGGAAGAACAGAAGGTCAAGAATTTCAAGGGAATTAATAGGAAAAAATGCCAATGAAAGTGACCTAGTTGACCCAGACCTAAAACTATATTATAAATCAGTGGTCATCAAAACAATTTGTTACTGATTAAGGAATAGTCGATCAATGGAATAGGTTAGGTTCACAAGACAAAAAATCAGTGACTATAGTTATCTAGTGTTTGACAAGCCCAAAACACCCCAGCTTTTGGGACAGGAACTCACTATTTGACAAAAATTACTGGTAAATTTGGAAACTAGTATAGCAGAAACTAGATATTGATCCACATCTAATAGAATATACCAAGATAAGGTCAAAATGGATTCATGATTTAGGCATAAAGACTGATATTAGGATAAAGACTGAACATAGGATATTTCATCTCTCAAATCTGTGGAGAAGGAAGGAATTTGTGACAAAAGAACTGGAACTCATTGAATACCAAAAAGATAATTTTGATTATATTAATTTTAAAAGTTTTTGTACAAACAAAATTAATGTAGACAAATTAGAAGGGAAGTAATAAATTGGAAAAATATTTCTACATTTGAGAGCTTTGATAAAGGCCTTATTTAAAAAATATATATAAAACTCACTAAAACATATAAGAATTCAAGCCATTCTCCAAATCATAAATGATAAAAGAATGTGAGCAGACAATTTTTACAGGAAGAAATTAAACCATTTCTAGTCAGATGAAAAGATGCTCTAAATCATTATTGATCACAAAAATACAAATTAATACACCTCTGAGATACCATTATACACCTCTAAAATGGACTAAAATGATAGGAAAAGATAATGATGAATGTTGGAGGGGATACAGGAAAATTGGGACACTAATATATTGTTGTGCAATTGTGAATGGATTCACATATTCTGGAGAGCAATTTAGAACTATGTCCAAAGAGCTACCAAACTGTTCATCAGATCCAGCAGCGTTTCTACTGGCTTTGAATGCCAAAGAGATCATAAAGGAGGTAAAGGGACCCACATGTGCAAAAAGTACTTGAACCCAAATGAATGCCCATCAGTTGGATAATGGCTGGTTAGGCAAACTATTAGCATATGAATGGTATATGAATGTTATGGAATGTTATTGTTCTGTAAGAAACAATCAGCAGAATGATTTCAGAAAACCCTGAGAGACTTGCATCACCTGATGCTAAGTGAAAGGAGTACAACCAGGTGATTATTGTACATAGCAAAAACAAGATGATATGATGATTAATTCTGATGAACGTGGCTCTTTCCAGCAATGAGATGATTGAAGCCAGTTGTAATGACCTTGTGATAAAGAGAGACATTTATGCTCAGAAAAAGGACTTTGGAAACTGAGTGTAGATCACAACATAGCATTTTCACTGTTTTTGGTGTTGTTTACTTGCATTTTGTTTTGTTTCCCATTTTTACCCTTTTTGATCTGATTTTTCTTGTCCATCAATTGTATTGGATTGTTTGCATATTGTATAATTGTATAAATATGTATGCATATATTGGAATTAATATATATTTTACCATGTTTAACATATATTGGATTACTTATGATCTAGAGGAGGGGGTAGAGGGACTGAGGAAAAAATTTTTGAATACAAGGTTTTGCAAGGGTCAATGTCAAAAAATTATCCCTGCAAATGTTTTGAAAATAAAAAGCTTTAATAAAAAGAGATGAACAAGAAAGAAAAATAAAGGTTTCTCTGTTAAAATGGATTGTTGTTTGGAAGGGGAATTGAGATAGGTACTGGGGAAAATTTGTTCTCTATAAAATAGAAGTAATATTCATAAAATTTATTTTTCAAAAAGAAGGAGGTTTAGGATACTGGCCCACATTTGGGACTAAAATTATATGTATCATGAGACTCTTCTGCCCATGCCAATTTTAACTATAATGCTATGGTGATAGCTCTGGACAATCATTAGTAGCTGATTAAAAGTATATCAAGGTCCTATAGTTTGGTCTCCATATGTTCCCTGGTTATGGAATCAATAGCTAAGGGAAGATCAATGCAAATTGCAAATTGCTTTAAGTTGTTCTTAGCTGTTTTCTGAGTAAGATGAAAAAGGCATAAAAGGGGTCAGTGGAGGGTGGATAATTAGATTTCAAATTTTCTTGCTCTTTGTGCAAGATATTATTTTGGAAATTCTAGTCTTATATTAATGAGAAAAATCTAGGCTTATTTTGAAGATTGTTGCCACAATGATGGAAGAACAGGGAAGTTGACCTATGTGATCAGAAACAGGGCAATTACCACTAATAGACCTAATGAGAGAATGATCCTCTCTGAGTCTGAAACTGCCTATATTGAGTATGCAGAAATTGAGAGGACGCACATCTGTAGACTGGATTTTCTAAATTGAACTTTATACTGGAGCTATCAAGAAAATTATGGTAAAAGAAAGGTCCTGATGGTCTCATCAGGAAAGATTGAGGTTTCTTAATGGGAATGTATTATGACAGAGGATAAATCTCATTATTTGTGTGACGTTTTTCTTTATATCTATGCTTAGTTGTGTTTTATGTGTCCCTAAGGGGAAGTATAGTACAAATCCTCAAAAAGAGTTTTTTTGAACACTAAAGAGCTGAGTAATGGTAATGTATTCTTAAGTTCTCTAATTAACATTTCTTTGAATTGAATTTTAAGACACTCCTCTTCTCCTTGAAGGAACTATGTCAGAAGGTCTTATACTCTGGTATAGCACTTGCTACATATTGGTAGTTGACTAATCAACAAAATTATTAATTCATAATCTGGAGGATGTGGTAGAAGCATCATTTGTTCCAAGTAAATTAAACAGGTTGTTTTTGAAAGGAAATAATGAGGTAGGCAGAAAGGGCCAAGATAATGAGGCTGTAATCCAGATGATTTTTCTCAACTAAGCTTCCAAAAAACTTAAAATAAAAATTTAAAGTGGTAATCAAGAATTGATCAAGGTGAGATTTTTTTCCAGCCCAAGAAAACATAGGAAATCAATGAGCTAGTTCTGTGACAATGGGGTGGAGGCCTGTTTGCAGTCCACATTATGGCAGCATCAGAGGCTGCAACAGTTGCTTTAGGAGCCCACAGTCCATAAATGGCAAAGGGGTTAAAAAATGATCAGAAAGTGTGGGGGACCTATTCCTAGTAGTTGGTGAAAATGGTGCTTATTGTCCATATGGAATTTGGGTTACAGTTCAAGGGCCAAGAGGAGCATTAACTTTTATAGCATCACAGGGACAGGGAACCTGTTTTGGTGACAGGAAGAACACTAATGCTTGTGGCTTTAGAATAGCAGATGCTATTCCTGAGTAAAAACCAGAGCAAGACTAGAAGAGCATTGACCAAGCCTCTCTCCAGATTATGATATGTTGGATGTCCTGAAAACTTATAGACCTTAAGAACTAACTCTGAAAATAATAGCATAAAAAAACCTGAAATTTTGGGGCAGCACCTCATCCCCAGGTGAGCAAACCCCAATTTTAACATCAAGTTCAAAATCAAGAAATAGACTGGGAAAATAAGCAAACTACAAAAAAGGAACTTAAATATTTTTTTAAAGTTATTACAGTGGCAAGAAAGACCAATACAGGCTCAGAGGACAACAATGTAAAAATAGCTACATACAAAGCCTTGAAAAAAAATATGTGTACTCAAACCCAACAAGAATTATTGGAAAAAAACAACTATGTCTATGCAATGTTCGGGTTAGCTTTCTGGAGGGCCTTGGGATCACCCTTGGTTTCAGCAGAATAATCACCATACAAGAATAGTCAGGAATGTTGTTGTTTGCTTGAATTTTGTTTTCTTTCCCATTGTTTTTTACCTTCTTGATCTGATTTTTCTTGTCCAAAAAGATAAGTGTATAAATATGTATACATATATTGGATTTAACATAAATTTTAACATATTTAACATTATTGGACTACCTGCCATCTAGCTGAGAGGGTGGGGTGTGATGACCACGTATTTTAAAATCAGCCAGAGTCAGGAATTCAGGTTAAAGGAAAATCTTCAATCTTAATTCTCTGTGGAGGTGAAGGGGTATTGTGATAGAAATGTGTGCATCTGTGACAGGACCTAGCCAGTACTCTCTTTCCACTTCTCTCTCCACCCCCTCTGCCTCCACCCACCAAAATCATCATTTCCTATACAACACATCAGGACTTGCACAAAGAGTAGGGAGGGGACATTCTTTCTCCAAGCATATATATTAATAGAGTATGGTCCAATTACTATTTAGCCTCACAAGCTTGGGACCTCAGTGCATCAACTCGAGCCCATTACATCGGGGGAAGGAGAGGATAATTTGGAATAGAAGGTTTTGCAAGGGTCAATGTGGAAAAATTACTCATTCATATGTTTTGTACATCAAAAGCTTTAATAAAAATTAATAAAAATAAAATTGGGCAATTGAAAGCTAATGATTTTATAAGACATTGAAGAACAAACAAAGCAAAACAAATTAAAAATGGAAAAGAATAGGAGAAAATGTGAAATATCTCATTGTAAAAAGCCACTTACCTGGAAAACAGATTAATGAGAAATAATTTAAGAATTACTGGATGTTGAAGATTATTGCAAATTGGAAAATTAAAGATCAAGCCATGATGAAAAAAAAAGTGTAGACATATTTCCATATCAAGAAATAAACTTATGGACTGATATTCCTTGTGAATACTAATGCCAAAATTTTAAATAAAATTTACCAAAAATATTCTACCAATATATAGCAAACATTATACACTGTAACCAGGAATATAGGAATGGTTCAGTATTAGGAAAACTAGCATAACTCACAAGATCAATAACAAAACCAACAAAAAAACATACAATTTTTTCAACAGATACAGAAACATCTTTTGACATATATGTGTACTCCTTTTAGAAAGAATTGGAATAAGTGTAGTTTATGAGCAGCTAAGTGGTACGTTAAACAGAATTCCAGAACAAGAATCAACAAAACTCATCTACCTGAGCCGAAATCTAGCTGTGTGACCTTGGGCAAAGCAGCTAACCTTCTTTGCCTCAGTTTCTTATTAGAAAAATGAGCTAGAAATGGAAATAGACAGCAATTCCAGTATCTTTGCCAAGAAAAACCCAAATTAAGCCACAAAATGGAAACACACATGACTAAAAAGCAACAGAACAGCAATAAAAATGGAACTTCCCTTAAAATGATAATTGGTATGTATTTAAAATCACCAGCAAGTGGTGATTAGGTGATTAGGTAATAGCAAGTATTACCTAAAATGAGGATAAAATTTACATCTTCACAATAAGATCAGGGAGGAAACAAGCATTCCCATTATCAAACTATTTTTCAGTGTTGTACTAGAAACATTAGCTACAGCTATAAGAAAAGAAACGGATATTGGAACAATTAGCCTAAATAAAGAGGAAATAACACTGTTACTTTTTTTCAGATATTATTTTTGCAGTATCCTAGAGCATCAACTAAAAAAAAAAAACTAATTTAAATGATTAACAACTTTAGCAAAGTTGCAGGATACAAAATAAACTCATATAAATCACCAAAATTTCTACATATTACCAGCAAAGTAGGAGAGAAATTCTATTCAAAATGACTGAAAACCATTTTATATATTTGGGAGTGCACCTTCCCAGATAGGAATATAAAAACGCAGAAAATATATGAACACAAATACAAAACACTTCACAAATATGAATTTAAATCAGAATAATAGAAAAATATTAATTTATCATGGGTAAGCTGAGCAATACTATAAAATGACAACGCTTTTTAAGTTAGTTCCATATCAATAAAATTAACAAAACATATTTTATAGAGCTAGAAAATGTAACAGCAAAATTAATTTTTAAGATAAAAAAGTCAAGAATATCAAGGAAATTAATGAATGAAGCAAAGTAAGGTGGCTTAGAGCTAGTAGATTACAAACTGAATTATAAAGCAGTAATTATTACAATAATCTGTTGCTGGCTAACAGATGGAGTGGTGGATCAATGGAATCGATTGAGTACACAATAGCAATCTGATTTTTAGGGCAACTATGTGGTACGCTAGATAGGAAAACTGTCAAATAGTGGCAAAATGCCTAGCTTACTGTATAAGAAAGAACTCTTGAAATTTGAAAAAATTTGAAAAAAAAAACTGAAGGAATAAATGGAAAGCAGCTTGGCAGAAATTAGATATAGATGAACATCTTACAACATATACCAAGATATGGTCAAAATACATACATACACACTGGCTGATACCCTTTATAAGCAAATTAGCAGAGCATGGAAAAATTGACTTGTGAGTTCTATACATAAGTAAAGACCAAACAAGAGACTTTTATGTAATGGGAAAAAAATGGATAATATTATTTACATTAAATTTAAAACTTTTTTTTTTGTTTCCAAAAACAAAATCAGTGAAATCAAAATTAGAAGGAAAAGAGAGCTAAAGGGAAAAAGAACATTGGAAAGATGGTTTGGGTTGCACTGAAGAAATGAGTTATATTCCTGGATCTACTTTTACATAATTTTCAGGAGTTCATATCATCTTTCCTTTTCTGTTTTCTTGTATGTTAAACTGGCAAATCAAATGGCGATCACAGATTAAGCACTTTTCATAAATGCTTATTAACATACTCATGAGTGATTATCATTTCTAAAATTCAATATTTCCTGCAAGAAGTTTGAATAATTTTATAGACAACTTTGAATTTCAATTCAACATGAGGGGGGATTATTAGCACTGGCTTAATAGAATTTTTAGGTATTTCACAATATTTTCAAAATCACATAAATTCAAAACCAATAGTAGAATCTAGTTGTTTAAGTCTTCCTATCAGTTATATTCTGGCATGGTAGTTCTGTGGAAGAGTGGATAAAACATTGCTTTTGAAGCCCAGAATTCCCAAATTTAAACATAGACTGATGCACTAAATAGCTATGTGAAATTGAGGAAATCATTAGTCCTTCTATACCTCAGTTTCTTCTCCTGTAAAATGTAGATAAGAGCAGTATATGTCTCTCAGGAGTACTGTGATAATAAAAAATAGAAATTGTGAAAGGAAAAAAAATTGTGAGAATAAAAAAAGATGATATCTGATAAGTACTTTGCAAAATTTTAAAGCACTGTATAAATGGAAGCCCACTGGAATGAGACAGGAAATTGTGCAATACAACATCTAATAGGAGAATCATGCAATAAATATTATTTACAAATGAACACCATGGAAATTGTTCTCATTCTGTATGTCTTTCAACAAACACAGTGTACTGGGAGCTGCCAGTGCCATAGGGAAACAGTAAGAAAACCAATCCAGTTTTTATAACTCATACCTAAAACTTTGATGTCATATTATTGGATTATTTCAGTATAATCAGTATAATGTGTCATGATATAATAACTGTCATTAAATCTTCTCTACAAAAATATTAATAAAATGCTTATCAAAAAATCTATATTCTTGTGCAAAAAAGAAAAAAAAAAGACTAGGTGATAGTTAAATTGCACCTGATTGGACATTTTAAAATGTCTCTAAGAATTATTTCATTTCCTGCTTCCACATTAAATAAGGCAACATAAATTTTTATACCAATTTTATTTTATAGTAAAACATTTCTGTAATGTTCAGTGGAATTCCTTTGGCTTGGATTTTTCATTTTCAGAATCGTTTAAACAAGAGAGTCAAGCAATAAAACAAATGTTAGCTTCAATATTTGGCCTAGGTTCTCCCATATTAAAAATATTATAATTGAACAGTTTTATCTTCAATAATATATAGTAATGATTTCTTTTAATGTCTCATTCTGCAAAGGTAGAGGAAACCAAAATGTCTCTAAACTGTGTTTTTATACCTCCAAACATGACAAGAGAGGAGTATTAGTTATATTTGTAATGCAGTTTTATGGTACCAATTTAGCTGAAAGGAAATTATATACACACACACACACATATATATATATATATATATATATATATATATATATACATATATATTTGTATATATACACATATACATATATACATTATATATATGTATATATGTATTTATATTTTATGACATTTTCACTTCAGAGGATTAGAAATTACTTGTTTGCATAATGCTGGCTAAAAGAGAATGATTCTTCTGTTGGGATAACTTATTATTGAGAGTGTTCAATCTTATTGTAAAGAGTGAGCTTTAAATGTAAAAGAGGTCACATTTCAAAAAAGGCAATATAGGTTTAAGAAATATATGGGAAATGCTGGTAAATTGTGTGACACTTTAAAGTATCATTATTTAAAAAGGAAACATAGAAGACATTTATTAGACTACCAGATGTTGTGGGAAGCTCAATCTCAAAGTGGCTTTCATTTGTAAAGTAAATATACTGACTTAGGGTGGTTGGGAGTAAGAGAAATTACCTTCTCTTATCTCTCTGTTTTATTCCTACTTTGAGATTCATTAAAGCTATAAAAGCAAAACATTTTCTTTTTTTTTTTTTTTTATTTAATAGCCTTTTATTTACAGGATATAAACATGGGTAACTTTACAGCATTAACAATTGCCAAACCTCTTGTTCCAATTTTTCACCTCTTACCCCCCCACCCCCTCCCCTAGATGGCAGGATGACCAGTAGATGTTTAATATATTAAAATATAAATTAGATACACAATAAGTATACCCGACCAAAACGTTATTTTGCTGTACAAAAAGAATCAGACTCTGAAATTTTGTACAATTAGCTTGTGAAGGAAATCAAAAATGCAGGTGTGCATAAATATAGGGATTGGGAATTCAATGTAATGGTTTTTAGTCATCTCCCAGAGTTCTTTTTCTGGGCATAGCTAGTTCAGTTCATTACTACTCCATTAGAAATGATTTGGTTGATCTCGTTGCTGAGGATGGCCTGATCCATCAGAACTGGTCATCATATAGTATTGTTGTTGAAGTATATAATGATCTCCTGGTCCTGCTCATTTCACTTAGCATCAGTTCATGTAAGTCTCTCCAGGCATTTCTGAAATTATCCTGTTGGTCATTTCTTACAGAACAGTAATATTCCATAATTTTCATATACCACAATTTATTCAACCATTCTCCAACTGATGGACATCCATTCAGTTTCCAGTTTTAGCCACTACAAAAGGACTGCCACAAACATTCGTGCACATACAGGTCCCTTTCCCTTCTTTATAATCTCTTTGGGATATAATGCCAGTAGTAACACTGCTGGATCAAAGGGTATGCACAGTTTGATAACTTTTTGAGCATAGTTCCAAACTACTCTCCAAAATGGTTGGATTCGTTCACAACTCCACCAACAATGCATCAATGTCCCAGTTTTCCCGCATCCCCTCCAACAATCATCATTATTTTTTCCTGTCATCTTAGCCAATCTGACAGGTGTGTAGTGGTATCTTAGAGTTGTCTTAATTTGCATTTCTCTGATTAATAATGACTTGCAGCATCTTTTCATATGACTAGAAATAGTTTCCATTTCTTCATCTGAGAATTGTCTGTTCATATCCTTTGACCATTTTCAATTGGAGAATGCCTTGATTTTTTATAAATTAGAGTTAATTCTCTATATATTTTGGAAATGAGGCCTTTATCAGAACCTTTGACTGTAAAAATATTTTCCCAGTTTATTGCTTCCCTTCTAATCTTGTCTGCATTAGTTTTGTTTGTACAAAAACTTTTCAGTTTGGTATAATCGAAATTTTCTATTTTGTGATCAGTAATGATCTCTAGTTCTGCTTTGGTCATAAAGACCTTCCCCTTCCACAGGTCTGAGAGGTAAACTATCCTATGTTCCTCTAATTTATTAATAATTTCATTCTTTATGCCTAGGTCATGAACCCATTTTGACCTTAACTTGGTGTACGGCATTAAGTATGGATCAATGCCTAGTTTCTGCCATATTCGTTTCCAATTTTCCCAGAAATTTTTATCAAACAGTAAGTTCTTATCCCAAAAGCTGGGATCTTTGGGTTTGTCAAAGACTAGGTTGCTATATTTGTTGACTGTTTTATCCCTTGAACCTACTCTATTCCACTGATCAACTAATCTATTCCTTAGCAATACCAAATAGTTTTGGTAACTGCTGCTCTATAATATAATTTTAGATCTGGTACAAGCTAAGCCACCATCATTTGATTTTTTTTCATTAATTCCCTTGAAATTCTTGACCTTTTGTTTTTCCATATGAACTTTGTTGTTATTTTTCTAGGTCATTAAAATAGTTTTTGGGAGTCTGATTGGTATAGCGCTAAATAAATAGATTAGTTTAGGTAATATTGTCATCTTTATTATATTTGCTCGCCCTATCCAAGAGCATTTAATATTTTTCCAATTGGTTAGATCAGACTTAATTTGTGTGAAAAGTGGTCTGTAATTTTGCTCATAAAGTTTCTGATTTTCCCTTGGCAGATAGATTCCTAAATATTTTATATTATCAGTAGTTACTTTAAATGGAATTTCTCTTTGTAACTCTGACTGTTGGATTTTGTTAGTGATATATAAGAATGCTGATGACTTATGTAGGTTTATTTTATAACCACAACTTTGCTAAAGTTGTGGATTATTTCTCATAACTTTAGTAGAATCTCTGGGGTTGTCTAAGTATACCATCATGTCATCGGGAAAGAGTGATAATTTGGCTTCCTCATTGCCTATTCTTATTCCTTTAATCTCTTTAAAAGCAAAACATTTTCATTGATTATTCATCCTGCAAGAAGTTTTGGAAGAATCATTACATGTACATACCTTCATGGAAAAGTAGTGTTATTTGTTTGTTTGTTTGAGGGGAGGTCTCTACCTTTATTTACAATTCTGTTTCCAATTTTCTGGAATACAAAGGGTTTTTGGGAATAATTAAATATTATTGGTATTGGATACCTTAAGATCTAGTTTTATTCCATACAAACCCATTCCCTTTCTAACTCAGATTATTATAATCTGAATAGAATTTAGAGTTTGAAAGATTATATACATGAATGTATAATCAAAAGTCATCATTTTACAGATGAAAAAAACTGTATCTCAACATATATTGATATCTTTTATTCTTCTATTTCACTTTTCCCTACAGCAACCCTAGAATTCTCACCATTCATCCTAATGTACTATTTTTTTTCTGCTTTCTGCTCTTTGCTTAATCTCTACCTGGAAAGCTTCCTTCCTTTCTACCCCCACACTTTGGCTGTCCAGTACTGAGTCATATTTGGAGAACAAGTTTGTCCCCTTTTTTCATGAATTTGTCCCTGATACCATGAATAAGAAGAACTTTCTTCTTTAAACTCCTATTTTATTTTGTTTATAAAACTCTTAATTGGTTTTTATGCTCTAGTTTGTAATATACATGCATATATGTATAATATATATGTATAGTTTATGTCTTCAAACATTCCATAAACTATGTGAGAATATGAAACATTTCAGATTTATCTTTGTCATGTTATTTAAATTGTTTTTGTTATTTTTTTTTTAATTCAAGCACAGGTAAAAATAGGTCCAGAGTTGTATAACAAAAAAATGAACAAATAAAATTACTCTATATTAGAATCATTTCTTAACTGGGAGAGATTTTCCATAATTATCATGACTGACAAAGTAATCATCTCAAGCTGGTCTACTTTCAACTCCTTTCAGGGAAACATATATTCTAGCAAAACACTCCAATTTAAAGCAGCAAACATAAATGCATATAAAAGCTTCCTCAGAACCTCAAGCTATGGAATATGAGGATTGATTTAAGGAACTTGGAATATTTAGATTGAAGATAAAAAGACTAGGAAACAAAATGATAGCAAGTATTTTTTAATTGTTCTGAGGAAGAGGTTTTAACGCATTCTGTTTAGAGTTAAAGGTCAGAATCAGAACTAATTTTTAAAGTTTAAAATTATACACACAGAAACAGTTATATGAACACACACATACATATATATATAAACACATAGTTGTGTATGCATGTGTGTATATAAACATATATTTGATATAAAATTTTTCTTAACAATTAATGCTATGGAGAAAGGGATTTCTCAAAATGCAATGTTTTTTTATTTATTGGAGGCTTTCAAGTAAATGATAAATGAACTCTTATCTGTTATACATCTCATGGGAATTTTTTTAGGGCGAAGTATTCCAACTAAATGTATCTAATTTCCTTTACAATTCTAACATTTTGTGAAAGAATTATTTGATGGACTTCTGTTTACATAATGACAGTAAAGGCAAAACTCATCACTTGGGATGTTAATCTTATATAAGTTCAATGAAAGATGATTAGAAATAGCCACTGTATCTGACTGTTCAAAAAAGTGTATTTAAGGAGAAAAGGGGGGAGGATATTTCAGAATCCAAATGCACTAAATCGGTTAAGTTATATGGTATTTCACAGTGTGTGAGCTAGAAGCTGTTGCTTGAGAAGAGGAGATAGAACAGAATTGAGGAACAAGAGGGGGGAAAAAGGATGAGGAAAAAAGGAGAAGGTAGAAGAAGAGAAGAAAAAGGAGGATGAGTGAGAATGAGAAGGAGGATAAAGATGCTTTAGATGGCATGTTAGAAAATATAGGCAATGTTAGATTGACTTCACTTTCTTTTTGATATAATCAATTATGGTAATCATTTTCCTGATATTGAACTAGCCCTACATTTCTGGCATAAAACCCAATTGGTTATAGTATACCATTCTGTAATAAGTTGCTGTAACATCTTTGCTAATATTTTATTTAGCATTTTTGCATCAATATTTGTTAGGGAAAGGTGAAGCCAAAATTCAGACTAAAGGCAGGAATTCACCCAATCTCTCTCCCAAACTACTTCAAATTACTTTAAAGCATGATTCTAAGTAAATTTTAGAGCATCATAGCACCCCAAAAGATGGAGAAGAACATTTTCTAGCTGAAGACAACTTAGAGGGTCAGCAGAAAAGTTCTATGGATGGAAGTTCAACATGCAGTCCTGGTGCAGGCTATGCCAGTGTAGTTTCAGATCCATCTAAGATAGCATCGGTCCCAGATGGATCTATGCATCAATCATAGTACTTATAACTTCCAGGCCTCAGATTTCTCAGTTCTGAGAACCCAAAAAGGACGTGAAACGTCAGCAGAAAAGGTCTGTGGAACCAGGGTGGAGATAAGCCCATAATCCCAGTAGCAACAGTGCAGACCAAGCCTCGGCCCTATTTCCAGCCCCTGCACAGACCCTAACATCAGGGACTAGGACCTCTGACTGAGCAGTAGGACAAGAGGCTTATGAACTTCTCTACTAGGAACACCAGAAAGGACTTGAAAGGTCAGTGAACTGGGTCTGTGGCAACAGAGAGGTAGTGTGGTGTGCAGTCCCAGTGTATGCTAAAGCAGCCCAGTTCTGGCCCCAACCCTGGAGTCTGAGTATCAGAAAAACAAAACTGTTGATTTAGACTATTAAATCTTACAGCTACAGTGGTACAGAGACACCCCTACAGACTTCAGATCAGAAAAGAGTACTTATAATTATATTCCTAGAAGGATTTTTGAAAATAGCTGCACAAAATCCCTAAAGCTTGGGACATTGCATTCCGCCCCCCCCTGCCAGAAACAGAACCTTACTTTAGAAATAAAAAGTTAATGATAGGCTAAGGAAATGAGTAGCCAACAACAACAGCAAGAACAAAATATTGTTATTGTTTCTAGGTCAGTAAAATAGTTTCTTGGGAGTTTGAGCTGTATAGCACTAAATAATTAGATTAGTTTAGGTAGCATTGTCATCTTTATTACATTTGCTTGATCTATTCAAGGGCACTTGATGTTTTTCGAATTGTTGTGGAAAGTGTTTTGTAGTTTTGCTCATATAGTCCCTGTCTTTCCCTTGGCAGATAAATTCCCAAATATTTTATACTATTAGTTATTTTAAATTAAAAAATAATTAAAAATTAATTTTAAAATTTTTCTTTGTAACTCTTGCTATTGGATTTTATTAGTAATGTATAAAAATGCTGATGATTTATGTGCATTTATTTTATATCCTGCAACTTTGCTAAAGGTGTGGATTATTTCTAATAACTTTTTAGTAGAATCTCTGGTGTTCTCTAAGTATATCATCATATCATCAGCAAAGAATGATAATTTGGTTTACTTGTTGCCTAATCTAATTCCTTTAATCTCTTTCGCAACTCTTATTGACAAAGCTAGCATATCTAATACAATATTGAATAGTAACAGTGATAGTGGGCAGCCTTGTTTCACTCCAGATCTTATTGAGAATGGTTGCAGTTTGTCCCTATTACATATGATGGTTACTGATGGTTTTAAATAGATGCCACTGATTATTTTTTTTTATTTAATAGCCTTTTATTTACAGGATTTATACATGGGTAACTTTACACATTAACAATTGCCAAACCTCTTGTTCCAATTTTTCACCCCTCCCCCCCCCTCCCCTAGATGGCAGGATGACCAGTAGATGTTAAATATATTAAAATATAAATTAGATACACAATAAGTATACATGACCAAAACATTATTTTGCTGTACAAAAAGAATCAGACTCTGAATTATTGTACAATTAGCTTGTGAGGAAATCAAAAATGCATGTGTCATAAATATAGGGACTAGAATTCAATGTAATGGTTTTAGTCATCTCCCAGAGTTATTTTTCTGGGCATAGCTAGTTCAGTTCATTACTGCTCCATTAGAAATGATTTGGTTGATCTCGTTGCTGAGGATGGCCTGATCCATCAGAACTGATCATCATCTAGTATTGTTGTTGATGTATATAATGATCCCCTGGACCTGCTCATTTCACTCAGCATCAGTTCGTGTAAGTCTCTCCAGGCCTTTCTGAAATCATCCTGTTGGTCATTTCTTACAGAACAGTAATATTCCATAATTTTCACATTCCACAATTTATTCAGCCATTCTCAACTGATGGACATCCATTCAGTTTCAGTTTCTAGCCACTACAAAAGGGCTGCCTACAAACATTCGTGCACATACAGGTCCCTTTCCCTTCTTTATAATCTCTTTGGGATATAATCCCAGTAGTAACACTGCTGGATCAAAGGGTATGCACAGTTTGATAACTTTTTGAGCATAGTTCCAAACTACTCTCCAAAATGGTTGGACCCGTTTGCCACTGATTATTTTAAGGAAAAGTCCATTTACCCCTACTTTCCAGTGTTGTTAATAAGAATAGATGTTGGCTTTTATCAAATGCTTTTTCTGCATCTATTATGATGATCATATGATTTTTGTTAATTTGGTTATTGCTATAGTCAATTATACTGATAGTTTTCCTAATATTGAACCAGCCCAGCATTCCTGGTATAAATCCTAATTGATCATAGTGTATTATCCTGGAGATGACTTTCTGTAGTCTTTTTGCTAATATCTCATTTAAGATTTTAGCATCAATATTCATTAGGGAGATTGGTCTATAATTTTCTTTCTCTGTTTTCAACCTACCTGGTTTAGGTATCAGTGCCATGACTGTGTCATGAAAGGAATTTGGTAGGAATCCTTCATTTCCTATATTTTCAAATAGTTTATATAGCATTGGGGCTAATTTTTCTTTGAATATTTGGTAGAATTCACATGTAAATCCATCTGATACTGGGCATTTTTTTTTAGTAAGTTGATTAATAGCTTGCTCTATTTCTTTTTCTGAAGTGGGACTATTTAACTGATTTATTTCCTCCTCTGTTAATCTGGGAAGACTATATTTTTGGAGGTAGTCATCCATTTCAGTTAGCTTACAAATTTATTGGCATAAAGTTCAGCAAAATAACCCCTTATTATTTCTTTAATTTCCTCTTTATTGGTGGAAAGTTCTCCCTTTTCATTTTTAAGACTACTAATTTGATTTTCCTCTCTCCTTTTTCTAATCAAATTTACCAAAGATTCATCAATTTTATTGGGTTTTTTTCATAAAACCAACTCTTATTTTTATTCATTAGTTCAATAGTTTTTTTTTTTTACTTTAAATATAATTAATTTCTCCTTCTAATTTTAGAATTTCAGATTTAATAATTGATTGGGGGGTTTTAATTTGGTCTTTTTTTAACTTTTTAAGTTGTAAGCCCAATCCATTATTCTTCTCTTTCTCTATTTTATTCAGTCACCCTCTAAAAATATAAAATTTCCCCTTATTACCTCTTTGGCTGCATCCCACAAATTTTTGTATGATGTCTCATCATTGTTATTATCTTGAGAGAAATTATCAGTTGTGTCTATAATTTGCTGTTTCACCCAATCATTCTTTAAAATGAGATTGTTGGGCGGAGCCAAGATGGGAGAAGACACACCCCGACCCTAAGCTCTTCCTTCCCTCTTTATTTTATACTGAGCCTCAAAAATAGTCTTGGCTCTACCAAATTCAGCGGGAAAGAAGTAGAACAAACTCACCAGCCTAAGAAAATCTGCAGTCTCGTCAAAAAATTTGGTTCCCAGGGCCAGGGGGGGAGATCGCGCAGACAGGGAGAAGGGGGTTCCAAGGAGAGTCTCAAACCAAGGGGTGGCACAAGATCTCAACACAAAACACACCAACCCGCAATAAGGCTTTTCCTTGGGGCAGTTTGTGATCCTCAACAAGGGAACCAGGGTTAGCCTCAATCTGCACAGTGGGGGAGCTCCGGTTTGCGGCCATGGAGGCTTTTCCAGGGCCATTTGCATTTTGGGGCAGAGACACTGGGGCAGAGTTCCAAGGGTCTGAGGTCTGCGGTCTACACTCAGCTCTAATACTCACAGTCCCACAAGAGGCTCAGGCCTGGGGCAGTGACACTTTTCCCGCCAGTCTCTAAGCCGAAAGGCAATCTCCCAAATCCCTCCAGCCCTACTAAGCCATTTGATAGCTCTGCCAGTCTAAATCCACTTCCTGTTGGGGGAAAACTCCACCAAGCACTCCATACCTCAGGCCAGAAACCCGGTTTACATCTTTCCCTGCTCTTGCAGAAAGGAACAATAACCCCCCTTTGCCTAGGAACCCCTAAAAAGGCCATTAAAACAAAAAAAAATAAAAAACAATCCCAACCTTCTAACAGAAAAAAAAACAGGTCAACAAACCGAAAACCCCTCAAACGCCAAAAATCAAAACTGTCCCTCCCTTTACCAAATACTCTCAAAAACCCCAAAAAAACTCAAAAAGAAATTAAAAAAAAAAGAAGAAAAAACACAAAAGGAACAACCACAAAACAAGAAAAATTAAAAACCCCAAAAGTAATTGGAAAAATAAAAAAAAAAATCCCACAAAAATAAAAATTGATTGGAAAAAAAAAACCACTGGAAAAGAAAATCCTAAATGGAAAAAAACAAAAACACACAAAAAAAGCCAAAATCTAAATTGGAAAAAAAAAAATTCACCCTTAAAAAAAAAAAAATTAAAAAAAAAAAATTCCAAAAAAAACAATACAAAAATTCAAAAAAATTTCAAAATTGAAAACAAAACAAGAAAAAGTAAAAAAAAAACTAAGCAAAAAAAAAAAAACAAATTTAAAAAAAAACAAAAAAATAAAAACAACCAAACTTAGAAAACAAACAAAAATTCAAAATCAAACCAAAAAACAAAAAAAAAAAAAAAACCACCAAAATTACACTAAAAAACTTTGAAAAAACCAAAATCAAGAAAACCCAAAAACCAAGCAAAAACCCCAAAAACCACAAAAAAAAAAACACAAAACAAAACAAAAAATTAAAAACCTCCAAATTAAGAAAAAAAAAAAACAACATGCCCTCCAAAAACCCACAAAAAAAAAAACAAACCCCACCCCAAAAAAACCAAATGCCCCAAAAAAACACCCAAAAATAAAAAAAACACCACTAAATTTACCCATTGCCACCTTCCAGTTTCACTTTGCACTCTCCAAAACCCCAAAACGCCACCCCTTTTATTGAAACCCTTGCCCCAAAAGGCCACCCTTAAAAAAAGGCCTAAGAAAAATGGAAAAAAAAAAAACCACCACTCCCAAAAAAACAAAAACACTCACCCCCAAAAAGGCCCAAAAAAAAAAATCCTACCCTCACAGTAACTCCAAAAAAAAAAAAGCAACATTTATTTAAAAAAAGCTTCTCTCTCCCCCTCGCCCAAAGAAAAAAAAAAAAAAAATATAAAGAAAAAAAAACTCAAAAAAATTAAAAAACCATATCATAAAAACAAAAAAAGGGCCAAAACCACAAAAAATTTAAAAAAAAAAATTTTTTTGAAAACCCCAAAAACAAAAAAAAGCCCCACCACAACCCATTTAACCCAAAAAAATAGCAAAATTTAAAAATTAATACAAAACCCATTTAATAAATAAAAAGAAAACCAAAAAACCTTCCCCAAACCAAAAAAGAAAAAGCAAAATTAAATTTAAAAAAAACAAAACCCAACAAAAATTTCAAAACCTTCTCAATAAACCAAGCCAAACACAAAAACCAAACCCAAAAAAGTAAAAAAAAAAAAGAAAACCGGCAAAAAAAACCAAAAACCTTCCCTACAAAAAGCCAAAAAAACAAAAAACCTTATATTTCAACAACCTAGGAAACCTAACCCAAAAAGGAAAAATTAAAAAACCAAAACCTCCAAAAAATAGCCAAAAACAAAATACCCTTACTTTCTTTCCAAAATAAACCATCAAACCCCAACAAAAAAAGTAAAAAGCAAAACCCAAAAGGCCCAAAACAACCCAAATGCAAAAAAAAACCAAAATAAAAAACAATTTCTTCCAACTTCAAAAAACCACAAAAACCAACCATAAAAACCAAAAACACTCCAAAAGGCCAACAAAATCTCACCAAAACGCCCAAAACAAAAACCCAGGAAAAAATTGTTAAACCTTGGCCCTACTAAAAAAAACAATAAAAACCCCCATTCCATACAAAAAGCCCCCTTTCTTAAAAAAAAAGAAAAAAGTAAAAAAAACAAAAAAAAAAAAACCAATAAAAACTTTAAAAAGTGAAACTAATAAAAAAAAAAACCCAAAACAAAAAAAAAACCACCAAACCAAATTAAAAAAAGGGAAAAAAGAAAAAACAAAAATTTAGCCAAATTAAAAAAGAAAAAAAAATTTCCAAGCAAAAAAAAAAAAGAAAACTTTCCAACCAGCCAAAAAGTGGAAAATAAAAAGAAAACACTCCAACATTACCAAATTAAACACAAAAAAGCAAAGCAAACAACCCTTTAAAAAAAAAATTAAAACAGAAAAAGTAAACAATCCCAAAAAAAAACCCAAAAAACCCAAAAAAACCCCAAAATGCTTTTACAATTTTAATTTAAAAACCCAACCCCAAACTAATTAAGGCCCTTTAAAACAAAACAAAAAACCCATTCCCTTCGCCCCCAACACAAAATAAGCCACACCCCCTAAACAAAGAAAGCAAAAAAACAAAAAAATCCAAACCCACTCCCTCCCCCCAGCCAAACCAAAAAGCCCCAAATTTGCCAAAAAAAAAAAAAAAATATCTCCAAAACCAACCACACACCAATCGCCAAAAAACCAAAAACCACCCAATTCCAACCAAAACATCCCAACCCAACCGCCGCCGCCATTCCCACCCACCATCGCCAGCCAAATGCCCAATCCAACATCCATTCCACCAACCAAACCTAAAAACCAAGCAAACTTTCCCCATCCCATCGCCCCATCCCCAGCCAAACACCAACCGCCGCAAAACAACTTTAAACCCCCAAAGGTTTCAGGTGAAAAATTTCCCCTATCCCACCGTTACAAAAGGGGCCCGCAGGCTATGGCAATAAGGGCTGAAAAGATTAAAAGGAATAAGAATAGGCAATAGGGAAGCCAAATTTCCTCTTTGCCGATGACATGATTTATGTTAAGAACCCCAAATTCTTTTAAAAAAGTTATTAGAAATAATCCACAACTTTGAAAGTTGCCAAATTTTAAAATAAACCCACATAAGGTCATCAACATTCTTATATATTCACTAAAAATCCAACAGTCAGGTTACAAAAGAAATTCCATTTTAAAAGTAACTACTGATAATAAAAAAATATTTGGAATCTATCTGCCAAAGGAAAATCAGAAACTTTATGAGCAAAATTACAGACCACTTTTTCACACAAATTAAGTCTGATCTAACCAATTGGAAAAAATATTAAATACTCTTGGATAGGGGCCAAAACAAATATAATAAAATTATAATATTACCTAAACTAATCTATTTTTTAGCGCTATACCAATTAGACTCCCCAAAAAACTATTTTTAATGACCTAGAAAAAAATAACAACAAAGTTCAATATGGAAAAACAAAAGGTTAAAAATTTCAAAGGGAATTAATGAAAAAAAAAAATCAAATGATGGTGGCTTAAGCTGTACCAGATCTAAAATTATATTATAGAGCAGCAGTTACCAAAACTATTTAAGTATTAGCTAAAAGGAATAAGATTAGTTGATCAGTGGAATAGAAGTAGGTTCAAGGGATAAAACAGTCAACAAAATATGGCCAACCCTAGTCTTTGAAAAGGCAAAAAAGATCAACTTTTGGGATAAGAACTTACTGTTTGATAAAAATTGCTGGGAAAATTGGAAACTAAATATGGCAGAAACTAGGCATTGATCCATACTTAACGGTACACCAAGATAAAGGTCAAAATGGGTTCATGACCTAGGCATAAGAATGAAATCATTAATAAATTAGAGGAACATAGGATGGTTCCTCTCAGACCTGTGGAAGGGGAAAGGTCTTTATTAAAAACAGAACTAGAAGTCATTACTGATCACAAAATAAAATTTTGATTATACCAAACTGAAAAGTTTTGTACAAACAAAACTAATTCAAGGAACAAGATTAGAAGGAAGCAATAAACTGGGAAAATATTTTTTACAGTCAAAGTTCTGATAAAGGCCTCATTTCCAAAAATATGAGAAATTCTAATTTATAAAAAAATCAAGCCATTCTCCAATTGAAAAATGGTCCAAAGGGATAAGAACAGACAATTCTCAGATAAGAAGAAATTGAAACTATTTCTAGTCAAAATGAAAAGATGCTCCAAGTCATTATTAATCGAAATGCAAATTAAGACAACTCTAAGATACCACTACACACCTGTCAGATTGGCTAAGATGACAGGAAAAAAATAATGATGATTGTTGGAGAGGATGTTAAAAAAACTGGACATTGATTCATTGTTGGTGGAGTTGTGAACAAATCCAACCATTTTGGAGAAGTGGTTTGGAACTTATCTCAAAAGTTATCAAACTGTCCATACCCTTTTGATCCAACAGTGTTTACTGGGATTTATCCCAAAGAGATTATAAAAAAGGAAGGAAAGGGGACCTTGTATGTGCACGAATGTTTGTGGCAGCCCTTTTTGTAGTTAGAAACGGAAACTGAATGGATTGTATCAGTTGGAGAATGGCTGAATAAATTGTGGTATAAAAAATTATGGAATATTCTTTCTGTAAGAAATGACCAACAGTATGATTTCCAGAAAGGCCTGGAGAGAGACTTACACGAACTGATGCTGAGTGAAATGGAAGGACCAAGGAGATCATTATATACTTCAACAAAATACTAGATGATGCCAGTTCTGATGGATCAGGAAATCCTCCAGCAACAAGAATCCAACCAAGTCATTTCTAATGGGCATTAATGAACTGAACTAGCTTACCCAAAGAAAAAGAACCTGGGAGATGACTAAAAACCATTACATTTAATTTAATCCCTATTTTATCTCATTTTTGATTTCCTTCCAAACTTATTGTACAATAATTCAGAGTCTGATTCGTTTTGTCAGCAAAATAATTTTTTGGTCATTATACTTATTTTTATCTAAATTTATATTTTAATATATTTAACATCTATAGGTCATCCTGCCATTTAGGGGAAATTGGGGGAGTAAGGGTGAAAAATTGGAACAAAGTTTTGGAATTTTAATCTTAAAATTACCCCATTATATCCTGTAAATAAAATGCTATTAAATTAAAAAAAAAATTAGAAAATTAAAAAAAAAATAAAATGAGATTGTTTAGTTTCCAATTACTTTTTGGTCTCTTTACACCTAACTTTTTGTTGAATGTAGTTTTTATTGCATTGTGATCTGAAAAGGAAACATTTACTATTTCTGCTTTCTTGCATTTAATTTTGAGGTCTTTATGTCCTCAATTAGTCCAATTTTTGTGTAGGTTCCATTGAAACTCTGAGAAGGGAAAAGAAATATTTCATTTCTTGTCACTATTCACTTTTCTTCAAAGAGCTATCATACCTAATTTTTTCTAATATTCCTATTTACCTCTTTAATTTTTTCTTATTTGTTTTGTGGTTTTATTTTCTAATTCTGAAAAATTAATAGTGAGATCTCCCACTTTATAGTTTTGCTGTTCTATTTCTTCTTGCAACTCTCTTCACTTCTCCTTTAGGAAGTTAGATGCTATACCACTTGGTGCATATATGTATAATATTGATATTGCTGCATTGTCTATAGTACCCTTTAGCAAGGGTTTCCATCTTTATTTCTTATAATTAGATCAATTTTTGCTTTTGCTTGATCTGAGGTAAGGATGGCTACCTCTTCTTTTTTGACTTTGCCTGAAGCACAATAGATTCTACTCCAACCTTTTACCTTTACTCTGCATGTATCTCCCTGTTTTAATTTGTTTCTTGTAAGCAACATAATTGTGAGGTTCCCAACTTTTGATCCAGTCTGCTATCCACCTCCACTTTATGGGGGAGTTCATCTCATTCACAGTTATGGTTAAAATTAATAATTCTGTATTTCATGCCATCCTAATATCCCCAAATTATGCTTTTCTTTTTCTTGCCCCCCTTACCCCATTCCCTAGTAAACTTCTGGGTCCCACTTGCGTTGTGCAGCTCTCCCTCTTTAGGATCCCTCCTTCTTCCCTTTGAATCCATTCCCCTTTTTTGTACCCATCCCTTATTACTTTTTTCCTTTTCCCTTTTTCTCTCCCACTTTTTTTTTATTGTAGTAACTTTTTATTGACAGAATCCATGCCAGAGTAATTTTTTTTACAACATTATCCCTTGCACTCACTTCTGTTCCGAATTTTCCCTCCCACCTTCCACCCCCTCCCCTCGATGGCAGGCAGTCCTATATATGTTGAATATGTCCTAATATATCCTAGATACAATGTATGTGTGCAGATCCAAACACTTTTCTTGTTGCACAGGGAGAATTGGATTCAGAAGGTAGAAATAACCCAGAAAGAAAAACAAAAATGTAAACAGTTTACATTCAATTCACAGTGTTTTTTCTTTGGGTGTAGCTGCTTCTGTCCATCATTGATCAATTGAAACTGAATTAGGTCTCTTTGTCAAAGAAATTCACTTCCATCAGATTACATCTTTATACAGTATCGTTGTTGATGTATATAATGATCTCTTGGTTCTGCTCATTTCACTTAGCATAGTTCATGTAATTCTCTCCAAGCTTCTCTGTATTCATCCTGCTGGTCATTTCTTATAGAACAATAATATTACATAAGATTCATATACCACTTATTGTGTATCTAATTTATATTTTAATGTATTTAACATCTACTGGTCATCCTGCCATCTAGGGGAGGGGGTGAGGGGTAAGAGGTGAAATATTGGAACAAGAGGTTTGGCAATTGTTAATGCTGTAAAGTTATCCATGCATATAACCTGTAAATAAAAGGCTATTAAAAAACATTCATATACCACAATTTACCCAACCATTCTCCATTTGATGGGCATCCACTCAGTTTCCAGCTTATAGCCACTACAAACAGGGCTGCCACAAACATTTTGGCACATACTGGCCCCTTTCCCTTCTTTAGTATCTCCTTGGGGTATAAGCCCAGTAGAAACACTGCTGGATCAATGGCTATGCACAGTTTGATAATTTTTTGGGGCATAATTCCAGATTGCTCTCCAGAATGGTTGGATTCGTTCACAGCTCCACCAACAATGTATCAGTGTCCCAGTTTTCCCACATCCCCTCCAACACTCATCATTATTTTTTCCTGTCATCTTAGCCAATCTGACAGTGGTATCTCAGAGTTGTCTTAATTTGCATTTCTCTGATTAATAATGATTTGGAACATTCTTTCATATGAGTGATAATGATTTCAATTTCATCATCTGAAAATTGTCTGTTCATATCCTTTGACCATTTATCAATTGGAGAATGGCTTGGTTTCTTATAAATTAGAGTCAGTTCTCTATATATTTTGGAAATGAGGCCTTTATCAGAACCTTTAACTGTGAAGTAAGTTTTCCCAGTTTGTTGCTTCCTTTCTAATCTTGTTTACATTAGTTTTGTTTGTACAGAAGCTTTTTAATTTGATGTAATCAAAATTTTCTATTTTGTGATCAATAATGGTCACTAGTTCATCTTTAGTCACAAATTTCTTCCTCTTCCACAAGTCTGAGAGATAAACTATCCTTTGTTCCTCCAATTTGTTTATAATCTTGTTCTTTATGTCTAAATCATGGACCCATTTTGATCTTATCTTGGTATATTGTGTTAAGTGTGGGTCCAAGCCTAATTTATGCCATACTAATTTCCAGTTATCCCAGCAGTTTTTGTCAAATAATGAATTCTTATCCCAAAAGTTAGGATCTTTGGGTTTGTTAAACACCAAATTGCTATAGTTGACTATTCTGTCTTGTAAACCTAACCTGTTCCACTGATCAACTAATCTATTTCTTAGCCAATACCAAATGGTTTTGGTGACTGCTGCTTTATAATATAATTTTAGATCTGGTACAGCTAGGCCACCTTCATTTGTTTTTTTTTTTTTCATTAATTCTTTTTAGATTCTTGAACTTTTATTATTCCATATGAATTTTGTTGTTATTTTTTCTAGATTATTAAAATATTTTCTTGGAAGTCTGTTTGGCCTCTCCCACTTTTTAATGAGGTGAGAGAAGATTCTCTGTAAAACAAATATGTCAATTATTTCCTCTTTGTGCCAACTCAGATGAGAGTAAGATTCACACAATGTTCCTCCCCCTCTCTAAGTTCCATCAGATATGATAGGTGCCTCATTGTCACATGTAGTTTCCCTCTTTTTATCTCCCCTTTTCTGCTCAGGACACTAGTCTCTCCCTGCCTGCCCTGGTCTGTTTCTGGCCCCTCAGGACAAACGTTATCTGGTGGAGATCTTCCAGATTATTTTTGGCTGGTGAGTTGTGTGCTTCCAATCTCAATGAATTTTAGCAGTCAAGTGCTATTTTTGAGCCTGAATTTAATAGTTGGTTGTGAGGGGATGAGAGGAGCTTAGAAAGTTGCATGTGCCTTCTTTGCCATCTTGGCTCCACCCCTCAATAACAAAATATCTTCGCCAGTTTTTTCTTAAAAAAATCATTATCAGCTTATTCAATTTCATTTTTCTAAAACAGGATTTTTAAATAACTTATTTTCTCATCTGATAATCTGGACAATCTATACTTTAAAATTATTCATCCATTTCCCATAGTTTATTAGATTTATTGGCACACAATAGGAAACATCACTCCTGACTATTGTTTTACTTTTCTCTTCATTAGTGGTAACTTCACCCTTTTCATATTTGATACTGGCAATTTGATTTTCTTCTTTCCTTTTTCTAATTAAATCAACACAAATTTTATTTATTTTGTTGTTTTTTTCATAAAACCAACTCTTATTTTTGTTTATTAGTTCAATAGCTTTTTACTTTCAATTTTATTAATTTCTGCTTTTATTTTTAGAATTTCAAATTTGATATTTGCTAGGGGCATGTCCAAAAAGCCAAACTGAAATCAACAGGTTCAGATAAGGACATGTTCTCATAGAAACAGGAATGCGTGGAGGACTTCAGAGTGTGTGTTATTATGCAAGGCTGCACCTGAAAAGAACTGGGAAACAAACAGTGGACTTTTGTGCAGGAGCATGCACGTCCTTCTGTTTGTCTCTCCCAGGCTCCTGGTTAGCTGACTCTGGCTGTTTCCAAGGGCCCCACATGTTCGCTTGTTGTTTGGCTTTATAAGATGGTCAGAGGGGACGTGGAGGGGAAAAGTGAAAGATTATGTAGCTGAATACCCTATAACAAAGACTAGTCCTGCTTTTACATCTGGCTGTTGACTTTCTCTGTTTCTATACACTGGTCCTGTCTAGTCCTAGGCCAAAGACCTCAAGGAAGGTAAGAACCACTGGCAGCGCTCTGAAATAAAGTCAGCACAGATACTTAAATGGGAGTTTTTAATTTGTTCTTTTTCTAAATTTTTTAGTTGCATGCCCAATTCATTGATCTTTTCTTTTCAAATTTTCTTCATGTAAGCAAGCAGAATAAAATTTCCTCTAGAATTACTTTGGCTGCATCCTATAAGATTTTTTTTCACATGATATCTCAAAATTATCATTCTCTTGGATGAAATAATTCACTGTTTCTATGATTTGTTGTTTCACCCACATATTCTTTATAATTAGATTACTTAGTTTCCAATTAATGTTTGGTGTGTTTTTTCTATGGCCCTTGTAATTTTGTATTTTTTAACTTGTAATTTTTATTTCATCATGAACTGAAAAGGAATCATTTACTATTTCTACTTTTCTGCATTTGATTGTGAAGTTTTCATGCCCTAGCATATAGTCATTTTTTTTTGTAGTGGGTGCCATTTATTGCTGAGAAATAAGCAGATTCCATTCTATTTCCATTCAATATTTTTAGTTAATATATTTTTAATGCCTATTGTTTTATGAAACTTGTTGGGAGAGATAAATTAGAATAAAAGGGAAAAACCATGGGAGAGAAAAAAACAGAAAAAAGTAAACACAGAATATGTTGATTTACATTCAGTGTTCTTAGTTCTTTTTCTAGATGCAGATGGTATTTTTTATCCAAAGTTTATTGTGATTGCCTTGCACCATTGAGAAGAACTAAGTCTTTCATAATTGATATCACACATTCTTGTTATTACTGTGTACAATGTATTCCTGGTTCTGCTTGTTTAGCTATTCCCCAATTGATGGACATCTACTTATTTTCCAATTTTTTGCTACCACAAAAAAGATCTGCTACAAACATTTTTGCACAGATGGATCCTTTGCTCTCCTTTATGATTTCCTTATATTACAGGCCCAGTAATAGGATTGCTGGCTGAAAGTGTATGCACAGTTTTATAGCTTTTTGGTTATAGTTCCAAAATGTTCTCCAGAATGGTTGGATCATTTTCCAATTCTATCAGCAATGCATTAGTGTCCAGTTTTCTAACACCCAGCATTTTATCATTATCTTTTTTTTGTCATTGTGAGCAACCCAAGAGTTATGAGGTTGTACCTGAGCCGTTAATTTCCATTTTTCTAGTCACTATACAGCATTTTTTAAAAAAAATTAATAACCTTTTATTTACAAGTTATACGTATGGGTAACTTTACAGCATTAACAATTGCCAAACCTCTTGTTCCAATTTTTCACTTCTTACCCCCCACCCCCTGCCCCAGATGGCACGATGACCAGTAAATGTTAAATATATTAAAATATAAATTAGATACACAATAAGTATACATGACCAAGCAAAATAACTATTTTGCTGTACAAAAAGAATCAGACTCTGAAATATTGTACAATTAGCTTGTGAAGGAAATAAAAAATGCAGGTGGGCATAAATATAGGGATTGGGAATTCAATGTAATGGTTTTTAGTCATCACCAGAGTTCCTTCTCTGGGCGTATTTAGTTCAGTTCATTACTGCTCCATTGGAAATGATTTGGTTGTTGTATTGCTGAGGATGGCGGTCCATCAGAACTGGTCATCATATAGTATTGTTGAAGTATATAATGATCTCCTGGTCCTGCTCATTTCACTCAGCATTAGTTCATGTAAGTCTCTCCAGGCCTTGATGAAATCATCCTGTTGGTCATTTCTTACAGAACAATAATATTCCATAATTTTCATATATCACAGTTTATTCAGCCATTCTCCAACTGGTGGGCATCCACTCAGTTTCCAGTTTCTAGCCACTACAAAGAGGGCTGCCACAAGCATTCATTCACATACAGGTCCCTTTCCCTTCTTTATGATCTCTTTGGGATCTAAGCCCAGTAGTAACACTGCTGGATCAAAGGGTATGACAGTTTGATAACTTTTTGAGCATAGTTCAAACTACTCTCCAAAATGGTTGGATTCATTCACAACTCCACCAACAATGCATCAATGTTTCAGTTTTCCCATCCCCTCCAATAATCATCATTATTTTCCTGTCATCTTAGCCAATCTGACAGGTGTTAAGTGGTTCTTAGAGTTGTCTTAATTTGCATTTCTCTGATTAATAATGACTTTGGGCATCTTTCATGATAGAAATAGTTTCAATTTCTTATCTGAAATTGTCTGTTCATATCCTTTGGACATTTTCAATTGGAGAATGGCGATTTTATAAATTAGAGTTAATTCTCTATATATTTTGGAAAAGGCCTTCATCGAACCTTTGACTGTAAAAATATTTTCCCAGTTTATTCTTCCCTCAATCTTGCTGCATTAGTTTTGTTTGTACAAAAACTTTTCAGTTTGGTATAGTCAAAATGTTCTATTTTGTGATCAGTAATGATTTCTAGTTCTGCTTTGGTCATAAATTCCTTCCCCTTCCAAAGGTCTGAGAGGTAAACTATCCTGTGTTCCTCTAATTTATTAATAATTTCATTCTTTATGCCTAGGTCATGAACCCTTTTGACCTTGACCCTTGACCCTATGAACATTTTGACCTTATCTTGGTGTACAGTGTTAAGTGTGGATCAATGCCTAGTTTCTGCCATATTAGTTTCCAATTTTCCCAGCAATTTTTGTCAAACAGTAAGGTCTTATCCCAAAAGCTGAGATCTTTGGGTTTCTCAAAGACTAGGTTGTTAGAGTTGTTGACTGTTTTGTCCCTTGAACCTAACCTATTCCACTGATCAACAAATCTATTCCTTAGCCAATACCAAATGGTTTTGGTAACTGCTGCTCTATAATATAATTTTAGATCTGGTAAAGCTAAGCCACCTTCATTTGATTTTTTTTTTCATTAATTCCCTTGAAATTCTTGACCTTTTGTTTTCCATATGAATTTTGTTGTTATTTTTCTAGGTCATTAAAATAGTTTTTGGGAGTCTGATTGGTATAGCTTAAATAAATAGATTAGGTTAGGTAATTTGTCATTTTATTATATTTGTCGCCCTATCCAAGGCATTTAATATTTTTCAATTGGTTAGATAGACTTAATTTGTGTGAAAGTGGTCTAATTTTTCCATAAAGTTTTGATTTTCCTTGGCAGATAGATTCCTAAATATTTTATATTTCAGTAGTTACGAGGATTTCTCTTGTAACTCTGACTGTTGGATTTTTATAATATATAAGGATGTTGATGACTTATGTGGTTTCTTTTATAACCAGCAACTTTGCTAAAGTTGGATTATTTCCTAATAACTTTTTAGTAAATTTCGGGTTCTTAAGTATACCATCATGTCCATCGGCAAAGAGTGATAATTTGGCTTCCTTATTGCCTATTCTTATTCTTTTAATCTCTTTCTCAGCTCTTATTGCCAAAGCTAGCGTTTCTAATACAATATTAAATAGTAACATAGATAGTGGGCAACCTTTTTTCACTCCAGATCTTATTGGGAATAGTTGCAGTTTGTCCCCATTACATATGATCCTTACTGATGGTTTTAAATAGATGCTGCTGATTATTTTAAGGAAAAGTCTATTTATTCCTATAATCTCAAGTGTTTTTAATAGGAATGGATGTTGGATTTTATCAAATGCTTTTTCTGCATCTATTGAGATTGATCATATGGTTTTTGTTAATTTGATTATTAACATGGCCAATTATATTGATAGTTTTCCTAATATTGAACCAGCCCTGCATTCCTGGTATAAATCCCACTTGATCGTAATGTATTATCCTGGGATGATTTTCTTAAGTCTTTTTGCTAATATCTTATTTAGATTTTAGCATCAATTTCATTGGGAGATTGGTCTATAATTTTCTTTCTCTGTTTTCAACCTACCTGGTTTAGGTATCAGTACCATGTCTGTGTCATAGGAGGAATTTGGTAGGACTCCTTCATTCCCTATTTTATTAAATGATTTATATAGCATTGGGACCAATTGTTCTTTAAATGTTTGGTAAATTCACATGAAATCCATCTGGTCCTGGATTTTTCTTAGGGGTTGTTTAATTGCCTGTTCTATTTCTTTTTCTTAAATGGGACTATTCAAATTTACTTCCTCCTCTTTAGTCTAGAGTCTATATTTTGGGAGTAGTCATTCATTTCACTTAGGTTATCAAATTTATTGGCATAAGTTGGGCAAAATAATCTTATTTCTCTAATTTCCTCTTCATTGGTGGAAAGTTCCCTTTTCATTTTTAAGACTACTAATTTCATTTCCTCTTCCTTTTCTAATCAGATTTACCAAAGGCTTATCTATTTTATTGGCTTTTTCATGGAACCAACTATTACTTTTATTAATTAGTTCAATAATTTTTTTACTTTCAATATTTTTAATTTCTCCTTTTAATTTTAGAATTTAAAATTTAGTATTTGATTGGGGGTTTTTAATTTGGTCTTTTTTTTAGTTTTTTTAGCTGCAAGCACAATTCATTAATCTTTTCTTTCTCTGTTTTATTTAAGTAAGCCTCTAAGGATATAAATTTTCCTGTTATTACCGGTTTGGCTCCATCCCATAAATTTTGGTATGATGTGTCATCATTGTCATTATCTTGGGTGAAATTATTAATTGTATCTATAATTTGCTGCTTCACCCAATCATTCTTTAAGATGAGTTATTTAGTTTCCAATTACTTTTTGGTCTATTTCCCTAATTTTTGTTGAATTAGTTTTTATTGCATCAGTCTGAAAGAAAGCATTTACTATTTCTGCTTTCTTGCATTTAATTTTGAGGTCTTTATGTCCTAATATATTGTCAGTCTTTGAATAGGTTCCATCAACTGCTGAGGAGAAAGTATATTCCTTTCTATCTCCATTCAATTTTCTCCAAAGATCTAACATACCAATTTTTCTAATATTTTATTTACTTCTTTAATTTCTTTCTTTTTGTTTTGTGGTTTGGTTTGTCTAATTCTGATGCAAGGTTGGGATCTCCACTATTACAGTTTTGTTTTCTATTTCTTTTGAACTCTCTTAACTTCTCCTTTAGGAAGTTGGATGCCATACCATTGGTGCATATATGTTTAATATTGATATTGTTTCGTTTTTTACTCCTTTGGGGATGAGTTCCTTCCTTATCTCTTTTAATTAGATCAATTTTGCTTTTGCTTGATCTGAGATAAGGATGGCTACCCTCTTTTGACTTCATGAAGCATAATAGATTTTTGTCAGCCTTTACCTTTTACCTATATGTATCTCCCTGCTTAAAATGTGTTTCTTGTAAACAACATATTGTAGGTTTCTGAGTTTGATCCAATCTCATCTTCCTCTTATGGGGAGTTCATCCCATCACATTTACGGTTAGAATGACTAAATCCATTTCCTGCTGTCCTAATAACCACAGATAATGCTTTACTTTTTCTTGCCTCCCCCAACCCTCTTTCCCCTTTTTGAACTTATGTACCCCACTTGTATCATGATGCTTACTCTCTTTAGAATCCCTCCCTCCCCCCCTTTGAATTATATAACATTTTTTTGTGTGACCACAGGTGGCTTTAACTTCATATCATTTGACCATTTATTAATTAGAGAATCACTTGTATTCTTCTAAATTTGATACAGGTCTTTGCATATTTTAGAAATGAAACTTTTATCAGAAATATTTAAATTAATATTTTATTTTCCAATTATACATAAAAACAATTTTTAACATTCATTATTAAAATTTTGATTTCCAAAAATTTTCTTTCTTCTTCTTTCTTCTCCATAATTAAGAAGGGACAGATTTTGGTATGATGTCACATTATTGTCATTTTCTTCAGTAAAGTTATTAATTATTATATGATTTGCTGTTTCACCCAATCATTCTTGAGTATGAGATTATTTAGTTTGCAATTATTTTGGTCTACTTTCCCCTGGCTTTTTGTTGAGTTTAATTTTTATTGCATCATGGTCTGAAAAGGATGCATTTACTATTTCTACCTTACTGTATTTGAGTTTGAGGTTTTTATGTCGTAATATATGGTATATTTTTGTATAGGTTCCATGAACTGCTGAAAAGAAAGTATACTCCTTTCTGTCTCCATTTCATTTTCTTCAGAAGTCTATCATATCTAACTTTTCTAGTATTCTATTTACCTCTTTGACTTCTTTCCTATTTATTTTGTGGTTAGATTATCTAATTCTGAGAGTGCAAGGTTGGATCTCCACTATTATGGTTTTGCTATCTATTTCTTTTTGCAGCACTTTTAATTTCTCTTTTAAGAATTAAAATGCTACACCACTTGGTGCATATATGTTTAATTTTGATATTGCTTCATTATTTATGCTACCCTTTAGCAAGTGCCCTTCCTTATCTCTTTTAATTAAATCAATTTTCATTTTTGCTTGATCTGAGCAATAACATATTGTAGAATTCTGTCTTTTAATCCATTCTGCTAATGGCTTCCTCTTTATGGGGGAGTTTACCCGTTCACATTTATGGTTAAAATTACCAATTCTGTATTACTTGCCATCTTGTTAAACCCTGTTTATGCTTTTCTCCCTTCTTTCCCAACCCCCTTCCAGTGTTAAACTTATGAGCACCACTTGCTTCTCACAGCCCTCCCTTTCTATTATCCCTCCTGCCCACCTTAGAGTTCCTCCCCCCTCTCTTACTCCTTTCCCTCAGTTTCTGTATTCCCTTCTGCTTAGCTTATTCTTTCCCTTTTCCTTTTCCTTCTCCTTTTCAATGAGATTGGAAGAAGTTTCACATACATTGAATATGTCTAAAATTTTTCTCTTAAAGGTCAATTTATGTCAGTAAAATCCACTATATTCATCCCCTCCATTCTTTCTCTCAGATATAATGGTTTCCTTTGCCTCTTTGTAGGATATAGTCCCCCACTTTACCCTTTTTCTGATACAATGTCCTTTCCACCTCTAATTTCTAGAACAAGGGATACATATATTTTTTATACATCTTTACAGTAGAAATATAGTTCTCAAGATTTCTTTTTATCTTTTTAGGTTTTTCTTGAGTTCTGTATTTGCAGATCAAACCTTGTTAAGTTCTGGTTTTTTAACCTAAAATAGGTGAAATTCACTTATTTTGTTGAATGGCCATCTTCTTTCCTGGAAAAGATGCTCATTCTGGCTGGGTAAGTTATTTTTGGTTGCATACCGGTTCTTAGCCTTTCGGAATATCATATTCCAGGCCCTTCGATCTTTTAATGTGGATGCTTCTAGGTCTTGAGTGATCCTTATTTTGGCTCCTCTATATTTGAATTGGGTTTTTCTAGCCACTTGGAGTATTTTTCTTTCTTTTGAGGGTTCTGGCATTTGGCCACTATATTTCTTGGTGTTTTGATTTTAGGATCTCTTTCAGTGGGTGATCGATAAATCCGTTCAATGTATGTTTTACTCTCTGTTTCTATGACTTCTCGGCAGTTCTCTTTGATAATTTCCTGGAAAATAGGTGTCCTGGCTCTTTTTTCATTTGTATTTTCTGGGTCAATAATTCTCAGATTGTCTCTCCTAGACCTATTTTTCCAGGTCTGTTGTTTTCCCAAGAAGGTATTTCACATTTTTCTCCATTGTTTGTTTTTTGGTTTCCTTGACTGATTCTTCTTATCTCCTCAGGTCATTTCAAATCCATATGTTCTATTCTGATTTTCAATTAGTGCTTTCTTCCTCCACTTTTTTATATCTTTTTCTAATTGTCCAATTTGTTTATGGAATGTTTTCCATTTTGCCAATTTTATTCTTTGAGAGCTATTTTCTGTTTCAGTTCATAATCCTGTTTTTCAAGGTTTTTTTCTTTATCTGCTCTGTCTTTAAATGGTGGAAGAGCTTCTCCAGTCTCTCTTGCCAAGCCTCCCTCTCCTTTTCCCATTTTTCTTCTAGCTCTCTTGTGAGAGTCTTTTCAATTTCTTCTATGAGATTCCTCTGTGCTGAGGAACAGATGATCTCCTCCTGTGGGGATTCACCTGGAGATAATCTGTTTTTAGTCTACTATGGGTTTAGAGTCTGCTGTCTGTCCATATAAAAGCTGTCAATAGGTAAGGTCCTTTTCAATTTTTTGCTCATTTTGTCAGAGAAGAATCAGAGACAAACTAGCAAAGAAAAAAAAAAGGAAAGAAAAAAAAAACCCAAATGGAATCTGCTCTTTTTGGGGGAGGAGGGTCTGGGTGGTCTTACCAAGCTTCCTCTACAGACTGTGGGGGCAGCAGCAAGGCACTAGCAAGGCTGTGCTGCGCCTGTGCTCTGAGACTCTGAGAGTGTGCTGAGTCGCTGTGGGGAAGAGGTGGCCAGGTCCCAAGGAACTCCAGCTGTTTGGGGTTGAATTCTTCACCCCCTGTGTTTTAGCTTCTCTGCTGGGCTACTGACTTGCTGCTAGGGCAACATATCCAATCCTGTGGAGAGCTCTCCCACAGAGGTGGCTGAGATCACCCAACCCCTCTGGTCTGCTCAGCTGTGAGCTGCCTGCCGAGCTCTCACTGCTGTTGCCTGCCCTCAGCCTGTGCCCGATCTAAAACTGTCCCGCCCTCAAGCAAAAACAGACCTTTCCTGGCAAATCTCAATGATGTCTTCTCTTGGTAACTATGTGTGGGTTTTTTTTTTTTCAGTCAGGCCTTAATTCAGAGGCTTATAATGAGATGGATTCTGAGAGAAAATATGGAGCTTACACAGCTGTGTGCCTCCTCGCCGCCATCTTGGCCAGAAGTCCCAACAGTACACTATTTCAAAGTCTGATTCTTTCTGTACAGCAAAATAACTGTTAAGACATGTATACTTATATTGTATTTAATTTATATTTTAACGTATTTAACATGTATTGGTCAACCTACCATCGGGGGGAGGGAATAGGGGGAAGGAGGGAAAAAGTGGAACAAAAGGTTTGGTAATTGTCAATGCTGTAAAATTACCCATGCATATAACTTATAAATAAAAAGCTATTAAAAAAAGACTAGTAATTGAGGCAATTACTAGTACTTTCAGGTAGACCAAAAAATCTAAATAAATGAATGAATGAATCTGGGAGTGGTGTCTAGTCAAAGTAGAAATGATTCTTATTTACATTCAATATAAATCAATAAGGACCCAAGCAATAACCAAATATCAGGGGACTTTAGGTCTAATAAAGTATATTCAATTGTGGAAGGTGGCAGGAAGTGATAAAGAGAAGGGAAATTTAATATGGCCAATTTATTGGATTTATAAATTTATACTTGTTTCCCTTTCTTCTCTCCAATATCTTTGCATTTATATTTTCTTTATTTTAGTATTTATAGCAAATTTCTCTGCCTAGCTATCTTGCCTTCCACCAAGCACAATAGATAAGTCTCCTACCTTTGAAATATCTATGGAGATTTTTCTAAGGAATATGTTTTATTCATCATCATAATGGGAAAGATTTGCAAAAGTCTGGGAAAAAATCTAAACTTTAGATCTGAAACTTTGAATGAGTATTCTTGTAGAAATCTTTTTCTATAGAGCCATAAGATTTCAAGCTAAGATGAAATGCAGATGAATGCCATAATTTTACTGAGTCAAAAAGTTTGAGAGTATCACCCACATTGATACAAATAGTAAACAGAAGAACTGGGATTTGAATCTAATTTCTCTGATTTCAGATTCAGTTCTCTTTCCACTACTCCAAGCAACATTCATTCATTAGTGCAGTAAATATTGATGATACTGTTTGAAATGATGATGAAGATTCCAAGACTTGCTAGAAAAACCTTGATTCATAATATATCTTCTATATCTTATAGATATCTTACTGATTATCACTAGAACCAAACCACCATTAATATAATGAATTCTATGGTAAAATGAACTATTAATTATAAGCATCTGTTCATAACTAAGGAATTATGTGTATATTTACTTTGGCTAGCATCAATATTAACCAACATAGATTAGTCAGACAGGTCTGACTATTACTGAAATCTTAAGAACAAACACAGAGGGTTTGCTCATTAACTAGGCTTAAAGAGAAATCATTCACATTTCTGAAGTGTTAATAATTTCCGGTCTTTAATGATCCTAATTACTGATAATCATCTTGTAAATGTGTTTGTTCATTGAAATATTTAACATTAGGTAGACTTTCTTACTTATAATGATACTTTCAGAATCTTATGATGTGCTTTTTAATTGCTTTAAACCAAATGCCAATCCTACAAACCTACAAAGAATAGTTTGTTATTTCCTTTTCCCATGGATTAAAGCAAATAGAAAGTAAGTGACTTGCTCAGAATCACATAACTATAGTCTCATTAAGCCAGACTTAGATTCAAGTCTTCTTGCCTGCAGGCTAAGAACTTTATTCACTGAGTTTTATAGATACCTCTACTTCTGGCTTTGCTCATACTAAATTCATGGTCATATCTAAATCTTCATACAAACAGAGCTTTTAAAAAATTTCTATATGCTAGTTTTTACATTTTTGGACACTATGGTGTTTTAGCAGCCTTTAGGTGAAGCATGTTATTTTGATCTAGACTTTTGTGCATTGTTAAAGCGTTTTAGTATGTCCTCCCACTTGTTATTTCTATTTTTCTCCTTATACAAAATATTCTTGGCATTATTGCTATTATTTTTAGAATGTGTTAATCTAATAAAGCTGATGATGTTTTTCAAGGTGGTAATATAATTTAATCTGAAAAGTTGAACATTTATCTTCTGTCTCACTGCCCAGTGAATTTCACTTATTAGATAATCCCCTAAATGTTGGGAGCAATAATACTCACCTAAGATTGAGGAAATAGGGGCTGAGTGGGAAGGAGAATAAGCATCAAATGAATCCTGATATAGTCGTGGAGTAATTATATTAAGCATATAAAGGAAAAGCATTACCAATGAAACAACTATTTAAGAAAAAAGAACTTGACCAGATTTCCTTTTTTGAGATAATTGTAGTGCCAATAACTAAAATATGAAAAGCTAAAGCAGAGGAGAGCTAAACAAATTTAATCATTTAGTATCAACAGGAAAAAAATTCTAAATAAAGTATCATTAAAAAGATAACAGCAATTTATGTAAACATTTGTTCTTAATGATCAAATCCAATTTTCACCAAAGTTGTGAGGATGATTCAGCATTAGGGGAAGAATCAATATAGTTATATTTAAAAGAAAATCATGCAAAACCATATGATTTATCAGTAAATGCAGAAAAAAGAAACCTTTGACACAATGCAATATTCAATTATGTTAAAATCTTTACAAATTATAGGCATAGAGGAATCTTTTTTTTTAAAAAAATATTATATAAAGTAGCTAAAAGCAATACAGATACAATTAAGATACAGCAGTTTTCCCAATAAATGCAAGAGTAAAACAAGAATGTCCAATATCCCTGATATTATTTGACATATTTCTAGAAAATGGTTGTGAGAAATTTAAACCAAGAGAAACAAATAAAATAAAAAACAGATAAAGGAGAGATAGTAGATCATTATTTATTGATAAAATGATGGCTTAGACAAAAATCCTAGGGAATTAACTAAATGCTAAATGATATTATTAATGGCTTTGACAAAATTCCATCTGAAGACCCAGAAAAGAAAATTCTTTCTGCTTTTTTCTTAAAAGAAAATTTAATATTTGGGGTGGCCCTCTTGTGCTGGGGGTGATTGTGCATGTGTGTATATGTGTGTGTGTGTGTGTGTGTGTGTGTATTCTCTGCCCTTGGAAATTCCAACATGCTATTATATTAATGTTAAGCCTCCTTCTAGCTTATCTATCCCAAGCAAGGTGCAGTTAATGCATATATTTTTTAACTATTCATTAAAATTCATAATAGCATAGAATCATAGAATTCAAGTTAGAAGAGACCTTGGATATCATCTAATCCAACCCTCTTTCATCAGAAATGATTGAGATTAGTGACTTGCTTAGAGTTACATGGCTTCTATGTATCCAAAGTAATATTTGAATCTGTTTTCCTGACTCCTGGTCCAGGGTCTTATTCAGTATATTACATTGACTCATAGATGAGCATGATAAAGCAGTAAAAGGAGCTATGTATATTTTTGTTCGATATCCATGTACCAAAGGAAAACAATGAACTGCTTGATTTAGGTCTCTACTCCTTCTTTAATCATCTTATCATAAAATAGTTTACTGACCAAATTTCTGAATTTGTTGATAGGGATCTGGTCAGTCTAGATCCTGTGTTCCCAGTGTGATATTTTGATAGGATAAAATCATATTTGCTTAAAAACTTCCTCAAAGCATTAATGATCTTAGATTGCTGTGTAACCCTTAAAGAATAATTTTCAAACAATTACTTGGATTTTACTTTTTGTATTTCTTTGGGAGCTATTGGCAATACATCAGTCCTTGCATTAATAGTTCTTGTTATTATTCTACTCTGAAATCATGGCACATAATAGTTTCCTCAGTTGTAAAATAGGTATAATAATACTTGCATTATGTATCTTACAAGGTTATTGGGAGATTAAAAATGAAGTAATGAATACAAGATATTGGTAACCATAAAGTATTATGCATATTATACTTATTCTTATTACTTCCATTGTGTTCACATCCTCATAAAAAAGTTATCAGTATCGTTAGTGAATAAAATGGCAATGGTTTGTATGTGTGTGCACCTCAACAGGAATTGAAACATTCTGAAAAACCATCTTGGCTGTCACTTACTCATTGAAAAATACTAGATAGAAATATGTAAAACTCATTTTCAACTCATCACCAGTGAGATAATTTTAAATAAAATTACACTTAAAAGTCATCTTTTGAGAGCACTGGGTATTCTGTCTCTAGAAACCTGGAGAGTAACAAGCATTTCATCGCCCTTCACTGGGAGGTGAACTGGCAAATGAACATGGAAGATCAAGGGCCATGCCTTCCAGTCTCGTTAGAATTGTTCCATCAACAAGACCCTGTCACTGAAGCATGCACAAGATGTTGGAAATGTAACTCCAGTGATGTTTCCTTGACAGCAGATAGAACAAGTACTTTTCACTGAATTTCAAGGGGTAGAAAATAGATTTTGAAGTCAAAGGAAAGGTATGGGTGAATTTTCCTTTGCCGAGTTCAAGTGCTAAATAAGTCAACGCACATTGCAACCAACCAACCATATTGGGACATCATCTCCTTCAGCTGGAGGACAAATCAGGTTATTTTTAAAAAAGTAATATAACTGTCACCAGGAGCATTTGGTGAAGAAGGCAACAGGGGAAGTAAGCACTCAGCTAGTAGCTTATATGAAAGGAAGGCCTGCCTCAAAAAACTCCATGTATGCCCTCAGGCTTTTATACTATCTTGCCTCAACTTTTAATTGATATTTTAAAAGAAAATAAAATTTTCCACTATGTAACCTGAAATCTTCTCTCCTTTTTTTTCCTATTGGGCAAGTAAACTAAGATATAGATGATATGATTTTTGTTTCAGAAGTAAATTATTGTGACTAAATTCTTTAGCACATATATCTTTTTTGGTAAGCAATATAGAAGAAGAGCCTATTACTTGATCCACAGAGCTTGCTCTCTCATACTAGGTGATATTTTTGTAGATGAAGGAAGGCTTTCTAAAGGGATTCTATGAAAAGACTAGGCTCTTTTTTTCTTGATAGTTCTAACATATCATGTGTTTCCTTGAGGAACACAGTATCGTTAATAGATAGATGATTTAGTGAAGACAGATGAGAACAATACTAGAGTCTGATTCATGAGATAGTTTCTAATTAAATTCAGGTTGAAATGTTATTTTAAGGTACAATTGCATATGTAGATGCATGATATGTTTCCATTTATATATGTACATGTACTAGGTACAGGCATTAATATATGCATATCTAAAATAGTTATAGCAATATAAAAGACTTAGGCTACATAAAAATTGCTCATTTAAAAATGTGCATCATATACATAAATTGATTACTTCCAAAGATATTTAATTTAGTAATAAAAATGACTTATTCCCCTATCTAAATGAGAAAGTAATGACATGGACTTGTCATTTTATTTTCTAAATTGACCATTTAATTTAGCAATTCAGCTTTGGACTCTTGTGTTTACTTTAATATCCAAAACATCTTTTGCATAACTTCTTAGATATGTTTTAGATAAGTGCTCATTTGTTTCTATAATAACGCATGCGCTTCTGTAACAACAAAAACCCAAGCAATATAGCTGTCTAACCTTAGCCTCCTTACCCAAGAAAACATGCCAAAGACACCAATTTTAATGTAATTAAATAGAATTCTCTGTCATTTTAGGCACTCCTCTTCTTTGAGAAGCATATAGAATTTATGCTGAAATCCTTTATTTGAATTATTTACATGAGTTATATCTTAATGTAGCTTTATCGTAGTTATTATCATGAGGTTCTATACTGTTACAGAAAGCCAAGTCATGATGGCTCTTACATTATACTCTTCTGACAAAGGTATTGTAGCCCATGTTTCCTGTTTTTGACCAGAATGGCTATCCATTCTCAGGATTAATTAGAAACTAAAGGAAATATACTGATTTATTTTTTCTTATCAATCTTTTAAGCTAGTTGTTATCCATAGTGCAAGAAGATTGTAGGAGAGAGCAAGGGAGGGGAAGAGAAAGGGAGAAGGAAAGATAATTAAAGTACTATCTTTCCTATAAATTGATATCAGGTAGCAGTATCTATGTTTCAGCCATATCTATGGATTTGATAAAAGCAGGGAGTATGTTTCTTGATTATCCATAGCAATTAGAAAAATGAAAAATTTTAGTTAGCCCCAGAATTATCTTCACCATGAATGTCTACATTTTTTCCTCACACCTAATCTTTTGCCTAATGAATTTTCAGAGAAAAGATATGAATAACTTTCCCATATTGTTAATAAGTAAGCCCCCTTTTCTTAATTATTAGATGACCTAAAATAGTCTCATTTTTTTGTTCCTATACCAAGCTTTGTCAAATAATTAGTTCTTAAGCCAGAAGGTTATAAAGATTACTATAGTCATACATTACTAATGTATCTTGTGTACCTAACATACTCCACTGATTTAACACTCTATTTCATAGCTAGCATCAAATTGTTTTGATAACCAAAACTTTATAATACAATTTTCAGTGTGCTTATGTATCATATTTTTCAAAAGGAGAATGATAGGAAGAAAGCTCTGAATGTAATTAGAGCAATATTGAACTGATCTGTCTCAAGATTAACAACTCAAAATCGTTAGTCACATGATAAAGATTTGTCAAATATCTATCAAATATTAGGAACTGCAGTACATTCTGGTGATACAACAATAAATAGTCTCTACCTTCAAAGAGTTCAAAATCTAATGAGGGAAACAATAAGCAAAGAATAATGTTTATATATATAGTTATATATATAATATAGTATATATAATATATATATATATATATATAAAATATAGTTATATATATATAATATAGTTATAGAGGGAAGGCAATATAATTGAGATACAGGGAAAGGCCTACCATAGAAAACTAAACTGTTCTGAGATATAAAAGAAGTCAGGTAAGTGTATAGGGCAGAAATAATGAGGAAGAAAATTTTTAGGAATTAGAGAAATACAAAGAAAATGCTTATTTCCAGGAGGTGATGTGTCTTCTTGAGACAGCAAGGAGGCCAATGGCATTAGTTCAAAAAGTATCTGGAGTGAGATGTGAGAAAGACTGCAATGGTAGGAAGGACTTGGAATTCTAAACAGAGGATTTTATATCTGATTCTGGAGGTACTCTAGGGCCACTGGAGTTTACTGAGTAGGGAAAGAGGAAGAGGAAATAACATAAGTAGAACCATGCTTTAGGGAAATCGCTTTGATGCCCAAAAGGAGGAAAAAAATTGAATTTTAGGGAATTAAACCACACAACCTCATCAGCAGGCTACTGCAATAATTCATTCATAAGATATTTAAGGTATAAGTAAAATGGCAACAGTGTCAGAAGATAAAAAAATTCTTTATAATAATTTTTATAAAGAATAATGCATGGATAATTTTTCAGCATTGAAAGTTGCAAAACCTTTTCTTCCAATTTTTCCCCTCCTTCCCCCAGCCCCTCCCCCAGATGGCAGGTTGACCAATACACATAAAATATATTAAAGTATAAGTTAAATACAATATATGTATACATGTCCATAGTTATTTTGCGGTACAAAAAGAATCGGACAATTAACCTGTGAAGGAAATCAAAAATGCAGGTGGACAAAAATAGAGGGATTGGGGATTCTTTGTAGTGGTTCATAGTCATCTCCCAGAGTTCTTTCACTGGGTGTAGCTGGTTCAATTAATTACTGATTTATTGGAATTGATTTGGTTCATCTCATTGTTGAAGAGTGCCAAGTCTATCAGAATTGATCATCATAGAGTATTGTTGTTGAAGTATCTAATAATCTCCTGGTCCTGCTCATTTCACTCAGCATTAGTTCATATAAGTCTCTCCAGGCCTTTCTGAAATCATCTTGCTGGTCATTTCTTACAGAGCAGTAATATTCCATAATATTCATATACCACAATTTATTCAGCCATCCTCCAATTGATGGACATCCACTCAGTTTCCAGTTTCTGGCCACAACAAAAAGGGCTGCCGCAAACATTCTTGCATATACAGGTCCCTTTCCCTTATTTAAAATCTCTTTGGGATATAAGTCCAGTAGTAACACTGCTGGATCAAAGGGTATGCACAGTTTGATAACTTTTGGATCCTAGTTCCAAATCACTCTCCAGAATGGCTGGCTGTATTTACAATTCCACCAACAATGTATCAGTGTCCCAGTTTTCTCACATCCCCTCCAATATTCCAATATTGACCATATCCAAAAATTCATGTTTCATTCTGCATCTTGAATTAATACTGTCTCTGACTTAATAAAGTCTAGCAGATTGACTCTATCGCAAGATGGATAGGATCAATTATCATCAGTCCCCTGTGAATGTAGTTGGTTCATAGAGCATTCAGATTCAGAGTTCTTGAGTCTTTCAAAGTTGTGTTCTCCAAACTCATTTCAGTCTGTATTAGATAATACAATTTAATAAATAAATACACAAACAAATAAAAGTGAAGTGACAAATAAATAGAAAAAATAATGGAAGAAAACTATTTCATCAGAACAGGTTACTGAAGAATTATGTAACTACTGCCCAATATCATATATTTTCACAAAAATGAAATCATTGTAAGAAATAAAGCTGACATTTGAGAAATCTAGATCTAGAGTTGAAAGGAAATTTGTAAATCATCTAATGTTACTCCCTTTATTTAGCAAATCAGGAAAGTGTGGTTAAATCTATGAACAAAATTTTATTAATTAGTTTGAATTGTATACCAAGCATTGAAGTAAATAATGTGAATTCGATTGCAAAACTCCCAACTAAAAATTATATCCTATTAAGATAAACATCATGCTCACATATAAGTATATCCATAATAAATAGAAGATATTTGAAGGAAAAACTGGTAACACTTGGGGAATTGGGATTTTTTTTCATGAGAGGATATTTGAGCTAAATGTTGCATGAACAAAAGAATTCTGAGAGGCAGATTGAAGGCATGGGAACAATTTGTGATTAGAGATGAGAGATGGAATATCCTCTGTGAGGAGCAACAAGAAGGTTTATTTAACTGGGCTGTAGAGTGCATTGAAGAGGAAGGGATATTGAATAAAAAAGATGAGCTATGTTGTGAAGACTTCTGAATGATTATAGATAACCAGATAGATAGAGAGATAGAAAGATATAATAAACTCAATTGTAAAACTAATTGGAAGCCACTAAAGATAATCAAGTAAGAGAAGAACAAGGTCAGACAATGCTTTAGGAAAAAAAATCATTACTTTGGCAGTTAGATATAAGGGGAATATGTCAGTCAAAGTAAAACTTTTTCAGTCAGAGAGACACATTAGAAAGTTATTTTAATTGGCCAGGTGAGGAAGTCCTAAAATAGGGTTTTTATAGGATAAGTAGAGAAAAGGGGATTTTGTAAAGGAAGAAATGACAAATATTACATAAAGAAGAGATGAGTAAGAATGAAGAATTGAGCATGACTCCTACATTATAAACACAGATCTCTGAAATAATGGTTACACCCTTAACACAAAAGTACAGAAATTAAAGGAATCATAAGGAGGTAAGTTAGAAGTAAAGATAAAGAGTTCTGCTTTCTCCCCCTACATATTGTCTTTGCCATTATTTACTAATATTGGCAGGAATTTGTATTAATACTCTAGATACAAATGTTACAATATTGATTAGAGCAGCACATCTAAACTGACTTTTCTCTTCCAACCTTGTCTTACTTGGTGGAACTTAAAAGTCTGACTAATGCTTTCTTTGTCAAAACTTTGCACAGTACCTGAAACATAATAGGTATTTAGTAACTATTGATTGTTTTCCAAACAGAGAGATGATCACCAACAACTTAGCACTTGAAAACATTTTTTCATGAATAACTTTGGGGCCTTAGATATTCCTTGGTAGTGCTAGAGTTAGAAATTCAAAAGAAAAATCCCAGTGAAATTTATCTTTCCAATCATAACCTAGCCAAAGGTCTCATTGTTTATTAAAGACAAAAATAAGATGAAATCACTGTGTTCATAGATTACATGTCATTTAAATGGTTTACTATGAAAAATAGGAACCAGATGTCCATTCCATTATCCCAAATCTCTTTCTTTGTGTCTTTATGAATGTCTGTCAATATCAACTGATCTGAACCTCTGAGATTATTCTAACTTGGACTGTATATGTGAACATAAATACAGATAGAAATTGGATGAAAGAAAACTTTCCATCTATGCAGATGCGCAACTTCATTGGAACTTTGCTCACACAGCTAACATGTAGAAGCTGGACTTGAACACACAAGTCTCCCTTGTTCTGAGGCCATTTTTCTATCCAGTGTACCATGATATCTAGTATGAACATGATGAACAAAAAATGGCATTATAGAAAGGATATGAACACTTCTGAAACTGTTATGCTGTGGAAATAATTCAGCGCCCTGGAAGCCTTCCAAAACTTGGTTAATGATATCCTTAGAGACTTCCTTGACAATTTCATAGACATAGGAATAGATGACATTTTGATTATTTACTCTACATTAGTGGAGCATACCCAGCATGTCTGTGAGTGTCATCTTTGAGGGCCTCTGAGGTCAGACACTTTATATTAAGCTTAAAAAATTGTTGGTGGAATTGTGAATGCATCCAACCATTCTGGAGAGTAATTTGGAACTATGCTCAAAAAATTATCAAACTGTGCACACCCTTTGATCCAGTAGTTTTACTATTGGGTTTATATCCCAAAGATATCATAAAGATGGGAAAGGGACCTGTATGTGCAAGAATGTTTGCAGCAGCCCTTTTTGTAGTGGCCAGAAACTGGAAACTGAGTAGGGGATGCCCATCAATTGGAGAATGGCTGAAAAAATTCTGGTATATGATTATTATGGAATATTATTGTTCAGTAAGAAATGACCAACAGGATGATTTGAGAAAGGCCTGGAGAGACTTAAACAAACTGATGCGGAGTGAAACAAGCAGGGTCAGGACATCATTATATACAGATCATTATATACTTTAACAATAATACTATATGATGATCAATTCTGATGGACCTGGCCATCTTCAGCAATGACATGAACCAAATCAGTTCCAATGGAGCAGTAATGAACTGAACCAGCTACACCCAGCAAAAGAACTCTGGGAGATGACTAAGAACCATTATATTGAATTCCCAATTCCTATATTTTTGCCTGCCGACATTTTGGATTTCCTACACAGGCTAATTGTACAATATTTCAGAATCTGATTCTTTTTGTATAGCAAAATAACGGTTTGGTCATGTATATTATTTTGAATTTAACTTATACTTTAATATATTTAACATCTACTAGTCATCCTGCCATCTAGGGGAGGGGGTGGGGGGAAGGAGGGGAAAAATTGGAACAAAAGGTTTGGCAATTGTCAATGTTGTAAAATTACCCATGCATATAACTTGTAAATAAAAAGCTATTAAAACAAAAAGCTTAAAAAATTATTACTTAGGGGATCATGGAACTTGGTGATTTTATCATCCCATTTGAAGGATTTCCAATGGGTCCTAGGGAGGAAAAAATCCTGAACAAACTAGGAGTCACCAATAAAATGCAGCACAGTATTAGCTCATTTTCATTAAATTTTTAACAAAGTTTTAAACACCTTTTTTTTTACCTTGTAAACTTTATCATAATTTTGAGGGGAAAATAAAAGACATACTATCAATTTACTATGGAAGCCAGCTGCTCAAAGGTTTTGAATGAGCTCAAAACAAAAACAACTTCACCCAAAATCCCACAAAAGTATGCAGTTTAGAAGCAATTAGCTGCCTTCATGTGACTGGGCAATTCACCCAGTCTTTAAGATGTCATAATTTAAAAACATAAAATTTTAGAAATGAAAGAAATCTGAAAGATCTTCAGAGGTCATTTAATTGAAAAGCTTTTTTTTTTTAAATTTCTGGCTATGTACCAGATATTGTGATAGATGGTAGAGATATCAAAGCAAAGAAAAATAAAATAAATGACTCAGGCTCTCAAAGAGCTTACCTTTGAATCGAATTCTCTTAGGATTGACTCCAGACATGTGGAGGAAGAGATTTGTAGAGAATATTGGCTCCTCAACATATGCTTAATTTCTAGCCTGTCTTTTTAGAGACTTTAGGGAATTTTCCCTTATAAGAGATCAGAGCATTTTCAGACATATTTAAACATTTATACCTTGCTTAATTAATATTTACTAATTTCTTGAATGAATGAGTTTTCCAACTATTAATTATTTATGATTACATGTGAACATATATTCATGATTTGTGTTTTGGTGGAAGGGTGGCTGTAACAAGCTTGGCATAAGCCTCTCCAAAGAACAATAGAAGCAAACACATTTGTTTTGAACCCAGCACACTTCTAGATCATCAGTACTTAGAGGGGTAAATAGATATAATTTAATCTTACTTATGTTTGAAGACTAAAGAGAAAAAAAAATTGTTGTAAAGTAAAAGCCTACTGATACTCAGAGCTTGTTTGACCCTCCCTATCTTCACAATTTTCCCAAATACTCACCCTTGACTATTCTATCTTTATTCTTATTTAAAGCAATGTCCAGAATATATATGTGTGTGTGTGTGTGCGTGTGTGTGTGTGTATTTTTTTAATTTTCAACTGCAGTTCCCAGGCAGTATACTAGATCATATTTATTAAATGTTTTCTTGGAGCTTGCATGATTCTTGAAATGCTTAACACTTCATACACTAACAATCTCTTGATATGTCTAACAGACACTGAAGTGTGCTCAGTTAAAAGTTTACATGCTTTTGAAATTGCTTTAATATATTTTAAAATACAATGAAAGCAAAATATAATATATGTATTGCATAAAATCTGGCACTCTAGTGAACTGTCTTAGGTAGAGACAGCTTGCTTAATCTATTTTCATCTAATGAAAGTCACAAATTTAGAAGGAATCTAAGAAATACAAAAGTGCAGAAATGATCATTACTGTAGAAAAATAAAACCATAGCAAAATCATTATTTTTCCCAAGTAATATACACAACACCATAAGACACGTTGATTTGAATGATTTGATATCTCAATAAAGGCAGATTGTGTAAAAGTTGGGTAGAACTTGGGTCTTTTTTGGAGTAAAAAAAAATGACTTCCCTAAGGCAGGGCTTGTCTGCTCCAGCATGAACTGCCAGTAAAGATTTCAACCTATAAATCCCCATTTGTAATAAAAATTATCTAGAATAATGAATTATAGTAAGGGATTTAAGTAGTCATTTAGTTTTCCTGTATCAGTTATAATAGTCAAGTCACTTTGATTAGGTAACTATATATGTTCTAAGATTATCCAAAAGGAGTTGCAAAAGTCAGCTAGATTTTTGTGTAATGGGCTGAGGTTTGAGTTGATGCACTGAGGTCCCAAGTATGTGAGGCTAAATAGTAATTGGGCTATACTCTATTAATATACATGACTGGATAAAGAATGTCCCCCTCCCACTCTCCATACAAGTCCTGATATGTTGTATAGGAAATGATGATTTTGGTGGGTGGAGGCAGAGAGAGACAGGAACAGAAGCTGGGAGAGATTGGCCTGGGTTCTATACTCCTAGCTGCTGGTTGTGTGGCTGCTGGTCTAGCTAGCTTCTTGACTCAGCTGTACACATTGCTATTGCCCATTATCTTCCACCTCCAATCTTTCTTCACTGAGAATAAAGACTGACAATTTTCCTCTAACCTGAATTCCTGACTCCTGCTGATTTTAAAATATGTGGTCTTCACATTTGGCGCCCAACGGTGGGAACCAAGGACTGAAGAAGTCTCCAGTGACCAGGAACTTGGGTGAGTATTGTTAATAGACAAATAGGGAACTTATTTTCTTAAAAACTAAACCAGTAATCTTTTTTTGGCTAAAATGGGACAAATACTAGCTAAAGACTCTCCATCCCCACCCCCAACCCCTTCAACACCTTCAACCCCACCCAAGAGTGGTGCTATAGAAAGCATGCTTAAGCTGATAGAAGGACAAGGGCTACTTATAACTTGGGAATAGGTAGCTAGACTTCTGGGTACATTAAACCGCATCTCTCATTGGTTTGTAGAGCAGGAGAAGATCTCTCGAGATAACTGGTACCTGGTTGGACAATAATGGTCCGCATATTACAATGAAAACTGTCCTCATTCAATTTGCATCGAGGCATTCTATTTACACAATATAATTCAGTTAGCACTAAGAAACCCTATCCCTAGAAGAAAGAAAAAAGTTGCTTCTGGGAGTAGCCAAAGAGGGAGGCCTGATATTAAGGAGGAAGACAATGAAGAGATTAATGACCAAATCCCCACAGGGCATGGAGACTTAAGTGAGCAAGGGTGTGGTGACTTGGCAGCTTCAGCCCCACCTCAGGAGCAAGTGATTGACTCTCCTCCATCAACTCCACCCTCCAGGATGGAGGGAGGAGGGGCAGGGGGTGGGGGGGGGGGGAAGGACAGCACCAGCAGCTCCTCCTCAGCATCCAACCAATCCTATGTCTAGATTACAACAGGTAATGAAGGCCAAAGAAAAGGGTGTAGATGTCACAGAGCACCAAATGCATATTTTCCCTGTAATTTCCCAGTTTAATTCCTCAGGTCAAGAAAATCAAAGATACACTCCTTTTAACACAGAAATTCTCAAAGACCTGAAAAAGGCTTGCACTCTTTATGGAGCTACATCACCTTATGTTAAGATGCTATTACAGAATTGGGCTTTTAAAATCTTGACTCCTAATGATTGGAAATCTATAGCAAGGGTATTGGACAAAATTACATGTGGCTTCCTGAATATAGCGAGCTCTGTAGGATACAAGCCCAACAAAATAGTTAAAATGCAGTTCATGCTGCAATCACCTATGACCTACTAACAGGTATAGGTCCCTATGCAGATGTCACAGTACAAATTAATTATTCAGTAGCAGCATATGAGCAAATTTCTGCTAATGCTGTCAAAACATTAAATAGCAATCAATAGCAGCAGAAGTTAGTGCTGCTCCTATGAGATGGACTTTTGAAGGCAAAACAGGAGTTTTACTCCTTTTATAGTTGAAAAAATCCCCATCAATCTGTGGGGAAGAGACATTTTAGAGCAATTAGGGTTAAAAATGAGTACTACGGTTTTTTAAGCAGGGCTTCTGTTGAAGGCCTGCCAACACTTTCACCTATTCCTACCCAAAAACTGATACACCAGTGTGGATAGAACAGTGGCCCTTAAGTAACAATAAAATTCTCAGGCCTTATTAGATATAGTACAGGAGCAGCTTGACAAAGGACACTTACAACCTTCTCTAAGTCCTTGGAATTCCCCAGTGTTTGTTGTAAAAAAAAGAAATCTGGAAAATGGAGGATGTTAATGGATTTAAGAAAGGTGAATGAACAGATGGAAACTATGGGAACTCTTCAGCCTGGACTTCCATCTCCTACTCAGTTGCCTAGAGAATGGCCTCTTTGGGTTATATATATTAAGGATTATTTCTATTCTATCCCTCTGGATAAGGAGGATATGAAAAGATTTGCCTTTTCAGTGCCCAGTGTTAACTTAGCCGAGCCTTATAAAAGATATGAATGGACAGTTTTGCCACAGGGAATGAAAAACAGCCCTACTATGTGTCAAATGTATGTTGCTGCTGCTCTTGTTCCAATAAGAAAAGCATTCCCAAAAGTTATGCTATTACATTATATGGATGATGTATTGGGATGTGCACCTGAGGAACAAATGTTAGAAGCATGTCTGCAAAAGACCATAGAAACACTAAGGAATTACAACTTATACATAGCACCAGAAAAAATTCAAAGACATGCTCCTTTTCAGTATTTAGTATATGAAGTATACCCTAAGGTGCTTACAATTCAAAAACTGTCCTTAAGAACAGAGCACCTAAACACATTGAATGATTTTTAGAAATTGATAGAAGATATCCAATGGATGCAACCAGTGTTAGGCTTGACTACCTATTAGTTACAACTGTTATATGACATTTTAAGGGGAGATAGTGCTTTAAATTCACCGTGCCAGCTTACAAAAGAAGCTCAAAAGGCTTTGAGAGAAGTTGAACTGGCTTTATACAATGTGGCTGAAAGAGTCACTCAAAACCCTTGGAAATATCAATTTTTGCCACAAAAGAGGGACCCACAGTAGTCCTTCATCAAGGAGACAGTGTGATAGAGTGGGTGAACCTCCCAGCACAACCAGAACAAAGCCTTACTCCCTACCCAGTGCTTGTGGCTAGAATTTTATTAAAGGCCACTAAGCAAGCAATGCAATTATCTGGGACAAGACCTGACAAGATATATATCTTTTATACCAATACACAAATTAATGTGTGTTGTGAGACCAGCCCAGATTGGCAAATTTTATTACCCATGGCTCCAAATTTTATACATTGTTGTCCATTAAAGATAACCAGACTATTACATAATTGGCGATGGATTCTTGAAGAAAAAGTTTCTAAAGTTCCTCTTAAAGGACCAACTATCTTCAAGGATGCATCCAAGCATAATATTTGTGCTGTGTACTCTTATGATCTAACAATAAAGAGAGTAGTAAGAACTCCTTTTCACTCCACTCTGCAGAATGAATTGTACGCGATCATTCTAGCTCTTACTTATTATCCAAGAGACATAAATATAATATCTAATTCGGCCTATTCAGTAGGTGTGGTACAAAGAGTTGCCACAGCCCAAATAAAATTTTCAGCCTCTAATATATATCAGCCCTTTAAGAAATTTCAAGAGCAAGTGAGAAAGCATCCAGGTAAGATTTATATATTACATGTCCACTCTCATAGTGGACTTCCAGGTCCCATTTTTGATGGCAATTCAAAGGCAGATAGCCTTCTAACTATGTTGGTTAATACTCCTTTATTCCAAGAAGCCCAGCCATCTCATTCTAAATATCATCAGGCTGCTCGAGCTTTACGTTTACAATTTGGAATAACAAGAGAGGAAGCCAGGAGCATAGTAAAAGCCTGTATGGCTTGCCTTCCTTTCCACGCTCCTACACTGCCTGGAGGGAAGAACCCTTGTGGTTTGAGACCCAATGAAATCTGGCAAATGGATGTGACCCATTATAAATCTTTTGGTCATCTGTCTTTCATCCACATTGTGGTAGACACCTTTTCCGGATTCACTTTTGCAATACCAGCAGCAAAAGAAACAGCCCGAGTGGTCACTGAATTCCTCACACAAGCATTTGCCATTATGGGTGTGCCACAAGCAATAAAAACAGACAATGATCCTGCTTATACTTTGAAACATTTTGTACACTTTTGTGCACAGTATAAGATTTTACACACTATGGGCATACCTTTTAATCCTCAAGGACAGGCAATAGTAGAGAGGAGAAACAGAGATATTAAGATGCTGCTCCAAAAACAAAAGAAAGGGGGAGCCACAGGTAACCCTAGAGAACTTCTAAATCTAGTTCTTTATATTATTACCTTCTTGATTTTTGACAAAGATGCACTGCCTCCGGCAGACAGGTTTTATAACCCACCGGAAGGGCAGTGTCCAGTGAGAGCAGCTCCGCTATCTTTAGATAATTGCCAGGTGATGTGGAGAGACCCAGAAAGTGGTGAATGGAAAGGACCAGATAGGCTAACTGTTTGAGGGAGAGGGTTTGCTTGTATCTCTACAGGTGGAGAAGGAATAAGATGGGTTCCAATGAGCTGTATTCGCCCTGTCCATTGCAGAGAGACAGAGCAGACCCATGAAACAAAGGAGACAACCCAAAAAATATCTGGTGGTTCTGTTGCTGATTGTGCTCACCATTGAAAGAGTGTGGCAGTTATGGCGTTTGACTCATGGACATCAAAGATTGTTGGACTTCAAAACCCTCAGGAATCATTGGATTCTCTGAGACATGATAAGATTGTTGTAGGACTTGAAAACTCTCAGGAATCATTGGATTCTCTGAGAAATGATAAGACTGTTTCAGGACTTCAAAATCTACTGGAATCATTGGATTCCCTAACATATAAAAATACTTTTGCAGGACTTCAAAAACTCAGGGGGATCATTGCATCACCTCACATGTGAAGCAATGGACAATAGATTGGTTTTGGACTATCTCTTGGCTGCTGAAGAAGGTGCATGTGTGACTGTTATTTACATACCCTCCTTCTACAACTTCTGGTGATCTTTTCCAACACCATGTTGATTTATATTGTTTTCTGCTACTTGTGTGTACAATTCATGTTTGTTACACCAAATTGAGCCTGCACTGACTGTGGGGAGAGTCATCCCTAATAGCCTCTGCGTTATTGCTATGTGCTTGTGTAATACCTCCCATGCTGATGGGTTTGTGCATAATAAGAGCCTGCAGCCCAGAAACTCGCTAGCAACCCCCACTTCCCTTTGGTGCTTTTCATCTCCCTTCCTGAGAAGTCAGGGGGGCTGTGATCACCTCCTTTTCGGTGCTTTCTCCTCCTTCCCTGAGTAGGGAGGGTGTGATCACCTCCCCTTGGGGGCTCTGACCTCCCTGAGGAGTCAGGGATGGCATGACCACCTGTGTTCTAAAACAAAAGAAAGCGGGAGATGTAATGGGCTGAGGTTTGAGTTGATGCACTGAGATCCCAAGTATGTGATGCTAAATAGTAATTGGGCTATACTCTATTAATATACATGATTGGATAAAAAGTAGGGGCCCCCGCCCACTCTCCATATAAGTCCTGATGTGTTCTATAGGAAATGACGATTTTGGTGGGTGGAGGCAGAGAGAGACAGGAACAGAAGCTGGGAGAGATTGGCATGGGTTCCATACTCCTAGCTGCTGGTCGTGTGGCTGCTGGTCTAGCTAGCTTCTTGACTCAGCTGCCCACATTGCTCTTACCCATTCTCTTCCACCTCCGATCTTTCTTCACTGAGAATAAAGACTGACGATTTTCCCCTAATCTGAATTTCTGACTCCTACTGTTTTTAAAATACGTGGTCTTCACAGTTTTTCTTTTTCTTCTTTTTTTTTTTTTAGATTTTTCTTAATGTGCTTTACAAAATGCTAGTGTATTCATAGCTAGAAATTAACTTTGTTCTGGTATCATTTTTTTTGACTTTTGCAATGAAAAAGCAAGTTTCTATGGCCTATATAATGGAATGTTTTCATCTTTATTCAAGTCAAGTAGAATGACTAATGAATAATCCTACTTAAACAGTATAATTCATATTATGTGCTAATTATGGTGGTTGCTATTTGTATTTTTCCTTCATTCACATAGAGGCCCAGGACATCAGGAAGGAGATGTCATAACTTGAAAGTGGAAGATTCAACAACTTGATAAGTATAACGATCCACCCAATAATCCAGATCAACTCCAAAGGACTCATGATGCAAAATGTTATTCATGAATAGATAGAGGAATGATAGACTCAGAATGCAGACTGAAACATGATTTTCTTGTCTCTCTGCATCCCTCAAACATGGCTAACACAGAAATAGGTTTTGCATGACTTTACATATAAAGACACACACACATATATATATATATATATATATATATATATATATTCATATTTATTGCTTTGTCAATAGGATGGGGACTGAAAATAATTTCATTTTAAAGCCTTTTATATTTGGTAATAAGGAGATCCTTCATAGCTTTGAAGGAATAGATTTGACAAAGCAAATTCTGATGCCAGATTGGAAAGAATTAAGAAGAGAATGACAAGAACAGAAATGGAAGCATGATTGTTCACACAGTTCACAAAGAGTTGAGCCAAAAAAGGTAGTAGGGGAATATAAATAACAATAGCGATGGAAATAGAACTAAGTGAGGAAACTTTACCAATTCAGGTCAGTACATATTTTACAATATGTGATAGAGATTAGGTTATTTATGCCCAATTACTCATCCAAAAAGCATAGGATATAAATTTTGAATCCAGGTCCTGGATTCCAAAGACAGTTCCTTATCCATTATCCTCTCCTGCTTTTCACTTGACTGTTAGACAGTTTTAAAAATAGGAATGAGTGAATTTTATTCTGAAAGGAATGGTAAAAAGACACCATATAAAATACAATATTTTTCAAATTGTTTGTAAAAATGAGAACTTGGGATACTTTTTGCTCTTTATACATTAATTTTCTTCATTTTATCTCACTGGAACAGAAAGTTAAATTCAAAATTTATGTAGGGTTTATAATTAGGAAAATTTTAAGATTTTGCTTCTTTTGTCATTTTTGTAATTATGTTCTGAGAGTACTTCATCACAAAGATTTATCAATAGATAATTCATATAGTGAGGTCAAAGTTAGCAGGGTAATTTATACTTGACTGCATTCCAAGTTCCTTAGCCTTTTGGAATATCAGATTCCAAGCCCTTTGATCCTTTAAAATTGAAGCTGCTAGGTCCTGGGTAATCCTTATTGTGGCTTCTACATATTGGAATTGTTTCTTTCTAGCTGCTTGTAATAGTGTTTGTTTGTTTTTGTTTTTGTTTTTTTTGTCTACTAGTTTTGAAATTTAGCCACAATATTCCTTGAGGTTTTAATTTTGGGGTCTCTTTCAGGAGGTATTCTCTGAATTCATTCAATGGGCATTTTACCTTCTGATTCTATGACATCTGGACAGTTCTCTTCAATGATTTATTGAAAAATAGCGTCTAGGCTCTTTTTTCATCATGGATGTCATGTATGTGTATATATGTGAGTGTACTGTATCTCTGTATGTATGGGTGTTCATATGCATTTTAATAGGTGTATATGCATGTGTCTTTGTAAATATGTGTACATCTATACATTTATACATATATATTCACATATGTGTATATATACATGTATTTGTACTTCTACTAAGTTTGGAAGTCTTGTCCATAGCAATGGAATGATGACCATTGATATTAGCATTGAACAGTAAGAAGGAAAGTTATTCCAGAGTAATAAAATTTCCCAAAAGGAGATGGAATGTTATAATTTAGCTTTCAGCATGTCATATATCTTTAAATAATAAGCTACATATGTGAAAATGGAATTAAACATACTCCATTGTCCTCCAAATTCCTTTCAACACGTACAGACTATAAACAAGATAGATTAATGAAGAAAAGAAAGTTAAGTGAATGATCAGTCTTCTGGTTTATCATGAGTCTTACAGTATATTTCTCAATGTGTAATTATGCAGTTTTAGAATCTTCCGGCTAAGATGTCGGAGAGGAGGAACATAGCTGTGTAAGCTCCACATTTTCTCTCAGAATTCATTTCATGACAAACTTATGAATTAATGCTTGACTGAAAATAACCCACAAATAGTTACCAAGAGAAAACATCCTTGAGATTCCACAGGAAAGGTCTGTTTTTGCTCCAGGGCAGGGACGGTTTTAGATCAGACACAGGCTGAGGGTAGCAGTAGCTAGAGCACAAGAGGCAGCTCACAGCCAAGCAGACTGGAGCGGGATGGGGTGTGATCTCAGCTGTCTCTGCAGGGAGAGCTTTGCTACAGGATTGGATACTTTGCCCTGGCAGCAAGTCAGTAGCCCAGCAGAGAAGCTAAAAACACTGGGGGTGAAGAATACAACCCCAAACAGCTGGAGTTTCTCGGGACCTGGCCACCCCTCTCCCACAGCATTTCAGCATGCTCTCAGAGTCTCAGAGCACAGTTGTAACACAGTCCTGCTAATGCTTCGCTGCTGCCCCCCACAGTCTGTAGAGGAAACTCAGTAACACCACCCAGACCCTTCCCCCCCAAAAAAAAACAGATTCTATTTGGGGTTTTATTCTTTTTTTCTTTGCTAGTTTGTCTGTGATTCTTCTCTGACAAAATGAGCAAAAAAATGAAAAGGACCTTAATGATTGACAGCTTTTATATGGATAGAGAGCAGACTCTAAACCCTGAGGAGACTGAAAACAGACTGTCTCCAGGTGCATCCCCAAAGGAGGAGATCATCTTTCCTCAGCACAGATGAATCTCATAGAAGAAATTAAAAAGGCTCTCACAAGAGAGCTAGAAGAAAAATGGGAAAAGGACAGGGAGGCTTGGCAAGAGACTCTAGAGAAGTCATACCACTCATTTACAGATAGAGTGGATAAAGAAATCAAATCCTTGAAAAACAGGATTAGTGAATTGGAAACAGAAAATAGCTCTCTAAAAAATAAAATTAGCAAAATGGAAAAAAATTCCCTAAAACAAAACAACTCAATTGGACAATTAGAAAAGATATAAAAAAAGTGAGCAAAGAAAATACTTCATTGAAAATCAAAATCGAACAAATGGAATTGAATGAATCAAGGAGACAACAAGAATCAGTCAAGCAGAACCAAAAAAAAAAAATAAAACAATTGAAAAAAAATGTGAAATACCTTCTTGGGAAAACAACAGACCTGGAAAATAAGTCTAGGCAACACAATCTGAGAATTATCGGACTCACAGAAAAATATGATTAAGAAAAGAACCTGGACAATATTTTCCAGGAAATTATCAAAAAGAACTGCCCAGAAGTCATAGAAACAGAGGATGAAATAGACATTGAAAGAATTCAACAATCACCTACTGACAGGGATTCTAAAATCAAAACACCAAGAAATATAGTGGCCAAATGCCAGAACCCTCAAATGAAGGAAAAAATACTCTAAGCGACTAGAAAAACCCAATTCAAATACAGAGGAGCCACAACAAGAATCACCCAGTATCTACCAACATGCACATTAAAAGATCAAAAGGCCTGGAATATCATATTCCAAAAGGCTAAGGAACTTGGTATGCAACCAAAAATAACTTACACAGCGATAATGACCATCTTTTTCCAGGGAATAAGATATCATTCAACAAAATAGGCAAATTTCACCTATTTTTGATGAAAAAAAACCAGAACTTAACAAAAGTTTGATCTACAAATATAGAACTCAAGAGAAACCTAAAAAGGTAAAAAGAAATCTTGGGAACTATATTTTTGCTGTAAAGATGTATAAAGAATACATGTATACCCTCTTCTAGAAAATAGAGGTGGAAAAGACATTGTACCAGAAAAAGGGTAAAGTGAGGGTACTACATCTCACGAAGAGGCAAAGGAAACCTATTATATCTGAGAGAAAGAATGGAGGGGGATGAATAAAGTGGGTATTTTACTGCCATTAGAATTGGCTTTAAGAGAAAACATTCTAGACACATTCAATTTATGGTGAAACTTCTCCCACCTCATTGAAAAGTGAGAAGGGAAAAGTGAAAAGAGAAGGAATAAGCTAAGCAGAAGGGAATACAGAAACTGTGAGGGAAAGGAGTAAGATAGGGGGAGGAACTCTAAGGTGGGGAGGAGGGATACTAAAAAGGGAGGGATGTGAGAAGCATAAACAGGGGTTAACAAGATGGCAAGTAATACAGAATTGGTAATTTTAACCATAAATGTGAATGGGGTAAACTCCCCCATAAAGGGGAAGTGGTTAGCAGAATGGATTAAAAGCCAGAATCCTCCCTTTTCATTTTTAAGACTACTAATTTGATTTTCCTCTCTCCTTTTTCTAATTAGATTTACAAAGGTTTATCAATTTTATTAGTTTTTTCATAAAACCAACTCTTGGTTTTATTTATTAATTCAATAGTTTTTTTTTTTTTTTACTTTCAATATCATTAATTTCTCCTTTTGATTTTAGAATTTCACGTTTAGTAATTGATTGGGGGTTTTTAATTTGGTCTTTTTCTAGCTTTTTAAGTTTCAAGCCTAATTCATTGAGGAAGTGGTTAGCAGAATGGATTAAAAGCCAGAATCCTCCCTTTTCATTTTTAAGACTACTAATTTGATTTTCCTCTCTCCTTTTTCTAATTAGATTTACAAAGGTTTATCAATTTTATTAGTTTTTTCATAAAACCATCTGTTGGTTTTATTTATTAATTCAATAGTTTTTCTTTTACTTTCAATATCATTAATTTCTCCTTTTAATTTTAGAATTTCACGTTTAGTAATTGATTGGGGGTTTTTAATTTGGTCTTTTTCTAGCTTTTTAAGTTTCAAGCCCAATTCATTGATCTTCTCTTTCTCTATTTTATTCAAGTAAGCCTCTAAGAATATAAAATTTCCCTTTATTACCACTTTGGCTGCATCCCACAAATTTTGGTATGATGTCTCACCATTATCATTGAGTGAAATTATTAATTTTGTCTATATTTGGCTGTTTCACTCAATCATTCTTTATGATGATATTATTTAGTTTCCAATTACTTTTTGGTCTATTTACATCTAACTTTTTGTTGAATGTAATGTTGAATGTTGAATGTTGCGATCTGAAAAGAAAGCATTTACTATTTCTGCCTTCCTGCATTTAATTTTGAGGTCCTTATGTCATTAATATATGGTCAATTCTTGTATAGGTTCCATGAGCTGCTGAGAAGAAAGTATACGCCTTTCTATCACCATTTAGTTTTCTTTAAAGATCTATCATACCTAATGTTTCTATTATTCTATTTATCTTTTTAATTTCTTTCTTATTTGTTTTGTGGTTTGATTTATCTAATTCTGAGAGTGCAAATTTGAGATCACCCACTGTTATAATTTTGCTGTCTCTTTCTTCTTGTAACTCTCTTAACTTCTCCATTAGGAAGTTAGATGCTATACCACTTGGTGCATACATGTTTAATATTGATATTGCTTCATTGTCTTTGCTAACCTTTAGCAAGATATAGTTTCTTTCCTTATCTCTTTTAATTAGATTTTTTTTTTGCTTTTGCTTGATCTGAGATAAGGATGACTGTGTTTTTTTTGTTTTGTTTTGTTTTTTTACTTCATCTGAAGCGTAATAGATTCTGCTACAGCCTTTTACCTTTACTATGTATATATCTCCCTGCTTTAAATGTGTTTCTTGTAAACAACATATTGTTGGGTTTTGACTTTTGATTGAGTCTGCTATCCACCTCTGCTTTATGGGGGTGTTCATGCCATTCTCATTTACCATTAGAATTAATAATTCTGTATTTCCTGCCATCATCATATCCCTGGATCTTTTTCTTTCCCCACTTTATCCCCTTCCCTTGTATTAAACATATGGGTCCCACTTTTGTCCTGCAGTTCTCCCTTTTTAGGATCCCTCCCTCCTCACTTTGATTCTCTTCCTCTTTGTTGTACTCTTCCCTAATCTCTTTTCCTTTTCCATTTTCCTCTTCCACTTTTTAATGAGTTGAGAGAAAATGTTCTATAAAACAAATACGTCAATTCTTTTTTCTTTGAGCTAACTCTGATGAGAGTAAGATTCACACAATGTTCCTCCCCCTCTCTAAATTACCTCAGATATAATAGGTTTCCTTTGCCTCTTCATGGGATGTAGTTTCCCTCTTTTTATCCCCCCTTTCCCTTTTTTCTGACACTATCCCCTTTTCATTTCTACTTCCCTTTTTATGTAATATCATTAAAATCAAATTTCACACATAGTCTTTACGTATATCCACAACAGAAACACAGTTCTCAAGAATTCCTTTTACCTTTTTCTGCTTCTCTTGAGCCCTATGGTTGGCAAACAAAGTTTTGTTTCGGTCTGTTTTTTTTTTTTTTTTTTTTTTTCCCTTAGAAACAATCAGAATTCTTCTGTTTCATTAAATGTCCATTTTCTTACAGGGAAGAAAGTGCTGAGGAGTTTATTCTTGACTGCATTCCAAGTTCTTTTGCCTTTTGGAATATCAGATTCCAGGCTCTTTGATACTTTAATGTGGAGGCAACCAGGTCTTGGGTGATCCTTATTGTGGCACCTCAGTATTTGAATTGTTTTTTTTCTGCCTATTTATAATATTTTTTTGCTTAGTCTGATAGTTTTGAAATTTTGTCACAATATTCCTTAGGAGTTTTTATTTTAGGGTATTTTTTTCAGAAGGTTTTTGATGAATTCTTTCAATGTCTATTTTATCTTCTGATTCTATTACATCTGTAATAGATGATTTCCTGTAAAATAGTGTCTAGACTTTTTTTCATCATAATTTTCAGGAAGTCCAATATTCCTCAGATTATCTCTCCTAGATCTATTTTCCCAGGTCTGTTATTTTCCAAGTAGATAGTTAATGTTTTGTTTTTCTAATTTTTAATTTTTTTTTCATTTTGCTTGAATGATTCTTGCTGTCTCAATGAATGATTAATTTCTGTTTATTCAGTTCTGATTTTTAATGAGTTATTTTCTTCATTAGCTTTTTTAACTTTTTAGCATATCTCCAATCGAATTTTTAAATGAGTTGTTTTGCTCTATGGATTTTTTTTCCATTTCACTAATTTTTTTTGAGTGAATTATTTTCGTTTTCCAATTCACAAACCCTACTTTCTTGGGAATTCTTTACCTTTTCCAATTCACATTTCAGGAAGTTGTTATTCTCTTGAATAGCTTCTCTTTCCTTTCCCCATTTTTCTACTAACTTTTTAAAAAACTATTTTAATACTGTCGTCTAGGAGAGAGTTAGGTGATCCCAATGTCAGGTAACATTCCCCTTTGGGGTATTATCTGGAGATCAGATTGGCTAGAATGACAGCAAAAGGGGAAATATTGAACGGGATGTGGGAAAACAGGGACATTGATACAGTGTTGGTGTAATTGTGAATGTATCCAGCCATTCTGTTGAGTAATTTGGAACTATGCTCAAAAAGTTATTAAACTGTGAATACCCTGTGATCCAGCAGTGTTACTACTGGGCTTATATCCCACAGATATTTTAAAGAAGTATGTTAAAGAATGTTTTTAGCAGCTCTCTTTGTAGTGGCCAGAGACTGGAAACTGAGTGGATGCCCATCAGTTATAGAATGGCTGAATAAATTGTGGTATATAAATATTATGCAATATTATTGTTCTGTAAGAAATGACCAGCAGGATGACCTCAGAGAGGCCTGGAGAGATTTACATCAACTGAGGAGATCATTATATACTTCAACAACAATAACATATGATGATCAGTTCTGATCGACTTGGCCCTCTTCAACAATGAGATGAACCAAATCAGTTCCAATAGAGCAGTAATGCATTGAACCAGCTACACCCAGTAAAAGAACTCTGAGAGATGACTACTAACCACTACGTAGAATTCCCAATCCCTATATTTTTGTCTACCTGCATTTTTGATTTCCTTCACAGGCTAATTGTATACTATTTCAAAGTCTGATTCTTTTTATACAGCAAAATAATTGTATGGAAATGTGTGTGTGTGTGTGTGTATAAAATTTAACTTATCTTTTAACATATTTAACATGTATTGGTCAACCTGCCATCTGGGGAAGTGGGGAGGGGAAGGAGGGAAAAAATTGGAACAAAAGGTTTTGCTACTCTCAATGCTGAAAATTACCCATACATACATATTTTAAATAAAAAAGCTATATAATAAAAAAGAAGAAGAAATAGATGAAATTGACCTATTTCTTTGAATGTCCATCTTCTTCCCTGGAAAAATATGCTTGTTTTGGCTGGGTAAGTTATTCTTGGCTGTATACTAAGTTCCTTAGCCTTTTGGAATATCAGATTCCAAGCACTTCAATCCTTTAATGTGGACACTGCTAGATCTTGAGAAATCCTTATTGTGGATCTTCTATATTTGAATTGTTTTTTTTCCCTAGCTGCTTGTAATATTTTTTTTTCCTTGATCTGATATTTCTGGAACTTAGCCACAATATTTCTTGGGGTTTTCATTTTAGGGTCTCTTTCAGCATATATGGAATAGAGAAATATGGTGAACAACTTACAGGAATGTATGAATTGTTTTTATGTATTTTATTTTTATTATTTCTGTGTTTCCCCTATGACCTATATAATATGTGCAGGCCCATATTTACTTGAGCCTTGGCCAGCTATAAACATATGTACTTAACCTGAGCTGATGATATTTATCAGTATTTGACATTTATTGATATTTAGTCTATTAGCTTGACCACTGTCTGCTTGATTAAACCCAAAGGCCTGATTTTCTGTTTCCTAGAAATCAGGTGATTTTAGGGAAATGGAAACTGTCCATTCCAATCTCTCCAAATAGCAATAAGCCATTAGATGCTTCCCCCTCCCCTTCTCAATGCTCTCTTACTTGTAATGTAATCTCTTGTATAATAGCTGTGTATCTTTCCTACTTCTTTAGCCCTCCTACCATGAACTTTCTCTTTCTTATCTTGTGATGGGACAGCTCATCCTCTGGAGGTTTCAATAAATAACTTTTCTGTTTTCTACTGAATGATCTTTGAATAGACATTTTGAGTAAGGCTCTTCTACATCCCTTACAGTTGGGGGCTTGTCCGGAATGGGGTCTTTGGGGGAGACTTCTGTGTGTACCCTGGAGAGGGACAGGCACCCATGGAGTAGTTTTCTCCATGGTCTCTGGCTCTGGGTGAGCAGCCTCCCTCCCTTCTTAAACAATGACCCAAGGCAGGGATACTCAATGGAACGCTGAATGGAAGACTGAGGGAAATAGAGTCCTGATGGTCAGCATGTTAGTTTGAAAGATATGTACATGTGTAAACTCGAGGTAACTTTCTCGGGAGTCTGGGGGTCCATTGGCCAGAAAGAGGGAGACCCTGAGGAATTAGCCCTCCTAAATTTGTTTTTGGTGTAGATTGTTGTCAACCCCAATGATAAAGAACTTTTTCTGAGGAGGCTCTCAGCTGGCTGTGGGGTGTGAGGGTAATGAAGGGCCTCTGCCAAAGACCTGGACTGATTTTAGTCGAGGTATACCTGAAAGTCCTAGGAAATGCTGTGGGATAAAGGTTATATTGACGCCTATGAATATAATGGAAAAATGAATTTTTGCTCATATGCCGTTTAGTATGTAGCCTGTGAATAGTGGGAATCAGTGGACAAAGCCTCCTATAATTGCAAAAACGGCACCTATGGAAAGGACGTGATGAAAGTGGGCTACTACATAGTATGTGTCATGAAGAACAACATCTAGGGATGACTTGACTAACACGATTCCTGTTAAAACCTCCGATTGTAAAGAAGAAAATGAAACCTAAGGCTCACAATATTGTTGGAGATCATTTAATGTTGCCTCCGTGTAGCGTTGCCAGTCACCTAAATACTTTAACACCTGTAGGGATTGTGATAATTATTGTAGCTGATGTGAAATATGCTCGTGTATCAACATCTAGTCCAACAGTAAATATGTGGTGTGCTCATACAATGAAGCCTAAGAAGCCAATGGATATTATTGCTCAGACTATTCCTATGTAGCTGAAAAGTTCTTTTTTACCTGCGTAGTATGTGACACTATGAGAAATAATCCTAAATCCTGGTAGAATTAGGATATATACTTCAGGGTGACTGAAGAATCAGAATAAATGTTGATATAGAATTGGGTCTCCTCCGCCAGCAGGGTCGAAAAATGTTGTATTGAGATTACGGTCTGTTAGTAGTATTGTGATGCCAGCCGCTAGTACTGGTAGAGATAGAAGGAGTAGAACTGCTGTGATTATTACAGATCAAACGAATAGTGGTGTTTGATACTGAGACATTGCAGGGGGTTTTATGTTGATGATTGTTGTGATAAAATTAATAGCACCTAAGATGGATGAAATCCCTGCTAGGTGGAGTGAGAAAATAGCTAGATCTACAGATGCTCCTGCGTGGTCTAGGTTGCCTGCTAGAGGGGGGTAGACTGTTCATCCGATTCCAGCACCTGCTTCAACTGTTGAAGATGCTAGAAGGAGAAGGAATGATGGTGGTAGCAGTCTGAAACTCATATTGTTTATTCGAGGGAATGCTATATCAGGAGCCCCAATTATTAGGGGTACCAGTCAGTTACTGAAGCCTCCAATTATAATGGGTATAACTATAAAGAAAATTATTACAAAGGCATGGGCTGTTACTAAAACATTGTAGATCTGGTCGTCACCGATGAGAGTGCCAAGTTTTGCTCGGATTAGGAGGCTTACAGCAGTGCCAATTATGCCTACTCAGGCGCCAAATAGTAAATAAAGAGTTCCAATGTCTTTATGGTTTGTAAAGAAAAGTCATTGAGTAATGAACATAGGTAAAATGGCTGAGGGTAAGCATTGAACTGTAAATTCAAAGACAGAGTTTTACCTCTATTTTACCAGAGTAATAAATTGAAGCCAAATGTTGAGGCGCTTAGCTGTTAACTAAGAAGTAGGGGGATAGATACCCTCCAGTTTAGAGGTAAAGGCAGTTTAGTGAGACTGCCTCGGGACTCCCTGCCTTTTTTTTCTTACAAGGCGGGGAGTCTCTGGATGTCTCCAAAGACTAGGTGATTTAACACCTGCTTAAGGCTTTGCAGGCCTTTGGTCTAGTTTGAACCTAAGCCTTTAAATGGGCTCTGAAGTATATATTATGTTGAATTGCAAATTCAAAGAAGTAGCTTAAGTGCTGCCAGGGCTTGTTTGGAGAACTTAGCTTAATTAAAGTGTTCGATTTGCGTTTGATTGATGCGAGATAAAGTCTTGTAGTTCTTAGTTATGAGAGTGTGATGAATAGTGGGGTTAGGGGAAGTAGGAGGGTAGAGATGACTGTGGTTGTTGGAATTAGTATAGTAGTTTGTATTGAGTTATTGTATCATTGTATTTTGGAATTATTGGTGGATGGAAATATGGTAAGGCTGGATGCAAAGATGAGTCGTATATAGAAGAAAAGGTTTAGTAGGGCTGAAAGGGCTATTGTTGTGGCTATTATGATGTTGCCACTGTTAATTAGTTCTTGTAAGACAAGTCATTTGGGTATGAAGCCGGTGAGAGGTGGTAGGCCTCCTAGGGATAGGAGGGTAAGAAGGATGATGATGGTTGCTGTGGCTGATATATTTCATAGACCGCCTAGGGATTTGATTTTGGTGGTGTTTGATAGGTTGAGGGTTAGGAATGTAGTTAGAGTAGCTATAACATAGATAGTAAGGGTTAGGACAGTTAGGGTCAGGTTAATTTTGTACAATGATCACTATTCAGCCTAAGTGGGCAAATGGAGGAGTAGGCTAGAATTTTTCGTAGATGGGTTTGGTTAAGGCCACCTCAACCTCCTACAATGGCGGATAGAATTGCTAGGGTAATGAGGATTTTTATATTGAGGTGGGGGGCAATTTGAAAAAGAATAGCTGTAGGGAAGAATTTTTGTCATGTTAAAAGGATTATTCTGGTTAGGAGTGGGATTCCTTGTGTTACTTCTGGTACTCAGAAGTGGAAGGGGGCAAGGCCTAGCTTGATAGTTAGGGCTAAAGTTAATGAAAGAGAGGCTCAATTGTCTGAGAGTTGAAGTAGGGCTCATTGGTTCGTTGATCATGCATTATAAATAATAGCAAATATTATTATCATAGAGGCAGTGGCTTGTGTAAGGAAGTATTTTGTGGCTGCTTCTGTGGCTCGTGGGTTGTTTGGGGCTGTTATTATGGGGATGATAGCTAGTGTGTTGATTTCTAATCCTATTCAGGCTGTGAATCAGTGGTTGCTGAAGAGGGTTAGGCAAGTTCGGATAAAGAGGTTTAGGGTTAAAATGATGAGTACATAGGGGGACATTAGTATGTATTAGTATGGTGTGAACCAACATCTTTTGGATATGGGCCCGATAGCTTATTTAGCTGACCTTACTAGGATGTGGTGTAATGGTAGCACAAAGGGTTTTGAGTTCTTCGGTATAGGTTCGAGTCCTGTTGTCCTAGAAATAAGGGGGCTTGCACCCCTATTTTTTACCCTATCAAGATAATTATTTTGTCAGACATATTTCTATATTTGTGGAAGAATGCAGGATAGAGCAATTGGTAGGGAGATAAATCATAAGCATATTGCCAGAGTTATAGGTAAGAAATTTTTTCATAGAAGGTGTATTAGTTGATCGTAGCGGAATCGTGGGTATGATGCTCATACTCATAGGAAAGCTATGGTGAGGAGGAGTGGTTTTAGTATAAATGATAGTGTGTTTATATGGGATAAGCTTGGTGTAAGAGAGGGCCCTAGGAACAGAATAGTTGTGATGGCATTTATGGCAATGATGTTTGCATATGGTAAAATGGGATAGAAGCAGTACAATAATTTGTATCAGGATGTTAGCTAAGGAATTCAAGACTGGCATGAACTTCCTAGGTATAAAAGGGAAGAAAACTGGGAAGATGTATATCCCAGGACTATTTGCATGTATTAGACTTAAATTTGTGTGTAAAAGGTAAAAATAGAGTTTTTTTTGTTTGTGTTTTTATGTCTGCTTTGCATTTTGTTCTGTGTTACAAGTTAGCAAGGTTTTGGAGATAAGAATTCAGCCTCTGTGTTGCAGGCTTAGAAAAATATCAGGCTGAATTGTAAGAATTGGAATTCATTCAGAATAGTAATTCACAGTGGCGCAGAATTTATTGGTTTTAGATCATGGTAACATATTTTGGGAAGTGGTTTTGGACTTCTCAAGAAATTTGAAAAATCTTTTTTTTTTCTTTCTCTCCCTCTGCCTTTGGCAGCAGGTTTGCAGTAAGGGGAGAGTGTAATGGGCTGAGGTTTGAGTTGATGCACTGAGGTCCCAAGTATGTGAGGCTAAATAGTAATTGGGCTATACTCTATTAATATACATGATTGGATAAAGAATGGTCCCTGCCCACTCTCCGTGCAAGTCCTGATGTGTTGTATAGGAAAAGACGATTTTGGTGGGTGGAGGCAGAGAGAGAGACAGGAAGAGAAGCTGGGAGAGATTGGGGCTGGGTTCGAGATTCCGAGCTGCTGGTTGTGTGGCTGCTGGTCCAGCTAGCTTCTTGACTCAGCTACACACATTGCTATCGCCGATTCTCTTCCACCTCCGATCCTTCTTCACTGAGAATAAAGACTGACGATTTTCCCCTAACCTGAATTCCTGACTCCTGCTGATTTAAAAATACACGATCTTCACATTTGCCATTATGAGTGTGCCACAAGTAATAAAAACAGACAATGGTCCTGCTTATACTTCAAAACATTTTGCACACTTTTGTGCACAGTATAAGATTTTACACACCACGGGCATACTTTTTAATCCTCAAGGACAGGCAATAGTGGAGAGGAGAAACAGAGATATTAAGATGCTCCTCCAAAAACAAAAGAAAGGGGGAGCCACAGGTAACCCTAGAGAACTTCTAAATCTAGCTCTATATACTATTAACTTCTTGATTTTTGACAAAGATGCACTGGCTCCGGCAGACAGGTTTTATAACCCACCAGAAGGTCAGTGTCCAGGGCGAGCAGCTCCACTATCTTTAGATAATCGCCAGGTGATGTGGAGAGACCCAGAAAGTGGTGAATGGAAAGGACCAGATAGGCTAACTGCTTTGGGGAGAGGGTTTGCTTGTATCTCTACAGGTGGAGAAGGAATAAGATGGGTGCCAATGAGCCATATTCACCTTGTCCATCGCAGAGAGACAGAGCAGACCCAAAAACCGGAGAAGACCCAAAAATATCATGGTTCTGTTGCTGATTTGCCACCATTGAAAGAGCGTGGCTTTGGGACTCATGGACATCAAAGATTGTTGGACTTCAAAACCCTCAGGAATCATTGGTTCTCTGAGCTAGGACTTAAAACCCCAGGAATCATTGGATTCTCTGAGACATGGACTTGAAAACTTCCAGGAATCATTGAATTCTCTGAGGAAATGATAAGACTGTTACAAGACTTCAAAAATCTACTGGAATCATTGGTTTCCTTAACACATAAAAAGATTAGGACTTTAAAAATTGGGGACATTGGATTCCCTGACATGTGGTGGACACTTTAGACTGGTTTTGGACTATTCTTGGCTGTTGAAGAAGGTGTGTTGTGACTGTTGTTTAAAACCCTCTAGGACTGTGATGATCTTTTCCAACACCATGTTGATTTATATGTTTGCTATTCCTTTTCTGTACACATGTTTGTTACACCACATCGAGACTGGACTGCGGAGGGAGGTCATCCCTAAAGCCTTGCGTTATTGCTGTTCTTGTGACCTCCCATGCTGATGGGTTTGTGCATAATAAGACCCTTTAAAAACCACTAGCAACCCCATTTCCCTTTGGTGCTTTTCATCTCCCTTCCTGAGAAGTAGGAGGCTGTGATCACCTCCTTTTAGTGCTTTCACCTCCTTCCCAAGGAAGTTGGGAGGCTGTGATCACTCCTTGGGGCTCTGACCTCCTGAGGATCAGGATGGCATGACCACCCTGTGTTCTAAAATAAAAAGAGGAGATTAATGGGCTGGGGTTTGAGTTGATGCATGAGGTCCCAATCGTGAGGCTAAATAGTAATTGGCCATACTCTATTAATATACATGTTGGATAAAGATGGTCCCTCCCACTCTCATCAGTCCTGGACATGTTTAAAATGACAATTTGGTGGGTGGGGCAGAAGAGACAGAAGAGAAGATTATTCTTTATATCTTGCCTCCCCAACCTCTTTCCCTTAAAACTTATGTACTTTGTATCATGATGCTTACCCTCTTTAGAATCCTCCCTCCCCCTTGAGTCTTTTCCCTTCCTTCCTTATTACTTTTTTTTTCCCTTTCCTCTCCCCTGTTTTAATGAGGCGAGAGAATTTTCTAAAACAAATATAATTTTTTTCTTTGAGCCAATTGATAATAGTAAGATTCACACATGTTCCTCCCCCTCTCAAATTCTCAGATATGATAAGTTCTTTGCCTCTTGTGGGATGTGGTTTCCTTTTTATCCTTCCACCTTTATTCTGCCATCATCCTTTTCATATCTACTTCCTATTTATGTTTATATCAGTACAATCAAATTATACATGTATTCTTTGATATCCACAACAGAAATACAATTCTCAAGAGTTATTTTTTTATTTTGGCATCTATTGAGTTCTTGGTTTGGATATCCAAATTTTGTTTAGTTCTGTTTTTTCTTCAGAAAAAATTGAATTCATTTTTTCATTAATGTCATCTTCTTCCTGGAAAAAATTCAATTTGGTTAGTTTATTCTTGCTGATCCAAGTTCTTCTTGCCTTTTGGAATATCTATTTCCAGCCCTTCATTCCTTTAATGTAGAGGCAGCCAGATCTTGGGTGATTCTTATTGTGGCACCTCGGTATTTAAATGGTTTTTTTTTTTGGCTGCTTGTAAAATTTTTTCCTTAATATGATAGCTGTGAAATTTGGCCAGAATATTCCTTGGGGTTTTTATTTTAGGGTTTCTTTCAGAAGGTGTTTGATGAATTCTTTCAATGCCTATTTCACCTTCTGATTCTATTACATCTGGGCAGTTCTCTTTGATGATTTCTTGTAAAATAGTATCTGGTTTTTTTCATCATAGTTTTCAGAAAGTCCAATAATCCTCGATTATCTCTCCTAGATCTATTTTCCAAGTCTGTCATTTTTAAGTAGATAATTCATGGTTTTTTCCAGTTTGTCATTTTTTGTTTTTGCTTGACTGATTCTTGCTGTCTCAATGAATCATTAGTTCTATTTTGTTCAGTTCTAATTTTAAAGAATTATTTTCTTATTAGCTTTTTACTTTTTCTGTATATGTCCAATTGAGTTTTTAAATGTATTGTTTTGGTCTGTGAATTTTTTCCATTTCACTAATTTTTTTTTAGTGAATTATTTTCTTTTTTCCAATTCACAAATCCTACTTTCTTGTGAGTTCTTTGTCTTTTCCAAATCGCAAATCCTACTTTCTAGTGAATTCTTTATTTTTTCCAATTCACCAATTTTGTTTCCTGCACTTCCTGGGAATTTTTAACTTTTCAATTCATATTTGGAAGTTGTTGTCTCTTTAGGCTTTTTCTTCCTTTCCCCATTTATCTTCTAACTCTCTTTTGAGGACTTTTAATGGCCTTCTATGAGGCATCATGTAAAGGAGGGACAGTCTGATGCATTTTTGCTGTTTGAGGTCTCTTCAGGTTTGTGACCTGCTTTTTTTCTGCATAGAAGCTGTAGATTGTTCTTTTCATCGTTTTATTCATGTTTTAAAGCCTTTAGGGTATGTCTCCTAGGCAAGGGGGTTACCAGCTTCCTCTGAAGAGCAGGGAGAGATGTAAACTGATTTCCGGCTCTGAGGTATGGGAGTGCTCTGAGTGAGAGTTTTCCCTTCCCCCAATAGGAAGTGGATTCAGCACTGGCCGAACTATTGAAGTGCCCAGTTTGGCTGTGTGGGTTAGCGATTGCCCGCGGGTAGAGACTAAGGGGTGAAAGTGTCACTGCCCCAGGCCTGGAGCCTCTTGTGGGACTGTTCGTATTAGCAGCTGACCGCAGACTGCAGACCTCAGCGAACTCTGCCCCAGCGTCTCTGCCTGATGCAAATTGGCCCTGGAAAAGCTCTATGGCCCCAAGCCAAGCTCCTCACTGTGCAGATTGGAGGCTAACCCGGGCTGAGTCCTCCTGCCGTGCAGGATCACAACTGCCCCAAGGAAAAGCCCCATACTGGGGGTTGGGGCTGTGAGCTTGTGCTGAGATCTGTGCTTTCACTTTCGGTTTGAGGCTCTCCTGGGAACCTAATTTCTCTCCCAGTCTGCGCTGATCTCCCCCCTGGTCCAGGAACCAACCTTTTTTTGGAGAGACTGCAGATTTTCTTTGGCTGGTGAGTTGTTCTACTTCTTATCTTTACGAATTGTAGCAGTCAAGACTATTTTTGAGGCTCAATATAATATTGATAAAGAGGGTAAGAGAAGAGCTTAGAAAGTCGTGTGTGTCTTCTTCGCCACCTTGGCTCTGCCCTGAAAGGACAATTATCATAGTTGTCTGTGAAACCTAACTGTTTTTTATTGGGAATGCAAGGGATAATGTTGTAAAAAATTATTCAGAAAAACCCAGAGATTCTACTAAAAAGTTATTAAAAATAATCCTGGATAGGTCAATTTGTCAATAAAAAGTTGTTTTTGTCAATAAAAAGTTGTAATTATTAAAAAAAAAAAAAAAAGAAAAAGAAACTGCTACAAGCCATCCACCAATCTTCCTTCTTCTCATCCTTCTGCAAAGTGAGTCTGGCTTGTCTCACTCCACCTCCTAATCCCTCCTATTATTATCTGTATACACCAAAAGATCAAGCCAGCACAGAAAATAGTGAGAAGGCCCATTTTCCCAAACATATGCTAATGGAGTTTATTTTCCAATATGATTAACCTTAAGTGCTGTGTTGTCTGCTTCCAGTGCACCTATTCAGAGTTTCAGCACTTTACAACTTTTGTCCTTCCAGATGAATTTTGTTGTTATTTTTTCTGGGTCATTAAAATAGTTTCTTGGGTATGTGATTGATATAGCACTAAATAAATAGATTAGTTTAGGTAGTATTGTCATCTTTATTATATTCACTGGACCTATCCAGGAGCACTTAATATTTTACCAATTGTTTAGATCTGACTTTATTTGTGTGGAAAATGTTTTGTAGTTTTGCTCATATACTTCCTGATTTTCACTTGGCAGATAGATTCCCAAATGTTTTATACTATTGATAGTCATTTTAAATGGAATTGCTCTTTGTATCTCTTGATGTTGGTATTTGTTAGTGATGTATAAAAATGCTGATGATTTATGTGGATTTATTTTATATCTTGCAACTTTGTTAAAGTTGTGGATCCTTTTTAATAACTTTTTAGTAGAATCTCTGGGTTTATCTAAGCATACCATCATATCAACTGCAAAGAATGATAATTTGGTTTCTTCATTACCTACTCTAATTACTTTAATTACTTTTTCATCTCTTATAGCTGAAGCTAGTGTTTGTAATTCAATACTGAATAATAATGGTGATAGTGGGCAACCTTGGTTCACTCCAGATTTTATTGGAAATGATTCCAGTTTATCACCATTACATATGATTCTTACTGATTGTTTAAATAGATGCTACTTACTATTTTAAGAAAAAATCCATTTATTCCCATACTCTCTAATGTTTTTAATAGAAATGTGTTGGGTTTTATGAAATGCTTTATTTTCTGCATCTGATTAGATGATCATATGTTTTTTGTTAATTTGGTTATTGCTGTCAATTATGCTAATAGTTTTCCTAATATTGGACCAACCCTGCATTCCTCATATAAACCCTACTTGATCATACTATATTATCCTGGAGATGATTAGATGATTTTCTATAGTTGTTTTTTTTTACTAATATGTTATTTAAGATTTTATCATCAATATTCATTAGGGAGATTGGTCTATAATTTTCTTTCTCTGTTTTCATCCTACCTGGGTTGGGTATGAGTACCATGTTTGTTTCATAAAAGAAATTTGATTGGATCCCTTCATTCTCTATTTTTCAAATAGTTTATTTAGCATTGGAGTTAATTGTTCTTTAAATATTTGGTAGAATTCATATATAAATCAATCTGTTCCTGGGGATTTTTTTTAGGGAGTTGATTAATAGATTGTTCTATTTCTTTTTCTAAAATGGGACTATTTAATTTAATTCTTCCTCTTAATCTGGGAACCTATATTTTGAAGGTATTCATCCATTTCATTTAATTTATCAAATTTATTGGGATAAAGTTGAACAAAATAATCCCTAATTATTGAACTAATTTCCTGTTCATTAGTGAAAATTTCTCCTTGTTCATTTGGAAGACTAACAATTTGATTTTCCTCTTTCCTTTTTCTAATCAAATTTACCAAAGTTTTATCTATGTTGATTTTTTTTCATAAAACCAATTCTTAGTTTTATTTATTTAATCAATAGTTTTTTTTTACTTTTAATTTTATTAACCTTTCTTTTTATTTTTAGAATTTCCAGTTTGATATTTGATTGGAATTTTTTAATTTTTTCTTTTTCTGGTGTTTTTAGTTACAAGCCCAATTCACTGAACTTCTCTTTCTCTATTTTATGCAAATAAGTCTTTAGAGATATCAAATTTCTTCTTATTACTGATTTGATTGTATCCCACAAAATATGCTATATTATCTCATTATTGTCATTCTCTTGGATGAAATGATTAATTGCATCTATGATTTGCTGTTTCACCCTTTCATTCTTTAGAATGAGATTATTTAGTTTTCAATTACTTTTTGGTCTATTTTCCACTGAATTTTTATTGAATGTAGTTTTTATTGCATCATTATCTGAAAAGAATGTATTTATTATTTCTGCTTTCTGCATTTCATTTTGAGGTCTTTAAGTCTTAATATATGGTGAAGTTTTAATTTTGGAGTCTCTTTCTGGAGGTGTTCAGTGAATTCTTCTGCTGGTAATTGTAGAACAAACAATATTTCTGGATTCTACCTGTTCAGAACTATTTTAGAGACTGAATTTCGTAATTGGTGAGAGGGCTATAGGAGAGCTCATAAAGAAATATGTGTCCTCTCTAACAATTTGCTTCTGTCCCTTCATAGTAATTTTAGTGATTCAGTTTTTTTTTTATTTTCTTGTTTATTCATTTTGCTAGACTATTTCTTAACTTTATTTTAACATTGGCCTTTACTCAAAGGATCTATAAAATTTTAGGGGTTTGATGCTACTATTTTCTGAGTGAGTTCTGGGTGTCTATAATTTTTCAGAACTTACAAGGTGATATGATTCAAGAGTAGGCATGCTTACTGCTTTCCTAACCAGGTCTTTACCCAGGAAGGGTGTTTCTTAAAATTGTTGATTTCCTTTAATACTCAAGATACTTTTTTCAAGAAGTCTACTATTGTAGTCTTCCTCTCCAAAGTTGTATGTGTGCATGTTGTATGCATTTTGTATATATGTGTTCCAGTAAAATTTAAATTCATTGAGTATAGGGACTGTTTAACTTTTATATTCCTAGAACCTAGCATAACACTTGGGAAGTAGTAGGTGCCAATAAATGTTTGTTCATTAATTTTTTTTTGGAACTTGAATGGATTTACTTTAGTAAAAATAGTTTCAGCATATAAATGTGATAAAATGACGAATAGGAACTAAAAAAGAAAACATGAACCCCAGAATGAATATATTCTTTAAAGCATTTTTAAGAGCACATACCAAAACACTCTTTAAGCCCATGTATGGTATCTGAAACCAGAAAAAAAAAAAGAGTTTTAATTTGTGCATCTGCAAATAAAAAAGTCTTCAATTTAAAGAATTAAAATCTCAAGTCTTTATACAAGTTCTGTAACATATGTCATAATGCAATGTAGGCTCTTGTAACATTGTGATGATCCATGCAACAGATTTGCATATAAAATTTGTATTTACAAGATTTACACAACACAGCATTATAGCTCCAAAGAAGACTTTACTATTTATTAATCCAATAATATCCACTTTAAAAGACTGGTAAATATATTTGTGTACACAAGCAAGTTAACAATCTGTATTTTAAAGAGCTGTTTAGTATGAATAATCTTAATAAACCTTGGGAGCAGAAACAAATTATTTTGCTCAATAATGATATTAGGTAAAAAACAAACAAAAAGAGACAAAATAATTTATAATATAGACAAAAATAATTTTTTAAGTTGTATGCAATGAATTGTTAAAAACATTTCTTTTGAAGAAGTCATTAAGTTAATATATTATAAATATTTTTAATATTAGCATAGCCACTCAATTCAGAGAATATTTAAAATCACTACATGAGCTACTTTATAATAATGAAAACCAGTATTGAGAGGCTTAATGATCTGTCCAGTGTCACAAATATTACCACATTTACTGATATAAATTACAATGTCTTCCTTAACAAAATTGTTGAAGCTACCAAATGCAAGTTTCTATTCTCCTGAAGGATATGGAGTAGCCATCCTCAGTATTTATTTCATGAAATGCATTCTATGAATTTTGGCAATATAAAAAAGAATACATTATAAAGTATTTATTTATCATTGTAAAATAAATTAAATCTGATTTGTAGAAAGGACAAAATCTATGTTTTAGATTTTATACACTAATTCATAGCATTTACCCTCAGAATATATACATAAGTAGGTAGAATAAGGTAAACAATATTTAAATAAATTGTCAAATGAGATCTATGACTTTATTTTTCTTCATTCTTAGTCTTTAGCTTTGTAGTTAACCAGTTCAACTGCATGCATTTATTTTCAAAGTCTGTCACAACAAAATCATAAATTATCTAACCATATTTTGTTCCTATACACCATGCTAAATAGTGCTATAGAACTTCAGAAAACTATGCCATTTAGGGCCACTGCAAATTTATCATCACTAATACTAACTGATATCCCATTGTTGTAAACATTACTTTCCCTCTTGTGAAATTGATTTCCACAATGTTTGAATTCTAGTTGCTATATCACTGGGGATACTATTGACCAGTTCCAGTTAGTCAATGCTGCTACTTCCTTCCTTCTTTCCTTCCTTTTTTCCTCGCTTTCTTCTTTCTTACCTTTTCCCTTCCTTGCTCCTTTTCTCTTCCTTTTTCCTCCCTCCCTTCCTCCCTTCCTTCTTCCTTCATCCCCTACCTCATTCCTTTTCTCACTTCTCTTACTCTCTCCCTTTTTTTCTTTCCTCTCTTCCTCTTTTCCTTTCCTTCCTCCTTCCTAAGTTATGCATAACTGTTCAGTTATGCAAATTGAGTAAAATAAATAATCAAAATTAACATTGAAGTTATGAACTGAAGTAACTGAAAGGGTGATGATAATCTCTTTTTTTTTATTTAATAGCCTTTTATTTACAGGATATATACATGGGTAACTTTACAGCATTAACAATTGCCAAACCTCTTGTTCCAATTTTTCACCTCTTACCCCCCACCCTCCCTAAATGGCAGGATGACCAGTAGATGTTAAATATATTAAAATATAACTTAGATACATAATAAGTATACATGACCAAAACATTATTTTGCTGTACAAAAGAATCAGACTCTGAATTATTGTACAATTAGCTTGTGAAGGAAATCAAAAATGCAGGTGTGCATAAATATAGGGATTGAATTCAATATAATGGTTTTAGTCATCTCCCAAGTTCTTTTTCTGGGTATAGCTAGTTCAGTTCATTACTGCTCCATTAGAAATGATTTGGTTGATCTCGTTGCTGAGGATGGCCTGATCCATCAGAACTGGTCATCATCTAGTATTGTTGTTGAAGTATATAATGATCTCCTGGTCCTGCTCATTGGGTGATGATAATCTCAACAGAATTTGATATTCCAAAAGGCAAAAGAATTTGGATTGCAGCCAAAGATCAACTATCCAGTAAAATTAAGCATTATCTTGAAGGGAATAAGATGAACATTCAATGATGCAGGTGAATTTCATTTATTTCTGATGAAAAAACCAGAGCTGAACAAAAAAATTTGATTTCTAAATATGGAATTCAAGAGAAGAATAAAAAGATAAAAAGGATAGAACTCTTGAGAATTATATCCCTGTTATGGGTATACTTAGAAGGTGCGGATATAATTTGATTTTACTATGACAATATAAAAAAGAACCTAGAGATGAATAAGGGATAGTAATGGAAAAGGGGGGAAATAGAAGTAAAATGTGGGAATTACATTTCATGAAGAGCCAGTTCAGATAATTCTGAAATGTAGCCACACTATTTCTTGGGGTTTTGATTTTGGGATCTCTTTCAGTAAGTGATCAATGAATTCTTTCAATGTCTGTTTTACTTTCTGTTTCTATTACATCTGGGCAGTTCTCTTTGATGATTTCCTGAAAAAAAGTATCTAGGCTCTTTTTTTTTTTCATGAATTTCAGGGAGTCCAATAATCCTTAGATTATCTCTCCTAGATCTTGTTCCAGGTCTGTTGTTTTCCAAAGTAGTTATTTAACATTTTTTCTTCTTTTTTTTATCATTTTTTTTCTTTATTTTGCTTGACTTATTCTTGGTGTCTCATGTCATTCATTTCCATTTCTTCAATTCTGATTTTTAATGAATTATTTTCTTCATTTACTTTTTCATTTCCTTTTGTAATTATCAAATTATGTTTTTAAATGAGTTGTTTTTGTTCTATGGAATTTTTTTTTCCATTTTGCCAATTTTATTTTTAAGGAGTTATTTTCTTTTTTCCAATTCACTAATTCTGTTTTTCAGGGAGTTGATTTCTTTTTCCACTCTATCTTTTAATGAGTTATATGTATTATCTAGACCCTCTTGTAAAGCTTCACTTTTCTTTCCCCATTTTTCTTCTACCTCTCTTTTAAGAGCCTTTTTATTTTCTTCTTTGAGAGGCTTATGCGGGAGTGACCAGATCATATCTATCTTTGGGTTTTCATGTAGAGAAAAACTGTTTTTAGTCTCCTCTGGGTTTGAAATCTGCTCTTTTTCAGTATAGAAGCTACCTGTACTTTGGCTTTTTACTCATTTTATTAAAAACAAAACAAAACAAAACAAAAAGCTGCAGTCTGTTTTTGGGGCTATGTGGAGTTACCAAGCTTCCTCAACAGACAACAGGAAGTAGCAGTAAAGCAGCAGTGGGATAGTAATGGCTGCCCTGAGATCATCCTCTGCACTGGGGTCACCACTTGCAAGCTGAGATCATGCTGAGTTCCTCCTGGTGCTGGGTGGGTTTGGCCAGGCCCCGAGAGACTTTAGCGTTTTGAGGTTATAGTCTTTACCTTTTGTCTTTTTAGCTTCTCTGCTGATCTAATGGCTTGCTGCCAGGGTAGAGTAGCCAACACTGTGGTAAAATTCTCCCTGCAAATTTTCAGCCAGCAAAGAACACTTTCCACCTCCCTCCAATCTGCTCAATGTGAGCTGTTTCCCATGCTCTCACTGCCTACTTCCCTGAGTCTATACCTGTCCTAGACTGGCCATTCCATCCCAGGTGTGCATGAGCAAAAAGAGACTTTTTCTGGCAAATTTCGAGATTATCTTCTGTTGGTAATGTGTTATACTCCCAGTATTTGTTGGTTTTGACAGTCAAGCACTAATTCTGAGGCTGAGTTTCATTAAAAAAAAAAAAAAAAAAAAAAAAGGAGAACGCAGAAAGATGCTTGTATCCTCTCTGCCATCTTGGCCCCACCCTCTCCATTTTTCTTTTTCTTCCTCCTTGATCTGAATTTTCTCGTGCAGCAAGATACCTGTATAAATATGTATATGTATATTAGATTGAACATGTATTTAACACATTTAACATGTACAGGATTATCTTTCAGCTGGGAGGAGATTGGGAGAAGGAGGGCAAATTTTGGAACAAAAGGTTTTACAAGGGTTAATGTTGGAAAAATTACCCATGCACATGTTTTGTAAATAAAAAGCTTTCATTAAAAAAATGGAAATTATGAAACCCAAAGAAGATTAATAAAATTGAAGCTAAGAAAACTATTGAAATAATTAATACAACTAATAAGTTTGTATTAAAAGACAACAAATTAAATAAACATTTATTAATTTGATTAGACAAATTAAGAAGAAAACCAAATTACCAGTATCAAAAATTAAAAGGATGAACTTACCATCATTGAAAAATTAATTAAAGAAATAATTAGGAGCTATTTAGGCAATTATGTGCCAACAAATCTGACAATCTAATTGAAATAAATGAATATTTACAATACTATAAATTACCCAGATTAACAGTAGAGGAAATAAATTACTATAGGCCCATTCTATAAAAAGAAATTGAACAAGCCATCAATAATCTGTCTTAAAAAAAATCTTCAGGACCAGATGGATTTACAAGTTAAGTCTACCAAAATTTAAAGAATAATTAATTCCAATAGTATGTAAACTATTTGAAAAAATAAATAAAGGAGGAATTCTGGCAAATTCCTTGTACAACATAAATATGATGCTGATACCTAAACTAGGCAATGTCAAAATAGAGAAAGAAAATTATAGACTTATCTCCCTAATGAGTATTAATGAAAAACATTTTCAGTAAAATATCAGCAAAGAGATTGCAACCACTTATCAGGAAGATAACACAATGTGACCAAATGGGATTTATATCACAAATGAAGAACTGGATCAGTATCAGGAAAACTAATACCATAATTGATCATATCAATAAGAAAACTAATAGAAATCATATGACCATCTCAAAAGATGCTGAAAAAAGCTTTTGACAAAACACAGCACCTGATCATATTAAAATAGTCAAGAGCTTATGAATAAAGATTGTTCCTTAAAATGATAAGCAGTGTGTGTCTAAAACTTTCAGCAAACATTATTTTCAATGGAAGGAAGCTGAACACACTCAGAATAAGATCGGGAATGAAACAAGGATGCCCATTATTACCATTCTTATTTAATATTGTGCTAGAAACATTGGCTCTAGAAAAAATAAAATAAAATACAAAAATAAATCAAAATACTTAATAATTTTCTATGAGGAAATAAAACTTTCTTTTTAGATGATATGATGATATACTTAGAGAATCCTAGAGAATCATTGAAACACCTACTTACAAATAGCAAAATTCCAGGTTATAAAATATACCTACAAAAATCATCAGCATTTCTATATATTACTGATGAAGCCCAGCATCAAGTAGTAGAAAGGTAAATTGCATTTAAAATAACTGTAAATATAAAGAAATATGTTTGTCTACCTGCCAAGACAAAGACAGGAATTACAAAATACTTCTCACACAATTAAAGTCAGATGTAAACAGTTGAAAAAATATCAATTGCCCATGAGGAGGCCAAAATAATATAATAAAATACAATGTTATTTAGTAATATAAAATATAATACTATAAAAATGTATAACATAATATTATAATATAAAATGATACTGATGCTGATTACTTTATTTTGATAATTTTTTTAATGAAGGAATTTATTCTTTTCATTAAATAACCAGGACTTTCTTAATAAATCATCAAATCATCTTAGAAATAGAGATTTTGAAGTTTTGTTGTATGTTACGTTATTTTTTTATGTCCAGTGATATATTTTTCTATCTTTTTGTTATTTGTATTATTAATATTGTAAATATCTTCATAATAACAAATTGTTCTTTAATTTCTGATACAATACTATAATATTTATTGGGTTTCATAAAATATCTAATAAATGCCTTTTATCTCATAAACTCTTTGAAGATATTTTATTTAACATTTTTAATTGATAGTCATGATTTATACTGTTCTACATATTTTGTCTGTGTTATCTCATCCAGATTTTGGAAGCAGTATTATATTTGTTTCATAAAAAAATTTTACAGAATACTTTCTTTTTTATGTTTTTGAGAAAATATACATAGTACACTAATTACTCATCACACATATGATGGAATTTGCTTGCAACTCTACATAGTCATAATAATTGTTTTTTTCTTTGGGAATATCATGTATAGTGCTAGATTTATCTTTTTGAGTATGTTGTTTAATATTTCTATATTAGATTTTTATTGTCTATATCATATATAATTATGCTATATAAATGTTACATATATGTGTAATATAATTTAATATAAAGTATTCCTATAGGTATTGATCCATTTTCCTTAGTTTTTAGTTTTATTGGAATGAAATTTTTCACAGTAATTTATGATCATTCTCTCCTCCCACTCCTAATAAATTGTTATTTCACTGTGCTAATTGCTATTATAGGAAATTTTGCTTCTTTCTTTTTCAGATGAAATTATCTGCCAGATTTTTCTTTTCCATTTTACTATTTCTGTTTTGATTTGTCTGTCTATCTTTGTCCTCACTGTGTCTTTCTCTTTTTTCTTCCTTCTCTTCCAACTGCTCCCAGATAAGAATCCATCCTAGCAGTACTTTATCTCTTTTTTTCCCACTGTATCCTTCATTGATAGGGAAATTTCTAGAAGGCAAATCTTTTCTTCTTCATTCCACAGTCAAAACAGCAGTAAAGCATCTATGATTTCATATCTCTTCCACTCTTCACTTTCTTTTATCCTTTTTTGGAAATTTTCATTTACATAGTTTATTCCCTGTAATATATAGTTGCGTGGGTGGAATATTCTCTGGAAACAGATAAAGGATCTGTTCAGAATCTAGACCTTGTCACTCTTCACCTTTAATATCTATGACTATGCTTTTTACTCATTAGATCCCTATCACTTCCATTCTTAATCTTTTATTTGTCTTCTGTTTGAATTCACACACTTCATAACTACTTTATTCTTCATGCACTTTTCAAATTCCTAAGATAATTTATATTTCCTGTTCAAGACCTTTGCTGATATTTTTTTTTCCTTTTCTCTCTTTCTCTCTCTGAAGAAGTTTCACATGAGATGAGACTTCCAAAAGATGTTTTCTTATATTTTGCTTTTTCTTGATGGTTTTAGTTTGTATTCCTTGGATCACCCCCTCGCTAAAAGAATATATGGATTTACTTAAAAATCACAAAAAGGTTAGTGATCTTGAGGGGGTGGGGGATCCTTTTTATCACTATCCTTTAATTGAAACTTTGAGTTTCTTTCAATGATTTAAAATCACTATTCTTAGAAGGGTCCATAAATTTTACCAAATGACAAAAGATGTCCATGACTCAAGAAAAATTAAGAATCCCTACTGTAGACATTTCCCAAACAATTCTTCATATTATTGTTTTGTGATTTGACTGATTTTTTTCTGTTCCCCATTTTCCCAAAATATATATTTTTGTCTTCTCTAAAGTATTCTTAAACTCCAGTTTTGAAGTTCACCTACAAATACAATGGATTGTCTCCATAAAATGGACTTCAAAGAACATATAATTTCTTTTTAAATTTAATTTTTGTTTCTTTTGACCAAGACATGTATAATTGTGTCTATGAAACCCTTTTACTTCTTCTCCATGCTTGTCTTTGAATGATCATTAATTTACAGTAACAGTATAAGCAATATTATTCCATAAAAGAGTGATTGTGATGTGGAGAAAGGAGACAATTGCATTCAAAAGATGCAAGTCTTTTTGTTACTCTCCAATCCTTACTCCATCTTTGAAGATACTGGTATCCATCATCCAACAAATACAAAGAATATAGATTATCCCTTGGTTTCCCTTCATCTTTAATTTTATGAACTAAAAAAGGCAATTCCACTTCTACTTACTTCCTTCAAATTCTAAGAAAATCTTTCTAAGATAATAACGCAACTTTTAGGATAAGTTCTGTGCCATTTTTTTTTCTTTTCAACGATCATTTAATTAATCTGAAAGCTACGTTTCTAACAAGTAATAGTCTTATCTCATTTGCTTAAATTAATAGGAGTATATTTCTTGATTGTGCATTACTTTTTCTATTTGCTCTCAATTCTTTGTTAAAATTAGATTTATTAAGAGCCAAAATGGATCTTGGAATTTCATCTGGTCCAACCTGTGTAGTTTCTAAACAAAGAAACTGAAACCAAGGGAGATATGGTGACTTGTACAAAATCACTAATGGCATTTAAGTGAATGTCTGACACACCAGTCAGAGAAATAGTTATTTCATTCTTCTTTCCCTGCATTCATTTTTTTCTGGTTTTCTTTTTTCAATTGCATTTCTAAATCATTTTATGGTCCTAGAAGATCCTCTGCCATTGTGAAAATCATTTTTTCCCTAAAAAGCCTTTTTGCTTATAATTATTGATTTATCTTTCCTGTTTTTCATGCATATAGCATTATTTACTTTTCTTTAATTTCTTTTGTTTGGTATGTTATCACACTAACTATTCCAATTACATTAAGTTCTTTCAATAAAAATGCTTCAACACTACAGTTTTCTGAAAATATATCTTTTTGCATTAATGGTGAAACTGCTTTTCAGAATATGAAATTTAGGGTGATTTGCTGGCTTTTTCTTTCATTTTTTTTTATGGACAAAGAATAATCTTGCATTATTCATAATGCTTTCTTGTAGGTGTATGAAAGAACTTTTTCTAGTTATGATTTCATATTATTAAAATTCTGTTGCTTAAAATTACATTTTGAGGTAATTGAATGGAAGATTTTTCTCAAATAGTCCATGGCTTAATTTCCTTCCATTTCCTCAGGATAATAATATCACAGAATTTCATGAATTGTTTTATCAAACTTTGTTATCATAATTTTCTTTATTGGAAGGATACCACTAATTTTGGGGGTTGTATTATTACAATCTATCTTCAAGATCAATGAAATATTTTTGGTAGAGATATCAATTATTATTCTTTGTTGTGTTGTTTTGATATGTTTTCTCATTTCTTTATATTTTTAGTGAATAAATTTGCCAATCTCCTTTTCAGAAGATTCACAATTCAGAGAAATTCTCCATTACATTGCTAGGTATAATTTTTTATTAGAAAATTTTTTTGAGAATTTTAAATGCTATGTCAATTTTATTTTTTCATCTTATTTCCTTTTTCCCTTCCATTCTTCCTTTCCTTTCCTTTTGTCCTCTTTCATTCTCTTTTGAACTTTCTTTCCTTTCTACCTCTTTTTTCTTCTAATCCTCTTTTCTCTCATTTCATTCCATCCTTTATTCCTCTCCTCCTTCCTTACTTTCTCTATCTTTATGCTTTCTTTTTATTTCTTCCCTGTTTCTTTCCTTATCTTTTTAAACATAGGAATCAGTAGCTAGAAAATGTTAGGGGAGAGAAGAATATAGTTTTTCTTATTTATGGTTGAACTATTTATATTCAAAGGCCAAGTGACCTCCCATAACACTAAGACTTCTGATGAGACTGAGGAAGAGTTTGAAAAAAAAATTTCTCATTGTGCATATGACATTGAATTTTGAGAAGTAGAATGCTTAGCATTTGGGGAAGAACTGATCCCATGGGCTGCTATTGCCTCAAATAACATCACTTGAATGCCTCAGTGAAGGAGTTATTATGATGGTCCTTAACCATTGCTCTTCATCTTATGCACTTTGTAAAACTGAAAAAAAATGTTCAGGTTACTCTGCAAGCTTCTTGACAAATATTAAAAAGCTTTGTGGAGACAGCCTGACCTAGCATTAAAAATCTCCTATGGAAATCCTGCTGAGAAACTGTTTCTTTAAAGCAAAATAGGAAGTGTTTCATAATAAGGGTTACTATATATTACTTTTTAATGTCTTCACAGTGTATCTGTGATGAGTACTTACTGGAGTCTGACTTTCTACTTGAATATCCTGGGTAATGATCATAATTTTCTCTGCAATTACTTTCACCAAATGGAAGGACCAGAATTTTAAGACCTCTTCCAGTCAGCTCTAACTTGTAATTTATTCCTCAAGTGAAAATACATGCAGGAACTATATGCCACAACATTCAAGGCCATGACCCTTTTCCATAAAAATTTTAGGTGTTGTATGTAGCCAAGATTAGAAGCAAACACATGTACTCTCTTGGTGAAAACATAACTAATCCTGTCCACTGTAGAAATAAAATAAAATCTAAATGCCTAAAAATAAAAGAAAACACAGGGAAGCCTAAAGAAAATCAGTAAGAGGTTCATGCCTTGTCTTTTCCACACACTGATTATAGGATCCTTGCTTAGCTACTTAATAAGGCAACTTTTTATTCTAATTTTATTGGTTTGTAATGTTTCATATTTTCTTCTATTTTTCCAATTCTTTTGATTTTGTTTTATTATCTCTTTGTTTCTTGGAACACCATTAGTTTCTCTTTGCCTAATTCTTGTTTTCAAGGCATTATTTTCTCCCTTATGTTTTTGATTCTCTACTGAGATTGACTTTCTTTTCAAATTTTTCTTGACTCTCTGATTGCTCTTTTTTTCCCTCAACCTCTCTTATTTGATTTTTAAAGTTCTTTTTAGTGCTTTAAAAAATTATGTGTTTTTAGGGTCATTTTTATTTTTCATTGAAAAACTATTTCTACTCATATGAAAGGTATTCCAAATCATTATTGATCAGATAAATGCAAATTAAGACAACTCTGAGATATCACTACATACCTCTCAGATTGGTTAAGATAAAAGGAAAAGATAATGATGAATGTTGGAGAGGTTGTGGGAAAACTGGGTCACTGATGAATTGTTGGTGGAGTTGTGAATGGATCCAACTATTCTGGAGAGCAATTTGGAACTATACTCAAAAAAAATTATCAAACTCTGCATACCCTTTGATCCAGAAGTGTTACTACTGGGCTTATATCCCAAAGAGATATTAAAGAAGGGAAAAGGACCTGTATGTGAAAGAAATGTTTTTGGCAGCCCTTTTCATAATGGCTAGAAACTAGAAATTGAATGGTTGTCCATCAATTGGAGAATGGCTGAGAAAATTGTGGTATATGGCCTTTAGGATTTGAACACCAACGTTTTCAATAGCCTCCTAATTGGCCTTAAGAAAATGAGAAATATATTTATTTATTGTTCATCTTTCTTAAATTAAGAGTCTACAGGGGAAAGTAAAGTTCTCTATTGCCAAGAAAAAAAAATTGTGGTATATGAATGTTATGGAATATTATTGTTTGTAAGAAATGATCAGCAGGATGAATACAGAGAGGTTTGAAGAGACTTACATGAACTGATGCTAAACGAAATGAGCAGAACCAGATCATTATACACTTCAAGAGCAATACTATATGAGGATCAATTCTAATGAAAGTGGCTATCTTCAGCGATGAACGCATCCAAATCAGTTTCAATTGAGTAGTGATGAACAGAACCAGCTACACCCAGTGAAAGGACACTGGGAAATGAGTGGGGACCACAACATAACATTTGCACTCTTTCTGTTGTTCTTTGCTTGCATTTTTGTTTCTCTTCCCAGGTTATTTTTACCTTCTTTCTAAATCCAATTTTTCTTGTGCAACAAGATAACTATATAAATATGTATACATATATTGTACTTAACACATACTTTAACATGTTTAACATGTATGAGACTGTCTGCCTTCTAGGGAAGGGAGTGGAGGGAAGGAGAGGAAAAGTTGAAACAGCAGTGTTTGCAATGGTCAATTTTGAAAAAAATTACCCATGCATATGTTTTGTCAATAAAAAGCTATAATAATAAAAAAGAAAAATGAGTGGCTTTTATTTAACTTCATTATCTTCCTTTGAATATGAACCTAATTCTTCCTCCATGATAGCTTTTGATAGGTTGTTTCCCCTTTACTTGCTCATTTTTATATTTTATTTTTGCTTTTGTTTTTAGCTGCTCTTCATATAATTAAGTTCTACTCCTGAGATATGGAAAATAATGCCCAAAACATCAGGTCCTTCCTACTGTTATTTTTTGAGGTCTGTGCCTCAACTCAACCTTCATTTCTCCTCTCTCTTCCCGAGCCACAGTTAGAGCTCCTGGTCACTTGGTTCTCTTATAATCATACTCTCTGAAATCTGTCTAGTGGCTGCAAACTATAGCTGTTCTCTCTTCCCTGAAACTGAAATTAGGGATGCTACTCTCCTAGTGTTTACAGCCAGCTGGATCCCAGCCCCTCCTCTATTACACACACCAGGTCTGTACTAGTTCTTCCTGGCAGCCACAATCCAGCCTGGGACATGTCTGGTCAGCATATCTTGTGCTTGGCATCCTTCAACAGTAAAGATTCTTCAATTTTCTACTCTACTTTCAGACTCCCACAATATATCTCAACCCCAGATGTTCCAAGTTCTTTCTTTGTTAATTCCTCAAAGTTGGCCTAAAGTTGTTTTCACTTTAATCAGGTGGAATCTCTGCTGCTGGAAGGTCAACTCTTTCCTGGGATCTTCCTAGGTTGTCTTAGGATAATAACCATTTTAGCCTAACTTTTGTTTATTTCCACTGCCCTAAATTCCCTGTGAGGCAATGTTCTATTTTTTTTCTGTGGAGTAATGTTTGTGGGCCAAAAGTTTTATAACATGTTCCAAGATATTCCTAGAATCTTCTCTTTGATTGATTCTTCATGTGTTATAGACTCATTAGCTTCCATTGGCCCAATTCTAATTTTTAGAATTGTTTTCCTTAGTTTACTTTTGTACTTCCTTGTAAATTTGTTTTCTTCAGTGTATTTTTTTGTATCTCCCTTTCTATTTGGCCAATTCTACTTTTTCAGTAGTTGTTCCTTTTTTCCAAGCTTTTGACTCTCCCCCTCCATAATTCTCTTGAATCATTTTCATTTATTTTCCCCGATTTTATTCTACCTCTTTTACATGATTTTAAAGCCACTTCCAGTTTTTCTTTAGAGCTTAGTCCATAGGTATTTTGGCATTGTTGTACTCTTCTGAGTTTGTGTCCTGATCTTCCCTGTTACTATAATAACTTTCTATGGTCATATTATTTGTATTATGCTCATCTTTTTTTGGACTTTTTCCTTCATTTTAAATGTGTGCTCTGCTCCTTGCGTGAAAGAGGATTCTCTTGAGTTTCTTGTGCCAAAAGCAGTAGTCACTGGTTTATGTGGTGCTGTAATTATATTGCCCTGAGGCCTATGTGGGAATCTTGATATGATGTGCTACACTGAAGAGGTCAGGTTGGGATGGCTATTGCTGCTGGAGGTCATATGGCTCTGGCACTTTATCTGGTGCTGAAACTGTATCTCAGTACTAGTATGAAGCCTATGATGAAGCTGGTGGGCCATTTCTGCCTGACTAGTTTCCCAACATGCTACACTGACACATGTAGCAGGGCAGACTCTGGAAGCTTCCCATTTCCTTGGACACCTGTAAGATTAGACTGTACATATTTACCCAGAACTATGCTGAAGTATAGAGCATAGGCCATGGTGACTTCATGTTTCCATGGAGTTATGCCTATGCAAGTGATGGTTCCTTGAACCTGCCATCTTTCAGTTACTTTGACTGTACTGAGGCATGTATGGGGGAGTGCTGGTGTTAGTATTTTCATTCTCCACTGCACTGCTGAGGTAGAGTTTGATGCTGGTTTACTGGGATAGTTTCTGCCCTGGACTATATTCCCCTTTTACCTGAATTACACAGGTCTTTCCTGTTGACCTTCTAAATTTCTTAGGCTAAAAGATTGTTTTATCCCATTGTTTTTGCTGGTTCTGCTATTCCTGGATTTGTTTTGAGGTGCTATTTTTGATTGTTTGGTGGTAAATGTGGAAGAGTTATAGCAATTTACTGCTTATTCTATCATCTTGGATCTCAGAAGTCAAGTCTTCCTGAATTTAAAGCAAGATCTCTTTCTACTATGTCTTGTGGAATAGGGAGAAAGAAAAAAAATGGAAGGAATTATTCCTCAAGGAAAAGTTGGTAAAGGAAAAGAGGCGTTGACTTTAGAGTGATAAAATCTTGGTTAGAATGACAACATTGACACTTGCTGCTGGTGTAAATATGGAACATCACTTAACCTCTTTGTTGCTCAGATTCTTCACCTGTAAAAAAGAAAGTTTAGAAAGAAAACGTCTGTGATCCCTTTCAGGTCTAAATCCACAATCTCATGGCTTTTCCTATTATCTTCTGCTTCAACTTTTGAATATGTGTCCCTTATCTTTGCCAATACTAACCATTATACATTTGTCTATAACTCCATTCACTCCTTTCTTCTCTGGAGGTTTTCCCCAACAATATTCCATTTCTTTCATTTGAACCTTTTTTCCTATCTTATAGACTCTTATTTATGAGAATTATGAATAAACTCAGATCTTCCAAACCCTTAAAAAATATTTTCTTAGTAAAAAAAAAAAAGAAATTTCAGAAATAGATGCAAAGTGAGCATAACCAGGTAAACAATCTACACAGGAACAATATTGTAGACATAATCAACTGCAAAATCCCAAATAACTCTGATGAATGCAATGATCCAGATGATCCAGCAAGTCACAAGAATCAAAAAAACTGATGAGGAAAAATTCTATCTATCTCCAGGTAGAGAATAGACTGCTGGACTCAGAGTGCTTTTGAAAATTTTGTCTTTTTCTTTTTCTTTTTTCTTTTATGTTTTCTTTCTTTTTTATCTTTCCTCTTTCCTTCCTTCCTTCCTTCCTTCCTTCCTTCCTTCCTTCCTTCCTTCCTTCCTTCCCTTCCTTCCTTCCTTCCTTCCTTCCTTCCTTCCTTCCTTCCTTTCTTCCTTCCTTCCTTCTTCCTTCCTTTCTTTTTGCAATATGGCTAATGTAGAAATGTTTTACACAATATCATATACATCTAGGGCATTATATTTCTTGATTGTTCGATTCCTTAGGGATAGAGTGAAAGGATGGAGGAAATTTGAAACAAAATATAAAAATAAAATTGAATTTAAATTAAAAACTATTTTATTTGACCTTGTATATTTTCAAACTACCATATTTATTTCTTTTATTGCTAACAAACTCCTCATTTCCATTTCTCTACTATGTGGATATCAGTCAATGACTAGTAAATTACCTTCCAATTTCAATATACTTCCAAAATTTTTCTCTTAAGAGGTCCTAAGTGATTACATCAATGCCAACTCTGATTTGTTCTTACTCTTTCTACTTGTTCATTTTGAAAATATCAGCCATGCTCTCTTCCTAGGTAAAAACGAAACCAACAACTGAGTACTGTAACTTGTATGACAGTTCTTCTTCTTCTTTCTCCTCTTCTTCCTCTTTCTCCTTCCTCTTTCCCTTCTCCTTTTCCTCCTTTCTCTTTCATTTTCTTTCCTCCTCTTCTTCATCCTCTTCTTCCTCCTCCTCCTTCTCTATCTTCTCCTCCTCCCCTTCCTTAACTCCTTTCTCCTCCTCTTCACCTTCTTCTTAGCTCTCTTCATCTTCTTGCTGCTCCTTCTCTTCTTCCTCCCCCTCCTCTTCCTCCTCCTCTTCCACCTCTTCCTCTTCCTCATCATATTCCTCAACTTCTTTCTCCTCCTCTTCTTTCTCCTTCTTCCTCTTCTCATCTTCTTCCTGCTCCTTCTCCTCTTCTGCTTTGTCTTTCCTCTTCCTTCTCCTCCTCTTCTTCCTCAGCTTCTTTCTCCTTCTCCCCCTCTTCTTCCTCCTTCTTCCTCTCCTCATCTTCTTCCTGCTCCTTCTCTTCACCTCCTCCTTCCTCTCCTCACCTTCTTCCTGCTCTTTCTCCTCTACTCTGTCTTCTCTCTCTTCTCTCATCCCTTCTCTCTCTGTGTGTCTTCTTGTCTGTCTCCTTATAACCGCTTTAGAGGCATCCCACAAATTTTGGTATGCTGTCTCCTTGTTGTTATTCTTGTGTTGTCTCCTTCTTCTTCTCCTCACCCTTCCCCTTAGATGGCAAGCAATACAATATATGTAATACATGTTAAAATAGGCTAAATCCGATATGTGTAAACATATTTATATGATTCTCTTGTTGCACAAGAAAAATCAGATAAAAAAGGAAAAAAATGAGTAAGAAAGCAAAATACAAGCAAATAACATCAAAAAAAAAATCCACATTCAGTTCCCACAGTCCTCATTCTGGGTATAGATAGTTCTTTTCATCACATGATCATTGGAAAGAGTTACATTCATCAGTATTGGTTGTCATATAAAATTGATGTTGCTTTGTAGAATGATCTCCTGGCTCTGCTCATTTCATTTAGTATCAGTTAATGTTAGTCTCTCCAGGCTTCTATAAAATTTTCTAACTGATTGTTTCTTATAGAACAATAATATTCCATAAAATTCATATACCATAATTTATTCAGCCATTCTCCAAGTGATGACCATCCACTCAGTTTCCAGCTTCTTGTCTGCTACGAAAAGGGGTGCTACAAACATTTTTGCATATGTGGGTCAATTTCTCTCCTTTAAAATCTCTTTGGGATATAAGCCCAGGAGAAAAAATGATGGATCTAAAGGCATGAACAGTTTGATAACTTTTTGAGCATAGTTCCAAATTGCTTTCCAAAATGGCGAGATGCATTCACAACATGGGACAATGCATAAGTGTCCCAGTTTTCACACATTCCCTCCAACAGTTATCATTAACTTTTCCTGTCATCTTACCCAATCTGAGAGGGGTATAGCAGTGTCTCAGAATTGTCTTAATTGTATTTCTCTGATTAATAGTGATTTAAAGCATCTTTTCATATGTTAGAAATGGTATTAATTTCTTCATCTAAAAATGGTCTATTTATATCCTTTGCCCATTTATCAATTGGCAAATGGCTTGAATTCTTACAAATTCAAGTCAGTTCTCTATATATTTTAGAAATAAGGCCTTTATCAGAACCCCTATAGGTAAAAATATTTTCCCAATTTATTGCTTCTCTTCTATCTAGTCTGCATTTGTTTTGTTTCTACAAAAAAAAATTTTAATTTAGCATGATCAAAATTATCTATTTAGTGTTCAGTTATGAATTCCAGTTCTTCTTTGGACCCAAATTCCTTCCTTATCCATAGATCAAAGGGGTAAACTATCCTATGTTCTTTTAATTTGCTTATAATATCACTCTCTATGTCTAAATCATGAACCCATTTCAACTTTATCTTGCTACGTGGTGTGAGATGTGGACCAATGTCTAGTTTCTTCCATACTAGTTTCAAATTTTCCCAGCAATTTTTGTCAAATAGTGAGTTCTTATTCCAAAAGCTGGGGCATTTGGGTTTATCAAACATTTGATTGCTATTCACTATTTTATCCTGTGACAAAAGAAAGTGGAGATGGTAGAGGACCACAGATATTGGGGAACAATGAGAAAAGTATACTTGAAGCAAAGATACTTACAGCAGGGTATTTAGTAAGTGTGATTAATGAGATAATGCTTCTCTAGTTCACATACACTTGGTATGTAGAGTGATGTAATGGTTCTGCAGTTGGCACATGCTCAGCACTACAGTGCTGTAGTGATGTAATTGTACTCAGGTATTTAAGGCCTGGAGGCACTTGAAATAAGCAGGCTCAAGTAATGTGAGCTCAGACTCAGACTACACATTGCAGAGAAATCCTCCAGAATGCTAACCTGGACACTACAGTTTGATATCCTCTCTTTGAGTCAAATCAGATGAGTGTAAGATTCACACAGTGTTCACCTCCTCTCCCTTCTTTCCTTCAATTATAATAGATCTTCTTTGTCTCTTTGTGAGATGAAATGTTCCTATTTTACCTCCTTTTCCTCTTTTCCCAGTACAATCCCCTTTCCATCTCTAGTTTCTTTTTCATATTATCATAATAAAATCAAGTTATGCCTTTATTCTCCATGTATACCCATTACAGAAATATAATTCCCAAGAGTTCTTTCCAGTTTACTTTTTTACCTTTTTCTTGATTTCTGTGTTTGGAGATCAATTTTCTTTTGTTCATTTCTGGTCTTTTAATCAGAAATAGATAAAATTCACTTATATCGTTGATTGACCATCTTCCCTGAAACACAATGCTCATTTTAGTTGGATAGATTATTCTTGGCTGTAATCTAAGTCCCTTAGCCTTTGAGAATATTGATCCACAACCAAATCATTTCCAATGGAGCAGTAATGAACTGAACCAGCTACGCCCAGAGAAAGAACTCTGGGTGATGACTAAAAACCATTACATTGAATTCCCAATCCCTATATTTATGCCCACCTGCATTTTTGATTTCCTTCACAAGCTAATTGTACATTTCAGAGTCTGATTCTTTTTGTATAGCAAAATAACGGTTTGGTCATGTATACTTATTGTGTATCTAATTTATATTTTAATATATTTAACATCTAGTGGTCATCCTGCCATCAGGGGGAGGGGAGAGGAGGTAAGAGGTGAAAAATTGGAACAAGAGGTATGGCAATTGTTAATGCTGTAAAGTTACCCATGCATATAACCTGTAAATAAAAGGCTATTAAATAAAAAAAAATATGATTGTGAAAAAAAAGAACAAGAACTGTCTTTTGCCTTTTTTTTGTATCTAGTGGTGCTCAGCACATTTCTTGTGACACTTAATAAAACTTTATCAACTGAAAAAAAAAAACAAAAGAGAATATTGATCCAGGCCCTTCAATTCTTTAAGGTGGAAGATGCTAGGTCCTGGGTAATCTTGATTGTGGCTCCTCAGTATTTAAATTGTTTCTTTCTGGCTGTTTGCAATATCTTTTCCTTGGTGTGATAGTTCTGAAATTTAGCCACAATGTTCCTTGGAGTTTTAATTTTGGGGTTTCTTTCAGGACATGATCAGTGGATTCTTTCAATGGCTATTTTATCTTCTAATTCTAAGATATACTTTATGATTTCCTATAAGATAATGTCTAGGCTTTTTTTTTAAATCATGGGTTTCAGACAATCTAATAATCCTTAGATTGTCCTTCCTATACCTGATTTCAAGGTTGGTTGTTTTTCCTAAAAGATATTTCATTTTTTTTTCTATTGTTTCATTTTTGGGGTTTTTTTAAATGATTCCTTAAGTCTTATTAAGTCATTCACTTCCATTTGTTCAATTTTAATTTTAGTGCATTATTTTCTTCAGCTAGCTTTTGTAGCTCCTTTTTGCCAACTGAATTATTTTGTTCATTGGATTTTTCCCCATTTCACAAATTCTGGTTTTCAACGAGTAATCTTTTCCATGCCTAATATGTAAGGAATTATATGCCTTTTTCATTCATCAAATATATTTTGTAGGAAGTTATATGCTTTTCCCAACCCTTCTTGCAAATATCTCATTTCCTTTCCCCATTTTTCTTCTAAATCTATTTGAAAATTCTTTATGAAATCTTCCAAGAAAGCTTTTGGGAATGAGGATCAGCTCATATCTCCTTTGGGGATTTATCTGGAGTTGATTATCTTTTAGGAACCTCAGAATTTGAGGCTTGTTCTTCTGTCCCTCTATAAAAGTTGTCTATGATGAGAGTTCTTTTTTACCCCTCATTTTTAATTGGTTGAGATCTTCTCTTTACCCAAAGTAGTGACAGCTGCTTTAGTTTGTCCTTGGCCAGTTCTACTGATGACTTTCAGTGCTGGGGAATCACAGCTAAGTCCTGGTGTTCTTCTGGGGTCCTGTGGCTTAAGATATGCCTTTTGTAGCAAATCTTCTAGATCAGCCAATGGATCACAGAGTAGCCTATGAGGCTCACAGAAGATTCTCAGGGACTTAGAAGCTGTAATGCTCTGACTCCCCACCTCAGTTCCTTGCCCCAGGCTCTCGATCCTGTACTCTGTGCTCAGCACACTGTTCCCCCAAGTGTTTGAAACAGATCTTTTCTGAAATTCTTCCAAGGTATCTTCTTCTGGAAATGTGTTGCACTTCAAATATTTGTGGGTTATGTGACACCAAAACCAGTCTTGAGACTTAATCTACTGTTGTTTTGAGAGAAGATCAGAGGAGGTCACAGAATGTTGTATCTGCTTTCTGCCTTCTTATTTTTTTAATCTCAGCTGAGGCATAATAAATTCTGCTCCAGCCTTTTACCTTTATTCTAAATGTTTCAGTACGCTTTAAATGAATTTCTTTTAAACAACAAATTGTAGGATTCTGGCTTTTATTCCAGTCTGCTATCCACTTCCACTTTATGGGAGTCATTCACATGAATAGAAAATATAACTCTCAGGACTTCCACCAAGATGGTGGCAAGGAGGCACACAGCTGTATAAGCTACGCGTTTTCTTTCAGAATCCATCTCATTACAAGCCTCTGAATTAATGCTTGACTGATAAAAAAAAAACAAATAATTACCAAGAGAAGTGATCCTTTAGATATGACAGGAAAGGTCAGTTTTTGTTCGAGGGTGGGGACAGTTTTAAATCGGGCACAGACTGAGGGCAGAAAGTGGCAGCAGGATCTTGGCAGGCAGCTCACAGCTGAGCAGACTGGAGTGGGGTGGGGTGTGATCTCAGCCATCTCTGTGGGGAGAGCTTTGCTACAGGATTAGATACTTTGCCTTGGCAGCAAGTCAGTAGCTCAGCAGAGAAGCTAAAAACACTGGGGCGTGGGGGGAAGGGTGAGGAATACAATCCCAAACAGCTGAAGTTTCTCTGGACTTGGCCACCCCTCACCCACAGCTTCTCAGCATACTCTCAGAGTCTCATAGTGCAGGTGCAACACAGTCCTGGGTAGTGCCTCGTTGCTGCCCCCCCAGTCTGTAGAGGAAGCTTGGTAACACCACCCAGCCCCTCCCGCCAAAAAAGCAGATTCCATTTGGGGTTTTATTCTTTTTTTCTTTGCTAGTTTGTCTCTCATTCTTCTCTGACAAAATGAGCAAAAATTTGAAAAGGACCTTAAGGATTGACAGTTTTTATATGGACAGAGAGCAGACTCTAAACCCTGAGGAGACTAAAAACAGACTGTCTCCAGGCGAATCTCCAAAGGAGGAGATCATCTGTACTTCAGCACAGATGAATCTCATAGAAGAAATTAAAAAGGCTCTCATAAGAGAGCTAGAAGAAAAATGGGAAAAGGACAGGGAGACTTGGCAAGAGAGTATTGAGAAGTCATCCCACTCACTTAAAGACAGAATGGATAAAGAAATCAAATCCTTGAAAAATAGAATTAGTGAACTGGAAACAGAAAATGGCTCTCTAAAAATAAAATTGGCGAAATGGAAAAAAAAATTCCATAGAACAAAACAGCACAATTGAACAATTAGAAAAAGATATAAAAAAAGTGAGTGAAGAAAACACTTCATTGAAAATCAGAATCGAACAAATGGAATTGAATGACTCAAGGAGACAAGAAGAATCAGTCAAGCAAGACCAAAAAAATCAAACAATGGAGAAAAAACGTGAAATACCTTCTTGGGAAACCAACAGACCTGGAAAATAGGTCTAGGAGAGACAATCTGAGAATTATTGGACTTCCAGAAAAAATATGATGACAAAAGAGCCTGGACACGATTTTCCAGGAAATTATCAAAGAAAACTGCCCAGAAGTCATAGAAACAGAGGGTAAAATAGACAGTGAAAGAATTCATCGATCACCTACTTGAAGGGATCCTAAAATCAAAACACCAAGAAATATAATGGCCAAATGCCAGAACCCTCAAAGGGAAATGGAAAAAATAATCCAAGCAGCTAGAAAAACCCAATTCAAATATAGAGGAGCCACAATAAGGATCACCCAGGATCTAGCAGCATCCACATTAAAAGATCGAAGGGCCTGGAATATGATATTCTGAAAGGCTAAGGAACTCCATATGCAACCAAAAATAAATTACCCAGCCAGAATGAGCGTCTTTTTCCAGGGAAGAAGAGGGTCATTCAATGAAATAAGTGAATTTCACCTATTTTTGATGAAAAAAACAGAACTTAACAAAAAGTTTGATCTACAAATATAGAACTCAAGAGAAACGTAAAAAGGTAAAAAGAAATCTTAGGAACAATATTTCTGCTGTAAAGATGTATAAAGAATACATGTATACCTTGTTCTAGAAAATAGAGGTGGAAAGAACATTGTATCAGAAAAAGGGTAAAGTGGGGATACTACATCTCACAAAGAGGGAAAGGAAACCTATTATATCTGAGAGAAAGAATGTAGGGGGATATCTTACTGCCATCAGAATTGGTTTTAAGAGAAAAATTGTAGACATATTCAATTTATGGTGAAACTTCTCCCACCTCATTTAAAAGTGAGAAGGGAAAAGTGAAAAGGGAAGGAATAAGCTAAGCAGAAGGGAATATGGAAACTGTGAGGGAAAGGAGTAGGAAAGGGGGAGAAACTCTAAGGTCGGGGGGGAGGGATACTAAAAAGGGAGGGATTTGAGAAGCAAGTAGTGCTCACCAGTTTAATACTGGGAAGGGGCTTAGGGGAAAAGAAGGGAGAAAAGCATAAACAGGGTTTAACAAGTTGGCAAGTAATACAGAATTGGTAATTTTAACCATAAATGTGAACGGGATAAACTCCCTCATAAAGAGGAAGCGATTAGCAGAATGGATTAAAAGCCAGAATCCTACAATATGTTGTTTACAGGAAACACACCTGAAGCAGAGAGATACATGCAGAGTAAAGGTAAAAGGTTGGGGCAAAATATACTATGCTTCAAATGAAGTCAAAAAAGCAGGGGTAGCCATCCTGATGTCAGATCAAGCAAAAACAAAAATTGATCTAATTAAAAGAGATAAGGTGAGGCACTATATTTTGCTAAAAGGTAGCATAGATAATAAAGCATTATCAATATTAAAGATATATGCACCAAGTGGTGCAGCATCTAAATTCTTAAAAGAGAAATTAAGAGAGCTGCAAGAAGAAATAGACAGCAAAACTATAATAGTAGGAGATCTCAAATTTGCACTCTCAGAATTAGATAAATCAAACCAGAAAATAAATAAGAAAGAAATCAAAGAGGTAAATAGAATAGTAGAAAACTTAGATATGATAGATATCTGGAGAAAACTAAATGGAAACAGAAAGGAGTACACTTTCTTGTCAGAAGTTCATGGAACTATACAAAAATAGACCATATATTAGGACATAAAAACCTCAAACTCAAATGCAGTAAGGCAGAAATAGTAAATGCATCCTTTCAGACCACAATGCAATAAAAATTACATTCAACAAAAAGCCAGGGGAAAATAGACCAAAAATAATTGGAAACTAAATAATCTCATAGTAAGGAATGATTGAGTGAAATAGCAAATCATAGACATAATTAATAACTTCACCCAAGAAAACGACAATAATGAGACATCATACGAAAATGTGTGGGATGCAGCCAAAGAGGTAATACAGGGAAATTTCATATCTGTATATGCCTACTTGCATAAAATAGAGAAAGAGAAGGTCAATGAATTGGGCTTGCAACTAAAATGCTAGAAAAGGAACAAATTAAAAACCCCAACTTTACTTGAACATTAACTTGAAATCTTAAAAATAAAAGGAGAGGTCAATAAATTTGAAAGTAAAAAAAAAACTATTAAATTAATTAATAAAACTAAGAGTTCGTTCTATGAAAAAAACAACAAAATAGACAAACCTTTAGTAAATCTGATTAAAAAAAGGAAAGAGGAAAATCAAATTGTTAGTCTTAAAATGAAAAGGGAGAACTTGCCACTAATGAAGAGGAAATTAGAGCAATAATTAGGAATTACTTTGCCCAACTTTGTGCCAATAAATTTGACAACTTAAATAAAATGGAAGAATACCTTCAAAAATATAGCTTGCCCAGATTAACAGAGGAAGAAGTAAATATCCTAAATAGTCCCATCTTAGAAAAAGAAATAGAACAAGCTATTAACCAACTCCCTAAGAAAAAATCCCCAGGACAAGATGGATTTACATGTGAATTCTACTAAACATTTAAAGAACAATTAACTCCAATGCTATCTATTTGAAAAAATAGGGATTGAAGGAGTCCTACCAAACTCCTTTTATGACACAGACATGGTAATGATACCTAAACCAGGTAGGCTGAAAACAGAGAAAGAAAATTATAGAGCAGTCTCTCTAATGAATATTGATGCTAAAATCTTAAACAAAATATTATCAAAAAGATTACAGAAAATCATCCCCAACATAATACACTATGACCAAGTAAGATTTATACCAGGAATGCAGGGCTGGGTCAATATTAGGAAAACTATTAGCGTAATTGATTATATCAATAACCAAACTAAGAAAAAAACATATGATCATCTCAATAGATGCAGAAAAAGCATTGGATAAAATCCAACATCCATTCCTACTAAAAACACTTGAGAGTATAGGAATAAATGGACTTTTTTTCTTAAAATAGTCAGGAGCATATATTTAAAACCATCAGTAAGCATCATATGCAATGGGGAAAAACTGGAACCTTTCCCAGTAAGATATGGAGTGAAGCAAGGTTGCCCACTATCACCATTATTATTCAATATTGTATTAGAATCACCAGCCTTGGAGATAAGAGTCAAGAAAGAGACTAAAAGAATTAGAATAGGCAATGAAGAAATCAAACTATCGCTATTTGCAGATGATATGATGGTATACTTAGAGAACCCCAGAGACTCTACTACAATACTATTAGAAATAATTCATAACTTTAGTGAAGTTGCAGGGTATAAAATAAATCCCCATAAATTCTCAGCATTTTTATACATCACCAACAAGATCCAACATCAAGAGATACAAAGAGAAATTCCATTCAAAATAACTGTTGACAGCATAAAATTTTTGGGATCTATCTACCAAAGGAAATTCAGGAATTATATGAGCAGAATTACAAAAAACTTTCCACACAAATAAAGTCAGACTTAAACAATTGGAAAAATATTAAGTGCTCTGGGATAGGCTGAGTGAATATAATAAAGATGACAATACTCCCTAAACTAATCTATTTATTTAGTGCTATGCTAGTCAGACTTGCAAGAAAATATTTTAATGATCTAGAAAAAAATAACAACAAAATTCATATGGAATAATAAAAGGTTGAGAATCTCAAGGGAATTAATGAAAAAAAAATCAAATGAAGGTGGCCTACCTGTACCTGATCTAAAACTATATTATAAAGCAGCAGTCACCAAAATCATTTGGTATTGGCTAAGAAATAGGTTAGTTGATAAGTGGAACAGGTTAGGTTCACAAGACAGAATAGTCAACATAGCAATCTAGTGTTTGACAAACCCAAAGATCCAAACTTTTGGGATAAGAATTCATTATTTGACAAAAAGTGCTTGGGTAACTGGAAATTCGTATGGCAGAAATTGGGCATGGACCCACACTTAACACTGTATACCAAGATAATATCAAAATGGGTCCATGATTTAGGCATAAAGAACGAGATTATAAATAAATTAGAGTAACATAGGATAGTTTATTTCTCAGATCTGTGAAGGAAAAAGAATTTTGTGACCAAAGATAAACTAGAGACCATTATTGATCATAAAATAGAAAATTTTGATTATATCAAATTAAAAAGGTCTTGTACAAACAAAACTAATGCAAACAAAATTAGAAGGGAAGCAACAAACTGGGAAAACATCTTCACAGTTATAGGTTCTGATAAAGGCGTCATTTCCAAAATATATAGAGAATTGACTCTAATTTATAAGAAATCAAACCATTCTCCAATTGATAAATGGTCAAAGGATAAGAACAGACAATTTTCAGATGATGACATTGAAACTATTACCACTCATATGAAAGAGTATTCCAAAGCACTATTAATCAAAGAAATGCACATTAAGACAACTCTGAGATACCACTACACACCTGTCAGATTGGCTAAGATGACAGGAAAAAATAACGATGAATGTTGGAGGGGATGGGGGAAAACTGGGACACTGATGCACTGTTGGTTGAGTTGTGAACGAATCCAACCATTCTAGAGAGCAATCTGGAATTATGTCCAAAAAGTTATCAAACTGTGCATACCCTTTGACCCAGCAGTGCTACTACTGGGCTTATACACCAAGGAGATACTAAAGAAGGGAAAGGGACCTGTATGTGCCAAAATGTTTGTGGCAGCCTTGTTTGTAGTGGCTAGAAACTGGAAACTGAGTGGATGCCCTTCAATTAGAGAATGGTTCGGTAAATTGTGGTATATGAATGTTATGGAATATTATTGTTCTGTAAGAAATGACCAGCAGGATGAATACAGAGAGGCTTGGAGAGACTTATACGAACTGATGCTAAGTGAAATGAGCAGAACCAGGAGATCATTATATACCTCAACAGCGATAATGTATGAGGATGTATCCTGATGGAAGTGAATTTCTTTGACAAAGAGACCTAATTCAGTTTCAATTTATCAATGATGGACAGAAGCAGCTAGACCCAAAGAAAGACCACTGGGAAATGATTGTAAACTGCTTGCATTTTTATTCTTCTTCCTGGGTTATTTTTACCCTCTGAATCCAATTCTCCCTGTGCAACAAAAGAATTGTTTGGTTCTGCACACATATATTGTATCTAAGATATACTGTGACATATTCAATATATATAGGACTGCTTGCCATCTAGGGGAGGGGGTGGAAGGAGAGAGGGGAAAAGTCGGAACAGAAGTGAGTGCAAGGGATAATGTTGTAAAAAATTATCCTGGCATGGGTTCTGTAAATAAAAAGTTATTATAATAAAAAAAAAGAAAATATTACTCTCTATATATTTCTTGCTATCTAGTTTACCCCCGATTAATTTTTTCTCTTCCCTATCCCCCTTTCCCTCCTCCACAATATTTTATCACTGATCACCCCTTCCCTCAAATAGCCCTCACCTTTTGCAGCCACACCCCTTTTCTTATACATTTCCTCTTTTACTTCAGCTTCCCCTTCTATTACCCTTCTCTCTTCCTTTCTCCCTTCCCCTGCTACTTCCTGTAGGATGAAACAAGCTACTCTGTGAAGCTAAATGTGTCTGATATTCCCTCATTCAGCCAAATTTGATGAAAGTAAGATTTGTGAAATGCTCATCTTCCTCCCCTCTTTTCCTCAGTTGCAATAGTTCTTTTTTTGCCTCCTCATGAGATGTAATTTACCCCATTTAAACTCCATTTTCCTCTTCTTCCAGTAGAATCACCTTTCTTCCTCTAGTTTTTTTGGTTGCTAAATCATCACAATAAAATCAAATTATATGTTATGGTTATAAGATTTTTACCTTTTAAAATAATGTTAATTTTTCTTTCCTTTTTGCCTTTTTGTTTTTCCTGAGTTCTTTATTCGAAGATCTTTTTTTTTTTTTATTCAGCTCTGGTCTTTTCATCAGAAATAGATGAAATTCACCTGTTTTATTGAATGTTCATCTTTTTTTTCCTCATAGATGATGCTCAATTTTGGTGGGTATTTGATTATTGGCTGCAATTCAAGTTCCTTTGCCTTTCAGAATATCAGATTCAAGACCCACTGATACTTTAAAGTAGAAGCTGTTAGGTCCTATGTAATCCTGATTGTGGCTCTTCGATATTTGCATTATTTCTTTCTGGCTGCTTGCAATATTTTCTCTTTGATTTGTTAATTCTGAAGTCTCACTATGTTCCTTGGAGTTTTCATTTTGGAATCTCTTTCAGGAGGTGATTGGTGAATTGCATTTTTTCTTTCAACTCTCTTTTAATATCCTTTATGAATTATTCCAGAACTTTGTGAAATAGGGACTAAATAGGTTTCATCTGGAGCTGATTTGCCCTTAGTATCCTCAGGGTTTAAGGTCTGTTCTCTTTCTTCATAAAACCTAAAAACTTTTTAAGTTCAGAGTTTTTTTCGTTTTTTGTTTTTTGTTTTTTTTGCTTATTGTGTTTAAGGTTGAGGACTGCTCTTAAGATAAAGTGGTGACAGCTGCTTTAATTTTCCCTGGAGAGTTCTGGTGACTGAGCTCCAGTACTGGGTAATCATAGCCAGATTCTACATTTTTCCAAGGCTAGGTGGCTCAAAATTTGCCTTTTGTATTTTCTTTGGATGTCTTACAGCTAATCTGATGGTCTACTGGCTTGTAACCAGGACAGACCAGCCTAAAATCCTCACAGTAGATTACCTGGTGCATGGACACACAGCAACATTCTGGCTCCCTGCTCCAGCTCCTTATCTCAGGCTCCCTGTGCCGCAGTCTGACCTCAGCAGCCTCTCCCCCTGCCCTATTGAAAGAGACCTTTTCTGAAGTTTTTCCAAAGTATTTTCTTCTGTATTTGTTGTACTTCAAATATTCTTGGTTCGATCACTCCAAAACTAATTCAGAGGTTTAATTTTATTGTTTATTTGAAGGAAACTCAGAGGAAGTCAGAAAGATATGTGTCTACTTCATGCCATTTTGGTTCCCCCCCCTCTCTCTCTCCTTCTTCTCTGTCTGTCTCTCTTTCCCCTCCCTCCCTCCTTCCCTCTGTCTTTCTTCTTTCTATACACTTTCTCTTGGTATTCTCTTCTGGGACCAAAATTTCACTCTCCAATCAATATATAGATCTACACTTTCACTCTTAAATATCATTGTTTAATCTGTAATTATCTGTTGGGCATCTCTACCAGCATGTCCCATTGACAACTGAATCATGTCAAAGATGGAGCTCATTTTCTAATCCCACAACAGCTACCATCCTGCCTTCAAATCTCTGTATTTCTTGTAGAGGGCATCATCCTTTCAGTCATCTATGTTCATACCTTCAGGGTTATCATTAACTTTTCTCTCCCTTTTACAAAAAAAATCACTAGCCTCTATATTGAAAAAAAAAAAACAAATAAAAACTTAAGTCTTATAGATAGTGCCTTATATAACATTTTTTCCAATTATCTCTTATTTATTTATATAACCTTCACCAATAGCACAGTTCTTTACTGATTCTTCCTTGGACTTTTGCAATTATCTCACATTTTGTGTCTCTGCTTCCAGAATGGAATAGAAAGGTCAGCTCTCAAATCTGTATTTGAGCTGCTACATCCTGGATTCTCTCTACCTGGAAGATATTGTCAATTAAAATGAAAAGAGAATAATCATGGGGAAGTGGACAGAAAGATGGATTCATCTTTCTATTTCTGATCATTCTATTCCATTCTGCACATAGCTGTCCAATTATTTTTCTTTAAGCAAATTATGAGTATAATACTTCTTTGCTCTAAAATCTTTATTGGCTCCCTATTGCAATTACTATGAAACACAAATCCCTCAGTTTTTATTTTGAGACTCTTCACAATCTTGTTGAAACTTACCATTTCAGTGTTATTTAATATTCATAGAATATACCTTGCATTTTGGTCAATTTGGAACACAAACTGTTCTTCAAACTTGACTGTTAATGTCCTACTCAGCACATTCTTATAAACAATTCCAGATTCCTGAAGTACACTCCCATTTCATCTTTACCTTTCAGAATCTTTCTTAAAGGATTAGCTCAAATTCCATACTCTGGGAAGTACTATTGACCCTATCATCTTGTTAGAATAATTTGTCTCCCAAAAATATCTTAAATCTGTTTATGTAAATGTATAAACTATAATTACTGTAGCCAGACTGAAGGATTTGAGTTGAAAGAGAGGATTAGAAAATGTCACCAATTAAGTATATGTCAGAACTATTAGCTAAATGTTTTCAAGAATGTGTCCATATTACCATTGCTATTCATGTGCTGAGTATTACAAATCTGTCACTAAAAACTGCCATATCCATTATTTTGATTGTATCTCTTCATATTTTGTTTCACTGTTACTATAAATGTTAATTGGGATTTGCTTTAGGCAGAACTCACATGACTGTCATGGGAAACTCTGAAGGCTTATGTCTCTCCCTGCAATTGCTTGTCCCTCTAATTGCTTGTATCATGAATAGAATACCTTTGATAGACTTTAAGCTAAACTGCAGAGTGACGCATGTTTTCTTCTATTTTTAACTGTATGCAATTTGTATGCTTTCAATAAAATACAATCTATACCCCCAGTGCTTAGTACTGTCCCTACTAAGTAGTAGGTGTTTGGTATATGTATTTAAAAGTCAACTTAATGGAATTGAGCTATTATTATTAAATACCATGATGAGGTTGGCAAGAGTCTGTAATGGTTTTACCATCTTCAGTTCCTAAACAGTCTATATACTTAGAAGATATAAAATGTTGTTGTCATATGAAGTAAAAAAAGAGAATTGGTAGTTGGTGAGGAAGATATTGTAAAGTATAGTTGCTGACTTGAAATATGGGCAGTCTACAAAACCAGACATATTTCCTTAGTGAGTAAAAAATATTTATGTAAATGAGATGAGGAATGGAGTAGAATTAAAAGCATTGAAAGTAAAAGAGAATAAAATTTGTTACATATTATCCAATCATCATTGTCAATAATAGAACAAATGGAAAATAATGTATCAAGATTAATTAGAGCTACTGAAAGCATGATTCACAAGAAAGAAATTCATTTAGAATTGTTTGATCTATGGTAAAAAGAATCAGAAGTATAATAACTGAAAGTGAAGGGTGAATAAAAGGAACTGATCTCTTATTTATGCTGGCTTCTGAGGGAAGGTAGAGAAGATTGATGAGTTCCCAGAAACACAGGATCACATTTATAATTGGATGAGACTCTAATGATTATCTAGTACCTCTAATTAAGAAACAAAGCAAATGATACCAAAAATGGGAAAGTAGAGTAACTTTTCCACATAGCGACCACATAATACCACAGTTTTATTTTATTTTTAAATAAACTTTATGGATGCTTTTGTGTGTTGATTTAATTTTTGGATCAATGATTTCATTAATATAGATGACTACTGATGAAGAAACTTCCTCTACAAGTATAGATAGACAACTATCAGGTTTCAGTTGTTTGGAACATTGGGCAGTTATGTAATTTGTTTAAGATTACAGAGCTATTGTGTGCCAGAGGCTGAACTTAAACCCAAATATTCATGTATCTGATAAACATTCTCTGATTACTCTCTTTCTGCTTTAAAAAACAATAATTTCTGAATAAAGAGGATACAGAATGCAGTAATTTGAGAGCTGAGTTTAGAGCCAAAAAAAAAAAAAACTCGGATTAAGTTTTAACTTTGATAGAGTTTAACTCAGGATGTTCAGCAAAACATTTTAACCTTTCAGGTTTATTGGCAACTCTCTAAGATTACAAATTGTTTAGAAGATGTTAATGTATTCATAAAGGGAATTTCCTAATCTTTACCCGTCTATGAAAATACATATTCAGTGCTAATTCTAGCTTCTGAGACATTAAACCCTTCTCAAATTGAATTGTCCTGTAACAACAACAACAACAAAAAAATTAAATCAAAATGACTATACTTGGTAGTTAATCCAACACTTTACTCATGCAATCCCCTGACTCTATTTCAAAATTCATATTATGCTTTTCTGAAGTCAAAATTGATTATTATAAGTATTCAGTTAGGCTTCATTCCAGTCCTTTACTACAGAAATTACACACACACACACACACAAGCACACACACATACACACATACATACATACGTACACATATGGATGGATGGAGATTTTGTGTGTGTGTGTATGTGTGTGTATACCCCCATACACACATATTACATTTTTCTCATTATGAGTAGTGTAGATTTAGAATAATTTAGTTAAAATTTGGGTCAAATTTATCCTTAATTCTCTAAAGGGAATTAGACAAAAAGGGGAAATGAGCATGAAATTCACAGAAGTTCCTCACATTTCATTACAGACAAGAATTTCAAGTTAAAGTTCCATTAAACTTTAGAGGAATGCTATAACCATTAGTAAACTATCTTTTTTTCTCTTTCTTTTTTCTTTCCTTTTTTCATTCCTCTTTCTTTCCTTCATTCATTCTTTCTTTTTTCTTTCTTTCTCTCCTTCCTTCCTTCCTTCTTTCCTTCCTTCCTTCCTTCCTTCCTTCCTTCCTTCCTTCTTTCTTTCTTTCTTTCTTTCTTTCTTTCTTTCTTTCTTTCTTTCTTTCAAAGAAGTGTGCCCATATGTTCCCCCTGGTAGAATTTTGAAAGAAATGAAATAGGTTAAGAAGCAGAACAAACAGTAAACTTTATGAGAAATACATAAAATAAGTAATGCATTCTGAACATAGTTAAATTCAGGTCAAGCCCAAAATATAACTATATGCAAGGTAGGCTCAGTCCCTTCTGATTGGAGATTTTGAAGGGATTTGCTGAAAGCCTTGAAAATGCTGTTTCAGGTAATATAAAACTCCTATGCGACAGTAGGAGGTCCCTTCAAGCTACCTTTTTTCCCCTTGTGATTGATGAAACCCCTCATTTTTTTGACCTCTCAGCAAAGCAAAACCAAGTTGTTCACCAGCCTAATATAAAGTTCCACCTGCCTACAGATCTTTGAACAGAAGCCTGTTGGGCCTTTTGAATCTGTTCAGGGTGCACAGAGACCTTTTATAATAAATTGTGTTTTTCAGGTTAAAAAAAAAACTTCAAAAGAAGGTGTTAATATAATTGAGATACGATAAGTTTGACAGTAAGTGTCATTATCAGAGTTCCACTGGCAGCTTTTGAAGTCAAGAAAAAAAAATCTTCATACATCTTTGTACATAGAAATGACAATGCTTACAATATTTAAACAATTCCAACAATATACTTTAATATTCTACTCCTGCCCCCTTCATTCTGTGGGTTATGCAGGCGAAATATCATTCATATTGTTTGGATTTATGATTTATGGAGATGTTTTATTCTATTCAACATACACATAGGATGTTGTTTCTCAAATACCAAACATATTTGTTTTAAAAAAAAAGGAAGTTGAGAGATGGACAATAATCTAAATAAACCTTCCCCCATATCTATTATCAGAAAAGTATTCAGTTACAAATTCATTTTATTTCATAATTTGATGAGTACATATCCATCAGATCACTGAGACAATTCAATTAAAAGCAAAGTTGTTTAAGTTTTGGTTTTTTCCTTCCTTGTCTTAATTATCTACTACCTTGATTAACATTCCTTAGAGAAGGCCATAATTAAGAAGTTCACCACCTATATACTACTAAGAGGACTTATTTTAAGACATGAATGTTTGGGAGTGCTTTCTTAGTTATGTCTTCCAATATTTGCTAATTTATTTCTTAAAGTTTTTAGCTTTCTCTTTTTTTTCTTTTTTAATAAAGAAAATGTTCATTTCAAGTCTCAAAATAAGGTGGAAATAATTGTCTGAGGGTTTATTTGACAGAATAGGAAAGAAGAGGAAAAATAAATGCAATGTTAAAAAAATATATAATGAGGGAAATCTATGGGACATTGACCCAATCAAAGATACTATGAATTTTTGTTGCTGCACACATACACACACATATTCATGTGTGAATGTAAAACAATTCATCAAGTCAATCAATATATTTGCTTGACTTCTTTAATAGAGACAAAACAACTATTTGATAAATAGAGCTGGATTAGAATCAGGAAAATCTGAATTTGAATCCTTACTTATGCACTTTCTAATTAAATGATACTTAGTAATCTACTTTTTCTCACTGTGTCTCATTTGTAAGGCAAGAATGTTTATTCAATGACCTTTAATGGCCCTCTTAATGAAACATCTTTAATTTTTTTTTTTTTGGTTTATCTTGGACACCTTTATGAGTTTGGCAAAGTTTCTGGACTCTGTTCTCAGGACATTTATTTTTAAATGCATAAATAAAATATACAAGATTAGCAAGAGAACTAATTATGTTATAATTATAAAAACTTTACAAGTTCATAGATATCAGGCTCAAAACTTTGTAAATGTGTGATTGATCTAAACATAGAAATACAATTGTATTATGTTAACTACATATGGGTAAAATTCTAGGTAAGAAACTCATTATAAGAAGTGAATATTATAACATTTAAAAATGCATGAATTTGTAAAATTAAACTTTTATTAAACTTCAGCTCAGTGGTTTTTAGTTATGTCAAACATTGCAAACCCATTTGGAGTTGGCAAAGATGCTGGAGTAGTTTGACATTTTCTTTTCCAGTTCATTTTACAGATGAGGAAGTGAAGCAAAAAGGGTTAAGTGACTTGCTCAGGTCATATAGCTAGTAGGTATGTCTGAGGTCAGATTTCAACTCAATGATATATTTTACATTTTCATCTTTTTTTTTTCATTTTTTGCTTTTATTTGACTACTTCTTGATGTCTCAATAAGTCATTCATTTCTATTATTTAAAGGAGTTATTTTGTTCACTGGGATTTTTTTTCCATTTCACCAACTCTATTTTTTAAAGATTTATTCTAATTTTTTTCATTCACCAATTCTATTTTTTAAGAAGTGAGAACGTTTTCTTCAGTATATTTTTTCCCATTTCACCAAATGTATTTTAAGGAATTGTTTTCTTCAATTTCTGTGCTTCCTTTTTCAAACTCTCCTGTAAAGCTTTCATGTCCATTCCTCATTTTTTCTTCTAACTCTTAAGATTCTTTTATTTTTTTTCCAAGAGAGCCTTCTGAGTTGAAGATGAGTTCAGATAACTCTTCAAAGCTTCATCTGGAGATGTTTTGCCTTTAATGTCCTGAGGGTTTGAAGTCTGTTCTTCCTTATTTCCATAATAGCAATTTATATCCAAAGCTCTTTTTTAGTTTTTTGCTCATTTTTAAAGACTGAGATCTGCTTCTAGGGCACAGAGGAGATTTTCTCAAGTTTCCTCTTCAGGATGACTAGGGTTTTTACAATGTCCTAGGGCCAGTGGAACTGTAGGTTTCCCCCCTGCACTGGTTGAGCATGGTCAAGTTTGACCTGTTATGCTGTTATGGTTAGGGGCTCAATATTTGCCTTCTGTAGATGCATTTGAGAAATCACAGTCTGCTGATCCACTGACTTCTGAACCAGGACAAAGTATTCAACGCTGCTATATTTTGGCTAAGAGATCCCCACTCTCTTCACTGCTCAGGGATTTTTTGTCCTGAGACTCCCTGTGCTGAACCATGTCCTTTCCTGATTGAGACAGACCTTTCTTGAAGTCCTTCCAAGATATCTTCTAGCAGAAATTTCTTACCCTCCAAATATTTGTGGATTCTGCCACTCCAAAATCTCTTCAGAGGCTTGATCTGGTATTGATTCTGAGGGAATCAAGGAAGAGCTCAGGCAAAATCCTATCTACTTTCTGCCATCTTGGTTCCACCCCTCTTCTGGGTCTCTCCTATAAAAAGTTAATATTATTTTTCATGTTTCAGACACTCTTTATAGCTACTTCAATTCCATAGTGATGGTCTTGCCCTACCCAAGATAAAGCAAGCGCTCCAACCCCATTCCATTACCTTACTACCTATACACTACTATCTGATATCATCGAACCATTCTAACTATAAACTAACCTCCATGGATTCAAACTCATCCCTCAAAATTAACGTAATCCCTACCCACAATTTCCTGGCTGTCATTTATCTACATTTATTCTTGTATCCTTACTAGTGCTCCATTATTTTTATTTTTCTCAACCTAACTCCAAGATACCTATTTCTTTCACTATTCTCTGGATGCCTATTCCGTAGGTAAAAATAAGCTTCATAATACTGGCTTGCTGATAATGTTAGGGACATTGTTCCCCATTGCCACTTCCAGGATCTCCCCCTACATTTTCACCATTCCAATATGCTGGTTGTCTGCCAATGTCCAGAGCAATTTCCTTATGTTCAAAGAGTTTATACTCAAGTCACGGTCTTTCACTCCTTTCCAACTCCTGTGAAATTTTATCATATCCAATAATTACATAGTTTTTCACTAACTTAATTATTCTTTCTGTACTGTTCATGTCTCTAGCCTTCCAAGGCAACATGACTTTTCCTAGAACTTCTATTCCCACTTAGAAAATCCTTTCCCTGAAATGTCCAAGAATTCCTGAAGCCTTATCAATCTGGAACACTCTCTGTGTAAAACTTAATCCTTTCTTTTTGGGATGAGTTCTTCTTGGGGTCCATTTGGTAAAAGTCAAAACCAACCTTCATTCACCTCCCATGCCTGGCTTCTGAATTTAAAATCAGTTCCCCTGTTCTGCTTGCTATCCCACCCTCCACTTTCCACTTTTTGCATATTGTCTTCTTCCAAAAGAAGTAAGTTCCTTGATGGTAGCAAACATTTTTCTTTTTTGCTTGTATTCACATATTTAATACTTAACACAGTACCTAGCATATAGTGGTAATCCCTTAATAAATGCTTGTTTTCTCCCTTCCTTCCTTTTCCTTTATTCCATTTTCCTGCCTTTCTTTTTATTTTTTCTTTGCTCCATCCTTCTTTGCTTTTCTTTCTCTCTCCTTTTCCCTTCCAGCTTTCCTTTTCTATTCTTCCTTTCATTCTTCTTTCCCTCTTTCTTCTGTTCCTTCCCTTCCTCCCTGTCTCTTTATTTCCTTTATTCTTTCCTTCCAGTGATTTACTCCTTTCATTACTGCAGCTATACATAAATGTTGTCATAATCTTGATGTTACTGTAACCTAAAAATGCAGTAGTTTCATGTTTATGAACTCTGAGGTTGTTTTATCTTATCAGAATCTGTTCTCATTCTATTTCTCCCTTTATCTTGCAGTCCTTAAACCACTTCTTCCTCTCCATTGCCACTTCTTATCCTTCAAAACTACTCTTTTATTTCTAGGTAATCTTGCTTGTATTAGCGCCTTTTGCTGTTACAAATTTTGCTCTTCCAAGATTCAGCCTTGACGTATTCACACTATCCACTACCCTCACTCTCACAATTTACAGAATGAAGATGGAAAAATCAATAAAAATGTGCTTACTGAATCCAACACAAATACACAGTATATAATCTACACTGGTTTCGCACTTCAGCAAATCAATCCTATTAAATTTCCTTAATTTATACAACATTCCATTTAGTAAAGAATTTTGCTCAATATTTCACTAGAAAAAAATGCAGTTGGGGGTGGAGCTAAGATGGTGGAGAGGAGACATGTCTTCTTCTGAGCTCTTCCCATGACCTTAATACTAAGCAGCAAATCCATTCTCTGAACTAGTTTTGTTGTAATAGAACCCACAAGCATTGGGAGGGTAACATTACCAGCAGAAAATAATTTCAAAGATCGTCAGAAAAGGTCTGTTTCAAGTGGGCATGCAGAAAGGAAGGCCAAGTGTAAGCAGGCTGAGTACAGATGCTGAGTGCAAGCACTGCACAGTCCAAGGGCAGTATGGGTGCCACACTGGGAGAATCTACTGGGAGGAACCTATAGCAGCACTGCCTACTCTGCCCTGGTTGTAAGTCAGTAGAACAGCAGACTAGTTATAATACATTCAACACAAATACATAGTGTACCCATATATGCCAGAATGTCATAAGACCTGGTCATGCCCACCCAGCATGGGGAGGCAGTCAGCACTAAGACAGCACAGCCAAGGATACTTTTACCAGGGAGTTTGGACAATCTCTCCCTTGCCCTAAAAGTAGACCTCAACTTAAAAAAAATTGAGCAAAAGAACAAAAAGTACTCTGATCATAGATAATTTTTATGGTAAAGAATAACAGATTCCAAACCCTGAGATTATCTTTAGATGAAGTCCCAAAGAATTATATAAGCTGGTCCCCATCTCATAAGGTTCTCTTGGAAGGCATTATAAAGGATCTTAAAATTGAGAGCTGGAAGAAAAATAGGGAAATGAAATGAGAACTTTACAAAAGGATTTGAAAAAGGAAACATAGAAATTATCTGAAGAAAACTCCTTACAAAATAGATTTAGTGAAATGGAAAAAGCCTATAACTCCAAAAAAAATAAAATTGTCAAAAGGAAAAAAGAAAATAACTACTTCAAAACAGAATTTGTGAAATGAAAAAAAATAAATTTATACAACAAAAAAACTCATTTAAAAATTCAATTGGCTGGGGGGTGAAGCCAAGATGGTGGTGAGGACACACATTTCTTTCTGACCTTCTCGCACAACCCTCAGACTAATTCACAAACCCAGCTTTGGAATTAGTTAGGGACTGGCAGAATCCACAAATATAAGGAGTGCAACGAATTACCAGCAGGAGATAATTTCAAAGATCACCAGAAAAAATAATTCACTAAAAATCAGAACTGAACATATGGAAATGAATGACTCAATGAGACATCAAAAATCAGTAAAATAAAATCAAAATTATAAAAAAATAGAAAAATTTAAAATATCTAATTGGGAAAACAACTGACCTAGAAAATAGATCTCAGAGAGACAATCTAAGGACTATTGGGCATTTGGAAAACCATGATGTAAAAAAAGAGCCTAAACATTTTTCAGGAAATCACCAAAGAGAACTGCCCCAGATGTCATAGAATCAGAAAGCAAAATAGCCATGGAAAGAATTCACTGAACATCTCCTGAAAGAGACTCCAAAATTAAAACTCCAATAAATATCATAGCTAAATTTCAGAACTACCAAATCAAGGAAAAAATATTACAAGCAATCAAAAAGAATCAATACAAATACTGAGGAGTCACAATAAGGATTTAGAAGCTTCCAATTTAAAAGATCAAAAGGCCTGGAATCTGATTCCAAAAGGCAAAGAAACTTGGAATGCAGCTAAGAATAAATTACTCTGCCAAGCTGAGCAATTTCTTTCAGGGAAGAAGATGAACATTAAATGAAAGAGGTGAATTTTATCTGTTTCTGATAAAAAAGACCAGAGTTGAATAAAAAATTTGACCTCCAAATATAGAACTCAAAAGAAGCAGAAAAAGAAAAATAACTCTTGAAAACTGTATCTCTGTTATGGGTATACACAGAGAGTGCATGTATAATTTGATTTTGCTGTTATAGTATAAAAAAGAAACTAGAGGTGGAAAGGGGAGTGTACCAGAAAAAAGGGAAAATGGAAGTAAAATTAAGTAAATTACATTGCAGGAAAAGGCAAAGAAAACCTATTATCATTGAGGGAAAGAATGGATGGAGATAAACGTGTGAATATTACTCTCATAAGATTTGACTCAAAGAGAAAATATTAAACATATCTAGTTCCACTGAGAAACTTCTCTCAACTTATAGAAAAGTAGGCGGGGAAAGCAGAAAAGGGAAGGAACAGGCTAAATAGAAGGGAAAATAGAAACAGTAGGGGAAAGTTATAAGAAAGGCTGAGGGACTCTAAAGGAGAGCTGGTTGAGGTACCTAAGTAAAATACTGAGGAGGAAAAAAAAAGGAGAAAAGGAAAGATACAAGTATAATATGGAGTTAATAAGATGGCAGAAATACAGAATTAATAGTTTTAACTGTAAATGTTAATAGGGTGCACTGTCGCCTAAAGCAGAACCAGATCGCAGACTGGATTAAAAGCCAGAATCCTACAATGTGTTGTTTACAAGAAACATATTTAAAGCAGCAAGATACATACAGAGTAAAGATAATAGCTGGAGCATAATCTTTTATGCTTCAGGTGAAGTTAAAAAAAAAAAGTAGGGATAGTCATCATTATTTCAGATTATGCAAAAGCAAAAATTGATCTAATTAAAAGAGATAAAGAAGGAAACTATATCTTGCTAAAAGTACCATAGATAATTTATGAATCAAGATCAATACTAAACAAATGGTATGGCATCTAAATTCCTAAATGAGAAGTTAAGAGAGCTGCAAAAAGAAACAGACAGCAAAACTGTACTAGTGGTGTATCTCAACCTTGCTCGCTCAGAACTAGATAAATTAAACCACAAAATAAATAAGAAAGAAGTTAAAGAGGTAAATAGAATACTAGAAAAATTAGATATAATAGATCTTTGGAGAAAATTGAATGAAAACAGGAAGGAGTAGACTTTTTTCTCAGCATTTCATGGAACCTATATAAAAACTGACCATATATTAGGAGATAAAAACCTCACAATCAAATGCAATAAGGGAGAAATAGTAAATGCATTTTTTCCAGATCACAATGCAATAAAAATATATTCTATAAAAGGCCAGGGGAAAATAGACTAAAAAGTAATAGGAAACTAATAAATCTAATCCTAAAGAATGAATGAATGAATGAAACAGCAAATCATAGATACAATAATTTCATCCAAGAGAATGACAATAATGAGACAACATACCTAAACATGTGGGATGCAACCAAAGTAGTAATAAGGGGAAATGTTATATCACTATATGTTTACTTGCATAAACTAGACTAAGAGATCAATGAATTGGGCATGCAACAAAAAAGGCAGAAAAGAACACATTAAAAACCTTAATCAAATACCAAACTTGAAAATCTAAAAATAAAAGGCAAGATTAATAACATTGAAAGTTAAAAATAAACTATTGAATTAATTAATAAAACTGAGTAGGTTTTATGGGAAAAAAACAACAAAATAGTCAAAACATTAGTTAATATGATTAGAAAAAAAAGAGGAAAACCAAACTGTTAGTTTCAAAAATGAAAAGGGAGAACTTTCTACCAATGAAGAGGAAATTAGAATAATAAGTAGGAGTTACTCTGCCCAAATTTATGGCAATAAATTTGGCAAGCTAAGTTAAATGGAGGAATAACTACAAAAATATAGATTTTCCAGCATAAATTATTCAAACAGTTCTATTTTAGAAAAAGAAATAGAACAAATTATAAATCAGCTCCCTAACAAAAAATCTCCAGGACCAGATGGATTTATCTCTGATGCCTACAAAACATTTAAAGAACAATTAAGTCCAATACAATATAAACTATTTGAAAAAAATCTGGAATGAAAGACTCCTACCAATTTCCTTTTATGACACAAACATTGTACTGATACCTAACAGGAAGGACAAAAACAGAGAATGAAAATTATAAACTAACCTCCCTAATGGATATTGATGCAAAAATCTTAAATAAGATATTATCAAAGAGATTACATCAAATCATCCCCAGGATAATACACCTTGACCAAGTAGGATGAATACCATAAATGCAGGGCTGGTTCAATATTAAGAACCATATTACCATAATTGACTGTATCAATAACCAAACTAACAAAATCCATGGATATTCTTCAACTTTTCTTTTATACTATACCATTTTTACATTTCGTCAGCTCTTGTGGATTCAAGTATCAACTCTATTCAGATGATTCCCAGATCTGTTTGTGTATGTCTTACCTTCCTCTTGACTTCCAGCATCTTCAACTGCTTGTTAAAAATAATAAATTGGATGACTTAGAGGCACTTTTAATTCAACATATTAAAAAAGGCTCATTTTTTCCCATCTAAACCATCTCCTCTTTATAACATTCATATTGTTGTCAGTATTTTGCTCACTTTCCACTCTCCAAGACCTGCAAACTTGATTCCTTTTCCTCAAACATGACATTTTTACCAATTCAATGCAATTTCACTGGTTTTGACTATTTCTTCAACAACTCTCTTTGCTCCACTATTTTGATTTCATTCAAGTCCTGCATTTTACAATGAGCTTTTTATAGGCCTCTTTATTCTTAGTATTTTTCTTCTGAGATTAGGTATAATTGTTTGCACATTTGATTCCCTCATGAAAGTCAGTTTCTTCAGAAGAATTTATTTTTTACTGCCTCTCTTTGTATCCTTAGCACTTAGCATAGTGTCTAGCACCGAGTAAGTATTTAATAAATCTGGGATGACTGATTATTGAAAAATAGAGAAAGACTGACTGAAAGGAAGACATAAGAGAAGGAAAAAAATAATATTGAATATTGTTAAATGTCATCTTTTATATTGTGACATTCAAAGCTTGACATTTTATATTAACATACATAGATGTCAAGAAATCTTCTGATTCATTAAGAAAAAATAAATTAATTTATGTATATGTATATGTATATATGGAAACTAAAATTCTGAACTTTCAATTAGTAGTATACTAAATAATAGGTGAAAAGAAATTACTGTGTTACCAAAGGGTAATTTTTTTACAACATTATCCCTTGTACTCACTTCTGTTCCCATTTTTCCCCTCTCTCCCTCCACCCCATCCCTAGATGGCAAGCAGTCCTATATATGTTAAATATGTCACAGTATATTCTAGATACAATATATATGTGCAGAACCAAACAGTTCTCTTGTTGCACAGGGAGAATTTGATGCAGAAGGCAGAAATAACCCAGGAAGAAAAACAAAAGGGCAAACAGTTTACATTCATTTCCCAGTGTTCTTTCTTTGGCTGTAGCTACTTCTGTCCATCACTGATCAGTTGAAACTTAGTTAGGTCTTCTCTTTGTCAAAGGAATCCACTTCCATTAGTGGAACAACCTCATACAATATCGTTGTTGAAGTATATAATAATCTCCTGGTTCTGCTCATTTCACTTAGCATCAGTTCGTATAAGTCTCTCCCAGCCTCTCTGTATTCATCCTGCTGGTCATTTCTTACAGAACAATAATATTCCATAATATTCATATACCACAATTTACCTAACCATTCTCCAATTGATGGGCATTCACTCATTTACCAGTTTCTAGCCACTACAAACAGGGCTGCCACAAACATTTTGGCATATACAGGTCTCTTTCCCTTCTTTAGTATCTCTTTCGGATATAAGCCCAATAGTAGCACTGCTGGATCAAAGGGGATGCACAGTTTGATAACTTTTTAGGAATAATTCCGCATTGCTCTCCAGAATGGTTGGATCCTTCACAACTCCAGCAAAAATGCATCAGTGTCCCAGTTTTCCTGCATCCCCTCCAACATTCATCATTATTTTTTTCCTGTTATCTTAGCCAATCTGACAGGTGTGTAGTGGTATCTCAGAGTTGTCTTTATTTGCATTTCTCTAATCAATAGTGATTTAGAACACTCTTTCATATGAGTGGAAATAATTTCAATGTCATCATCTGAAAATTGTCTGTTCATATACTTTGACCATTTATCAATTGGAGGATGGCTTGATTTCTTATAAATTAGAGTCAATTCTCTATATATTTTGGAAATGAAGCCTTTATCTGAACCTTTAACTGTGAAGATGTTTTCCCAGTTTGTTGCTTCCCTTCTAATCTTGTTTGCATTAGTTTTGTTTCTACAAAGGCTTTTTAATTTGATGTAATCAATTTTTTTTTTTATTTTGTGATCAATAATGGTCTCTAGTTCATCTTTGGTCGGAAATTTCTTCCTCCTCCACAGGGTCTGAGAGATAAATTCTCCTGTGTTCCTCTAATTTATTTATAATCTCGTTCTTTATGCCTAAATCATGGACTCATTTTGATCTTATATTGGTATACATTGTTAACTGTGGGTCCATGCCTAAATTCTGCCATACTAATTTCCAGTTATCCCAGCAGTTTTTGTCAAATAATGAATTCTAATCCCAAAAGTTAGGATCTTTGGGTTTGTCAAACATTAGATTCCTATAGTTGACTATTCCATCTTCTGAACCTAACCTGTTCCACTGATCAACTAATCTATTTCTTAGCCACTACCAAATGGTTTTGGAAACTGCTGCTTTATAACATAATTTTAGATCAGGTACAGCTAGGCCACCTTCAGTTGATTTATTTTTTCATTAATTCCCTTGAGATTCTTGACTTTTTATTCTTCCATATGAATTTAGTTACTATTTTTTCTGGATCATTAAAATATTTTCTTGGAAGTCTGATTGTTTAGCACTAAATAAATAGATTAGTTTGGGGGTATTGTCATCTTTATTATATTAGCTCGGCCTATGCAAGAGCACTTAATATTTTTCCTATTATTTAAGTCTGACTTTATTTGTGCGGAAAGTTTTTTGTAATTTTGCTCACATAATTCCTGACTTTCCTTTGGTAGAGATTCCCAGATATTTTATGCTGTCGACAGTTATTTTGAATGGAATTTCTCTTTGTATCTCTTGCTGTTGGATTTTGTTGGTGATGTATAAAAATGCTGAGGATTTATGGGGATTTATTTTATATCCTGCAACTTTCCTAAAGTTATGAATTATTTCTAATGGCTTTTTAGTAGAATCTCTGGGGTTCTCTAAGTATACCATCATATCATCTGCAAAGAGTGAAAATTTGGTTTCCTCATTACCTACTCTAATTCCTTTAATCTCTTTCTCGACTCTTATTGCCGAGACTAGTGTTTCTAATACAATATTGAACAATGATGGTGATAGTGGGCAACCTTGCTTCAGTCCAGATCTTATGGGGAAAAGTTCCAGTTTTTCCCCATTGCATATGATGCTTACTGATGGTTTTAAATATATGCTCCTGACTATTTTAAGAAAAAGTCCATTTCTTTCTATTTTCTCAAGTATTTTTATTAGGAATGGATGTTGGACTTTATCAAATGATATTTCTGCATCTATTGAGATGATCATTTTTTTTTTTGTTTGGTTATTGATATAGTCAATTATGCTAATGTTTTCTAATATTGAACCAAACATTCCTGATATAAATCCTACTTGGTTATATTATAATCCGGGATGATTTTCTGTAATCTTTTGCTAATATTTTATTTTTTTGCACCAGGGGCAGCCAAGATGGCGGAGAAGACCATCGACTTTCTAAGCTCTTCTCTTCCCTCTTTATCAATATTATATCGGCCTCAAAAATAGTCTTTACTGCCAAAATTCGTAAAGATAAGTAGAACAACTCACCAGCTGGAAAAAATCTGCAGTCCCAAAAGGTTGGTTCCAGGGGCAGGGGGAGATCGCGCAGACTGGGGAGGGGAATTTTCAAGGAAGTCTCAAACCGAAGTGGCCAAGATCTCGCACAAGCTCCCACGCCCCAACCCCAGTACCCGGGCTTTTCCGGGGCAGTTGGGATCCCAGGGGAGGACTCAGCCAGGTTAGCCTCAATCTGCCCAGTGGGGAGCCAGCTTGGGGCCAGAGCTTTCAGGGCTGATTTGCATTGGCAGAGACACTGGGGCGAGTTCAGGGGGGGTCTGCGTCTCGGTCTGCAGTCATTGGTCTGCGGTCTGCGGTCTGCGGTCTGTGGTCTCGGTCAGCTGCTAATCTCACAGTCCCACAAGGGCCCAGCCTGGGCAGTGACCTTTCACCCACTCTCTAGCCAAGGGCAATCGCTAACCCCTCGCCCTACGCAGTTTGATAAGCTCGGCAGTGCTGAATCCACTTCCTGTTGGGGAAGGAAAACTCCTCAGAGCCTCCCATACCTCAGAGCAAATCTGTTTACTCCCTTTGCAGAGGGCTTTGTAACCCCCCTGGGAGACATCCTAAAACCTTTAAAACAGAATAAAACATGAAAAGAAATGGGCAGCTTCTATGCAGAAAAAGAGCAGATCAGCAAACCTGAAGACCTCAAACAGCAAAATATCGAGTCCTCCTTTAAATGCTCTTAGAGGACATTAAAAAGTCTCAAAAGAGTTAGAAGATAAATGGTGAAAGGAAGAAAACCTTAAAAGAGAAAACCAACCCTGAAATACAAATTGGAAAAATAAAAAAAATCTCAAAATAAAATTTGAATTGGAAAAAATAAAAATTCACTAAAAGTAGGATCTGTGAATTGGAAAGACAAAAGAACACTGAAAAGTAGGATCTTGAATTAGAAAAAAAATAATTCCTAAAAAAAAATTGTGAAATGGAAAAAAAATTCCGCAAAACAATACATTTAAAAACTCAATTGGACATATACAGAAAGGTAAAAAAAAAGCTAATGAAGAAAATATTTTTTAAAAATTGAACTGAACAAATGAAACTAATGATTCATTGAGACACAAGAATCAGTCAAGCAAAACCAAAAATTGACAAACTGGAAAAAAACTAATTATCTACTTGCAAAACAACAGACTTGGAAAATAGATCAGGAGGTAATCTGAGGATTATTGGACTTTCCGAAAACTATGATAAAAAAAAAAGAACCTAGATACTATTTTGAAAACATCAAAGAAAGAACTGCCCAGATGTAATAAGAATCAGAAGGGTTACAAGGCATTGAAAAATTCATCAAACACCTTCGAAAAAAACCAAAATAAAAACCCCAAGAATATTTGGCAAAATTTAGAACTTAGTTAAGGAAAAATTTTCAACCAAAAAACAAACAATTTAAATACCGAGGTGCCACAATGGATCACCCAAGATCCTGCCTTACATTAAAGGAAAAAAGGGTGGAATATGATATTCCAAAAGGCACAAGAACTTGGGATGGCCCAAAGAAAAACACCCTCTAAGCTGAGCATTTTCTTCCAGGGAAGAAGATGCAATTTAATGAAACAAATGAATTCCATTTGTTTCTGAAGAAAAAAAACCAGAACTAAACAAAATTTGATCTCCAACCATAGAACTCAAGAGATGCAGAAAAGGTAAAAAATAACTCTTGAGAATTGTATTTCTGTTGTGGATATACAAATAAGAATACATGTATAATTTGATTTCTGATATAACATAAAAAGGGTAATAGGAAAATGGATGATGGCAGAATAAAGGTGGGAAGGAGGGATAAAAGGGAAAACCCATCCGACAAAGGGGCAAAACTTATTATCTGAGGGAATTTAGAGGGGAGAACATTGTTGAATCACTCTCATCACAGTTAGCTCAAAAGAAAAAATAATTGACATTTGTTTTAGAAAAATTCTCCCCATTAAAAATGGGAAGAGGAAAAGGGAAAAGAAAAAAATAAAAGGAAGGAAGGAAAAAGACTCAAAGGGGAGGAGGGATTAAGGTAAGCATCGTGTTACAAAGAGGGGTAATAATTTAAAAGGTGGAAAGCAGGTTGGAGAGGCAAGAATAATGCACAATCTGGGGTTATTAGGATGGCAGGAAATACAATTTAGTAATTCTAATTAAATGTGAATGGGATGAATTCCCCCCATAAGAGAGGCAGATAGAACTGGATCAAAAGTCAGCCCACAATATTTTGTTTACAAAAAACATTTAAAGCAGGGAGATACATATAGAGTAAAGGTAAAGGCTGGGCAAAATATATTATGCTTCAGGTAAGTCAAAAAAAAAAGGGGTAGCCATCCTTATCTCAGATCAAGCAAAAGTAAAAATTGATCTAATTAAAAGGGAAAAGGAAAAACATCCTGGTAAAAGGTAACATAAACAACAAAGTAATATCTATATTAAACATATTAACCCAAGTGGTTGGCATCCAACCCTAAAGGAGAAATTTAAAAAATTGCAAGAAAAATAACAACAAAACTGTAATAAGGGGTCTCAACCTTGCACTCCAGAATTGACAAATCAAACCACAAAACAAATAAGAAAAGAAATTAAAGAAGTAAATAGAATATTAGAAAAATTAGGTATGTTGGATCTTTGTTTTTTTTTTTTTTAATTTTTATTTAATAGCCTTTAAGGATATACTGGGCCTTTAAGCATTAACAATTAAACCTCTTGCCCAATTTTTTCCCTCACCCCCCCCCCTCCCTAAATGGCGGATACAGTAGTTTAAATATATTAAAATATAACTTAGATACAAATAAGTATACTTAAAAACATTATTTTCTTACAAAAAAATCAATAAATTATTGTACAATTAGCTTGTGAAAAATCAAAAAATGCAGGTGTCTAAATATAGGGATTGGGAATTCAATGTAATGGTTTTTAGTCATCTCCCAAGTTCTTTTTCTGGGGTAACCTGTTCAGTTCATTCTGCTCCATTAGAAATGATTTGGTTGATCTCTTTGTAGGTGGCCTGATCCATAGAACTGGTCATCATCTAGTATTTTGTTAAGTATATAATGATCTCCTGGTCCTTATTTCCTCAGCATCAGTTCGTGTAATTCTCAGCCCTTTCTGAAATATCCTTTGGTCATTTCTTAAGAACAATTTCCATAATTTTCATATAACAATTTATTCAGCCATTCACCAACTGTGGACATCCATTCAGTTTCCAGTTTCAAATCACTACAAAAAGGGCTGCCACAAACATTCTGCACATACAGGTCCCTTTCCCTTCTTTAAATCTCTTTGGGATATAATCCCAGTAATAACACTCTGGATCAAAGGGTATCGGTTATCTTTTTGAGCATAGTTCCAAACTCTCTCAAAATGGTTGGTTCTTCCAAACTCCACCAACAATGAATCAATGTCCCAGTTTTCCCCATCCCCTCAACAATCATCATTATTTTTCCCTTCATCTTAGCCTCACAGGTGTGTGGTATCTTAAGTTATCTTAATTTTGCATTTCTCTGATTATTAATGACTTGGAGCATCTTTTTATATGACTAGAAATAGGTTCAATTCTTCAAAATTTCTTTCTATCCTTTAATTTTCTATTGGAGAATTTAATTTTTATAAATTAATTAATTCTCTATATATTTTGGAAATAGGCCTTTATCAGAACCTTTGACTGTAAAATATTTCCCCATTTATTCTTCCCTTCTAATCTTGTCTGCATTAGTTTTGTTTGTACAAAAACTTTTCAGTTTTATAATAAAATTTTCTATTTTGTGATCATAATGATCTCTGTTCTCTTTGGTCTAAAGACCTCCCCTTCCACAGGTCTGAGGGGTAAACTTCCTATGTTCCTGTAATTTATTAATAATTTCATTCTTTATGCCTGGTCAGAACCCATTTTGACCTTATCTTGGTGTACAGCGTTGGTATAATATTTCAGTTTCCTCCATATTGTTTCCAATTTTCCACAATTTTTTATCAAACAGTAAGTTCTTATCCCAAAGCTGGATCTTTGGGTTTCTCAAAGACTAAGGTTTATATTTTTGACTGTTTTTCCCTTAACATAATCACCATGATCACTAATCTTTCCCTTAAATACCAAATATTTGGTAACTGCTTCTAATATAATTTTAGATCTGGTCATAACCACCATCTTTGATTTTTTTCTTAATTCCCTGAAATTCTTGACCTTTGTTTTTCCTATGAACTTTTTTTTATTTTTCTAGGGTCATTAAAATAGTTTTTGGGATCTGATTGGTATGCCTAAATAAATAGATTAATTTAGGTTTTTCATCTTTATTATATTTCTCGCTATCCAAAAACATTTATTTTTCAATTTTGATCAGACAATTTTGTGAAAAGTGGTCTGTAATTTTCTCATAAAGTTTCTGATTTTCCTTGGAATGATTCCTAAATAATATTATCATAGATTTAAATGGAATTTCTCTTTAAACTCTGACTGTTAGATTTTTTAGTGAATATAAGAATGCTGATGACTTATTGGGTTTATTTTTATAAAAATTTTAAAAGTTTGGATTTTTAACTTTTACAGAATTCTGGGGTTCTCAAGTATATCATCATTCACCAAAAAGTGATAATTTGCCTTCCTCATTGCCTATTTTTTCCTTTAATCTCTTTCTCACTCTTTTTATAGCTAGTGTTTCTAATACAATATTAAATAGTAACGGTGATAAGGGGAACCTTGTTTCCTCCAGATCTTTTGGAATGTTGCAGTTTTCTCTTCTAGTCCATGGTTTTAAATAGATTGCTGATTATTTAGGGAAAATCCATTTATTCTACTCTCAAGTGTTTTTTAATAGGAATGGTGGGATTTTATCAAATCTTTTTCTGCATCTATTGAATGATCATGGTTTTATTAATTTGGTTATTAACATGGCCAATTATATTGATAGTTTTCTAATATTGAACCAACGCATTCCTGGTATAAATTACTTGATCTGTGTATAATCTTGGAGATGATTTTCTTAGTCTTTTGCTAATATTTATTTAGGATTTTAGCATCAATATTCATTAAGATTGGTTAATTTTTCTTTTCTGTTTTCACCTATGGTTTATATAATATGTCTGTATAGAAGAATTTGGTGGACTCCTTCATTCCTATTTTTCAAATAATTTATAACATGGGGCCAATTGTTCTTTAAATGTTTGGTAAAATTTTAAATCCATCTGTTCCTGGGGATTTTTTCTTGGGGTTGTTTAATTCTTTTTTTCTTTTTCTGAAAGGGGACTATTCAAGCAATTTACTTCTTCCTCTTTATCTGGGAAGTCTATTTTTGGGGTATCATCCATTTCCTTGGTTATCTTTATTGGCATAAAGTTGAGCAAAATAACTCCTTATTATTTGTCTAATTTCCTCTTCATTGGTGGAAAGTTCTCCCTTTTCATTTTAAGACTATTTTCATTTTCCTCCCTCCTTTTTCTAATCAGTTTACCAAAGGCTTTTATTTTTTTGCTTTTATGGGAACCAACTCTTGTTTTATTAATTATTCAATAGTTTTTTTTACTTTCAATATTTTAATTTCTCCTTTTAATTTTAAATTTCAATTTATATTTGATTGGTTTTAATTTTTTTTTTAGTTTTTTTAAAAAATTCATTAATCTTTTCTTTTCTGGTTTATTCAAGTAATTAAGGATATAAAAATTCCCTCTTATTTTTGGCCATCCCAAAATTTTGGTATGATGTCTCATTTCATTATCTTAGTGAAATTATTAATTGTATCTATAATTTGCTGCTTCACCCCAATCATTTTAAGATAGATTTTTAGTTTCCAATTACTTTTGGTCTATTTCCCTAACATTTTTTTGAATTAGTTTTTTATTGCATCATGATCTGAAAAAAAGCATTTACTATTTCTGCTTTTTCATTTAATTTAAAGGGCTTTATGTCCTAATATGTCAATTTTGAATAGGTTCCATGAACTGCTGGAAAAAATATATTCCCCATCTCCATTAATTTTCTCCAAGATCAACATACCTAATTTTTTCTAATATTTATTTATTCTTTAATTTCTTTCATTTGTTTGTGGTTTGTTTGTTTAATTCTGAGGTGCAAGGGTTGGGATCTCCTACTATTACAATTTTGTTGTCTATTTCTTCTTAACTCTTTAACCTCTCCTTTGGAGTTAGTTTCCACTTTGCATATTTTTAATATTGATATTGCTTCGTTGTTTATTACCCTTTAGCAGGATTTGGTTTCCTTCCTTATCTCTTTTAATTAATCAATTTTTCTTTTTTGATCTGAATAAGGATGTTCCCTCTTTTTGACTTCCCTAACATAATAGATTTTCTCCAGTCTTTTTACTTTTTCATTTCCCCCTTAAATGTGTTTTATTTCATCCGTCTGCTATCTGCCTCCCTCTTTATGGCGAGTTCATCCCATTACATTTACGTTAAATTACTAAATCTGTACCTGCCTCCTAATAACCCCAGATTGTGCTTCTTATTTTCCTCCCCAACCCTCTTTCCCCTTTTTAAACTTTGTCCTTACCTCTTTGTTGTTTGGTTTCCCTCTTTTTTATCCCTCCCTTCCCACCTTATTCTGCCATCATCCCTTTTCCATATCTACTTCCCTTTTTATTTATATCAGTACAATCAAATTATACATGTATTCTTTTGTATATCCAAAACGAAATACAATTCTCAAAGTTATTTTACCTTTTCTGCATCTCTTGAGTTCTATTCTTGGAGATCAAATTTTTGTTTAGTTCTGTTTTTTCTTCGAAACAAATGGAATTCATTTGTTTCATTAAATAGTCCATCTTCTTCCCTGGAAGAAAATGCTCACTTAGCTAGGTAGTTTATTCTTTGCTGCTTCTCAAGTTCTTGTGCCTTTCTAATATCATATTTCAGGCCCTTCTTTCCTTTAATGTAGAAGCAGCCAGATCTTGGGTGATCCTTATTGTGGCACCTCGGTATTTAAATGTTTTTTTTTTGGGTACTTGTAAAATTTTTTCCTTAATCTTGTAGTTCTGAAATTTTGCCACAATATTACTTGGGGTTTTTATTTTAGGGTTTCTCCGAGGTATGGGAGTACTCTGGGTGAGAGTTTTCCCTTCCCCCAACAGGAAGTGGATTCAGCACTGGCTGAGCTATCAAACTGCTTAGTAGGTCTGAGTGGATTATCGATTGCCCTTGGCTAGAGACTAAGTGGTGAAAGTGTCACCTCCCCAGGCCAGAGCCTCTTGTGGGACTGTGAGTATTAGCAGCTGACTGCAAACCGAATACAACCACAAACTCTGCCCAGCTTCTCTGCCTGATGCAAATCAGCCTGGAAAGCTCTATGGCCTAAGCGAGCTCCCCACTCGCAGATTGAGGCTAACCGGGCTGCGTCCTCCTGCTGTGCGGATCACAGCTGCCCAAAGAAAGCCCATATTGCTGGTTGGGGCTGCTCAGCGTGCTGAGATCTGTGCCTTCACCCTCGGTTTGAGACTCTCCTCGGAACCTAATTTCTCTCCCGTCTGCGTGATCTCCCCCTGGCCCCGAACCAATCTTTTTAGCGAGACTGCAGATTTTCTTCGGCGTGAGTTGTTCTACTTCTTATCTTTACGAATTGTAGTAGTCAAGACTATTTTTGAGGCTCGATATAATATTGATAAAGAGGGTAAGAGAAGAGCTTAGAAAGTCGCGTGTGTCTTCTCCGACATCTTGGCTCCGCCCCCGTATGTTGGATCTTTGGAGAAAATTGAATGGAGATAGAAAGGAATATACTTTCTTCTCAGCAGTTCATGGAACATATTCAAAAATTGACCATATATTAGGACATAAAGACCTCAAAATTAAATGCAGAAAGCAGATAATAGCTTTGCTTTTCAGATCATGATACAATAAGAAACTACATTCAACAAAAAATTAGGGAAATAGACCAAAAAGTAATTGGAAACTAAACAATCTCATCTTAAAGAATGATTGGGGTGAAGCAGCAAATTATAGATACATTTAATAATTTCACTCAAGATAATGACAATGATGAGACATCATACCAAAATTTGTGGGATGCAACCAAAGCGGTAATAAAATTTTATATCCTTAGAGGCTTATGAATAAACCAGAGAAAGAAAAGATCAATGAACTTGAACTTAAAAACTAAAAAGACCAAATTAAAACCCCAATCAAATACTAAATTGGAAATTCTAAAATTAAAAGGAGAAATTAAAAATATTGAAAGTAAAAAACTATTGAACTAATTAATAAAACTAAGAGTTGAGTTCTTAGAAAAGCCAATAAAATAGATAAACCTTTGGTAAATCTGATTAGAAAAAGGAGGAAAATAGAAATTAGTAGTCTTAAAAATGAAAAGGAGAACTTTCCACCAATGAAGAGGAAATTAGAGAAATAATAAGATTATTTTCTAACTTTATGCAATAAATTTGATAACCTAAGTGAAATGGATGACTACCTCAAAAATATAGACTTCCCAGACTAACAGAGGAGGAATAAATTGCTTGAATAGTCCCATTTCAGAAAAAGAAATAGAACAGGCAATTAAAAACTCCTAAGAAAAATCCCAAGACCAGATGGATTTAATGTAATTTTACCAAACATTTAAAGAACAATTGGCCCCAATGCTATATAAATTATTTGATAAAATGAGGAATGAAGGAGTCTCAATCCTTCTATGACACAGACATGGTACTGATACCTAAACCGGTAGGCTGAAAACAGAGAAAGAAAATTATAGACCAATCTCCCTAATGAATATTGATGCTAAAATCTTAAATAAGATATTAGCAAAAAGACTACAGAAAATCATCTCCAAGATAATACACTATGATCAAGTAGGATTTATACCAGGAATGCCGTGCTGGTTCAATATTAGGAAAACTATCAATAAAATTGGCCATGTTAATAACCAAATTAACAAAAACCGTAGGATCATCTCAATAGATGCAGAAATAGCATTTGATAAAATCCAACATCCATTCCTATTAAAAACACTTGAGAGTATAGGAATAAATGGACTTTTCCTTAAAATAATCAGCAGCATCTATGTAAAACCATCAGTAAGCATCATATGTAATGGACACAAACTGCAACCATTCCCAATAAGATCTGGAGTGAAACAAGGTTGCCCACTATCACAGTTACTATTTAATATTGTGTTAGAAACGCTAGCTATAGCAATAAGAGCTGAGAAAGAGATTAAAGGAATAAGAATAGGCAATAAGAAACAAATTATCATTCTTTGCCAATGACATGATGTATACTAGAGAACCCAGAGATTCTGATAAAAAAATATTAGAAATAATCCACAACTTTATCAATGTTGCGGTTATAAAAATAAACCACATAAGTCATCAGCATTCTTATATATCACTAACAAAATCCAACAGTCAGAGTTACAAAGATAAATTCCATTTAAAGTAACTACTGATAATATAAAATATTTAGGAATCTATCTGCCAAGGGAAAATCAGAAACTTTATGAGCAAAATTACAGACCACTTTTCACACAAATTAAGTCTGACCTAACCAATTGGAAAAAATATTAAATGCTCTTGGATAGGGCCAGCAAATATAATAAAGATGACAATATTACTTAAACTAATCTATTTATTTAGCTCTATACTTATCAGACTCCCAAAAAACTATTTTAATGACCTAGAAAAAATAACAACAAAGTTCATATGGAAATACAAAAGGTCAAGAATTTCAAGGGAATTAATGAAAAAAAAATCAAATGAAGGTAGCTTGGCTGTACCAGATGTAAAATTATTTTATAGAGCAGCAGTTACCAAAACTATTTGGTATTGGCTAAGGAATAGGTTAGTTGATCAATGGAATAGATTAGGTTCAAGGGATAAAACAGTCAACAAATATAGCAACCTAGTATTTGAAAACCCAAGACCCCAGCTTTGGGATAAGAACTTACTGTTGATAAAAATTGTTGGGAAAATTGGAAACTAATATGGCAGAAACTAGGCATTGATCCATACTTAACACCGTATATCAAGATAAGGTCAAAATGGGTTCATGACCTAGACATAAAGAATGAAATTATTAATAAATTAGAGGAACATAGGATAGTTTACCTCTCAGACCTGTGGAAGGGGAAGGTCTTTATGACCAAAGCAGAACTAGAGATCATTACTGATCACAAAATAGAAAATTTCCATTATACCAAACTGAAAAGTTTTTGTACAAACAAAACTAATGCAGACAAGATTAGAAGGGAAGCAATAAATTGGGAAAATATTTTTCCAGTCAGTTCTGATAAAGGACTCATTTCCAAAATATATGAAATTAACTCTAATTTATAAAAAATCAAGCCATTCTCAATTGAAAAATGGTCAAAGGATATGAACAGACAATTCTCAGATGAAGAAATTGAAACTATTTCTAGTCATATGAAAAGATGCTCCAAGTCATTATTAATCAGAGAATGCAAATTAAGACAATTCTAAGATACCACTACACACCTGTCAGATTGGCTAAGATGACAGGAAAAATAATGATGATTGTTGGAGGGGCACTGGAAAACTGGGACATTGATGCATTGTTGGTGGAGTTGTGAACAGAATCCAACCATTTTGGAAGTAGTTTGGAACTATGCTCAAAAAGTTATCAAACTGTACATACCCTTTGATCACAGTGTTACTACTGGGATTATATCCCAAAGAGATTATAAAGAAGGAAAGGGACCTTAGTGTGCGAATGTTTGTGGCAGCCCTTTCGTAGTGGCAAAACTGGAAACTGATTGGATGTCCATCAGTTGGAGAATGCTGAATAAATTGTGGTATATGAATATTATGGAATATTGCTGTTCTGTAAGAAATGACCAACAAGATAATTTCAGAAAGGCCTGGAGAGACTTACACGAACTGATGCTGAGTGAAATGAGCAGGACCAGGAGATCATTACATACTTCAACAACAATACTATATGATGACCAGTTCTGATGGACCAGGCCGTCCTCAAACGAGATCAACAAATCATTTCTAATGGAGCAGTAATGAACTGAACTAGCTATGCCCAGAAAAGAACTCTGGGAGATGATTAAAACCATTACACTAATTCCCAATCCCTATATTTATGCACACCTGCATTTTGATTTCCTTCACAAGCTAATTGTACAATATTTCAAAGTCTGATTCTTTTTGTATAGCAAAATAACATTTAGGTCATGTATACTTATTGTGTGTCTAATTTATATTTTAATATATTTAACATCTACTGGTCATCCTGCCATCTAGGGGAGGGGGGGTAAGAGGTGAAAAATTGGAACAAGAGGTTTGGCAATTGTTAATGCTGTAAAGTTACCCATGTGTATATCCTGTAAATAAAAGGCTATTAAATAAAAAAAAAATAAGATTTTAGCATTGATATTCATTAGGGAGATTGGTCTATAATTTTCTTTCTCTGTTTTCAGCCTACCTGGTTTAGGTATCAGTACCATGTCTGTGTCGTAAAAGGAGTTTGGTATGACTCTTTCAATCCCTATTTTTTGAAATAGTTCATATAGCATTGGAGTTAATTGTTCTTTAAATGTTTGGTAGAATTCACATGTAAATCTATCTGGTCCTGGGTATTTTTTCTTAGGGAATTGGTTAATAGCTTGTTCTATTTCTTTTTCTAAGATGGGATTGTTTAGGATATTTACTTCTTCCAGTGTTGATCTGGGCAAGCTATATTTTTGAAGGTATTCTTCCATTTCATTTAAGTTGTCGAATTTATTGACATAAAATTGGGCAAACTAATTCCTAATTATTGCTCTAATTTCCTCTTCATTAGTGGCAAGTTCTCCCTTTTCATTATTAAAACTAACAATTTGATTTTCTTTTTTCCTTTTTGTAATCATATTTACTAAGGGTTTGTCTATTTTGTTGGTTTTTTTCAATGAACCAACTCTTAGTTTTATTAATTAATTCAATAGTTTTTTTTTTTTTACTTTCAATTTTATTGATCTCTCCTTTTGTTTTTAGAATTTGAAGTTTAGTGTTTGACAGGGTGTTTTTAATTTGTTCCTTTTCTAGCATTTTTAGTTACAAGCCCAATTCATTTATCTTTTCTTTCTCTATTTTATGCAAGTAGGCCTCTAGAGATATAAAATTTCTCCTTATTACCACTTTGGCTGCATCCCACACATATTGATATGATATCTCATTATTGTTGTTTTCTTGGGTGAAGTTATTAATTACCCAATCATTCTTTAGTATGAGATTATTTAATTTACAATTATTTTTTGGTCCACTTTCCCCTGGCTTTTTGTTGAATAGAATTTTTATTGCATTGTGGTCTGAAAAGGATGCATGTACTATTTCTGCCTTACTGCATTTCAGTTTGAGGTTTTTATGTCCTAATATATGGTCAGTTTTTGTATAGGTTCCCTGAATTGCTGAAAAGAACATGTACTCATTTCTGTCTCCATTTCGTTTTCTCCAGAGATCTATCATATCTAACTTTTCTAGTATTCTGTTTACCTCTTTGACTTCTTTCTTATTTATTCTGTGGTTCGATTTACCTAATTCAGAGAGTACAAGGTTGAGATCTCCCACTATTATAGTTTTGCTGCTTTTTCTTCTTGCAGCTCTCTTAATTTCTCTTTTATGAATTTAGGTGCTATACCACTTGGTGCATATATGTTTAATGTTGATATTGCTTCTTTATCTATGCTACCCTTTAGCAAGATATAGTGCCCTTCCTTATCTCTTTTAATTAGATCAACTTTTGCTTTTGCTAAATCTGAGATCACGATGGCTACCCCTACTTTTTTGACTTCACCTGAAGCATAGTAGATTTTGCTCCAACCTTTTACCTTTACTCTGCATGTATCTCCCTGTTTCAGGTGTGTTTCCTGTAAACAGCATATTGTAGGATTCTGGCTTTTAATGCATTCTGCGAACTGCTTCCTCTTTTTGGGAGAGTTTATTCTGTTCAAATTTATGGTTAAAATTACCAATTCTGTATTATTTGCTATCTTTTTAACCCCTGTTTATGCTTTTCTCAATTCTTTCCCCCTTAAGTCCTTCCCAGTATTAAACTTTTGAGCGCTACTTGCTTCTCACAGCCCTCCCTTTTTAGTATCCCTCCCCTCCCACCTTAGAGTGTCTCCCCCCCTTACTCCTTTCCCTTACAGTTTCCGTATTCCCTTCTGCTTAGCTTATTCCTTCCCTTTTCACTTTTCCCTTCTCACTTTTCAATAAGGTGAGAGAAGTTTCACCATGAATTGAATATGTCTTCAATTTTTCTCTTAAATCCAATTCTAATGGCTGTAAGGTACCCACCATATTCATCCCCACCATTCTTTCTCTCAGATATAAAAGGTTTCCTTTGCCACTTCGTGAGATGTAGTACCCCCGGGGCGGAGCCAAGACGGCAGAGAAGACACATGCGACTTTCTAAGCTCTTCTCTTACCCTCTTTATCAATATTATATCGAGCCTCAAAAATAGTCTTGACTGCTACAATTCGTAAAGATAAAGAAGTAGAACAACTCACCGGGCGAAGAAAATCTGCCGTCTCGCCAAAAAGGTTGGTTCAGAGCCAGGGGAGATCGGCACGAGACTGGGAAGAAATTAGAGTTCGAGGAGAGTTTCAAACCGGGGGTGAAGGCACAGATCTCAGCACAAGTGCGCAGCCCCAACCCGCAGTACAGGCTTTTCCTTGGGGCAGTTGTGATCCTGCACAGCAGGAGGACGCAGCCCGGGTTAGCCTCCAATCTGCACAGTGGGGAGCTCGGCTTGGGGACATAGAGCTTTTCCAGGGCGCCAAATTATCACTCTTTGCCGATGACATGATGGTATACTTAGAGAATCCCAGAGATTCTGCTAAAAAGTTATTAGAAATAATCCACAACTTTAGCAAAGTTGCTGGTTATAAAATAAACCCACATAAGTCATCAGCATTCTTATATATCACTAACAAAATCCAACAGTCAGAGTTACAAAGAGAAATTCCATTTAAAGTAACTACTGATAATATAAAATATTTAGGAATCTATCTGCCAAGGGAAAATCAGAAACTTTAGGAGCAAAATTACAGACCACTTTTCACACAAATTAAGTCTGATCTAACCAATTGGGAAAATATTAAATGCTCTTGGATAGGGCGAGCAAATATAATAAAGATGACAATATTACCTAAACTAATCTATTTATTTAGCGCTATACCAATCAGACTCCCAAAAACTATTTTAATGACCTAGAAAAAATAACAACAAAGTTCATATGGAAAAACAAAAGGTCAAGAATTTCAAGAAATTAATGAAAAAAAATCAAATGATGGTGGCTTAGCTGTACCAGATCTAAAATTATATTACAGAGCAGCAGTTACCAAAACTATTTGGTATTGGCTAAGGAATAGATTAGTTGATCAGTGGAATAGATTGGGTTCAAGGGATAAAACAGTCAACAAATATAGCAACCTAGTCTTTGACAAACCCAAAGATCCCAGCTTTTGGGATAAGAACTTACTGTTTGATAAAAATTGCTGGGAAAATTGGAAACGAATATGGCAGAAACTAGGCATTGATCCATACTTAACGCCGTACACCAACATAAGGCCAAAATGGGTTCATGACCTAGGCATAAAGAATGAAATTATTAATAAATTAGAGGAACATAGGATAGTTTACCTCTCAGACCTGTGGAAGGGGAGGTCTTTATGACCAAAGCAGAACTAGAGATCATTACTGATCACAAAATAGAAAATTTCCATTATACCAAACTGAAAAGTTTTGTACAAACAAAACTAATGCAGACAAGATTAGAAGCGAAGCAATAAACTGGGAAAATATTATTACAGTCAAAGGTTCTGATAAAGGCTTCATTTCCAAAATATATAGAGAATTAATTCTAATTTATAAAAAATCAAGCCATTCTCCAATTGAAAAATGGTCAATGGATATGAACAGACAATTCTCAGATGAAGAAATTGAAACTATTTCTAGTCATATGAAAAGATGCTCCAAGTCATTATTAATCAGAGAAATGCAAATTAAGACAACTCTAAGATACCACTACACACCTGTCAGATTGGCTAAGATGACAGGGAAAAATAATGATGATTGTTGGAGGGATGTGGGAAAACTGGGACATTGATTTATTGTTGGTGGAGTTGTGAACAGAATCCAACCATTTTGGAGAAGTAGTTTGGAACTATGCTCAAAAGTTATCAAACTGTGCATACCCTTTGATCCAGCAGTGTTACTACGAGATTATATCCCAAAGAGATTATAAAGAAGGGAAAGGGACCTGTATGTGCACGAATGTTTGTGGCAGCCCTTTTTGTAGTGGCTAGAAACTGGAAACTGAATGGATGTCCATCAGTTGGAGAATGGCTGAATAAATTGTGGTATATGAAAATTATGGAATATTACTGTTCTGTAAGAAATGACCAACAGGATGATTTCAGAAAGGCCTGGAGAGACTTACACGAACTGATGCTGAGTGAAATGAGCAGGACCAGGAGATCATTATATACTTCAACAACAATACTAGATGATGACCAGTTCTGATGGATCAGGCCATCCTCAGCAATGAGATCAAGCCAAATCATTTCTAATGGAGCAGTAATGAACTAAACTAGCTATACCAGAAAAAAGAACTCTGGGAGATGACTAAAACCATTACATTGAATTCCCAATCCCTATATTTATGCACACCTGCATTTTGATTTCCTTCACAAGCTAATTGTACAATAATTCAGAGTCTGATTCTTTTTGTACAGCAAAATAATATTTTAGGTCATGTATACATTATATTATCTAAGTTATATTTTAATATATTTAACATCTACTAGGTCATCCTGCCATTTAGGGGAGGGTGGGGGCGTAAGAGGTGAAAAATTGGAACAAGAGGTTTGGCAATTGTTAATGCTGTAAAGTTACCCATGTATATATCCTGTAAATAAAAGGCTATTAAATAAAAAAATACAATAAAATAAAATAAAATAAAATAAAATTAAAATTAAAAAAAAATAAAATAAAATAAAATAAAATAAAAAAAAATGAGATGTAGTACCCCCACTTTACCCTTTTTCTGGTACAATGTCCTTTCCACCTCTAGCTTCTAGAACAAGGTATACATGTATTCTTTATATATGTTTACAGTAGGAATATAGTTTCCAAGATTTATTTTTACCTTTTTAGTTTTTGCTCGAGTTCTATATTTGTAGATCAAACTTTTTTTAAGTTCTGGTTTTTTCCCATATGATCATCTCAATAGATGCAGAAAAAGCATTTGATAAAATCCAACATCCATTCCTATTAAAAATACGTGAGAGTATAGGAATAAATGGACTTTTCCTTAAAATAATCAGTAGCATCTATTTAAAACCAGCAGTAAGCATCATATATAATGGGGACAAACTGCAACTATTCCCAATAAGATCAGGAGTGAAACAAGGTTGCCAACTATCACCGTTACTATTTAATATTGTATTAGAAATGCTAGCTATGGCAATAAGAGCTGAGAAAGATATTAAAGGAATAAGAATAGGCAATGAGGAAACCAAATTATCACTCTTTGCTGATGATATGATGGCATACTTAGAGAACCCCAGAGATTCTACTAAAAAGTTATTAGAAATAATCCACAATTTTAGCAAAGTTGCTGGTTATAAAATAAACCCACAAAAGTCATCAGCATTCTTATATATCACTAACAAAATCCAACAGTCACAGTTACAAAGAGAAATCCCATTTAAAGTAACTACTGATAGTATAAAATATTTAGGAATCTATCTGCCCAGGGAAAATCAGAAACTTTATGAGCAAAACTACAAAACACTTTCCACACAAATTAAGTCTGATCTAACTAACTGGAAAAATAATAAATGCAATTGGATTGGGTGAGCAAATATAATAAAGATGACAATACTCCCTAAACTAATCTATTTATTTAGCGCTATACCAATCAGACTTCCCAAAAACTATTTTGATGACCTAGAAAAAATAACAACAAAGTTCATATGGAAAAACAAAGGGTCAAGAATTTCAAGGGAATTAATGAAAAAAAAAATCAAATCAAGGTGGCCTAGCTGTACCAGATCTAAAATTATATTATAAGGCAGCGGTTACTAAAACTATCTGGTATTGGCTAAGAAATAGACTAGTTGATCAATGGAATAGGTTAGGTTCAAAGGACAAAACAGCCCATAACCTTAATAAGAATGCATTATTTCACAAAAATTGCTGGGAAAATTGGAAATTAATATGGCAAAAACTAGGTATTGACCCACACTTAACACCGTACACCAACATAAGGTCAAATTGGGTTCATGATCTAGACATAAAAAATGAGATCATAAATTGGAAGAGCATAGGATAGTTTACCTCTCAGACATGTGGAAGAAGAAGGAATTTATGACCAAAGAAGAACTAGAGATCACTATTGACTACAAAATTGAAAATTTTGATTATATCAAATTGAAAAGTTTTTGTACAAACAAAACTAATGCAGGCAAGATTAGACCAAAGAAGAACTAGAGATCACTATTGACTACAAAATTGAAAATTTTGATTATATCAAATTGAAAAGTTTTTGTACAAACAACTCTAATTTATAAGAAATCAAGCCATTCTCCAATTGATAAATGGTCAAAGGATATGAAAAGACAATTTTCAGATGATGAAATTAAAACTATTACTACTCATATGAAAGAGTGTTCCAAATCACTATTGATCAGATAAATGCAAATTAAGACAAGTCTTAGATACCACTATACACCTGTCAGATTGGCCAGAATGACAGGGAAAGATAATGCAGAATGTTGGAGGAGATGTGGGAAAACAGGGACACTGATACATTGTTAATGGAATTGTGAATACATCCAGCCATTCTGGAGAGCTATTTGGAACTATGCCCTAAAAGTTATCAAACTGTGCATATTCTTTGATCCAGCAGTGTCTCTACTGGGCTTATTCCCCAAAGAGATACTAAAAAAGGGAAAGGGACTTGTATGTGCCAAAATGTTTGTGGCAGCCCTGTTTGCAGTGGCCAGAAACTGGAAAATGAATGGATGCCCATCAATTGGAGAATGCTTGAGTAAATTGTGGTATATGAATGTTATGGAATATTATTGTTCTGTAAGAAATGATCAGCAGGACGAATACAGAGAGGATTGGCGAGACTTACATGAACTGATGCTGAGCGAAATGAGCACAACTCATTATATACCTCAACAGCGATACTGTATGAGGATGTATTCTGATGGAAGTGTATTTCTTCAACAAAGACAAGATCTAACTTAGTTTCAATTGATCAAGGATGGACAGAAGCAGCTACATCCAAAGAAAGAACACTAAGGATGAATGTAAACTGCTTGCATTTTTGTTCTTCTTCCCAGGTTATTTATACCTTCTAAATCCAATTCTCCCTGAGCAACAAGAAAACTGTTTGGTTCTGCACACATATATTGTATCCAAGATCTACTGTAATCTATTTAACATGTATAGGACTGCTTGCCATCTTTGGGGAGAGGGCAGAAGTAGGGAGGGGAAAAATTGGAACAGAAGTCAGTGCAAGGGATAATGTTTTAAAAAATTACCCTGGCATGGGTTTTGTCAATAAAAAGTTATTTAATTAAAAAAAAAAGAAAGAAAAAAAAGTTCTGGTTTTTTCATCAGAAATCGATGAAATTCACTTATTTCATTGAATGTCCATCTTCTTCCCTGGAAATGATGGTCATTCTGGCTGGGTAAGTTATTTTTGGTTGTATGCCAAGTTCCTTAGCCTTTTGGAATATCATATTCCAGGCCATACAATCTTTTAATGTGGATGCTGGTAGATGCTGGGTAATCCTTATTGTGGCTCATCTATATTTGCATTGGGTTTTTCTAGCTGCTTGGAGTATTTTTTTTTCATCTGAGGGGTCTGGGATTTGGCCACTATATTTCTTGGTGTTTTGATTTTAGGATCCCTTTCAGTAGGTGATTGATGAATTCATTCAATGTCTATTTTACCCTTTATTTCCTTGACTTCTGGGCAGTTCTCTTTGATAATTTCCTGGAAAATAGTGTCCAGGCTCTTTTTTTTTTCATATTTTTCTGGGAGTCCAATAATTCTCAGATTGTCTTTCCTAGACCTATTTTCCAGGTCTGTTGTTTTCCCACGAATATATTTTACATTTTTCTCCATTGTTTGACTTTTTTGGTTTTGCTTGACTGATTCTTCTTGTCTCCTTGAGTCATTCAATTCCATTTGTACGTTTCTGATTTTCAATGGAGTATTTTCTTTATTCCCTTTTTTTATATCTTTTTCTAATTGTCCAATTGAGTTGTTTTGATCTATGGAATTTTTTTTCCATTACACCAATTTTTTTTAGAGAGTCATTTTCTGTATAATCTTATTCCAGTTCACTAATCCTATTTTTCAAGGATTTGATTTCTGTATTCACTTTGTCTTTAAGTGAGTGGGATGACTTCTCAAGACTCTCTTGCCACGCTTCCCTTTCCTTTTCCCAATTTTCTTCTAGCTGTCTTGTGAGAGCCTTTTTAATTTCTTCTATGAGATTCATCTGTGCTCAGAAACAGATGATCTCCTCTTTTGGGGAATCACCTGGAGACAGTCTGTTTTTAGTCTCCTCAGGGTTTAGAGTCTGCTCTCTATCCATATAAAAGCAGTCAGTCCTTAAGGTCCTTTTCAATTTTGTGCTCATTTTGTCAAAGAGTCAAAGACAAACTAGCAAAGAAAAAAAGAAAAAACCCAAATGGAATTTGCTTTTTTTGGGGGAGGGGCTGGGTAGTGTTACAGAGCTTCCTCTACAGACTGTGGAGGGCAGCAGTGAGACCCTAACAGGACAGGGATGGCTGTGCTGCGCCTGCCCTCTGAGATTGGGAGCAGAGCACCTACAATTAGTGTTCTCAATCTGTGTACAATCCTCAATTTCATTTCAGTCCCAAACACTTTTAGCATGACTATTAAAGTTTATAGAGGTCATCTTCCCACCTTCTGATACAGTTTCTGCTACTCATTAGAGGAATTAGAGGAATCCTTAAAATCCTGCTCAGTGAAACGAGATCAACCAAATCATTTCTAATGGAGCAGTAATGAACTGAACTAGCTATGCCCAGAAAAAGAACTCTGGGAGATGACTAAAAACCATTACATTGAATTCCCAATCCCTATATTTATGCACACCTGCATTTTTGATTTCCGTCACAAGCTAATTGTACAATATTTCAGAGTCTGATCCTTTTTGTACAACAAAATAACGTTTTGGTCATGTATACTTATTGTGTATCTAATTTATATTTTAATATATTTAACATCTACTGGTCATCCTGCCATCTAGGGAGGGTGGGGGTAAGAGGTGAAAAATTGGAACAAGAGGTTTGGCAATTGTTAATGCTGTAAAGTTACCCATGTATATATCCTGTAAATAAAAGGCTATTAAATAAAAAATAAAAATAAAAATAAAAAAAATAGAAAAAAAAATCCTGCTCAGTGTTTCTCATCTAATCTCAAGTTTCACTTCTACTCCTTACAGTGTGGGCATAGGTTGTATCAACTTATATCCTCTATATCTCCTCCCAAATTCTAATATATATATATATATATATATATATATATATATATATATATATGTATGAATATGTTGTGTAATTTTATCCTACCACATCTGGGAAATCATTATTGCAAGTAACTAAAACAGTAATATATTTCTTCAGTACTGAAGATTATCAACTTATCCACACATATTTGAGAATTTCCTGAAACACAAAGAATTAACTATTGTTACTTGGATGTGATAAGTACAACATTACAATTTAGATCTTACTTACTGCAATTTTGGCACTCTGTCCAATAGGCTAAACTATGTAGGGACTTAGATTTGAACTTCATCTCAAAGATTTACTAATTGTGTCATCCTGGAACTCATCTTTTTTATCTATAAAAGAGAATAACAGTAGGTAAAAGGGTCAAATGAAAAAAAAAATCATGCAAATTACTTTTGTACAAAAGTTATATTGGTAAGTTATATAGATACAAGCAATGAGGAGGAGTAAGAAAAGTGGCATTCATACAGAAGCATTCTACACATTACACATACCTAACCCTAACATGTATAGCAAAACACAACACCCTGATTTAGATTATTTCCATAAATAAAAAAATACATTGTTGATCCTGGATCCATTTTTCCAGGGTTACAAAATCTTCAGTTCTATATTACTCTTTTCTTTTTCAGGATAATCTATAGTTATTTAATCTTTATTTCAAAGAATTGTTTTATTGTGCTTTATAATTGTTATGGGCCCGAACTATGAAACAAGGATTCTTACAAGGTGTTAAGCCAGTAGAATTGATGAGACAATGGTTGTCTGGTTTACCATGGTGATTAATAATTCTCTAGGTTCAGTATGATTGATTTAAGAATACAACAAATAATGATTTCCTAGCAATATCATAATTGGTTTATACTCAGCTTAGAGCATATAAACTGGGAGCTCAAGCTCTCAGAGGGAAAGAGAGAGTGATTCATTTCCATCTTCATCAGCCTTGTGGTGGCTAGCCTGTCCTCCTGCATTTTCTCCACTGAAACTAAGTGCTTTCTGAAGGCCAAGAGAAAGCTCGCTGAGTACCAGGAGAAGGAGACAATAAAGACTTTTGGACTTTAACACCTAGCTATTCTTGTGGTGATTACTGAACTGAAATGAAGGCTGCTCCAAGACCTCCAGAAAACCAACAAAGAACATTATATATAATGATTTTTAAAATTATGCTAATCAAAATATTGGTTTAATTTTAATATGTTCAGAATATATTTTCAAACATTTAAGAATGTGCTTAGAAGTTATAAAACATGAGAGTTTACTGAGCAAGAAGTTTAATGAAAGATTTTTTTTCCTGGATTTTTAGAAATGTAGCCAAGAAAATATCAATGATTTTCCTTCTAACTGGGAATTTTCCAAATGAACAAATGTTTTCTTTCTCAATGATTTCAATGCCAAACTTCTTAAGAATTTTAACACTGGTGGAAAGTTCTCCCTTTTCATTTTTAAGACTACTAATTTCATTTTCCTTCCTCCTTTTTCTAATCAGATTTACCAAGGGCTTATCTATTTTATTGGCTTTTTCATAAAACCAACTCTTAGTTTTATTAATTAGTTCAATAGTTTTTTTACTTTCAATATTTTTAATTTCTCCTTTTAATTTTAGAATTTCCAATTTAGTATTTGATTGGGTTTTTTTTAATTTGGTCTTTTTTTAGTTTTTTTTAGTTGAAAGCCCAATTCATTAATCTTATCTTTCTCTGTTTTATTCAAGTAAGCCTCTAAGGATATAAAATTCCCTCTTATTACCGCTTTGGCTGCATCCCACAAATTTTGGTATGATGTCTCATCATTGTCATTATCTTGAGTGAAATTATTAATTGTATCTGTAATTTGCTGCTTCACCCTATCATTCTTTAAGATGAGATTGTTTAGTTTCCAATTATTTTTGGTCTATTTCCCCTAACTTTTGTTGAATGTAGTTTTTATTGCATCATGATCTAAAAAAAGCATTTACTATTTCTGTTTTCTTGCATTTAATTTTGGGTCTTTATGTCCTAATATTGGTCAATTTTTGAATAGGTTCCATGAACTGCTGAGAAGAAAGTATATTCCCTTCTATCTCCATTCAATTTTCTCCAAAGATCCAACATACCTAATTTTTCTAATATTCTATTTACTTCTTTAATTTCTTTCTTATTTGTTTTGTGGTTTGATTTGTCTACTTCTGAGAGTGCAAGGTTGAGATCTCCTACTATTACAGTTTTGTTGTCTATTATTTCTTGAAACTCTCTTAACTTCTCCTTTAGGAAGTTGAGTGCCATACCGCTTGGTGCATATATATTTCAATATTGATATTGCTTCGTTGTTTATGCTACCCTTTAGCAGGATGTAGTTTCCTTCCTTATCTCTTTTAATTAGATCAATTTTTACTTTTGTTGATCTGAGATAAGGATGGCTACCCCCTCTTTTGACTTCCACCTGAATCATAATAGATTTTGCTCCAGCCTTTTACCTTTCTCTATATGTTCCCCTGCTTTAAATGTATTTCTTGTAAACAACATATTGTAGGGTTCTGACTTTTGATCCAGTCTGCTATCTGCCTCCTCTTTATGGGGAGTTCATCCCATTCCACATTTACAGTTAGAATTACTAAATCTGTGATTTCCTGCCATCCTAATAACCCCAGATTGTGCTTTACTTATTCTTGCCTCCCCGACCCTCTTTCCCCTTTTAAACTTATGTACCCCTCTTGTATCACGATGCTTACCCTCTTTATAATCCCTCCCTCCCCACCCTTTGAGTCTTTTCCTTCCTTCCTTCATATACTCTTTTCTTTTCCCTTTTCCTCTCCCCCGTTTTTTAATGAGGCGAGAGATTATTTTCTCTAAAACAAATGTCAATTATTTTTTCTTTGAGCCAACTCTGATGAGAGTAAGATTCACAATGTTCCTCCCCTCTCTAAATTCCCTCAGATATGATAAGTTTCCTTAGCCTCTTTGTGGGATGTGGTTTCCCTCTTTTTATCCCTCGTTCCCACCTTATTCTGCCATCATCCCTTTTCCATATCTACTTCCCTTTTTTATGTTATATCAGTACAATCAAATTTTACATGTATTCTTTTTGTATATCCACAACAGAAATACAATTCTCAAAGAGTTATTTTACCTTTTCTGCATCTCTTGAGTTCTATGCTTGGAGATCAAATTTTTTGTTTAGTTCTGGTTTTCTTCAGAAACAAATGGAATTCATTTGTTTCATTAAATGTCCATCTTCTTCCCTGGAAGAAAATGCTCAACTTAGCTGGGTAGTTTATTCTTGGCTGCATCTCAAGTTCTTGTGCCTTTCGGAATATCATATTCCAGGCCCTTCTTTCCTTTAATGTAGAGGCAGCCAGATCTTGGGTGATCCTTATTGTGGCACCTCGGTATTTAAATGGGTTTTTTTTGGCTGCTTGTAAAATTTTTTCCTTAATCTGATAGTTCTGAAATTTTGCCACAATATTCCTTGGGGTTTTTATTTTAGGGTTTCTTTCAGAAGGTGTTCGATGAATTCTTTCAATGCCTATTTTACCTTCTGATTCTATTACATCTGTGCAGTTCTCTTTGATGATTTCTTGTAAAATAGTATCTAGGCTCTTTTTTTCATCATAGTTTTCAGATAGTTCAATAATCCTCAGATTATCTCTCCTAGATCTATTTTACAAGTCTATCATTTTTGCAAGTAGATAATTCATGGTTTTTTCCAGTTTGTCATTTTTTTGTTTGTGCTTGACTGATTCTTGCTGTCTCAATGAATCATTAGTTTCTATTTGTTCAGTTCTAATTTTTAAAGAATTATTTTCTTCATTAGCTTTTTTTATTTCTTTCTGTATATGTCCAATTGAGTTTTTGAATGTATTGTTTTGGACTGTGGAATTTTTTTCCATTTCACTAATTTTTTTTTTAGTGAATTATTTTCTTTTTCCAATTCACAGATCCTACTTTCTTGCGTGTTCTTTGTCTTTTCCAATTCACGGATCCTACTTTCTAGTGAAATCTTTATTTTTTTGGTGCATATAAAATAATAAAAAAATATAAAAAATATAAAAAATATGATAAATATATAATATAATATAATAAAAAATATAAAAATAAAAATAAAAAAAAGAATTTTAACACTGCAAATAATTATACAATTCTAAAAGTATTGGTAATAATTAAATGGAGAACCAGAAACGGTCCAGGTAAAATGTTCATTTCTCCCGAATGTATTTCCAAAGCATTTGTATAACAGAAGTCAAATTATATGAGAGAACAGTTTGGATGAATATATATGTATGTGTTCTGTAGTTCCCTTGTCTGTAGGATAAAAATGGTGTCTTTTTAATATTTGAAAATAGATTTTTTCTAATCTCCAACTGATAAATGATCATAGAATATTAGCAGGCATTTGCAAATAAAGAAATTAAAACCATTTCTAGTCATATTAAAAATACTCTAAATTACTATTGAATAGAAAAATGAAATTAAGACCACTCTGAGGTACCATATATATCTCTCAGATTGTTTAAGATGACAGTAAAAGATAATGATGAATGTTGGAGGGGATGTGGGAAAAGTGGGACACATATGTTGCTAATGGAGTTGTGAAGTGATCCACCATTCTGGAGAGCAATATGGAATTAAGACCCTTTAATCCAGCAGTTTCTCTATTGGGCCTGTTTCTCAAAGAAATCCTAAAAAATGGAAAAAAAAATGATTCACATGTGCAAAAATGTAGCAGCCCTTTTTTAGTGGCAAGGATCTAGGACTGAGTGAATGCCCATCAGTTGAATAATGTATGAATAAGTTATGGCATATGAATGTTATGGGATATTATTGTTGTTTTAGAAATGATCAGCAGGATGATTTCAGAGAGGCCTGGAGAGACTTACATGAACTGATGCTACGTTAAGTGAGTAAACCCAAAAGAACATTGTACACAGCAAGAACAAGATTATATGATGATCAATTTTGACAGATATTTTTCTTTTCAATAGGGATGTATTCAAGCCACTTACAATGGATTTGTAATGGAGATACCTGCATCCAGAAAGAAGATCAAAATATTTTCATCTTTTTTGTTGTTATTTGTTTGCTTTTTGTTTTCATTCTCACTTTTTTTTTTACTTTTTTGACCTGGTTTTTCTTATGCAACATAATTGTGGAAATATGTATAGGGCATTGCACATGTTTATTGTATATTGAATTACTTGCTCTCCAAGGGAAGGAGTAGGGGAAGGAAGGGAAACAAAATTTTAAAACACAAGGTTTTCCAAGGGTGAATGTTGAAAACTGAATATATTTTGAAAATCAAAAGAAAAAAAAAAGAAAAAGTATATGTTTTTAATAATGATGCTAATCTGAACTTAGATGTTTATGATTGTATTATTAGTGTGGACGGACATGGTGGTATAGACAGGAAATAATCTGGTCTCTCCCAACATTCCCTTTCAAGTCTCACTTCCAGGGTAAAAAGGCACATTAGCACTTGCAGTCTCAGGGATGCAGGGACCTGGTCACAATTCCTAGGCAGACAAGAAAGGCTAGGGAAGGGAACAGAAGTCTAGTCTTTTTGGCTGCATGAGATCTGGTCAAAGTTCTAGGGCAATATTAGCACCATTAAAATGGATACAAAGTTTCTTCTTGGGTAAAGACTATAGAATAGGTTGGGAAAGCAGTGAACACATACTCAGAATGAAAAATAAGAGCAAGAAGACTGAGGCTTGGGACAGTGCCTCTTCTCCTCAATGTGAGCTAAACTTATCCCTAATATAAAGCTAAAATTCAAGTAATAGGCTTACAAATAATGAATAAATGACCCAAAAAGTACCAGACCATTAAAAGTTACAATAATGATAGGTAAAATAAATACAAAAAATCACAATATAACAATGTTAAAATAGCTACAAGCAAAAGATCAAAAGAAAAATTTTAATTGGACAGAGACCAAACAAGAAATCTTGGGAGAGCTCACAAATAAGTCTAAAAATCAAATTACACAGGAAAATAATAAAAAAAAAATTTGGGAAACAAATTAGATGGATGCAAGAAAATTATTAAAAGATATTCAATAATTTTGTAAAAGAGGCACAATAAACTATTTAAGAAAATAATACCTTAAAAAAGACCCAAACAGTTCACTGTAGGGAAGGAGAAGAACTACCTAACAGAGTATAATTGGTCAAAAATAGATAAATACAAGCTAAAAATTCCTGAAAATATCAAGAAAAAATAAAGCAAATTCAAAAGAATGGGGAAAATAGAAGAAAACATAATCTTATTGGGAAAAAAACTGAACTAGAAAATAAATTGAAGGGACATAATTAAAAAAATATATTGAACTGAAAGCCATGATGAAAGAAAAAAGAGGCTAGACATTATCTATTTTTCAAAAAAATTATCATGAAAATTGTTCACATCCTGGAACCAGAGTATAAAATATATATTGAAATAATCCACTGTTTACCTTCTAAAATAAATCCCCAAATAAAAATTTATAGAAATATTATGATCAAATTCCACATCTTCTAAGTCAAGAAGAAAATATTGCAATTAACCAGATTTCAAATATCATGCAACCAAAGTCAGAATTAGAAAACATTTAGCAACTTTCACATTAAAGTTTCAGAGGATTTGCAATGTAATATTCTGAATGGAAAAGAAGTTAGGATTACAACTAAGAAAAACCTATTCAGTTAAGCTGAGTATATTTTTTTCAGGGATAAGAATATGGATATTTGATGTAATAGATGACTTTCAAGCATTCCTGATTAAAAGTCCAGAGTTAAATAGTTTTCAGATGAAGAAATAAAGTTATCTAAAGTCATAGGTGGGATAAAATTATGTAAATCACTACTGATTAGATAAATGCAAATTAAAAGAACTCTGAAGTACCACCTCAGACTTTTCACATTGGCTAATATTACATTAAAAAATCAAAAATGTTGGGGGAGATTTGGGAAAACTGGGACAGACTGATCTAACCATTCTGGAAAGGAATTTGAAAATATGCTTGGATTCATATAATTTTATCCATCCATACTAGTACTAGATCCATACTCCAAAGATACACAATAAAAGGGAGATGAATTCTACTTTTTAAAAATATTGATAACATTTTTTTTTGTGTTGTCAAAGAATTGGAAATTGAAGGGCTACCTACCAGTTGAGGAATGGCTGAATGAGTAGTGGCATGTGAAAATTTTTATAAATTATACATGTACATTCTTTTTACCTATTTACTCATGAATCACGTTGGGAGAGAAAAATCAGAACAAGAAGGAAAAACTTTGATGGAAAAAGATAGACAAGAAGATGAAAACAGTGTGCTTTAATATGCATTCAGTCTCTATAATTTTCACTCTGGATTCAAATAACATTTTCCATCCAAAATTTATTGAAATTCCTTTGAATTTCTGAATTGTTCAGAAGAGCCAAGTCTATCACCATTGATGTAATTTTGCTGTTGCTGTGTACAATGTTTTCCTGGTTCTGCTTAATACTTTACGCAGCATCAGTTCATGTAAATTTTTCTAAATTCAACCTGTTTGTCATTTCTTGTAAAATAACAACAGTCCATTGTTTTCATACACCAAAATTTATTCAGCTCTTTCCCATGTGATACACATTTACCATTTTTTAAAAATTTTTGCCATTATTATATGATTATAATGAATTACTACTCTACTATAAAATAATAAGTACAATGCTTTCAGTCAAATTTGGAGAAAACTTACATGAACTGAAACAAAATGAGGTGAGCAGAATCAGAAGACTGCACATTTACAGAAATGTTACATTATTAACTAAGAATGACAGGTATTCAGGGGCAGATAGCTGGGACAGTGGATAAAGCATCATCTTTGAAGTCAGGAAGACTGAGTTCAAATCTGGGCTCAGACACTTAATACTTCCTAGCTATGTAACCTTGGCCAAGTCACTTAACCCCAATTGCCTCAGCACAAAAAAAAAAAAAAAAAAAAAAAAAAAAAAGACATGTATTCTCAGTAATACAATGAACTAAGACTATTTTGGAAGAATTATAATTAAAAAAATGCTATCCACTTCTAAGCAAAGAATTAATGGAGTCTTTCAAAAAAAAAACCCAATTTTTATGTGTGTCTAGTTTTTGCGCATGTGTTCTTTTTCAACCTAATTAATATGAAAATATATTTGCCTTTTTACTGAGGGGTGTAGGTAGGGAGAGGGACAAAGAATTTTGAATTCAAAATTAAAAAAAATAATTAATTGAAATAATATTAAAAGATTTCTATATAATTGTAAAAAAAAAAAGAAAGAAAATATTTAAAAAAAAAGGCTAAGACAACCAAAAGAAATGCTTTAAAAATTTATATGACTCCCCTCTTGAGTCGTATTTCCCTCATAGATTGGAGTTCATTAGAAGGATAGCTGGTAATTTCTGTTGTAGGGGTAACAGCTGGAGTTAAATACAACCCCAAACTATTATCAAATTCCTCCATCAATCTTCAGCCCAATCTTGGGTCATAAGAGTGAAGCTGACTCCTGGTTTCCCTTTAAAATCCCCATGTTTCCTCGAAGTTAGTGCTCATTGACTGTGAAACATATGTCAGTTTGCCAGACAACTAGAAAAATCCTTGATGGCCTTTGGTTGATCAGAGAGTAATTGTCATTGAGTACCAGTATGACATGCCTATTGAGGAAGGTCTAGAGGGGTCTTCAAACTATGGCCCGTGGGCCAGATGTGGCAGTTGAGGATGTTTATCCCCCTCACCAGTGCTATGAAGTTTCTTTATTTAAAGGCCTTTATTTAAAGTTTTTGTTTTTACTATAGTCCAGCCCTCCAACATTCTGAGGGACAGTGAACTGGCACCCTATTTAAAAAGTTTGAGGACCCCTGGAGAATCAGTTTTGTGATTGTTCCTCCTAAGGTAAATGTTTCTATTGTCTGAAAGATAATATAAACTGTATGCATTTGCTTTATGCTTTTATGACTTGTACTGAGAAATCTGAGTGTAATTAGTATTTCTATAACACTAGTTAGTATAAGTAATTGTAAATCAATTTCATATGTGCACTATACACACACACACACACATACATGTAGCTATAGCATATTTTTCTTTCTACCACATAGAGAACTATATTAGTATGTGGATCTCTGCAACATTCCAGAAGATAAGTTCATGCATGAAATTTGTAAAGTTATTAGGGTGAGGACAGCCTTGTTTACTGGGTGAGATTATTTGGACCACATTTCCCAGAAGAGTCTGAAAACTGATTTGGTTAGGTGACTATACAGTACAGGATGTTTAAAAATTGTTGTCAGATTCTCATATAAGGAACTAATATTCTGGGCACTAGAAATGTAAGTGGAAAGGAGATAGGAGAAGATGAAAGAGTAGCAACACAGGGAAAAGGCAACATAGATTTGGTCATTATTTCTTGAACTTAGTCATCCCATATGGACTGTGATGATAGTTGTATGAATAAGCACCATGAGGTTTCAGTGATGTTGCTTCACTTTTGATTTTTTGCTATGTCAAATCTAAAGGGTAAGCTGATTAGGCACAGATTCCTTGGATTCAAAATTTCAAAGAAAATGCAATATGTATGATCTAGCTATGTAGCTTTTCTGGTATTTGGGGGACATCTAGGGGTTAAATAGGGATTAGAGAAGCATTTTTTTCTTTAAGCACTGGAGCCATTTATATGTGGATAGAGGAAACATTTATTATCCGAATAAATGTATTATTTATTTGGGTATTTTATTTTAATTAAGTGCTGTTTGCCTTTGTATATAGACATTAGATAGATAGATAGATTAAACAGATATATAAATAAATATATAGAGAGAGATAGACAGACAGATACATAGATATTTGCGTGTATCAGCAGGCTATTGCAATAGTTCAGAAATCAAATAATAAGTTTTAGCACTAGAGTGATAGTAGTACCAGAGGAGAGAAGGGGTCACATTCAAGAGATGTTAAACTATAGTTAAAATATATTAATGCCTTCATGTCTTAGCTTTTGCATTGTCAATTTGAGGAGAAATTTTAGTGGTTTATTTCATGAAATCAGAACATTTTGAGCAATCTACCATTACATTAGGTTATTATTTACTATTTTTCTTAAAATTCTTGTTAGAGGAGGTGCAAAATGTATATTTTCTTGCAAGAAAGGAATGTATAAGCACAAGAAAAAATCAAGAGTAAGTAAAGGCTAGGCCAAGATAATATAATAAAAATGAAAATTCTACCTAAATTGATCTACTTGTTCAATGCCATACCAATCAAACTGCCAAAAGTTATTTTATAGAGCAAGAAAAATTAATAACAAAATTCATCTGGAAGAACAAAAAGTCAATAATATAAAGGGAATTAGTGATAAAAAATAATGCAAAGAATGAAGGTTTAGCAATACCAGACCTAAAATTCTATTAAGAAGAAGCAATCATCAAAACCACTTGGTACTGGCTAAGAAATACAGTGGTGGATTAATGAAATAGATTAGATACACATGATGCAATAATAAATGACTACAGTAATCTCTTATTTAATAAGCCCCAAAACTTCAACTTCTGAGATAAAAAAAACTCACTATTTCACAAATATTTCTGGGAAAAAAGAAAAATAATATGCCAGAAACTCAACATATACCTACACCTCATAGCTTATATTAAAATAAGGTCAAAATGGATACATTATTTGAGTATAAAGGGTGATTTCGTAAGCAAATTAGAAAATCAGGGGACAGTTTGCCAATCAGATTTTTGGAGAAGGGAGGAATTTATCACAAAGTAGAACTAAAGAACATTATGAAATGTGAGGTGAACAACTTTGATTACGTTAAATTATTATGATTTTTGTTTTTTTGTTTTTGTTTTTGCAAAAATAAATCCAATAGAAGCAAGATTTTTTAAAAAGTACAAAGCTGGGGAAATTTTTTTACAGCCACTGTTTCTGATAAAGGCCTATGAGCTTAATCAAAATGATCAAAATACAAGTCATTCCCCAATTGATAAATGGTCAAAGGATATGGACATTTTTTAGATGATGAAATTAATGTTGTCTACAGTTATATGAAAAAATATTCTAATTTTCTAAATGACTATCGATTAAAGAAAATGCAAATTAAGGCAACTCTGAGGTACCACTTCACAGCTCTCAGATTGGCTAAAATGGCTGGAAAAGATAATGATCTTGAAGGGGATGTGGGATAACTGGGACACTAATGCATTACTGATGGAATTGTGAAATGTTCCAACACTTCTGGAGAACAATCTGGAACTATGCCCAAAGGGTTAAAACTCTGCATACCCTTTGACCCATCAATGCTATTACTGAGTCTATTTGGAGGAAATCATAATAAAGGAAACAAAAAAGACCCACATGTGCAAAAATGTTTGTAGCAGCTCTTTTTTTGTGGTGGCAAAAAATTGGAAAATGAGTAAAAGCCCATCAATTGAGCAATGGCTGAATAAGTTATGGTATATGAAAATAATGAAATATTATTGTTCTATAAAAATTATGATTTTTTTTAAATCCTAGAAAGATTTATATGAACTGTTGCCAAGTGAAACAAGTAGAACAAGAGATATATTGTACACAGTACCAGCAAGATTGTGTGATGATCAACAATGAAGATTCAGTTCTTCTCAGCGGTTCAATGATCCAAGGAAATTCCAATAAGCTTTGGATAGAAAATGCCACCTGCATCCAAAGAGTGAACTAGAGAAATTTAATAGAAATCAACACGTTATGTTCACATTTTTATTTTCTTTTTTTCCCTTTTTTTATCCTTTTTGTTCTGATTTTTCTCTCCCATCATAATTCGTAAATATTCATAAGAAATTTAATGTACATGTATAATGAGAAAAACAAGAAAACAATAAAAAACAGAAAAATATATAATTGGGAAACATTTAACAAAATAAAAATACAACATAAAAAGGAGAAAGTAGGAGGGCAGAGCCAAGATGGCAGAGAAGGCACTCGCAACTTTTTAAGCTCTTCTCATAACCTCATGGCCAATTACTCAATTCAGCCTCAAAAATAGTGCTTGACTGGTAAAACCCATGAGGATTAGAAGTACAACAACTCACCAGCCAAAGAAAATCTGGAAGATCACTGGGAAATGTTTGTCCTGAGGGGTGGAAACAGACCAGCACAGGCAGGGGAGTAGGAAAGGCTAGCAAACAGAGCTGATGGGAAAGGGGGTGGTCACTGTGGTTAGAAAATTAGAGAGATGACTCTGGCATTGGCTGATAGCTCTGCCTTGGTTGCAAAACAGCAGATCAGCAGAGAAATTAAAGCCAAAGGCAGAAAGTACCCTAAAAAAAGCCAGACCCTAACAGGATCTGGCTACACCCACCCAAAACTGGAAGTGAGGGACTCAGCTCAGACCATAACACAGCTCTGCAGCCACATTCTGCAGTATGGGGCTTGCTGGGGGCAGTTATGATTCTGCACGGCAGGTGGGCACAGCCCGGGGCAGCCTCTAATATACACAGTAGGGGGCTTGGCTTGGGGCAATAGAACTTCTGCTGAGTGACTGTGTTTCCCTGGGCAGAGACATTTCCAGACCATGAGGGACTACTCACTGGTCAGCCCCTAATACCCACAACTCTCCATGGGCTTTAGCCTGGGGTACTGACACTTTCACTGCTCAAACTCTAGCCTCAGGACAGTTGCTAATCCCCATAGCAGAGCTTCTTCACTGGGCACTTTCACAGCTCAGGCCAGTGCTAACCAGGTCTGAATCACTTCCAGTGGGGGACTTTTTCCCAGAGCATTCCTGTACCTTGCTGCTTTTTGCAACTGGATTATACCTATCCCTGCTTTGAAGAGGAAGCTGGTAACCTCTTTGCCCTGAATGCAAAACCTAAAGGTTTTAAAACTTGAGTAAAAAAATCAAAAAGATGATCCATAACTTCTATACAGAAAGAGATTAGGTTTGTAACCCCAAGGAGACTAATAGCAAACAGTCTCCAGGCAATACCCAAAAGGAGAATGTTACCTGGCTCCCATCACATAACGCTCTTCTAGAAGAGACCATTAAATGTCTTAAAAGAGAGAAGAAAAATGGGGAAAGGAGAAAGAAGCTATGCAAGAAAGTAACAACTTCCTGAAATGTGAATTGGAAAAAGGTAAAGAATTCCCAAGAAAGTATGATTTGTGAATTAGAAAAAGAAAATAACTCACTAAAAAAAATAGTGAAATGGAAAAAAAATTCCATGAAGCAAAACAACTCATCTAAAAACTCAATTGGACATAGACAAAAAGAAGTAAAAAAAAAAAAAAACTAATAAAAATGATTCATTAAAAGTCAGAACTGAACAAATAGAAACCAATGATTCTTTGGGACATCAAGAATCAGTCAAGCAAAACCAAAAAAAAAAAAAAAAAAAAAAAACATAAATTAGAAAAAAGCTTTAAATATCTATTTGGAAAAATGACAGACCTAGAAAAATAGATCTAGAAGAGATAATAAGAGCATTATTGGACATCCCAAAAATTATGAGGAAAAAAGGAGCCTAGATACTATTTTACTGAAAATCATCAAAGAGAACTGTCCAGATGTAATAGAATCAGAAGGTAAAATTGGCATTGAAAGAATTCATCAAAGACATTCTGAAAAAGACCCTAATAAAAACTCCAAGGAATATTGTGGCCAAAATTCAGAACTATCAGATTAAGGAAAAAATATTACAAGCAGCCAGAAAAAAAGCAATTCAAATACTGAGGTGCCACAATAAGGATCACCCAAGATCTGGCTGCCTCCACATTAAAGGAGCGAAAGGCCTGGAATCTGATATTTTGAAAGGCACAAGAACTTGGAAAGCAGACAATAATAAACTACCCAGCCAAACTGAGCAGTTTCTTCCAGAGAAGAAGATGGACATTTAGTGAAAGAGATGGATTCCATTTATTTCTAGGGAAAAAACCAGAACTAAACAAACAAACAAAAAAAAAAAAATGATCTCCACTGATAGGACTCAAGAGAAGCAGAAAAGGTAAAGGAAACTCCTGAGAACTGTATTTCTGTTGTGGAAATACATAAAGACCACATGTATAATTTGATTTTACTGATTATAACATAAAAAGGGGAAGTAGGATAGTGTCAGAAAAAGGGAAAAGGGGAGAAAAAAAGAGGGAAACTACATCCCACAAAGAGGCAAAGGAAACATCATATCTGAAGGCATTTAGAGAGGGGGCAGAACATTGTGTGAATCTTACTCTCATCAGAGTTGGCTCAAAGAGAAAACAATTGACGTGTTTGTTTTACATAGTATCTTCTCTCGTCTCATTAAAAAGGGGAGAGGAAAAAGGGAAAAGAGTAATAAGGGAAGGATACAAGAAAGGGGAAGAGATTCAAAGGGAGGAGAGAGGGATCCTAAAGAGGGTGAGCAGCGTGACACAAGTGGGGCCCATAAGTTTAACACTGGGAAAAAGGATTGGGGTGGGGCAAGAAAAAGAAAAGCATAATCTGGGGATAATAAGATGGCAGAAAATACAAAATTAGTTATTTTAATGGTGAATGTGAATGGGATGAACTCTCCCATTAAGTGGAGATGGATAGCAGACTAGATCAAAAGTCAAAACCCTACAATATGCTGTTTACATGAAACACATTTAAACAGGGAGATATATACACATTAAAGGTAAAAGGCTGGAGCAGAATCTATTATGCTTCCAGTGAAGTAAAAAAAACAAACAAACAAAAAAAAAAAACAGGCGTAACATCCTTATCTCAGATCAAGCAAAAGCAAAAATTGATCTAATTAAAAGAGATAAGGAAGGAAACTATATCTTACTAAAGGGTAGCATAGACAATGAAGCAATATCAATACTAAAAATATATGCACCAAATGGTATAGCATCTAACTTCCTAAAGAAGTTAAGAGAGTTGCAAGAAGAAATAGATAGAAAAACTATAATAGTGGGACATCTCAACCTTGCACTCTCAGAATTAGATAAATCAAAACACAAAACAAACAAGAAAGAAAGTAAAGAGGTAAATAGAATATTAGAATAATTAGGTATGATAGATCTTGGGAGAAAACTGAATGGAGACAGAAAGGAATATACTTCCTTCTCAGCAATTCATGGAACCTATTCAAAAACTGACCATATATTAATACATAAAGACCTCAAATTTAAATGCAGAATGGCAGAAATAGTAAATGTTTTCTGATCACTTTGCAATAAAAACTACATTCAAGAAAAAGCTAGGGCTAAATAGACCAAAAATAATTGGAAACTAAACAATCTCTTCTTAAAGAATGATTGGGTGAAACAGCAAATTATAAACATGATTAATAATTTCACTCAAGATAATGACAATGATAAGACATCATACCAAAATATGTGGGATGCAGGCAAAGAGGTAATAAGGGAAAATTTTATATCCTTAGAGGCTTACTTGAATAAAACAGAGAAAGAGAAGATCAATGAATTTGGACTCCAACTTAAAAAGCTAAAAAAGACCAAATTAAAAACTCCCAATCAAATACTAAACTTGAAATTCTAAAACTAAAGGAGAAATTAATAATATTGACGGTAAAAAAAACTATTGACTTAATAAATAAAACTAAAAGTTGGTTTATGAAAAAAACAATCAAATTGATAAACCTTTAGCAAACTTGATTAGAAAAAGGAGAGAGGAAAATCAAATTAGTAGTTTTAAAAATGAAAAGGGAGAACTTTCCATCAATGAAGAGGAAATTAGAGCAATAATAAGGCATTACTTTGCCCAACTTTATGCCAATAAATTTGATAACCTAAGTGAAATGGATGACTGCCTAAAAATATATAGGGCTCCCAGATCAACAGAAGAGGAAGGAAATTGCTTAAATAGTCCCGTTTCAGAAAAAGAAATAGAACAAGCTATTAATCAACTCCCTAAGAAAAAGTCCCCTGGACAAGATGGTTTTACATGTGAATTCTACCAAACATTTAAAGAACAATTAACCCCAATGCTATGTAAAATATTGAAAAAATAAGGAATGACAGAGTCCTACCAAATTCCTCTTATGACATAGACATGATACTAATATCTAAAATATACAGGTTGAAAACAGAGAAATAAAATTACAGAACCATCTCTCTAATATGGATCTAAAATCTAAAATAAAATATTAGCAAAAAGACTACAGAAAATCATCCTCCGGATAATACACCATGATCAAGTAGGATTTATACCAGGAATATTAGGAAAACTATCAGTATAATTGGCCATATTAATAACCAAATCAACAAAAAGAAATATGATCATCTCAATAGATACAGAAAAAGCATTTGATAAAATAAAACATCCATTCCTAATAAAAAACACTTGAAAGTATAGGAATAAATGGACCTTTCCTTAAATTAATCAGTGGCATCTACTTAAAACCATCAGTAAGCATCATATGTAATGGGGACAAACTGCAACCATTCCCAATAATATCAGGAGTGGAACTAGGTTGCCCATTATCACCATTACTATTCAATATCGTATTAGAAATGCTATCTGTGGCAATAAGAGTTGAGAAATAGATTAAAGGAATTAGAGTAAGTAATGAGGAAACCAAATTATCACTCTTTCCTGATGATATGATGGTATACTTCGAGAACCCCAGAGATGTTACTAAAAAGTTATTAGAAATAATGCACATTTTTAGCAAAGTTGCTGGATACAAAATAAACCCACATAAGTCATCAGAATTCTTATATATCACTAACAAAATTCAACAGTCAGAGTTAACAAAGAGAAATTCCATTTAAAGAAACTACTGTAGTACAAAATATTTAGGAATCTATCTACAGAACACTTTCCACACAAATTAAGTCTGATCTAAACAATTTGAAAAATATTAAATGCCCTTGGATAGGGCGAGCAAATATAATAATGATGACAATACTCTCTAAACTAATCTATTTATTTAGTGCTATATTAATCAGACTCCCAAAAAACTATTTGAACAACCTAGAAAAAATAACAGCAAAGTTCATATGGAAAAACAAAAGGTCAAGAATTTCAAGGGAATTAATGAAAAAAAAAATCAAATGAAGGTGGCCTAATTGTGTCAGATCTAAAATTACGTTATGAAGCAATGGTTACCAAAACCACTTGGTATTGGCTAAGAAATAGACTAATTGATCAATGAAATAGGTTAGATTCAAAGGACAACACACCCAATAACTTTAATTATCTGGTGTTTGACAATCCCAAAGACCCCAGCTTTTGAGATAATTTGAGATATTTGACAGCAATTGTTATGAAAATTGGAAATTATTATGGCAGAAACTAGGCATTGACCCACACTTAACACTGTACACCAAGATAAGGTTAAAATTGGTTCAATTTAGGCATAAAGACTGAAATTATAAATAAATTGGAAGAGCATAGGATAATTTACCTCTTAGACCTATGGACGTCCTCTATGGAAGAGGAAGGAATTTATGACCAAAGGAGATCATTATTGATCAGAAAGTAGAAAAATTTGACTATATTAAATTGAAAAGTTTTTGCACAAACAAATCTAATGCAGACAAGACTGGAAGGGAAGCAATAAACTGGGAAAACAGTTTTACACTCAAAGGTTCTGATAAAGCCCTCATTTCCAAAATATATGGAAAATTGACTCTAATTTATAAGAAATCAATCCAATCTCCAGTTGATAAATGATCAAAGGATATGAACCGACAATTCTCAGATGAAGAAATAGAAACTATTTCTGGGCATATGAAAAGATGCTCCAACTCATTATTAATCAGAGAAATTCAAATTAACACAACTCTGAGATACCACTACATACCTGTCAGATTCGTTAGAATGAGAGGGAAAGATAATGCGGAATATTGGAGGGGATGTGGGAAAATAGGGACACTAGTACATTTTTTGTGGAATTGTGAATACATCCAGTCATTCTGGACAGCAGTTTGGAACTATGCTCAAAAAGTTACCAAAGTGTGCATACCTTTTGATCCAGCAGTGTAACTAATGGGATCATATCCCAAAGTAATCTAAAGAAGGGAGCAGGACCTGTATGTGCAAGAATGTTTGTGGCAGGTCTCTTTTTAATGGACTGAAACTGGAAACTGAGTGGATGCCCATCAATTGGAGAATGGCTGAATAAATTGTGGTGTATGAATATTATGGAATATTACTGTTCGATAAGAAATGACCAGCAGGATGATTTCAGAAAGGCCTGGAGAGACTTACATGAAGTGATGCTGAATGAAATGAGCAGGACCAGGAGATCATTATATACTTCAACAACAATACTATATGATGATCAATTCTGATGGACATGGCCATCTCCAGCAATGAGATGAACCAAATCAGTTCCAATAGAGCAGCAATGAATTGATCCAGCTATATCCAGTGAAAGTATTCTGGAAGATGACTATGAACCATTACATAGAATTCCCAATGCCTCTATTTTTCTCCACCTACATTTTTTATTTCCTTCACAGGCTAATAGTATACTATTTCAACGTTTGATTCTTTTTGTACAGCAAAATAACTGTTTGGACATGTATACTTATATTGTATTTAATTTATATGTTAACATATTTAACAAGTATTGGTCAACCTGCCATCTGGAGGAGGGGATGGGGGTAAGGAAGGGAAAAATTGGAACAAAAGGTTTGGTAATTGTCAATGCTGTAAAATTACTCATGCATATAACTTGTATGTAATAAGCTAGAATAAAAAAATGAGAAAGTAGATAGATAAATATGTGTATATTGTGTCCATGTGTGTGTATACATATCTTATTTAGTGTGGGATGTATTGATGTAGTTGAACAGTGCATTCCAATAAATAAGGCTCCAAAAAGTACTCTCAACCTTGGTCATGTAAAGAATTTCCACATCTCCTGTTTCTGCCCTGACTATTTATTGTTATTATTTTTTAAATAATGAAATTCAAAACTCTACTTCTCATTCAAAAACCAGGGTTTTTGAAAGTTTTGGGTCATAGTGATTTTAAACTTGGTCTCCTTCTTTCAGCAATCAGTGTCTATTGGGTTATTTTTTGAATGGATTCCTCAATGCAGTCTTGAAAATGGAAAGAACACATTTTCTTATAGAAATTTACTTTCCTCAAACAACTTTGGTACAATCAAGTTTGATTTCCCAGATCTTTTAACTTTTATCAGTTATATATTATTTGTCAGCTAAGTGACAAATGTAGCTAGTATAATATACTTATCTTTTGCTAAGATTTGAAATGATTTTATATAATTGTTAAAATTGTTTTGAAATGTTTTCTTCATAAAATGATGCTAGTTCCAATTGGTAGGAATCCATATTTTTTTTTCTTTTTAAAGTAATTTTAACAAAAATAGAAAATATTCTTGCGTACGATTTATGACATTTTTGGTCTAAATTAGTAATTCTAGGAAGCAAAATGTTTTTTGTTAAATTTAAATTGGTTGAATTATATTAAAATAGTATCTTTTTTAGGAGATACCAGGCTTTTGAGCCAGAGAAGCCATTAACCCTTTGATTTCCTCATTGCCTCTTTTTATTTAATAGGCTTGAAATATTGATTAACATTTACAGATCCAATTCCAAGCACTTTAAAGAGGTTAAGGAAAGCCAAAATAAGCTGCTTTGTCAGTCAAATTCTAAGGTGTAATAAAACCCCCTACTGTGCCTGTCAGTTTATGTGGTGTACAGGTCATTTCCCACAAGGTCTCTGGTATTGAAAGAAGCCATTTCCACTTCAAATAGTTCTAGACAATAAGAAAAATGAAATGATTTTAATATTGTATTTTTCCCCACTGTGGTAAATTGAATGGACTACATTATATGAATAATATTCTTTTTTTTTTTAAGCAAAAGGTTTGGATCTGGAATAATTCTATGTAATGTTATGAATAGCACTTCATATGGACACAAGCACATTTCACTTTGTTTTCCTGGTAGTCCAAATTATTAGAGAGTCTAAATTAAGATTATACTAGATTAGATTAGTCTATTTAGGCCAGGCTGGGCTAGAAAAGTGCTAGATTTGATATGAGGAGCTGTGACAACAGAGGGTGAGAGGGAGGATCAATTCTGACTTCACAAGACAAAATCTTTAGTTGGTTGACCAAAGAAAGCTGATTTACAATAAGGTACTACAGGCTCAGGTAGATAGGTCAGTCTCTTCTGAGAACCACTATCTCAGAGAAGGCCAGTTCTTATAAGCAAGACAGACTTATTAGAATGCAAGTTGTTAAGAGAGACTTGTTTATTGTTGATAACCAACCAATCAGTAAATTTTTATTAAGTGGCACTTTCAAGCATTAAGTTTAATGCTCTCAAAAATGAAATAACTATAATGCAAGGAGTTCACACTGTATCTGAAGAGATGACATAAGTATAAATACATAGAGAACACATTCCAAATGAGTACAAGGTAAATTTAATGGAGAAAGCACTAGCAACTGGGAATTCAGAAGTAGAGCATTCATATAAAAGGTGTCACTTGACCAATTTTTCAGGAAACAGGGAAGCTACAAGTTGCAGATCAAGAAAATACACATTTCAGGCATGGGGAAATAGGAAGTTATAAAGAGAGGTAGGGGTCATCAAGGTTCTGTATATCTTTGAGGTCATTAAAGAAAAAGAATCTCTTTGTGCGGGGGTGGGGGGATGAGAAGGACTCATAAATTTTGATTCAATTGTATACTCTGTCCCACCCATGGTTGCAAAGATATCCCAGATCAGTGGTGTGGAACTGAAATAAATGTGGAACCCTTTTGTAGAGCAAATTAAATCAATAAATAGGAACTATTTTGCCCAATTTTATGCCAAAGTTCTTACAATATATTTGAAATAGATTAATAGTAAAAAAAAATAACAAATTAACCAGGTTAATAGAAAAGGAACTAATACTTAAATGAACTTATTTTAGAAAAAAAAAAGAAATTTAACAAGCCATTAAAAAACTCCTAAGGAAAAAAAATCTCCAGCATCAGATAAATTTACCAAATATCTAAAAAATGATTATGTCCAATACTATATAAACTACTTAGAAATATAAGTGAAAGAGTCCTACAAAATTCCTTTTTTGACACAGATACAATGCTGACACTTATACCAGGAAGATCTAAAACAGAAAGAAATTTAGAGAAAAATGTTCTCAATGAATATTGATGCAACAACTTATCACCAGGATAATACAGTATAAGACATGCAGGGCAGGCTCAATATGAAGGAAATATGAGCATAATTGACCATATTAATAACAAAACTAAGAGAAATCATAGGATTTTCTCAATGTACACAGGAAAAGTATTTAACCAAACAAAACATCCATTCCTTTTCTTAATTACACCTTTTTATTTTCAAAATATATATGTGGATAATTTTTGATATTCACCCCTACAAAATGCTGTGTTCTAATTTTTTTCCCATTCTTCTCTCTCCTCCACCTATCAGGAAGTGACACAATATATGTAAAACGTGCAATTTCTCTATACATATTTCCACAAATATGCTGCTCAAGAAAAATCAGATCAAAAAGTTTTTCAAAAAAGAACATAAAACAAAATGTAAGCACATAACAACACAAAGAATGAAAATGCAGTGTTGTGGTACATGTTCAGTTCCCACTATCCTCTCTCTGGATGTAGATGATTTTCTTCACTACAAGACTATTGGAACTAGTCTGAATTACCTCATTGTTGATGAGAGTCATGTTTATCAGAATTGATCATTGTATATAATGTTTCTGTTGTTGTATATAATGACCTCTTGGTTCTGCTCATTTCCCTTTGCATCAGTTCATGTAACTCTCACCAGGCCTCTCTGAAATAATCTTGCTGATCATTTCTTATAGAAGAAAAATATTCCATAGCATTCATATAAGTTAGCTTGTTTAGCCATTCTCCAATTGATGGGCAGCCACTCAGTTTCCAGTTTCTTGCCACTACAAAAAGGGTTTTCCAAAACATTTATGTGCATGTAGGATCTTTTTCCTCCTTTTTGATCTTTTTAAGATATAAGCCCAGAAGAAACACTGCTGGATCAAAGGGTATGCACAGTTCCATAGTCCTTTGGGCATAATTCTAAATTGCTTTCTAGAATGGATGAATAAGTTCACAACTCCACCAACAATGTGTTAGTTTCCATGTTTCCTGCATCACTTCCAACATTATTCATGAACTTTTCCTGTCATCTTAGCCAAACTGAGAGGTGTGTAGTAGTACTTCAGAGTTGTTTTAATTTATGTTTCTTTCTTCAATAGTGATTCAGAACATTTTTTTCATATGACTAGAAATGGTTTTAATTTCTTCATCTGAAAATCGGTTGTTCATGTCCTTTGACCATTTATCAATTGGAGAATGCTTTGAGCTCTTAAAAGTTTGAACCTATTCTCTATATGTTTTAGAAATGAGGCCTTTATCAGAACTCTTGAATGGACTTTTTTTAAAAAGTGTATTGCTTCTAATTTTGTCTGCACAAAAAGTTTTTAAACTGTTCATACCCTTTGATGCAGCAATGTTTCTACTAGGCTTATATCCCAAAGAGATCTTAAAGGAGGGAAAGGGACTTGTATGTGCAAAAATATTTGTGGCAGCACTTTTTTGTGAAGTTTGGGTTAGTTCCCTGGAGGCCTCAGAATCAGCCAGAGTCAGGACAAGTAAAAGTCCTTGGTCTTTAGGGGGAAAAGTGAAGAGATGGACAAAACTGCCAGAAGTTTTGCCAAGGATCCTTCCTTGATTCTAGAGTTCAGAATTTTCATGAATCTCCACACTTTTCTCCTCCTCCTCCTGAGGCCAAGTGAAGTTCTCTTGCCTCTCTCACTTCACCCCCTAATCCTTCCCTACAATTCTCTTAATCCCAAGCATTGAGCTAGCATTAGAGTTATTGGCCAATAGGTAATTAGCCTTAAGTGCTCAGTTGTCTGATTCAAGTGCACCTATTCAAAGTTTTAGCCCTTTACACTTTTTGTAGTGGCAAGAAACTGGAAAGTGAATGAATGTCCATCAATTGGAGAATGGCTGAATAAATTATGGTATATGAATGTTATAGAATATTATTGTTCTGTAAGAAATGACCAACAGAATGAATCCAGAGAAGCTTGGAGAGACTTACATGCACTGATGCTAAGTGAAATGAGCAGAACCAAGAGATCATTGTACATGGCAACAAGATTATATGATAATCACTATTGAGGGATGTGGCTCTCTTCAACATTGAGATTATTCAGACCAGTCTCAATGATTTTGTGATGAAGAGAGCCATCAACACTCAAAGAGAGGATGGTGGCTTACAGTACAGCAATAAATGAGTGTGGTTTACAACAAAATATTTTCACTCTTTTTGTTGTTGCTTGCTTGCATTTTATTTCTTTTTCATTTTTCCTGTTTGATTTCTTTTTTCTTATGCAGCAAGATAATTGTATAAATATGCATGAATATATTGGATTTAACTTATATTTCTATTATGTCCAACATAAAAAGCTTATATTCTGTTTTGGGAAGAAGATATGTTTAGCTTTTGAGATCTGTATCTCTGTTATGGGTATACTTAGGGGATGCAGGTATAATTTGATTTTATTGTTGTGATATAAAAAAGAAACTAGAGGAAAAGTGATTGTACTTGGAGAAGTGGGAAATGGAGTTAAAATGGGCTAAATTACGTCTCACAGAGAGGCAAAAAAGACCTATTTCAATCAAGGGAAAGCAGAGAAGGGGATGAGCTTTGTGTGAATCTTACTCTCATCATATTTGGCTTGAAGAGAGAATATTATACATATTTAGCTTTACAGAGCTTATCTCACCCCTATAGTGAAGCAGGAGGGAAAATGGAAATGAAAATTGGAGGCTAATAGAAGGGAGAGCAGAAGTAGAAGGGGAAACGTATAAGAAAGAATAAGGGACTGTAAAAGTGGAAGGGTTTTAGAGATGGGGTGGTCAGGGACAAAATAGTGGGGAGGAGTAAAAGGGGGAAAAGAAAGAGAAAAGTATAAGTCCAAGAAAACAAGATGGTAAGAAAAACAGAATTAGTAACTTTAACTGTGAATGTGAATGGAATGAAAACAGAAGTGGATAGCAGACTGGATTTAAAGCTAGAATCCTACAATTTTTTATGTATAAGAAACACATGTAAAGCAGAGTGATACATTCTAAATAAAAGTAAAAGACTGGAGCAGAATCTGTTATGTTTTAGCTGAAGTAAAAAAGCAGGGGTAGTGATACTGATCTCAGATCAAGCAAGAGTAAAAATAGACCTACTTAACAGAAATAAGGAAGAAAACTGCATCCTATTTAAAGGTACCATAGATAATCAAGTAATATAAATTTTTTTCAAAATTCATAAAGGAGAAATTAAGAGTGCTACAAGATTTAGATAGCAAGGCTGTACTAATAGGGGACCTCAACCATGCTCTCTCAGAACTAGATAAATCAAACCCAAAATAAGTCAAAAGAAATTAAGGAGGTAATTAGAATTCTAGAAAAGTTAGATATGATAGATCTTTACAGAAAATTGAATGGAGACAGAAAGGAATATACATTTTTGTTGGTTGTACATGGAACCTATACAAAAATTGACCATGTATTAATGCTCACAAATCTCAAAATCAAATGTAAAAGGCAGAAATACTAAATGCATTTCAGCAATTATGCATTATAATGCTATAAAAAATTATATGCAATAAAAAGCCAGGGGAAAATAGACCAAAATGAATTGGAAAATAAATAATCTAATCCTAAAGAATGAGTTGGCAAAACAAAAAATCATAGGGACAATCAATTATTTCATCCAAGAGAATGACAATAATGAGACAACTAACCAAAATTTGTGGGATGTAGCCAAAGCAGTTAATAAGTGAAAATTTATGTATCTAGATTCTTGCTTACATAATCTGGTGAAAGATAAGATCAATGAATTGTGCATGCAATTTAGAAAATTAGAAAAAGAACAAAGTAAAAACTGTCAATTACATAACAAATTTGAAATTCTGAAAATAAAAGAGGAGTTCAATAAAATGGGAAGTAAGAAAACTATTATATTATTAAATAAAACTGAGTTGGGTTTATGAAAAAAACAACAAAATAGACACAAATTTTAGTTAATTTGATTAGTGAAAGAAAAGAATAAAATCAGATTGCTAGTATCAAAACTGAAAACAGAGAACTTTCACTAATAAAGAGAAAGAACAATAATTAGGAGTCATTAATTAGGAGTCATTTTTCCCAACTATATATTAATATGACTGATAATCTACGTGAAATGGAGGTATGTTTACAATAATATAGATTGCCCAGAATAACAGAGGAGAAAATAAATTATTTAAAAATGCTCACTTTAAAAAGAAATTGAACAAACTTTTAATCAACTTCCTAAGAAAAATCTCCAGGGCCAGATGGATTTCCATGTGAATTCTACCAAACATTAAAAAAACAGTTAACTCCAATACTATGCAAACTATTTTAAAAATAAGGAAAGAAGTCCTAACAAATTATTTTTATGACAAAGATGTGGTGTTGATATGGAAACCAGATAGACTCAAAACAGAGAAAGAAAATTACAGACCAATTTCCCTAGAATATCGATGCAAAAATTTTAAATAAAATGGTAGCAAAGAGATTATAGCAAGTCATCTCCAGAATAATACACCATGACCAAGTAGGGTTTATATCCAGAATGCAGGGCTGGTTCAATATTAGGAAAAGTATTAGCATAATTTAGTAGACCACTAAGCAAACTAACAAAAATCATATGATTATCTCAATAAGAAAAAGTATTTGACAAAATCCAACACCCATTCCTATTAAAAACATCAGAGAGTGTATGAATAAATGTACTTCTTCTTAAAATCTTCAGTAGCATCAATTAAAAGCAACAGCAAGCATCACATATAATGCAGGCAAACTAGAACCATCCCCAGTAAGAATAGGAGTGAAAAAGGTTTCCCAATATCACCATTACTAATCAGTATTGTATTAGAAATATCAGTTTTGGCAATAGGAGAAGAAAGAGATATTAAGACAATTAGACAATGTAATAAAGAAACCAAATTATCACTCTGGGAAGATGATTAAACAGTATACCTATTGAATGCTTGAGAATCAACTAAAAACTATTAGAATCAATTCACAACTTTAGCAAAGTGGAGGAAACAAAATAAATCCAAATAAACCATCAGCATTTTTATATATTACCAACAAAATCAAAGAGCAAGTGATACAAAGATAAATTTCATTTAAAACAACTTTAAATAATAGAAAATATTTAAGAAGGGAAATTAATCAAGGGAAAGTAAAAAACAATATGAAAAAGGTAGTACAAAATACTTACCCCACAAATAACATAAGATCTAATCAACTGGGATTATCAAAAGTTCATGGTTAGATGGAGTGAACATAATAAAAAATGATAATACTATCTTAATTATTTCACTTATTCAGTGCCATACTGTAGAGGACCAGAACTATTGAAAGATATACTTGAATCAAGGACAGCAAGGTGCTTATACTTAACCATCTACCCAGTGTAATTTATGGGATGATTTTTCTCTAGTTAAAAATATACTTAATGTGATGTAATGATGTAATCACTCTAGTTGGCATATACTCAGTGTGATATGACGATGTAATGTTCTACATTTGGCACATGCTCAATTGCTGTAGTAATGTAATTGTACTGAGATAGTTAAGGGTCAAGAGGACTGGGAACTGGGAGTCTTGGACACAAACAAGAGAAGACTCCAGACTATGGACTCCATCTTTGACCAGTCTCATCCTGTCTTCATCACTTCTCCACCTAAAGACCAAGGCCCATTCAAAGAATCTTCAGAAAGCTAGCCCAGACACTACATTTTGGCACCCAATGTGGGGCACTAAAAGAAGCACACTACATTTTGAGGCTATGTTTATAAGGACCTACATCCAGCAGTTGGACTGACGTGATCCTAAGCTCAGTGGAGAATTTCCTGTGAACCAATAATAGGGAGAATATAAAAATAGACAAGCAGGAAACTTTGATAAGGGCTAAACTAGTCACTTTTGTTATTCAGCTGAAATGGAGCAAATACTAAGAAAAGAGCCTTCCTCACCCTAGGCAGAATGTGTAGCATGCATAGTTAGGTTAATAGAGAAGCCAAATATGTTGGTAATTCAGAGGCAGATCACTGGGCTCTTGAATATATTAGAGTTAACATCTCCTTGGCTCTCTAAGGAAGAAAAATTAGAGCCAGATATGTGGGGAAAAGTGAGAGAGCAACTAATTGAATATTATGAAACTATATGTCCTGATTCAATTCCTGAGAAAACATTCCTTATCTACAATATAGTACAATTGGCTTTAAAGAATCCTACAAATTCTAAAATAAAGTTTTAAGGTGGACAACCAGACAAGGAAATGTTAGGAGAAAGAGCAGGAGAAGGATGGTACTTACAAAGCAGCTGAAAAGCATCGAGAATTGGACAAGAAAGGAGTTAAGTACAGCGCTGATGAATTTAAGAGGTGTGGTGCTTCTCAGTTTCACAGGTCAGTTACTGTAATATCTGGACTTGGGAGAAAGCAAGGGAAGTAAACTTACTAGTGACTTTTTTTTCAAAGAAATGTGGGGATTTTCATTGAAACTTCAAGAAAATTGAGAAATGACCCCGAAGGTCAAAAGCTAAATGCTTATCAAATAATTTGGTAAGGTTCCAGACTTCTGACAATTGTTCCTATTGGAAAGATGGCATCAAAAAAGATAGATCTCTATATAAATATATATATATATATGGAATAGAGAGCTAAGGTGAACTTACAGGAATGTATGAATTCTTTTTCTGTATTTTATTTTCATTATTTCTGTGTTACCCTTATGACCTGTATAATATATGCAGGCCCATATTTACTTGAGCCTTGGCCAATTATAAACATATGTACTTAATCTGAGCTGATGACATTTATCATTATTTGACATTTATCGATATTTAGTCTATTAGTGTGATCACTATCTGCTTGATTAAGCATGAAGGCCTGCTTTTCAGCTTCCTAGAAATCAAGTGATTTCAGGGAAACAGAAACGTTCCATTTCAATCTCTCCAAATAGTAACACCCAATTAGATGCTTCCCCCTCCCCTTCTCAATGCTCCCTTACTTGTAATGTAATCTGTTGTATAATAGATGTGTATCTTTACTACTTCTTTAGCCTCCTACCATGAACTTTATCTTTCTTATCTCGTGATGGCCCAGTTCATCCTCCCAAGGTTTCAATAAACAACTTTTCTGTTTTCTACTGAGTCATCTTTGAGTAGTCATTTTGGGTAAGGTTTTTCTATATCCCTCAGAGTAGAGGGCTTGTCTGGGATGGGATCCTTGGGAGAGATGGCTGTGTGTACTCCAGAGAGGGACAGACACCCACGGAGTAGTTTTCTCCACGACTCTGGGTGAGCAGCCTCCCTCCCCTCTTAGACAACAACCCGAGGCAGGGATACTCAATGGAAAGCAGAATTGAAGATGAAGGAAGTAGAGTCATGATGGCTAGCATTTGCAGCCTGAAAAATATGTACACATGTAAACTCAAGGTAACACTCTCCAGGGTCTGGGGGTCCATTGGTTGGGTCCAGGAAAACTCTGAGGAATTAGCCCTCATAAATTTGTTTTTGGTGTGAACTGCTGTCGACCCCAATGGCAAAGGGCTTTCCTGAGAAAGGCTCTCGGGTGGCTGTAGGGCATGAGGCTAACAAAGGACCTTCGCTGACATCTGGATTGGGTCCAACGTGGTAAAATGGGATAGAAGCAGTGAAAGAATTTGTATTAGGATGTTAGCTAGGAAATTCAAGGCTGGGATGAACATCCCAGATATAAAAGGGAAGAAAACTGGGAGAATGTTCCCAGGACTATTTGGGTATATCAGACTTAAAGCTGTATGCAAAAGGTGAAAATAGAGTTTATGTTCATCTCTGTCTGTATATCTGCTTTTCATTGCTTTTGTTCTCTGTTAAAAGTTAGTAAGCTTGTAAAGATAAGAATTCAGCCTCTGTGTTACAGGCTTAGAAAAATATCAGGTTGAATTGTAGGAATTGGAATTCATTCAGAGTAGTAATTCTTTCAGAATGGCTAAGAATGTATTGTTTTTAGATAGTTTTGGGCTTCTCAAGAAAATAAAATCTTGTTTCTCTTTCTCTCCCTCTTCCTCTGGCAGAGACTTTGCAGGAAGGGAGAGAGAAATGGGAAAAAATAAAAACAGATTGAAAGTTTGGAAAGTTTTGACAAAATAGAAGAACAGTGGCTATCACTACTGAAAACAAGGAGTCCTGTTACCAACAACTCAGGCTTGTGGATTTCTGCCAGAGAAAAAATTCAAGGTAAAGCAAGGATTGTTGCTTAACTCTTTCCTGGATTACTAAAGAAAAGAAGTTTGAATGGGATATCTAGGTAGATTTTAGGAAATTTCACAAACTAAAATACTGGTTAATTTTAAAATAACTTTAAATTGGTATGTGTGTTAAGATTGGAAACTTAAGATTGGGAACAAGAAACTGCAAATATTGGAAGGGAGGAATAAAAATAGAGTAAGAGAGGTAAAATAGCTGAACACAGGGGCTCTCTGACCTATTGGACCTGTGGGAAAACTAGGCATGTTTCTAAAAATTGTCCCAGGATAAAGAAAAATCATTATTAGCAATGTTGCTTTCATGGAATTAGAGAACAGAAAGTTTAAGAAGGCTAAACTTGGTAATTGTTTGTCTGCAACATTTGATTAAGAGTTTTGGGAACTTACTATATTTTAAAGAGGTACTATAATTCTGAATAATTTTACTGTTGCCTTGCACATGTTAGATTTATTCTGGGTAAAAAATCTCAAGAATTGTTTGAATATTGAGGCCTTTACAACTGAGGAGAAAACTTTTCTTTTTTATTATTTGTTTGGATTTCAAATTGAAATATAGGTTATTAAACAAAATGCCAGTACCTTACTTTAGGGGAGGTCGTGTTTGTATCTCCCTACTTAAATGGTATGTTGCTTTCTTAGAAGTATTGAGTAATTTGTGAAGTATAAGTTTTATGAAATCTGGTTCAAAATTAATTGTGAATCTTGAAGTTTAAAGTTTTAAAAAAGGTGATTTAAAGACAAGGGAAAAGAGAGATTGATTTACAAAAGTAAGTAATAGTTTAAATGGAGCATTTAGTCACAAGAGTTATTGGTTTGGGAGTGTTTAAAGTATGTTGGAGAATGTTTGAGCAAGTAAGCATTAGGAAGAGAGAAGGACATTGAGGTGGGACAAGAAAATGAAGGTGATTTAAGAAGGATTGATTAGTAGGAACAAATCATTTCAAGAAGAAATCAGGGGGGAAAAGAAGGAACTGGTTGGAAAGGGTAGTCAGAGAGAGAAGGCTGTGAGATGGAATATGTTTTTGTGGGGAGAGCAGCAGTGGAAAGGTATTGCAGCTGTTTGGTTCCTCTTGCTGAAGAAAGCAAACAGTGATTTAAAGGGACAGGCTACTCTTATAAAATGTTAATTGATTGAATATTTGTTTTTTTAGATACATAATGGTCATGAATATTAAAGAATATGATCAGAAATGTGATCTATAGTTTGAAAGGGTTATTCAAAAAGTTTAATTGATGTTTTCAAGAACTTTTCAGATTCTTTTTATGTGAAAATAGGAAGTTTTAATTAACTGTATTGATGCCATTTATCTGAAAGGGACTCCAAGAATAATAGTTTTAGCCTTCTTCCTTTTGAAAATGTCTTTGTTGTGAACAATATGTAATTTGGGATTTTTCTCTGTATTGGATATTTTAAAAGCAAAATGATTGGTATAATATTCAAATTATTCAAGATTCAACATCTACTTGGATATGTAAAAATTGTGTGAATTTTCTTGGATAAATTTCTTACTGTTACCGATATAAGATTATGGTAAATATCTGTTTAGGATATGTCTGAAACTTGGTTAATAGAATTTATTATTAGAAGTAAAATTCTTTGGGCTTGTAATTAATGGTATTTGGGAGTTTTAAAGCTCCGCTCTCTAATGTGCTGAAGGTTGAATTTTAACTGCTTATGTTATGTCATAGTAATGTTCTTGCATTTTTTCTTCCTGTGACTGATTTCTGTGATCAGAACAATAGTTAATAAGAACTGTTAATGCAATTCAAATATGGTTTGAATTGGAAAGGAGGAACAATTCAAATTGTGGTTTCCAATCTCAGCAGAATGAATTTTGTGCAATCATGCTAGTTCTTACTTATTATGCAGGCAATGTAAATATAATATCTGATTTAGCCTATTCAGTAGGCCACGACCCAAATAAAATTTGTAGCATCTAATATATATTAGCTCTTTAAGGAACTTCAAGAGCAAGTGAGAAAGCATCCAGTTAAGATTTATATCTTGCATGTCCACTCCCAAAGTAGACTTCTAGGTCTTATTTTTTATGTAAATTCAAAGACAGATTGCCTTCTAACTATGTTAGCCAATGCTACTTTATTTCTGGAAGCCCAAGAGTCTCATTCTAAAAATCATCATGCCGCTCAAGATTTTTGTTTGCAATTTGAAATAACAAAAGAGGAAACTAGGAGCATAGTAAAAGCTTATAAAGTTTGCCTTCCTTCACATGCTCCTATGCTCCCTCCAGGGAAGAATTCTCATGGTTTGAGACCCAATGAAATTTGTTAAATGGATATGATCCATTATAAATCTTTTGGTCATCTTTCTTTTATCAATATTGTAGTAGAGACCTTTTCAAGATTTACATTTGCAATACCAGCAACAAGATATCGATAGCCCAAGTGGTCACTGAATTCCTTATACATGCTTTTGCAATTATGGGTATGCCACAAGCAAGAAAAACAAATAACAAACCTGCATATACTTCTAAATATTTTGCACACTTTTGTGCACAATATCAGATTTTACACACCAATGACATACCTTTTGATCATCAAGGACAGGCAATAGCAGAGAGGAGAAACAGAAACATCAAGATGCTCCTCCAAAAACAAAAGAAAGGGGGAGCTACAGGTAACCCTAAAGAACTTCTAAATTTAGCTCTTTATTAAATTAATTTTTGGATTTTTTGATCAAGATGTAGTAGCTCTGACAGACAGATTTTATAATCTGCTGGAAGGACAATGTCCATTGCGAGCAGCTCCATTATCATTAGATAATCACCAGGTGATGTGGAGAGATCCAGAAAGTGGTGAATGGAAGGGACCAGATAGGTTAACTGCTTGGGGGAGAGGGTTTGCTTGTATCTCTACAGATGAAGGACTCAGGTGCCAACAAGCTGTATTCACCTTGTCCATCGGAGAGAGATGGAACAGACCCTTGAAATGAAGGAGATGACTCAAGAAACATCTGGTAGTTCCATTTCTGACAACATGTGCCACTGAAAGAGCTTGGTAGTTAATCCAATGTGTATAGCAATTGACTCATGAGCATCAAAAATTGTTAATGAAACTGATGCAGAATTTCAAAATCCACAGGAATCATGGGATTCCCTGAGACATGATAAGACTATTGCAGGACTTAAATATCTGCAGGAATCATTGGATTCCTTGGCACATGAAGTAATGGACAATAGATTGGTTTTGTACTTTCTCTTGGCTGCTGAAGGAGGTATATGTGTGATTGCTATTTATATAACCTACTTCTAGGACTTATGGACATATATAATTCCTCATTTTGATTCATGTTATTTGTTATATCACTACTAGCCTGTGTTATATTACTATGTGCTTGTGTGATAACTTCCATGCTGATGGATTTATGTATATCTGTTCAGCCCAGATGTATACTTGTTTCAAGTAAGATCCTTTAGCCCAGAGGAAACCTGCTAACAATATCTGGTTTGACTCTCAATTTCCCTTTGTTGTTTTCACCTTCCTTCCTGAGAAGTCAGAGAGAGCATGACCACCTGTGTTCTAAAATAAAAGAAAGTTAGAGATGTAGAGGGCCAGGACTATGAAAAGGTATACTTGAATCAAGGACAAGAGGGTGCTTATAATTAAAGACCTACTCAGTGTAATTGATGGGATAATGGTTCTCTAGTTAAACATATACTTAATGTGATGTAATGATGTAACCACTCTAGTTGACATATACTCAGTGTGATATGATAATGTAATGTTCTACAGTTGGCTCACTTACTGTAGTGATGTAACTGAGGTAGTTAAGGGCTGAGAGGACTGGGAACTGGGAGTCTTGGACACGGATACAAGAGAAGACTCCAGACTCTGGACTCCATCTCATGGTGACTCTCCTGCCTTCATCATTTCTCTACCTAAAGACTAAAGCTTGTCCAGATATCCTCCAGAAAGCTAGCCTGGACATTATAACATACCAGTCAAACTCCCAAGAAATTATTTCACAGATCTAGAAAAAATAATAACAAAGTTCATCTGGAAGAACAAAAGGTAAAGAATTTCAAGGGAATTGAGGAAAAATGCAAATGAATATTGCCTAGCTATCCTAGAGCTAAAACAAATTATAAAGCAGTAGTCATGAAAATCAATGGTACTGTCTAAAAAATAGAGTAGTCAGTCAAGGGAATTGGTTACCTTTGGACTAAATAGTTAATGCTTATAATAATCTAGAGTTTGACAAAGCCCAAAGACCCCAGCTTTTGAGATAAGAACTCACTATTTGACAAAAGCTTCTGTGAAAATTGGAAACTAATATGCTAGAAACTGGTATCTGACCCACATCTAACACCTTATACCAGGAAATGATTGAAATGAGTTCATTATTTAGACATAAAGAGTTATTTAGAATAACAAAGGTAGTTTACCTCTCAGATCAATGAAGAATGAAGGAATTTGTGACCAGAGAAAATTGAAACCATTTCTAGTCATATGAAAAAGTAATCTTTATCACTATTGATTACAGAAATGCTAATTAAGACAGTTCTTAAGTATCACCATACACTTCTCAGATTGGCTAAGATGACAGGAAAAGATAATGATGAATGTTGGTGGGAATGTGGGAAAACTGGGACACTAATACATTGTTGGTATAGTTGTGAATGAATCCAACTATTCTGGAGAGCAATTTGGAACTATGCCAAAAGAGCTATCAAAATGTGCACAGCCTTTGATCCAGCAGTGTTCCTACTGGGATTATATCCCAAAAAGATATTAAAGAAGGGAAAAGGACCTGTATGTGCAAAAATGTTTGTGGCAACCCTTTTTGTTGTGGCAAGAAAGTAGAACCTGAGTGGATGTCCATTAGTTGGACAATGTCTGAATATGTTATGGTATGTGAAAGTTATGGAATATTATTGTTCTATAGAAATGATTAGCAGGCTATTTTCATAGAGCACTGAAGAGATGTATACCAACTAATCCTAATTGAAATGAGTAGAAACTGGAGATCATTGTGCATGGCAACACAATTATTATGAAGATCAATTCTGATGGATGTAGCTCTTTTAAACAATGAGATGATTGAGGCCAGTTCCAATGATCTTTGATGAATAGAGCCATCTACACCAAAGAGAGGACTGTGGGAACTGAGTATGAATCACAATGTAGGATTTTCACTCTTTTTGTTGTTTGGTTGCATTTTTTCTCATTGTTTCCCCTTTTTGATCTGATTTTTTCTTGTGCAGCACAATAATTGTATGAATATCTACACATCAGGGATTTAAGATATATTTACCATGTTTAACATATAATAGATTACTTGAGATATAGTGAGTGAGTGAGAAAAGGGGGGAACAATTTGGAAGACAAGATTTTGCAAGGGTCAATGCTGAAAAAATTATCCATGTATATATTTTGAAAATAAAAAAAGCTTTAATTAAAAAAAAAGAAATGATAAGCAGTCTGATTTCAGGAAAGGCTGATTTACATGAATTTATGCTGATTGAACTTAGCAGAACTAGTAGAATATTATGTACAGTAACAGCAAGATCATGTGGTGATCAACTATGATAGACTTAGTCCTTCTCAGCAATGTTGTAATCCAAAACAATTGCAAAAGACTTGCAATGGAAAATGTTATCTGCACCCTGAAGGAGAACTATGGAGACTGAATGTTGACCAAACCATATTATTTTGACCTTTTTTGTTTGTTTGCTTTTTCTTTCTCATGATTTTTCCCCCTTTGTTCAGATTTTCTTTCATGATAAGGTAATATAGGAAAGTTTTAGATGATTGTACATGTGTGACCTATATCAAATTACTTGCTGTCTTAAGTTGGGGAAGGTAAAGGAGAAAGAGGGAGAAAATTTGAATTAAAAATCTTACAAAAATATAATTTTTGTAATTGGAAAAATATAATTGTAAAAATGCTATTGAGGGATAAAAATGGATCCTCTCGGCAGCATGTTAATATAGAAAACTACAAATTAACATTATCTTTGTTGTAATATATTTTTATTTTGTTAAACATTCCCCAATTATATTTTAATCTGTTTTGGCAACACCCTGGAATTTATAAATTGGCTGCAATTTGACAGTCCTCTTCTAGAGCAGGACTTCTTAAACTTTTTCCTACGCATGATCACTTTTCACTGGAGAACTTTTTATATGACCATAGGTATATAGACACTGCTTTCCTCAGAATGTAACATGGGCACCTGTGTGATTGAACAACTGGTTCAGAATGAGAAATAATGGGGGGGGATTGGAACCCCTGTGGATGCTGGAGTAACATCCATGTATAACAAATAAAACAGGCATCACTAACAGGCCATTTTCATTGGACATTTATCTCTTAATATTTCTTAAAATACTATTCCCATTAAATTATAATTGTATTAGGCCTTGCAAGCTGTTTTATTCTGCTTCTATCTTATTTTTATCTCTTTTTTTCAGTTTTCATTCTTCAGGAATTTTTTGTGTGTATGTATTGTATTGTATATTAATATACCCCTCCTATACTATTCCCTCCCTCTATTTTCCCTCCAAAATTAAACTAATAGATGACCTCTAAACCTAATCTTTCCATTCATATCAATTCAGACCTTACCTCAAAAAACTCCATGGTCTCTTACTACATCCAGGGTCATCTTCAGTCATCATGATCTATATTTGGCCACTGAATCCTGATGACTCTGGGGCAGAAACTGAGGCTGATGATTATTCAGAGCTCTCCCTCACTTAAATCTAATTCACTGGCATGTTATGGCATCATCTTTCTGATGTTGTAGTCCTCTCCAAACAAAAAGGACAAACAATATCAAGATATATAAAATAGCTGTACACATCAAATGTTTATTGAAGATAAATCATAACATTGTGACCCCCCAAATCATTTACAAAATATCATATAGGATCTCAAACCATAGTTTAGAAGCTGGGCAGAACTTTTCACTATTTAAATGCTTTCCAGATTTTTAATGAATAATCTTCTAGTCATAGGCAATACTAAAGGGGAAAGAAAAAGAATTTCACTGTATTCCACTCTGCAAAAGTCACCATAAAAAAAAAAAAAAGAAGAAAGAAAAACAATGGAAAAGAGGAGAAAAGCCATAAAAACTAAGCTTTTCCTTTTCCATTCAGAAGGACTGACTCTCAGATCTCTGTAACCAGATCCATATGACACTATATCTTGCAAGTTCATCTGATGAGCTGAGGAAGAACAAGGAATATACGACTGACAGAACAAATCATAATATGTTTGTTGTAGCGAAAAATTCTTCATTATATATGTGTCCTCAGTAGTAAAGTACTTAAGAGTTCTTAAGTTTCTTCCATTAAATTTGTCCCAAGATCTAAACTGATAAAATACCCCTACCCAACTCAATATTTCCAGTCTTGCCTATAAAAATTTAATATTAGAACCATATCAGTGGAAAGATGGAAAATTTTTTGTCTTTCTCAACCCCTCAGTAGATTTGATTTCACCTTCTTTCACTGGGAAAAATAAAAACTTTCCCTCACTCCCATTCAGGAATTTAGAATTCCTGAATTAGAATTCCCTAAGTTAAGTGTAAGAATCTCTTTCCTTCACGTAAATGTGTATTTATCGTAGTTAAACAGTGACTGTTTCTCTACCTACATGTTGTCCAAAAGGAAGCTACTTCCCTATAATAATACTCTTATTCCCTCTAAATTATCCCCATTTGGGGATTTGGCATTTGGAGATAAGATAAGGACTATGTGTGTTAGGTGGTGTTCCATCTGACTCAAGGAACCTGATTGGGTAGGCATATTTGTTTTATATCTAGTTTGGGGAAATCATTATGTCCTATGTACAACACAATTTAGTATCATTTCACTGCCTATATTGGCTGTGATACCAAATTGTGTATCATTTCACTGTCTATATTGGCAAGTGATCAACTCCATAATGCCTTCTGTTCTAATAGTAGTACCAGTTTGGTTGCTTAGCATTTGATGTCTCTGATGGGTTCTCTGATGACACATGGAATGCTAGGATAAGTGAAAGAAATCAGCAAAATTCCTCCTCTGGTCTTGACCCTAAAGCTAAGAGCCTTTGATTACCCATTCCTATGAGAATTGGGTTGATAGAGTGATAACTATTTGCACCAAATATGGATGAGCTGCCCCTAAAAAAAGCTCAGCTAATAAATAGTGCCATAACATGTCTACATACATTGTATTTAACATATACTTTAACATATTTAACATGTATTTATCTACCTGCCATCTGGGGGAGGGGGTGGGGGAAGGAGGGGAAAAATTGGAACAAAAGGTTTTGCACCTGTCAATGCTGAAAAATTACCCATGCATATATCTTGTAAATAAAAAGCTATAATAATAAAAAAAGAAAATAAAAAAATAAGTAGTGCCATATCTGTGATCTTATTATTTTTATTTGAGTATTTTTTCAGTAAATCTTCCTGGAAATATAATTGCTGCAGCTTATACTCAATCTAGAAATGAAGTTCTTACCATCACCCTCTATTAATATATGGCAGTTTGTCAATTAAACAATGCTTTATTAGTGCTCATTCAATGCTAGATACTAGAAGTATAAAGGTTTAAAAATTAGTTTCTGCCCTCAATAAAATTGAAATTAAAGATTTATCATGCTGAACAAAAGATTTCTTTCTCTGACTTCAACACTATTCCTTGCTGCCCAGTGATTATCATAGGATGGGGGAGTCATCTTCTTTCCGAGTTCCTGAGTTCAAATAATTACTTGAATATCATTTAGATAGACTTAAACTTGATTTATTTTGTTTAATTGTTCAACAATATGGTGAACTCTTATGATTTCCTTAACTTCTCCCTCAGTTTAAAAAAGTGTCTCTTGCCACTCACCAGCCAGATCTTTTTTGGATATACTCACCCAATAATATCTTCAATACAATTTTCAGTGTTTTGACATTATCAGAACCCAAGGCACCTCTGGCTACAGCAATGCTATGGGCATTAATTCTAACATTTTTGCTGGGGGCAAAATTCTGAAGTAGGCTGTAATTGGGTGATTGGGCATAGCTGCATAAATCAAGTATGATGAATATAAACTGGTACAGCTGAATATATCTAGTCAGGACTAAGGAGAAAGGACTATTGTTTTAAAAGATAATTTCAACATGAATTCCATCATTTTGTGGGGGAAATAAAACTAAACAGTGGACAGGGAGAAAGATGCTGAAAAAATAATTATAATCTTTCCAAAGACACTGATTGGTGAAATATGCTCCACAACCTACTGATTTGGCTATGAGCAAAGAGCTTCTTCCGTCTATACCCAAGTCATTCCACAACTATTGCAAAGCTCGAGGGTCATGTTTTGGGTATATAGGCAATAGGGAGAAAATAAATGAACCATTAGAGTTGCCTGCAATTAGGAAAGGAACCATGCTCTGTAACTTTCCCTAATACTATAAGACTGCCTCTCAACTCTCATTGCACCACTCCCCCCTCCTTTTCTATATCTGCCTGATAGCACTGATTTTGTATGAAGTGACCTATCTTAAGCAAAATGAAGAGTGCTCCTAGCTCAAGGGACATGGTCATGCCCTGTTATTTTACAACTATCCAGGCAGTAATTGTAACTCATTGAAATCTCTAAAAGCTGTCCAACATGACCCATTATTCTACCCTTTCAGTTAAACTGGTACTTATTACTATAAGCTATAACTGAAGTGAAGTGGAGAATTAAAGGAATTATCTCTGTCATTCAAGCAAAGCACTTGCTTTCATCTATATTACCTAGGTAATTAGAATTCTAGAGTTTCAGGATTTCAAACAAAAGCAAAGTTTTTTCAAGATGCCCTAGTTATTTGTTTCTGGCTTAGAATATGCTTTGCTAGAACTATAACATACTCTATTTATTTGTCAAATAATTTCAGTTCCTAAATTGAAATTCCTAAATTCCTAAATGTTAGCATTTTAAAAGTCGCTTAGGATCACAGGATTATAGTTTTATATCTGGGAGATGTCGTACAAACTATGTAGTCATTAATTTAAAGATGAGGAAATTGAGGCATAAAGAAGTTCAGGGATCTGACCAAAATCACACAAGTAGCAAGCATTACAGGCAGGATTTTAACCCAATAGCTCATACTTTTCAGACTAAATTTGTGGTTACTGATGTTCAGACATGTTTGATTCTTCATGACCCTGTGGGATTTTCCTGATAAAGATACTGGGGTCATTTATCATTTACTTCTCCAGTAGATTAAGGCAAAGAAAAGTAAAAACTCACTCAGGGTCATACAACTAGTAAGTGTCTGAGGCTCTATTTGAACTCAGATTTTCCTGACTGTAGGTCTAGGGCTCCATCCAATGAGCCACCTAGCTATCTCCAGAATTAATACCTCAGCTTACAGAGAACATGCTCTTAATTGGTTATATGAGATATTCCATGTAAGGTAAATAGAACACAAGGTTACTTGTATAGTGGTTGTTACCTTAGAGCTCCATGAATCAATTCTATAGCACTTGATACAAGTGAGAGTATCAAGTTAATATCATTGGCGAAAAAGGCAAGTAAATAATAGATAAGACAGAACACAGGACTTGGAATCAAGAAGCCATGAAGTTGAAACCTACTTTAAATATATTGATTATTTGATTCAAGACAAGTCATTGGCTCTCTCTAAGGTAATGTTTCTTTATCTATAAAATGGGGACGACAATAGCACATACTCAGAGTTGTGCGGCTTGGCAAAATGGAATAATATATTTAAGCACATTGCAAATTTTAAAGCATTATATAAATATAATATTATCTTCTATTCTGAATCACAAAGAACTTTATATAATAGCTTATTTAATTCTCACAATAGCCCTGTGAATTAAATAGTACATGCATTAGGATTTCCACTTTGTAGAGGAGAACACTGAAAAAGAGAGAGATGAAAATAATATGTCCAGGTTTTCAGAACTCATTTTAGGCAGAGGGTGGACTAGAACCCAAGTGTCCTGACTGCAAAATCCAAATTTTTCCATAGATCCATGGTGATTTATGAAGAGGAATCAAATGATCATTTACTGGAACTTTCTGACCAAGATGTTTAACCTGAAGGCAATTAGGCAACATAGTGTGTAATATATTGAGTTAGAATCAGGGAGGCCATGATTCAAATTCTGTCTCAGTCAGTTACTGGCAGATTGGCCTTAGGCTGTTTCAAGTAAAGGTCAGTAACTGAAATTACAGGCATGAAAATGAAACCCCAAAGCATGTGATTCTGCCAATAATTTGCTATTCTGTGAGCAAAAACTAGCATGAATTAGATTATCTAGCTTTCCATTTCACTTTTTATCTTACAAACTTAGCTCTCTATTGCTAAATGGAGTCAACCTGTTTTAAAAGACCTGAATTGGAATTGGAATATATCATTGAACTCAACCAAAATCCTATAAAAGTTTATTTTAGAGTCATAGATTGACATTTGGAAGGCACTATGGAGATCATCTAATGCAGAGGTGTCAAACACACAGCAACCAATATCCTTCAGAGCATTGGAATTAAATGAAAATGTATTTGGAAAGTATTTAATGAAACAGACAAAATATAGATAGAATAGATAGAACATAGATAATATAAGTATATAGTTTCCTAAGTCAATATGTGCCAATAGAGATTCTTATATTGAGGTTAGCGGCCTCTATTTCTATTTGAGCTTGACCACTAGTCTAAAATCTCTACCCAATTAAGAATCTCCTCTCTACTATCTTCACTATATGATTATCTAATTTTCAGATGAAGACTTCCAATGGAGGAAATCTGATAATCCTCAAGGCAATGAATTCTACTGCAGTATATATTTAGTTACCAAGATTATCCACCTCTTCTCCTTTGCTCTTCTATCTGCCCTTTAGAGACTCTACAATATAAATTTTCAAGCTACACCTGGAATCCTCTTCTCCATTCTAAACATCTCCAGTTATTTCAACTGATCTTCATTTGAGATAAATCTTAAGACCTTATCCTCACTGACCAAACTTCTCTGAACAGCCCACATTTTGTCAGTGATCTTCCTATTATGTTACAGTTGGAACTGAAAACTGTTCATAACCTGTAGTCTGTCCAAGGAAGATTAAAGAACTATGATCTTTCTCTTAACATCATTCCTCTGCTAATATACCTGAAGATCATTTTTATCTTCCTTTTTATACTTCTAATGTATTTTAAGATTTCCATCTATTAAAATGTCTAATTCTTTTTCATTTGAGCTGTTGCCTAACCACTCCTCAATCATTATATACTTTTGTACTTAACATATATGTTCTTTAATCTGATATTCATCCCTCAAAATGTGACTATTGCAGGAGCTCTTGGGAATCTCTTTGGATATCAATGAAGGCTGCCAGTTTTCCAGGTAAAACAGAATGTTGCCTGATAAACAGAAGACAGCTGGGCTATGCTGAGCCCCAGAGAGAACATTTTTTTCTGCTCCATTCATCTCAGTTAGGCACTTGTGTATTTCTTGTTTATCAAGAACGGTTTTGTTTTACAGTGAAATTGGTACCCTGCACAGCAAGATACATGTAAATAAACTTCCTCTGAACTCTTGGGAGAAAAAGGTTATTTGTAGAAATAAATTTAAATGGTAAGAGAGCTAATGTGTCCCCAAACCATATTGATATCTATTAGAGGAAGAGAAAGCAGCTGGATTATATGCATCTTCTTCAGAGAAGAAGCCTGTGGTTGATTGTCAGGTGTCAGAGACAGACATCTGTAGTTGAAGTCTTGAATGTTACCTCAAAATGTGTTTTCTTGGAATTTGGAAACATTAATCATAGTGTTTCACTCACCTCTCTCTTTACCATTTTTGAATTTTATTAAGGTGCTGAAACAATTTTTTTGAGTTTCTCAAGTAGCAAAAAGAGAGGCTAGGAATAACTTGGGTTCAAGTCTTATCACTCACATTTCTATGGTGTCCATGTGACCTAAACTCTAGGTTTCTGAGGCAAGTCTATAAGATGATACATTGTTGAAGAATTGAAAACAGGCATTGGAAGAAAAACTTTCTCTAAAATGAAATTCCTTATACTGATAAAATAATAGATTCAAATACTAACCCATTTCCCTTAAAAATGTGTGGATTGTATCTGTCTTTGTCTCTTGGAATTACTTAAAATAAATGGAAATGAATGGTTGCTGCAAACACTAAGCTAAAAGTGTTATCAACTACAGTATTTTCTGTATGCCTCTGAATCCTAACTCTTTCAAATAAGATATTCTTCAAAAGCAATTGTAAATTGAGGGGAAGGAATAAAACTGTTAAAGTGTGAATATCTTGTCTTTAGATGTTTCAAATGTTAAAGAAACAAACAAATTGACATTTCTTTCAGATAATGTGATAGCTATCTTTGGTATAGTTTGTGTATTTGAGAAAACGGCATGATTGATATGTAGTGTTCAAGACATCTCATGTGAATTAATAATATCAGTGGGGATGGAGCCAAAAAATATTGCATGATGCTTTGGAAAGATGTAGGGGGAAGAACTTAGGTTGAGAAGATCCTTAATGACATACCCAAATAAAATATTTGGATTATATGACCTCTAGGTCTTTTGTTATTGGAGGTCAATGATTCAATGTATAATCCAATTATAATAGGGGCTTACCAATGTATATTATTTCATCTGAGAGATCTCCATTTAAACTAATTATTCTTGCTAACTGGGTGTTAAACTCAGTTGATCCAATGCTACTTTCAGTAGGATGTTGAAAACTTGTAAAAGGAAATACTCTTTTTCATTAACTTTTTTAAATTAAAGCTTTTAATTTTCAAAACATATGCACTGATGATTTTTCAATACTGATACTTGAAAAATTGCATTCCAATTTCCCCCCACTTCCCCCCACCCCTTCCTCTAGATGGCAAGTAATCCAATATATGTTAAACATGGTAAAATATATGTTAAATCCAGTATATGCAAAAAAAATTATACAATTATCTTGCTACACAAGAAAACACAGATAAAATAGGAAAACTGCATGTCTTCAGATAGTCATATGATTTTTGTCAGTTTGATTATTGATATTGTCAATTATGTTCAAATTTTTCCTAATATTGAATCAGTCCTGCATTCCTGGTATAAATCCTCCTTAATTATGGTGTATTTTCCTCCAGATAAATTTATGCAGTTTCTTTGCTAATATTATATTTTATAGCAAAATATTTTTCATCAATATTTATTAGGGACATTGGTTTATAATTTTCTTTCTCTGTTTTCATCCTACCTGATTTAGGTATCAGTACCATATCTGCATAATAAAAGAAATTTGCTAGAAGTCCTTCTTTCCCTATTTTTTCAAATAGTTTGTATAGTATTGGATTTAATTGTTCTTTAAAGGTTTGGCAGAATTCACATGTAAATCCATCTAACCCCAGAGATTTTTTCTTAGGAAGTTGATTAATAATTTGTTCTATTTCTTTTTAAAAATGGGACTATTTAAGTAATTTTCCCCCTCTTCCGTTAATCTGTGCAATCTGTATTTTTGTAAGTTTTCTTCCATTTCACTTAAATTATCATATTTGTTGACATATAATTGGACAAATTAACTCCTAGTTATTGCTCTAATTTCCTCTTAATTGGTGGAAAGTTCTCCCTTTTCATTTTTGACTAAAACTTTGATTTTTTTCCTTCCTTTTTCTAATCAAATTAATGAAAGATTAATGTATGTTGTTGCTTTTTTCATAAAATCAACTGAGTTTTTTAATTCAATTTTTTTAATTTTTAGTTTTTAATGTCTCCTTATATTGTCAGAATTTCAAAGTTGATATTTAATTTGGGGATTTTAAATTCTTCTTTTTCCAGCTTTTTAAATTGCAAGCTCAATTCATTGATATTCTCTTTCTCTATTTTATTCAAGTAAGCATCTAGAGATATAAAATTTCCCATAATTGATTTGTCTACATGCCACAAATTTTGTTATGTTATCTCATTATTGTCATTCTCTTGGATGAAATTATTGTTTGTATCTATGATTTGTTGTTTCACCTACTCATTCTTCAGGATTAGATTATTTTGTTTCCTATAAATTTTTGGTCCATTTTCCTCTGGCCTTTTATTGAGTGCAATTTTTATTGCATCATTTGAAAAAATGACTTTACTACTTCTCCCTTTTTACATTTGATTTTGAGGTTTGTATGACCTAATACATGTCAATTTTTGTAGAAGTTCTATGTATTGATGAGAAAAAAGTATATTCCTTTTCTGTTTCCATTCAATTTTCTCCAAAGGACTATCATACCTAACTTTCAAAAAATTCTGTTTACATCCTCTACATCTGTTAAGGGAGAGGTCAATTCTCTGAGAGCTTTCACAGCTGTGGATCATAACAGCTGAAGGAGTTGTAGGGCAGCCTTTGCTGATGAAGGTGTTGCGGACTGGGAATGAGATAAATTGGAGTCAGAAGGAAGAGGAGAGAGATCAGACAATGCAATGGTCTCTCAGTCAGAGAAGTCAGAGAACAGCAACTGCCTCTCAGTCTTCTTGTTTCATCCTCTCACAAGAGGAGATCTATTGTGGATTGGATCTCCAGCACCCACTGTCAGGTGGCTCCCGTGTATTCCAATAGCTCTCCCATGTATTCCAACATACTTCTTCCTTATGTATTTTGTGCTTCAATTAATCTAGGTCTGAGCAAGGTTGAGACCCCCTATTTGAATACTTTTGCTGCCTAATTCTTCTTGCAACTCTCTTAACTTCTACTTTAGGAAGTTAGATGCTATACCATGTGGTGCATATATGTGTAATATTCATTTTACTTCATTTTCCATGATATCTTTAAGTGGATGTAGTTTCCTTCCTTATCTCTTTTAATTAGATCTATTTTTGCTTTTTGCTTGATCTGAGATCAGGATCACTACCCCTGATTTTTTTTTTTTTAAACCTCAGCTGAAACATAACAGATTCTATTTTATGCTTTTACATTTATTCTAACTGTATTACTCTGCTTTAAATGAGTTTCTTGTATTCAACAAATTGTAGGATTCTGGCTTTTAATTCAGTCTTCTGTCCAATTCTGTTTTATGGCAGAGTGCATCTCATTCACATTCACAGATAAGATTGCTAGCTTTGTATTTCCTGCTATTTTGTTTACCTCCCAATTAAATTTTTCTCTTTTCTTTCCACATTTCCTTCCTTCCCAGTATTTTGTCATTGATCACCCTCTCCCTCAAGCAGCCCTCCCCTTTTGCTATCCCTCCCCCTTTCTTAAATCTTTCTGCTTCTATTTCTATTCTCCCTACTATTAGCTTCCTCACTTCCTTTCCCCTTCCCCTCCTACTTCCTATAGGGTGAAACAAGCTTCTCTGTGAAGTTAAAGGTGTCTGATATTTTCTCTTTGAGACAATCTGATTAGAGTAAGATTCTCATAATGCTTATCTCCCTGCATCCTCCCCCCCAATTCCCTAAATTGCAATAAATCTTTTTTGCCTCATCATGAGATGTAATTTACCCCATTTTAATTCTATTTTCCTATTTTTCCAGTAGAACTCCTTTTCCTCCTCTAGTTTCATTTTTTTAAATTATCAAAATAAAATCAAATTGTACCTGCACCCTCTAAATATACCAATAACAGAGTTCCAGAGTGAAACATATCTTCCCACATAGGGATAAAAAGTTTTTTAACTATTAAAAGGAAGTTATTTTTTCTTTCCTTTTTACCTTTTTATGCTTCTTTTGAGTACTGTATTTGAAGATCATATTTTCTATTCAGCCATGGTTTTTTCATCAGACACAGATTAAATTCATCTCTTTCCTTGAATATCCATCATTTTCCCTAATTTTGGTGGATAATTGGTTTTTGGTTGCTATCTAACTTCCTTTGCCTTTTGGAATATCAATTCCATGACATTCAGTCTTTTAAAGTGGAAGCTGTTTGGTGCTGGGTAACACTGATAATGGATCCTCAATATTCAAGTTGTTTTCTTATGGTTAGTTGCAATATTTTCTCCATGATTTGATAATTCTGAATGTTTGAGATTTCTTTCAGGAGGTAATTGGTGAATTCTTTCAATGGCTATTTTATCTTCTGGTTCTAGGACATCCAGATAGTTTTCCTTGAGGGATTCCCTGAAAGATGATGTCTAGGGTCTTTTTGTCATCATGGTTTTCAGGAAGTCCAATAATTTATATACTGTCTCTCCTTTTTTTTTCCCAATGAGGTATTTTACATTTTCTTCTTTTTTTTACGTTTTTTGGTTGTTTGACTTATTTTTTGAAGTCTCATTGAGTCATGCACTCACATTTCTTCAATTCTATTTTTTAGTGAATTGTTTTATTTATTAAGTTTTTATATCTCCTTTTGCATTTGGCCAGCTTTTAAATGGAATGTTTTTTCATTGGATTTTTTTTCCATTTCACAAATTGTTTTTTTAATAAATTGGTTTCTTTTCAATATTGATTTTATAAAGAGTTATATGCTTTTCCTATTTAATCAAATCTATTTTGTATTGTGTTATTTGCAATTTCTATTTTGTCAAATCTATTTTTAGGGAGTGATATGCTTTTTCCATTTCATCAAATCTAATTTTAAGGAGTTTTCTTCAGATAATTTCTGGTTTTTTTTTTCCTTTTCTATGCCTTCTTGAAAAGGTCTCATTTCTTTTCCCCATTTTTCTTCTAACTCTTTTAAGATTTTTTTTTATTCTTCTAAGGGCGCCTTGTGAAATAGGGACCAACTCATATCACCTTTTGGGGCTTCATCTGGAACTGCTTTGCCTTTAGGATACTAAGGACTTGAAATCTGTTCTCTTTCTCCAAAAACTGTCTATTGTCAGAGTTATTTTTGTTTTTTGGTTCATTTTTCAAGGCTTGATGTGTGCTCTTCAGGCAAAGCGGTGACAGCTGCTTTAGTTTCCTCTGGGTCTGGTGCTGCTGATGGACTTTCAATGCTGTGTTGGTATGGCCAGGTCTGGAGTTCTTCCTAAGTTCAGTGACTCATGATTTGCCTTTTTATTTTGTTTTGTTTTCTTTTGGATGTTTCACAGCAAATCAGCTGAACTACTGACTTGTAAGCGGGATAGAGTAGCTTAAAAGTCTCATAGTATATTCTCTTGTGCTTTGACACTATAATGCTCTGACTCTTTGCCCAAGTTTCTTGCCCTGGCTCCCTGCCTTTGGTGGCATGGCAACCTCTCCCCGTGCCCAATTGAAACAGGTCTTTTCTGAAGTTCTTCCATAATATCTTCTTCTGAAAATTTGTTGTACTCCAAATAGGTTCTGTCACTTCAAAACCAATTCGGAGACTAAATCTATTCTTCATTTGAGGGAAGATTGGAGGAACTCAGAGATGTGTCTATGCTCAGTCATCTTGGCTTCACCCCCTTTCATTAGGGCTGTTTAGATAGAATGCTATTCCCTCTAAATATTAGTGCCCTGAGACAAAGTTGTAATCACACTACTTTAGTTTTCTAGTCTGGTTAGAACTTAATAAAAGAATAAAGACTGAAAGGTTAGTATAAATTAATTTCTAAGAGAGCAAATTTAATCTGTAAAAGAAATACAAAAATGAAACCCCTGAAATATTACTCTCTAGGATTACCAATAATCATGAAAATATCTTCAAATTAGAAATTCCAGACCTTCCATGTCAAGGAGACGCTATTGTAAGCAACTAGAAAGAGATAATTCAAGTATCATGGAACTGCAGGAAGGATAACACAAGATCTCCATTAGTGATTCAGAAAGCTTTGAATGTGATGCTCCAGGTGGCGAAAGAGCTAGAATTACAACAAGCAAAACTGAGTATAATTCTTCAGGAGTAAAATGAAAAATCAATATAAGTGAGAAATTTTCAAACATTCTTTTTAATATTTCCAAACATTCTTGATGAAAACATCAGAGCTAAGTGGAAAATTAGAAAAGGAGGAAATGAAGGAGGGGGAGAAGGAGGAGAAGGAGAAAAGGGAGAAAGAAAAAAAGAGGGAGAGAGAAAGGAAGAGGGAGAGAGGCAAAAAAAGCTGAGACAGAAAGACAAAAAGGAGGAAACAAGTGTCAGGTGAATAAGAAGGAATAATATTAAAAAAAATAAATTATTGGGTAAAAAAAGGAATGTATGGAGAAAAGGAAAGGGAGAGATAAAATGGGATTAAATATTCCATATAAAAGAGAAAAGGGGGAGCGGAGCCAAGATGGCGGACAAGACACACACGACTTTCTAAGCTCTTCTCTTACCCTCTTTATCAATATTATATCGAGCCTCAAAATACTCTTGACTGCTACAATTCGTAAAGATAAGAAGTAGAACAACTCACCGGCGAAGAAAATCTGCAGTCTCGCCAAAAAGGTTGGTTCCGGGCCAGGGGAGATCGCAGCAGACGGGAGAGAAATTAGGTTCCAAGGAGAGTCTCAAACTGAGGGTGAAGGCACAGATCTCAGCACAAGTGCGCAGCCCCAACCCGCAGTACGGGGCTTTTCCTTGGGGCAGTTGTGATCCTGCATGGCAAGAGGACGCAGCCCAGGTTAGCCTCCAATCTGCGCAGTGGGGAGCTCGGCTTGGGGCCATAGAGCTTTTCCAGGGCCGATTTGCATCAGGCAGAGACGCTGGGCAGAGTTTGTGGCGGTCTGCGTCTGTGGTCTGTGGTCTGCTGTCTGTGGTCTGCGGTCAGCTGCTAATACTCACAGTCCCACAAGAGGCTCCGGCCTGGGGCAGTGACACTTTCACCCCTTAGTCTCTAACCGAGGGCAATCGCAACCCACTCAGCCCTACTAAGCAGTTTGATAGCTCGGCCAGTGCTGAATCCACTTCCTGTTGGGGAAGGAAAACTCACTCAGAGCACTCCCATACCTCGGAGCCGGAAATCGGTTTACATCTTTCCCTGCCTGCAAAGGAAGCTGGTAACCCCTTGCCTAGGAGACCACCCTAAAGGATTTAAAACATGAATAAAAAGATGAAAAGAACGATCCACAGCTTCTATGCAGAAAAAGAGCAGGTCAGCAAACCTGAAGAGACCTCAAACAGCAAAAATGCATCAGACTGTCCTCCTTTACATAATGCTCTCATAGAAGAGACCATTAAAAGTCTCAAAAGAGAGTTGAAGATAAATGGGAAAGGAAAGAGAAGCCTTACAAGAGAGCAACAACTTCCTGAAATATGAATTGAAAAATAAAGAATTCACTAGAAAGTAGGATTTGTGAATTGAAAAGACAAAGAACTCACAAGAAAGTAGGATCCATGAATTGGAAAAGACAAAGAACACGCAAGAAATTAGGATCTGTGAATTGGAAAAAGAAAATAATTCACTAAAAAAAAAAAATTAGTGAAATGGAAAAAATTCCACAGACCAAACAATACATTCAAAACTCAACTGGACATATACAGAAAAGAAGTAAAAAGCTAATGAAGAAAATAATTCTTTAAACATTAGAACTGAACAAATTGAAACTAATGATTCATTGAAACAGCAAGAATCAGTCAAGCAAAAACAAAAAAATGACAAACTGGAAAAAGCCATGAATTATCTACTTACAAAAACGACAGACTTGGAAAATAGATCTAGGAGAGATAATCTGAGGATTATTGGACTTTCTGAAAACTATGATGAAAAAAAGAGCCTAGATACTATTTTACAAGAAATCATCAAAGAGAACTGCCCAGATGTAATAGAAACAGAAGGTAAAATAGGCATTGAAAGAATTCATCGAACACCTGAAAGAAACCCTAAAATAAAAACCCCAAGGAATATTGTGGCAAAATTTCAGAACTATCAGATTAAGGAAAAAATTTTACAAGCAGCCAAAAAAAAAATCATTAAAATACCGAGGTGCCACAATAAGGATCACCCAAGATCTGGCTGCCTCTACATTAAAGGAAAGAAGGGCCTTGAATATGATATTCCGAAAGGCACAAGAACTTGGGATGCAGCCAAGAATAAACTACCCAGCTAAGCTGAGCATTTTCTTCCAGGGAAGAAGATGGATATTTAATGAAACAAATGAATTCCATTTGTTTCTGAAGAAAAAACCAGAACTAAACAAAAAATGTGATCTCCAAGAATAGAACTCAAGAGATGCAGAAAAGGTAAAAATAACTCTTGAGAATTGTATTTCTCTTGTGGATATACAAAAAGAATACTTGTAAAATTTGATTGTACTGATATAACATAAAAATGGGAAGTAGATATGGAAAAACGATGATGGCAGAATAAGGTGGGAAGGAGGGATAAAAGAGGGAAACCACATCCCACAAAGAGGCTAAGGAAACTTATCATATCTGAGGGAATTTAGAGAGGGGAGGAACATTGTGTAATCTTACTCTCATCAGAGTTGGCTCAAAGAAAAATAATTGACATTTGTTTTAGAGAAAATCCTCTTGCCTCATTAAAATGGGGAGAGGAAAAGGAAGAGAAAAAGAGTAATAAGGGAAGGAAGGGGGAAAGACTGAAAGGGGGGGAGGGAGGGATTAAAAAGAAGATAAGTATCGTGATACAAGAGGGGTACATAAGTTTAAAAGGGGGAAAGAGAGTTGGGTGAGGCAAGAATAAGTAAAGCACAATCTGGGGTTATTAGGATGGCAGGAAATACATATTTAGTAATTCTAACCGTAAATGTGAATGGGATGAACTCCCCATAAAGAGGAGGCAGATAGCAGACTGATCAAAGTCAGAACCCTACAATATGTTGTTTACAAGAAACACATTTAAAGCAGGGGATACATATAGAGTAAAGGTAAAAGGCCGGAGCAAAATCTATTATACTTCAGGGGGAAGGGAAAAAGAGGGACCATTATCCCAACAAAAGTAAAAATTATCTTTAAAATTAAAGGAAGGAATACATATTCTAAAGGAAAAAAAAAATTCAATTTAAAAATCCCTTTGGCCTCAATTTAAAGGAGAAGAAGAGGTTGAAGAAGAAAAGACAAAAAATTTAAAATAGGAGATCTTTAATTTATTAAATTGACAAAAAAAAAAAACAAATGGGGAAATTAAAATAAATAGAATTTAAAAAATTGTGTTGGATCTTTAAAAAGAAGGAGATGAAGGGAAAATACTTTCTTTTGCTTAGGGAACCATTTAAAAGAATATATTGGAAAAAACCAAAAATTAATCAGAAAACGAAAGTAATCTTTTCAGATCAAGCAATAAAAATAAATTAAAAAAATTAGGGAAATAACCAAAAAGTAATTAAACAAACAATTCATTTAAAAATATTGGGGAAGGGGAAATTTAAAAATTAAAATTTCCCAAAGAAATGACAATGATTAAATTCCCAAATTTGTAATCAGAAAGCAATAAAAAAACAAAGAAAAGAATAAAAAGAAAAGAAAAATTAAAATTGACTGGCTTGAAAAAAAAAAAGAAAATTAAAACCCCCAATAAATATAAATTAAATTCTAAAATTAAAAAGGTTAAAATATTGAAAGTAAAAAATTATTGAACCAATTAATAAAAGAAGGTTTTCATGAAAAGCCAAAAAATAGATAAGCCTTGGTAAATCTGATTGAAAAAGGGGAGGAAAAAAATTAGTAGTCTTAAAATGAAAAGGAGAACTTTCCACCAATGAAGAGGAAATTAGAAAATAATAAGAGTTATTTTTCCAACTTTATGCCAATAAATTTGATAACCAATGAAATGGATGACTACCCCAAAAATACAGATTCCCGACTAACAGAGGAGGAAGTAAATTTTTGAAAGTCCCATTTAGAAAAAGAAAGGGAACAGGTTAAACAACCCCAAAAAACCCCAGGAGGATGGATTTTATGGAATTTTAGAAACATTTAAAAACAATTCCCCAATGCTATAAATTATTTGATAAAAATAGGGAATGAAGGGTCCACAAATTCCTTCATGAACGACATGGCGATACCTAAACCAGGTATGAAACAGAAAAAATTATGAAATCTCCCTAATGAATATTGATGCTAAAATCTTAAATAAGATATTAAAAAGACTATGAAAATATCTCCAAGATAAACACTAACCAAGTAGGATTTATACCAGGAAGAGGGCTGGTTCAATATTAAAAACTATCAATTCCATGTTTTAAAAAATTAAAAAACCATATATCATCTCAATAGATGCAGAAAAAGCATTTGATAAAATCCAACGTCCATTCCTATTAAAAATTGAGGTATAGGAATAAATGGACTTTCCTTAAAAAAAACACCTTTAAAAACCATCATCATCATATTAATGGAACAAATCAAAACCATTCCAATAAGATCTGAGGAAACAAGGTTGCCCAATCACCGTTACATTTAATATTAAAGAAACGCTAGCTATAGCAATAAGAGCTGAAAAGAGATTGGGAATAAAGAATAGGAATGAGGAAGCCAAATTATCACTTTTTGGATGACATGATGGATATTTTAGAGAACCCCAAATTTGCAAAAAGTTATTAGAAATAATCCAAAATTTAGCAAAGGTTTTATAAAATAAACCCACATAAGTCACAGCATTCTTATATCACTAACAAAATCCAACAGATTACAAAAAAATTCCATTTAAAGAATATGATAATATAAAATATTTGGAATCTATCTGAAAAAATCAAAATTTATGAGCAAAATAAGACCACTTTTCAACAAATTAAGTTACAACAATTGAAAAAATATTTGGGATAGGCGAGAAATATAATAAAGATGACAAATTACCAAACAACTATTTAGGGTAAAATCAGCTCCCAAAAAATATTTTAATGACCTAGAAAAATAAAACCAAGTTATTGGAAAACAAAGATCAAGTTTTAAGGAAAATGAAAAAATCTGATGGTGGCTTTAGCTGTCCAGATCTAAAATTATATTATAAGAGCAGTTCCAAACATTTGGTTTCAGGAATAATTATTGATCAGTGGAATAGATTAGGTTCAGGATAAAAAGTAAAAAATATAGCAACCTAGTCTTTGAAAACCCAAAAGATCCCAGCTTTTGGGATAAGAACAAATTTTGATAAAAATTCGGGAAAATTGGAAACTAATATGGCAGAAACTAGGAATCCATATTAACGCCGTACAAAAGATAAGGTCAAATGGTTCATGACCTAGGGCATAAAGAATGAAATTATTAATAAAATTAGGGAACAAGGATGTCCTCCGACCTGTGGAAGGGGAAGGTCTTTATGACCAAAGCAGAACTAGAGATCATTACTGATCACAAAATAGAAAAATTTTGATTATACCCAAACTGAAAAGTTTTTGTACAAACAAAACAATGCAGACAAGATTAGAAGGGGCAAAAACTGGGAAAATATTTTTACAGTCAAAGGTTCTGATAAAATTTCCAAAATATATAGATAATTAACTCTAATTTATAAAAAAGCCTTCTCCAATTGAAAAATGGTCAAAGGAAGAACAGACAATTTCAGATGAAGAAATTGAAACTATTTCTAGTCATATGAAAGATGCTCCAAGTCATTATTAATCAGAGAAATGCAAAAAGAAACCTAAGATACCAACACACCCCAAATTTAAATGACAGGAAAAAATAATGATGATTGTTGAGGATGGGAAAATACATTGATGTTGTGGTGGAGCTTGAACGAATCCAACCTTTTGGGAGTAGTTTGAACTATGTCAAAAAAGTTACAAACTTGCATACCCCTTTGATCCAGAGTTTCTACTGGGATTATATCCCAAATGATTATAAAGAAGGAAAGGGACCTGTATGTGCATGAATGTTTGTGGCAGCCCTTTTGTAGTGGAAAACTGAAACTGAATGGATGTCCATATTGAGAATGGCTGAATAAATTGGTTAGAAAATTTGGAATATTACTATTCTGTGAAATGACCAAAGGATAATTTAGAAAGGCCTGAGAGACACATGAACTGATGCTGGGAAATGAGAAAGAGATCATTATATCTAAAAAAATATATATGATGACCGTTCTAGGATCAGGCCCTTCTCCCGAGATCAACCAAATCATTTCTAATGGAGCAGTTGAACTGAACAATCCCAGAAAAAGAACCTGGGAGATGACTAAAAACCATTACATTGAATTCCCAATCCCTATATTTATGCACACCTGCATTTTTGATTTCCTTCACAAGCTAATTGTACAATATTTCAGAGCCTGATTCTTTTTCTACAGCAAAATAACGTTTTGGTCAGGTATACTTATTGTGTATCTAATTTATATTTTAATATATTTAACATCTACTGGTCATCCTGCCATCTAGGGGAGGGGGTGGGGGGGTAAGAGGTGAAAAATTGGAACAAGAGGTTTGGCAATTGTTAATGCTGTAAAGTTACCCATGTATATATCCTGTAAATAAAAGGCTATTAAATAAATAAAAAAAAAAGAGAAAAGAAAAACTTTTACAACGAATGGGAAGATGAAATTATGGAAAGCTTAACAAGTGAACCTTACTCTCAACAGAATTGGCTCAAAGAGAAAATAATTTACATACTCAGAGATAAGAATCTACATTATCTATAGAAAGTAGAAGGGGAAGGGAATAAAGGAATGGAGGTGGTGATAGAAGGGAGGGCAGATTGAGGGAGGAAGTAGAAAGAAGCAAAACAAAACATTTCTCAAATAGGAACAGGATAAAAGGAGAAAGAGAATAGAATAAAATAGAATAAATGGAAGGGGGATAGGATACAGGAAAATACATTTAGCATTTTTAACTGTGAAAAAATTGAAGCAAATTTCTCAAATATGTAGAGAACTGAGTTAAGTTTGTAAAAGTAAAAATTTCCCAATTGATAAATGATCAAAAGATAAGAATATTTTTCAGATAAAATGATCAAAGCTATATATAGTCATATTAAAAAATACTCTAAATTATCAGTGACTGGAAAAATGTAAATTAAAATAGTCCTGAGATACAACCTCATATCTATTATATTTGCGAATTGGACAGGAAAGGTAAATGACAAATGTTGAAGGGAATGTGGAGCAAATGAGATATTAATGGATTGTTGATGAAATTGTGAGTTGTTTTAGCAAGTCTTTAGAGCAATTTGGCATTATATCCAAAGAGCTATAAAACATGAATACCCTTTGACTGAACAATGTCACTACTAGGTATATATCTCAGAAAAAATAGAGAGAAAAACAGAAAAAAGGAAAAAGAAAAGAGAACTAAATGTACAAAATATTTACAGTAGTTCTTTTCTGGGGCAAAGCCCATCAATGGATGAATGGCTGAACAAATTGGGTATGTGTTTATGATGGAATATTATTATGCTATAAGAAATTATGAGTAAGATGCTCTCAGAAAAACTTGGAAAGACTTAATAAGTAAAGTAAAATGTACTGGGTAAAAAGTAACAGCAATATTTTAAGGTGATGGAGTATGAATGACTTAGCTAATGTCAACAATGCAATGATCCAAGATAACTCTGAAGGATTTAAGATGAAAAAATGCTATTCCTTACCCGAGAAATAAATTGTGATAGCTGAATAAAGATGGAAGGATACTATTTTTCACTGTATTTTTCTAGAGTGTTTTTGTCTATGTTTTCATTCATAAAATGACTAAGATGGAAATATGTTTGCATGACTACTTATGTATAATTTATTGAATTGTTTGCCTCGCAATAGTGTGAAGAGAATGAAAGGAAACAATTTGGTATTCAAAGTTGTAAATGCAAATGGTAAAACATATTTTACATATTATTTGAAAAAATAAAATAATAAGAAAGGAAAAGAAAACAAGCAAAGTGGAAAAAGGTGAATTATATCTATCTATCTATCTATCTATCTATGTATGGATATAGTTCCATATTTGAAAACGTATAACCTAGACATCTTTTTTTAAATAACTTTTTATTGACAGAACCCATGCCAGGGTAATTTTTTACAACATAATCCCTTATATTCACTTCTGTTCCGTTTTTTCCCTCCCTCCCCCTCCCCCAGATGGCAAGCAGTCTTATACATGTTAAATAGTTTACAGTATATCCTAGATACAATATATGTGTGCAGAACCAAACAGTTCTCTTGTTGCAAAGGGAGAATTGGATTCAGAAAGTATAAATAACCCGGGGAGATAAACAAAAATGCAAGCAGTTTACATTCATTTAACAGTGTTCTTTCTTTGGGTGTAGCTGCTTCTGTCCATCCTTGATTAGATCTCTTTGTCCAAGAAATCCACTTCCATCAGAATACATCCTCATACAGTATCGTTGTTGAGGTATATGATGATCTCCTGGTTCTGCTCATTTAACTTAGCATCACTTCATATAAGTCTCACCAATCCTCGCTGTATTCATCCTGCTGGTCATTTTTTACAGAACAATAATATTCCATAGCATTCATATACCACAATTTACCCAACCATTCTCCAATTGATGGGCATCCATGCATTTTCCAGTTTCCAGCCACTACAAACAGGACTGCCACAAACATTTTGGCACATACAGGTCCCTTTCCCTTCTTTAGTATCTCTTTGGGGTATAAGCCCAATAGAAACACTGCTGGATCAAAAGTATGCACAGTTTGATAACTTTTTGAGCATAGTTCCAAATTTCTCTCCAGAATGGTTGGATGTGTTCACAATTTCACCAACAATGTATCAGAGTGCATGTTTTCCCATATCCCCTCCAATATTCCACATTATTTTTTCCTGTCATCTTACCCAATCTGATAGGTGTGTAGTGGTATCCCAGAGTTATCTTAATTTGCATTTATCTGAACAATAGTGATTTGGAACACTCTTTCATATGAGTGGCAATAGTTTAAATTTCGTCATCTAAAAATTGTCTCTTCATATCCTTTCACCATTTACAACAGGAGAATGGCTTGATGTCTTATAAATAGAGTCAATTCTCTATATATTTTGGAAATGAGAACTTTATTAGAACCTTTAACTGTAAAAATGTTTTCCCAGTTTGTTGCTTCCCTTCTAATCTTTTTGTATTAGTTTTGTTTGTACAAAAGCATTTTAATTTGATATAATCAAAATTTTCTATTTTGTGATCAATGATGATCTCTAGTTCATCTTTGGTCACAAATTCCTCCTTCCTCCACAAGTTTGAGAGGTAAACTATGCTATGTTCCTCTAATTTATTTAAAATCTCCTTCTTTATGCCTAAATCATGGGCCCATTTTGATCTTATCTTCATATAAGATGTTAAGTGTGGGTCCGTGCCTAATTTCTGCCATACTAATTTCCAGTTTACCCAGGAGTTTTTGTCAAATAATGAATTCTTATCCCAAAAGTTGGGATCTTTGGGTTTGTCAAACACTACATTGCTATAGTTATTGAATATTTTGTCTTATGAAACTAACATATTCAATTGATCAACTAATCTATTTCTTAGCCAATACCAAATGGTTTTGATGAATGCTGCTTTATAATATAGTTTTAGATCAGATACAGCTAGGCTGCCTTCATTTGATTTTTTTCATTAATTCCCTTGAAATTCTTGACCATTTGTTGTTCCATAAGAATTTAGTTATTATTTTTTCTAGGTCATTAAAATATTTTCTTGGGAGTCTTATTGGTTTAGCACTAAATAAATAAATTAGTTTAAGGGAGTATTGTTATCTTTATTGTATTTACTTGACCTATCCAAGAACATTTGATATTTTCCCAATTATTTAAATCTGACTTTATTCATGTGGAAAGTGTTTTATAATTTGCTCATATAATTCCAGACTTTCCTTTGGTAGATAGATTCCCAAATATTTTATGTTATCAACAGTTATTTTGAATAGAATTTCTCTTTATATCTCTTGCTGTTGGTGATGTATAAAAATGCTGAGCATTTATGTGGATTTATTTTTTATCATGCAACTTTGCTAAAGTTGTGAATTATTTCTAATAGCTTTTTAGGAGAATCTCTGGGGTGCTCTAAGTATATCATCATATCATCTACAAAGAGTGATACTTTGGTTTCCTCATTACCTACTCTAATTCCTTTAATCTCTTTCTCAACTCTTATTGAGGAAGCTAGCATTTCTAATACAATATTGAATAGTAAAGGTGATAGTGGGCAATCTTGCTTCACTCCTGATCTTACTGGGAATGGTTCCAGTTTTTCCCCATTGCATATGATGCTTACTGACAGTATTAAATAGATGCTCCTAACTATTTTAAGGAAAAGTCCATTTATTCCTATACTCTCAAGTGTTTTTTTTTAGGAATGGATGCTGGATTTTTTCAAATGTTTTTCTGCATCTATTGAGATGATCATATGTGTTTTGTTAATTTGATTACTGATATAGTCAATTATGCTAATAGTTTTCATAATATTGAACAAGCCCTGCATTCCTGGTATAAATCCTGCTTGGTTGTGGTGTACTATCCCAGGGATGATTTTCTGTAATTTTGCTAATATTTTATTTAAGATTTTGTTTTGTTCTATAGATTTTTTTTCCATTTTACCAATTTTAATTTTTAAGGAGCTATTTTCTTTTTCCAACTCACTAATTCTGTTTTTCAAGGACTTGGTTTCTTTATCCACTCTAACTTTAAATGAATGGAATGACTCATCCAGGCTCTTTTGCCAAGCTTCCCTTTCCTTTTCCCATTTTTCTTCTAGCTCTCTTCTGAGAGCCTTTTTAATTTCTTCTATGAGAGTTATCTGTGTTGAGGAACAAGTCATATCCCCTTTTGGGTATTCATCTGGAGATAGTCTGTTTTTAATCTCCTCAGGGTTTAAAGTCTGTTTTCTATCCATATAGAAGCTATCAATAGTTAGAGCCCATTTAAATTTTTTGCTCATTTTGTCAAAGAAGAATCAAAGAAAACAAACTAACCAGAAAATCAAATGCAATCTGCTTTTTGTGTGTGTGTTGGGGGCAGGGGAGGAGGATGGTATTACCAAGCTTCCTCTACAGACTACAGGGTGCAGCAGCGAGGCACTAGCAGGACAGCAATGACTGGGCTTTGTCTGTGCTCTGAGACTCCGAGAGTGTGCTGATATACTCTGAGTGCTGTGGCCAGATCCTAAGAGACCTAGCTTTTGGGGGTTGTAGTCTTTAGCCCCTGTGTTTTTAGCTTCTTTGCTTGTTTACTGGCTTGCTGCCAGGGCAAAGTAGCCAACACTGTAGTAAATGTCTTCCTGCAGAAACGGCTGAGATCACACCCCTACCCCCTTCTAGTCTGCTCATGTGAACTGCCTTACTTTGTCTGCTGTACTGTGCTGCCAACTTCAGTTTGTGCCCAATCTATCTGTCTCCACCCAAGAGCAAAGACAGACCTTTTCACGATTTTGAGGATATCTTTTTTTGGTAATTATTTGTGTTTTTTTTTCAGTCAAGCTCTAATTCCAAGGCTTGTCATGAGATAAATTATTCTGAGAAAAGATGAAGCTTACATAGATGTGTGTGTGCTCTCCACCATCTTGGCTGGAAGTCCAATTATTATCTTCTTCTTGAGGGAGGGTGTCATAAGAGAGAACTTCATTTTGTAGATCTAATTAAAATAATTTTGGGGGGGGGGTTGCAGGTACATTTTTAAAAGATATTTCCTTATGAATCATGATGGGAGAGAAAAATCAGAACAAAAAGGAAAAACCACAAGAGAAAAAAAAAAGAAAAAGTGAACATAGTTTTACATATTCAATTTCTAGAACTCTCTCTCCCAGTGTGGATGAATTGTTTTATTGGAATGGCCTTGGATCACTGAACTATTGAGAAGAAACATTTGTCACAGTTGATCATTGTACAATCTTGCTGTTATTGTGTAAAATGTATTCCTAGTTCTACTTGTTTCTCTCAGGAACTTTACAGTTCCTGAGCACTTGTTTACAGTTCCTGAGAACTACTTGTTTCTCTCAGGAACTTTACAGTTCTCTTGTTCTCTCAGGAACTTTACAGTTCCTGTAAATTTTTTCAGGCATTTCAAAAATCAGCTTGTTCATCATCTTTCATAGAATAATAGTATTTCATTACTTTAATATACCATAATCTGTTCATTCATTTCCCAAATGATGGATATCTACTCATTTTTCCAAATTTTGGTCACAATCAAAAGAGCTACTACAAATATTTTTGCACATGTGGGGCCTTTTCCCTACTTTATGATTTCCTTGTGATAATCCACTAATAACATTGCACTGTTTTACAATCTTTTCAGCATAGTTCTAAATTGCTTTCCAGAATGATTGGATATATTCACAACTCTACCAACAATGTATTAGTGTCCCGGTTTTACCACATTCCCTCCAACATTCAGTAGTATATTTTTTATGTTATCTTAGCCAATCTAAAAGGTGTGAAGTATCTTAGTTGTTTTAATTTGCATTTATCTAATCAACAGCGATTTGTAGCATTTTTTTCTTATGACTATAAAAGGCTTTCTTTTTTTCTTTTTCTTTCAGGGAAGAAGATGGACGTTCAAGGAAACAGGTGAGTTCCATTTGTTTTTCATGAAAAGATGAGAGCTGAACAAAAAAAAATGACATCCAAATATAAAACTCAAGAGAAGCATAAAAAGGTAAAAGCAAAAGAACTCTTGAGAACTGTATATATGTTATGGGTATACATAGAGAGTACATGTATAATCTGATTTTAATGTTATAATGTAAAAAAGAAACTAGAAGTGAAAAGGGAATTTTACTAGAAAATGGGAAAGTGGAAATAAAATGAGAACAATTAAATCTCGCAAAGAGGCAAAGAAAACCTATTATAATTGAGAAAAAGAAGGGAGGGCATGAACATCAGAACTGGCTAAAAATGAGAATATTAGACACATTTGGTTTCACATAGAAACTTATCTCACCTTATGGAAAAGTAGGAGGGGAAAGTAGAAGAGGGAAGGGATAGACTAATAGAAGGGAAAAGAGAAATACTAGGAAAAAGGTATGAGAAAGGGGAAGGGGCTCTCAAGAGGGAGGACTGCTTGAGGCAAATAGAGCTCATTAGTAAAATACTAGGGAGGAAGGAAAGGGGAAAATGAAAGAGAAAGTTATAATTTGGAACATATAAGATGGCTGAAATATAGAATCAGGAGTTTTAGTTGTAAATGTGAATAGGGTGAACTTTCCCATAAAACAGGAGCAAATAGCAGACTGGAATAAAATCCAGTACCCTACAATATATTATTTACAAGAAACACATTTAAAGCAGAGTGATACATACAGAGTAAAGATAAAAGGCTGGAGAAGAATCTATAATGCTTCTGGTGAAATAAAAAAAGCAGGGATAGCCATCCTGATCTCAGATCAAGCAAAAGCAAAAAATTGATCTAATTAAAAGAGATAAGTAATAAAACTATATCTTGCTAAAGCCTACCATAGATAATGAAGTAATTCATCACACCTTCTGAAAAAACACCCTAAAATAAAAAATCCAAGGAATATTGTGGCCAAATTTCAAAACTATCAGACTAAAGAAAAAATATTATAGGGAGCCAGGAAAAAAACAATTCAAATACTGAGGTGCCACAATAAAGGTCACTGAAGATCTGGCTGTCTCAACATTAAAGGATAGAAGGGCCTGAAATCTGATATTCTAAAGGCCAGAGAACTTGGAATGCAGCCAAGAATAAACTACCCAGCTAAGCTGAGCATTTTCTTCCATGGAAGAAGATGGACATTTAATGAAACAGAAAAATTCCATTTGTTTCTAAGGAAAAAAACCAGATCTAAACAAAAAAAAAAAAAAAAAAAAAAAAAAAAATTGATCTTCAACCACAGGACTCAAGAGAAGCAGAAAAGGTTAAAGGAACTCTTGAGAATTGTATTTCTGTTGTGGATATACAAAAAAACTACATGTATACTTGTTTTACAGAAAATCTTCTCTCACCTCACTAAAAAGGGGGAGAGGAAAAGGGAAAAGGAAAAGAGTAATAAGGGAAGGGTACAAGAAAAAAGAAGAACTGAAAGGGGAGAGGGAGGCATCCTAAAGAGGGTGAGTGGCTTGATGGGGACATAAGTTCAAAACCGGGAAAGAGGGTTGGGGAGGGGAGCAATTAAAAAAAAAACACAATCTGGGGATAATAAAATGGCAGGAAATACAGAATTAGTCATTTTAAGCATAAATGTGAATGGTATGAATTCTCCCATAAAGCAGAAGCAGATAGCACACTGGATCAAAAATCAGAACCCTACAATATGTTGTTTACAGGAAACACATTTAAAGCAAGGAGATACATACAGAATGAAGGTAAAAGGCTGGAGCAGAATCTATTATGCTTCAGGTGAAGTAGTAAAAAAAAAAAAAAAAAAAAAAAAAAAAAAAAAAAAAAAAAAAAAAAAAAAAAAAAAACAGGGGTAGCCATCCTGATCTCAGAACAAGCAAAAGCAAAAATTGACCTAATTAAAAGAGATAAGGAAGGAAAGTATACCTTGCTGAATGGTACTATAGGCAATGAAACAATATCAGTGTTAAACATATGCACCAAGTGGTATAGCATGTAACTTCCTAAAGGAGAAGTTAAGAGAGTTGCAAGAAGAAATAGACAGCAAAACTATAATAGTGGGAGATCTCAATCTTGTACTCTCAGAATTGGATGAATCAAACCACAAAACAAATAAGAAAGAAATTAAAGAAGTAAATAGAATATTAGAAAAATTAGGTATGATAGACCTTTAGGGAAAACTGAATGGTGCCAGAAAGGAGTATACTTTCTTCTCAGCAGTTCATGGAACCTATACAAAAATTGACCATATATTAGGCCAGAAAGACCTCAAAATTAAATGCAGGAAGGCAGAAATAGTAAATGCTTTCTTTTCAGATCATGATGCAATAAAAACCACATTCAACAAAATGTTAGGGGCTAAATAGACCAAAAACTAATTGGAAACTAAATAATCTCATCTTAAAGAATCATTGGGTATAACAGCAAATTATAGACACAATTAATAATTTCACTCAACATAAAGACAACGATGAGACATCACACCAAATTTTGTGGGATGCAGCCAAAGCAGTAATAAGGGGAAATTTTATATCTTTAGAGGCTTACTTGAATAAAATAGAAAAAGAGAAGATGAATGAATTGGGCTTGCAACTTAAAGAGCTAGAAAAAGACTAAATTAAAAACCCCCAATGAAATACTAAAGTTGAAATTCTAAAATTAAAAGGAGAAATTAATAATATCCAAAGTTAAAAAAAAATATTGAATTAATAAATAAAACTAAAAGTTGGTTTTATGACAAAACCAATAATATAGATAAACTTTTAGTAAATCTGATTAGAAAAAGGAAAGAGGAAAATCAAATTGTTAGTCATAAAAAGGAAAAGGGGGAACTTCTTAAAAAATTTGAATTGGTCTTCTACATTAGTGACTTCCAAGAAAATATTAATATAATATTGTGTAAAGCAAATGAGGTAGAATTACAATCAAAAGTCAGCTATTCAAGAAGCTAAGATGGTAGAGTTAAGCAGGTTACTCTTCAAGCTCTCCCAGTTTCCTTCAAAAACAATATGAAATCAAGCCTCTGAAAAGAGGTCGAAATAGCAGAGCTTGCAAAGAGAGAAACAGTTTTTCAGCTCAAAATGGGTTGGAAGAACTTCAAGAAAGGTATGGCTCATTGGGATAAAAATAGTGTTCAGCCCAGTTTAGATGGTGATAAGGAAAGCCATTGGGATGAACTTAATAACAGCACAAGTGAACAGCCCTCAGTCCTGGCTTACTATAACAGCAGCAGGCCAATGGGGCAGCTAGCATCCAGTTATTTTGAACCATTTCTGATAAAAATGAGGTTTAAGCATTGCCCTCAACTCCTACACATTCCCCTTCACTTTTACAGTCTTCTTTGTGTACCTCTTTTGTGTCAGATAATTTCCCCATTTCTTCCTTCTTTCCTCCTCCTCTCACCATATCCCTTTCTCTCCCCTCAAATTTTTTCTGAGATCATTCTGTCATAATCAACTAAGAACTACATCATTTATTTATGAAGATTCCTTCTAATTGCTCTAATAATAAAGTATTTTTCCATATAGGAATGTATAAAGTTTAACTATAAGTCACTTATGATGTTTTATTTTTTAATCTTTTATATTCACATGTTTATGCTTCTCTTGATTCTTATGTTTGGATATCAAATTTGCTATTAGGACTAGTCTTTTCATCAGGAATGTTTGAACATTCTGAATTTCACTAAATATCCATCTCACCCCTCTTCAACTCCAAAAGAATATCAGCAGTTTTCCTGTGTAGGTTATTCTTGTTTGTAATCTTACTTCTTATACTACTGGGATATTGTGTTCCAAATCTTCTGCTTTTTTAAATTTGTCACCTATTAATCTTGTCTGATTCTGATCGTGGCTTCATAATATTTGGCTTTTTGAAGTGTTTTATCCTTAAATTGAGATTCCTGCAATTTGAGTATAATATTTCAAGGAATTTTCATTTTGGGATCTGTTTCAAGAAGTCATTGGGAGATTCTTTCCATTTGTATTTTGCCCATAAGAACTAGGATATCTGTATTGTTTCTGTTTGTGTCTTAATCTTCCTTGTCACCATAGTTTTTGTGGTCAGGTTTGATGGTCGTGGCGGTTGTTGTTTGCTTATTATTTAAAATCTACTTCTTGATTTGTTTATTTTAAAGTTGGGTTCTGCTTCCTCTATAGTGGAGAAACTGCCCCATATTTCTGAGTTACTGTTTTTGGTTTGCTTGTTTTCTGGGATGTGTGTGTGTGTGTGTGTGTGTGTGTGTGTGTTTTGTTATTGGTGAAAGTTATTTTATTTTTTTCTGCTATTTTTAGAGCTATTTCTGAAGATCTGTTGGTTTTCAGTGCTTTTAAGGTGGTATGATCTAAGGAGAGGTGTGACTCTGACTCTCTTGGACTATACTCTGGCCTTTATCTAGGAAAGCTACTGTTCCCCTGTAGCCACAGACCCTAACACCTTTTTTGGTTTTGGAGCAATTAGCAGAGTATCTTTTCTCCTAAAGTTACAAGCATTAGTATTCCTCTTTGCTCACATACTGCTTCCCTGAACCATAACTTAGTACTGCATATGATTAATGAAGCAATAATCCTATACCCAGTGCCAGCAAAGGTCCCCTGTAATTTTCCTGATGATTTTACCATTCCCATTACCATTGAAATAGCCTAGGCAATAAAATTCAGGACAGCCAAGGTGTTTGTAATTTAGAAATCATTTATTGTTTAGTTATCAGCCAGGACAGACTCTCAGTAGAGTACTGTCCCAAACTCAAATAAAAACAGGCTTATAAGCAATTCTTGTTCTGCCTTGTGGTTACAACAGTGACTTGACTTCTTGCTTGAGAAGTGGGATGCTGAGGAGCTTACAGGATGTCTGACATTGTTAGACAAGCATTCTGTCTGAAGATAACACTTCCCTTAATTTAGTTTAAGCAACATGTTCCTATAAGCCTGAGGCCCCTTGACGCAGGGATGAGGCGGCCAGTCTTTTATCCATTTTACTCCCCCCTTTTTATGTTCATAGTTGTGACTCATCTGAGGCCAATGGGGAATAAGTCATCTTGAGGGTGAAAAGTTTCAGGGTCTGTAAGAGGTGAGGTACTTAATTACGCAGGGAGCTATGAGGAGGAGGAGAAGGAACAAGAGGACTGGACCTGTGATTAGAGTGACTGATGCCAGGACATTGAAGCCTTACCACTGACCTCCCGGTCATCCAACTGCTTATGCAAGGAGGCAAGTGATTCCCTAATGACCCCCAACCAACTTGACAACCTCCACAAGGGAGTCCACTGATTTGTCTAAATAGGTGATGAGACTCTCTAGAGTTTGCATCAACCTGAGAGCTAAGAAGGCAAATGTAAGGCTGGAGAAACTGAATCAAGATAAAACTCAGAGAGTTCCCAACATTCTATTAATTGGACAGTTTGATTGACTGGACAGGAATCTTCTCACAGTATCCAGTGGTGAATGTGGTTAGACTAAGGCAAGCACAGGGGCAGAACATTGAGAGTGGGAACAGCAATCTAGTTCTGACAGAGTGGTGGGAGACATTGGACATTCTGATAGGAGCCAGGAAGTCTGAACTCCCCCTTATCTTGAGTCTCACATTAACAATTTATAATCTCAGAGCAAGTGGCCTTCAGTCTTTAATGAACTAGAGGGTTTGCAACTAAGGGAAATGAGGCAGAACAGTTAAGGAAACCGAGGCAGAACAATTTAGAGAAACTGAGGCAGAACCAATTTAGGGAAACTGAGGCAGGACAATTAAAGAGGACTGTGGCACAACATTCCACTCTCTCTCTCTCTCTCTCGTCTGAATCCTATGTAAAGTAAATAAACCAAAATAAAACTAGAAAAGAAAAAAAAATGCAAGGACACATCTCTCCCTGATAACCCCAGAGTTAACAGCAGTACAAAGGCCCCCTATTGCAAGTGTATCAGGTCCTCTGCAGTTGGGGCACCATCTCAGCCAGAGAATCCAGTTTGAGATGGACAGTTCACTGTGAGTTAGGTGGTCTGCAGTCATTTGTGCACTTAACTCAGTCTCTGCTTACAAAGCAGCAGGGCTCAAGGGCTCAAGGTCCATTTAGAGGGGCAACTCTCTCCATGGGAGAAGAGTGAGGCTTGGAGTAGCTTAACCTGTCCCTGCCTAGAGAAACAAACAGGGCTGCAGAAAGGATCAGATTGCAGAGCAGATTATGCACAGTTAGACCATCAAGGCAGGCAAACCCCAAACTTTTAGATGCCTGATTTCAAACTACAAGGTCCTTTGAGATTACTGAAATACTAATTAATGAAATGGGGTTACATGACTGGAAAAACAGATCAGAGAGACTGCCAGTCTCAAGACAGGTGTCTGATTTCTAAATTTTTTCTTGTTTGTTTCTAAAAAAAAATAATCCCAAGAACTGAGTCCACCAGGGCAATTCTGACAGAATAAGGACTTCCTATTCTTTCAGGTATTTTTAGAAAAATATACCAGTTTCCCCAGGGTTCTATCTCTTCCTCTCTTTTTCTTTTTCCTCATGGAAATGAATTATCAAATGATCATTCCACATATAAATCCCAGAATGAATCAAAATCCCTATACATAACAGACTAGTACAGTAGCATTTCCTAAAAATCCCTCAAATATAACAGCAATAATTACATAGTTTTAACAACTCCCATCCCAAATCTCAAACACACAGTAACAGATGACCCAGTCAAGGTTTAATAGTCATTCATCAACCATTCCAAAAGTCCTCTATATCAGTCCAAAGTTCACTAGAAACAAGGTTTAAAAACTGCCACAGATTGAGAAATGGTCAAAGGTTCTCATTCCATGCAGAGGATAAGTGTGCTGTGCTGACAATTAAAACTGATCAAGGTCCCAGAAGCAAGTCAATATCTGTGATTTGACACAAATCCAACAAATAAAGGTTAGAACAGTCTGAGATAAAAAGACTGGTCCACAAGACTGCTGCAAAATGTGAAGAGCCAGCAGCTTCCTATTTGAAGAGATGACTGCTTTACAGGACAGGTACCTGCTATAGTCTCAAGTCTTAACAGCAGTTAGGTCTCATAGACCACTGTTAATTGTTAATTAATAAGAATATCATTTAGAAACCTTAAAAAAAAACTACAAATTACCCAATAACAGACAGATGACCAAGCTAAATACTTATTTGCCTAAGAATTTAGAGTACAATGATTACATATAATCAGACTGAAAACAGCAAGGTATGACATAATTGAATTGCATGAACAATTCTATTGACAATTGTTCTGACCACAGAGATCAGTTAGGGGAGGAAAAATCACAAGAACTTAACTATAGCATAACATAAGCAGTCAAAACTCAACTTTCAGCACATACAGGATAAAATAGCTTTAACCCAGTTTTATTCCAATAAATTGTCCCCTTGTCCCATAAGGCATTAACTAATTAACTATAAGCCCAAGAAATTTTACCTCCAATAACAGGTTCCATTAATCAAATTTCTGGTAAATCCTAAAAAATATTTACCATAACCTTATAGTGATAACAGTAAGAAATTTGTCCCAATAAGTTCACAACTTAAACAATTATCCAAGTAGATGTTTCATAAATGAACATTATACATACAGATTAGTTTGCTTGTAAAATACCCAGTACATAGAAAACTATCCCAAATTGCAAATTGTCCATAACAGAAACATTTTCTTTTATTATTATGATTATTTTTTTATTTAATAGTCTTTTATTTAAAGGTTATATGCATGGGTAACTTTACAGCATTAACAATTGCCAAACCTCTTGTTCCAATTTTTCACCTCTTACCCCCCACCTCCTCCCCGAGATGGCAGGATGACCAGTAGATGTTAAATATATTAAAATATAAATTAGATACACAATAAGTATACATGACCAAAAGGTTATTTTGCTGTACAAAAAGAATCAGACTCTGAAATATTGTACAATTAGCTTGTGAAGGAAATCAAAAATGCAGGTGGGCATAAATATAGGGATTGGGAGTTCAATGTAATGGTTTTTAGGCATCACCCAGAGTTCTTTCTCTGGGCGTAGCTGGTTCAGTTCATTACTACTCCATTGGAAATTCTTTGGTTGATCTTGCTGAGGATGGCCAGGTCCATCAGAACTGGTCATCATATAGTATTGTTGTTGAAGTATATAATGATCTCCTGGTCCTGCTCATTTCACTCAGCATCAGTTCGTGTAAGTCTCTCCAGGCCTTTCTGAAATCATCTTGTTGGTCATTTCTTACAGAACAATAATATTCTATAATATTCATATACCACAATTTATTCAGCCATTCTCCAACTGATGGGCATCCATTCAGTTTCCAGCATAACAGAAACATTTTCAAATGGACAAAGAAAAACTATTATTTTCAGAGGTCCTTTAAATAACCTCAGGAGGACCCAATGTAATCAATTTAAAACTTATACAGAATGTCCAAATGTCACATAAGAAAATCTGAAAGATTCTTTAAACTTTTAGAAATAATCCTACCAAAATATAGATCACATTTATGACCATATTCCTCAAACAAGAAAACCATTACATATCAAGAAACAAATATTCAGTCAATTAACCTAAAAATAAGTCTGTCCCTTTAAATCAGTTTGCTGCACTGGCAGTAACTTGATTTAAAAAAAAGACAAAAAAATGGCTGGAACACACTTAGTGGGGTGAGGGAAGGAGAGGATTCCATGTGGCCACTCTTCCCCCACTCCTGCACTCCTGGACAAAAATTTTCTCAAATTCCCCACTCAATTTCTTACACAGGAATCCTTCTCAAGATGTATCCCATCAGTTTCTTCCCAAGTCTACTAGATTCCAAACTTTCTCCTTCATTCATGCTACATACTTAATCTCCAACAACTTTCCTAATTAGACACTCCACTGCTAAAGTAGCAGGAAGCAGTGGGGGTTGGGTGGGTGAGTAAAATCTTTATCTTTGAAGAGAAAGGACCCTCTTCCCATTTCTCCCCCACCTCTTCTTCCTGCTGACAAAAACCTTTCTCTTACTTCCTAAAATCATGCAAACCTTTAATTGTTCTTACAAACCAATCCTTCATAAATCACCTGCATTCTTAAAATTCTCTTCAAAACTTTTAATTTACAATGTTAACAAATAAGCTGAATCAAACCAAAACCTCTTTTTTATTTATTTATTTTTCTGCCTGAGTGCTTGCCTGACAGCAATTAGCATCTCTCTTATCTGTCCAGGCAGAGCTTGAATTTTATTGCTCTTTCCCAAACTAAATCAGGCTGCTTTTTTTTTTCTTTAGTAATAAAGGTATCAATATTTAAGAAAATTCCAACATCTTATCCTCAGATAAGATCTAGCATGCAAAGGCAATAGCAAAATTCTTTCTCACAATTTTCAGAATCATCTCAAAGTTCCTAATCATTTTTTTTCTTCCTGAATTTCAATCAGATAAAGTTTTATTGCTCTCTACTCTAGCAGGTTCTGAAAACTGCTTTAAGGGGAAAATTTTTCTGTCATTTAAAATAACCAAGTTCCATTTATTTACAAATTAGTACAACAGGTTAAAAAGTTTGAAATCACAAGCAAATTAAAAAAAAAAAAAAAACAATTCCCAAATTTCTTAATCATTGTTCTTAAAATTTAACAGAGCTCTTAAATTAACAAAACAGACAGACAAATCACATAGAATACATACAACTAGAAGAGTGCCCCCAAAAGGCGCTCAGAATCAGATCAGACCAAATGTGTCCAGATTTAGATACCCAGGGCCATCACATAGCATCCTGTGGAGGTAGGCAAGGAGGCTTTAGCGCTGCGTCCAGCTTTCCCCACTTGCTACAGATACAGGAGTGCTCACCAGACCAGACAGATGGCTGCAGGATAGTTAGGCAGCTACAGGGGCCCCTCAAAATTTTGTTAACTAGAACTGGCTTTTAGGATGTTCTGTGCCAATTTTGAAGCGAATTCAAAAATTTGGGTCTCACTCTCCTGGCCCACAGAAAGAGATTTCTGGAAACTGGGGCTGAGGAACATCTCTCAGTGGCCACCCCCTAGGATCCATAACCTCTTTTGCCTTCCAAGGAAAGGAACTGACTGATAGACTGAGCCAAAGGCTTAACTAGGTGGGAACCTCCAGATAAAATAGCCCAGGCAATAAAATTCAGGTTAGCTAAGGTGTTTGTAATTTTGCCTGAGATCTCTGGAAGCTGCTCTTGCCACTGTTGCAACTGACTCCAAAGCCTATTGTTGCCAATTCTATGTAAGCATTTCATTATGGTTCAGCCTCTATCCTGGAGTAACAAACCTGCTGACCTCCTAAATTGTCTTGAGTTAGAAAAATCTCATTCAAGCCTTTAATTTCACACCAGAATTTGATTTGAAATGTTATTCAATGTTATTTGGATGGAAATGTTAAAAGAATTCAGTTGTGTTACTGTATATACTTTGTTTTCTTCCCTTTCTGACTTCTATTCCAATACTTTACCTCTATACAACACAGCCTATTCCCTGTTCATTGGTTTGAAAATAAATTATAGGAACAGATTTAGATTTTGAAGGGGTGTTAGAGATATATGATGCAATCTCATTCATATGTGAGGAAACTGAGTCTTAGAGAAATTAAATTATTTTTTCCGGACTTACAAGGGAAGTTAATAAAATATCCATTATTAGAATTTAATTCACCTGAATGCAGAATTTACATGCTAAGTACATTCAGTTGAATATTTTGCAGACCTTTGTTTTGCTACCATGCTGGCAGGTAATACCTTTGTATATAGTAATAGCCAAAGAAACATCAATATGAATTTCTTCCTTTTTTTTTTTTTTATTAAAACTCTGCTAGAAACAATGTCAGATTTTGAATCAGACAACCTGTTACTTCTGTTAACTCTCTTTGGACCTAAGTTTAGTCACTTATAAAATGAAGAGATTGGATTAGACAGTCTCAAAATAATATTCCATCTGTATATCTGTGAAGTGTAAGTGAGCAGCTGTAAAATAACTAAAATGTAACTGAAAGTGTAACTTTAAAAAAAAGATTGTTAAAACTCAAAAAAGAAAAAAAGCAATAATATCATTAATTAAAACATTTATATATATATATATATATATATATATACATATGTGTAAAATTTTATTTTCCATTCTTCTTTCATTGATTAATGATTAAGTGATGATACAAGGATAGATATAAAAGTAAGTGTCAAACAAAATAAATTACTGTTTGCAGACATCAGACAGTGGCAGTTTGCCACAAAGTCTATGGAAACTTCCTAGACACAGAGGTAGTCATTCAAATTTTGGATAACTCTAAGTACAGAAAGATTTTGCTTATATTGTATCCCCATTACTTTCACCTAGTACTAGCTTTGTCCTCTGAAACCAATCAGAATAAGTTTTCTAGATGATATTCTCTCAAATATGTGTAGTCTATAATGACAGAAACCCGTTTGTTCCTACCAAATCTTCTCTTCTCCCATGTAAACATTTTTAACCTATTATTTTATCACTCCCTATTCTTGTTTTGGTCTTTTGAACACATTCCATTTCATCAATTTCTTTCTTAAAGTATAAACCCAGAACTGAGCTCAGCACTCCAAAGAGGATTTTATCAGGACAGCATAGAAAGGTAGGGATATTCCCAGAATTGACCATTTAACCTCTCTGTATCTTTAAGACATTGAATACTACACACATTTATTTCTTCTTTCTTAGCATTTTCATGGTCATGGTAATTTCCCTTACCTTCTGACATCCTGTCAACCAGATGTTATCTTTTAGCAGCTCTCACAAAATCTTCCCATGAATATGTCCAATATTATAGCTTCATAGTGGCTCATTAGACTATCCACATGTTCACTTGCATGTCCCTGTACTCCAATCTCCATTTCACTAAATGGGTTACCATTTTGTTCCTGGTATTTGATTATTTTGTCAGTTGTGCAGATTAAGTTATGCAGATGGAAGAGAGCTTCCTACTGAAGTGATTCTTTTTTCTTAAATCTATACCATTTTAATTTACTTTGGGAAGAGCTGTCTGCACCTACAATATCACATTCCATGTCATATCTGGTTACTCAGAGCAAAACATATTAATGTTTAGTTGTTTGGGGATTAGGGAAATAAGACATAATATGATCACCTGTTAGAGCAGCTAAGTCTGATATACTATTTTTTTTTCCCTCTCCTCTTTTGAAAACCAGCTAATGTAAAGGCATTTCAAGATGAAGGCCTTTATTTTTGAGGAATAAAAACAGAGGGATACTGTAATATCATGTGTGAGATCTACATTTGCCCTAAGGCATTTATCAAAAAATGTACTTTATTTCTGATTACATCACTCTGATAGCTGGGATGGGAAAGCAAACACACTGGGATATTGTCAGGAACTATCACTGGCTTCTTTTGATATCTATCAGATTGCGTTTTTCTTCCACTGACCAGAAAACTCATCTGGTTCAATTCTATCTGAATGTCAATAACATAAAATAAAATAAAAATCCAGTTAAGGCTTCATGACCAAAAAAAAAAAAAAAAAAAAAAAAAAACAGGAAAAGAAAAAAAGAAAAAAATCAAAGTACCAGACCTTCCTATTTCTTTCTATGTACTTGCCTAAAGACACACAATTCTGTTTGATGTACACAGACAATTTAATATGACCTTCTACAAAGATGCACTGTTCAGAATGAGAAAATCCATCACTTGAAATATTTGAAAAAGAAGTTCATTTTCCTCTCTTTATTCTGCCAGCAACTTTTTTTAGGGGGAAAAAAGGCATTCTTGGCAAATATAGAAAGAACATTGACCACATTTTGGTTAAAATGGAAATCTACAGAGGTGTCATTTAATTTACCTTTGTGTTGCAATGTCAGGACAGAAAGAACTAAGCTCTTTTGTTTATAAGATTCCCCAGATAAAGTAATCATATAACATTTAAAATAATCTATACAATGATCCAATTCTAATATCCTGTCTCTGTACCTTAACCTGATATAGAAGATACTCCTAAGTTTCTGAAGTCTATACAATGGTTGGAGTTGCAAAATAGAAACTTTATAATTTTGATTAGGAATTTATTGAATTTCCTTTAATCAGAAATATTTCAAAGTAGAAGAGGCTGCTCCAGTTAAGTAGTGCCTCTCCTCTCCCCTCCCCTTACTTCCTTTAAGCAAAGATTGGGTTATCACTTGTTAGCTATGTTTCACTGGGGATTCTTTGAGGCATATGGGTTGTATTAGATGGCTAGAGTTCCTTCTGATTCTGAATTGTGATTTTCAGGACTGTTACAAAATACTTATCCTTTTATGATTGCCTGATCTATAGAATCTAGATAAGAGTCTAGATAACAGGGGGAAAAGTTTTTGTCTACTATGACCCAAGAGGATTCTTACTCTACCATAGTTGAATTTACATTGGTAGATGTTGGTGGTACTGATAACAGTGAAGGCATGGATGTTTAGAAATACTGAATAATAAAAGGTATTCATCATCTCTAATAAAGAACTTTGAAGGTTTTAGTAATGAGTTATTTATATTTTAGAAATAAAGGCACTGAATCATAAATAAGGAATCATCTCTAGCTATGTTTTAAATCTGTAATTCATATCAAATTCAAAATGATTAAGAAGTCATTATATTTACCCACAAATCATACTTCTTCTGAAGTACCCTGATTCTATTAAGAGCACCACTACCTTTCCAGGAACTTAGGTTTACATCAGAGTTCCCTTCAATTTCTTTCTGAGTCTCCCTCATCCAACATGTTCAATCATCTTTCATGTTTTGTCAAACTGACTTCCATAACACCTTTTTTGCATTTGTCTTTCTCTCTCCATAAACACAAACATTATTATTAGTCATAACATCATCACTTCTTTCATATGTGACTGCTAACAGCTTCTTATTTCATTTCATGATCTCAAGTCTTCCCTCTCTCCAATCCATACTTTGTACAACTGTCAAAGTGTCAGGGCATTTCTAGAATTTAGCTACATTATTCTTTTGAGTTTTTATTTCAATGTCTCTTTCAGGAGGTGATCAGTGAATTCTTTCAATGACTATTTTAGCTTCTGGTTCTAAGATATCAAGGGCAGTTTTCCCTTGATTATTGCTTGCAAGATGTTGTCTAGGCTCTTTTTTTTTCAATGTGGATTTCAAGTATTCCAATAATTCTTAGATTCTCTTTCCTGGTTCTGTTTTCTAGATCAATTATTCAAATGAGATTTTTTTTCTATTTTTTTTCAAATTTTGTTTGACTGATTCTTCATTTCTTATTGAATCATTTGCTTCCATTTGTTCAATTCTAATTTTTAGTGAATCATTTAACTTTTTAACTTTTTTAACTCTTTTTGCATTTAGCCAATTGTACTTTTAAAGGACTTATTTTGTCCAGTTGAATTTTTTTTCTATTTCACCAATTCTATTTTTTTTTATGAAGTTGTTTTCTGTAGTCAATTCCTGTACCCCTTTCCAAAGGCACACTTTCATAACTCTTCTTTTGCCCATTTTTTTTCTTTTTTTACAATCCTTTTTGAACTATTTCAAGAAGGACTTTTGAACTGGAGACCAGTTCATATCCCACTTTGATGCCTCATCTGAAAGCACTTTTCCTTTACTGTCCTCTTCTGAGTTTATGTTCTCATCTTCCTTGGCTCCATAGTAGACCTTCACTATCAGAATTCTTTTTGATTTTTTGTTCATTTTTAGAGGTTGTGGTCTGTTCTTGGAGTATAGGGGAAAAGTTTCCAAGCTTCCTTTGCAGGGTGACAGAGGCTTCTCACTGACTGCGCTGGTGCTGGTACTGGTGCTGCAGGCTTTCTCACTACACTGAATTGCTTGGCCAAGTCCTGCCTGTTATGCTGGGGTTCAGGGACTCACAATCTGCCTTTTGTGATTGCATTAGAGGTCTCACAGCTGGTATGCTGTGCAGGCCTTCTGAACCAGGACAAAGTAACTAAATCTGCTGCATTTTGGCTAAGCGCCTCCCACTAGATTGCTCTCAGGCCAACTCACCCCAAACTTTCCTGTGTTTTGTCTGTGCTATTCTATGTTCCCCCTGGTGCCCTTGAGACAGACCTTTTTTCGTGCTCTTCTAAGATATCTTAGTCTGGCAAATTATTATGCTCCAAATATTTGTGTTTTCTGTCACTGTAAAATTCATTCAGATCCTTGATCTAGTGATGACTCTGACAAGCTATGGAGAACTCAGGCAATGTCTTGTCTACTCTCAACCATCTTGTCTACACCGTTGGTAAAGCATTCCTAAATGGCCACTCTGACCATATTATTCTCTACCCAATAAATTCCAGTACCTCCTCTATGATCAAATACAAATTTTTTGACATTTAAAATGCTTTGTAATTTAGCTCCATCTTTCCTTTCCAGTACTAAACATGCCCTTTTCCTTCATATACTTTATGTTCCAACAAAATCAGTTTTCCTATTATTCCTAACAATATTCTATCTTCTATCTATGTTTATCCATAGGACCTCTCTCATACCTGAAATACTATATTTTCATATATATATATATATATATATATATATATATATATATATATATATATGAATTCTGGGGTTTCTTTAGACCTCAGCTTACAAGCAGTTTCCTAGTTGAGATTGCTCTTGACCATCACCATTTTGAATATCACCATGTTAATATTCTTTTCCAAAATAAATTGAAACGAACAAAAAATGTCCTTATACCTACTTTGTATAGGCAGCTCTTTAAAAATAAAATAAATATAATATAATAAATAAAATAAAAGTGAAATAAATGCCATTCTACATTGATAGAGGAAATTTCTCATTACAAGTGACTTACAACAATGAGATCATAGGTCTAGTTCAAAAGGCTATCCTTTTCTACATCTATATCTCTATCTATATCTCATTCTCTGTCTTGATCTTTAACTCTATTTTGCATGTAACTAGTAACTGTTGAAGTATAATACCTGTGGATGTGCATTGTATGTGAAGGAGAAAAGTATTTACATAGAATCGAACATTCTAAAATCTGTGTTTGGCATTCATTTAAAACAGATGCATCTTGAATAGTGTAAATAAATGAATCTCAAAACTTGCATAGTATATTTCCATTGAGTTGGAAAAAATTACCAATTTTTACATAATTGTACCTTCAAACCACATGAATACATTAAATATACAATAAAATTTAGTGAGGTTCATTATTTTCATTAATTGGAATGTAGCCATTTTAGCCCAATCTCCCTGCCTAGAGAACAAGATGATATCAGTACTATAAAAAGTACTCCTGCACATCCACACAGTAAGGAGAGTAAGATTTTTACTCCTGTTTTTGCTGTATCTTCTCATTAAATATTTCTTTTAAAAGGCTACCTGATATTTTAGTTAAAACTATATTGGTAAAATGATCATTGTTGATTGATACTGATTGATACTTATCAAAAGAGGTATTTGAGACAGTAGCATTACAGAGAATCAGTCCATCTTCTTGATGGTAGCTCTAGAATCCTAAAGGGAAATTTTTAGCTAATCTTTCTAATAGACCAACTTATCTGTAAGAGGTGTCATTTGACAAAGATCCTCTGAGCCTAAATTGGCTATATGATATATACATTTATGCTTTCCCCAGTACAATACAAGATCCTTGAAAGTAGAGACTAATTTATTTTTCTCCTTTTTTATCTTTTCCAATATCTAACATAAGAACTGGCACATAGTAATCATTTATTTCAATCATTTTATCCCATTTAACTCTTCATGACTGAATTTAGGTTTTCTCAACAAAGGTAACTGAGGTGATTTGTTATTTCCTCCTTCTACTCATTTTACAGATAAGGAAATTGAGGCAAACAAGATGAAGTGATTTGTGTAGTTTTCATGATATTGTGATTGATTCAGTCTTAATAATAGAATATTTGTTTTGATTTTGCTATTCTTCAGGTAGATTTTTATAATATAGTTTAGATGAGCACGTTTTTAATATTAAAAATAGATGTTAAGACATACAACTCAGCAGGTGCTGGAAATGATTAGACCCAAGGTCCATTGAGAAATAGAAATGTGTTAGAATAGCATGACATTTTGAATGCAAGCTGAACATAGACCCTAGAATGTTTGACTTTGTGCTTGTACTTTTCCCCTTGATATTTAAACCTTTTTTTTTTCTCCTCAGAAGAAAATGTGCTTTCCCAAGACAACTAAGAGGATGCTTTACAGGTCACAACGTATTTTCAGGACTGAAAAAGAGACTGTAATAGATGGAAGGAATAAACATCATTTTTGCATTTCCTGGATTATATAAACTTAGATCAAAACATTACCTCTGATTTTGCTTTTCAGTTATTTAATTTCCTCTCTTTTTTTCTCATTGGTTATTTTATAAGTTCTCTCCATCAATCATTCTTGGTGTATTTGTTCACAACCGAGATGTAAATGAACTGCTTAAGGAAATCTTTCTATTGTTTATATATGTGAACTTGATTTTGGGTGGATTCTCCTCTCCTTCAACTTTAACCAGAATTTCTAGGCTTAGTTAGATGATAAAATATCCTAGAAAAAGAGTGAAAATGATTCCATGAGAAGGTTGTCAGATACTCTCTCACTTCTTAAAGTGCCTCTATGCCAAGGAAAATTTTCTTTCTTCCCCATCTTACACTCTTGTACCTAAAATAACTGAAGAATTATTCAAGGAAATTTTGAGTTATTTGTGAAGTTATTTATACCATTGAATTGGTCATAATTTCCCCAGTTGTCAGTTCCTCATCCATTCCAACCCCACTATTATAATTTGGTGTGTGTGTGTGTGTGTGTGATTTTCCCCAATAGGATAAAATTGAAGGCCTCATTGCATGCATACACTTTTACTTTTTTATGTGTTTAAATACCCCCAGCAACTTGTATTGTTCCTAGTATATATTAAATATTTTAAAACACACAATAATAGATTGATCTTTAGCCATTCTGGTTTTATTGAATTTGAGCAACATAACATTCATGGCATCATTCTAAATGCTGTCATTAGTACATGAAATGAAGGATAGTGATTAATAACTTAGAATTTTCCTACCAACTCACAAATGCACTGAAATCCTCTCATTTGGAGAAAATTGTGGATTCTTAAAGGTTCTGCCAGTTGAGGGCATGTCTTGGTTAGTTGTACTGAAATGAAAAAGGGTGTCAAGTACTATACAATATGATTTTTGACCAAGAAACAACTCAGTCAAGTTCCTGGAGGAATACCACCAAATTGTTTCCCAAATAATGGGTTTTGGCCCCAATCACTCTAAAAGACTTTCTAATAAGTTGTAGAGAAAATGTCTTTTGCATTGGTGGACTAAATTGATGGGATCATTATCATTGATGTATCTCTATTAAAAATAAAACTTCACTAACTCACTATTCAAAGACAATATGCCAGAAGTATTAGATGCATAAATTATTTTCATTATTTAGAAGATATAGATAATTTATATGAAAAATCACTTTCTTTTTTTTCAGTAGTTTTTTAATAGAATTACTCAAAGTCATTATATATATATATATATGTATAGTAGGGACAGCTAGGAAGAACAGGGAATAAAATGTCAGGATTGGAGTCATGAAGATATGAGCTTAAATCTGGCCTCATATACTTACTATCTGTGTGACTGTGAGCAAGTCAGTTAACTCTGTTTACCTCAGTTTCCTCATCTTTGAAGTGAGCCAGAGAAGGAAATGGCAAAGAACTCCAGTATCTTTATCAAAAAAAAAAAAAAACACCAAATAGGTTTATAAAGATTTGGTTGTGATTGAAATGGTCAAACAAATCTACACTTTTTATTTTATTAATAAGGAAACCAAAGTTCAGAAATCTAAGTAATTTAATCATTGAAAGTGGAGAGTCAAACCTGGATTCTCAGAATCCAAATAAAGTGTCCTTTTCATTGCATGATACTTCTTTGGTTAATTCACACACACAAAAAAAAATCAAAATTCTTTGATTTTGAGCATATGGTTTTAGTTAGATGAGTATATGGTCCTGGGCAAGCTTCTCAAACTTCTTTGTCTCAGTTTCCAACATAAGGAACAACTTGTTGAGCAGCATGGTGTAGCAAGTGCTTAATAATATTCTGTAAAATAATAATAATAATAACAACTAGATTACAGTTCTGTTGTGAGGATGAAATGAGATAATATGTAAAATATTATGTAAACAAAGCTTTAAATAAATCTTAGCAATCATTCTTATTCTCATCATCATGATTGAAATATGAAAATCCAGTAGGACTGCCGTAATATCATATCTGGGGAACATATTTTATTCCCTACTCTGTATAAAATATTACATGTATATGTAAAGCATGTCAGCTAAAAACAGCTTTAGGGCTTGGTCTTTATTTCAACTGGATGCACATGAGCAGATGTTTATTTCAATATTTTGTGAGTTGAGCCCTTGCCATGTATTTGCCTGAAAAATAAAAGGATAGCAAATGATATGACTAAGAAAGTGAACAATGAAATATACAGTCTTATCAGTGTTGCAGCAGAAATTACATTAGGCAAGGAGAGTTTATGAAAAGAATGAATAGCAGTGATACTTGCTGATGCATAACTTGGACTTCCTTTCAATTCCCCTTTGAAGACTCACTCTTTTCATAAAACTCTTCCACAATCATGATATAGCAATAACCTTGATCACTACAATGCTCAGGGCATAACATTACAAGAAAAAGAGGGAGATTGAAGAGGGTGTGCAGCTTTAAGATTTTATGATTCTGGAAACATCAAGGTGATTATTTCTCAATGGATGAGAGCTAAACTTTCAGCAGGCCTACACAGAAAGCACAATAGGGAGCTACTTGCTGAGCAAAATAAGGTAGGAAGCTATTTCCATAATAGTGCAACAGACAAGAATGGATGGAAGTGCCATAATTTCTTTCTCATGGTGGCCACCCAACTGTGAGGATCTTAGGAAGTCCAAAGGCATTGCCAGTCTCTGTCCCAAGAAGTTTGGCTCAATCGCATCATATGCCATATACAAGCAGAAAAAAAAAATTGGCTAGGATCCTGCAGAGAATGAATACAAAACTCTTGCTCTCTATTTGGTTAAATAGCAACCACCATGTAAAAAGACTCAAAATAAAGCCAGGGTCACCTTAGGAACTCTCAGAATCAAACACAATATAAAGAGAACTTTAGAATGTTTAGAAGAAACATATATATATATATATATATATATATATATATATATATATAAACAATTAGTGCATTGCAAAGCTGTATCAAAAGACTGATAAGACTAGCTGAACTGGGAAACAAGCATCATTCCCTGATAGCAAATAGTGGAAAGCTATACTAGTTATAGAAATGTCGTGGGAACATAATACAGAGACCACAATTTGTCTTAAGCCAAAATATTGACTTTGGCATTTCTTAGAATTATCATCTCCTTTCAATGATAGTTGACTACATGGAGATTTAGTATTAAAGGAAAAGAATGTATTATTTGATTTTCAGCTATGTGACTTTGACCAGAAGTTAATTAGGCACTCAATATATCTTCTATCTTGAACTCTAGAATGCTCTGCATACATGCCTGTAGGACCATAAGAGTATATAATCATAGGCAGGACTGAATGGGAACCAAATTAACATCAGATGATAAATTTTCTCCTTTTTTGTCCTCTCTTAACTTGACTATAATTTCCAAGTTTGTTCAGGTCAGCACCCCTCCCATCCATAAAGAAAAGTATTATTCTAGATATTCAAGTAGAAGAATATACATCCTTAAATAGGAAAGAGTAAGCAATAACTATTTTAGAGGAATTAATGAAATAAAATACACCTAAACCCTGCTATTGAAATTTTTTTTTCTGGAAAGGAAATGGATATGTCAAAAAAAAAGGGGGGGGGGAGGAAATTAAGTTCAGAGACTTAAATTAGAATTCTAGGTAAGAGAAAAATTTCAGTGCAGCACCTTTTAAATTAAACTTAATTGAACTAGATTAAGCTGAATTAAAATTGATTAGCCAGAACCTGAAATTATTATGAATATGAATAATAATAATTAATAATGTTTTTGAGCACCAGTTAGATATAGGATAAAACACAGTTCTTTCCCAGGGGCTTATATTCCAAATTAGGGAGACAGACCAAAGGAACACTGAGAAAAATTAAGAGAAATAGACTCTGAGGAGAAAGAAGTGCCCATAGGGAAAAGAGTACCTAGTAGCACTAAATACATTAGGAGATTTTTTTTTCATATTCTTGGAGAAGTTTAGAGAATAATTAGTTACTCCAGTAAGTTCCATGTAAGAAAAGGGGAAAATTGGAAAAATGTATATGTTTGTGTGTGTGTTTGTATATGTGTGTATATACATCTATTTAAAAGATGGGAAACATGGAAAGTGAAAAAGAAAAAAGCTCTCAAAGCACCAGATGTAATTTCTTACTGAGTATGCATTAAGATGAATGGATGCTTCATTTGACAGAAAGAACAAGCAGTTATCAAACCCATCAGTAATTATACATATTTTAAAAATACCACTTACATAGCCATCATTCATATGTACATGACATTCTTCTATTAAGATATGAGTTCTTTGAATGTAGGGATTATTTCTTCTTTTCATTCGTGTTCCTAGACCCTAGCACAGGGCTTGGATCATAATAGATGCTTACTAAATGGCTTACTGATTGATTGTTTAGTATTAAATATAGCCTCCCGTGCTTATAGCTCCTTTGCTTCTAAGTAAAATAGTCCCAAAGCATCATTTTAATAACATTTTTAATGCATCTTTAAACAAATCATTCCACATCATTGTTTAATTAATTAATTAATTTTAATACACATTGCTTTTTGAATTATGTTAGGAGAGAAAAATGAGAACAAAAGGGAAAAACCATGGGAGGGAAAAATAAGTGAATATAGTCTGTGTTGATTTACATCCAATTTCTATAGTTCTTGTTTTGAATGAAGATGGCATTTTCTATCTAAAGTCTAATGGGATTGCTTTGGATCACAGAACCACTAAGAAGAACCAAGTAATTCATACTTAATCACATATTCTTGGTGTTATTGTGCATAACATATTCCTGATTCTGTTTGTTTTGATCAGCATTAGTTTGTGTAAACAATTTTAAGCCTTTCTAAAATTGGCTTGTCCATCACTTTTATAGAATAATTATATCCCATTATCTTCATATATCATATCTTATTCAGCCATTCCACAATTGATGAGCATCTATGCATATTCCAATTCTTTGTTACCTGAAAAAGATCCACTAAAAACAATTTTGCACATCTGGGTCCCCCCCTTATTTTCTTGGGATACAGACTCAGTAGTGGCCCTGATGGATTAAATGTATGCACAATTTTATGGCCCTTTGGGCATATAGTTTGCTCTGCAGAATGATTAAATCATTTCTCAAATCCATAAAAAAATGCATTAGTGTCACAATTTTCCCACATCCCTTACAACATTATTCATTATCTTTTCGTTTCATCTTTGTCAGTATGCAGTGGTACCTCAGAATTGTTTTAATTTGAATTTCTCTAATCAATAGTAATTTACAGCATTTTTTCATATAATTGTAGATGGCTTTAATTTCATCATCTGAAAATTGTGTGTTCATAACCTTTGTCCATTTGTGAACTGGGCACTTAAAAACTCAATTGGACAATTAGAAAATAAAATTTAAAAAGTAAATGAAGAAAATAATTCATTAAAAATCAGAATTGAACAAATGGAAATCAGTGACTCAAGGAGACATCAAGAATCACTCAAGCAAAACCAAAAAAAAAAAAAAAAAAAAAGAAAGAAACAGTGGGAAAAAAATATCAAATACATAACTGGAAAAACAACAGACCTTGAAAATAGATCCAGGAGAGATAATTTGAGAATTATTGTACTTCCTGAAAATTATGATGAAAAAAAAAAGAGCCTCGGCACTATTTTCCAGGAAATTATGAAAGAGAACTGCCTGGATGCTATACAAACAGAGGGTAAAATAGACATTGAAAGAATCATTGATCACCTACTGAAAGAGGCCCCAAAATCAAAACTCCAAGAAATATTGTGGCTAAATTCCAAAACTATCAGACCAAGGAAAAAAATAATGCAAGGAGCTAGAAAAAAAAAAAAAAAAACAATTCAAATATAGAGGAGCAACAATAAGGATTACTCAGGATTTAGCAGTGTCCACATTAAAGGATTGAAGGGCTTGAAATATAATATTCCAAAAGGCTAAAAACCTGGTATGCCACCAAGAATAAATTATCCAGCCAAAATGAGCATTTTTTTCCCAGGGAAGAAGATGGACATTCAATGAAATAGGTGAATTTCATCTATTTCTAATGAAAAACAAAACAAAACAAAACAAAACAAAAACGGAACCAAACCAGAAGTTTGATCTCCAAATATAGGATTCAAGAGAAACATTAAAAGGTAAAAATAAATCTTGGGAACTCTATTTCTGTCATAAATATACATAAATAACACATTTATAATTTGGTTTTACAATTATAATATAAAAAAAGAAACTAGAGGTGGAAAGGAAATTGTATCAGAAAAAGGGTAAAGTGGGGATACTACATCTCATGAAGAGACAAAGAAAACGTATTATATCTGAGGGAAAGAAGGGAGAGGGATGAACATAGTGTGTATCTTACTCTCACCAGAATTGGCTTAAAGAGAAAAAATATTGGACATATTCGATTCACAATGAAATTTCTCCCATCTCATTGAAAAGTGGGAGGGATAAAATGAAAAGAGAAGGAATAAGCTAAGTGAAAGGGAATACAGAAATTGTCAGGGAACAGGGAAAGAAAAGGGGAGGAACTCTAAGGTGAGGGAGGGATCCTAAAAAGGGAGGGATGTGAGAGGCAAGTGGTGCTCATAAGTTTAATACTGGGAAGGGGAGTAAGCAGATGGAAAGCAGGAGTTAACAAGATGGCAAGCAATACAAAATTAGCCATTTTAACCATAAAAGTGAATGAGATAAACTGCCCCATAAAGAGGACTCGGTTAGCAGACTGGATTAAAAGCCAGAATCCAACAATAAGTTGTTTACAGGAAAGACACTTGAAGCATGGTGATACATAGAGAGTAAAGGTAAAAGAACGGAGCATAATCTACTATACTTCAGGTGAAGTCAAAAAAGCAGGGGTAGCCTTCCTGATCTCAGATCAAGCAAAAGCAAAAATTGATCTAATTAAAAGAGATAATGAAGGTCACTATATTTGCTAAAGGGTAGCATAGATAATGAAGCAATATCATATTAAACATGTATACACCAAGTGGTGTAGCATCTAAATTCTTTTTTTTTTTAATAATTAAAACTTTTTATTGACAGAACCCATACCAGGGTAATTATTTACAACATTATCCATTGCACTCACTTCTGTTCTGAGTTTTCCTTCCCCTCCTACCCCTCATCCCCTCCTCCCCCAGATGGTAAGTAGTTCTATACATATTAATATGTCACAATATTTCCTAGATACAATATATGTGTGCAGAATCAAACAGTTCTCTTGTTGTACAGGAAGAGTTGGATTCATAAGGTAAAAATAATGCAGGAAGAAAAACAAAAACTGAAAGAGTTCACATTCATTTCCCAGTGTTCTTTCTTTGGGTGCATCTACTTCTGTCCATCACTGATCAATTGAAACTGACTTAAATCTTCTCTGTCGAAGAAATTCACTTCCATCAGAATAAATCCTCATATAGTATTGTTGTTGAAGTATATAATGATGTCCTGGTTCTGCTCATTTCACTCAGCGTCAGTTCATGTAAGTCTCTCCAATCCTCTCTGTATTCATCCTGTTGGTCATTTCTTACAGAACAATAACATTCTATAACATTCATATACCACAGTTAACCCAACCATTCTCCAATTGATGGGCATCCATTCATTTTCCAGTTTCTGTCCATTACAAATAGGGCTGCCACAAATATTTTGGCACATACAGGTCCCTTTCTTTTCTTTAATATCTCTTTCAGATATAAGCCCAGTAGTAGCACTGCTGGATCAAAGGGTATGCACAGTTTGATAACTTTTTGGGGATAATTACAGATTGCTCTCCAGAATGGTTGGATTCATTCACAACCCAACCAACAATGCATCAGTGTCCAAGTTTTCCCTCATCCCCTCCAACATTCATCATTATTTTTTCCTGTCATCTTAGCCAAACAGACAGGAGTGTAGTGGTATCTCAGAATTGTTTAAATTTGCATTTCTCTGATAAATAGTGATTTGGAACACTCTATCATATGAATGGAAATGGTTTCAATTTCATCATCTGAAAATTGAGTGTTCATATCCTTTGACCATTTATCAATTGGAGAATGGCTTGATTTCTTATAAATTAAAGTCAATTCTCTTTATATTTTAGAAATGAGGCTTGTATCAGATCCTTAACTGTGAAAATGCTTTCCCAGTTTGTTGGTTCCCTTCTAATTTTGTTTGCATTAATTTTGTTTGTACAAAGGCTTTTTAATTTGATATAATCAAAATTTTCTATTTTGTAATAAATAATGATCTCTAGTTTATCATTGGTCATAAATTCCTTTTTCCTCCACAAGTCTGAGAGGTAAACTATCCTATGTTCCTCTAATTTATTTATAATCTCATTTTTTATGCCTAAATCATGGACCTATTTTGATCTTATCTTGGTGTACATTGTTAAGTGTGAATTCATGGCTAATTTCTGCCATTCTAATTTTCCAGTTTTCCCCAAATATTTGTCAAATAATGAATTATTATCTCAAGAGTTGGGATTTTTGGGTTTCTCAAACACTAGACTGCTATAATTATTGACGATTTTGTCTTATGAACCTAACTTATTCCACTGATCAACGAATCTATTTCTTAGCAAATACCAAATGGTTTTGGTGACTGTTGCTTTATAATATAGTTTTAGATCAGGTACAACTAGGCCACCTTCATTTGATTTTTTTTTCATTAATTCCCTTGAGATCCTCCATCTTTTGTGCCTACATATGAATTTTTTTGTTATATTTTCTAGATCATTAAAATAGTTTCTTGGGAGTCTGATTGGTATAGCACCAAAAAAATAATTAGTTTAGGGAATATTGTCATCTTTATTATATTCAGTTGGCCTATCCAAGAGGTCTTAATATTTTTCCAATTATTAAAATTTGACTTTATTTATGTGGAAAGTGTTTTATAATTTTGCTCATATAATTCCTGACTTTCCTTTGGTAGACAGATTCCCAAATATTTTGTGCTATTGATGGTTATTTTGAATGGAATTTCTCTTTGTATCCCTTGCTTTTGGATTGTGTTGGTGATATATAAATTGCTGAGGATTTATGTGGATTTCTTATGTATCCTGCAACTTTGCTAAAGTTGTGAATTATTTCTTTTTTTTTTCTTTTTTTTTTTCCACCCAAGAAAATGACAATATTGAGATGTCATATCAAAATGTGTGTGATGCAGCCAAAGTGGACATAAGGGGAAATTCCATATCTCTAGAGGCCTATTTGCATAAAATAGAAAAAGAGAAGGTCAATGAATTGGAATTGCAACTAAAAATGTGCAAAAGGAACACATTAAAACCCCCCAGTCAAAAATAAACTTGAAATTCTAAAAATAAAAGGACAGATCAATAAAATTGAAAGTAAAAAAAAAAAAACTATTGAATTAATTAATTAAACTAAGAGTTGGTTCTATGAAAAACCCAACAAAATAGAGAAACCCTTAGCAAATCTGATTTAAAAAAGGAAAGAGGAAAATCAAATTGTTAGTCTTAAAAATGAAAAGGGAAAACTTGCCACTAATGAAGAGGAAATTAGACCAATAATTAGGAGTTACTTTGCCCAATTTATGCTAATAAATTTGATAACTTAAATGAAATGGAAGAATACCTTCAAAAATATAGCTCGCCCAGATTAACAGAAGAAGAAATAAATAGACTAACCAGTCTTGTTTTAGAAAAAGAAATAGAACAAGCTGTTAACCAACTGCTTAAGAAAAAGTCCTCAGGAGCAGATAGATTTACGTGTGAATTCTACCAAATATTTAAAGAACAATTAACTCCAATGCTATATTAACTATTTGAAAAAATAGAGATCGAAGGAGTCCTACCAAATTCCTTTTATGATACAGACATGGTACTGATACTTATACTGGGTAGGTTGAAAACAGAGAAAGAAAATTATAGACCAGTCTCCCTAATGAGTATTGATGCTAAAATCTTAAATAAAATATTAGCAAAAAGGTTTCAGAAAATTATCACCAGGATAACACTCTATGACCAAGTAGGTTTTATACCAGGAATGCAGGACTGGTTCAATATTAGGAAAACTATTAGCATAATTATCTATATCAATAACCAAATTAACAAAACACATATGATCATCTTAATAGATGCAGAAAAATATTTGATAAAATCCAACATCCATTCCTAATAAAAACACTTGAGAGCATAGGAATAAAGGGACTTTTCCTTTAAAGAGTCAGGAGCATATATTTTCACCTGTCAGCAAGCATCATATGCAATGGGGCTAACCTGGAAACTTTCCCAGTAAGACCAGGAGTGAATCAAGTTTGCCCATTATCACAATTACTATTTAATATTGTATTAGAAATTCTAGCTTTGGCAATAGGAGTTGAGAAAGAGATAAAGGAAGTAGAGTAGGTAATGAGGAAACCAAATTATTACTCTTTGCTGATGATATGATGGTATACTTAGAGAACCCCAAACATTCTACTAAAAAGCTATTAGAAGTAATTCACAACTTTAGCAAAGTTGCAGGATACAAAATAAATCCATATAAGTCCTCAGCATTTTTATATATCACCAATAAAATCCAACAGCAAGAGATACAAAGAGAAATACCATTCAAAATAACCATCGATAGCACAAAATATTTGGGAATCGAAAGTCAGGAATTATATGAGCAAAATTACAAACACTTTCCACAAAAATAAGTCAGATTTAAATAACTGGAAAAATATTAAGTGCTTTTGGATAGGCAGAGTGAATATAATAAAGATGAAAATACTCCCTAATCTATTTACTTAACGCTATACCAATCAGAATCCCAAGAAACTATTTTAATGACCTAGAAAAAATAACAACAAAATTCATATGGAAGAACAAAAGGTCGAGAATTTCAACAGAATTAATGGGAAAAAAATGAAGGTGGCCTAGCTGTACCTGATCCAAAACTATATTATAAAGCAGCAGTCACCAAAACCATTTGGTATTGGCTAAGAAATAGATTAGTTGATCAGTGGAATAGGTTAGGTTCATAAGACAAAATAGTCAATAACTATAGAAATCTAATGTTTGACAAACTCAAAGATCCCAACTTTTGAGATAAGAAGTCATTTGACAAAATTGCTTGGAAAACTAGAAATTAGTATGGCAGAAATTAGGCATGGAGTCACACTTAACAACATACACAAAGATAAGGTCAAAATGGTTCATGATTTAGGCATAAAGAATGAGATTATAAATAAATTAGAAGAAAATAGGATTTTTACCTCTCAGACTTGTGGAAGAGGAAGGATTTTGTGGCCAATGAAGAACTATAGATCATTATTGATCACAGAATAGAAAATTTTGTTTACATGAAATTAAAAAGCCTTTGTACAAACAAAACTAATGCAAACAAAATTAGAAGGGAAGCAACATACTGGGAAAACATTTTTACAGTTAAAGCTTCTGATAAAGGCCTCATTTCCAAAATATATAGAGAATTGACTCTATATTAATTTATAATACAATATTATAATATAATATAATCATATATACACACACACACATATATATATATATATATATATATATATATATATATATATAGAGAGAGAGAGAGAGAGAGAGAGAGAGAGAGAGAGAGACAGAGAGGGAGAGACAGAGAGGGAGAGAGAGAGAGAGAGAGAGAGAGAGAGAGAGAGAGAATTATATTAGTATTCAGTTTTCTCCAGAAGGCTAGCATATGTATCATATCTTATCCAACAATCTATTAATCTCATTATTTATTTTATGGTAAGATTTGCTTGCTTCATTCTGAGAGGAGAAAGTTGAGGGCCTTCACTTGTATAATTTACTGAAATTTCTTCCTCTTAAATATACTAAAAGCCCAAATTATACTTTTAGTTCAGAACTTCTTGAGCAGGTCTCCTCAACTTTAATAAAACTGTTTCCTTCTTGATATTCTTTTTACATATCTGAACAGTTCTTTTTTTCCCCTTAATCGATTCATCTGCCCATTTTCACCCCTTAGTATGGATGTCCAAGAATTTTTCCTCAATTTTTGTTTCTTTCCTTTCTATAAACTTTCTTCTTTGGCTTTCATTATTCTTTAATTATTCTCTCAATAGAGATTTCTCTTAAAACATTTATGCCAAGTTGCAATTCTTTACTTGCTTTTAGGGAAAAGATTGGGTCTTGTCATTAGAGATTTAAGAGGATAAAATAGTCATATCACAATATATTTGAATCAAAGTAGATGTTTAAAAGACACATAAGGGCTAGAATCATGGAAATCATTATTTATACAAAAGATTGGACTTGTTTTACTATGGAGATTCAGAATAAAATGAGCTTGACAGTCAATGTAAGGAATAAAACAGAGGGTATTTAAAGTTATGTTAGAGTGGAGCAAAAGAAAGATCAAGGAAAGAATAGAATATATGCTAAAGAAGGCTGAGCTATTGATATTTTAAAAGGGAGAGAAGCCAGGAGTATTTATTTTGTATGTTGCATCTCTTTTCTGTGTCATCTAATATATTCTTTAAATTAAGGAAGTTGAAACAAAAAATGGATAATCAGGAACTGAAACCTGGGATATGAGAGGATGTTCTCAACAATTATAAGTTGCCAGCCTTACCAAGAAGAACCACTATCTATGATTGCAGAATCAATTGCCACTGACTCTGAAAGACTATGAGGACTGGGAAAGATACTATATAACTTTTTTTTTAATTTAAGAAAGAGAAAAAAAAAAGGTAGAGTATCTCAACTCTCACCATTTTTTTTCCCTCTATGTACTGTAAATACCTACTGATTGTATCCAGTTTCTCTATCTCACCAGTCTAACATTTACACAATTGGTTAAAAATGATCAGGCTTCATTCTTTCTCCATGATTATAATATATGTGATAAATATTTGGCCTGTTAATTAAGACTGTCTCTCCAATCCTCCTTCAGTTATTATTCAGGCTTCAAAGAGTTTCATGTAGGGAAGCTGAATTTATTTAAATATTATACCAAGCCAATATCCCTCTGAACAGAATCAGTGGAACATAAATTTGCTAGGTGTAACTTACATAATCATGTGATATACGATTCTCCTTCCTATTATTCTTTGCATATTTCAAGGGTATTTGGGAAGAATGAAGACAGAACAGAAGTATGTGGAGGTATTCTGTTGTCCTAATAACAATCTTAATGCACTAAAAGATTAGTGACTTGGTTCAACTTCTTTCATAAGAACTGTGTTGATTTGTGTGGTCTATTTGCGAATATTTTTTTTACATATGGCCTTGTTATTTTGTTTATTGAGCCTGAAGGGCCATGTGTACTCTTTCATTTCAGATATTCTGCCTCTCCTGTATCCTTGAGATAATATGCTTATAATAATATATAAAAAATAAAACTAGCAAGGTATCCTTGAGCCCAATCCAGTTGCTATTCAGTAAGCAACATTATTCTTTAACTAATTTAAACACTTAGCTACATGATATATCACCTTTTATTAAATGGAACAATAATGGCCTTACATCCTGAAGATTTTTCAATACAAGTAAATGGTCATTTTATCCTCCATATTAATAGTTACAATATTAAAAATGTAATGAGTAGGGTAGCGAATTACCTTCAATTCATTTCTATTTGAATCCTGTCAAAAATAGGAATGAGATAACAGTGATGACAATGATATTGATGATAGCTAACATTTATATATCCTTTTAAAGTTTCCAAAGTACTTTAATATAGTCCCCAGTTATGTCTCTTAACAACTCCATAAGAATGATACTATTATGATCTTCAATTTATAGATGGTTTCAGATACATTAAGTGATTTGTCTGAGGTTGCACATCTAATATAATCAGAAATTTTTAAAGCACAACAAATAGAGCCTAAACTATTAGGTTGAGGACACATGCCTATAGAAGCTGAGGCTTATTTGAGCATATCCAGTTTTTCCAAAACATGTCCAACTGATGCCCTATCATGTGAATGGGGTAGCTTTCTTTGATTGGCTGCTCCCCTGGCCTAGCTAGGTGCTCCACCATTCCTGATTTCAGTGATGGGATGGTTTGAACTTCCTATCCAGTGTGAATCACCATTGGCAATAGAAACAAACATCTCCAAGCCTATTTCTCAGAGTGCAGTGTAAAAGAAAAGTTATCAAAAGAAGGGAGGTCTATCTCCTCTCATAAAAACTTGTTCTGCTTGGCACCAGAGGCAGAACTAGCAATGATAATGGAAAGTTTTAGATTTGATCTTGATTTAAGGATAAACTTCTAATTATAGAAGCTCAACAACAACAAAAAAATGGAATGGGCTGTTTGGGGAGTGGAAAGGAATTGGGAAAAGTGTTGTGTCTGGACTAGCTATCTGGAGAATCTTGGTACCAGCCTGAATCCTTGGTCTTAGAAGAGGAATGATGAAGCAGGACTCACGTGGATGGTTAAATATGAAGTCTGTTTATTCCACATTCTTTCAGCCTTTATATCCTTATACACTTATATAACTATAGCAACACTGTGCATGCAGGACCACATAAACAACTTGCTATTGTAAGTGGATGACTCTTTGTCACTTGGTATCACTCTGCTTCAACTACAATACAGGTTGTCACCACTTCCTGACTTCTCAGGAAGGATGAGAGCCCTTAGGGGAGATGGGGAGCTGAACCAGATATTATTAGAGGGTTCCCTCTGGACAGAACAGTCTTATACTTCATTCAGAGTTCCCCCACTATCTATGACTTTGCAGAAAGAAAGAAAAGGGACAAAAATGACATTTATTATGCATAAACCCCATTATATATAGGGTACTTGGCTAAATGTTTTGCAAACAATATATATTTGGTTCTCACAACAAATCCATGCAGTAGGGGGTATTGTTTTCCCAATTTTACAGTTGAAAAAACTGACAAAAGTTAAGTTAATTGCCCAGTGTCACATAGCTTGTTAGTGGCTAAAACTGGAGTTGAATTCAAAGATTCCTCCTTTTTGGAGTCCTTCAGAAAGAAGTTAGCTGACAGTGGCTTGGAATGGCTGTGGATATTTTTGAGAGAACACAAGTTAAACTAGACTTTTTTCTTTGAAATTTTAGATTTTGTGATGCTATAAAGAAACCATAAAACATTTTATTGCTTATTATTCATTGACTGTCTCCATCTAGGTGGTCTAGTACTTGAATAGCAGTGCCTGCATTAGAAATATAATTATTCTTCTAGTGTTTTCTCAGGGTTTGAGCCCCTTTCAAGAGTCAATTCAGAAACTACTTTATCGAGCTTTCCATTATCAATGGGAGAAAACATAAACTCCTTAATTTATTATTTAAGGGCTTTAACAGACTCACTGTAATTGCCCCTTTTATAGCATTAATTAATTGTCTTCTTCTGCAAACATTTTACATTCCAGCTAAACTCTACTACATGCTGTCCATTAGTCTCACCTTACCTCTTCCCATTTCTCCATTTCATTATTAAAATTGAAAAAAAATCTGTCTAACTTTCATTATTTGGTTCATAACTAGTCAATTTCTGTTCAGGTCTAGCTTCAGTATCATCAAATGAAGCTGTCTGAGCCTCCAACAGAGAACTGTTTGTCTTTTACCATCTAGAGCCTTTTATTTTTCTAATCATATTGCAACATCCGAATTTGGGTACCTATCTTAGCCCCTTTATTAGACATTAAGTTTGCCAAGAGTTTTTATATTATTGGAGTTTCACAACAATAATATTGTTATACTGAAATATGAATATAATACATATATAAATATATGTACATATAAATACATATGTGTAAAGCATGAATACATTGTACATTTTACAAACCTCAAGGTGTTAAATATAAATATTTGAGTTAATATTATTATAGTACTTTTCACTTTGTTAAAAGTTCTATCTTATTTGAGCCTCACAGAAGAATAAGATAAGGTAATATTATTATATCAAAGATGAAGAAATGGAGTTTTAGGGAGTTTAAATGTCAATGTCACACAATTAGAAAGAGTAGGATTAGTATTGCGAATATTTAACCCCTGTAAACCTTAGCATTTTCATATGAAGAATAAAGCTAAATTAGGTTTAATGTACTCTAGAGTCACTTCTATCTAAAAATCTCTATTCTTATGATTTTTCACATCTATGTATAAACTAGTCAATGCCAGATGTGTGTACTGACCCCAGGTTTCTCTGGAACTCTAGTTCAGTTCTCTTTCCATAAGGCCATGCCATCTACAAGAGATTTTGTTGTATAAACATAGAACTTGAACTTAATATCAAGTGCTGTGATCAGTGATTCAATTTTTTATTGACTGAAGGAGTCCATTACCAAAATAAAATTTGTGCTCCTGTCTTTGAGAATAGTTGGTTGTAGGTGACAGTTTAAGGGCAAGAGACAAAATTACATTATCAAAGTAGTGCAGTAAAAATATTTGAGAGCTTGGTTTTATTTCAGTATATAGAGATGACCTTAGGGATTTAGTGTTGCTTTAATCTAACAAATTATCTCTACAATTTCTAAAAAATAAGTAAATAATAAAGGTCATAAAAATATTCAAAATCAAAGAGTATAGAAACTTTTAAATTAATATACAGGGTTTTTTATTCATATTCATTGAATAGATGGAAGAAATGAAGGCACATAAAATTTATTGGCCTACCACTGAAATAACCTTCCTTCTATTAGATAATTAGCACTCCTTTGTAGGATAACAATCACTTCTTACAACAGGCCTGATCCACATTTCCACCACCATATTTAATTTTGCTATATAAATGATATGTATATGTTTGTACACACTGACACACACACATACACACACACACACACCCTCACTCCCACCTCCACCTCATATATATATAGATATATATGTAAAATTTCACATATTAGTATTTTAGTAGAAATTTTATACTTTTATAATTTTAGTATTAACATGTAAAATGTATATGTGTATGTGTATAGGTATGTGTGTACACAAATATATTTATATTTATAGGTTTGTATGTATTCCATTGTCCTGTTGTATACCCACCTTTAACCATAATACTAATAAGTTAAAAAGTTACTTAGAAATCACCTGCTAAAATACGGCAAACTTCATACTTCACTTGTTGAGAGAGATAGTATGAGCCTCTCTCTATTATTTTAAGTTTTGTGTCATTTTTCCCCCAGGAGGGCTAATTTCTCATAGCACTCTTGAGTCAGATGACAGATAATTAGGAAATCTGGTCAGGCTTTTGCGGGTGCCACAGTTCTGCAATTTTTATATTGTTATAAAATAGCTTTAGGGTAGACACACACACAGCATAATAAGGGTTAGGGTGCATTAGCCTAAAGTATAATTTTATTGTTTTTCCATCTGTTGTAATTATGAAAATAAACTCTTTTGTACCCTGATCAGCAGGATAAGTCATCAGAAAGATGCTTATGTCTAGCAACTTATCTTGTATCTTCTGATAAATAAGAACTTCATATCTGTCATTTTTTTTCTTTTCCCCTTAGGAGAAGAAATACTGCAATCCCTCCATTAAAAGAGTCTAAAGATTTTTTCCCTCTCCCCAAACTAGTATAGCTCTAAGGGATAGTAGTTATTTCAATCAAATAATTTTTGTATGTGAAATTTAAGTTTACTACTGCATGTTTTTCAAGGTAACCCTAAAATCTTAACTTTAAGAAATGGACAATTTAAATATTACATATATGTGCTGTATGCCTCTTCTGACATATATGAATGAGGCTACATACTAATTTGTAAAATTAATTTAAGGATATTAAAGTATATGGCAAGTAATATTCAAGCAAACTTTATGAGGACAAATAAATTTTTGTATGGATAATGATAGTTTTTAATTTCCTTTACAATTCTTATTCCATAAGTTTCTGTTCCTATTGCATTTCTAAATGGCTACAGGATTGATACATGATTACCTATATTGATCCTTTCAATAGAGTAAAGAATTGATTTTATCTATTAAATGATGACTCCATTGCCTGGGGGAATTAAGGCATTTTCAGTGATTCATAATTTGCCCTTCAGCCATTGGATACATATGAATTATTTTAACCAGTATTCTTTTTTTTTGTATAGTTTGCTTATTTGCCCAATCTATTGCTCCATCACTCGATAACCTCTTATAGATAACCCAATTACTTATTCCACATTCTCTTCAATCCTGTCACAATAATTTATAAGCTTCTTCAGTACCACCTCAACCCCTGCTATCCTCTTGGTCCCTTCAAAATCTATACTAAGGACCCTTCTTATATATAACTTCACTGTTTGTCACTATCTTCTATAGTGATGATGATTTGTTCCATTCTATTTCTCTTATATCCCTCTGAATTTTGATCCCTTTAAAAAATTTTTTTATAATTATCAGTCCCTGAAATAGCAACACTTGAATTATACATCAGTTATTTCTCCAGATTTACAAATGTAAAATCTAAAAGTTACCTCCCTCCAGCAATAAATTTATATTTTCTGATATCTTCTCTACATATTTAGAGAATTTTTCTTTGTTCATCATCCTCAAACTTTTTTCTCAATATACCAATACCTTTTTGGCTTCACTAGCCTTTCTACATGGACTCATCCTAAATAGAATGAGCATCTTTATAGAATGTTAGAATCCTCTTATTCCTTCTATCCTCACCTCTCCAGTCCTAATACTAAATAATCACTCCAAGTATGTTCTTTGCTCCCCTTACCTGAGCAATTAAGAGGAAAAAACTGTTTTAAAACCTGCACTAAACTTCATATAAGCCTTGACTATTTCTCAGTGATATGTTTCTGCTTATATTATTTACAAAAACAAAATCTTAAAAAAACAAACCTCAAAATTCCTCTGATACTCTTAATGTTTAATGTCCTCAGATTCATATTTCTACTTAGGTAATTTTGATTCCAGCTTTTAAAAATCAGATCCAGACTTACCTTTTAATTCACATCTAAAAACTCCCCTATATTGTTGTTGGCTTTTTAGAAGACTGTGATCTGGAAAGTTCACAGAATTTTGCCTTTCATCAAATGTTATTAGTTTATTTTTTCTTCCATTATAATATATACAAACAGTGATTTTTGATATTTTTGATATTATTTGATGTTTTAACTTTTTTTGGTGTTCCAAATCATTATTGATCAGAGAAATGCAAATTAAGACAAGTCTGAGATATCACTACACATCTCTCAGATTGGCTAAGATGAAAGGAAAAGATAATGATGAATTTTGGAGAGGATGTGGGAAAACTGGCACACTGATCCATTGTTTGTGGAGTTGTGAATGGAGCCAACCATTCTGGAGAGCAAAAAGTTCTCAAACAATACATACCCTTTGATCCAGCAGTGTTACTACTGGACTTATATACCAAAGAGATATTAAAAAGGGGAAAGGGACCTGTATGTGTAAAAATGTTTGTGGCAGCCCTTTTCATAGTGGCTACAAATTGAAAAATAGATGCTCATTAATTGGAGAATGGCTGAGTAAATTATGGTATATGAATGTTATGGAATATTATTGTTCTATAAGAAATGACCAACAGAATGAATACAGAGAGGCTTGAAGTGACTTACATGAACTGATGCTAAGTGAAATGAGCAGAACCAGGAGATCATTATACACTTCAAAAACAATACTGTATGAGGATCAATTCTGATGGAAGTGGCTATCTTTGGCAATGAGAGGATCCAGTTCAGTTCCAATTGAACAGTGATGAACAGAACCAGATACATCCAGTGAAAGAATACTGGGAAATGAGTGTGGACTGCTTGCATTTTTGTTTTTCTTCCCACATTATTTTTATCTTTCTAAATCCAAATTTTCTTGTGCAACAAGATAACTATATAAATATGTACACATATATTATATTTAAGATATTCTTTAACATGTTTAACATGTATGAGACTTCCTGTTATCTAGGAGAGGGGGTGGAGGGAAGGAAGGGAAAGGTTGGAAGAGAAGTGATTGCAAGGGTCAGTGTTGAAAAATTACCCATGCATATGTTCTGTCAATAAAAAGCTATAATAATGTAAAAAATGAAGATTTTTTTTCTTTTTTCAGATTCTCTCTGTTAATTTAAATGTTTTTTCCCCTTTCTTATTTTGTCAGTTCTTATTTATGTCATATAACTAGTAAATGGGAGGTTAGGTATTTTCTCCAATCTTCACAACTCCTCACACCTCCACCAAAATGATTTTATCTGTCTCTACAAGATAGGACACCAAGAATCCTAATAAACCAATAATCCAGTGAACCAACAATGGAAAAGACTAATCCTTAACTCTGAGAGTAGTCCCTTGAAACCTCCTCCTACTTCCCACCACAAGAGCAGTACTGTATGATCCAACCATACAGTTTAATGCTACTTTACTACTCCCTCTTTCCAGTGCTGAGAAAACCAAAATATAAAAGTTTCCTCTGATTGGGACAATAGTAAAGCAGTTCTGTGTTTCAACAAAGTTGGCTTGGAGAACTGAAGAGTAGAGCCAACAAGAACATCATCCATTTGAGACTCTATCTGTTCACCCTCACCCCAAAAGTAACTTGGAAAAGAAAGTGAAGCTAGAGAAAGATGAACTGCTCATCATGAGAGGAGGATTAGAGAATTATGAGGTACAATCCCTAGGAAATGGTAATCAAAATGAAATAATTCAGAGTTAGCAGTAAGGAAAAATAAAAAAGACCAACATTGTCAAAGATCTCAGAAGGAAAAAAAAATCAGGTAAAGATCTTGAACATAAGCAGATGAACCAACAAAGAAAATATTCATAACTGAAGGAATATGACTTCCAGATCAGCTAAAATAATACAGTCATCTACAGAAAAATATTTCAAAAGAAAGATGAATCAACACTTGATAAAGCAGAGGAACTTTCATTCCTGAGAGATCATGAAACAATACAGAATATTCCTAATGGTTTAAAACAGAAAATGTATTTATAAAAGCAGAATTTGATATTCACAGAAATAAATGGTAGAAGAAAATAACTTGCATCTATATTAGCAGTCTTACCAAAAAACCAATGGGAGCAACTGATTCAGAATACAAATACACATAAATGAAGGACAATTTGGAAAAAAAGAGAAGCAAAAACAGTAACATTAAAGAAAACATGAAATCCATACAAGCAAAATATAGTGATTTTTATGGAAGGATATAGAGACAGGATGATAACCATAGTTTTCCCAGAAGAACATGTCAAAAAATCTAAAAAACATAATGCAAGAAATAAAGAAAATGAAGTGCTAAGTGAAAGAACCCACAAATTACCTCCTAAGAATGAGGAAAGAATGTGACCATCTTGCAGGCTAAAAGATACATAGTGGTTAAATTTAATGATTCCAAGGGCAAATAATATTTTATAAAAGTGACCCAGAGAAAGATCTTCAAACAAAAAGAAAATTTAAATGATACAAGACTATTCTACTCAAAGTGAGTAGGGAATGGAATAACATGTTTCAAAGTATAAAGGACCTCAAAATTCGAGTGAAGATGAGATAGCCTATAAACATGAGCCTAACAATGAATAAAAATATGTTTTATGTTCTGCTTCCTTTCTATGGATTTCTATTCCATGTCCCTTTTCTGAAACATATATCAGGGTTGCCTAATACTGGTTTTAAGTGACCTTTTCATTTATTTACATATACTACAGCCAAATTTCAGTGCTCTCAGTTCAAAAAGAATATACTTCAACCTACAAAAAAAAATTCAAAAATTGTAGAGTTTCAGTGAGAATGACACAAAATTTAGTAGTTTCCACATTAAAGGAATGGAGAAATTGCAATATAATGCAAAGGTGTTGAATTAAAATAAAAAATCACCTCAGTAAAACTAAATAATATGTTCCAAAGGAAAAATGGATGTTTAATGAAATAGAGAAGTTTCAAACATTCTTAATGAAAAGACCGGGAATGAATTTTTAAAAATTACATTCAAACACAATACCTACATAAGGATAAATAAGTAAACATGAAAGAATAATCATAAGAGTCAATAAAATTAAACATATCTCTACAGGTGAAGTTGATACATGTGAACTCCCAAGAATGTAATCATTATTTGAGCAGTTAAAGGGAGTTTATACAGATAAAAGGCATGGAAGTAAGCTGATTATGTTGGAATGACTTTTAGGGGGAAGAAAGGAAAGAGCTGAAAAGATGGATGGATGTCATAGAAGGAGTAAGGGGAAGATAGAATGAAGAATTTTTCTCATATAAAAGACTTGTCAGGTATCAATGTGAAGAGTTGTTATAAATAAATTTCAATAGAGAGCGAATTTACTGGTGAAAAAGGAAAATGGAGAGGCAGACTGGTATGAATTATATAACATGAAAGAAGTAATAGAAAGCTTTTACATTGGAGGGGAAAGGGGGAAAGGTAAGAGAGAGTAAGTGAATCTTACTCTCATCTGAATTGGCTCAAAGAAGAAATAATATACATATTCAATTTGATATGAAATTTATTTTACCCTACAGGAAAGTAAGAGGGAAATAGGATAAGAGAGAGGAGGTGATAAAAGAGAGGACAGACTGGGGATTACATAACAGAAGCAAAACACTTTTGAGAAGGGTGAAATGAGAGAGTGGAATAAATGGGTAGGAAGTACAATTAGCAATAATAATTGTGAAATTTAAATAATCAAAGAAATGGTGAAAAAATTTCTCTGATTCGAAAATTTCATTTCTCAAATATAGTAAACAATCAAATTTATATAAATAAAAGTCATTCCTCAATTGAGAAATGATTAAAATGTAAAGCTTTTAGAAGAAGGAATAAGAAAAAAATATATTAGATCAGAAAAAAATCTAACTCACTATTGACTAGAAAGAAACAAATTAAAACTATTCTGAGGTATCATCTAATATGTATAAGATTGACTAATGGGACAGAAAAAGAAAATGACAAATGGTGGGGAGGGCTATAGGGAAAATGAGAATTAATAAATTTCTGGTGGAATTGTGAGCTGATTTAAGTATTCTGCAAAACAATTTGGAACTATGCCCAGAGGGCTATAAAACCAACACTACAAGGTATGTATCCCAAAAGAGATTTAAAATATAAAAAAGGAAATAGAGTTAATATGTAAAAAATATTTATACCATTTCTTTTCTCAAGGAAAAAAAAACTGGAAATCGAGGGGATACCCAAAACTTGGAGAATAGGTGAATAAATTTTGGAATGTGATCATGATACAATATTATTGTGTTATATGAAATGATAAGCAGGATGCTCTCAAAAAAACCTGGAAATATTTATATGAGCTGATACCAAGTGGAATTTACTATATTAAAAGTTACTTAAATATTGCAGGATGATCAAACATAAATAACTTGGCTATTCTAAGCAGTGTAATGATCAAAGAAAACTGAAGGACTTGTGGAGAATAATACTGTTTATAACCAAAGGTAAAACTGATGGTGTCTCAATAAAAATTTAAGCATATTTATTTTTGTTAATTTCTGTACTCTCTTGAGGGTTTTTGTCTTTGTTTTCTTTCACAACATGACTATTATGGAAATGTTTTTCATGGCTACATATTTATAACCAGTATTGAATTAATTGGCTTCTCACAGATGGAAAAGTAGGAAGAGAGGGATCTGAAGGTTAATGTTTTGTTTGTTTGTTTTTAAATTTTTCAAAAAATGTATTTATTTAATATTTTTTGCCCAGTTACATTTAAACATTCTTTTACATTTCTTTTTAAGATTTTTGAGTTCTAGGTGTTCCCCTTTATCCCAACCCACAATTAAAAATCCACAAGTGAAGTTATATAAAACATTTCCATAAAAGCCAAGTTGTGAAAGAAAATATAAATTTTCCATTCTGATGAAAATAAAAACTTTGAAAAAAAATTAAGTTAAACTTACAGAGAGAGATAGAGTAATGGAGAATGTTTTGATCAATATTTAGACTTGATCAATTCCTTCTTTGGTATGGATAGGATTTCATATCATAAATCCTTCATAAAATGTAGATGATTGCATAACTGACAATAACAAAGTATTTTACAGCTGGTCCTCCCCAGACATTGCTATTATTTTGTATACAGTATATTTCATTTTGTTCATAGAGGACTTACTAGATTTTTTCCCCTGAGAGTATCTTGCTCATCATTTCCCAGAGAATAATAATATTCCATCATAAAAATATGCCTTGAAAATTCTTTTTACAATTACTATTGCTAATTGTATTTCCATCATTTATTCTCTTTTTTCTTTCACCCTGTCCCTCCTCAAAAGTGTTTTGCTACTGAGCACTCCCATATGTCCTCACTTTTATCACCTTCTGCCTCTTTCCATATCCCATTCCCTTCCTATTTTCCTGGAGGATAAAATAGATTTCTATACCCCTAATGAGTATGTATGTTATTTCCTATTTGAGCCAATTTTAATGAGAGTAAGGTTCATTCACTCACCCTCTCCTCCTCTTCCCCTCCACTGTTAAACTTTTTTCTTGACTCTTTTTTATGGCAAATAATTTGCACCATTCCACTTCTGCCTATCCCTTTCTCCCTGTACATTCCTCTCTCATTATTTCTTTAAAAATAAGTTATTTTTCCTTCAAATTCAATTCACATCTGTGCTTTCTATCTATATAAAATAATGAGAACATTCTAATGAATTACAAGTATCATCCACCCATGTAGGGATGTAATGAGATAAACTTTATTGCTTCTTATGATATCACTTTCCTGATTACCTCCTAATGCTTTTCCAGAAGCCTGTATTGGAAAATCCTATTTTCCAATCAGCTCTGGATTTTTCATCAGAAATTTTTGAAAATCCTTTATTTCATTGAAAGACTATTTTTTTTTTCTCTCTGAAGGATTATACTCAGCTTTGCAGGGTAGGTGATTCTTGGTTGCAATCCTAGTTCTATTGCTTTCTGGAATATTATATTTCAAGTCCTTTACTCCTTTAATATAGAAGCTGCTAAATATTGTGTTATCCTAACTGTGGCTCCACTATATTAGAATTATTGCTTTCTAGAGGCTTGCAATGTTTTCTTCTTGACCTGGGAGTTCAGAAATTTTGCTATAATATTTCTAGGAATTTTTATTTTGGGAAGTATTTCATGAGATAATTAGTGAATTCTTTCAATTTCAATTTTACCTTCTGGTTCAAGGATATCAGGCCAGTTTTGCTTGATAGTTTCTTCCAAAATATTTTCCAGGTAATGTCCAGGCTCTCTTTTTTGAGGAGGATTTTCAGGTTAGACCAATAATTTTTAAATTATCGTTCCTGGATTTATTTTTGAGGTTCGAGATTTATTTTCGATTTTTCCAATCGCATAATTTCACTTTTTTCTATTTTTTTTTCTTTTTTTGGCTTTACTTTATTATATCTTGATTTCTCATAAAGTCATTAGCTTCCATTTGCTCAATTCCATTTTTTAAGAAATTACTTACCTCAGTTGCCCAATTTTGCTTTTGAAGGCATTCTTCTCTTCATTAATTTTTTGTATTTCCTTTTGCACTTCTCTCAATTTTCCCTATTTTTTCTATTGTCTCTCTTGTTTTTTTCTTATTTTTTTTATTTTCTATTTATTTATTATTGCTAAAACAATTGGGATTAAGTGATTTGCCCAGAGTCACACAGCTAGGAAGTATTAAGTATCTGAGGCCAGATTTGAACACAGGTTCTCCTGACTTCAGGGTTGTACTCTATCCACTGAATCAACTAGCTGCTCCATTTTCTTACTTGATTTTCAAAGTCTCTTTTGAGCTCTTCCATGACATGAATTAAATTCTTATTTTTCTTAGAGTCTTTGGATTAGGAGTTTTAGCTTTATTCCCATCTTCTGAGTGTGTGTTTTGATTTTTCCTGTCATTCAAAGATCAGAAACATTTTTTTCTTTTCTGCTAATTTCCTTAGCCTATTACTCTGCTTTTTAACTTTTAGTAGCAGTAGAGCTCTTTTTCCATGGTAGAGGGTGCACTGTTCCAAGCTTCAGGGATTTTGTATAGTTGTTTTCAGAAATCCTTTTAGAAATCTGACTACAATCATTCTTTTCTGCCCTGGAGCTGTGGGTTGTGTCACCATGGGTTCATTATTTTGACTTTTTTAGTTTTATGAGTGACCTCATCCCATTAACATTCACATTTACGGAGGGCGGAGCCAAGATGGCGGAGAAGACACACGCTATTTTCTAAGCTCTTCTCTTACCCTCTTTATCAATATTATATCGAGCCTCAAAATAGTCTTGACTGCTACAATTCGTAAAGATAAGAAGTAGAACAACTCACCGGCGGAAGAAAATCTGCAGTCTTGCCAAAAAAGGTTGGTTCCAGGGCCAGGGGGGAGATGGGCCCAGACAGGGAGAGAAATTAGGTTCCGAGGAGAGTCTCAAACCGAGGGTGAAGGCAAATTCAGCACAAGCACCAGCCCCAACCCCCAGTACGGGCTTTTCCTTGGGGGTTGGATCCTGCACCGCAGGAGGACCGCCCCAGGTTGCCTCAACTGGGCAGGGGGGAGCTCGGCGGGGCCATAGAGCTTTTCCAGGGCCCGATTTGCATTAGGCGAGACATCGGAGTTCGGGCTGGGTCTGTGGTCTGTTTCCCTCTGCGCGCTGCAAACACAGTCCCACAAGGGGATCTGGCCTGGGGCAGTGACACTTCATAGTTCTAGCCAAGGGCAATCCCCCCACTGACCTACTAAGCAGTTTGATAAGCAGGGTGCTGAATCCACTTCCTGTTGGGGAAGGGAAAACCTCCTCGGAACCTCCCAAACCTCGGGCGGGAAATCGGTTTACATCTCCCCGCCTGCAGAGGAAGTGGTAACCCCCTTGGCTAGACCACCCCTGGCTTTAAAACATGAATAAAAAGATAAAAGAATGATCGACAGCTTCTATGCAGAAAAAAGAGCAGGTAAAACCCGAAGAGACCTCAAAAGCAAAAATGATCGACTGTCCTCCTTTACATGATGTTCGAGAAGAGACCATTAAAAGTCTCAAAAGAGAGTTAGAAGATAAATGGGGAAAGGAAAGAGAAGCCTTCAAGAGAGCAACAACTTCCTGAAATACGTTGAAAATTTAAAAATTCCCAAAGTAGGAAAAAATTTGAATTGGAAAAAATAAAAAATCTCAGGAAAGTAAAATTGGAATTGAAAAAATAAAGAATTCACTAGAAAGTAGGATTTGTAATTAGAAAAGACAAAGAACTCGAAGAAAGTAGGACCGGAACTGAAAAGACAAAGAACAGCAAGAAAGTGGGATCTGTGAATTGAAAAATAAAATAATTCCTAAAAAAAATTATAAATGGAAAAAAAATTCCAAGACCAAAACAAACATTAAAACTAATTACATATACAGAAAGAAGAAAAAAGCTAATGAAGAAAATAATTTTTAAAATTAGAACTGAACAAATAGAAATTAATGATTAAATTTGAAACAAAGAATCAGTCAACAAAAAAAAATTACAAACTGGGAAAAACCATTAATTTCTACTTGAAAAAACGACAGATTGGAAAATAGATCAGGAGAATAATCTGAGGATTATTGGACTTTCTGAAAACTTGATGAAAAAAAGAGCTAGATACTATTTTTTAAAGAAATCATCAAAGAGAACTGCCCGATGTAATAGAATCAGAAGGTAAAATAGGCATTGAAAGAATTCTGAACACCTTCTGAAAAAGAAACCCTAAGATAAAAACCCCAAAGAATATTGTGGCAAAATTTCAAAACTATCGATTAAGGAAAAAAAATTTTACAACAGCCAAAAAAAAAACCATTTAAATACCGAGGTACAAAAGGATCACCCAAGATCTGGCTGCCTCTACATTAAAGGAAAGAAGGGCCTGAATATGAATTCTGAAAGGCACAAGAACAGATGCGAAGAATAAACACCCAGTAAGCTGAGATTTTTCCAGGGAAGAAGATGGACATTTAATGAAACAAATCAATTCCATTTGTTTCTAAAAAAACCAGAACTAAACAAAAATTTGATCTCCAAGCATAGAACTCAAGATGCAGAAAGGTAAAAATAACTCTTGAGAATTGTATTTTGAGTGGATATAAAAAAGAATACATGATAATTTGATTTGTTTATATAAAAATAAAAAAAGGGAAGTAGATATGGAAAAAGGGATGATGACAGAATAAGGTGGGAAGGAGGGATAAAAGGGGAAACCCAATCCCACAAAGAGGCTAAGGAAACTTATCAATCTGAGGGAATTTAGAGAGGGGAGGAACATTGTGTGAATCTTACCATCAGGTTGGCTCAAAGAAAAATAATTGACATTTGTTTTAGAAAAATTCTCTCCCCTCATTAAAAATGGGGGGAAAAGGAAAAGAAAAAGAGTAATGGGGAAGGAAGGGGAAAGAATCAAAGGGGGGAGGGAGGGTTATAAAGAGGATAATATCGAGATACAAGAGGGTAATAAGTTTAAAAGGGAAAGAGGGTTGGGGAGGCAAGAATAAGTAAAAGCACAACCTTTATTAGGATAGCAGGAAATACAGATTTAGTAATTCTAACCGTAAATGTGAATGGGATGAACCCCCATAAAGAGGAGGTAGATAGCAGACTGGATCAAATGCCTACATGTTGTTTACAAAACACATTTAAAGCAGGGGATATATAGGAAAGGTAAAAGGCGGGCAAAATCCATTATGCTTCAGGTGAAGTCAAAAGAGGGAAGCCATCCATCTCGACGCAAAAGAAAAATGATCTAATTAAAAGAGATAAGGAAGGAAACATCCTCAAGGGGTATAAAACAATGAACAATATCAATATTAAAATATATGCAAGAAGTGGTATGGCACTCAACTTCCTAAAGGGAAAGAAGAGAGTTGCAAGAAGAAATAGACAACAAAACGTAATAGTAGGAGATCTCAACCTTACCCAAATTAGACAAACAAACCACAAAACAAATAAGAAAGAAATTAAATAAGTAAATAGATTATTAGAAAAATTAGGAGTTGGATCTTTGGAGAAAATCGAATGGAATAGAAGGAATATACTTTCTTTTCAGCAGTTCATGGAACCATTCAAAAATTACCATATTGGACATAAAGAACTCAAAATTAAATGCAAGAAAGCAGAAAAGTTCCTTTTCAGATCATGTAATAAAAACTGCATTCAAAAAAAAGTTGGGGAAATAGACCAAAAGTATTGAAACTAAAAGTCCATCTTAAAGAATGATTGGGTGAAACAAATATGAACAATTAATAATTTCCTGAAATGCAATGATGAGAATCAACCAAAATTTGTGGGATGACAAAGCGGTAATAAGAGGAATTTTATATCCTTAGAGGCACTTATAAAACAGAGAAAGAAAAGATTAATGAATTGGGCCCAACTAAAAAAACAAAAAAGACCAAATTAAAACCCCCAATTAAATATTTAAATTGGAAATTTAAAATTGGAGAAATTAAAATATTGAAAGTAAAAAAAACATTGAACAATTACTAAAACTAAGAGTTGCTAAAAAGCCAAAAAAAGATAACCTTTGGTAAATTGATTAGAAAAAGGAGGAGGAAAATGAAATTAGTAGTCTTAAAATGGGAGAACTTTCCATCAATAAAGGCAAATTAAGAAATAATGAGTTATTTTGCTCAACTTTATAAATAAATTTGATAATCTGGAAATGGATGACATAAAAAAGACTTTCCAATTTAACAAAGGAAGAAAATTTTTGAATAGTCCCATTTCAGAAAAAGAAATAGAAAGGCAATTAAACCCCCTAAGAAAAATCCCCAGGACCAGATGGATTTACATGTAATTTTACCAAATATTTAAAGAACAATTCCCCAATGCTATAAATTATTTGATAAAATAGGGAATGAAGGGTCCTACCAAATTCCTTCTATGACACAGACATTTACTGATATAAACCAGGTATGAAAACAGAGAAAGAAAATTATAAAATCTTCCTATGGATATTGATGCTAAAACTTAAATAAGATATTACAAAAAGACTAAAGAAAATACCCAAGATAATACACTATGATCAAGTAGGATTTATACCAAATGGGGTGGTTAATATTAGGAAAACTATTAGCATAATTATCTATATCAATAACCAAATTAAAAAACACATATGTCTCTTAATAGATGCAGAAAAATATTTGATAAAAATCCAACATCCATTCCTATTAAAAAATTTGAGAGTATAGGAATAAATGGATTTTCCTCAAAAATAATCAGCATCTATTTAAAACCATCAGTAAGCATCATATGTAATGGAGACAAACCAACCATTCCCAATAAGATCTGAGGAAACAAGGTTGCCCACTATCACCATTACATTTAATACTGATTAGAAACCTGTATAGAAAGAGCTGAGAAAAGTTAAAGGAATAAGAATAGGAATGAGGAAAAAATCCCTTTGCCAATGACATGATGGTATTTTAAAGAACCCCAGGATGCTCAAAAGTTATTAGAAATAATCCACAACTTTACAATGTTGTGGTTATAAAATAAACCTAGATAAGTCATCAATTCTTATATATCACTAACAAATCCAACAGTCAAACACAAAGAAATTCCATTTAAAGTAGCACTGATAATATAAAAATATTTAGGAATCTATCTGCCAAGGGAAAAATCAGAAACTTTATGAGAAAATTAAACCATTTTCAACAAATTGTCTGACAACCAATTGGAAAAATTAAAGCCTTATAGGGCGAAAATATAATAAAGATACAATATTTAAACTAACATTTATTTAGCGCTATAAATCAGACTCCCAAAACTATTTTAATGACCTAAAAAAATAAAACAAAGTTCATATGGAAAAATAAAAGGTCAAAATTTAAGGGAATTAATGAAAAAAATCAAATGATGGTGGCTTGCTGTACCAGATCTAAAATTATATTTAGAGCAGCAGTTACCAAAACTATTTGGATTCAAGGAATAGATTAGTTGATCAGTAATAGATTAGGTTAGGATAAAACAGTCAACAAATATAGCAACCTTTATTTGAAAACCCGATCCCAGCTTTTGGGATAAGAACTTACTGTTTGATAAAAAATTGCTGGGAAAATTGAAACTAATATAGAAACTAGCATTGATCCATACTTAACGCCGTACACCAAGATAAGGTCAAAATGGGTTCAGACCTAGGCATAAAGAATGAAATTATTTAAATTAGAGGAAAAAGGATGTTTACCCTCAGACCGGGGAAGGGGAAGGCTTTTAAAAAGAGAACTAGAGATCATTACGTCACAAAATAGAAAATTTCGATTATACCAAACTGAAAAGTTTTGTACAAACAAAAACTAATGCAGACAAGATTAGAAGGGAACAAAAACGGGAAAATATTTTTACAGTCGGTTCTGATAAAGGCCTATTTCCAAAATATATAGAGAATTAACCTAATTTATAAAAAAATCGCCATTCTCCAATTGAAAATGGTCGGATATGAACAGACAATTCTCAGATGAAGAAATTGAAACTATTTCTAGTCATATAAAAGATGCTCCAAGTCATTAAATCAGAGAAAGAAATTAAGACAACTCAAGATAACTAACACCTGCGATTGGCTAAGATGACAGGAAAAAATAATGATGATTGTTGAGGAGATGGGAAAAAGGGGACATTGAGTTGTTTGGAGGGAACAATCCAACCATTTTGGAGTAGTTTGAACTATGCTCAAAAGTTACGTGTGAAACCCTTTGATCCACAGTGTTACTGGGATTATATCCCAAAAAGTTATAAAGAAGGAAAGGGACCATGTGCACGAATGTTTGTGGCAGCCCTTTTGTAGTGGCAAAACTGAAACGAATGGAAGTCCATCAGTTGGGAGAATGGTTGAATAAATTTGGTATATGAAAATTATCAAATTACTGTTCTTAAGAAATGACCAACAGGATAATTTCAGAAAAGCCTGGAGACTTACATGAACTGATGCTGAGGAAATGAGCCAAGTTTTAACCCCTCAAGATGACCGGTTCTGATGGATGGCCATCCTCCAAAAGATCAACCAAATCATTTCCAATGGGAATGAACGAAACCAGCTATGCCCAGAAAAAGAACTCTGGAGATGACTAAAACCATTTTAATTTAATCCTATATTTATGCACACCTGCATTTTGATTTTTCAAAAGTTATTGCAATATTTCAGAGTCTGATTCTTTTGTACACAAAATAACGTTTTGGTCATGTATCCTTAATGTGATCAATTTATATTTTAATATTTTAAATCTACGTTATCCTGCCATTAAGGGGGGGGTAAGAGGTGAAAAATTGGAACAAGAGGTTTGGCAGTTGTTAATGCTGTAAAGTTACCCATGTATATATCCTGTAAATAAAAGGGTATTAAAAAAAACAAACAAACAAACAAAAAAAAATTCACATTTACAATTACTAACTCCATGCCTATTTAATTTGTTTATATTTTTCTCTCTTTTATCCTATTCATCATCAGTAGTCTATTTTGCTTCTAAGCACTGCCTCTCTTAACCTGTCCTTATTTTTATTTCTACCTTCTTTTTTCTTATCCCTTTCCTCTATTTCCTTATTAGATAAGTTAGTTTTTTATACATAATTAACACATACATCAGCAGATGTGTATGTATTCCTTCTCTGAACCAATTTCAATGAGAGTGACTTTTGTATATTTCTGACCAATGTTCCCCTCCACAGTAATATCTCTTCCTTGAATGATTTCATTTATTTAGTAATTGTAAATGTGAATGTTAATGGGATGAAGTCACTCATAAAACTAAAAAAAGTCAAAATAATAAATTAGAAATAAGCATCCAATAATTTGTGGTACAAGATATACATCTGAAATATAAAGACATGCATAAAATTAAAATAAAGGACTAGAGCTAAATCTAATATGATTTTGCTGAAATATAAAAAAAGCAAAAGAAAAAAAAAAAGAAAGAAAGAAAAAAAAATCTCCCCTAGACAGAGAAAGTAATATAATTTATATTAAATTTGTACAATTCCCTTGCTGGATTTTGATACAAAACATCATACCTTACCCAAGATAAGCTCATCAATTGGAATCTTATCTCACCCCTCAGTCTCTGGCAGTATCTTCTTTGTCTCCTTCCAACTTCCTTTTGTTTATTATCTTCCTCCATTAGATTATGGTGGTTTCTCTTTTCTTAATTATATCCCCAGTGCTTAGAATAGTGATTAGTTTATCATTATAATTATAATATAATTAGTTCATCATTATAATTAGAATATAATTAGTTCATAAAATAGATGTTTATTATTATTGAAAAAATATGAATCAACCCCCTTGATTATAAATCCACTGTTATTTCCATTTTTTTTACAAGTTAAATTTCCATAAAATACTCAATTAACTTCATATACAATTGCTTTCATACAATTCTCTCTCATTCCTTAAGGTATTTCATATCTAGCTCACAGTTTTCACCTATACCCTAATCTCTAAAACTGGGGCCTTCAATTTACATATTGATATGCTTTTTGTTGTGCCACAGTTCCCTTTTACTGTCCTGAGCCAGTTTCTCAATTGTCCTATTTAGTTACTCTGCCTTAGGTTAAAAAAAAAAAAAAAACCTTTCCCTCTTAATATTTGATGAGATAAAGGTTTTATATCTTTAGGTTATAATCATTCCTTCTTAATGTTTGACAGGATAAAGGTCTATTCATTTTAGACATCATTAGAATATCAGTAATCTCTCCAGTACCTCCCTCCATTTTGTCATCCTAGGTGCCTCCCCCCATTAGGTTATCCCTATCCAGGTACCTCCCCCATTATGTCATTTTTTTGTTAGCCTATAAAACAGTCCTGCTGTCCAATATTCAGGGCTGGATTCTTTGAAACAATAGTCTTGTTAAGCTCTGGGACCGAACATGAATCATTTGGTCCCAGTAAGTCTCTCCCATTTAATAAACTACTAAATTGTCCTCTAATCTCTGTCTTGCTCAGTTTCTCTGGCATTAGATTTTAAATATTCTTATTTCCCACTTCATTAGCCTTTTCAGTGTCCATGATCTACATCTTTATTCCCCAGGAATCTGTATGGGATCTTTTCTTTTTCTGTATTTTTTCTTGAAAATCTTAGCAGCTTTCCTATGAAGATATCATTAAATCTATGAATACAGTCCCAGTTTCACAAAATCTGATTCTGCAACAGTACCTGACTTTTGGATATTTCCAGTGAATATCCTTTGGACAACTCCAATTCAACATGTCCAAAGTGGAACTTATTATCTCCAAACCTTTCCTCTCTTCATAACTTTCTTGCTTCTTTTGAAGACATAATGGTCCTTCACTTCTATGTCAAATTAGTTATCATGTTTTGCTGATTGTTCCATTACAACATTTCTTATAATTATCTATATCCTTCTATCTATTCATGTATCCATTAACCTAGCACAGGCCCACATCATTTCTTACCTGCACTAGTGCAATGACTTTATTTCCCTTCTAATTTTTCACATTTCCTATCCATTTGCTGCAAAGCAATGAAATTACTATTTCTAAAATACTGTTCTTAATATAACACTCTCATGTTCAGGAATCTTCAATGATATTTTTGTCCCTATACTTTTCTATTTGACATACAACCTTAAATAATCTGTATCCAAGAAGAGGAACTCAAGATGGCAAAGTAAAGGCAGGACTCAACCAATGTTGCCTTCAAACTGCTTCAAATTCCTTTAAATAATGACTTTAAACACATTTTACAGTGTCAGAACACCCCAAAAAGATGGAGTGGCACATTTCCAACCAAAGACAACTTAGAAGTTTAGAAGAAAAGGTCTATGACACCAGGGTGGGAAATATAAAAAGTTAATGAGGAGAAGAATGCCTTAAAAGGCAAAACTGCTTAATTGGGAAAGAAGATACAAAGCTCACTAAGGAAAGTAACCACTAAAATTTGAATTGAGCAAATAAAAGCTAATGACTTTATGATAAATCAAGATGCAATAAAGCAAAATTCCCCAAAATGAGGAAAAAAAAAAAATATATATATATATATCACTGGAAAAACAACTTACCTGAAAAATAGATCCAGGAAAGAAAATCTGAGAATCATTGCATATTCTGAAAGTCTTTTTTCAAGCTTGTTATTTTTAAAACATATGCATAGTTCTCAACATTGACCTTTGCAAAACATTGTCTTCCAAATTTTTTCTCCAATCTTTCCCCCCAACCCATCCTAAAACATATGCAAATCTTCTTTATATATTTCTATAATTATTATGATGTAAAAGAAAAATCAAATCAAAAAATAAAAAAGAAAGAAAATAAAATGTAAGCAAATACCAAAAAAAGTAAAAATACTGTGTTGTGATTGATCCTCACACAGGCCCCACAGTTCTCTCTCTGATTGCAGATGGCTCTCTCTATCCCAAGATCACTGGAGCTGGCCTGAAACTCTGCTGTCGAAAAGAACTATATCCCTCAAATTTGATCATTGTATAATCTTGTTGTTGCTATGTACAATTTTTTTCATTCTACTCATTTCACTTTGCTTCAATTCATATAAGTCTCTCCAGGCCTTTATTATATTCCATTACATTCATATACCACAACTTATTTATTTAGACATTCTCCAACTGATGGGCATTCATTCAGTTTTCAGTTTCTTGTCACTATAAAAAGGGCAACTACAAACATTTTTTGGCCATGTAGGTCATTTTCCCTTTTTAATGATTTCTTTGGGACACAGCCCAGTAGAGATACTACTGGATTAAGGGATAGGCACACTTTGATACCCCTCTGAGCATTACCTGAAAGTCTTGATCACAAAAGGAGTCTGGACATCACCTATCAAGAAATCATAAAGGAAAACTGCCTTGATATTCTAGAGCCAGAGAGTTAAATAGAAATTCAAAAAATCTGCCAGTCACCTTCTGAAAGAAATCCCAAAATGAAAACTCCCAGGATTATTACAACCAAATTCCAGAATTCCCAGGTGAAGGAGAAAATATTGCAATTATCCCAAAAGAAACAATTCAAGTATAATAAAGCCCCAGTCAGGATAACACCAGATTAAACATCTTCTATATTAAAAGACTAAAGGTTTGGAATATGATATTCCAGAGATTAATGGAGCTTGGATCATAACCAAGAAAAACTGAGTAAAATTCTTCAAGAAAAAAGTAGAAATTTAATGAAATGCAGGGTTTTGAAGCATGCCTAATGAAAAAAAGAAAACCAGAAATGAATACAAATTCTTTTTCAAATTTTAAAACTCAGAAAAACATAAGGAGGTAATCAGGAAAGTGATTTCATAAGGGACTTAATAAGTTTTATTTGATTATATTCTTACATGGTTGGATGATATTTTAACTCATTAGATATTTATCATTATTATTGTAATTAGGAATATATAAAGACAAAGGGCATAGTTCTGGGTTAAATAGGAAGGGATAATATCTAAAAAAAATGAAATTAAGGGGTGACAGAAGAATGTACTAGAAGAAATGGAAAGGGGGAAGAGAAATACTGTAAATTATCTGCCATAAGAAGAGGCAAGAGAAAGCTGTCATGGTAAAGGGGAAAAAGGGGAAGAGAGGTTGAATGAGTACACCTTATACTTATTCGATCTCAAAGAAGAAATTATATAACCACTCAATATGAAAATAGAATATGGGAAAAATATCAATTGCTCATACATAGGCTGAGCTAATATAATAAAAATCACAATTCTAGCTAAATTATTCTACTTATTCAGTGGCATACCAATCAAATTGCCAAAAACATTTCATAGAGTTAGAAAAAGTAATAACAAAATTCTGCTGAAAGAAAAAAAGGTAAAGAATATCAAAAGGATTAATGAAAAATGAAAACAATGGATATTACTACTAACTGCATGTCTGCCATTTATTCTTCATCTTTTCACTCATTCTGTCACCAAAAATGTTTTGCTACTGACAACTCACTCCCCAATTTTGTCCTTTCTTTTATCACCCTCTCTGATTCCCATATTCAATTATCCTCCTACTTTTTATGCAGCATATGATGAATTTTTATTCTCATATGTTTTAATTACTTTTTATGATCATATATGTACATTAACTTCTTTAATATACATTTCTTATGAATTTTGTTGGAAGAGAAAAATTAAAACAAAAGGGAAAAACTATGAGAACAAAAACAGAAAAAAAAAAAAAAGTTAACAGCATTTGTTAATTTACATTCAATTTCCATAGATCTTTTTTTGGATGCAGTACTTGCTTTCTATCCAAAATTTATTGGGATTGCTTTAAATCACTGAACCACTGAGAAGAATCAAGTCTTTCATAGATGATTTTCACACAATCTTGCTGTTACTGTGTACAATGTATTCTTGGTTCTGCTTGTTTCATTCAGCATCAGTTTGTGAAAATATTTACAGGGGTCTGAAGCCAAGATGGTGGAGAGACACAGGTTCTATCTGAGCTCTTCCAGGTTTCACTCATTCATCACCAGATCAAGCCTGAGAATGTTTTTTGTTTTGTTTTGTTTTGTTTTGTTTTGGGAGGGGGACCAGTTCAGCACAGGCACAGAGACCCATTGAAGTATGGCATTAATGGGCAGGGGAATCTACCAGGAGGCTCTTTACCACACAACAGTTCTGGCTACTTTGCATTGGTTGAAAGCAAGTGAATTAGTAGCTTATCTATGAGACATACAAAACAAATACAAAAGGCAAATACTGAACCTCTGAACCACCAAAAAATGTAGCACTTAGCCATGTCCACCCTGATCCAGAAGGAAGTCAGTAGTACCAGCCCAGGGCAGTGTAGAGAAAGTTTGGGACAATATCCCCTTTGCCCTAAGAGCAGTCCTCAACCTTTAAAAAATGAACAATAAAGCAAAAAGAACTCTTACCATAGATAGCTTTTAAGGAGCGAGAACAGACCTCAAAAACCAAGGATACTAAAAGCAAATTCTCTCCAGAGGAAGATCCAAAGGGTGATATGAGTTAGTCCCTATCACATGAGGCTCTCTAAGAAGAATTCACAAAGGATCTTAAAAATAGAAGAAAAATGGGGAAAGGAAAGATTTTGCAAGAGAGTTTGGAAAAGGAAACAGAAATTATTTGAAGAAAACTCCTTAAAATAGATTTAGTGAAATGGAAAAAAAATCATATAACTATTTACGAAATACACTTGATGAAATGTTAAAAAGCATATAACTCCTTACAAAACAAATTTGAAAAAGAAACCAAATTGTTGGAAAAAAAAAAGAATTTGTGAAATTGAAAAAAAATCTAATGATTTAAAATTTCAATTGGACAAATGGAAAAAAAGATTAAAAAATGAAAATAATTCATTAAAAAGTAGAATGCAACAAATAGAAGTGAATGATTCAATGAGAATTCAAAATCCATCAAACAAAACCAAAAAAAAAAAAAAGAAAAAAGAAAAAAGAAAGAAAAAAAAATAGAAGAAAACATAAAATACCTCATTGAAAAAACAACTGACCTAAAATATATATATCTAGGAAAGGCAATCAAAGAATTATTGGACTACATGAAAACCATGATGAAAAAAAATAGCCAAGACATCATCTTTCAGGAAATCATTAGGGAAAACTACTCTGATATCCTAGAATAAAAGGATAAAAATAGACATTTAAAGAATAAACCAATTACTTCCTGAAAGAAACTTCAAAATGAGAACTTTAATAAACATTATAGTTAAATTTCAGAATTATGGCATCAAGAAGAAATATTATAAGCAGTCAGAAAGAAACAATTCAAATATTGAGAAGCCACAATTAGAATTACCTAGGACCTAACAGTTTCTAGTTTAATGGATCTAAGGACATGAAATGTGATATTCTGAAAGGCAAAGGAATTTGGATTGCAACCAAGAATCAACTATCCAGTAAAATTAAGCATTATTTTTCAGGGGAAAAGATGGAAATTTAGTGAAACAGGTGAATTTCATTTATTTATGATGAAAAAAAAAACAGAGCTGGATAGAAAATTTGATCTTCAAATACAGAACTCAAAAGAATCATAAGAAGGTATAAAGGAAAGAAAAGAAATAACTTTCTTTAAAAGTTAAAATCTTACATCCCTATATAGGAAGATGACATGTAACTCATGATAACAGTATCTCTTTTAAGGCTATACTTAAAAGGTGCAGATATAATTTAATTTGATTTTGAAGATATAACAAAGAAACTCGAAGAGTAACAGGGATATTACTGGAAGAAGAAAATGGAGTTAAAATGGGGTGAACTATATTTCAAGGCAAAAAAAAAACTATTGTAATTGAGCGAAAGAAGGGAGAGCATTGTGTGAATCTTACTGTCATCACATTTGGTTCAAAGAGAGAATATCAGACATATTTAGCTTCACAGAAAAACTTATCTCATCCTGTACAGTAGCAGAAGGGCAAAGGAGAAAGGAAAAGGGGGGCTAATAGAAGGGAGAACAGAAGGAGAAGGAGAAACAAATAAGAAAAGGAGAAGGATTGTAAAAAGGGTGGGCTGTTTGAGGGAGGCGTTAGTCCAAAGCAAAATATTGGCAAGGACAGAAAGAAGAAAAGTAAAGAGAAGAGTTTAACTGGGGGGAAAAAACAAGAGGGTGGGAAATACAGAATTAGAAATTTTAATTGTGAATATGAATGGGATGAATTCTCCCCTAAAACAGAAGCAGATAGCAGACTGGTTTAAAAGCCAGAATCCTACAATAAGTTGTTTACAAGAAACATATTTAAGGCAGAATGATATGTTCAAAGTAAAGGTAAAAGACTAAAGTAGAATCTATTATGCTTGACGCGAAGTGAGAAAAGGAGAGGTATATTCCTGGTCTCATGTCAAGCAAAATCAAAAAATTGATCTAATTAAAAGAGATAGGGAAGGATCTGCATCTTGCTAAATAACACTATAGATAATGAGGTAATATCAATACTAAACCTATATATACCAAATGGAATAGCATCCAAATTCCTAGGGGAGAAGTTAAAGAGGTGGAATAAGAATTAGACTATACTAGTCAGGGATTTCAACCTTCCTCCCTCAGAACTCAATCAATTGAACTACAAAATAAATAAAAAAGAAGTTAAGAAGGTAAATAGACTTCTAGAAAAGTCATATATGATAAGCTTTTAGAGCAAATTGAATGAAGACAGAAAGTAATACACTTTTTTTTTTTCTCAGTGGAACCTATACAAAAATTGCTCATGTATTAGGGCATAAAAATCTCAAAATCAAATGAATAAAGGGATAAATAGTTGTCAGAATCCTTACAAGGTGTTGTCACTTATCTAATTTAGCATGGTATTTAGCAAGTTCTCTAGTTCACTAATGTATTTAGTATTCATTAGAGTTCCACAAGGTTCACAAGTCCAGGAGATTCACAAGTTCAATAGAGGAGATTCACAAGTCACAGCTCCCATAATCTCACTCTCAGAGGAGGAGTCAACCTTTGAGTTCACACCTCTAAAAGAGCATATATAAAAATACAAGCCTCAGCCACGAGTCAAAGGGGAGATTAGGAAGAAGAGAGGCTGAAGCTGGCAGAGGCAGAGCTAAAGGAATAGCAATGAGAGCTCTTGGAACCAAAAAGAGAGATAGGCCTCCAAGAAAGCTAACTGGGCTATTTTGGAAGAGACAATAAAGGACTGATCTTTTAACAGCTGGCTGAATTTGAGGTGATTATTATTCTGAACTGAAACTAAGGCTGCCTCCAGAAGCTACCCAAGAAATCTGCTCCCAGAGAACGATCATATTTTAGAGAGAAGAACACTATAAATAGTAGTATTTTTTTTAGATCATGAAGCAATAAAAATTATTTAGAATAAAAAGCCAGGTGAGCATTATCATTCAGGCAAGAAAATGGGCATTCAGTGATACAGGTGAATTTCACTTATTTCTGGTGAAAAGACGAGAGCTGAACAAAAAATCTGATCTCCAAATACAGAACTCAACAGAAGCATAAAAAGGTAAAAAGGAAAGAACTCTTGTGAACTATATTTTCTTATAAATATACTTAGCGAGTGCAATTATAATTTGATTTTATTATAATAATATGAAAAAGAAAATAGAGATAGATAGGGGATTGTATTAAAAAAGAGGAAAATGGAGCTAAAATGAGAGGAATTACATCTCACAAACAGGCAAAGAGACCTATTGTAATTGAGGGAAAAAAGGGAGGAGGATAACTCTTGTGTGAATCTTACTTTCATCAACATTGGCTCAAAGCAAGAATATAAAACATACTTTGTTTCACAGAGAAACTTGTCTCACTCTATAAGAAAGTGTGAGGAGAAAGGGGAAAAGAAAGGGGAAGGCAAATAGAAGGGAAAAGAGAAGTAGAAGAAAGGTCTAAAAGAGGGGGAGTAGCTCTAAGGGGGGGGCTGTTTGAGGAAGATGGGGTCAGAAGCAAAATAATGGGCAGGAGATAAGGAAGAAGGGAAAGAGAAAAGCATAACATTGGGTAAATAAGGTGGCAGGAAACACAAAATTATTTATTTTAATTGTGAATGCGAATGGAATGAGCTTTCCCATAAAACAGAAACAGATAGGAGACTGGATTAAAAGCCACAATCCTACAATAAGTTATTTACAAGAAACACATTTAAAACAGAATGATACATACAGAGTAAAAGTAAAAGGCTGGAGCAGATTTTATTATGTTTCAGGTGAAGTTTAAAAAAAAATCCTGAGGAGACTAAAGGCAGATTGTTTCCACAGAAGCTCCAAAAGGTGATAAAATTTGGTCACCATTACACAAGCCTCTCCTAGAAGAAATTTAAAAGGATCTTAAAGAGAGCTACAAGAAAAATGGGGAAAGGAAATGAAAACTGTTCAAGAAGGTTTGGAAAAAGCATATAACTCATTAAAAGATAAATCTGAAACAATGGGAAAAGAAATCAAATGACAGAAAAAAAAAAACAGAATTTGTGAAACAGAAAAAGAAAATAACTCCTAAAAACAAAACAAAACAAAACAAAACAAAAAACCAGAATTATGAAATGGGAAAAAAATCCATAGAACAAAACAACTCATTTAAAAATTCAATTGGGGACTTCCGGCCAAGATGGCGGTGAGAAGGCACACAGCTGTGTAAGCTCCACATTTTCTCTCAGAATCCATATCATTACAAGCCTCTGAATTAATGCCTGACTGAAAAAGAACCCACAAATAGTTACCAGAAGAAGACATCCTTGAGATTCGACAGGAAAGGTCTGTTTTTGCTCAAGGGTGGGATGGTTTTAGATCGGGCACAGGCTGAAGGCAGGCAGCGACAGCAAGAGCTCGGCAGGCAGCTCACAGCCGAGCAGACCGGAGGGGGTTGGGGTGTGATCTCAGTCATCTCTGTGGGGAAAGCTTCACTACAGGATTGGATACTTTGCCCTGACAGCAAGTCAGTAGCCCAGAAGAGAAGCTAAAAACACGGGGGGTGAAGAATACAACCCCAAACAGGCATCTCACAGCCGAGCAAACCGGAGGGGGTTGGCACGTGATCTCAGCTGTCTCTGTGGGGAGAGCTTTGCTACAGGATTGGATACTTTGCCCTGGCAGCAAGTCAGTAGCCCAGCAGAGAAGCTAAAAACACCGGGGGGTGAAGAATACAACCCCAAACAGCTGGAGTTTGCCGGGACAGGGCCACCCCTCCCCCACAGCGTCTCAGCACGCTCTCAGAGTCTCAGAGCCCAGGCATAGCACAGTCCTGCTAGTGCCTCCCTGCTGCCCCCACAGTCTGTAGAGACCACTTAGCCCCTCACCCCAAAAAAGCAGATTCCATTTGAGGTTTTTTCTTTTTTTCTTTGCTAGTTTGTCTCTGATTCTTCTCTGACAAAATGAGCAAAAAATTGAAAAGGATCTTAACGATTGACAGCTTTTATACGGACAGAGAGCAGACTCTAAACCCTGAGGAGACTAAAAGCAGATTGTCTCCAGGTAAATCCCCACAGGAGGAGATCATCTGTTCCTCAGCACAGATGAATCTCATAGAAGAAATTAAAAAGGCTCTCACAAGAGAGTTAGAAGAAAAATGGGAAAAGGAAAGGGAGGCTAGGCAAGAGAGTCTGGAGAAATTGTCCCGCTCAGTTAAAGACAGAATGGATAAAGAAAACAAATCCCTGAAAAATAGGATTAGTGAACTGGAAACAGAAGATAACTCTCTTAAGAATAAAATTAGCAAAATGGAAAAACATTCCAAAGAACAAATTAGACAATTAGAAAAAGATATAAAACAAGTGAATGAAGAAAATACTTAATTAAAAATTAGAATTTAGCAAAGGGAATTGCATGACGCAAGAAGACAAGAAGAATCAGTTAAGTAAAACCAAAAAAATCAAACAATGGAGAAAAATGTGAAATACCTTCTTGGGAAAACAACAGACCTGGAAAATAGGTCTAGGAGAGACAATCTGAGAATTATTGGACTCCCAGAATAATATGATAAAAAAAAGAGCCTGGACACTATTCTCCAGGAAATTATCAAAGAGAACTGCCCAGAAGTCATGGAAACAAAGGGTAAAATAGACATTGAATGAATTCATCAATCACCTACTGAAAGGGATCCTAAAATCAAAACACCAAGAAATATAGTGGCCAAATGCCAGAGCCCTCAGATAAAAAAAAAATACTCCAAGCAGCATGAAAAACCCAATTCAAATATAGAGGAGCCACAATAAGGATTACCCAGCATCTAGCAGCATCCACATTAAAAGATCGAAGGGACTGGAATATGATATTCCAAAAGGCTAAAGAAGTCGGTATGCAACCAAAAATAACTTACCCAGCCAGAATGAGGATCTTTTTCCAGGGAAGAAGATGGTCATTCAACGAAATAAGTGAATTTCACATATTTTTGGTGAAAAAACGAGAACTTAGCAAGAAGTTTGATCTACAAATACAGAACTCAAGAAAAACCTAAAAAGATAAAAAGAAATCTTGGGAACTATATTACTGCTGTAAAGATGTATAAAAAATACTTGTATCCCTTGTTCTAGAAATTAGAGGTGGAAAGGACATTGTACCAGAAAAAGGGTAAAGTGGGGATATCATATCTCACAAAGAGGCAAAGAAAACCTATTATATCTGAGAGAAAGAAAGGAGGGGGATGAATATAGGGGGTATCTTACTGCCAGTAGAATTGGCTTTAAGAGAAAAAATTTTAGACATATTTAATGTATGGTGAAACTTCTCCCATCTCACTGAAAAGTGAGAAGGGAAAAGTGAAAAGGGAAGGAATAAGCTAAGCAGAAGGGAATACAGAAACTGTGAGGGAAAGGAGTAAGATAGGGGGAGGAACTCTAAAGAGCGAGGAGGGATACTAAAAAGGGAGGGCTGTGAGAAGCAAGTGGTGCTCACGAGTTTAATACTAGGAAAGGGGGTAAGGAGGAAAGGAGGGAGAAAAGCATAAACAGGGGTTAACAAGATGGCAAGTAATACAGAATTGGTAATTTAACCATAAATGTGAACGGGGTAAACTCCCCCATAAAGAGGAAGTGTTTAGCAGAATGGATTAAAAGACAGAATCCTACAATATGTGTTTACAGGAAACACACCTAAAGCAGGGAGATACACGCAGAATAAAGGTAAAAGGATGGAGTAAAATCTACTATGCTTCAGGTGAAGTCAAAAAAGCAGGGGTAGCCATCCTGATCTCAGATCAAGCAAAAACAAAAATTGATCTAATTAAAAGAGATAAGGAAAGGGCACGATATCTTGCTAAAGGTTAGCATGGATAATGAAGCAATATCAATATTAAACATATATGCATCAAGTGGTGTAGCATCTAAATTCTTAAAAGAGAAATTAAGAGAGTTGCAAGAAGAAATAGACAGCAAAACTATAATAGTAGGAGATCTCAACCTTGCACTCTCAGAATTAGATAAATCAAAACACAAAATAAATGATAAAGAAGTCAAACAGGTAAATAGAATACTAGAAAAGTTAGATATGATAGATCTCTGGAGAAAACAAAATGGAGACAGAAAGGAGTACACTTTCTTTTCAGCAGTTCATGGAACCTATACAAAAATAGACCATATATTAGGACATAAAACCTCAAACTCAAATGCAGTAAGGTAGAAATAGTAAATGCATCCTTTTCAGACCACAATGCAATAAAAATTACACTCAACAAAAAGCCAGGGGAAAGTAGACCAAAAATAATTGCAAACTAAATAATCTCATACTCAAGAATGATTGGGTGAAACAGCAAATCATAGAATAATTAATAACTTCACCCAAGAAAAGGACAATAATGAGACATCATAAAAAAAAAATGTGTAGGATGCAGCCAAAGCGGTAATAAGGAGAAATTTCATATCTCTAGAGGCCTACTTGCATAAAATAGAGAAAGAGAAGGTCAACGAATTGGGCTTGCAACTAAAAATGCTAGAAAAGGAACAAATTAAAAACCCCCAGTCAAACACTAAACTTGAAATTCTAAAAATAAAAGGAGAGATCAATAAAATTGAAAGTAAAAAAATAAACTAATGAATTAATTAATAAAACTAAGAGTTGGTTCTATGGAAAAACTAAACAAAATAGACAAACGCTTAGTAAATCTGATTAAAAAAAGGAAAGAGGAAAATCAAATTGTTAGTCTTAAAAATGAAAAGGGAGAACTTGCCACTAATGAAGAGGAAATTACAGCAATAATTAAGAATTACTTTGCCCAACTTTATGGCAATAAATTTGACAACTTAAATGAAATGGAAGAATACCTTCAAAAATATAGCTTGCCCAGATTAACAGAGGAAGAAGTAAATATCTTAAACAGTCCCATATTAGAAAAAGAAATAGAACAAGCTGTTAACTAACTCCCTAAAAAAAAAATACCCAGGACCAGATGGATTTACATATGAATTCTACCAAACATTTAAAGAACAATTAACCCCAATGCTATATAAACTATTTGAAAAAATAGGATTGAAGGAGTCCTACCAAACTCCTTTTATGACACAGACATGGTACTGATACCTAAACCAGGCAGGCTGAAAACAGAGAAAGAAAATTATAGACCAATCTATCTAATGAATATCGATACTAAAATCTTAAATAAAATATTAGCAAAAAGATTACAGAAAATCATTCCCAGGATAATATACTATGACCAAGTAGGATTTATACCAGGAATGCAGGGCTGGTTCAATATTAGGAAAACTAATAGCATAACTTACTATATCAATAAGCAAACTAACAAAAACCATATGATCATCCCAATAGATGCAAAAAAAGCATTTGATAAAATCCAACATCCATTCCTAATAAAAACAGTTGAGAGTATAAGAATAAATGGACTTTTTCTTAAAATCTTCAGGAACATATATTTAAAACCATCAGTAAGCATCATGTGCAATGGGGAAAAACTGGAACCTTTCCCAGTAAGATCTGGAGTGAATCAAGGTTGCCCACTATCACCATTATTATTCAATAGTGTATTAGAAACACTAGCCTCGGCAAAAAAAGTCAAGAAAGAGATTAAAGGAATCAGAATAGGAATGGGAAACCAAACCCACTCTTTGCAGATGATAGAGGGTTTTAGAACCCCAAGATTCACTAAAAGCTAAAAAATCCTCTTTAGCAAAGGCAGGTTTAAAATAAATCCCCATAACCAGCATTTTTATACATCAAAACAAAAACAACAAAGAATAAAAGTGAAATTCCATTCAAATAACGTCGACAGCATAAAATATTTTTGGAATCTATCTCCAAAGGAAAGTCAGGAATTATAGAAAAAAATTACAAAAAAACTTTCCACAAAAAAAAAGTCGATTAAACAATTGAAAAAATATTAATTCCTGATAGGTTGAGCAAATATAATAAAGATGACAATACTCCCTAAACTAATCTATTTATTTAGTGCTATAGCAATCACACTTCCAAGAAAATATTTTAGCGATCTAGAAAAAATAACAACAAAATTCATATGGAAGAATAAAAGGCTAAGAATCTCAAAAGAATTAATGAAAAAAAAAAATCAAATGAAGGTGGCCTAGCTGTACCTGCCTAAAACTATATTATAAGCAGCACTCACCAAAACCATTTGGTAAAACAAGAAAAGATTAGTTGATCAGTGGAACAGGTTGGTTCAAAGACGAATAGTCAGCTATAACAATCTGGTGTTTGACAGCCCAAAAGATCTAACTTTTTGGGATAAGAATTCATTATTTGACAAAACGTTGGGATAACTGGAAATTAGTATGGAAAAATTAGGCATGGTCCCACATAACACTATATCCAAGATAAAATCAAAATGGGTCCATGTTTGACATAAAGAACGAGATTATAAAAAATTGGAGGAACATAAGATTTTATCTCTCAGATTTGGGAAGGGAAGAAATTTTTACTAAAGACAACAGAGACCATTATTGACCAAAATGAAAATTTTGATTACATCAAATTAAAAAGCTTCGCAAACAAAAAAGCAAACAAGATTGAAGGAAGCAACAAATGGGAAACATCTTCACAGTTAAAGGTTCTATAAAGGCCTCATTTCCAAAATATAAAGAACTGACTCTAATTTAAAAAAACCAAGCCATTCTCCAATTGACAAAGGTCAAAGGATATGAACAGACAATTTTCAGACATGAAATTGAAATTATTACCCTATAAAGTGTTCCAAATCATTATTAATCAAAAATCAAAATTGCAACTCAGCCTACACACCGTCAGATTACAAGATGACAGGAAAAAATGATTTTGGAGGGGATGCAGGAAAACTGGGACACTGATACATTGTTGGTGGGTTGTGAATAATCCAACCATTCTGGAGCAATCTGGAATTATGCCCCGAATTATAACTGGCCCCCTTTGTCCACAGTGTTTCTACTGGGCTTATACCCCCAAGGAATACTAAAGAAGGGAAAAAGGACCAAGGCCAAAATTTTGTGGCAGCCTTCTTTGTAGTGGCTAGAAACTGGAAAATGGGATACCCATCAATTGGAGAATGGTTGGGTAAATTGTGGTATATGAAATGGAATATTATTGTTCTAAGAAATGACCAGCAAGATGAATACAAGAGGCTTGGAAAATTAGAACTGATGCTATGAAATGAGCAGAACAAGAGATCATTATATATTAACAAAATACTGTATGAAGATGTAATCTGATGAAGTATTTCTTTGAAAAGGCCAAATTAGTTTCCGTTGATCAATGATGGAAGAAGCAGCTACAACAAAAAAAAACAAAACACTGGGAAATGAATTAAATTTTTCATTTTTTGTTTTTCTTCCCGGTTATTTTACCTTCGAATCAAACACCTGTGCAAACAAGAAAACTGTTTGTATCTGCACACATACATTGTATCTAGGATATACTACAACATATTCAACATATATACGACTGCTTGCCATCTAGGGGAGGTGGTGGAGGGTGGAAGGGAAAAAATGGAACAGAAGTGAGTGCAAGGGATAATGTTGTAAAAAAATTACCTTAGCCTGGGTTCTGTCAATAAAAAGTTATTATAATAAAAAAATAAAATAAAATAAAATTCAATTGGACAAACATAAAAAGAAATTTTAAAAAAAGTAAATGAAGAAAATAATTCATTAAAATTCAGAACTGAACAAATGGAAATGATGACTCAATGAGACAACAAGAATCAGCCAAACACAACCAATATAATGAAAAAAAAAAAAAGAAAAAATGTAAAATACCTAATTGGGAAAGCAACTGACCATGAAAATAGATCTATGAGCAACAATCTAAGGATTTTTGGCCTCCATGAAATTCGTGATGAAAAAAAGAGCCTAGACACTATTTTTCATTATCAATTAGAACTGCTCAGATGTCATAGAATCAGAAGGTTAAATGACGTTTGAAAGAATTCACAGAACACCTCCTGAAAGAAACCCCAAAATTAAAACCCCAAGAAATATTGTGACTAAATTTCAAAATTATTGCGGGAAAGAAAAAAATATTACATGCAGCTAGAAAGAAACAATTCAAATATCTAGGAACCACAATAAAGATTACTCAGGACCTAACAGCTTTCACTTTCACAGCCTGGAATCTGATATCCCAAAAGGTTAAGGAACTTGGAATGCAACCAAGAATAAATTACTCTGCTAAACTGAACATTTACTTCCAGGGAAGAAGATGGACATTCCATGAAACTGGTGAATCCCATTTATTTCTGATGAAAAGATCAGAGCTAAACAAAATATTTGACTTCCAAAGATAGAACTCAAGAGAAGTATAAAATGATAAAAATTAAAAAGCAACCCTTGATAACTGTATTTCTGTTATGGGTATACATGGAGAAAAAATGTATAATCTGATTTTACTTTTATAATATAAAAGAGAAACCAGAGGTGGAAACGGGATTATAACAAAAAAGAGGCACATCTTAGGAAGCGGCAAAAAAAAAAAAAAAAAAAAAAATCTATTATAATTGAGGGAAACATGGGAGAATAATGAATATTGTGTGAATCTTATTTTCATATTTGGCTCAAAAAATAATATTAGATATATTTGGCTTCACTAAGAAACTTCTCTTACCCTATAGAAAAAGTAGGAGAGGAAATGGGAAAAGGGAAAGAGTAAGCTAAATAGAAGGGAAAACAGAAATAGTATGGTGAAGGTATAAGAAAAAGGGATAGTCTTTATTATTTTTTTCACAAGGTGGTATATTTATTTTGTTTTAAATTATTTTTTTAGATTAACAAGCATTTATCCAGAGGTATGCTGGTAAATATTTAATGTCTGAAAATAAATATATGTATAACAAATTTTTAAGGTTAATATGCATTATCAACATTTTCTCTGTCACATTCTTAAGTCTAAATAAACCAACAAAATTGTTAATCAAGCCTTGATTTGTAGATTTTCCCAATTTTCAGAGGGTAAATGCATAGAATGAAAATTTAACAATTGGTTCTGATAAGCCCAGGCACCCAGATACACTGATTCCAGAATATTCCTGTATTTATTTCTCAAGGGAGAGTATTTAAAGGAGCAGGATGCTTGAGGAAAGTAGTGTTCATAAGTAAAATACTGAGGAAGAGGAAATGGGGAAAAATAAAAGAAAACTATAATTTGGGGTTAATAAGTTCGCAGGAAATACAGAATTAATAGTTTTAACTGTAATTGTGAATGGAGTGAAATCTCCCATAAAGAGTAAGAAAGTAACAGACTGGATTAAAATCCAGAATCCTACAATATGCTGTTTACAAGAAACACATTTAAAGCAGAGCAATAAATATAGAGTAAAGATAAAAGGCTAGAGAAGAATCTACTATGCTTCAGGTGAAGTAAAAACAAAAGAGCAAGGATAGCCATCCTAATCTCAGATCAAGCAAGAGCAAAAATTGGTCTAATTAAAAGAGATAAGGGAGGAAACTATATCTTGGTAAATGGTACCATAGATAACAAAGTAATATCTATACTAAACATATATGCACCAAGTGGTATAGCTTGGAAATATCTAAAGGAGAAGTTAAGAGAGTGGCAAGAAGCAAAAGGCAGCAAAACAGTAACAGTGGGAGAGGTCAACCTTGCTCTCTTAAAACTAGATAAATCAAACCACAAAATAAATAAGCAAGAAATAAAGGAGGTAAATAAAATAATAAAAAAACTTAAGTATGATAGATCTTTGTAGAAAATTGGATAGAGACAGAAAGAAATACACTTTCTCCTCAGCTGTTCATAAAACTATACAAATAATTGACCATATATTAGCAAAGAGATTACAGAAAGTCATCCCCAGGAAAATACAGCATGTCCAAATAGAATTTATACTAGGAATGAAGGACTGGTTCAATATTAGGAAAAGTATTAGCATAATTGACTATATCAAGCACCAAACTAAGAAAAAAAAATATGATTATCTGAATAGATGCAGAAAAAGTATTTGATAAAATTCAACATGCATTTCTATTAAAAACATTAGAAAGTATAGGAATAAATGGACTTTTCCTTAAAATAGTCAGTAGTATCTATTTTAAACCATTAGCAAGCATTACATTATATATAATGGGGATAGATTGGAATCATTGCCAATAAGATCAGAGATGAAACAAGGTTGCCCTCTATCACCATTATTGTTCAGTATTGTATTCAAAATGCTAGGTTTTGCAACAAGAGAAGAAAAAGAGATGAAAGAAATTAAAGTAGGTAGTGAAGAAATTAAACTGTCATTCTAATCAATTAAAAAACTATGACAAGGAATCTACAACTTTAGGAAATTTGCAGGTTATAAAATAAATCCACATAAATCATCAGCATTCTTATAGATCACTAACAAAACCCAACAGCAAGAGATACAAAGAGAAATTCCACTTAAAATTACTGTTGATAGTATAAAATATTTGGGAATCCATTTGTCAAGGATAAGTCAGGAACTATATAAGCAAAACTACAAAATATGTTCCATACAAATAAAGTCAGATTTAAGCAATTGGAAAAATGCCAAGTGCTCTTGGATAAGTTGAGGGAATATAATAAAGATAACAATATTACTTAAATTAATATATTTATATAGTGCTATAGCAATCAAACTCTCAAGAAACTATTTTATTGATCTAGAAAAATAATAACAAAATTTATCTGAAAGAGCAAAAGGTCAAGAATTTCAAATGAATTAATGAAGAGAATATCGAATGGAGGTGTCCTAGCTATACCAGTTCTAAAACTATATTATAAAGTAGTGGTCATCAAAACCATTTGATCCTGGCTAAGAAATAGAGAAGTTAATCAGTGGAACATTTCATTCAAATGAACAGTTCACAGAACAAAATAGTCAATGACTATAGCAATTTACTATTTCATCAACCCTAAGACAGCAATTTTGGTGTTCAGAATTCACTATTTGACAAAAACTGCTGGGAAAATTTGAAACTAATATGGGAGAAAGTAGGCATTGGCCCACACATAACACAATATACCAAAATAAGGCCAAAATGGATTTATGATCTAGACATAAAGAATGATATTATAGATAAATTAGAAGAACATAGGATAGTTTACCTTTCAGATTTGTGGAGGAGGAAGAAATTTGTTTTTTTTTATTATTATTATTTTTTTATTTAATAGCCTTTTATTTACAGGATATATGCATGGGTAACTCTACAGCATTAACAATTGCCAAACCTCTTGTTCCAATTTTTCACCTCTTACTCCCCCACCCCCTCCCCTAGATGACAGGATGACCAGTAGATGTTAAATATATTAAAATATAAATTAGATACACAATAAGTATACATGACCAAAACGTTATTTTGCTGTACAAAAAGAATCAGACTCTGAAATATTGTACAATTAGCTTGTGAAGGAAATCAAAAATGCAGGTGTGCATAAATATAGGGATTGGGAATTCAATGTAATGGTTTTTAGTCATCTCCCAGAGTTCTTTTTCTGGGCATAGCTAGTTCAGTTCATTACTGCTCCATTGGAAATGATTTGGTTGATATCATTGCTGAGGATGGCCTGGTCCATCAGAACTGGTCATCATATAGTATTGTTGTTGAAGATATAATGATCTCCTGGTCCTGCTCATTTCACTCAGCATCAGTTCGTGTAAGTCTCTCCAGGCCTTTCTGAAATCATCCTGTTGGTCATTTCTTACAGAACAGTAATATTCCATAATAATCATATACGACAATTTATTCAGCCATTCTCCAACTGATGGACATTCATTCAGTTTCCAGGTTTTAGCCACTACAAAAAGGGCTGCCACAAACATTCGTGCACATACAGGTCCCTTTCCTTCTTTATAATCTCTTTGGGATATAATCCCAGTAGTAACACTGCTGGATCAAAGGGTGTGCAAAGTTTGATAACTTTTTGAGCATAGTTCCAAACTCCTCTTCAAAATGGTTGGATTCGTTCACATCCCCACCAACAATGCATCAATGTCCCAGATTGCCCGCATCCCCTCCAACAATCATCATTATTTTTTCCTGTCATCTTAGCCAATCTGACAGGTGTGTAGTGGTATCTTAGAGTTGTCTTAACTTGCATTTATCTGATTAATAATGACTTGGAGCATCTTTTCATATGACTACAAATAGTTTCAATTTCTTCATCTGAGAATTGTCTGTTCATATCCTTTGACCATTTTTCAATTGGAGAATGGCTTGATTTTTTATAAATTAGAGTTAATTCTCTATATATTTTGGAAAGGAGGCCTTTATCAGAACCTTTGACTGTAAAAATATTTTCCCAGTTTATTGCTTCCCTTCTAATCTTGTCTGCATTAGTTTTGTTTGTGGAGGAAGAAATTTGTGACCAAAGAAGAATTAGAGATCATTTTGATTAGAGATAATTTTGATTATATTACGTTAAAAAGTTTTTGTACAAACAAAACTAATTTAGACAAGATTAGAAGAGAAGCAATGAACTGGGAAAACAGATTCTCCAAAGGATCTGATTAAGACCTCATTTTTAAAATATATAGAAAATTGATTTAAATTTATAATAGTTCAAGGTATTGTCCAATTGATCAATGGTCAAAGATATGAACAGATACTTTTCAGATGAAGAAATTGAAAGTATTTGTAGTCACATGAAAAGGTTCTCCAAATCACTATTTATCAGAGAAATACAAATTAAGAGAACTCTGAGATACCACTATACACCCATCAGATTGGCTAATATGACAGGAGAATATAATGATAAATGTTGGAAGGGAGGTGGGAAAACTAGGACACTGATCCATTGTTGGTGGACCTGTGAATGGATACAGCCATTCTGGAGAGCAATTTGAAACCATACTCAAAAAGTTATCAAACCTTGTATACCTTTAATCCAGCAGTGTTTCTATGTAGATTATATTCCAAAGAGATAATAAAGGACAGAAAGGGATCCACATACGCAAAAATGTTTGTGGCAGCCCTCTTTGTAGTGGCAAGAAACTGGAAACGGAGTGGATGCCCATTAATTGGAGAATGGCTGAATAAATAATGGTATATGAATGCTATAGAATATTATTGTTCTGTAAGAAGTGACCAACAGGATAATTTCAGAGAGGCTTGGTGACACCTACATAAACTGATGCTAAGTGAAATAAGCAGAATCAGGAAATCATTAAGCACAGCAACAATGCTATATGATGGTCAATTCTGATGGATGTGGCTCTCTTCAAGAATGAGATGATTGGAAGCCAAGATGGCGGAGAAGGCACACACAACTTTCTAAGCTCCTCTCATTCCCCTCATAATCAACTATTATCTAGCCTCAGAAATAGCTCTTCACTGCTTAAATTCATGAAGATCAGAAGCATACAACTTACCTGCTGAAGTCAATTTGGAAGATCGCCAGGAAAGGTTTGTCATGAGGGGCCAAAACAGACCAGCACAGACAGGGAGAGGCTAGAGGGCTGAGCAGACCAGGGGTGGGGACGATCTCTGTGACTAGAGAAGTTATAGAGACCACTCTGCTATAGGCTAACTGTTCTGCCTTGATTACAAAGCAGTAAACTGGCAGAGAAATTAAAGCCTGGAACAGAGGGTACTCTAAAAAAATAACGCCAGAAGCTAACACTGGCTGTAGCTACTCAAACCCGGAAGTGACTCAAGAGACTGAAACACAGGCCTGCAGTTCGGGGCTTTTGTGGGGGCAGTTACAAACCTACACGGCAGGGGGGCACAGCCTGGGCAGCCTCTAATCAGCACAGTGAGGGGCTCTGCCTGGGGCAATAGAACTTCCCCAACAGGACTGTGCTTCCCAGAGCAGAGACAATTCCTGTCCCTGAAAATCCATTCACTGCTCAACTGCTAAAACCCACAGCCCCAGGGTGGGATTTGGCTTGGGCTAGTGAAACTCTCACTGCTCAGCATCTAGCCCCAGGGCAGTCATTATCTCACACAGCAGGGGTTCTTTGCAGGGCACTTTCCCAGCTCTGCCTTGCAGGCCTGAGTTACTTCCAGGTGGGAAACCTTCCCAGAGCACCCAGACCTCACTGCTTTTGCAGCTGGCTAGCAGGACAGCTACCCGTCCATACATTGCTCACTGCTCTGCAGAGGAAGCTGGTAACCTCCTGGCGCTGAAGGCAGATCCTACAGGCTTTAACAAAATGAGTAAGAAAATCAAAAGGATAATTGATAGTTTCTACTCAGAAAAAGAACAGCATTTCAACCCTGAAGAGACTAATAGCAGACAGTCCCCAGACAATTGTTGGTCCCCAATACAAAAGGCTCTCCTAGAAGAGACTATTAAAAACCTTAAAAGAGAACTAGAAGAAAAATGGGGAAAGGAAAGAGAAGCTATGCAAGAGAGTACAGAAAAGACATTTAACTCACTAAAAGAAAAATTTAACAAAGTGGAAAAAAGAAAACAACTCCCTGAAATGTGAACCGGAAAAGGTAAAAACCTCCCAAGAAGTGCAGGGAAACAGAATTTGTGAATTGGAGAAAGAAAATAACTCACTAAAAAAAAAATAGTAATAGTGAAATGGAAAAAAGATCCATAGAGCAAAATGACGCATTTAAAAACTCAATTGGACAGATACAAAAAGAAGTAAAAAAAGCTAATGAAGAAACTAACACGCTAAAAATCAGAACTGAACAAATAGAAATGATTGACTCATTGAGACAGGAAGAATCAGTCAATCAAAACCAAAAAAATGAAAGATTGGGAAAAAAGTCAAATATTTACTTGAAAAAACAATGGACCTGGAAAATACATCAAGGAGAGAAAACCTAAGGATCATCGGACTACCCAAAAAATATGATGAAAAAAAGAGCCTAGATACTATTTTACAGGAAATTATTAAAGAGAACTGCCCAGAAGTAATAGAACCGGAAGGTAAAATAGACATGGAAAGAATCCATCGAACACCTTCTGAAAAAAGACCCTAAAATAAAGACTTCAAGGAATATTGTGGCCAAACTTCAGAATTTTCAGATTAAAGAAAAAATTCTACAAGCATCCAGGAAAAAACAGTTCAAATACCAAGGTGCCACAATAAGGGTCACACAAGATCTGGCTGCCTCAACATTACAGGATCGAAGGGCCTGGAATTTGTTTCGGAAAAGAACTTGGAATTCGAGAATAAACTAACCCTAAACTGACATTTTTTCCATGGAAGAAGATGGACAATAAACAAACAATTCCATCTGTTTCTAAAAAAAACCATATTTAAGTAAAAAAAAACTGATCTCCAACAACGGATCAAGACAAGCGAAAAAAGGTAAAAGGAACTCTTGAGAACTGTATTTCTTTTGAATATACATAAAAATACATGTTAATTTGATTTTATTGTATAACATAAAAAGGAATAGATATGGAAAAAGGGATGATGGAAGTAAGGTGGGAAGGAGGGATAAAAAAGGCTCATCCCACAAAAGGCCAAAGAAACTTATCATATCTGGGAAATTTAAGAGGGAGGAACATTGGGAATCTTACTCTCATCAGTGTTGGCTCAAAAAAAAATTGACACATTTGTTTTATAGAATCTTCTCTCGTCATTCAAAGTGGGAGGAAAAGTGAAAAGGAAAAAGAGTAATAAAGGGAAGGGTACAAAAAGGGAAAGGTTCAAAGGGAGGGGGAGGGGATACTAAAAAGGGAGGCTGGGTGACCAAGTGGGACCAATAAGTTTAAACTAAAAGTGGGGAAGGAGGGCAAGAAAAGAAAAATAATCTGGGGATATTAGGATTGCAGGAAATACAAATTAATTTAAATAAATGTGAATGGGATGAACTCCCCCATAAGGAGGGGAAGCAGACTGGATCAAAGTCAGTCCCTACAATATGTTGTTTTACAAAACACATTTAAAACAGGGAGTAAATCGAGTAAGGTAAAAGGCTGGGCAAATCTTTAGCTTAGGTGAAGTCAAAAAACAGGGGTGCCATTCTTATCTCAGATCAAGTAAAAGCAAAAATATCTAATTAAAGAGATAAAAGGAAACTTTCTTGCTAAAGGTATATGACAATGAAACATTCAGTATAAACATATGTGTACCAAGTGATATAGCATTTAACCTAAAGGAGAATTAAGAAATTACGAAAAGAAATAGACACAAAACTATAGTGGGAGACCTCAATCCACTCTCAGATTTAGATAAATCAAATCACAAAACAAATAAGAAAAAAAAAAAGGTAAATAGAATATTAGAAAAGACTGGAATGATAGATCTCTGGAGAAAACTGAATGGTGATAGAAAGGGTATCTTTCTTTCACGTCATAGAACCTACAAAATTGAATATATTGGGACATAAAGACCAAAATTAAATGGGAAGGCGAAACATAAATCTTTCTTTTTCAGATCCAGGCAATAAAAACTCTATTCAACAAAATGTTGGGGGTAAAAAAATCAAAAAAAATTGGAAACTAAATAATTATCTTAAAGAATGATTGGGTGAAACAGCAAATTATACACAAATTAATAACTTCCTCAAGAAATAACAACGGTGAGACATCATCCAAAATCTGTGGGATGCAGCCAAAGTGGTAATAAGAAACTTTTATTCCAAAGCTTATGAACAAAACAGAAAAAGAAATGAATGAATTGGGCTTGCAACTTAAAAAATAGAAAAAGACCAAATTAAAACCCCAATCAATTACTGAACTTGAAACTAAATTTAAAAGGGAAATTAATATTGAAACTAAAAAACTATTGAACTAATAAATAAAAACTAAAGTTGGTTTAGAAAAAAAAATTGATAAATCTTTGGTAAATCTGATTAGAAAAAGGAGGGAAAATAAAAGTAGTCTTAAAAATGAAAGGAAACTTTCCACAAATGAAGAAAAATTAAATAATAAGAGTTATTTTGCTCAACTTTACCAATAAATTTGATAACCCTAAGTGAAATGGATATCTGCCAAAAAATAGACTTCCCAGACTAACAGAGGAAAGTAAATTGTTGAATAGTCCCATTTCAGAAAAAGAAATAGGACGGCAATTAAACAACCCCGAAAAATCCCCAGGAAGATGGTTTTAAAGTCACCAAACATTTAAAGAACAATTTTTAATGCTATATAAAATTATTTGATAAAATAGGGAATGAAGGGTCCCAAATTCCTTCTAGCACGACATGGTACTGATACCTAAACCAGGAGGTTGAAAACAAGAAAACATAGACCAATCTCCCTAATGAATATTGATGCTAAAATCTTAAATAAAATATTAAAAAAAGACCGAAAATCATCCCCAGGATAAATCACCATGATCAAATAAATTTATACCAGGAATGTGGGCTGGTTCAATAAGGAAAACTATCAGCATAATTGGCCATATTCTAACCAAATCAAAAAACCATATGATCATCTCCAATAGATGCAGAAAAAAGCATTTGTAAAATAACATCCAGCATTTAAAAACACTTGAAGTATGGAATAAATGGACTTTTCCTTAAAATAATCAGCACCATTATTTAAAACCAAAGTAAGCATCATATTAATGGGGACAAACTGCAACCATTCCCAATAAGATCAGGAGGAAACAAGGTTGCCCCCTATCACCGTTCTATTTTTTGTATTAGAAATGCTAGCTATGGCAATAAGAGCTGAAAAGATATTAAAGGAAAAAAAGGCAAGGGGAAACAAATTATATCGCAATTTGCTATTTAGAAATCCCAAAAAAATTAAGGGAATAATCACAATTTTAGAAATTGCTGGTTATAAAATAAACCCAATAAGTCAAGCATTCTTATATTAACTAACAAAATCCAACATAAGGTTACAAAGAAATCCCATTAAAGTAATACTGTAGTATAAAATATTTAGGAATCTATCTGCCAAGGGAAAATCAGAAACTTTTAGAGGACAACTACAAAACACTTTCCACAAAGTAAAGTCTGACAACTGGAAAATATTAAATGTTTGGTTGGGCGAGCAAATATAATAAAGATGAAATACTTTAAACTAATCTATTTATTTGGCGCTAAACCAGACTTCCCAAAAACATTTTGATGACCTAGAAAAAATAACAACAGTTCATGGAAGAACAAAAATCAAAATTTCAAGGTAATTAAAAAAATCAAATGAAGGTGGCCCTAGCTGTGATCTAAAATTATATAAGGCAGCGGTTACAAAACTATCTGGAATTGGCTAAAAATGAACAATTGATCAATGGAATGGTTAGGTTCAAGGAAAAGCCAATAACCTTAATTATCTAGTGTTTGACAAATCCAAAGACCGCAATTTTTTGGGATAGAATCATTTTTAAAAAATTGCGGGAAAATAAAACTAATATATGGGAAAATAGGCATTGACCACCTTAACACTTCAAGATAAGGCAAATGGGTTCATGACAAGGCAAAAAAGGGAGGATTAAAATAGGTGGAAAAACATAGGATGGGTTTACCTTCAGATGTGGAAAAAAATTTATACCAAAAAAGAACAAATCATTATTGGTCAAAATGAAAAGCAATCTGAAAAGTTTTGGCAAAAAAAACAATGAGACAAGTTGAAGGAAAAATAAACTGGAAAAATTTTTAGGCAAAGGTTCTGAAAGATCATTTCCCAAAATTATAAAATTGCCTCTTTTATAAATAACCTTCTAATTGAAAAGGTAAAAGGATAGCAAAATTTTCAGTGATGAAATTAAAATATTCCTCTTGAAAAGGTGTTTAAATAAATTTATCGAAATGCAAATTAAGAAATCAATACAACTGTCAGGGTCAAGAAACAGGAAAGATAATGCAAATGTTGGGGGTGTGGGAAACAGGGACAGATTATTGTTTAATTGTGAATACACCCAGCCACAAAAAGAACTAGAAAAATTATAAACTGTGCATTTTGTCCCAGTGTTTATCCCTTATCCCCCAAAGAGATCTAAAAGGAAAAGACCTGTATTGAAAATTTTGGGCGCCCTGTTTTGTAGTGGAGAAAGGGAAAAAATGGAACAATTGGGAAGGGATAAATTGTGGTATAAATGTTTGGAATAATTTTCCAAAAAAATGACCAGAGGAATACAAAAGTTTCCTTACATGAATGAGGAGCGAAATTGCAGAACAGAAACAAATACCTCCACTTATAATGTATTTGTGGAATGTTTCTTCACAAAACAAGATCTTTTCTTGTCAAAAGGATAAAAGCATAAAAAAGATACTAGGAAATTTTAACCCTTTTTTTCTTTTTGTTATTTATACCTTTAAACCAACTTGAGAAAAGAAAATTTCAGTTTGCAAATATTGTATCCAAGATTTATTTTTAACATGTATAAATTGCCACTTTTAGAGGGTAAGGGAGGGAAAAATGGAACAAAGTGGTGCAAGGGAAAGTTGTAAAAAATTAACTAGGTTCTTCAATAAAAATTAAAAAAAAAAACTGGAATCAAAAAAAAAAAAAAAAAAAAGAATGAGATGATTCAAATCAGTTCCACTTATTCAGTGATGAAGAGAGCAGAGAAAGAACCATGGGCATAGAATGCAGAACACAGCATAGCACTCTCACTCTCTATGTTGTCATTTGTTTGCATTTTGTTTTCTTTCTCAGCTTTTTTCTTGCTTCTTGATCTGATTTCTCTTGTGCAGGAAGATAACTGCATAAATATGTGTGCACATATTGGATTTAACATGTATTTTTAACATATTTAGTATGTATTTGACTACTTGCCAGCTAGGAGAGGGGGTGGGAGGAAGGAGGGGAAAATTTGGAACAAAAGATTTTGCAAGGGTAAGTATTGGACTAAAAGTACCAATGTATATATATTTTGGAAAAAAATACAATAAAATAAAATAAAAATATAGACACAATAAATGAATTCATTCAAGGGAATGATAATAATGAGACAGCATACCAAAATTTGTGGATGCAGCTAAAGCAGTTGGTAGGTGAAATATTATATCTCTAGATACTTACTTGCATAAAATAAAGAAAGAGAAGTTTGATGAATTGGGTTTACAATTAGAAAAGCTAGAAAAAGAACAAATTAAAAATCCTCAATTACCAAATTTGAAATTCTGAAAATAAAAGGGGAGATTAATAAAATTGAAAGTAAGAAAACTATTGAATTAATACATAAAACTGAGTTGTTTTGTCAAAAAAAATAGATAAACCTTTAGTTAATTTGATTAGAAAAAGGAAAAAAGAAAATTGTTAGTCTCAAAAATCAGAAAGGATAACTTTCCAACAATGAAAAGTAGAGTAATAATTAGGAGTTATTTTGCCCAACTATGTGACAATAAATTTGATAATAAAAATGAAATGGAGGAATATTTACAAAAATATAGATTGCACAGATTAACAGAAGAGGAAATAATTTAGGTAAATGGTTCCATAAAAAAAAAAAAAAAAAAGAAATAGAATAAGCTATTATTCAACCCAGTAAGGGTCTGAAAAGGAACTTAGCATGGTGCAACAAGGAAGTAAAAAGCCTTAGTGCCTGAGGCACCCAAATGTGACTTCTGCAGCTAGCAGGAACTGCCAAGAGTGTAGAAACTCTGGCTGCATTGAGGACAAATCATACTAGAACACGTCTCCTTCTCTTATTAGCTGTGCATGTAACCTCATAGACCCAATATAAGTAGTGGGGACCAGGAAGTAGAGTAGTGCAGGATGTGATAGCATATAATAAAGACTTGTGCTGGCAAGCTCCTGTGCCTCTTTGCTCTGTTGAACAAAGTACTACTGTTCAATAAGGCAGTGGCCAGAGACGTCGGAAGATCTGGGATGAGATAAGACTGATGACCAGTGACCACAAATGTGGAATTATGCTCAACAAGTTATCAAACTGTGCATACCCTTTGACACAGCAGTGTTTCTACTGAATCTATATTCCAAAAAGATGTTAAAGGAGAGAAAGGGACCCACATGTGCAAAAAATGTTTGTGGCAGACCTTTTTGTAGTGGCAAGAAACTGGAAACTAAATGGATGCCCGTCAATTGGAGAAGGGCTGAATAAGTTATGGTATATGAATGTTATGGAATATTATTGTTCTGTAAGAAACGACTACTGGTATGATTTCAGAGGGGCATGGAGAGAATTGCATGAACTGATATTAAGTGAAATAAGCAGAACCAGGAGAAAATTATACAATGCAATAACAATATTATACAATGATCAATTCGGATGGATGAGTCTCTCTTCAGCAATGAGATGACTCAAAACAATTCCAATTATTCAGTGATGAAGGGAGCCATCTACACCCAAGAGAGGATCATGGAGCTGAGTGTGAATCACAACATAGCATTCTCACTCTTTCTGTTATTATTTGCTTTCATTTTGCTTTCTTTACCAGTTTTTTTTGTCTTCTTGATCTGATTTTTCTTGTGCAGCAGGATAACTATATAAATATGTATACATATAGGATTTAACATACATTTTATCACATTTAACATGTATTGGACTACCTGCCATCTAGGGGAGGGAGTAGAGGGAAGAAGGGGATAATTTGGAGTAGAAGGCTTTGCAAGGGTCAGTGTTGAAAAATTATCCATTCATATGTTTTATAAATGAAAAGCTTTAATTAAAGAAAGAAAGGAAATAAAAAAATTAATAAAAAATAAAATAAAATATTTGTTGATAAAATGAAGTATTTGGGGATCTACCTGCCAAGGCAAAGTCAGGAACTATATGAACACAATTATAAAACATTTTCCACACAATTAAATCAGATCTAACTACTTGGAAAAATATCAAGGGCTCATGCATAGCCTGAGTGAATATAATAAAAATGATAATTCTGCCAAATTAATCCACTTATTCAGTGCCATACCAATCAAATTTCCAAGAATGCACTTTACAGAGTTAGAAAACAAAATAATACTACAATGAAGTTCATCTGGAAGAACAAAAGGTTTAATTTCAAAGAAATTAAAAATAAATGCAAATAAAGGTAGCCTGATTGTACCATATCTAAAAGTACAGTATAAAGCAGGTATCATCAAAATCATTTATTACTGGCTAAGAAATAATGTAGTTGATCAATGGAGTAGGTTTGTTTCACTGGACAAAATAGTCAACAACTATAGGAAACTAGTGTTTGACAAACCCAAAGACCCCAGCTTTTTAGGATAAGAACATACTATTTGACAAAAACTGCTGGAAAATTTGGAAATTAGTATGTCAGAAACTAGGCATTGACCCACACCTAACACAGTATACCAAGGTAAGATTGAAATAGGTTCAGGATTTACAAATAAAGAGTAATATAAGCAAGTTAGAAAAACAAAGGATTGTTTATAGCTCAGATTTGTGGAGAAAGAAGGAATTTGTGGCCAAAGAAGAAGTGGAGTATATTATTAAATACATAGATAATTTTGATGATATTTAATTTAAAAGTTTTTTTAAACAAAACCAATGCAGACAAACAAGATTAGAAGGGAAGCATTAAACTGGGAAAAAAATTCATATTCAAGAGTTCTGATAAAGACCTCATTTCTAAAATATATAGAGAAGCGCCTCAAATTTGAAAGAATTCAAGACATTCTTCAATTGATAAATTGTCAAATTATATGAACAGACAATTTTCAGATGAAGAAATTTAAACCATTGCTAGTTATATGAAAAGTCCTCTAAATCACTATTGATCAATTAAATGCAAATTAAGACAACACTGAGTGTAAGGGCTGGGGGAGGAGCCATGCATGACTCAATAAGAAGTACAAAGGCTTTAAAGCCTGACATAGTCAGATGTGGTTTTCTGTGATCAGAAAGGAACACCTCATAGGCAGAAGCTCTGGTCGTATTGAGATCTACATCATCAATGGCAAGTGTCTCCTTCTCCAATTGGCTGTGTGAATGACCTCATAAACCCTATGTAAGCTGAGAGGACCAGGAAGTAGGAGGAGTTTTTAACGAGGAGTTTTACTAGTAGTAACTAAGAGTGAGCAGGAGGTCAGAAGGATATAAACACATGGAATAAAAGATCCTAAGCTTGCATGTGACTGTCCTTGAGTGCTCTATCGTATGGAAACCACCACTTGATGAAGTGGTGACTAGAGATCTCTGAAGACCTGTGATTGAGGTAAGATTGGTAGAAGCACTGTACTAGATAGTGACCAGAGATTCTTCTGAGGGTCTGGGAATTAGGAAGACTGGTAATAGTGGCTCCCCAGTGGGGAAGAGCCACAACTGAGATACCACTATATGCTAAAATGACAGGAAAAGATAAAAAATGATAGGAAAATATAATGATGAATGTTGGAGGGGAAATGGGAAAACAAGGACACTAATAAATTGTCAATGGATTTGTGAACTGATTCAAGCATTCTAGAGAGCAATTTAGAACTATGCCCAAATGACTATCAAATTTTGTATATCCTTTGATCCAGCAATGTTTCTACTGGGCTTGTATTTCAAAAAAAGATCATAAAAGAGGGAAAAGAAGCCACAGTTGCAAAAATGTTTCTGGAAGCCCTTTTTGTATTGCCAAGAAACTGGAAACTGAGTGGATGCCCATCAGTTGGAAAATGGGTTAACATGTTATTGTGCATGATGGTTATGGAATATTATTGTTCTGTAAGAAATGATCAATGGGATTATTTCAGAGAGTCCTGGAGAGATTACATGAAGTGATGCTAAGTAATGTGAACAGAACCAAGAGATCATTGTACATAGTAACAGCAAGATTGTACAGATATTCAATTTTGATAGATGGGCTCTTTTCAACATCGAGATGATTCAGGTTAGTCCCAGTTGTGATGAAGACAGCCATCTGCACCCAGAGAGAGTATTGTGAAAACTGAGAGTGGATCACGGCATAATATTTTCACTCCTTTCATTGTTTGCTTGCATTTTGTTTTCGTTCTCATTTTTTTTTTTCCTTTTTAATCTGATTGTTCATGTGCAACATGATACTTGTGGAAATATGTAAAGAAGAATTGCACATGTTTAATATGTATTGGATTACTTCCCATCTGGGGATTCATAAAGGAGGGAGAAGTATGAATCCTTTCTTTATGATTTCCTAGGTTACAGAACCAGGTAAGGCACTATAGGTCACAGGGTATGCACAGTTTGATAGCCTTTTGGCCATAGTTCCAAAATGTGCTGTGTAAGGGTTTAAAACTCAAACTACAATGCATTAACATTACAGTTTTCTCACATCCTCTCAAACATTTATCATTATGATTTGTTGTCATGTTATTCATATTAGACTGTGAGGTAGTAGCTCAGAACTGTTTTAATTTGCATTTCTATAATCAATTGTGATTTAGAGCATTTTTTTCATATGAGTATAGATTTTAATTTCATGATCTGAAAATTGTTTGTGTCTGATGATTTATCAATTAGGGAATGACTTGTATGCTTACAAATTTGACACAATTCTTCATATATTTTAGAAATGAAATCTCTGTCAAAAACACTGGCTGAAACATGTTTCCCAGTTTTGTACTTTCAATCTTGTTTATATAGGTTTTCTCTGTGCAATTTTTTTAAAAAAATTAATGTAATCAGTTGTTTAATTTGCCTTTCATGATGTTCTCTATTTTTTTTTTATTGTAACATCCTCCCCTCTCCAAAGTTCTAATAGGTTAACTATCCCTTGCTCTCCAAAGTGGCTTGTGGCATCACCCTTTCTGCTCAAATCACATGCCTATTTTGATCCTATTTTGGTATGGGGTGTGAAATGTATGTCTATGGCAAGTTTCTGACACATTATTTTCCAGTTTTCCCTGCAATTTATGGGAAATAATGAATAATGAATTCTTATCCCAGAAGCTAGAATTTGGGGGATTATCATAGATTACTGTATTCATTAATTATCATGTTATATGTATCTAATTTATTCCACAGATCCACCATGTTATTTGTAAGCCAGTGTAAAAAGGTTTTGATGACTACACCTATATAATACAGTCTTAGTTCTGGTGATGCTAGGCCACTGTATTTTTTCATTAATTTCTTTTATAATCCTGATCTTTTTTTATATGAATTTTGTTATTTTTTCTAGTTCTATAAAATATTTTTTGGCAGTTTGGTTGGTATGGCATTGAACAAGTGAACTAATTTAGGTAGAATTATCATTTTTTTTATATTAGCTCAGCCTCTCCATGAGCAAATGATATTTTTTTTCCAATTGTTCAGATCTGACTTTATTTGTTTTTTTTTTAATTTTTTTATTTTATTTTATTTTTTTTTATTTTTTATTTTTTATTTATTTTTTCTTTTTTCTTTTTTTTTATCTGACTTTATTTGTAAGAGAATTATTTTGCAATTATGTTCCTATACTTCCTGGCTTTTTCTTGGCAAGACAACTCCCACATATTTTATAGTGTGTACGGTTATATTAAATAGAATGTATCTTCCTATCTCTTATTGCTGGACTTCTTTAATAACGGAAATGCTGATGATTTGTTTAGGTTTATTTTATATCCTGCAATTTTGCTAAAGCTGTTAATTATTTAAAATAGTAGGTCCCTAGTATTTTCTAAGTATACTCTTATATCATCTGCAAAAAAAATGATATATTTATCACCTCATTGCCTTCTCTAATTCCTTGAGTTTCTTTCTTTTTTTATTGCTAAAGCCAATATTTCTGGTACAATATTGAATAATAATAGTGATAATGGGTATCCTTGTTTTACCCCTGATCTTATTGGGAATGTGTTTAGCTTCTTCCCTTTACAAATAATGCTTGCTAGTGATTGTAAATAGATGATGCTTATCACTTTCAGGAAAACTCCATTTATTCCTGTGTTCTCTATTGTATTAAAAGGAATGGCTGTTGCATTTTTTCAACAGCCTTTTCTGAATCTTTGGAGAATATCATATGGTTTCTCTTCCTTTCGTTACTGATATAGGCAATTGTAGTAATGATTTGCTTGATATTGAAACAACCCTGTTTTCCTAGTATAAATTCCACTTTATCTTAGTATATTATCTTGCTAATAAATTGTTGTAATCATTTTGATAATATTTTATGTAACATTTTTGCATCAACATTCATTAGGGAGATTGGTCTATAATTTCATTTCTCTATTTTGGCTCTTCCTGCTTTAGGTATCAGCACCACATCATTGAAGGACTTTGGCAGAAGTCCTTTATTACTTGCTTTTTCCCAAATAGTTTTTCATAATATTAGAATTATTTGCTCTTTAAATGTTTGGTAGAATTTATGTAAATCAATCTAGCCATGGTTACTTTTTCTTAGGGCATTTACTAAAGACTTGTTAAATTTCTTTTTATAAAATTGATTATAGAGGATAGAGTTAGATATAAGGGGAAAAAATCTGAAAGCCAAAATTTTTTCCTAATAAATTTATTTTTAATACACATTGCTTTATGAATCATGTTGGGAGAGAAAAATCAGAGCAAAAGGAAAAATAATGGGAGAGATAAAAAAAGAAAAAGAAAAGAAGTGAACATAGCATATGTTGATTTACATTCAGTCTCCTTAGTTCTTTTTTCTGGATGCAGATGGCATTTTCTGTCCAAAGATTATGGGGATTGCTTTGGATGACTGAATCACTGAGAAGAAACAAGTCTTTCATATTTGATCATTACATATTCTTGCAGTTATTGTGTATAATGGTTCTGCTTTTATCGCTCAGCATCAGTTCATGTAAATCTTTCCAGGTTTTTCAAAAATCAGCTTGTTCATAATTTTTTGTAGAACAATAATATTGCCTTCATATATCACAACTTGCTCAGCCATTTCTTATTTGATGATCATATACTCATATTCCAATTCTTTGTTATCACAAAAAGAGCTGCTCCAAACATTTTTGCACATCTCTTTTTTATTTTACTCATGTAAAAGTCTAGCAATACGAAATATCCTGTGAGGACTGCTTTGGCTGTATCATATAAATTTTAGTATATTGTCTCATTCTTGTCATTTTCTTGGAAGAAATTATCATTTCTTTGATCTATTGTTTGATCCACTCATTCTTTTATTTTCCCCTGAGTTAATTAGGATTAAGTGACTTGCCCAAGATCACAAAGCTAAGAGGTGTTAAATGTCTGAGACCAGATTTGAATTCAATTCCTCCTTACTTCAAGGCTGGTGCTCTATCCACTGCACCACCTAGCTGCCCCTGACCCACTAATTCTTTGGGATTAGATTTTTGCAATAAATTTTTAATCTGTTTTTCCCTGGTCTTTTTTCAATGTGATTTTTTATTGTGACATGATCTGAAAGTGATGTACTTATGATTCCTGCCTTTGATTGTGAGGTTTCCATGATCTAATACATGGACAATTTTTGTGTAGGTACTATCTATCACTGAGGAAAAAAGAAAGGTATATTCCTTTCTATACATATTCAATTTTTTCCAGATGTCTACTATAGCCAAGTTATCTAAAGATTCTATTACTTTTCTTAACTTTTTTCTTGTTTATTTTGTAGTCATATTTATCTTATTCTCATAGAGAGAGTTAAGATCCTCCACAAGTATATTTTTTGCTGTTTATCTCTTCCTGTAACTGGTTTAACTACTTCTCTAAGAATTTGTATGTTGTACTACTTGGTGCTTATATATTTAGTATTGATATCATTTCATTGTCTAAGGTAACCTTTAACAAGATGTAGTTTCTTTCCTCATCTCTTTTAATTACATCTATTTTTATTGTTAGTTTATGTGAAATTAGAATTTCTATCCCCCTCTTTGTTTTTTACTTTGACAGAAACAAAAATAATATTCTGCTACATTCTTTTATCTTTACTTTATATGTGTCACTCTGTGTAAAGTGTGTATCTTGTAAACAACATATTATGGGATTCTGGTTTTTAATCCACTCCTAATCTGTTCTAAGAGAGAAATCCCATTCACATTCACAGTTATGATTACCAGCTGTGCATTTCCTTTCATCATATCCCTTTTGTAGAAGCTTCCAGATCTTGGGTAATCCTGATTGTTGATCCTTGATACTTAAATTGTTTTTGTCTGGCATCTTGCAGTATTTTTTTCTTGAGATTATAATTCTGGAGTTCTGCAACAATATTCTTTTGGAGTTGTTTTCCAGTATGATCTGTGAATTCTTTCAATGACTATTTCCTCCTCTGCTTTTAGTATATCAGAGAAGTTTTCCTTGATTGTCTCTTGATGAATACTATTTGGGATCTTTTGGGGGGCATGGTGTCCTAGTAGATCAATATTGTTTAAATTGTCTTTATTGGATCTATTTTCAGATAGACTGGTTTTCCAATGAAGTATTTTATGTTTTCTTCCATTTTTTTCATTACTTTTACTTTGACTAATTCTTTATGTCTCATAGAGTCATTAGCATCCATTTGCCTGGTTCTAGTTTTTAATGTGTGATTTTCTTCAATTACTTTTTGTATCTCTTTTTCCATTTGATTAATTCTACTTTTTGAAGTGGTGGGTATTTTTTCAGGGTTTTTTTTTTTTTTTGCATTTGGCCAATTGTATTTTTTAAATTATAGTTTTTTTTAATTTTCAAAACATATATGTAGATAATTTTCAACATTCACCGTTGCAAAACTTTGTGTTGCAAAATGCTTTCTCCCTCCATTCATCCCCAGCACCCTCTCCTGTTCATCACAAGAACATTGAAACTGGCCTTGAATGATTTCACTGTCAAAAAAAGTCACGTACATCAAAATTGATAATCATATAATCTTGCTATTTCTCTATACAATGTTCTCTTGGTTCTACTCACTTCATTTAGCATCACTTCATGTAAATCTCTCCAGACCTCTCTGAAAGCATCTTGATGATCATTCCTTATAAAACAATAATATTCCATGACATTCATAGAGTATAATTTATTTAGCCATTCTCCAACTGATGGGCATCTATTAAGTTTCCAATTCTTTGAAACTACAGAAAAGACTGCTACAAACATTTTTGCACATGTGAGTCTGTTTCTTTTTTTATGATCTCTTGCTGGATCAAAAGTTATGCACAATTTGATAGCTCTTTGACCATAGGTTCATCATATTCTCTAGAATGGTTGAATCAGTTAACAACTCCACCAACAATATGTGTCCCAGTTTTCCCACATTCCATCCAAAATTCATCATTATCTTTTCCTGTCATCTTAGTCAATCTGAGAGGTATGTAGTGATAAATCAGAGTGTGTTATTTTGGTATTTCTCTGATCAATAGTTATTTAGAACATTTTTTTGTATGACAAGAAATGGTTTCAATTTCTTCATTGGAAAATTGTCTGTTCAAATCCTTTGACCATTTATCAGGGAAACTGTATTTTTTAAGGAATTATTTCTTCTTTTTCTAAGATATTGATTCTCTTCTGCATAACTCTCATTTCTTTTCCCAATTGTTCTTCAACTTCTCTTATTTAACTTTTAATATCTCTTATGAGTGCTTCCAAGAAGGCTTTTTGATCTTGAGATCAATTCATATTACTCTTTAAGATTTCCCATGTGGGCATTTTTTCCTCTCCTGAGTTACTATTTTGGTCTTTCCAGTCACGTCAGTAGCTTTCTACAGTGATAGTTTTTTTTTTCTGTTTCTTTCTCATTTTCTTCCTTCCTTTTTTCCTTCCTTCCTTCCTTCCTTCCTTCCTTCCTTCCTTCCTTCCTTCCTTCCTTCCTTCTTTCCTTCCTTCCTTCCCTCCTGCCTGCCTTCATGCCTTCTTTCTTTCTTTCTTTTTTCTTTCTTTATTTCTTTTCCTTCCTTTCTTTCTTCCTTCCTTCCTTCCTTCCTTCCTTCCTTCTTTCTTTCTTTCTTTCTTTCTTTCTTTCTTTCTCTTTTTTCTTTCTTTCTTTCTTTTCCTTCCTTCTTTCTTTCTTTCTTTCTCTTTTTTTCTTTCTTTCTTTCTTTCTTTCTTTCTTTCTTTCTTTCTTTCTTTCTTTCTTTCAGCATTCTTCCTTTCTCCCTTCCTTCCTTTATATATTTAGTGACTTTTGAGACCAAGCTATGATCCTAGAATATTGGGAGGGCACTTCTTGTACCTCTCTGAGCCTTGGTGTTAAGAATAGAAGCCCCTTGTGTTTGGTTTCTTGGCTCAGAGTAGGGTAAAGCCCTTTTTTTCCAGGGAACAACCTGGTTTCCTAGGCTGACAATTTGCCTTTTGAGATAGAACTGGATGCCATCCCATTGAACTGCTCTGCTACTGAGGCAGGATTGAAGATCTCAGTTGTTGATCTGTTACAATTTAAGACCATCTCAATGGTTTTCCCAGGCACTATCTGAGTTGGGCTGAACACCCTTTTTTACGCCACCGAAATTGATCATTCTAATCTATTTTAAGTTGTAGAGAAGTTTCATTCCATCAGACTCTGTTATGAGCCTTAGTTCATGTGATTTTCAAGGGAAAATGGGAAAGCTCAAGCAGATTCTTGCTTTAACTCCATCATCTTTGCTTCATCCCCAGAACTCCAAAGGTCTATAAATTCATTCATATACTTTGATCTAGCAATATCACTAATAAGCATGAAGCCCAAAAGAGATTTGTTTTTTTAAAAGAAAAAAAAAAACCTTACATGTACAAAAATATTTACAGCAGCTATTTTCAGCAGGAAACAATGAAAGTTGAAGGCATGTCCATCAATTAAAGGATGGCTGAATAAACTGTGTTATGTGATTATGATGAATTATTATTGTTCTATGGCAAATGATGAGCAGGATGCTCTCAGAAAAAAACCTGGCAAGTCTTCCATGAATTCAAGTAAAGTCAAATGTACTGTACACAAAGGAAAAGCAATGTTCTGGGATAATCTTCTGTAAATGACTTTGCTATTCTCAGCAGTGCAATGATCCATGACTACTCCAAAGGGCTTATGATGAAAAATTCTATTCATACTCAGAGAAGGTCTGAATTCAGATTGAAATATTCTCTCTCTCTCCCTCCCTCCCTCCCTTCTTCCTCTCTCTCCCTCCCTCTCTCTCTCTCTCTCTCTCTCTCTCTCTCTCTCTCTCTCTCTCCCTCCCTCCCTCCCTCCTTTTATTGTTTCCCTTCTAATCTTGCCTGCATTAGCTTTGTTTGTACAAAAACTTTTCAACTTGATAAATCAAAATTTTCTATTTTGTAGTCAATAGTGATCTCTAGGTCTTCTTTGGTCATAAATTCCTTCCCCTTCCACAGATCTGAGAGGTAAACTATCCTATGCTCTTCCAATTTATTTATAATCTCATTCTTTATGCCTAGGTCATGAGCCCATTTTGACCTTATCTTGGTGTATGGTGTTAAGTGTGGATCAATGCCTAGTTTCTGCCATATTAATTTCCAATTTCCCCAGCAATTTTTGTCAAACAGTAAGTTCTTATCCCAAAAGCTGGAGTCTTTGTGTTTGTCAAACGCATTGGTTGCTATAGTTGTTGACTGTTTTGTCCCTTGAACCTAACCTATTCCACTGATCAACTAATCTATTCCGTAGCCAATACCAAATGGTTTTGGTAACTGCTGCTCTATAATATAATTTTAGATCTGGTACAGCTAAGCCAACTGGTGGAAAATATTAAATAAATTTAAAAATTTGTAAAAATCTATATGTAACCTTCTTTTCAAGGCTTACTATATATGTTTTCTTTTGCACACTCTATGTTCCAGCCAAAAAGGGCAATTTGTTACTTTCCATACATTATCATCCATCTACCATTTTTCTTCCTCGGAAAAAGCATTTTTCTGTGTAAGAATTGAATTCTCTTCTTACTTTTTGCTGATAAAATTCTTAGAGTCTTTTAAAGTTCAGTTCAATATATCTTCATTTTTCCTACCTTCATTCTTTCCCCTGAAAAATATTCTGTATTAGTGTAGTAATACTTGGTATTTACTTGTTTGTGTACATAGTATCATTCTATACTTTTCCCCAAACTTGAGAGGAGTTCCTTAAGAAAAGGTACTGTGTAATTATTACCTTTGTACCCTCAGCAGTCAGGACAAGGGAAGAGAAAGAAGAACATAGAGACAGAGACATAGAGAGATAACTGGAAACAGAGAGACAGAGGAAGAGGAAAAGATAAATGAAGAGAGGGAAAGAAAGAAGGGAGAGTAGGAGGGAGAAATGGATGAAGAGAGAGAGAGAGAGAGAGAGAGAGAGAGAGAGAGAGAGAGAGAGAGAGAGAGAGAAGGATGGAAGGGAGGGTCACCTAACCTACTATCCATTGTAGTTAACTTTTAAAAAAATGGTATAAAGATAAAAAAGAATGAAGACAACACTAATAATTGAGAAGTTAAAGTAAGGTAAATTATAGGTATAGTTTCTGGGAACACAGTAGGAATATAATAAAATATCAATTGTCAATTGGAGCCAAATAGTAGGAAGCGACCTCTGAAATCTAGGGTTATTATTAGTTTTGAAAAAAGGGTAAATATAATAATCTGCTTTCAGAAACTTTTCTTTTTCTCCTTTTTATATGTTCAGAATATTTCCCCCTAACATGTCATTTCCTGCTTCCCAATTTGCATATCTTCTCCATTTTTTTATTATTTATGTCTAGTTTAAGAAGATATTATTATTGTGATGATTCATTGTTGCTTTCTCCTTGTGTCATAATTCCCGCACATATCATCTGCAAAGATCATTAATGTGATGTTTAGCCTCTTTTGGGGAACATGCATGAAAATGCCACTAAAACACAACCACACACACACACACACACACACACCACACACACTTACACTCATACACCATATACTTTTAGCTCTAAGCTTCTTGCTTGAAGTTCTGTTAAATTTCCACATGAACACAGTGTTTGTATTGTGTTTATTCTTCTTCACTAGTGGATAAAATTCTTATAATTAACTCACAAATTATGCCTTTTTCCCTTCCTCCACCCTAATTCCTATACCAGAATCACAATCACAATAACTAATTTTTTCTGATCTTCTTACATGGCACTCCCTAATTTTAGGAGACTTTTCAAAAATAATTGCTAGTGCTTCACTAAGTTCGTTAGCTAATTCCCTTAGCACCCTAGTGAGTATGTCATCCAGAGTTTCAGGAATGATACAATTCAGTAATTTGAGAGGAATTTGGGGTCAGATTCTCTGTAGCATCTTGGACTTTTTTTCTCACTTTTTTTTTGCTATTTTCCCCTACTATTTTTTCATTTTCTTTGCAGCTCCTCTACACAGCTTTTTCAGGCTTTGATTTTCTCTCAAACTGATGTGTTTTCTCAGGCTTTCAACACTTTTGGAGCTTCTATCTAACACTCCTCTTTCTCCCACTAATTAGGTAAACAGTCTCACCTTTTCAGCCACTAACACGTTATCATTGAAGGGAATATTCTAGTGTGTCAAGTTATCTTGAAAAATCTTTTGCCTCTTTGGACAACAACATAATCCTAATAGTCCTTGGATAAGAGCTAAAATGTACTATTTATTTCCAGTATGAAGGAATATAAACACTATGGGATTGCTTCATGCAATCTGACCTTCTAAAAGCTATTGAAAAAAGGAAATTGTTCATGTCAGTGTGCTTTTCCATCTTAAAAAAATGTCCTACAAATTTAAACAAGTTTCATCAACAACAAAACATAAAAAAATCTTAATACAGCATAACTAAGGCAGACAAATATATCGTGTTTCATTGGTTATTTAACCAAATTCCTAGAAGAATCAACACTGGATGTTTCTAATTTGAATGGTTAATGTTATAATTTATTAACTACAAGGCAGGGGTAGCATGTGTAGGCTTACAGGAATTTGATTATTTTTTTTAAGAGATGTATATGTCTGTGTATTGTATTCTTATATGGTCGCTTTTTTAAAGTTGGAAGCAACGTTAACCAATATCTAGTCAAATCCCCTTAGTTCAGAGATTTAAAATGGCTTGAAAATATTATCAAATTTTATAAATGACTAAAAATTAGGTCTCTCAATACTGGATAAAATATTTTTTTGATTTTACCTGGATTTAATGTCTCAGAATATTTGTTTCCTCTTTGAAACAGCTTTTTCTAAGAAATTAAAGTTTAGATTTAAAAAAAAAATCTTAATTATAATTTCAGTCCAATTTGATTTGACCTTGAGTAAAAATATAGGATTTGACCTGTGAAGCCCAACTTCTCTCTATAAATGATCTTATCTAATTTCTAAAGTTTATTGTGGGCATAATCCTCTAAGAACTATATCATTATTGCATATAATCAATTTACACAATGCATTTTGAACTACTTGTCAACAATTAATGCTAAATTAGGACTCAGATATTCCAAAATGAAGCTTTCTCAGGACTATTTATCAAAGTAAAGATTTTGTAATCAAAGATATAAGAATATAAGTAATTCCACACTGATTAAGATTCTGAGCAATATCTTTCTCTTCATCATTTCTGAAACATTAAATGCATCAAATGTAATGGAAATATATTTTCATTATCAAAATTCATTTAGGATTTGAACTAGAAAAATTCATGAACTGAGTAAGAAAAGATATACAAGAGACTTTTGAAATAATAAAAAATGAGACCCCTTAAATTAAGGATAAAGAGAAGAGGAAATACTAGGAAGTTTTTTTGTCATTATTTTACCTAGCTACTATTACTTACTAATAGCAATAATCTACAGTATTTATTACATTATGGTTAATAGTGTTAATTAGGTGATTTCTATCAATGATCAATGCTTTAATAGCTCAATAAATATAACTTTTACTCCCTAGTACAGTCTTGGAGTTAAAAACAAGAAAGTTCACAAATAGGAGAAAAAAGATTATGAGAACTATAGGAAAAGTGATTTAGGAAAAGATCTTTCAAAATTGAGAATTTTGCTAATTGTCGGTAAGAGCAAATGTTAATCACTGAAAATAATGTTTATATTTTGAATGATAGTATATATTGTTAGCAGCTTTGTTTTTAGTTCACAATAGAGGCTATTTTCACTTTCCAAAATATAACTTTGAATTCTAATATGATTTTAAAGATTTTTTTAAGTATACTCATGCACACACACACACAGAGTGAGAGAGAAGAGAAGAAAAGAGAAGACAAGAGAAGGGAAGAGAAGAGAAGAGAAGAGAAGAGAAGAGAAGAGAAGAGAAGAGAAGAGAAGAGAAGAGAAGAGAAGAGAGGCATATCTTTAAAAATAAATCAGAAAAAAGGAGAGGGTACTTAACATATTGAGGAAGTCTGTTGATATATGCAATATTCCACATTCATGGCCCTTCACTTCTAAAACAATCAACAGAAAGAATTTTATCACAGCTCTTCTTTGGGGTCTAGATTGGATAATACTTTTTTTTTTTTTACATTATTCAGCTTTAACTATTTTATTGTTCATCTAATTATGTTATAATAATTTTATATTGATTTTCCAGTTCTGCTTTTTTCCTGCTTCTTCAATTCATGTTATTCTTTTCATTCCATTCTGTATTCATCATTTTCATCATTTCTTATAACACACTATTATTGTTATATTAAGGATTTACAATGTATTTATCAATTCCCTAATCAATGGACATCTACTTTGTTTACAGATTTTCACTACTACAAAAAGTGCTGGTATAAATATCCTGGTTTATATGCGGTATGATATATTTTATTTTATTTGTTTGTTTGTTATTACTAACCTTGGAATATCTACATAGAAAGTAAATACCTAGGCTGAAATGTATGCTCATTATATTCACTCTTTAAATAATTCTAAATTGCTTTTCAGAATGGATGGAACAATTCACACCACAGAAAGTCTAATAGAGTACTAATCTTTCCATGAGACTCCCAACAATGATTTTTCAGATATTTGTCATCTTTAACAAATTCATGCATGTGAGGTGATAACTGGGATTTGCTTGATTTAATTATTCATATGTTATTGATTTGGAGTTTTCTATTTTATATGATTATGATATTTTTAAGAATAATTTATTTATATCCTTTGAACATTTGTCTACTAAGTAATGGCATCTGCATATATTTCTCTTAGTTGTCTATATCTTAGATATCAAACTTTTATCAAAGATATGTTATTTTAAAAAAGATTCTTTTTTTGAATCAACAACTCCTTGTCTTGTTTTTCAATTTCAGTTAATAGACATTATTTTTTTTAATACTCTGTAATCACTTCCACCATTTGTTTACTTAAGGATTTGCCCTCTATCCATAATTTTGGAAGACATATTATCTATTTTTATTTGTCTTTCCTACAATTTACTACTACTTACTACTACGATTAATTTCTAAACTATTGTGATTTATGGTACAATATATTGTCAAAAATAACTTTTTGCCAGCTTTCTTTCCAGTTTTACTAGCAATTTTTGTTGAATAAGGAATCCTTTCTTACTTGATTTTTTTTAATTGCATTTATCAAATACTGTGTTATTGAGTTTGGTTCTTTCTAATTTTTCTTTGTCATGCTTCACTGATCTTATTTCATAACAAATAATTACAACTAGCATGTGTACTGCACTTTAAGATTTGCAAAGTGCTTCATCTACTTTATCTCAATTTGTACTCAAAACCACCCTTGGAAATAAATACAATCATTACTCACATCCAAGGCAGTATTTCAATCCAGATCATCCTGATTTTAATTCTACCATTCTATTTACTGTACCAAAGGACAAAAGTAATTTTAATTATTGCTATTATGCTTTCATTTTCTATTTTCATTATTTCCACAGATATTTTTCAGCATTTTTCTTCCTTATTCATTTGTCTACTTCAGTAATATATCCCTTTTGTAATTTGTCCACTTTAGAATTAATATTGCAAATTACTTTCAATAATACTATCATTTATATTATATTAGTAAAAACAGCTATAGGCAGTGAATATTCATTCAATCAATTTAGTTTATCTTTATTTTTAAGGAATTGTTTGTTTTGTAATGGGATCTATCTATGTAGTTTATGGAAACTTCATAATATTTAATATGTTTTGTAATTTTTAATGAGATTTTACCATCTTTTATTGTCTCTTAGATTTCATTAATTACTACAGAACTTTTCTTATTTACTATAGTAATATAAACTATATATATAAAACTATAGTTATTCATATCTATAATTATATAAAATATTGATTTTTGTTATTTTATAATGTTCAAACTAAACAAAATCTTATCTAAATCTCTTTATTATTTATTCCCTAACATTTTTCCAAGCAATCACCATGTTGTGATCAGTAAATATGAATGTTATATTTTCCTCCTCTTTGTTGATCTTTATGTATTTGATAGCTTCTTCTGATCTTAATGCTACTGATAATTTGATTATTGATATTTATGACAAATAAAAGAGTAAAACCCCAGGCTTCTTTTATGCCTATATTTATTGGTAAAACTTCCAGTGTTTGAAGATTGTATATAATACCAGCTTTTGATTTTAAATGTTTTATCAAATTAAAATAAATTTTCCTATGGCCATGTACATTTAAAGCTTTAAAAAAAATCAAAATTAAAAGTTATGCTTTTCCATTTTTTATTAATTTATTGAAATAATCATGTGCTAATGTTTTTGTTTACTAATATTACTAGGTATAATAATTTATTCCCTAATGTTTAATAATACTTATATTCTAGTATAAATTTATAGCTTAATTATAATGAATGTTTTTTGGGGTGTATCTCTTTGTGTATCTGTCATCTTTTTGCCAGGAATTTAGACTTTTTGAATCAATATTAATTTATGATATGAGCCTATAATTCTGTTTTCTTAAATCCTTTTATTCCACTTTCTAAGAAATATACTTCTAAAGAATTTTTACCAGGGCACTGAGTTTAAAGTTTTGCCCAGGAACACAACACAGCTAGTAGGAGCTATACACAGAATTTGAACACAAATCATGAAAATTAAAGATCAATCAATCCATTCACTATATCATTCTATCATATTTTAGCATGCACAAAATAAATTGATATATGCTTCTGAAAAACTCAGAGTGAGATTCAGAGTTATTTCTTGGACTATTAAGTTGCAATTGGAATGTTACTGTCCAATCTTTTCCTCCTCTGGATGAGTGACAGGCTGGTTTTGACCTTTTTTTCTTTCCTTTTTTTTTTTTTTTAAACATCACACAACATAAAATGCTTAATTGCCTTGTTAAGGAAGGTTGGCAGTTGACAATTGTTTTGCTCAGAATCACAGAGTTGATAATATCTTGTCCATGAAACTAAGGATACTAATGATTCACAGGCTGACAGAGTCACACACTTGATTGTGTGCAGTATATTTCATGATTGGAGCTTGTCATTTTCATTATGTGTGAAAAAAATAGACTTCTCCTTTCATGGTAGACTTCACTATCAGAGTGTAATTATATCTTGATGTTTCCTATGATTTATGTCTTGTTCCACTGATCTGAATGATTTTTAAACACTTACATATTTCATAAAATATTTTCCCTTAAAATAGTGAATTTTCCATTTTTTAAATATAAATTTCTCGATTTATCACCAACACTAATAATTTGAATATGAGAAACAGAGTCCTTAATGTGATTTAAAGCTAAATCAGAAACAATGATATAGACCTAACTACAGATAAGTTATCCTGGCAGGAAGGAAAACATGAGTTCTTATGTCTATCACTGACAGAAGATGGACTCTTGTAGAGGGCTGAAACTATTGAGTTGATGCACTGAGGTCAGGACTGACAAGCACTTAAGGCTAACTACCGATTGGACAGTATACTCTGTGGGCATATGCTTGGAAAAGTAGTCCTTTCTACTATCCATGCTGGCTCAATTATTGGTGTATACAGAGGATTGTAGGAGGGACTAAAGGGTGGAGTAAGACTAGCCAGAGTCACATTTGGGCGGTAGACAGGGAGAAGGTGGTTGTGGAGATTCTGCTTCCATCCTGTTCAATCCTGCATCTAAGGACCAAGAATAAAGACTGAGGACTTTTGCTTAACCTAACTCTTGCTGATTCTGGGGTGTCCTGAGTGCTAGCGTGGTCGTCACATGTGGCACCCAAGCATGGGGCCTGAGGACCCTAACTTCACTGAAGAAGTCTCTGGTGAACAGGAAATAGGGTGAGTATTTAAATAGACAAACAGAGAACTTACTTTGCTAAGGACTAAACTAGTAACCTTGTCTGGCTGAAATGGGGCAGATATTAGGAAAAGATTCTCCCCCAACTCCAGCCCCACCCCCACCCCCACCCCCACCCCCACCCCAAAGGAGATCTGCAGGAAGCATACTCAGACTGATAAAGAGACAGAGCTTATTTATGACTTGTATGCAGATTGATGGATTCCTGGTGGTTACATTAGAATGTATGTCCCCTTGGTTCTTTGAGGAAGAAGAGATAAGCCTAAATAATTGGAAACTTGTAGGAGATCAACTATGTGAATATTATAGTGATAATGGTTCTAAGTCACTTTCCAAAGAAACACTATATATATACAATATAATACAATTGGCCTTAAAAAAAATCCTGCAAGTTATTGAAAAAAGAAAATGTTTCAGAATGACCAAATGAGGAAGTATGAGGAAAATGAGGAGGACAAAAGAGGGATTAAAAGTGATATCACCAGAGGGCATGGGGAGTTGTGAGGATGAAAGGCTTGGTGAAGGGTGTGGTGATTCTTGCTCTTGCAAAGCAGTTTCAACCCCACATAAACTGGAACTGGTTCTTGACATGCCCCCATCACCTTCACCTTCTGGGATGGAGGGGGAAGGGGTAGTGAGACAGGCAGTCACACCACAGCACCTCCCCCCACCAAATACCTCCTCCTATGACTAGATTGCAAAAGGCAGTACTTAAAGCCTAGGAAGAAGGCCAGAATTTAAGTGATTTGCAACTGGAAATGTATCCAGTGATTCAAGAGTTTGACTCTTCAGGTCAAGAAAGTAGAAGATATGCTCCTTTGGGTATAGAAATTCTCAAAGACCTGAGAAAGGCTTGCACTCTTTGTGGGGTTACATCAGCTTATGTTAAGATGTTATTACAGAATTTGGCTTATGAAGTCTTAATGCCTAGGTACTGGAAATCTATAGCAAGCATATGCTTAGAATCTGGACAAAACTTGTGGCTGTCTGAATACAGTGAGCTCTGTAGGATACAAGCCCAACAAAATAGACATACTGGACTTAATCCTCCAATCACCTATGACCAACTAACAGGTGTAGGTTCTTATGCAAAAATTTCAGTGCAGATTAATTACCCCTTAGCAGCTTATGGGCAAATTGCTGCTGCTGCTATCAAAGCATGGACTTCGCTGCCCAATAAAAATGACAAGGGTGAAGCCTTCACACAAATAAAACAAGGGCCAAATGAACCCTTTGCTGATTTTATGGGACGTTTGCACATTGCTGTCATACGAACTAATGGTGAAAATGCAGTAACAGACATTATAAGGCAACTTGCTAAAGAAAATGCTAATGAGGATTGTAGGAGAATTATACTAGGCCTACTCAAGGATGCTCCTTTAGACGAGATCATAAGACGCTGTGCCATAGTAGGCAAAAATGTCTTTTATAGCCAGGCTATGATGCAGACTTCTCAAAATCCAAACATGGGGAGAGAGGGTCCCTTTTGGTAAGGGACTTCCAAAGAGACTCGTCAATGCTTTTAATGTGGTAAAGTAGGGTATCCAAAGCTCAATGTTGGCATAGAGACAGAGTGAGAAAACAGAGTGGGAGAACAAGACCCAATACCCCTGTCCAAAATGCAACAGAGGTTTCCACTGGGCATCAAAATGTTGACTGATTCAGGGAAATGGGATGAGGGGCCCAGCCCCAGGGCCCAAAACAAAAAATAATTGGAGTATGATGGCAGCCGATGCTACACCCAAAGAGTGCCTAGAAGTCTAGTACCCAGACATGACCAATCATCCAGGAAGCCATATGATGAGAGAAGGGGATTACACAATCAACCAGGGGAGAATAGAGTTGTATGCAGCTGGGGCAACTAAGATACCCCCTGGAGAGGTGAAATCTGTTCTGCTCCAGCCTATGGATCCCTTGCCTCTAGGCACAGTAGACTTGACCATTTCACCTCCTGAGAGTACTTACAAAACACTGTTCATCCATACATTGATGTGGGAAACTGGGGGATGTATAGATAATATCCCAGTCACTAATGCAGGTAGACAATGTGTGACTTATCAACCAGGAGAAGTAGTAGCATCAGACTCCTAATAAGCAATCTGGTGATAGTTGCCCAGATTCTGACTCCAAGCAAAAAAATCCAGGACAGCAGCTGTGACAGCTGACTGACCTATGCTCACTATTTATATAAATGGTATACAATTGGAAGGATTGTTAGACATAGATGCAGATCACACAGTCATTAGAGGTGCCAACTGGCCCAGTCACTGGTCAAAGATTAAGGCAGACACCTACATGTCTGGTGTTGGGGGATCAATAGCAGCTGAAGTTAGTGCTACCCCTTTCAGATGGATATCTGAAGGTGAAACAGGAGATTTTACTCCTTTTATACTTGATAAAATCCCCATCAATCTGTGGGGAAGAGACATTTTACAACAGTTAGGATTAAAAATGAGTACCTTGGTTTTTTAGGCAGGGCTGCTGTTGAAGGCCTGCCAACACTTTCACCTGTTCCTACCCAATGAAAAACTGATACACTAGTGTGGATATAACAGTGGCCCTTAGGTAGCAATAAAATTCAGGCTTTATTAGACACAGTACAGGTGCAACTTGACCAAGGACACTTACAACCTTCTCTAAGTCTTTGGAATTCCCCAGTATTTGTTGTAAGAAAGAAATCTAGAAAATGGAGGATGTTGACTGATTTAAGAAAGGTAAATGAACAGATGGAAACTATGGGAATTCTTCAGCTGGGCTTCCATCGCCTACTCAACTGCCTAGAGAATGGCCTCTTTGGGTTATAGACATTAAGGATTGTTTCTATTCTATCTCTCTGGATAAGGAGGATATGAAAAGATTTGCCTTTTCAGTGCCCAGCGTTAACTTAGCTGAGCCTTATAAAAGCTATGAATGGACAGTTTTGCCACAGGGAATGAAAAACAGCCCTACTATGTGTCAAATGTAAGTTGCTGCTGCTCTTACTCCAGTAAGAAAAGCATTTCCAAAAGTAATGTTATTACATGACATGGATGATTGATATATTAGGATGTGCACCTGAGGAACAAATGATAGAAACATGTCTACAAAACACCATGGAAACACAAAGATACTACAAATTGCACACAGCTTTAGAAAAAATTTAAAGACATGCTCAATATTTAGGATATGAAGTATATCGTAAGGTGCTCACAGTACAAAAACTTTCCTTAAGAACAGAGAAGCTAAACACCTTAAATGACTTTTAGAAATTGATAGGAGATATCCAATGGATGTGACCAGTGTTAGGCTTAACTACCTATCAATTGCAACCATTATATGACATTTTAAGGAGAGACAGTGCTTTCAACTCACCACTTCAGCTTACAGAAGAAGCTCAAGAGGCTTTGAGAGAAGTTGAACTGGCTTTATCCAATGTGAATGAAAGAGTCACTCAAAAACCCTTGCAAATATCAGTTTTTGCTACACAAGAGACACCCACAGCAGTCCTTCATCAAGGAGATAGTGTGATAGAGGGGGTGAAACTCCTGGCACAACCAGAACAAAGCCTTGCTCCTTACCCAGTGCTTGTGGCTAAAATTTTATTAAAGGCCATTAAGTAAGCAGTACAATTATATGGGATAACACCTGACAAGATATTCACCTTTTATACTAATGCACAATTTAATGTATGCTGTGAAACCATCCCAGAGTGGCACATTTTATTGGCCATGGCTCCAAACTTTGCATATGGGTCTCCATTAAAGATAACCAGACTATTACATAATTGGTGATGGATTCTTGAAGAAAAGGTTTCTAAAGTTCCTCTTAAAGGACCAACTATCTTTATAGATGCATCCAAACATAATATTTGTGCTGTATACTCTCATTACTTAACTATAAAGAGAGTAGTCAGAACTCCTTTTCAGTCCACTCAGCAGAATGAATTGTATGCAATCATTCTAGCTCTTATTATTCAGGTGATATAAATAAATATCTGATTTGGCCTATTCAATAGGTGTGGTACAAAGAATTGCCACAGCCCAAATACAATTTGTAACCTCTAATATATATCAGCTCTTCAAGGAACTTCAAGAGCAAGTGAGAAAGCATCCAGGTAAGATTTATATTTTGCATATCCACTCTCATAGTGGACTTCCATGTCCTATTTTTGATGGTAATTCCAAGGCAGATAGCCTTCTAACTATCTTGGTCAATACTCCTTTATTTCAAGAAGCCCAGGAATCTCATTCTAAATATCATCAGGCTGCTCGAGCTTTATGTTTATAATTTGGAATAACAAGAGAGGAAGCTAGGAGCATAGTAAAAGTCTGTACAGCTTGCCTTCCTTTTCATGTTCCTCCACTGCCTCCAGGGAAGAACCCTCGTTGTTTGAGACCCAATGAAATTTGGCAAATAGATGTGAACCATCAGAAATCTTTTGGTCGTCTGTCTTTTATCCATGTTGTGGTTGACACTTTTTCAAGATTTACTTTTGCAATACCAACAACAAAAGAGATAGCCCAAGTGGTCACTGAATTCCTTATACAAGTATTTGCAATTATAGATGTGCCACAAGCCATAAAAACAGACAATGGACCTGCATATACTTCTAAACGTTTTGCACACTTTTGTGCACAGTATAAGATTTTACACACAACTGGCATATCCTTTAATCTTTAAGGACAAGCAATAGTAGAGAGGAGAAACAGACACATTAAGACGCTCCTCCAAAACCAAAAGAAAGGGGAAGTCACAGGTAACCCTAGAGAACTTCTAAATTTAGCTCTTTATACTATTAATTTCTTGATTTTTGACAAAGCTGCACTGGCTCCAGCAGACAAGTTTTATAACCCACTGGAAGGGCAGTGTACAGTACGAGTGACTTCACTATCTTTAGATAATTGCCAGGTGATGTGGACAGACCCAGAAAGTGGTGAATGGAAGGGACCAGATAGATAGGTTAACTGCTTGTGGGAGAGGGTTTGCTTATATCTCTACAGGTGGAGAAGGAATCAGATGGGTGCCAACAAGCCATATTCACCTTATCCATCAGAGAGAGTTGGAGCAGACCCTTGAAAGACAAAGACCCAAGAAACAATGGGTGGTTCCGTTGCTGATACTGCCCACCACTGAAAGAGCATGGCAGTTATGGCGTTTGATTCATGGACATCAAAAATTTTTAGACTTCAAAACCCTCAGGAGTCATTGGATTCTCTGAGACATGATAAGATTGTTGTAGGACCTCAAAACCCTCAGGAATCATTGTATTCTCTGAGGTATGATAAGACTGTTGTAGGAATTCAAAACCCTCAGGAATCATTGGATTTTCTGAGAAATGATAAGACTGTTTCAGGACTTCAAAATTTGCTGGGATCATTGAATTCCCAAATACATAAAAAGACTGTTGCAGGACTTCAAAAACTTGTGGGGATCATTGGATTCCCTAACACATGAAAAAACTGTTGCAGGACTTCAAAAACTTGTGGGGATCATTGGATTCCCTGACACATGAAGCAATGGACAATAGATTGGTTTTGGACTATTTCTTGGCTGCAGAAGAAGATGTATGTGTGACTGTTGTTTACATATCCTCCTTCTAGGACTTCTGGAAATCTCTTATAATACCATATTGATTTATATTGTTTGTTATAACAACTACTTGCATATACAATTCATGTTTATTGCACCACATTGAGTCTGCACTGGTTGTGGAGAGTCACCACTAATAGCCTCTGCGTTATTGCTATGTGCTTGTGTAAAACCTCCCATGCTGATGGGTTTGTGCATACCTCTTTGTAATAAGAGCCTTCAACCTAGAAACCCACTAGCAATCCCCACTTCCCTTTGGTGCTTTTCATCTCCATTCCTGAGATGTTGGGGAGGGTATGATCATCTCCTTTTTAGTGCTTTCACCTCCCTTCCTGAGAAGTTGGGGGGGACATGATCACCTCCTTTTTGGTGATTTCACTTCTTTTCTTGAGAAGTCAGGAATGGTGTGACCACCTGTGTTCGAAAAAAAAGAAAACAGGAGATGTAGAGGGCTGAAGCTATTGAGTCAATGCACTGAGATCAGGACTGCCAAGCACTTGAGGCTAACTACAGATTGGACGATACTCTATGGGCATATGCTTGGAAAATGGTCCTTTCCACTATCTGTGCTAGCTCAATGATTGGTGTATACAGGGGATTGTAGGAGGGACTAGGGGGTGGAATAAGACTAGCCAGAGTCACACTTGGGCGGTAGAGGAGGGAGAAAGTGGTTGCGGAGATTCTGCTTCCATCCTGTTCAATTCTGCATCTAAGGACCAAGAATAAAGACTGAGGACTTTTGTTTATCCTGACTCTTGTTGATTCTGGGGTGTCCTAGGTGCTAGCATGGTCATCCCAGACTCTTTTTTTTTAATAGCAAGCTGTGTAACTCATAATTGTTCTGGAACTCATTTTCTTTATCTGTAAATAGGAAGAGTTTGGTTTAGATTATTTCTAAATTTTCTCTTTACCAAAACTCTCTTTTACTCTTTGTCCACCATTTATTCAGTAATACATCAAAGCTTTAGCACTGTAGGTAGGAAATTATACTTTGGGTTTTCCTTGATGAATTAAAGAGTATTCAAAGTATAGTGACTAAGTTGAAAATCTGCCTTAAAAACCATGCTATTTTTTACTTGAAAAGCAAGTTGAGAGAAAGAGGAAATAAATGATTTTTACATTATTTTAATGATTGCCATTTGAAACAGTAAATGAATATGTTGTTTGGCCACAAAAGATAAAGAGATGGGGAAAGAAAAAGGAAAGATAGGCAAATAGACACACAGACAAACAGATAGAAAGAAATAGATACAGAGAGAGATAGAGACATGAAGAGAAATGGAGACAGCAAAAACAGGCAGACAGACAAATAGAGAGACAAGGACAAATAGACAGATAGATACAAACAGTAACAGAGAGAGATAGAGATTATAACCATTTGCACAGTTTATAAGGTGAAAAGGACTACACTAATTCTTTTAGAAATAAGGGAAGGGAGAAAGATAGATAGAAAGAGATGGAAATAGAACCATACTTTTAATAAGAATTAAAGAGCTATCTATGACATGGACTACAAGTATAATCCTTAGTTAATGATTAACATCCAAATTTATAAACATCAGAGAAAATACAAACACATAGATCTATAAAAATGACTCCTATGTTAAGTAATATAATAAATTTAAAATTTTATTTATTTATAAATTATTTTAGCTTTTTAATTCTCTCACTCACTTATTCCCCTCCCATTGAGAAGGGAAGAATTTTAACTTTTATATAAATGAAGACATGCAAAACTTATTTGCACAAAGCTCATGTTATAAAAGAAAAAAATCAAGAAAAATAAAGTGAAAGAAACAATGCTTTAATCTGCACTCAGAGTTCATCAGTTCTTTCTCTAAAGGTGAATAGCATTTTTCAGCATTCAGCTAACTCTTTCACAGTAGATTATAATTACAATGTGGCTACTATGTACATAATGTTCTCCTGATTCTGCTCATTTCATTTTACAACAGATCATGTAAGTCTTCAGAAGTTTTTTTTTTAAACTAGCCACTTCATTTGTTAGCATAGAATAATATTTTATTACCATCATGTACCATAAAAAGTTTAGTAATTCCCCAGTTAATCAGAATACTTTCACTTTCCAATTCTATGATATCCCCCCACCAAAAAACAACAACAACAACAACAACAACAACAAAACTCCTTGGGATAAAGACCTATATGAATTGTCAAATATTGTCTCATATGACCACATTCAATTTCATAGGAAACTTCTGGAACAAGGGATATGCAATTTCTTTTTTGTTTTTGTTTTGGTTTGTTTTACCATATTGGGTATAACTCAAATTTTTTTTTTTTTCAGAATGGTTGGACAAGTTTACAATCCCATCAACATTGTATAATATCTTTTCTTTTCTTTTTTCCATTTCCTTTCTAGAAGTTCCATTTTCCTTTTCTAAAATATTAAGCAATCTGATAGGTTTATGGTGATAGCTCAGAGATGCTTTAAATTGCTTCTCTCTAATTATTAGTGATTTAGAACATTTTGCATGATTATTGAAGTCTCCTGAAAACTGCCTGTTCTTGTTCTGTGACCATTTTTTTAATCAATTGTGATTGGTTCTTTTTTATTATAAATGTGGCTAAGTACTTTAAATATTTGAGAAATGATATCTTTATCAGAGAAACTTGCCATAAAAATTTCCCACAATTTCATACTTTCCTGCTGATCTGTTTGTTTGAACAAAAGCCTTTAAATTATATGTAATTAAAATTGTTCATTTTACCTCCTGTGTTTTTCTCTCTGTTTGCTCATAAACTCTTCTCTTATCCATACATGTGAGTATGTGGTATATTTTTTCCATGCTCTCCTAATTTGATTATGATGAGAAATTCTATGCCTAAATAATGTATCCATTTTGACCCCATATTTGTAAACTGTGTGAGAAGTTAGTCTATATGGAAGTTCTACACACTGCTTTCTAGTTTCCCAATATATTTTTGAGTCAAAAATGAGTTATTATCTTCAAAAGAACATGTGTTTATCAAAAACGAGATTACTATGTCACTATCTGCTCAGTATTAAGTACTTAATATTTTCCACTGGTCTACCAATCTATTTTTTAATCCAAAACTAAATTGTTTTGAGGATTACCATTTTGAGGATTACAATACTACCACGTAATATGAAAATTGGGAATAGTAGGCTACCTTAAACTTTTATTTTTTTTTTTGGTTTTAAAATATTTTAATAATTCAATTATATTTCTTTGTAATTTTATGTATTTCTTTTTTTATTATTTAATAGCCTTATATTTACAGGATATATGCATGGGTAACTTCACAGCATTAACAATTGCCAAACCTCTTATTCCAATTTTCACCTCTTACCCCCCCACCTCCTCCCCTAGATGGCAGGATGACCAGTAGACATTAAACACATTAAAATATAAATTAGATACACAATAAGTATACATGACCAAAACGTCACTTTGCTGTACAAAAAGAATCAGACTCTGAAATACTATACAACCAGCCTGTGAAGGAAATCAAAAATGCAGGTGTACTTAAATATAGGGATTGGGAATTCAATGCAATGGTCCCTAGTCATCTCCCAGAGTTCTTTTTCTGGGCATAGCTGGTTCAGTTCATTACTGCTCCATTAGAAATGATTTGGTTGATCTCGTTGCTGAGGATGGCCTGGTCCATCAGAACTGGTCATCATATAGTATTGTTGTTGAAGTATATAATGATCTCCTGGTGCTGCTCATTTCACTCAGCATCAGTTCATCTAAGTCTCTACAGGCCTTTCTGAAATTATCCTGTTGGTCATTTCTTACAGAACAGTAATATTCCATAATATTCATATACCACAATTTATTCAGCCATTCTCCAATTGATGGACATCCATTCAGTTCCCAGTTTTTAGCCACTACGAAAAGGGCTGCCACAAACATTCGTGCACATACAGGTCCCTTTCCCTTCTTTACAATCTCTTTGGGATATAATCCCAGTAGTAACACTGCTGGATCAAAGGGTATGCACAGTTCGATAACTTTTTGAGCATAGTTCCAAACTACTCTCCAAAATGGTTGGATTCGTTCACAACTCCACCAACAATGAATCAATGTCCCAGTTTTCCCACATCCCCTCCAACAATCATCATTATTTTTTCCTGTCATCTTAGCCAATCTGACAGGTGTGTAGTGGTATCTTAGAGTTGTCTTAATTTGCATTTCTCTGATTAATAATGACTTGGAGCATCTTTTCATATGACTAGAAATAGTTTCAATTTCTTCATCTGAGAATTGTCTGTTCATATCTTTTGACCATTTTTCAATTGGAGAATGGCTTGATTTTTTATAAATTAGAGTTAATTCTCTATATATTTTGGAAATGAGGCCTTTATCAGAACCTTTGACTGTAAAAATATTTTCCCAGTTTATTGCTTCCCTTCTAATCTTTCTCTCTTATTTTTTTTTAAAAAAACTTTTCAGTTGGGAAAATCAAATTTTCTATTTGCGATCAGTAATGATCTCTAGTTCTGCTTTTCATAAAGACCTACCCTTAAGGTCTGAGGGTAAACTTCCTTTCCTTAATTTATTAATAGTTTCATTCTTTTTGAGGTCATGAACCCATTTGACCTTTCTTGGTTGGTGTTAAGTGTGGATCAATGCCTAGTTTCTGCCATATTACCAATTTTCCCAGCAATTTTTATCAAACAGGTTCTTTATCCCAAAAGCTGGGATCTTTGGATTTTCAAAACTAGGTTGTTTATATTTGTTGACTGTTTTGTCCCTTGAACCTAATCATTCCACTGATCAACAAATTATTCCTTAACCAAACCAAATAGTTTGGTAACTGCGCTCATAATATAATTTTAGATCTGGACAGCAAGCCATTTTTGATTTTTTTTCATTAATTCCCTTGAAATTTTGACCTTTTGTTTTTCCATAGGAACTTTGTTGTTATTTTTCTAGACCATTAAAATAGTTTTTTGGGAGTCTGATTTATAGCGCAAATAAATAGATTAGTTTAGGTAATTTGTCATCTTTATTATTTTACTCCCCTATCCAAGAGCATTTAATATTTTTCCAATTGGTTGACAGACTTTTTGGTGAAAAGTGGTCTGTATTTGTCCAAAGTTTCATTTTCCCTTGGCAGATAGATTCCAAAATTTTATATTATTAGCTACTTGAAATGGAATTTCTTTGTAATCTGACTGTTGGATTTTGTTAGTATAAAAAAATGTTGATGACTTTTTGGGTTTTTATTTTATAACCAAAACTTTGCTAAAGTTGTGGATTATTTTAACAACTTTTAGCAGAATCTGGGGTTCTCTAATAACATCGTCATTGGCAAAAGGTGATAATTTTGTTTCCCATTGCCATTCTTATTTCTTTAATTCTTTTCTCATCACTTATTGCTAAAGCTAGCATTTTAATACAATATTAAAAGTAACGGTAGTGGGCAACCCGTTTCCTCCAGATCATTGGGAATGGTTGCAGTTTGTTCCATTAATAGATGTACTGTTGGTTTTAAATAGATGTGCAGATTATTTTAAGGAAAAGTCCATTTATTCCATACTCTCAAGTGTTTTTTAATAGGAATGGATGTTGGATTTTATCAAATGCTTTTTCTGCATCTATTAGATGATCCATGTTTTTTTTAATTTTGTTATTAAAGGCCAGTTATATTGATAGTTTTCTAATATTGAACCAGCCCGATTCCCGGTATAAACCTACTTGATCAGGTGTATTATCCTGAGATGATTTTTAGTCTTTTGTAATATCTTATTTAAGATTTTAATCAATATTCATTAGGGAGATTGGTCTATAATTTTCTTTCTCTTCTTCAGCCTACCTGGTTTAGGTATCAGTACCATGTCTGTTCATGAAGGAATTTTGGACCCTTTATTCCTATTTTATCAAATTATTTTATACATTGGGGCCAATTGTTCTTTTAAATGTTTGGTAAAATTCATGTAAACCATCTGGTCTTGAGGATTTTTCAGGGAGTTGTTTAATTGCCTGTTTTTTTTTCTGAAATGGGACTATTCAACATTTACTTCCTCCTGTTAGTCTGGAAGTCTATATTTTGAGGTACCACCATTTCATTAGGTTATCAAATTTATTCTAAAGTTGAAAAATCTCTTTTATTTTTAATTTTCTTCATTGTTGGAAAGTTCTCCTTTTCATTTTAAGACTACTAATTTCATTTTCCCTCCTCCTTTTCTAATCAGATTTACCAAAGGTTTATCTATTTTATTGGCTTTTTCATAGAACCAACTCTTAGTTTTATTAATTAGTTCAATAGTTTTCTACTTTCAATATTTTAATTTCTCCTTTTAATTTTAGAATTTCCAATTTAGTATTTTGATTGGGGATTTTAATTTTGGTCTTTTTTTTTTTAGGAAGCCCAACATTAATCTTTTCTTTTCTCTGTTTATTCAAGGTCAAGGATATAAAATTCTCTTATTACCCTTTGGCTCATCCCACAAAAAGATGTCCATCATTGTTTATCTTGAGGAAATTATTAATTGTATCTATAATTTTTTTCACCCAATCATTCTTTAAGATGAGATTGTTTAGTTTCAATTACTTTTGGTCTATTTCCCAACTTTTGTTGAATTGTTTTTTTGCATCATGATCTGAAAAAAAGCATTTACTATTTCTGCTTTCTTGCATTTAATTTTTAGGCTTTATGTCCAATATATGGTCAATTTTTTGAATAGATTCCAGAACTTTGGAAGAAAGTATACCTTTCTATCTCCATTCAATTTTCCAAAGATCCACATACCTAATTTTTCTAATATTCTATTTACCTTTAATTCTTTCTTATTTTTTTGTGGTTTGTTTGTCTAATTTGAGGTGCAAGGTTGAGATCTCCTACATTACAGTTTTGTTTTATTTCTTCCTTCAACCTCTTAACTTCTCCTTGGAAGTGGTATACCACTTGGGATATATTTAATATTGATATTTTTTCGTTGTTTATGCTCCCTTTAGCATGATGTAGTTTCCTTCCTTATCTCTTTTAATTAGATCAATTTTCTTTGCTTGATCTGAGATAGATTACCCCTTTTTTGACTTCACCTGAAGCATAATGATTTTGCTCAAGCCTTTTTACCTTTTACTCTTTGTATTCCCGATTTAAATGTGTTTTTGTAAACAAATATTGTATGGTTCTACTTTTGATCCAGTCTGCTATCTGCCTCCCTTTATTGGGGGTTCATCCATTCAATTTACGGTTAAATTACTAAATTTATTTCCTGTCCTAATAACCCCAGATTTGCTTTTACTTATTCCCTCCCCAACCCCCCCTTTTAAACTTTGCCCTCTTGTATCATGATGTTTACCCTCTTTATAATCCTCCCTCCCCTTTATGCTTTTTCCTTCCTTCCCCTTATTACCTTTTTTTATTTTCCCTCCCTTTTAATGAGGGAAAGAATTTTTCTAAACAAATGTCAATTATTTTTTTTTGAGAACTCTGATGGAAAGACAACAATTTCCCCCCTCTAAATTTCAGAATGATAAGTTTCCTTTGCCTCTTTGTGGGATGTGGTTTCCCTCTTTTTATCCCTCCTTCCCACCTTATTCTTCCATCATCCCTTTTCCATATCTACTTCCCTTTTTTATGTTATATCAGTACAATCAAATTATACATGTGAAAATTGGGAATAGTAGGCTACCTTAAACTGTTTAAAAAAAAAAACTGTTTCCCTTTTTCCCTTGAAATTCCTGAATTTTTCTTCTCCCACATAAATTTTGTTATCATTATTTTCTATCTCTATAAAGTAACTTTTGATAATTTGATTGGTGTAACATTGAAGAAGTACATTAATATAGGTAGAATAATATATTGTTGTTGTTTGGTATAAGAATAAGGAATTAGCATTTTTCCAGTTCTTTGGATCTGTTGTTATTTTTGTGAAAAATATTTTGTGATTATGTTGATTTTTTATATTTTTATTTTTTTTTAATTTAATAGCTTTTTATTTACAAGTTATATGAATGGGTAATTTTACAGCATTAACAAGTGCCAACCTTTTGTTTCAAATTTTCTTCTCCTTCCCCCAACTTCCTCCCCTAGATGGCAGGATGACCAATACATGTTAAATATGTTAAAAGTATAAGTTAAATACAAAATAAGTATACATGTCCAAACTGTTAATTTGCTGACAAAAAGAATTGGATTATGAAATAGTGTACAATTAGCCTGTGAAGGAAATCAAAAAATGCAGGCAGGTAAAAATATAGGGATTGGGAATTCAATGTAATGGTTCTTAGTCATCTCCCAGAGTTTTTTGCTGGGTGTAGCTGGTTCAGTTCATTACTGCTCCATTAGAACTGATTTGGTTCATCTCATTGCTGAAGATGGCCAGCTATATCAGAATTGATCATCATATAATATTGTTGTTGAAGTATATAATGATCTCCTTGTCCTGCAAATTTCACTCAGTATAAGTTCGTGTAAGTTTCTCCAGGCCTTTCTGAAATCATTCTGTTGGTCATTTCTTACTTAACAATAATATTCCATAATATTCATATACCACAATTTATTCAGCCATTCTCCAACTGATGGGCATCCACTCAGTTTCCACTTTCTGGGCACTACACAGAGGGCTGCCATAAACATTCTTGCACATACAGGTCCTTTTCCCTTCTTTAAGATCTCTTTGGGGTATAAGCCCAGTAGTAAACTGCGGGATCAAAGGGTATGCACAGTTTGATAACTTTTTGAACAATGTTCCAAATTGTTCTCCAGAAATAGTTGGATGTATTCACAATTCCACCAACAATGTATCAGTGTCCCTGTTTTCCCACATCCCCTCCAAAATTCCTCATTATCTCTCCCTGTCATTCTAGCCAGTCTGACATGTGTGTGGTGGTATCTTAGAGTTGTCTTAATTTGCATTTCTTTGATTAATAATGACTTGGAGCATCTTTTCATATGGCTAGAAATAGTTTCAATTTTTCATCCGAGAATTGTCTGTTCATATCCTTTAATCATTTATTAATTAGAGAATGACTTAATTTCTTATAAATTAGAGTCAATTTTTAATGTATTTTGGAAACGAGGCCTTTATCAGAAGCTTTGAGTGTAAAAATGTTTTCCCAGTTTATTGCTTCACTTCTAATCTTGTCTGCATTGGTTTTGTTTGTACAAAAACTTTTCAATTTGATATGATCAAAATTTTCTATTTTGTGATCAGTAATGATCTCTAGTTTTTCTTTGGTCATAAATTCCTTCCTCTTCCACAGGTCTGAGAGGTAAACTATCCTGTGTTCCTCTAATTTATTTATAATCTCATTCTTTATGCCTAGATCATGGACCCATGTGGACCTTATCTTGGTGTACAGTGTTAAGTGTGGGTCAATGCCTACTTTCTGCCATACTAATTTCCAATTTTCCCAGCAATTTGTATCAAACAGTGAGTTCTTATCCCAAAACCTGGGGTCTTTGGGTTTGTCAAACACTAGAGTATTAAAGTTGTTGACTGTTTTGTCCTTTGAACCTAACCTATTCCACTGATCAACTAATCTGTTTCTTAGCCAATACCAAATGGTTTTGGTAACTGCTGCTTTATAATATAAGTTTAGATTTGGTATAGCTAGGCCCCATTCATTTAATTTTTTTTTCATTAATTCCCTTGAAATTCTTGACCTTTTGTTTTTCCATATGAACTCCGTTGTTATTTTTTCTAGGTCATTAAAATAGTTTTTTGGGAGTCTGATTGGTATAGTGCTAAACAAATTGATTAGTTTAGGTAGTATTGTCATCTTTATTATATTTTCTCACCCTATACAAGAGCATTTAATATTTTTTTTCCAATTGGTTAGATCAGACTTGATTTGTGTGGAGAATGTTTTATAATTTTGCTCAGAAAATGTCTGATTTTCCCTTGGCAGATAAATTCATAAATATTTTGTACTATCAGTAGTTACTTTAAATGGAATTTCTCTTTGTAACAATGACTGTTGTATTTTGTTAGTGATATATAAAAATACTGATGACTTATATGTGTGTATTTTGTATCTTGCAACTTTGATAAAGTTGCAGATTATTTCTAATAACTTTTTAGTAGAATCTCTGGGGTTCTCTAAGTATACCATCATATCATCAGCAAAGAGTGATAATTTGATTTCCTCATTTCTTACTTAAATTCTTTTAATGTCTTTCTAAACTCTTATTGCCATAGCTAGCATTTCTAATACAATGTTGAATAGTAATGGTGATAGTGGGCAACCTTGTTTCACTCCTGATCTTATGGGGAATGCTTGCAGTTTGTCTCCATTACATATGATGCTTATTGATGGTTATAAATAGATGCAACTGATTATTTTAAGAAAAAGTCCAGTTATTCCTATATTCTCAAGTGTTTTTTTTTTATAGGAATGGATGTTGGATTTTATCTAATGCCTTTTCTACATCTATTGAGATGATCATATGTTTTTTGTTAATTTGGTTATTAATATGACCAATTATACTGATAGTTTTCCTAATGTTGGACCAGCCCTGCATTCCTGGTATAAATCCTACTTGATCATAGTGTATTATCCTCGGGATGATTTTCTGTAGTCTTTTTGCAAATATCTTATTTAAGATTTTAGCATCAATATTTATTAGGGAGATTGGTCTATAATTTTCTTTCTCTGTTTTCAACCTATCTGGTTTAGGTATCAGTATCATGTCTGTGTCATAAAAGGAATTTGGTAGGATTCCCTCATTCCCTGTTTTATCAAATAATTTATATGGCACAGGAGATAATTGTTCTTTAAATGTTTCATAAATTTCACATATAAATCCATCTGGTTCTGGGGATTTTTTCTTAGGGAGTTGATTAATAGCTTGTTCTATTTCTTTTTCTGAAATGGGACTATTCAAGCAATTTACTTCCTCCTCTGTTAATCTGGGAAGCCTATATTTTTGGAGGTCATCATCCATTTCACTTAGGTTATCAAATTTATTGGCATACATTTGCGCAAAGTAACTCCTTATTATTTCTCTTATTTTCTCTTCATTGGTGGAAATTTTTTCCCTTTTCATTTTTAAGACTACTAATTTGATTTTCCTCTCTCCTTTTTTTAATCAGATTTACCAAAGGTTTATCAATTTTATTTTTTTTCATAAAACCCTTCTTACTTTTGTTTATTAATTCAATAGTTTTTTTTTAACTTTCAGTATTATTAATGTCTCCTTTTAATTTTAGAATTTCAAATTTAGTGTTTGATTAGGGGGTTTTAATTTGTTCTTTCTCTACCTTTTTAAGTTGCAAGCCCAATTCATTGATCTTCTTTTTCAATATTTGATTGAAGTATGCCTCCAAGGATATAAAATTTCCTCTTATTACTGCTTTGGCTGCCTCCAACAGATTTTGGTATGATGCCTAATCGTTGTCATTATCTTGAGTGAAATTATTAATTATGTTTATAATTTGTTGTTTTACCCAATCATTCTTTAAGATGAGATTATTTAGATTCCAATTACTTTTTGGTCTATTTACCCCTAACTTTTTCTTGAATGTTGTTTTTATTGCATTGTGATCTGAAAAGAAAGCATTTACTCTTTTTGCCTTCTTGAATTTAATTTTGAAGTCTTTATATCCTAATATATGGTTAATTTTTGTGTAGGTTTCATGGACTGCTGAGAAGAAAGTATATTCCTTTCTGTCTCCATTCAGTTTTCTCCAAAGATCTAATATACCTAATTTTTCTAATATTCTATTTACCTCTTTAATTTTTTTCTTATTTGTTTTGTGGTTTGATTTATCTAATTCTGAAAGTGCAAGGTTGAGATCTCCCAGTATTATAGTTTTGTTGCCTATTTCTTCTTGCACCTCTCTCAACTTCTTTACGAAGTTAAATGTTATACTACTTGGTGCATATATGTTCAGTATTGATATTGCTTCATTGTCTATGTTACCCTTTAACAAGATATAGTTTCCTTCCTTATATCTTTTAATTAGATCAATTTTTTGCTTTTGCTTGATCTGAGATAATGATGGCTACGCCTGCTTTTTTGACTTTACCTAAAGCATAATAGATTCTGTTGCAGCCTTTTACCTTTACTGTGTATGTGTCTCCCTGCTTTAAATGTGTTTCCTGTAAACAACATATTGTTTATGTTTTTTGATCCAATCTGCTATCTGCCTTCACTTTATGGGAGAGTTCATCCCAAACACATTTATGGTTAAAATTATTAATTCTGTATTTCCTGCCATCTTATTAACCCCAGATTATGCTTTTCTTTTACTTGCCCCTCTAAACCTTTTCCCAATTTTAAACTTATTTGCCCAACTTTTATCACACTGCTCACCCTCTTTAGGATCCCTCCCTTCCCCCTTTGAGTCTCTTCCCCTTTCTTATACCTTTCCCTTATTACTCTTTTCATTTTCTCTTTTCCTCTCCCCATTTTTAATGAGGTGAGAGATTTTCTGTAAAACAAGTATGTCAATTATTTTCTCTTTGAGCCAACTCTGATGAGAGTAAGATTCACACAATGTTCCTCTCCCTCTCTAAATTCCCTCAGATATGATAAGTTTCCTTTGCCTCTTAAGGGGATGTAGTTTCCCTCTTTTTATCCTCTGTTTCCCCCTTTTCTGACATTATCCCTTTTCCATTTGTACTTCCCTTTTTCATGTTATATCAGTAAAATCAAATTATACATGTAGTCTTTTTGTATATGCACAACAGAAATACAATTCTCAAGAGTTCCTTTTACCATTTCTGCTTCTCTTGAGTCTTATGATTGGAGATCAAATTTTTTGTTTAGTTCTGATTTTTTCCTTAGAAACAAATGGAATTAATCTGTTTCATTAAATGAACATTTCCTTCCCTGGAAGAAAATGCTCAGCTTGGCCAGGTATTTTATTCTTGGCTGCATTTCAAGTTCTTTTGCCTTTCGGATTATCAGATTCCAGGCTCTTTGATTCTTTAATGTGGAGGCAGCCAGATATTGGGTGATCCTTATTGTGCCACCTCGGTATTTGAAATATTTTTTTCTGGCTGCTTGTGATATTTTTCCCTTAATCTGATCGTTCTGAATTTTGTCGACAATATTCCTTGGAGTTTTTATTTTGGGGTCTTTTTCAGAAGGTATTCAATGAATTCTTTCAATGCCTATTTTCCCTTCTAATTGTATTACCTCTGGACAGTTCTCTTTGATGATTTCCTGCAAAATAGTATCTGGGCTCTTTTTTTCATCATTATTTTCAGAAAGTTCAATAATCCTCAGATTATCTCTTTTAGATCTATTTTCCAGGTCTGTCATTTTTCCAAGTAGATATTTCATGGTTTTTTCCCAATTTATCATTTTTTTGGTTTTGTTTGATTCTTGCTGTCTCCATGAATCATTGGTTTCTATTTGTTCAGTTCTGATTTTTAATGAGTTAATTTCTTCCTTAACCTTTTTACTTCTTTTTGTATATGTCCAATTGAGTTTTTAAATGAGTTGTTTTGCTTTATGTAACGTTTTTTTTTCCATTGCACTATTTTTTTTTAGTGAATTATTTTTTTTTCCAATTCACAAATACTACTTTCTTGCAAATTCTTTGTCTTTTCCAATTCACAAATCTTACTTTCTTGAGTTTTTTTGTTTGTTTGTTTGTTTGTTTTTTACTTTTTCCAATTCACAAATTCTATTTCCCTCCACTTCCTGGGAATTGTTTACCTTTTCCAATTCATATTTCAAAGCTTATCTTTCCTTTCCCAATGTTCTTCTAACTCTCTTTTGATACTTTTAATGGTCTCTTCTAGGAAAGCATTATGTAAAGGGGGCCAGGTAACATTCCCCTTTGGGGTACTACCTGGAGACTGTTTGCTATTAGTCTTCTTAGGATTGCAAACCTGCTCTTTTTCTGTATTTAAGCTATTGATAGTCTTTTTGATTTTTTTACTCATTTTTAAAGACTTTTGGGTCTGCCTTCAGGGCACGGTGTTACCAGCTTCCTCTGCAAAGCAGGTAAAGATGTAAACAGGCTTCAGGAAGCGAGGTATAGGAGTACTCTGGGCAAAAGTCCCTCCCCCCAATTCGAAATGATTCAGCACTGGTAGAAATATGGAAAGTGACCAGTGGAGAACCCTGCTATGTGGTTTAGTGACTGCCCTAAGGCTAGAGACTAAGCAGTGGAAGTGTCACTACCCCGAGGCCAACACCCCTTCCCCCACCCATGAGGCTGTGTATATTAGCAGCTGGCCAGTGAATAGCCCCAAACAGATGGGAAGCGTTTCTGCCCCAAAGCAAGTCATGCTGCAGCAGTTCTATTGCCCCAAGCTGAGCCCCACACTGTGCAGATTAGAGGCTGCCTCGGGCAGCCTGCTGTTCAGGTTCATAATTGCCCCAAGGAAAAGCCCTCTCCTGCAAATTGGGGTTGTATAGTTGTGCTGAGATCTATGCTGTCACTTCTGGTTTTAGGTGGGTAAAACCAGATCCTGTTAGGTTCTGGCATTTTTTTAGGTGGCTTTTATTTCTCTGCTGATCTACTGTTTTGCAGAGCAATCAGTCTATGCCAGTGGTATCTCTGTAATTTTCTAACCACAGACACCACTCCCACCTAATCTGCACAATATGTTAGCCTCTAGTTCTCTCCCTGCTTGTGCTGATCCTTTATCCAGGCCCCTCAGCACAAACCTTTTCTGGCGAAATTCCAGATTATCTTTGGATGGTGAGTTGTTGTACTTCTAGTCTTTGTGGGTTTTACCAGTCAAGCGCTATTTTTGAGGCTGAATTTAATGTTGGTCATGAGGATATCAGAGAGCTTAGAAAGTCAAGTGTGCCTTCTCCACCATCTTGACTCTGCCTCCCAGCTAAAAAGGTTTTGTGCAAACCAAACTAATGCAGCCAACATTAGAAGGGAAGCAATAAATTGGGAAAACATTTTTACATTCAAAGGTTCTGATAAAGGCCTCATTTCTAAAATATATAGAGAATTGACACAAATGTACAAGAATTCAAGCCATTCTTCAATTGATAGATGATCAAAGGATACGAACAATTTTCATGTGAAGAAATTGAAACTATTTCTAGTCATATGGAAAGGTGCTCAAAATCACTATTGCTTAGTGAAATGCAGAGACAATTGAGATACCACTATAAACCTCTCAGATAGGTTAAGATGACAGGAAAAGATATTGATGAATATTGAAGGGGATATGGGAACAACACAGGGACACTGATACATTGTTATTGGAACTATGAACACATCCAATTATTGTGGAGAGCAATTTGGAACTATACTCAAAATATCAAACTGTGCACACCTGTTAGAATTCTTACAAGGAGCTACGTCAGTGGAATTGATAGAAGCAATAATTATTTAATTTACATGATACTTAACAATTCTCTAGTTCACTAATGCACTTAGTACTTATTAGAGTTCCACAAGATTCACACTTTTAAGAAAGTATATATAAGAAGGAGCCCACTAAAGGACAAGCCCATTCTCAGAGGAGAAGACAGATTCATTCCATTTTCCACCTTTGTGCTGGCTAGAGACATTCAGAGGAAGAGAGGCTGGAGCTGACAGAGGCAAAGGATTAGCAGCAAGAGCTCTCAGAACCAAGGAGAGAGATAGGCCTCTAAGAAAGCTAACCGGGCCCAAGGATGGAGACAATACTTGGAAAGAGAAAATAAAGGATCTGGACTTTAACTCCTGGCTGAATTTGAGGTGATTATTACTCTGAACTGAAACTAAGGCTGTCTCCAGAAGCCCTCCCTCCCCAAGAAACCTGCTCCCAGAGAACATTATATTTTAGAGAAGAATATTACACATACCCTATGATCCCCCTTTGATTCTATTGGGCTTATATCCCAAAGAGATATTAAAGAAGGGAAAGGGACCCACATGTGCAAAAATATTTGTGGGAGCCCTTTTTGTAGTGGCAAGAAACTGGAAATTGAATGGATGTCCATCAGTTGGAGAATGGCTGAATAAATTATGGTATATGAATGTTATGGAATATTATTGTTCTGTAAGAAACAACCAACAGGCTGATTTCAGAGATGCCTGGATAGATTTACATGGACTGATGTTAAATGAGCCGAACCAGGAGATCATTATACACAGCAACAAGAAGATTGTATGATGATCAATTTTGATGGACATGGCTCTCTTCACCAATGATATGATTCAAGTCAGTTCCAATTGTTCAGTAATGAAGAGAGCCATCTGTATCCAGAGAGTAGACTGTGGGAACTGAACATGGTTCACAACATAGCATTTTCATTTTTGTTGTTGTTTGCTTGCATTTTATTTTGCTTCTCTTTTTTTTTTTCTTGTGAAAGATGGTAATTGTATACTTATGTATACATATATTGAATTTAACATATTTCTGCCATGTTTAACATATATTGGAAAATTGTCATCTAGGGGAGGGTGTGAGGGAAGTGGGAAAAATTGCAACTCAATGTTTTGCAAGGGCTAATGTTGAAGAATTGTCCATGCATACATTTTGAAAAATAAAAAGCTTTAATAAAAAAAATGATACCGGAATATCTTATACAGAGTAACAGGCAGGTTTTTCTCTCTGGTTCTAAGGCAATCTCAATGTATTTTGAATGAAAAATGTTGTCTAAGTGCAATGAGAGAACCATAGAGAATAAATATAAATCCTATAAGTTACATTAATTTTTTCCCACTTTTCTCTTTTTTTTTTTTTCTTTCATGGTTTTTTTGTTATGTTCTGACTTTTCTCTCCCAACATGATTCATGGAGATATTTTTTGTTTGTTTGTTTGTTTTAATGAATGTACATGTATAACTAGAAAAAAATTAAAACAAAAAGTTTTTAATAATTTTGTTTCTAACACGTCCACCTATCTACCCTCAACCAGTCCCCTCTTCTTTTGTCTCTTGCCCTCCTTCCTTCTTGAAGAGTAAGATAGATTTCTATACCTAAGAAGATTTGTGTCTTAATCCCTGTTTGAACCAATTTTGATGAGAACAAAACTCACTTTTCCTGTCTTCCCCCTTCATTCACTACACTGAAAAAAAGTCTTTTACACTTCTTTTATGTAAAACAATTTACCCCACTCTACCTTTCTTCCCCCTTGTCCCACTGCATTCCTTTTTTCACCTCTTAATTTATATGTAAAAATGTCACCTCATCATATTCAAACCACAATTTGTCCTCTATGTTTGCAAATTCCTACAAAACTGCCTTAATAATAATGAAGGTTTGTTATCTTCTTATGTAGGGATATAAACAATTTGACCTTATAGAATCCCTAAGGGTTCTCTTTCCTACTTGCCTTTCTTTGCTTGAGTTTCTTATTTAAAAGTCAAATGTCTATTCGCCTTTCATCTTTTCATCAAAAATATATGAAAGTCCTCAATTTCATTAATGTCCGCATTTTCCTCATAAAGGATTATATTCAGTTTTGCTGAGTAGATAATTCTTGTGTGTAATATCCTGCATGTCTGTTGAACCAACTTCTAAAAAGTCAAAAGAGATTCAAAATTATATTTACATATTCAAACATTTGTAAAATGTCAAATGTACAGTCACTTTTTCCACATTAAGATTTAATAAGAATTTAAAAATCATTTCCCAGTGTTGTATGGGATTTTAGCAATAACAGAACTGGAGAGACTACTATAATAAAAGGCAATGTTTCTATAAACAAAAGAGGATGTCTTCAGCTAGCCATTCTAATGGATAAGATTTCCATTTAATGTCACAAATTGGCTTTTGAAGAAAACACTCTAAATATCAAAGCTTTTGATTTTTTTAGCTTCTAAATTGCTTAAAGTAGAATAAGAAATGAGTTAAGGAAATATTTAAAATATAGAAATTAAATCTCATTTCGTGGTGGGATATTTTATTGTTTTGGGAAAAAGAAGGAAAAATCAAGACTAAAGGTGTATTCCTAAAATATGCCAGAAGAAATATATTTGTATCATGATGTTATAGATTTTCCACTATTAGAATGTAAATGCTACATTTTAAAATAAACCAGAACATGAAAGAATGTCATTTTCCCTTTATAGTGCCAGATCACAAAAGAAATGTTGCTGTCAGAATCAGGAGGAGCAGCCTCCTGAGTGTTCTGTGATCAAAGATGAGGAAACCACTCATGTGGCAAGACCTATTCCCATATTTTGAAAGACGTTTTTCCCTATTACTGGTAGTAATAGAAAGAGCAGAAGACACCTTCGTAAACTTAATCCATTTATAGAATCAATTTCTTTACAGGAAGGATAGGAAACACAAGAAAAGTCCAGCACTCAATACATAGAATATCTCCATTATAAGAACATATATTTGCAAATTAGAACTGATTCCTAATTGTGCTAAGTGGATTTAAAAAACACAATATAAAATAATATTTTCCTCATTTCCATTCAGAAATTCTAGGAAAATAACAAGTATTTCATTACCATGCTATGCTATGTCACTCCAGACATCATCCTAACTCCTTTCCCTATCAATAGTCTTAAGGAACCTACATTGAGTCGCAAGACTTTGATAGAGTAGCTTTCATTTCATCTTCCCTGGACCAAGTCTTCACAAAACTATGAACCATCTGCACACCATAGCACTGTATATAGAAGTTTCTACCCATTTAGAGGTCCTTTAAGTGTTTTCTCCAAATGCTAGAATGTCAACATCTTGAGGGAAAGTTATGTTCTTTGCTTCTCTGTGTACTCTCATTACTTAGTGCTTGAATACAGTAAGAACTTAAAAAATGTTTTATATTTCTAAAATGTTCCAATCATTGTTTAAAAAAAGGAAACAAAACTCAAAAAATGGAGATTCAATTAAGTTAATATATAGTATATAGATACAGATATATTGATATATAGACATGGATATCAGGAATGATGAAGGGAACCTTTGATTTAATGGAATATATTCCCTCTTCTAGAACTGGGCAAGTTTTCTATTTTCTCTGTAAGTGACTTTCATCCTCATGGGATAGCACAGAAAACTTCTAATCCTTTCTACCTAGGAAAGTACCAAGAAGAATTCCAGCTGAGAGAAAGAAAGACTTCTCAGAAGATAGTGGATTTCCCTTAACCTACATAAGGACTGAGTCAAAGCTACATTTTTTAAAAAATTTTTCTGGCATTTTTTCTCTTTTGGACTTCAAGTAGATAAAGGGAAAAGTGAGGATATAATTTCTCTTCCCCTTTCCCCCAAAAGTAGCAGTCATCTTGGGACATATGTGCTTGCCTCAGTCAGCCTGAGATTAGACCTTGCATCTCTATAAAGTAACCAAAGGAAGTAAAAAATAAGTATTCTTAGTATTAAGACAATTAGTTCAAGTTCTGCTTCTTTTACATGCTGTCTGTGAAACTAAATCCCCAAACTCTGTAAATCTTTCATTGTCTCCAGACAACCCAGTATAAGAGACAAAATAATAATCAATCTGTATTATTAGAGAAAGTTTCTTTACTGGGAACTCCTTACACAAATGAAAGTACAAGTTCAGAAAAAAAAATCATATAAAGAATAAAAAACAATTACAAGAAGAGAATGATAATCATTTATGTGAATGGATGTGTTTGTATTGGGGATAGGAGATTCAGGAAATGTTTCATGAAGTAGCTGAATTGGACTATGAATGAAATTAGGGATTAGGGAATGTGAAAGTAAAGAGGAAGTGCAATTCAGATGCAGAGATCTTGTGCATATGCATGAAGGTGGAAGATGCAATGACATATGTAAGGTAGGTTTAACAGATAAGTTTTGCTGTAATGGAAAAATAAGAATGTGGAATAATATAGAGACATCTAAGTGGAAATGAATAAAGTACCAAGTCTGGAATCAGGAAAACTTAAGTTTAAATTTTGCCTCAGACACTTACTTTCTGACCCCATGCAATTCACATAACCAGTCTGCCTCAGTTTCCTCGTTTGTGAAATAGAGATAATAATAGCACATTTCTCAGAATTGTGAGGATTAGGTGAGATAACAATTGAAAAGTATTTAGTACAGTGCATGGCATATATTAAATGCTATATAGGCATTAACTATTGTTATATGAATAAGAGACTGATAAGGAGGATGGGAGGCTGATAGCCAAAGATATTAAAAGTCAATGTGAAGACAGTGAAAAGTTTTGAGTACATAGATGACATTTTTTTTAGAATTTAGAATTAGAAGCTTTGTGAAAGGTGAGGTAAGAACCTGAAGACATGACTCAAAACATTTGTATACAGTTTAATGTTTATAAACTGTTTTTCTTTTAACACTGAAAAACAGGCAATGAACCCATTATTACCTCTACTTTGGAAAAGTAGGGACTGAGGGTCAGAGAGGATTCTATCTTGTAATGGGCTGAGGTTTGAGTTGATGCACTGAGGTCCCAAGTACATGAGGCTAAATAGTAATTGGATTATACTATATTAATATATATGCTTGGATAAAGAATGGCCCCCGCCCATTCTCCATGCAAGTCCTGATGTGTTGTATAGGAAATGACGATTTTGGTGGGTGGAGGCAGAGAGAGACAGGAAGAGAAGCTGGGAGAGATTGGGCCTGGGTTCCATACTCCTAGCTACTGGTCGTGTGGCTGCTGGTCTAGCTAGCTAGCTTCTTGACTCAGCTGCACACATTGCTATCGCCGATTCCCTTCCACCTCCGATCCTTCTTCACTGAGAATAAAGACTGACGATTTTCCTCTAACCTGAATTCCTGACTCCGGCTGATTTTAAAATACGCAATCTTCACGCTATCTGACCATGATCACATAATTAATAATTAGAGGAGCTAGGAGCTAAATAAAAGCCTACTCTACAGAGCTCTTTCAACTAAACCATACTGCCTTCTAGAGGGGAGAAGTAAGACCTTTACAAAAAATGATACAAAAAAGTAATAATTAAGTGACATTATTGAGAGGTTTCTCTGATACTAAAATTTGGGTTTGGTTGTTTGTTTATTTGTTTGTTGTTGTTGTTGCTGTTGTTCTTGGGTTTATTTTTGTATGTTAGTAATCTTATGAAATGATGCTCAGACAATGTTATGCTACTTTGGGAATCTGAGGAGAAAGGTAAGTGGGAAGGAAGAGAAGGGTATTGTGAATAAAAAGAAAGAATATATGCCCAACACAAGCACTATTTTCTTTTACCTATGTCAACTCTTTTTTTTTATTATAGCTTTTTACTGACAGAACATATGCATGGGTAATCTTTATAACATTGCCCCTTGCACTCACTTCTGTTCCAGCTTTTCCCTTACCTTCCCTCACACCCTTCCCTAGATACATGTTAAACATGTTAAAATATATCTTAGATACAACAAATGTGTGCAGATCTGTATAGTTCTCTTGTTGCATGACAAAAATTGGATTCAGAAGGTAAAAATAACCTGGGAAGAAAAAAAAAAACTTTAAGTAGTTCACATTCATTTCTCAGTGTTCCTTTTCTGGGTGTAGCTGATTCTGTTCATCATTGATCAATTGGAACTGAATTGGATCTTCTCTTTGTTGAAGATATCCACTTCCATCAGAATACAGCTTCATATAGTATTGTTGTTGAAGTGTATAATGATCTCCTGATTCTCTCATTTCACTTAGCATCAGTTCATGTAAGTCTCTTCAAGTCTCTTTGTATTCATCCTGCTGGTCATTTCTTACAAAGCAATAATATTCCATAACATTCATATGCCACAATTTACTCAACCATTCTCCAATTTAGGGGCATCCATTCAATTTCCAGTATCCAGTCACTAAAAAAAAATAAAAATTAAAAAAAAAAGGCTGCCAGAAATATTTTGGAAAATACAGTCTCTTTCCCTTGTTTAATATCTCTTTGGGACATAAGCCCAGTAATAACACTGTTGGTTAAAAGTTTACACAGTTTGATAACTTTTTGAGGATAGTTCCAAATTGTTCTTCAGAATGGCTGGACCCATTCACAACTCCACCAACAATGCATCAGTGTCCCAGTTTTTCCACATCCCCTCAAACATTTGTCATTATCATTTCCTGTCATTTTAGCCAATCTTAAAAGTGTGTAGTAGTACCTCAGAGTTGTCTTAATTTGAATTTCTCTCATCAATAGTGATTTGAAACATCCTTTTATGAATAGAAAGGGTCAATTTCATCATCTGAAAATTGTTTGTTCATATCCTTTGACCATTTATCAATTGGAGACTGGCTTGATTGCTTATAAATTAGAGTCAATTCTCTATATATTTTGGAAATGAGGCCTTTATCAGAACCTTTAACTGTAAAAATGTTTTCCCAGATTATTGCTTCCCTTCTAATCTTGTTTGCATTAGTTTTGTTTGTACAAAAGCTTTTTAATTTGATATAAACAAAATTTTCTATTTTGTGATCAATAATGATCTCTAGTTCTTCTTTGGTCACAAATTCCTTCCTTCTCCACAAGTCTGAGACATAAACTATCCTATGTTCCTCTAATTTATTTATAATCTCATTCTTTATGCCTAAATCATGAACCCATTTTGCCCTTATCTTGGTATACGGTGTAAGTGTGGGTCCATGCCTAGTTTCTGCCATACTAATTTCAAGTTTTCCCAGTAGTTTTTCTCAAATAGTAAATTCTTATCCCAAAAGTTGGGATCTTTGTGTTTGTCAAATACTAGATTGCTTTAGTTATTTACGATTTTGTCCTGTGAACCTAACCTATTTTACTGATCAACTAATTTATTTCTTAGCCAGTACCAAATGGTTTTGGTGAGTGCTGCTTTATAATATAGTTTTAGATCAGGTACAGCTAGGCCAGCTTCATTTGATTTTTTTTTCATTAGTTACCTTGAAATTCTCAACCTTTTGTTCTTCCATATGAATTTTGTTGTTATTTTTTCTAGGTCATGAAAATAGTTTCTTGGAAGTCTGATTGGTATAGCACTAAATAAATAGATTAGTTTAGGTAGTATTGTTATCTTAATTATATTTGCTCTGCCTATCCAAGAAAACTTAATATCTTTCCAATTGTTCAAATCTGACTTTTATTTGTTTGGAAAGTATTTTGTAGTTTTGCTCATATAATTCCTGACTTCCCTTTGGCAGATAGATTCCCAAATATTTTGTACTATTAAGAAGTATTTTGAATGGAATTTCTCTTTGTGTCTCTTGCTATTGGATTATGTTGGTGATATGTAAAAATGCTGAGAATTTATATGGATTAATTTTGTATCCTCCAACTTTGTTAATGTGGTAGATTATTTTTAATAGCTTTTTAGTAGAATATCCGAGGTTCTCTAAGTATACCATTATATCATCTGCAAAGAGTGATAATTTGGTTTCCTCATGACCGACTCCTATTCGTTTAATTTCTTTCTCAACTCTTATTACCAAAACTAGCATTTCTTAATAAAATATTGAATAGCAATGGTGATAGTGGACAACCTTGTTTCACTCCTGATCTTATTGGGAATGGTTCCAGTTTATCACCATTACATATGATGCTTACTGATGGTTTTAAATACATGCTACTGAGTATTTAAAGGAAAAGTCCATTTATTCCTATACTTTCAAGTGTTTTTTTAATTAGGAATGGATGTTAGATTTTATCAAATGTTTTTTCTGCCTCTGTTGAGATGATCATATGGTTTTTGTTAATTTGGTTATTGACATAGTCAATTATAATAATAGTTTTCCTACAATTGAACCAGCTCTGCATTTCTGGTATAAATTCTACCTAGTCATGGTGTTTTATTATAGAGATGATTTCTGTAATCTTTTTCTAATATTTTATTTATGATTTTTGCATCAATATTCATTGGAGAGATTGGTCTATAATTTTCTTTCTCTCTTTTCAATCTACCTGGTTTAGGTATCAATAACATGTCTGTGTCATAAAAGGAATTTGGTAGGACTCCTTCAATCCCTATTTTTTTCAAATAGTTTATTTAGCATTGGGGTTAATTGTTCTTTAAATGTTTGGTAGAATTCACATGTAAATCCATCTGGTCCTGGGGATTTTTTCTTAGGGAGCTGATTAATAGCTTCTTCTATTTCTTTTTCTAAAATTGGATTGTTCAACAAATTTACTTCTTCCTCTGTTAAGCTGGGCAGGCTATATTTTTGAAGGTATTCTTCCATGTCATTTAAGTTATCTAATTTATTGGCATAAAGTTTGGCAAAGTAACTCCTAATTATTGGTCTAATTTCCTCTTCATTAGTGGCAAGTTCTCCCTTTTCATTTTTAAGATTAACAATTTAATTTTTCCTCTTTCCTTTTGTTAATCAAATTTACTAAGGGTTTATCAATTTTGTTGTTTTTTTCATAAAATTAACTCTTAGTTATATTTATTAATTCAATATTTTTTTTTACTTTCAATTTTATTAATCTCTCCTTTTATTTTTAGAATTTCAAGTTTAGTGTTTTACTGGGTGTTTTTAATTTGTTCCTTTTCCAGCTTTTTTAGATGCAAGCCTAATTCATTAACCTTCTCTTTCTCTATTTTATGCAAGTAGGCCTTTAGAGATATAAAATTTCCCCTTCTTACCACACATTTTGCTATGATGTTGCATTATTGTCATTTTCTTGGTTGAAATTATTATATATATGATTTGCTGTTTTACCCAATCATTCTTTAGGATGAGATTATTTTGTTTCCAATTATTTTTTGGTCTATTTTCCCCTGGGTTTTTAGAGAAAGTAATTTTCATTTCATGATGTTGTGAAAAGGATGCAATTACTATTTCTGCCTTTCTGCATTTGAATTTGAGGTTTTAATATCCTAATATATGGTCAGTTTTTTTATAGGTTCCATAAACTGCTGAGAAGAAAGTATATCCCTTTCTGTCTCCATTTAGTTTTCTCCAAAGATCTATTATACCTAACTTTTCTAGTATTCTTTTTACTTCTTTGACTTCTTTCTTATTTATTTTGTGGCTTGATTCTGAGAGTGCAAGGTTGAGATCTCTCACTAATATAGTTTTGCTGTCTATTTGTTCTTGCAGCTCTCTAAATTTCTCTTTTAAGAATTTAGATGGTATACCACTTGATGCATATATATTTAATATTGATATTGCTTCATAATCCATGCTACCCTTTAGCAAGGTATAGTGTCCTTCCTTATCTCTTTTAAATAGATCAAATTTTGCTTTTGCTTGATCTCAAATCAGGATGATTACCATTGCTTTTTTTACTTTACCTGAAGCATAGTAGGTTCTGCTCCAGCCTTTTGCCTTTGCTCTGTGTGTATCTCTCTGCTTCAAGTCTGTTTCCTGTAAACAACACCTTATAGTATTTTTGCTTTTAATCCAGTCTGCTATCTTCTTCTGCTTTATGGGGAGTTTACCCCATTCACATTTATGGTTAAAATTACAAATTCTGTATTTCTTCCCATCTTGTTAATCCCTGCTTATTGTTTTCTCCTTTCTTTCCCCCTTATCCCCTCTCCCAGTATTAAACTTGTGCGCACCACTTGCCTTCCACAGCCCTCTCTTTTTAAGATCTTACCCCCCCACTTTAGAGTTCCTCCCCCATTTTTAACCTCATTTCTTCACAATTTCTGTATTCCCTTCTGCTTAGTTTATTCCTTCCCTTTTCACTTTTCCACTCCCACTTTTCAATGAGGTGGAAGAAATTTCTCTATAAATTGAATATGTCCAATATTTTTCTCTTTAAGCCAGTTCTGATGAGCGTCCAATACAGATTGTGTTCATTCCCTCCCTTCTTTCCCTCAGATATAATAGATTTCCTTTGACTCTTTGTGAGATGTAGTACCCCCACTTTACCATTTTTCAGGTACAATTTCCTTTCCACCTCTAGTTACATTTTTATATTATAACTGTAAAACCAGATTATACATGTCTTCTTTATGTATATTCATAAAAGAAATATAGTTCCAAAGATTTATTTTTATCTTTTTATGTTTCTCTTGAGTCCTATATTTGGAGATCATTTTTTTTGTTTAGTTCCGGTTTTTTCATCAGAAATAGATGAAATTCACCTATTTCATTGCATGTCCATCTTCTTCCCTGAAACAAAAAATGCTCCTTTTGGTTGGGTAAGTTATTTTTGCCTGTATTCCAAGTCCCTTAGCCTTTGGAATATCAGATTCCAGGCCCTTAAATGCTTTAATGTGGATGCTGCTAGAACCTGAGTAATCCTTATTGTGGCTTCTGTATATTTGAATTATTTTTTTCTAGCAGTTTGTAGTATTTTTTCCTTGTCTGATAATTCTGGAATTTAGTCACAACATTTCTTAGAGTTTTGATTTTGGGATCTCTTTCTATAGCTGATTGATGGATTCTTTCAATGTCTATTTTACCCTCTGTTTTTACAACATTTGTGCAGTTCTCTTTGATAATTTCTTGGAAAATAGTATCCAGGCTCTTTTTCTCATAATATTTATCAGGAGTTCCAATAATTCTCAAATTATATCTCCTAGATATATTTTCCAGGTCAGTTGTTTTCCCAAGATGGTATTTGACATTTTTTCTATTGTTTCCTTTTTTTTTTTTTTTTTTGGTTTTGCTTGACTGATTCTTGGTCCTTGAGTCATTGAATTCCATTTTTTCCATTCTGATTTTTAATGAATTATTTTCTCAACTCACTTTTTTATTTCTTTTTCTTTTTTTATTATAGCTTTTTATTTACAAGATATATGCATGGCTAATTTTTCAGCCTTGACAATTGCAAAATCTTTTGTTCCAACTTTTCCCCTCCTTCCCTCCACCCCTTCCCCCAGATGGCAGGTTGACTAATACATGTTAAACATGTTAAAGTGTACGTTAAATACAATATATGTGTATATGTCCAAACAGTTATTTGGTTGAGCAAAAAGAACCAGACTTTTAAATAGTGTACAATTAGCCTGTGAAGGAAATGATAAATGCAGGCAGACAAAGGTAGAGGGATTGGGAATTCTCTGTAGTGGTTCATAGTCATCTCTCAGAGTTCTTTCCCTGGGTGTAGCTGGTTCAATTAATTACTGTTCTATTGGAACTGATTTGGTTCATTTCATTGCTGAAGATGGCCACATCCATCAGAATTGATCATCATATAGTATTGTTGTTGAAGTATATAATGATCTCCTGGTCTTGGTCATTTTATTCAGTGTCACTTCATGTAAGTCTCTCCAGGCCTTTCTGAAATCATCCAGCTGGTCATTTCTTACAGAATAGTAATATTTCATAATATGCATAGCCCAATTTATTCAGCCATTCTCCAATTGATAGGCTTCCACTTAGTTTCTAGTTTCTGGCCACTACAAAGAGAGCTGACAAACATTCTTGCACATACAAGTCCCTTTCCCTTTTTCAAAATCTCTTTGGGATATAAGCCCAGTAGTAACACTGCTGGATCAAAGGGTATGCACAGTTTGATAACTTCTTGAGCATAGTTCCAAATTGCTCTCCAGTATGCTTGTATGTATTCACAATTCCACCAATAAGGTATCACTGCCCCAGTTTTCCCACATCCCCTCCAACATTTTTTATTTCTTTTTCTAATTGTCCAATTCAGTTTTTAAGTGAGTTGTTTTGTTCTATGGAATTTTTCACATTTAGCCAATTTTATTTTTTAGAGAGCTATTTTCTCTTTCCAGTTCTCTAATTCTGTTTTTTCAGGGATTTGATTTCTTTATCCACTCTATCTTTTAATAACTTATCCAGACCCTCTTGCCAAGCTTCCCTTTTCTTTTCCCACTTTTTTTCTAGCTCTCTTGTTAGAATCTTTTACATTTCTTCTATGAGAGCTTTGTGTGGTAGGGACCAGATCATATTCCCCTTTGGGGATTCATCTGTAGACACTGTTTTTAGTATCCTCAGGGTTTGAAGTCTGCTCTCTATCCATATAGAAGCACACTTTAATTTTTTGCTCATTTTGACAAAAAAGAATCAAAGAAAATAAACAAGCAAAAAAAAATTAAATGTGGTCTGCTTTTTCGGACAGTGTGGTGTTACCTCGCTTCTTCTACAGACTACTGCAGGTAAAAATGAAGTAGCAGTGGAACAGCAATTGCTGCGCTTCCTGCATAGTAGCTACTCTCTGAGATTCTGAGAGCATGCTGAGCCACTCTGGGTGTTGGGTGGGTCTGGTCAAGCCTTGAGAGACTCCATTTTTTAGGAATTGAGGTCTTTATCCCCTGTGTTTATAGCTTCTCTGATGATCTACTGGCTTGCTGCCAGGACAAAGAAGTTCACACTGGATAAAGTTCTCCCTGCAAGTTTTTCAACAACTATGACTACACTCTGCTCCCTCCAGTCTGCTCAGTGTGAGCTGCCTTCCATGCTCTCAGTGTCTGCCTTCAGTCTGCTCCTGATCTAACCATCCCTGCTTGTGAGCAAAAACGGACTTTTTCTGGTGAATTTTGAGGATATCTTCTGTTGGTAATGTATTCATGTTTTTGTTTTTGTTTTTTTTTTTTTTGGTTAAACACTAATTCCAAGGCCATATCCTGAAAAAAAAAAGTATTCTAAGGGCAAGAAAGAGCTTAGATAAATGTGTGTATCCTCTCCACCATCTTGGCCCAAAGTCTGTCATCAACTCTTCAACAAAAAAAAATATAATGAACCAAATTTGTGAGTTATTTTCTTCATTAGCTTTTTAAATTTCTTTTTGTATATGTGCAATTGAGTTTTTAAATGAGTTGTTTTGCTCAATGGATTTTTTTTTCCATTTTACTATTTTTTATTGAGTTATTTTCTTTTTTCCAATTTGAAATCCTACTTTTTTGGGAGTTTATCTTTTCCAATTCATATTTCAGGAAGTTGTTTTCTTTTTCCACTTTATCAAATTTTTTCTTTAAGTGAGTTATAAGCCTTTTCTGTATTGTCTTGCATAGCTTCTCTTTCCCTTCCCCATTTTTCTTCTAGCTCTCTTTTAAGATTTTTTATAATTTCTTCTAGGGGAGCCTTGCATGATAGGGACCAGGTTACATCCTCCTTTGGCGTTTTTGTCTGGACAAAAACTATTAGTCTCCTCGGGGTTGAAAACCTGATCTCTTTCTGTATAGAAGTTGTTGGTGGTTAGCCATCTCTTGGTCTCCTTACTCATTTTTTTTAAAAAATCTCTTAAGGTCTGTCTTAGAGCAAGGGGGTTACCAGCTTCCTCTGCAGAGCAGTGATAGATATATGGACGGTAGGTGTCCTGCAAATGGGCTGCTAAGAAGGGTGGATTTACGGAAGTGTACTGGGAAAAGCCCCGCTGTGTGTATTAGCAACTGCCAAGGGGCTAGAGGCTGAGCAGCGAAAGTTTTACTGCCCCAGGCAGAACCCGGCTGTGGGAATTAGCAGTTGCCCTGGGAAGAGCCCCACACTGGAAGTGTCTCTGCCCTGAGGAGCACAGTTGGAACTTCCATTGCCCTAGGCAGAGCCCCTCTCTGTGCAAATTTGTGGCTGCCCCAGGCAAAGCCCCCCTGGTGTGCAGAAGTGTGACTACTCTGGCAAAAGCCCTGTGCTGCAAAATGTGGCTACACATATGTGCTGTGGTCTGTGCTGAGTCACTCACTTTGGGTTTTGGGTGGGTGTAGCCAGATCCTGTTAGAGTCTTGTGTTTTTTGGAGTACACTCTACCTTTGGCTTTAACTTCTCTGCTGATCTACTGCTTTGCAACCAAAGCAGAGCAGCTAACCTGTGGTAGAGTCCTCCTTGTAAGTTTTCTAACCACAGAGACCCTCCCTGCCCCCACCCTGGTTCACTCAATATGCTAGCCTCTGGTTTTATCTCCTTGTTTGCACTGGCCTGCTCCTGCCTATCAGGACAAAGCTTTTCTGACAATCTTCCAGATTATCTTCTGCTGGTAAGTTGTTGTACTTCCAATATTTGTGGATTTTACCAATCAAGCACTATTTTTGAGGCTGAATTTAGTAATTAGTAGTGGGGGTATGAGAGGAGCTTAGAATGCCATGTATATCTTCTCCACCATCTTGGCTCTGCCCCCTAGTTCAATATTAAAAAATAACTATCAACATAATTGACTATGGCAATAATAAAAAGAAACAGAAATTATCTGATTACCTGCACAAATGCCAAAAAAGCCTTTGAGAAAACACAACATCCATTCATATGAAAAATAGTAATGGTCATAGGAATAAACAGAGCTTACCTCAAAATGCTAAGTATTATTTAATTTTAAAAAATCAATAAGCAGTATTTGAACTAGGTATAAGCTAGAAACTTTCCCAACACAATCATGATGACCATTATCAATTCTATTATTCAATGGTGGGTTGAAAATGCTAGTGATACCAATTAGAGAAGAAAATCAAATTGAAAGGAACTAGCCTAGACAATGAGGGAGAAAATGATAAATAGATAGGGATAAATGGATAGATAGATGGATGGATCGATGGATACTTAGATAGATAGATAATAGATGGATAGATAGATAATAGATAAATAGGGAGAGAGATGAAGATAAAAATAGACAAACACATTATATGCATATAATATATATATATATATTTTACAGAAATAGATATAGATATATAAACACAAATATATATATATATATATATATATATGTATATGTATGTATGTATACACTTAAATATAGCCATATTTACCTATAACCTGCTTGGGAGAGGTAGAGGAGGGGGAGAGAGAAGGGAAAAAATAAAATAAAAAGTTCACAGAAGAGAACAAAAGAAAACATATAAGGAAGCAACAAAAAGATGGACAATATTGAATATGGTGTATTTTGCATTATATATCCTTTTTTGAAATGTAAATCCATTGTTAAGTACTATGAATCCTCTTATTTCTACTGTGCACATGACAATGATTTTTTCCCCTTTTTTCTATTTTCTTTTTCTTCTACTTTTCTATTTAACTTTTAAATTAAAAAAATTAAATAAGTCAAAAATTACTACAGAAAATAAAAAAAAAGTTTGAGAGTCTACCTTACAAGACAAATCTGTGAACTATATAAATACAATTACAAAAATACTTTTCACAAAAATAAAGTTGGATCTAAGTAATTATTTAAAATATTAACTGCTCTAGGAAAAGAGAAGCTTATATAATACAAATAAAGATATAAGAAATTTAATCTATCTGCTCAGTGCCATACCAATCATCATTATAATAATAACAAATAATAATAATAGTTATTATATAACAAATTCATAATAAATATTACCAATAATATTATTCACCATAATAAGAGAATTCACAAGCAATAACAAAACATCAAGAATAATATGTGAATCAGTGAAAAAAGTGGGAAGGAAGGCAATTTAAATGGATGAGATTCCACAGTATATCATAAAGCAGTAATTACTAAATCATTCCTCAACTACTAATTCATGAAAAGATTTGAACAGGCAGTCTTAGGTCAAAGTAATCAAAATAATTTACAGTCATATGAAAAAAAGTTCTAAATCACTATTTATTAGAATACAAATAATTGTAATTGAATCACCGCATACCTATCAAATTGATTAATATGACAAAAATGGAATATGATGAATGTCTGAAAAAATGGCGTCAAACCGGGATACAAATGATTTTTTGCTGGAATTGTTAACTGATCCAACCATTCTGGGAATAAATTTGAATCTCTCCATAAAGTGCTATGAAACTGTATAATTTTTGAGAAAGCAGTATAGTGCCATTACTGAATTTGTATTCCATAGATATTTTTAAATGAGAAGGTGGAGAGGAGATGGACTTAATTGTACCATGAAAAATCAATAGTTTTTTTTTTTGTTTTGTTTTGTTTTGTTTGCATTGCAAAAGAATTGGAAATCTAGGGACTGTCCATCAATTGGGGAATGGCTGAAAAAGCTGTGAAATATGATTGTGATGCAATATATTATTTTGCTATAAGAAGTAATAAACAGGATGATTTCAGAAAATGATGGAAAGACAGAAACCGATGAAAAGTAAAGTGAGCTGAGCTAGGAAAACATTGTACACAGAAACAGCAATATTATACAGTGAAGACCTACAAATGACTCAGCGATTTTCAAAAATACAATGATTCAAAGTTTTCATGATCAAACATTCTATCTGCAGAGAAAGAATTTATAATATCTGAATGTAGGGTAAAAGATACTACTTTATTTTCTATTTTTCTTTTGTTTCTTTGAACTTTTTGTGCAAAATGAATAATATAAAAGTGTTTTACATAAGTGAAGTATAAGCTATAACAGAGTAATTAATCTAGTTACCATCTCAGGGACTCAGGGGAGGGCAGGGTGAGAGGTAGAAATAGAATGTGGAACTCAAAACTTTATTTAAAATAAAATCAAAATGATTTTATTATATATATGGGAAAAAATAAAATATTATTCAAAAAAGAAGACAAATTTTTCTTAACTGAAAAAATTAAATAAAATTACCTTAAATACTTTATTTTCTTCAGAAGCATGAAAAATGAATTTTAAAGTGATAAAAAATTCTAGGGATGTCATGTTTTAACAAAAAGGAAACCTTGTTAAAATTATTTTCCCCAGTTACATGTGAAATATTTTTTATATTTTTTTTAAAACTTTGTTTTCCAGAATCTCATCCTTCCTACCCACTCTATCTCCAATGAGAAAGCACACATGAAGTTATGCAAAACTTTTCCAAAAGAGTCATGTTGAAAAAGAAGACATCAATTTTCCCCCAAACAAACAAATAATCCTCAAGGAAAAAAAAAAGTATGGCTCAGTCTGCATTTGGACACAATTAGTTCTTTTTCTAGGTATAAAATTTTCAGAGTAGTCTTTGATCATTATATTGCTGCAAAAAGCAATGTCATTCATAGGTCATCATCCCACAATATTGCTATTACTTTATTCACAATAAATTTTACTTTAAACTCATGGGGGACTTTTTGGTTTTTCTAAGAGAATCCTCATCATTTTTTATAGAACAATACTTCATCATACTCACATACCACGATTTTCAATCATTCTCCACCTCATGGTCATTTCTTACAGAACAGTAATATTCCATAATATTCATATACCACAATTTATTCAGCCATTCTCCAACTGATGGACATCCATTCAGTTTCCAGTTTCTAGCCACTACAAAAAGGGCTGCCACAAACATTCGTGCACATACAGGTCCCTTTCCCTTCTTTATAATCTCTTTGGGATATAATCCCAGTAGTAACACTGCTGGATCAAAGGGTATGCACAGTTTGATAACTTTTTGAGCATAGTTCCAAACTACTCTCCAAAATGGTTGGATTCGTTCACAACTCCACCAACAATGAATCAATGTCCCAGTTTTCCCACATCCCCTCCAACAATCATCATTATTTTTTCCTGTCATCTTAGCCAATCTGACAGGTGTGTAGTGGTATCTTAGAGTTGTCTTAATTTGCATTTCTCTGATTAATAATGACTTGGAGCATCTTTTCATATGACTAGAAATAGTTTCAATTTCTTCATCTGAGAATTGTCTTTCATATCCTTTGACCATTTTTCAATTGGAGAATGGCTTGATTTTTTATAAATTAGAGTTAATTCTCTATATATTTTGGAAATAGAGGCCTTTATCAGAACCTTTGACTGTAAAAATATTTTCCCAGTTTATTGCTTCCCTTCTAATCTTGTCTGCATTAGTTTTGTTTGTACAAAAACTTTTCAGTTTAGTATAATCGAAATTTTCTATTTTGTGATCAGTAATGATCTCTAGTTCTGCTTTGGTCATAAAGACCTTCCCCTTCCACAGGTCTGAGAGGTAAACTATCCTGTGTTCCTCTAATTTATTAATAATTTCAATCTTTATGCCTAGGTCATGAACCCATTTTGACCTTATCTTGGTGTACGGTGTTAAGTATGGATCAATGCCTAGTTTCTGCCATATTAGTTTCCAATTTTCCCAGCAATTTTTATCAAACAGTAAGATCTTTGGGTTTGTCAAAGACTAGGTTGCTATATTTGTTGACTGTTTTATCCCTTGAACCTAATCTATTCCAATGATCAACTAATCTATTCCTTAGCCAATACCAAATAGTTTTGGTAACTGCTGCTCTATAATATAATTTTAGATCTGGTACAGCTAAGCCACCTTCATTTGATTTTTTTTTTCATTAATTCCCTTGAAATTCTTGACCTTTTGTTTTTCCATATGAACTTTGTTGTTATTTTTTCTAGGTCATTAAAACAGTTTTTTGGGAGTCTGATTGGTATAGCACTAAATAAATAGATTAGTTTAGGTAATATTGTCATCTTTATTATATTTGCTTGCCCTATCCAAAAGCATTTAATATTTTTCCAATTGGTTAGATCAGACTTAATTTCTGTGAAAAGTGGTCTCTAATTTTGCTCATAAAGTTTCTGATTTTCCCTTGGCAGATAGATTCCTAAATATTTTATATTATCAGTAGTTACTTTAAATGGAATTTCTCTTTGTAACTCTGACTGTTGGATTTTGTTAGTGATATATAAGAATGCTGATGACTTATGTGGGTTTTTTTATAACCAGCAACTTTGCTAAAGTTGTGGATTATTTCTAATAATTTTTTAGCAGAATCTCTGGGGTTCTCTAAGTATACCATCATGTCATCGGCAAAGAGTGATACTTTGGTTTCCTCATTACCTATTCTTATTCCTTTAATCTCTTTCTCAGCTCTTATTGCTATAGCTAGCGTTTCTAATACAATATTAAATAGTAACGGTGATAGTGGGCAACCTTGTTTCACTCCAGATCTTATTGGGAATGGTTGCAGTTTGTCTCCATTACATATGATGCTTACTGATGGTTTTAAATAGATGCTGCTGATTATTTTAAGGAAAAGTCCATTTATTCCTATATTCTCAAGTGTTTTTAATAGGAATGGATGTTGGATTTTATCAACTGCTTTTTCTGCATCTATTGAGATGATCATATGGTTCTTGTTAATTTGGCTATTAACATGGCCAATTGTATTGACAGTTTTCCTAATATTGAACCAGCCCTGCATTCCTGGTATAAATCCTACTTGATCATAGTGTATTATCTTGGAGATGATTTTCTGTAGTCTTTTTGCTAATATCTTATTTAAGATTTTAGCATCAATATTCATTAGGGAATTGGTCTATAATTTTCTTTCTCTGTTTTCAGCCTACTTGGTTTAGGTATCAATTACCATATCTGTGTCATAGAAGGAATTTGGTAGGACTCCTTCATTCCCTATTTTATCAAATAATTTATATAGCATTGGGGCCAATTGTTCTTTAAATGTTTGGTAAAATTCACATTAAATCCATCTGGTCCTGGAGTTTTTCTTAGGGAGTTGTTTAATTGCCTGTTCTATTTCTTTTTCTGAAATGGGACTATTCAACAATTTACTTCCTCCTCTGTTAGTCTGGGAAGTCTGTATTTTTGGAGGTAGTCATCCATTTCACTTAGGTTATCAAATTTATTGGCATAAAGTTGAGCAAAATAACTCCTTATTATTTCTCTAATTTCCTCTTCATTGGTGGAAAGTTCTCCCTTTTCATTTTAAGACTACTAATTTCATTTTCCTCCCTCCTTTTTCTAATCAGATTTACCAAAGGCTTATCTATTTTATTGGCTTTTCATAGAGACCAACTCTAGTTTATTAATTAGTTCAATAGTTTTTTTACTTTCAATATTTTAATTTCTCCTTTTAATTTTAAATTTCAATTTAGTATTTGATTGGGGGTTTTAATTTGGTCTTTTTTTAGTTTTTTTAGTTGCAAGCCCAATTCATTAATCTTTTCTTTCTCTGTTTTATTCAAATAATCCTCTAAGGATATAAAATTCCCCCTTACTACCGCTTTGGCTGCATCCCACAAATTTTGGTATGATGTCTCATCATTGTCATTATCTTGAGTGAAATTATTAATTGTATCTATAATTTGCTGCTTCACCCAATCCTTCTTTAAGATGAGATTGTTTAGTTTCAATTACTTTTGGTCTATTTCCCCTAATTTTTTGTTGAATGTAGTTTTATTGCATCATGATCTGAAAAAAGCATTTCTATTTCTGCTTTCTTGCATTTAATTTGAGGTCTTTATGTCCTAATATATGGTCAATTTTTGAATAGGATCCATGAACTGCTGAGAAGAAAATATATTCCTTTCTATCTCCATTCAATTTTCTCCAAAGATCCAACATACCTAATTTTTCTAATATTCTATTTACTTCTTTAATTTCTTTCTTATTTCTTTTGTGGTTTGATTTGTCTAATTCTGAGAGGGCAAGGTTGAGATCTCCTACTATTACAGTTTTGTTGTCTATTTCTTCTTGCAACTCTCTTAACTTCTCCTTTAGGAAGTTGGATGCCATACCACTTGGTGCATATATGTTTAATATTGATATTTCTTCGTTGTTTATGCTACCCTTTAGCAGGATGTAGTTTCCTTCCTCATCTCTTTTAATTAGATCAATTTTTACTTTTGCTTGATCTGAGATAAGGATGGCTACCCCTGCTTTTTGACTTCACCTGAAGCATAATAAATTTTGCTCCAACCTTTTACCTTTACTCTATATGTATCTCCCTGCTTTAAATGTGTTTCTTGTAAACAACATATTGTAGGGTTCTGGCTTTTGATCCAGTCTGCTATCTGCCTCCTCTTTATGGGGGAATTCATCCCATTCACATTTACGGTTAGAATTACTAAATCTGTATTTCCTACCATCCTAATAACCCCAGATTGTGCTTTACTTATTCTTGCCCCCAACCCTCTTGCCCCCTTTTCAACTTATGTACCCCTCTTGTAACATGATGCTTACCCTCTTTATAATCCCTCCCTCCCCCTTTGAGGTCTTTTCCCCTTCCTTCCCTTATTACTCTTTTCTTTTCCTTTTCCTCTCCCCCATTTTTAATGAGGGCGAGAGAATTTTCTCTAAAACAAATGTCAATTATTTTTTCTTTGAGCCAACTCTGATGAGAGTTAGATTCACACAATGTTCCTCCCCCTCTCTAAATTCCCTCAGATATGATAAGTTTCCTTTGCCTCTTTGTGGGATGTGGTTTCCCTCTTTTTATCCCTCCTTCCCACCCTATTCTGCCATCATCCCTTTTCCCTATCTACTTCCCTTTTTTATGTTATATCAGTAAAATCAAATTATACATGTATTCTTTTTGTATATCCACAACAAAAATACAATTCTCAAGAGTTATTTTTACCTTTTCTGCATCTTTTGAGTTCTATGGTTGGAGATCAAATTTTTTGTTTAGCTCTGGATTTTCTTCAGAAACAAATGGAATTCATTTGTTTCATTAAATGTCCATCTTCTTCCCTGGAAGAAAATGCTCAGCTTAGCTGGGTAGTTTATTCTTGGCTGCATCCCAAGTTCTTGTGCCTTTCGGAATATCATATTCCAGGCCCTTCTTTCTTTTAATGTAGAGGCAGCCAGATCTTGGGTGATCCTTATTGTGGCACCTCGGTATTTAAATGGTTTTTTTTTTTGGTGCTTGTAAAATTTTTTCCTTAATCTGATAGTTCTGAAATTTTGCCACAATATTCCTTGGGGTTTTTATTTTAGTGTTTCTTTCAGAAGGTGTTCGATGAATTCTTTCAATGCCTATTTTACCTTCTGATTCTATTACATCTGGGCAGTTCTCTTTTATGATTTCTTGTAAAATAGTATCTAGGCTCTTTTTTTCATCATAGTTTTTGGAAAGTCCAATAATCCTCAGATTATCTCTCCTAGATCTATTTTCCAAGTCTGTCGTTTTTGCAAGTAGATAATTCATGGTTTTTTCCAGTTTGTCAATTTTTGGTTTTGCTTGACTGATTCTTGCTGTCTCAATGAATCATTAGTTTCTATTTGTTCAGTTCTAATTTTTAAAGAATTATTTTCTTCATTAGCTTTTTTTACTTCTTTCTGTATATGTCCAATTGAGTTTTTAAATGTATTGTTTTGGTCTGTGAAATTTTTTTTCCATTTCACTAATTTTTTTTTAGTGAATTATTTTATTTTTCCAATTCACAGATCCTACTTTCTTGCGTGTTCTTTGTCTTTTCCAATTCACAGATCCTATTTTCTAGTGAATTCTTTATTTTTTCCAATTCACAATTCTTACTTTCCTGAGATTTTTTTACTTTTTCCAATTCGTATTTCAGGAAGTTGTTGCTCTCTTGTAAGGTTTCTCTTTCCTTTCCTCATTTATCTTCTAACTCTCTTTGAGACTTTTAATGGTCTCTTCTGTAGGAGCATCATGTAAGGAGGACAGTCTGATGCATTTTGCTCTTTGAGGTCTCTTCAGGTTTGCTGACCTGCTCTTTTTCTGCATAGAAGCTGTGGATCATTCTTTTCATCTTTTTATTCATGTTTTAAATCCTTTAGGGTAGGTCTCCTAGGCAAGGGGGTTACCAGCTTCCTCTGCAGAGCAGGGAAAGATGTAAACCGATTTCCTGCTCCGAGGTATGGGAGTGGTCTGAGGGAGAGTTTTCCCTTCCCCCAACAGGAAGTGGATTTAGCACTGGCCGAGCTATCCAACTGCTTAGTAGGGTTGAGTGGGTTAGCGATTGCCTTCGGCTAGAGACTAAGGGGTGAAAGTGTCACTGCCCCAGGCCAGAGCCTCTTGTGGGACTGTGAGTATTAGCAGCTGACTGCAGAAAGCAGACCACCGACCGCAGACCGGCCGAACTCTGCCCCAGTGTCTCTGCCCAATGCAAATCGGCCCTGGAAAAGCTCTATGGCCCCAAGCTGAGCTCCCCACTGTGCAGATTGGAGGCTAACCCGGGCTGCGTCCTCCTGCCGTGCAGGATCACAGCTGCCCCAAGGAAAAGCCCCGAACTGCGGGTTGGGGCTGCTTGCTGAGATCTGTGCTTTCACTTTCGGTTTGAGGCTCTCCTCAGAACCTAATTTCTCTCCTGTCTGCACTGATCTCCCCCCTGGCCCTGGAACCAACCTTTTTTGGGGAGACTGCAGATTTTCTTCGGCTGGTGAATTGTTCTACTTCTTATCTTTACGAATTGTAGCAGTTAAGACTATTTTTGAGGCTCGATATAATATTGATAGAGAGGGTAAGAGAAGAGCTTAGAAAGTCGCGTGTGTCTTCTCTGCCATCTTGGCTCTGCCCCCTATTTTCTAATTTTTAACTCAATTACCTAATCATTTGAGAAATGACTTCATTAGAGAAAAATGCTTCAAAATTCTGTTCATAATTATTGCTAACTGTATTTCCTCCCTTGTTTATTCTATTCCATCTTTCCTTTCATCCTGTCCTTCTTCAAAAAGTGTTTTGCTTCTGACCACTGGGGAATTTTGAAATTTGACTATAATATTCCTGAGAATTTTCATCTTCAGATCTCTTTCAAAAAGCGATTTGTGGATTTGTTCCATTTCTATTTTACCCTTTGGTTCTAAAATATCAGGGCAATTTTCTTTAATGCTTTCTGGAAAAATGATGTCTATGCTCTTTTTTTAAATCAGGACTTTTAGGTAGATCTATATTATTTTTTTTTTATCTCTCCTGGATCTGTTTCTCAGTTCATTTGTTTTTCCAATGATATATTTCACATTATTTTCTATTTTTTCATTCTTTTGCTTTTGTTTTATTGTATCTTTATCATAATGTCATTGGCTTCCATTTATTCAATTCTATTTTTTTAAAAAAATATTTTCCTCAATAAGCTTTTGTTCACCTTTCCCATTTAGTCATTTGCTTTTTTAGGCATTCTTCTCACAAGCAAGAGAGAAAAATAAAATGTTCTGGGCAATTATCATCATCATCTTGAACATCATTTTGCCTAAGACATTGATAAAAAAAAAAATTCCTAAAACCCTGATTGAGAGCTTTAAGGGTAACAAAATCTTAACACAATGTTAAAAACAATCATTGCAGGAAGAAAGTTTTGTGGTTGTGTTCTCTGCTCATTTATATGTACTCTGTTATAGCAATAGCTGCTAAAGACACAGAGAGAACAAAGTATTTCATCAATATCCTTAATTTTCAAATAGTTTATCATCAGAAACCAATTTAGTGAAAATGACATTAAAGATCTATTAACATCTGCTTTACCATTGTACTCTAAGCACAAGATTTTATTTGATTTTCAGATAAAATGTTCCTTATATTTTGTCTTCTTTACAACATGAATTTCTTGAGATAATCACCATTATTTTTGTTTTCATGCACATAACTTAGCACAAAATTTTTAATCCTTCCATACACCCAATGTTACCTATTAATATTACTTAATTATCCTTATGCCTTGCCAATCAACTCACTATTGCTGCTGAAGGTGTCTAGTCATTTATATTTGCCCTGCAAAAGAACTTTTAGTGTTGCCTCCCTCATTTACAGCATCAGCACCATGAGAATATGAATGCTATTATATTTAATTTATATCTTTGAGAAGTTAGTATGTTTATCATATAATATACCCTATGTAAATTGTGTCTTTTTCATTCATTCAAAAACTCAAGGTCATTTGCCATTCTATAAACTTTTTATCCGAATGTTTGATAATATCCTTCCTAAAATATAGCAGCCAGTACTGGAAACAGTAGAATAGATATGATCTGACTAGAATAGACTAACGCAGGATTTTTGTCTTTGTTATTCTGAATTCTGTGTCTTTCTTTGTGATGACCTTGTTTAGCACCCAGAGTATGTTAGAATCAGCTAGAGTCAGAGTAAGGGAACATGTTTGATCTTTATTCTTTGCTGAGGTAAAGGGGAATGGCGATAACAAAATGAGAGCAATCGTGACATGAACCTGCCCAGCAGTGCCTCTGCCTCTCTCACTCTACCCACCAAATCATCTACCCAATCTTTTATACAACACATCAACTTTGCACAGAGAATGGGCAGGGCCATTCTTTCTCCAAGAACATATTAATATTGTGCAATTGATAATTAACCTCAAGTGCTAAGAGGGACCTCAGTGCAAGGAGAGCTTCAAGAACTTTAGCCCATTACATCTCCCCCTTTCTTTTGTTTTAGAACACAGGTGGTCACGCCATCCATGACATCTCAGTGATGTGAGAGCCCTCAAAGGGATGTGATCACACCCTCCCTGACTTTTCAGGAAAGTAGGTGAAAACACCAAAAAGGAGGTGTCATGCCCCCCCCGACTTCTCAGGAAGGGAGGTGAAAGCACTAAAAAGGAGATGATCAGGCCCTCCCTGACATCTCAGGAAGGGAGATGAAAAGCACCAAAGGGAAGTGGGGATTGCTAGCGGGTTTCTGGGCTCAAGGGTCTTATTAGAAACAGGTATGCACAAAATCATAAGCATGGGAGGTATTACACAAGCACATAGCAATAACACAGAGGCTATTAGTGATGACTCTCCCCACAGTCAATTCAGGCTCGATGTGGTGTAACAAACATTGTACACAGAGGTAGCAGTATAACAAACAATATAAATCAACATGGTATTGTAAATGATTTCCAAAAGTCCTAGAAGGAGGGTATGTAAACAACAGTCACACATACACCTTCTTCAGCAGCCAAGAGATAGTCCAAAAGCAATCTATTTTCCATTGCTTCACATATCAGGGAATCCAATGATCCCCCCAAGTTTTTGAAGTACTGCAACAGTGCAGTGTTTTTATGTCTTAGGAAATCCAATGATTCTAGCAGATTTTGAAGTCCTAAAACAGTCTTATCATTTCTCAGAAAATCCAATGATTCCTGAGGGCTTTCACGTCCTAGAACAGTCTTATGTCTCAGAGAATTCAATGAATCCTGAGGGTTTTCAAGTCCTAGAACAGTCTTATGTCTCAGAGAATCCAATGATTCCTGAGGGTTTTCAAGTCCTACAACAATCTTGTCATGTCTCAGAGAATCCAATGATTCCTGAGGGTTTTGAAGTCCAACAATTTTCAATGTCCATGAGTCAAATGCTATACCTGCCATGCTCTTTCAGTGATGGGCAGTATCAGTAACAGAACCACACGATGTTTCTTGGGTCTTCTTCTTTCAAGGGTCTGCTCCGTCTCTCTGCGATGGACAAGGCAAATACAGCTCATTGGCACCCATCTGATTTCTTCTCCACCTTGCTTGTAGGGATATAAGCAAACCCTCCCCTCCAAGCAGTTAACCTATCTTGTCCCTTCTATTCACCACTGTCTGGGTCTCTCCACATCACCTGGCAATTATCTAAAGATAGTGGAGCTGCTTGCACTGGACATTGCCCTTCTGGTGGGTTATAAAACCTGTCTGCTGGAGCCAGTGTATCTATATGGGGCTATATTTAGAAGTTCTCTAGGATTACCTGTGGCTCCATCTTTCTTTTGTTTTTGGAGGAGCATCTTAATGTCTCTGTTTCTCATCTCTACTATTGCCTGTACTTGAGGATTAAAAGGTATGCCAGTGGTGTGTAAAATCTTATACTGTGCACAAAAGTGTGCAAAATGTTTAGAAGTATATGCAGGTCCATTATCTGTTTTTATTGCTTGTGGCACACCCATAATTGCAAATGCTTAAATAAGAAACTCAGTGACCACTCAGGCTATCTCTTTTGCTGCTGGTATTGCAAAAGTGAATGCTAAAAAGGTGTCTACCACAATGTGGATAAAAGACAGGTGACCAAAAGATTTATAATGGGTCACATCCATCTGCCAAATCTCATTGGGTCTCAAACCATAAGGGTTCTTCCTTGGAGGCAGTGTAGGATCATGGAAAGGAAGGCAAGCTGTAAAGGCTTTTACTATGTTCCTAGCTTCTTCTCTTGTTATTCCAAATTATAAACATAAAGTTCAAGCAGCCTGATGCTATTTAGAATGAGATTCCTGGGCTTCTTGAAATAAAGGACCAACATAGTTAGAAGGCTATCTGCCTTGGAATTACCATCAAAAAGTAGGACATGGAAGTCCACTGTGAGAATGGTCATGCAAAATATAAATCTTATCTGGATGCTTTCTCATTTGCTCTTGAAGTTCCTTGAAGAGCTGATATATGTTAGAGGTTACAAATTGTATTTGGGCTGTGGCAATTCTTTGTACCACCCCTACTGAAAAGGCCGAATCAGATATTATATTTATATCTCCTGGATAATAAGTAAGAGCTAGAATGATTGCATACAGTTCATCCTGCTGAATGGACTGAAAAGGAGTTCTGGCTACTCTCTTTATAGTTAAGTCATGAGAGTATACAGCACAAATATTATGTTGGATGCATCTATAAAGATAGTTGGTCCTTTAAGAAGAACTTTAGAAAACTTTTCTTCAAGAATCCATCACCAATTATGTAATAGTCTGGTTATCTTTACTGGAGACCCATGTGTAATATTTGGAGCCATGGCTAATAAAATTTGCCACTCTGGGATGGTCTTACAGCACACATTAATTTGTGTATTAGGATAAAAGGTGTATATCTTGTCAGGTCTTATCCCAGATAATTGTACTGCTCGCTTAATGGTCTTTAATAAAATTTTAGCCACAAGCACTAAGTAAGGAGTAAGGCTTTGTTCTGGTTGTTCTGGGAGTTTCACCCACTCTATCACACTGTCTCCTTGATGAAGGACTGCTATGGGTGTCTCTTGTGTAGCAAAAACTGGTATTTCCAAGGGCTTTTGAGTGACTCTTTCAACCACATTGGATAAAGCCAGTTCAACTTCTCTCAAAGCCTCTTGAGCTTCTTCTATAAGCTGACGTGGTGAGTTTAAAGCACTGTCTCTCCTTAAAATGTCATATAATGGTTGCAATTGATAGGTAGTTAAGTCTAACATTGGTTGCATGTATTGGATATCTCCTATCAATTTCGGAAAGTCATTTAAGGTGTTTCGCTTCTCTGTTCTTAAGGAAAGTTTTTTGTACTGTGAGCACCTTAGGATATACTTCATATCCTAAATATTGAAAAGGAGTGTGTCTTTGAATTTTTTCTGAAACTATGTGTAATTTGTAGTATCTTCGTGTTTCCATGGTCTTTTGTAGACATGCTTCTAACATTTGTTCCTCAGGTGCACATTCTAATATATCATCCATATAATGTAATAACATTACTTTTGGAAATGCTTTTCTTACTGGAGCCAATCCTGTCTACCAATCTACCAATCCTGTCAAAAGAGAAAGGAAGTTTGTCAAATATGACTTGATCTTGAAGAAACCATGCTAAATATTGGTAATGTCAGATTATTTTTACTACATATTGAGTAACCATTCATTAATGACACAAAAACTGTGTCCATTTTTATTATATGCAAACATGTGTATATATGTGCATATGTGTAAATATTTTTATATATGAGACATAGTTCTATGTGCTATATAAACCATGCATGTACAATACATAGTGCATAGCATAGTTATAACTTCATAAATATTTAATCTATCTTTATGTAATTATAATGCTTCCTTAATGTTACTTGCTTAACTTATGAAACCAGACATTTAGTATAGATTTTAATTTTGCTCAATTCATTAGGGATCTACCAAATCTTTATTTCATGGTGAGACCTTTTAGTCGAACAAAAGAAATAAAGCAGAAGGTATCTCTCAAAAAGGAACAGTCCTGTGATAGAAGTATATGAATTGATCAAATGCATTAATTCATTCACCTATTCAATCATTCAATATTCTTTTTAATCATAGTAAGTTCATTTATTTTAATACATATTGCTTTATGAATCATGTTGGAAGAGAAAAATCAGAGCAAAAAAAAAATGGGAGAGATTAGAAGAAAAAACACAGAAAAAAGAAGTGAATATAGCATGTGTTGATTTACATTTAGTCTCCATAGTTTTTTTTTTTCTGGATGCAAATGACATCTTCTGTCCAAAGCCTATTGGAATTGCTTTGGATCACTGAATTTCTGAGAAGAAATAAACTTTTTATAGTTGTTCATCATACATTCTTGTTGTTATTCCTGGTTCTATTTCCTTTCCTCAGCATCAGTTCATGTAAATCTTTTCAGACCTTTCTATAATCAGCTTTCTCATCATTTTTTTAATAGAACAATAATATTCCATTATCTCCATGTGTAAGAGCTTGTTCAGCCATTCACCAATTGATGGCTTTTCACTCTTTTTAAAAGTCTTTCCTACTACAAAAAGAGCTGCTATAAAAATTTTTGCATATATGGGTTCTTTTCCCTTCTTTATGATTTCCTTAGGATACAGACCAATAATGGCACTGCTGGATCAATCATTCAACATTCTTTAATTGCCCTTATGAGAAATGTACTATTCCAAGTGCATTTTTTTTTTTTGTTCAGAGTCTAAATGACAAGAACTGTCATCATTAAGAAGTAGAAGAAATGAACAAGGGCTTGAATAGTAGATAAGGATGCTATAGATTAAGTGGAATTTTATACTATAATAAAACATAAATATAAACATTTGTATAGTTGAATACATTGACTTATATGTCTAATAAACAGCTTTCTTTTAGGATTAAGACATACTCATTAATTCATAATGATTGTATTAGTTGTGGAAAGGAGTACTTAACAAACCATAAAGTAATTTTGTTTTATTTACTGCTACTAGAGAAAAAAAAGTCAAATATATTTAATCATTTTTAAACTCTGCGTACATGTTGCTATAAATTTGGCCTAAAATGAAACATAGAAAACTATAATGAAAGTGTTTCATTTGCATGAAGACAGGCAAGTTGGAGAAATTAAGACATTTTATCTTTATATGAAGTAAAAGATGGGATTACTTTGTAATCTGAACCAGATTGATAATTTCATTTCTTCAAATTTGCTATATATCCATTAGCTCCAGGAGTCTTTTGCTCTTGAACTGTGGAATTTAAAGCTTTACAAGATTCAGGATGTGCTACCCCAATGCATTTTTTAATCAAAAATTCTGAAGTACATAAGAGTTCATACAATATGACCAGCATAATATGTGTTGTTACTTCATCTGAAACATCTATGTGCTCAAAAATTTTAGATTTCATAGTAATCACATCAATAGTTTTCCCTCTTCAAGTAAGTAATATTTGAATCCAGAGGAAAACTAGCTGATATTTGTCACTTTTGGATAAGCTGAGAAGATGGCAAGAAGCTATATTTTCCACTCAAGTTTTGGCCATTAAGGGTGTGTCCAAGAGTTGTGTTTCCTAATTACTTTGAGATTCTCATATTGTTACAAAATACTGTTAATGCCAAAGCAGATGGATCAAATTCTGAGAAAGAATAGCCACTAGAAAAAGTTTGTGAGAAACTTATATATTGAAAATTTGGGACTTAAGTCAGTAAGATGATATCCTACAATGCTGTAAAATATAAAAGAGATAAGGAAGGGAATGTATTTTATAAAGGTATTGTCAGTCAAACAGAGGTTTTTGCAAGATCCTGCCAACAAATAAGACTTTATCACTTCACCTTCTTTAGCTACTTATGTAGTTTTGAATAGACCTAGTCTCTGACCCATCAAAAGTAATAAGTCAAAATCAATGTTTTTGTAAAACACCTATTGTGTGAAAGCAAAGACCCATGCCTGTCCAGGGAGATTTGGCAATTTCCCAAAGGACATTCATGTAATGCTAAGTGCCATGCAAACACAAGGAGATTACTAAGCTCTCAATCCTAAATACCTACAAATATAGAGAAGATACCTTGAATTCAAAGAAATATTAGAGAAGAGAAAGTAATTTTGAACAAAATCAATGAGAAGGTGTTTATTTTTGAACTGAGAACCCCAGATATTAAATGCCTTGATTCCCAGCACCCAAAAGGCTGATAAAAAGGTTTTTCCCCTTATTCAATAAAATCAGTATATCCCTGCTTGAGCTGAGATTTTATCTTAAATCCAAATCCATTTACTCTCACATACGCTATTATTCAGTCTAACATCCATAACTTTGCCAAATTCCAATCACTGTATTTTTAGATAAATATATTTTCTCTTAAGATGGCAAGAGTAAACTATTCATTATTGCTTTTATGAAAGCTGACTTTTGTTTTGAACTCCCAGAACATTGTTTTCCCACACTATCATTATTTAAGAGTTTGGTAAATAGTATTCTAACTCTGTAAAGAGGAGAGGGAAGGAATGATCACTTGGTCCTATGTATTTTGGGTGCTGCTTTATTCCTAAAGACAAATCCCTCCTCATACATATTCTCCACCAAGATGGAGATTATTTTTCCTCTATGGAAATGTAAAATCAAGTTTTGCAGATTTCAAATCAAATATTTCCTTCTCTATGCTATGTATAAGCTAGATATTTTATGCTTGAAACATCCACAATTATGATCTTCTTAAAATTAGGCATAACATTTTGCCTTAATATCCCCAGCACTTATTTTTTTACTTAATTAACATTTATTGGCTGACAATGACAATTACTATTGTTGTTGTTGTTGCTATTATTATTATTATTATTATTATTTATTTTTATTATACATTTTATTTACAAGATATATGCATGGGTAATTTTTCAGCATTGAACCTTGGAAAAGATTCCAACTTTTCCCCTCCTTGTTCCCACCCACTCCCCTAGATGGCAGGCAGATAAATACATATTCAATATGTTAAAGGTATATGCTAAATACAATATATGTATACATATCTGTACAGTTATTTTGCTGCACAAGAAAAATCAGACTTAAAAATAAGGTAAAAATAACCTGAGAAGGAAATAAAAAATGTAAATGGACAAAAAACAGAGGGATTGAAAATACTATGTTGTGGTTCACACTCATTACCCATAGCTATTTTGCTGCATGTAGCTGGTTCTCTTCATTATTGAACAAATTGAAATGATTTGGTTCATCTCATTGTTGAAGAGAACCACATCCCTCAGAATTGATCATCATATAGTATTGTTGTTGCAGTATATAATTATCTCCTGGTCCTGCTCATTTCACTCAGCATCAATTCATGTAAGTCTCTCCAGGCCTTTCTGAAATCATACTGCTGGTCATTTCTTACAAAACAATAATATTTCATGACATTCATATACCACAACTCATTCAAGCATTCTCCGGTTGATGGGCATCCATACAATTTCTGGTTTCTAGCCACTACAAAAAGGGCAATCACAAACATTTTTGCACATACAGGTCCCTTTCCCTTCTTTAAGATCTCTTTGGGATATAAGTCCAGTAGTAGCACTGCTGGATGAAAGGGTATGTATAGTTTGAGAACTTTTTGAGTGTAGTTCCAAAGTGCTCTCCAGAATGGTTGGATGCATTCACAATTCCACCAAAAATGTATCAGTGTCCCAGTTTTCCCACATCCCCTCTAACATTCAGCAATATCTTTTCCTTTATCCCAGCCAATCTGAGAGGTGTGTAGTGGTATCTCAGAGTTTTAATTTGCATTTCTCTAATTAATAATGACTTGGAGCATCTTTTCATATGGCTAGAAATAGTTTCTATTTCTTCAACTGAAAATTGTCTGTTCATATACTTTGATCATTTATCAATTGGAGAATGGCTTGATTTCTTATAAATTAGATTCAATTCCCTATATATTTTGGAAATAAGAACTTTATCAGAACCTTTAACTGTAAAAATGTTTTCCCAGAAATGAATGGATGCCCATCAATTGGAGAATGGTTGTGTAAACTGTGGTATATGAATGTTATGGAATAGTTTTGTTCTGTAAGAAATCACCAGCAGGATGAATACAGAGAGGCTTGGAGAGACTTACATGAAATGTAACAACAATACTGTATGAGGATGTATTCTGACAGAAGTGGATTTCTTTGATGAAGAGAAGATCTAACTCAGTTTCAATTGATCAATAATGGACGGAAGCAGCTATACCCAAAGAAAGAACATTGGGAAATGAATGTAAACTGTTTGCATTTTAGTTTTTCTTCCTGCACTATTTTTACCTTCTGAATCCAATTCTTCCCATGCAACAAGAGAACTGTTTGGTTTTGCACATATATATATTGTATCTAGGATATATTGTGACATATTCAATGTGTATAGGACTGCTTTCCATCTGGAGCAGGGGGCAGAGGGAGGGAGCGATAAAGTAGGAACAGAAGTGAGTGCAAGGGATAATGTTGTAAAGAAATGTTTTTCAAAATAAAAATAATAAAATAAAATAAATGTTTTCCCAGTTTATTACTTCCATTCTAATTTTGTCTACATTAGTTTTGTTAGTATAAAAACTTTTTAACTTGATATAATCAAAATTTTCTATTTTGTGCTCAGTAATGATCTCCAGTTCTTCTTTGGTCACAAATTCCTTCTTCCTCTACAGGTCTGAGACGTAAACTATCCTATGTTCTTCTAATTTATATATAATCTCATTCTTTATGCCTAGATCATAAAGCTATTTTGACCTTATATTGGTGTAGGGTGTTAAGTGTGGGTCAATGCCTAATTTCTACCATACCTAATTTCCAATTTTCCCAGTAGTTTTTGTCACACAATAAATTCTTATTCCAAAAGCTGGGGTTTTGGATTTGTCAAACATTAAACAATTATTATTATTACCTATTTTGTCCTGAGAACATAATCTATTCCACTTATCAACTAGTCTATTTCTTAGCCAATTCGAAATTGTTTTGAAGACCACTGCTTTATGATATAGTTTTAGATCTGGTATAGCTAGCTCACCCTCATTTGTTTTTTTTGTTTTTTTCATTAGTTCCCTTGAAAATTTTAACTTTTTGTTCTTCCAGATGAATTTTGTTGTTATTTTTTCTAGGTCAGTAAAATAGTTTCTTGAGATTCTGATTGCTGTAGCACTAAATAAATAGATCAGTTTAAGTAGTATTATCATCTTTATTAAATTTGCTTGCCCTATCCAGGAGCACGTAATATTTTTCCAATTTGTTAGATCTGACTTTATTTATGTGGAAAGTATTTTGTAGTTTTGCTCATATAGTTCCTGACTTTCCCGTGGCAGATAGATTCCTAAATATTTTATAATATTTGTACTTACTTAAAATGGAATTATTCTCTGTATCTCTAACTGTTGGATTTTGTTAATGATATATTAGAATGCTAATGATTTATGTGGGTTGATTTTGTATCTTGCAACTTTGCTAAAGTTTTGGATTATTTCTAATAGCTTTTTAGTAGAATCTCTGGGGTTTTCTAATTATACCATCATATCATCTGCAAACAGTGATAATTTGGTTTCCTCATTAGCTATTCTTATTCCTTTAATCTCTTTCTCAGTCTTATTGCTGAAACTAGCATTTCAAAAACATTATTTAATATTAATCGTGATAATGGGCAGCCTTGTTTCACTCTTGATCTTATGGGGAATAGTTGCAGTTTATCCCCATTACATATGATGCTTTTTTAAATAGATGCTACTGATTATTTTAAGGGAAAGTCTGTTTATTCCTGTACTCGCAAGTGTTTTTTAATAGGAATGGATGTTGAATTTTATCAAATGCTTTTTCTGCATCTATTGAAATGATCATATGGCTTTTGTTAATTTGGTTATTGATATAGAATTTGATTATTGATATATTATGCTAATATAATTTAGTTATTGATATATTATGCTAATAGGTTTTTTAATATTGATCCAACCCTGTATTCCTGGTATAAATTCTACTTGGTCATCATATATTATTCTGGGGATGATTTTCTGTAATCTTTTTGCTAACATTTTATTTATGATTTTTCATCAATATTCATTAGAAAGATTGGTCTATAATTTCATTTCTCTGTTTTCAACCTACCAGGTTTAGGTATCAGTACCACATCTGTGTCATAAAAGGAATTTGGTAGGAATCCTCCTTCCCTATTTTTTCAAACAGTTTATATAATATTGGAGTTAATTGTTCTTTAAATGTGTGGTAGAATTCATATCTAAATCTATCAGGTCCTAAGGATTTTTTCTTAGGACTTGATTAATAGCTTGTTTTATTTCTTTTTTTTTTTTATAAAATGTGAATATTTAAGCAATTTACTTCCTCTGTTAATCTGGGCAGCCTATAGTTTTGAAGTTAATCAAATTTACGTTATCACTTAGATTATAAAATGTATTAGCATAAAGTTGGACAAAGTAACTCCTAATTATTGCTCTAATTTCCTCTTCATTGGCGGAAAATTCTCCTTTTCATTTTTAAGACTAAAATTTTGATTTTCCTCTTTCCTTTTTCTTTTTCTTTTTTTTTTAATTTAATAGTCTTTTATTTACAGGATATATACATGTAACTTTACAGCATTAAAAATTGCCAAACCTCTTATTCCAATTTTTCGCCTCTTACCCCCTACCCTCCTAGATGGCAGGATGACCAGTAGATGTTAAATATATTAAAATATAAATTAGATTCACAATAAGTATACCTGACCAAAACGTTATTTTGCTGTAGAAAAAGAATCAGACTCTGAAATTTTGTACAATTAGCTTGTGAAGGAAATCAAAAATGCAGGTGTGATAAATAAGGGATTGGGAATTCAATGTAATGGTTTTAGTCATCTCCAGAGTTCTTTCTGGGCATAGCTAGTTCAGTTCATTACTGCTCCATTAGAAATGATTTGGTTGATCTCGTTGCTGGGATGGCCTGGTCCATCAGAACTGGTCATCATCTAGTATTGTTGTTGAGTTATAATGATCTCCTGGTCCTGCTCATTTCACTCAGCATCAGTTCATTAAGTCTCTCCAGGCCTTCTAAATTATCCTGTTGGTCATTTCTTACAGAACAGTAATATTCCATAATTTTCATATACCACAATTTATTCAACCATTCTCCAACTGATGGACATCCATTCAGTTTCAGTTTTAGCACTACAAAAAGGGCTGCACAAACATTCGTGCAATACATGTCCCTTTCCTTCTTTATAACTCTTTGGGATATAATCCCAGTAGTAAACACTGTGATCAAAGGGTGCAAGTTTGATAAGTTTTTGAGCATAGTTCAAACTACTCTCCAAAATGGTTGATTCATTCAAACTCCACCAACAATGCATCAATGTCCCAGTTTTCCCGCATCCCTCCAACAATCATCATTAATTTTTCCTGTCATCTTAGCAATCTGACAGGTGTGAGTGGTATCTTAGAGTTGTCTTAATTTGCATTTCTCTGATTAATAATGACTTGGAGCATCTTTTCATATGAACTAGAAATAGTTTCAATTTCTTCATCTGAGGTTGTCTGTTCATATCCTTGACCATTTTCAATTGGAGAATGCGATTTTTTATAAATTAGAGTTAATTCTCTATATATTTTGGAAATGAGGCCTTATCAGAACATTTATTAAAAATATTTTCCCAGTTTATTGCCCTTCTAATCTTGTCTGCATTAGTTTTGTTTGTACAAAAACTTTTCAGTTTGTATAATCAAATTTTCTATCTTGTGATCAGTAATGATCTCTAGTTCTCTTTGGTCATAAAGACCTTCCCTTCCACAGGTCTGAGGGTAAACTATCCTATGTTCCTCTAATTTATTAATAATTTCATTCTTATGCCTGGTCATGAACCCATTTTGCTTATCTTGGCGTAGTGTTAAGTATGGATCAATGCCTAGTTTCTGGCATATTAGTTTACAATTTTCCACCAATTTTTATCAAACAGTAGTTCTTATCCCAAAGCTGGGATCTTTGGGTTTGTCAAAGACTAGGTTGCTATATTTGTTGACTGTTTATCCCTTGAACTAATCTATTCCATTGATCAACTAATCTATTCCTTTGCCAATACCAAATAGTTTTGGTAACTGCTGCTCTATAATATAATTTTAGATCTGGTACCTAAGCCACCATCATTTGATTTTTTCATTAATTCCTTGAAATCCTTGACCTTTTTTTCCATATGAACATTGTTTTTTTTTTCTAGGTCATTAAAATAGTTTTTTTGGAGTCTGATTGGTATAGTGTTAAATAAATAGATTAGTTTAGGTAATATTGTCATCTTATTATATTTGCTCGCCCTATCCAAAAAGCATTTAATATTTTTTCCAATTGGTTGATCAGACTTAATTTGTGTGAAAAGTGGTCTATAATTTTGTCATAAAGTTTCTGATTTTCCCTTGGCAGATAGATTCCTAAATATTTTATATCATCAAAGTTACTTTAAATGGAATTTCTCTTTGTAACTCTGACTGTTGGATTTTGTTAGTGATATATAAAATGCTGATGACTTATGTGGTTTATTTTATAACCAAATTTCTAAAGTTGTGGATTACTAACAACTTTTTAGCAGAATCTCTGGGGTTCTCTAAGTATACCATCATGTCATCGGCAAAGAGTGATAATTGGCTTCCTCATTGCCTATTCTTATTTCTTTTAATCTCTTTTCGCTCTTATTGCTATAGTAGCGTTTCTAATACAATATTAAATAGTAACGGTGATAGTGGGCAACCTTGTTTCCTCAGATCTTATTGGAATGGTTGCGTTTGTCTCCATTACATATAATTGCTTACTGATGGTTTTAAATAGATGCTCTGATTATTTTACGGAAAAGTCCATTTATTCCTATACTCTCAAGTGTTTTAATAGGAATGGATGTTGATTTTATCAAATGCTTTTTCTGCATCTATTTGAGATGATCATATGGTTTTTTGTTAATTTGTTATGACATGCCAATTATATTGTTAGTTTTCCTAATATTGAACCATGCATTCCTGGTATAAATCCTACTTGATCATAGTGTATTATCTTGGAGATGATTTTCGGTCTTTTGCTAATATCTTATTTAAGATTTTTAGCATCAATATTCATTAGGGAAATTGGTCTATAATTTTCTTTCTCTGTTTTCAGCCTACCTGGTTTAGGTATCAGTACCATATCTGTGTCATAGAAGGAATTTGGTAGGACTCCTTCATTCCCTATTTTATCAAATAATTTATATAGCATTGGGGCCAATTGTTCTTTAAATGTTTGGTAAAATTCACATGTAAATCCATCTGGTCCTGGGATTTTTTCTTAGGGAGTTGTTTAATTGCCTGTTCTATTTCTTTTTCTGAAATGGGACTATTCAAGCAATTTACTTCCTCCTCTGTTAGTCTGGGAAGTCTGTATTTTTGGAGGTAGTCATCCATTTCACTTAGGTTATCAAATTTATTGGCATAAAGTTGAGCAAAATAACTCCTTATTATTTCTTTAATTTCCTCTTCATTGTTGTAAAGTTCTCCCTTTTCATTTTTAAGACTACTAATTTCATTTTCCTCCCTCCATTTTCTAATCAGATTTACCAAAGGCTTATCTATTTTATTGGCCTTTTCATAGAACCAACTCTTACGTTTATTAATTAGTTCAATAGTTTTTTTTTTACTTTCAATATTTTTAATTTCTCCTTTTAATTTTAGAATTTCCAATTTAGTATTTGATTGGGGTTTTTAATTTGGTCTTTTTAGTTTTTTAGTTGCAATCCCAATCTTTTCTTTTCTCTGTTTTATTCAAGTAAGCCTCTAAGGATATAAATCCTCTTATTACCCTTTGGCTGCATCCCACAAATTTTGGTATGACGTCTCATCATTGTCATTATCTTGGGTGAAATTATTAATTGTATCTATAATTTGCTGCTTCACCCAATCATTCTTAGGATGAGATTGTTTAGTTTCCAATACTTTTTTGGTCTATTTCCCCTAACTTTTTGTTGAATGTGTTTTATTGCATCATGATCTGAAAATAAAGCATTTACTATATTTGCTTTCTTTGCATTTAATTTGAGGTCTTTATGTCCTAATATATGGTCAATTTTAATAGGTTCCATGAACTGCTGAGAAGAAAGTATATTCCATTCTATTCCATTCAATTTTCTCCAAGATCCAACATACCTAATTTTTCTAATATTCTATTTCTTCTTTAATTTCTTTCTTATTTGTTTTGTGGTTTGTTTGTCTAATTCTGAGGTGCCAAGGTTGAGATCTCCTACATAACAGTTTTGTTGCTATTTCTTCTTTTGCAACTCTCTTAACTTCTCCTTTAGGAAGTTGAGGTGCCATACCACTTGGTGCATATATGTTTATATTGATATTGCTTCGTTGTTTATGCACCTTTAGCAGGATGTAGTTTCCTTCCTTATCTCTTTTAATTAGATCAATTTTACTTTTGCTTGATCTGAGATAGGATGGCTACCCTTTTGACTCACCTGAAGCATAATAGATTTTGCTCCAGCCTTTTACCTTTTACTCATATGTATCCCCTGCTTTTAAATGTGTTTCTTGTAAACAACATATGAGGGCTCTGACTTTGATCCAGTCTGCTATCTGCCTCCTCTTTATGGGGAGTTCATCCCATTCACATTTACGGTTAGAATTACTAAATCTGATTTCCTGCCATCCTAATAACCCGATTGTGCTTTACTTATTCTTGCCTCCCCAACCCTTTTTTCCCTTAAACTTATGTACCCTCTTTATACTGATCTTATCCTCTTTATAATCCCTCCCTCCCCCTTTGAGTCTTTTTTCCCTTCCTTCCCTTATTACTTTTTCTTTTCCCTTTTCCTCTCCCCGTTTTTAGTGAGGGCGAGAGAGAATTTTTCTAAAACAAATGTCAATTATTTTTCTTTGAGCCAACTCTGATGAGGAGTAAGATTCACATGTTCCTCCCCTCTCTAAATTCCCTCAGATATGATAAGTTTCCTTTGCCTCTTTGTGGGATGGGTTTCCTCTTTTATCCTCCTTCCCACCTAATCTCCATCATCCCTTTTCCATATTTACTTCCCTTTTTTTATGTTATATCAATACAATCAAATTATACATGTATTCTTTTGTATATCCAACAGAAATACAATTCTCAAGAGTTATTTTACCTTTTGCATCCTTGGTTCTATGCTTGAGATTAAATTTTTTGTTTAGTTCTGGTTTTTCTTCAGAAACAAATGAATTCCATTTGTTTCATTAAATGTCCATCTTCTTCCCTGGAAGAAAATGCCCAGCTTAGCTGGGTAGTTTATTCTTGGCTGCATCCCAAGTTCTTGTGCCATTTCGGAATATCATATTCTAGGCCCTTCTTTCCTTAATGTAGGCAGAGATCTTGGTGATCCTTATTGTGGCACCTTGGTATTTAAATGGTTTTTTGGCTGCTTGTAAAATTTTTCCTTAATCTGATAGTTCTGAAATTTGGCCACAATATTCCTTGGGGTTTTTATTTTAGGGTTTCTTTCAGAAGGTGTTCATGAATTCTTTCAATGCCTATTTTACCTTCTGATTCTATTACATCTGGCAGTTCTCTTTGATGATTTCTTGTAAAATAGTATCTAGGCTCTTTTTTTCCTCATAGTTTTATAGAAAGTCCAATAATCCTCAGATTATCTCTCCTAGATCTATTTTCCAAGTCTGTCGTTTTGCAAGTAGATAATTCATGGTTTTTCCAGTTTGTCATTTTTTGTTTTGCTTGACTGATTCTTGCTGTCTCAATGAATCATTAGTTTCTATTTGTTCAGTTCTAATTTTTAAAATTATTTTCTTCATTAGCTTTTTTTCTTCTTTCTGTATATGTCCAATTGAGTTTTTAAATGTATTGTTTTGGTCTGTGAAATTTTTTCCATCTCACTAATTTTTTTTTTAGTGAATAATTTTTCTTTTCAATTCCACAGATCCTACTTTCTTTTGCGTGTTCTTTGTCTTTTCCAATTCACAGATCCTACTTTCTTGCGAGTTCTTTGTCTTTCCAATTCACATCCTACTTTCTAGTGAATTCTTTATTTTTCCAATTCACAACTTTTACTTTCCTGAGTTTTTTACTTTTTCCAATTCGTATTTCAGGAAGTTGTTGCTCTCTTTAAGGCTTCTCTTTCCTTTCCCATTTATCTTCTAACCTCTTTTGAGACTTTAATGGTCTCTTCTATTCAGTATCATGTAAAGGAGGACAGTCTGATGCATTTTGCTGTTTGCGGTCTCTTCAGGTTTGCTGACCTGCTCTTTTTCTGCATAGAAGCTGTGGATCGTTCTTTTCATCTTTTTATTCATGTTTTAAAGCCTTTAGGGTAGGTCTCCTAGGCAAGGGGGTTACCAGCTTCCTCTACAGAGCAGGGAAAGATGTAAACCGATTTCCGGCTCCGAAGTATGGGAGTGCTCTGAGTGAGAGTTTTCCCTTCCCCCAACAGGAAGTGGATTCAGCAATGGCCGAACTATTGAAGTGTCGAGTTGGGCTGAGTGGGTTAGCGATTGCCCTCGGCTAGAGACTAAGTGGTGAAAGTGTCACTGCCCCAGGCTGGAGCCTCTTGTGGGACTGTGAGTATCACCAGCTGACGCAGACCACAGACCGCAGACCGCAGACCGCCCGGAACTCCGCCCTAGTGTCTCTGCCCAATGCAAATCGGCCCTGGAAAAGCTCCATGGCCCCAAGCCGAGCTCCCCACTGTGCAGATTGGAGGCCAACCCGGGCTGCGTCCTGCTGCCATGCAGGATCCCAACTGCCCCAAGGAAAAGCCCGTACTGCGGGTTGGGGCTGTGCGCTTGTGCTGAGATCTGTGCTTCACCCTCGGCCCGAGACTCTCCTCGGAACCCAACCTCTCTCCCTGTCTGCGCCAATCTCCCCCCTGGCCCCGGAACCAACCCTTTTTGGCGAGACTGCAGATTTTCTTCAGCCGGTGAGTTGTTCTACTTCTTATCTTTACGAATTGTAGCAGTCCAGACTATTTTTGAGGCTCGATATAATATTGATAAAGAGGGTAAGAGAAGAGCTTAGAAAGTCGCGTGTGTCTTCTCCGCCATCTTGGCTCCGCCCCCCCCTTTCCTTTTTCTAGCCAAATTTATGAAAGGTTAATCTATCTTATTGGTTTTTTCATAAAACCAACTCTTAGTTTTATTTATTAATTCAATAGTATTTCTACTTTCTATTTTATTAATTTCTCCTTTTAATTTTATAATTTCAAGTTTAGTATTTGATTGAGGGTTTTTAATTTACTCTTTTGCTATCTTTTTAAGTTGCAAGCCCAATTCATTGATCTTCTCTTTCTCTATTTTATTCAAGAAATCATCTAGCGATATAAAATTTCCCCTTATTTCTGCTCTGGCTGCATCCCACAAATTTTGGCATGTTGTCTTATTGTTGTCATTCTCTTGGGTGAAATTATTAATTGTGTCTATGGTTTGCTGTTTCACCCAATCATTCTTTAGGATGAGATTATTTAGTTTTCAATTACTTTTTGGTCTATTTACCCCTAGCTTTTTATTGAATGTAGTTTTTATTGCATCATGATCTGAAAAGAATGCATTTACTATTTCTGCTTTTCTGCATTTAATTTTGAGATCTTTATGTCCTAATATATGGTCAACTTTTGTATGGGTTCCATGGACTGCTGAGAAGAAAGTATACTCCTTTCTGTCTCCATTCAGTTTTTTCTAAAGAACTATCATATCTAAATTTTCTAACATTCTATTTACCTCTTTAACTTCTTTATTACTTGTTTTCTGGTTTGATTTATCTAATTCTGAGAGTGTAAGGTTGAGATCTTCCACTATTATAGTTTTGCTGTCTATTTCTTCTTACAACTCTCAATTTCTCCTTTAGGAAGTTAGATGCTATGCCACTTGGTATATATATAACATATATATATATATATATTTAGTATTGATAATGCTTCATTGTCTATGCTACCCTTTCACAAGATATAGTTTCCTTCCTTGTCTCTTTTAATTAGATCAATTTTTTGCTTTTGATTGATCTGAGATCAGTGTGGCTTTCACTGCTTTTTTTACTTCACCTGAAGCATAATAGATTCTGCTTCAGCCTTTTACTTTTACTTTGTATGTAGCACCCTACTTTAAATGTGTTTAAATGTGTTGCACAAAAGCAACATTGTGATGACCGCGTATTTTAAAATCAGCCTGAGTCAGGAATTCTTGGGAAATTTAATCTTATTCTTGTGAGATAAAGAAAGGGAAGGTAGAAGGGAATCGCATAGCAATGTGGCTGGTCAAGAAGCAGAACCAGAAGGCGAAGCCAGGACCAGCAGTCACCGAACAGAATGCGCCAGCCATCTCCCCCTCCCTCTTCCTGCCCCTCCCACCTACCAAATTCGCCCCTATACAACACATCAGGATTCAAATGGGGGGGGGCCATTCTTTCCAAGCATATATATTAATATAATTAGCTTTCTTTGGCCCAGGAACAGTGTATCAACTCAAGCCTCAGCCCATTACACAACATATTGTAGGATTCTGGCTTTTGATCCAGTCTGCTATCCACCACCGTTTTATGGGAGAGTTCATCCTATTCACATTTATTTTAAAACTTTAAATTTTTTCCATCTTTATCCAAGATTATCTTTTATTTTTTTCCCCTTTTCCCTTTAATAGAACTTATGGGCACCACTTTCCTCATGCAGCTCTCCCTCTTTAGAATCCCTCTCACCCCCTTTGAGTCCCTCCCCATTTATTATATCTGTCTCTCATTTTTTCTCTACTCCTTTCTATTTAGCCTACTCTTCATTTTCCATTTTCCTCTCCCACTTTTTAGTGAGGTGAGATTAGCTTCTCTATAAACCCACTATGTGTACTATTTTCTCTTTGAGGCAAATTTTATGAGAGTAAGATTCACAAAATGCTCCTCCCCCTCCCTTAATTCTCTCAGATATGATAGATTTCCTTTGTCTCTTCATGGGATGTAATTTCCCTCTTTTTATCTCTCCTTTTCCCTTTTTCTGTTACATTCCCCATTCTACTTCTACTTCCTTTTTAATATTATAACAGTAAAATCAAATTATACATGCACTGTTTATATATGCCCGTAACAGAAATACAGTTTTTCAAGACTTCTTTTTTATCTTTTATGCTTCTCTTAAGTCCTATACTTGTAGGTCAAATTTTTTTGTTTATCTCTGGCTTTTTCATTAGGAATAAATGTAATTCACCTGTTTCATTGAATGTCCATCTTCTTTCCTGGAAAAAAAGATGCTCAGCTTAGCTGGATAGTTTATTCTTGGCTGCATTCCAAGTTATTTCACCTTTTGGAATATCAGATTCCAGCCCCTTTGATCCTTTAATGTGGAAGCTGCTAGATTCTGAGTGATTCTTATTGTGGCTCCTCAGTATTAGAATTTTCTGACTGCTTGTAATATTTTTTTTCCTTAGTCTGATAGTTCTGAAATTTAGCTGCAATATTCCTTGGAGTTTTTATTTTAGGGTCTCTTTCAGAAGGTGTTTGATGAATTCTTTCAATGCCTATTTTACCTTCTGTTTATATTACTTCTAGACAGTTCACTTTAATGATTTCCTGTAAAATAGTGTCTAGGATCTTTTTTTCATCATAATTTTCAGGAAGTCCAATAATCCTCAAAGTATCTCTCTTAGATCTATTCTCCAGGTCTGTTGTTTTTCCAAGTAGATATTTAACATTTTTTTCTATTTTTCATTTGTTTTTGTGTTTTTTTTTCTTGACTGATTCTTGATGTCTCAAAGAATCATTTGATTTCATTTGCTCAGTTCTGATTTTTGATGAGTTATTTTCTTCATTAACTTTTTTACTTCTTTTTGTGCAGGTCCAATTTAATTTTTAAATGAATTGCTTTGCTCTATGGAGTTTTTTTTTCCATTTCACTAATTCTTTATGAGTTCTTTCTTTTTCCAGTTCATAAATCCTACTTTCCTGGAAATTCTTTATCTTTTCTAATTCATAAATTCTGTTGCCTTTGGAGTTCTTTACTTTTTCCAATTCACATTTAGAGTTGTTTTCTTTTTCAAATCTTTCTTTTAATGAGTTACATGCCTTTTCCATACTCTCTCGCAGACCTTCTCTTTCCTTTCCCCATTTTTCTTCTAGCTCTCTTTTAAGATCTTTTATAATTTCTTCTAGGAGAGCCTTGTGTGATGGGGATCAGTTATATTCCCCTTTGGGGAGGTTGTCTGGAAACTGTCTGCTATTAGTCTCCTCAGCATTGGAAATCTGCTCTCTTTTTGTATAGAAGCTATCTATAGTTAGAGCTCGCTTTGCCTTTTTCCTCATTTTTAAAAGCCCTTAGTGTCTGCCTTCAGGGAAAGGAGGTTCCCAGCATCCTGTACAGAACAGGGACAGGTGGACAGTAGCTGTCCTGCAAACAGGCTGCAAAGAGCAGCTGTGCTGTGGAAGTGTGACTGCCCTGGGAAGAGCAAGAAGAGCCCTGCTCCACAGAAGTGTGACTGCTCTAGGCAGAGCTCTGCTGTGTAGAACAATGGCTGCCCTGGGATAAGTGGTTGAGCTACAAACAGTTGCTGATCTGGGACAAATGGCTGAGCAGTAAAAGTGTCACTGCCCTCAGCAGAGCCCCACACTGTGGAATGCAACTGAGCAGCTGTGCAGTGGTTGTGCTGAGTCACTCCTGGTGCTGAGTGGGTGTGGCCAGGTCCTGTTAAACTCTGGCATTTGGGGATACAATCTACCTTTGGTATTTGTGTAACTTCTCTGCTGATCTACTGCTTTGCAACCAAAGTAGAGTAGCAAACCTGTGGTAGAGTCCTCCCTGCAAATTCTCCACCTGCGGAGACTGCACACTGGCCCCTGTCCACTCAGTGTGCCCTAGCTCTGTATTCTACCTCTCTGCCTGTGCTGGCCTCCTCCCACCAGATCAAGACAAACTTTTTCTGGCAATCTTCCAGATTATCTTTGGCTAGTAATTTGTTGTACTCCCAACATTCGTGTATTCTACCAGTCAAGCACTATTTCAGAGGCTGAATTTGGTAATCAGTAAGTAAGGGTAGAAGGGAGTTCAGAATGAAGCATGTCCCCTCTGCCATCTTGACTCTTCCCTCCCCAGCTCTTAATATAGCTACTGGCACACAATAGACATTTAATAACTGGTTCATGACTGACTGACTGAGACAGTAAGTTCAGTCCTGCTATACAAGTAAGGGACATGTAAAGAATAGAATGTTTTATGGTATAAATAATGCTGAATTTGAAGTCAAAAGATCTAGTCTTTCCTCTAATTACTAGATTATAAACCTGAATAACTTAACCCTTTTGGGCCTCAATTTTTTCATTTATAAAGTGCAGGAGTTGCGCTACATAATTTTTGAGTCCTTTTCTAGGTCTAAATCTGACCTAGATCATGATTCCTTTTCTAAAAATCTTCCCTGTATTTGGGAAAACAAGATATAAATATATAATATATTATAATATATATATATATATATATGTATACATATTTGTCTGTGTGTATACATATATATGTGTGTATATATACATACAAACATAGATACACACATACACGCACCTGCATCCCACACACAAATACATGCAAACATATCTTTCCTATCCCTGCTAACTCTGGTTTAATTCTACTCCTTCACTTGTCTTGCTATTACTTAAACCCCACCACTCAGAAATTTCTCCCTTGTCTTTTTCTTCTACCCTTTGCTTCCCCCTCAGCTCATTACTCCCTTCCCTTATCTCTTTCTAGATTTTTGAGGTTGCAATATTCTTCATTGTATATATGTAGTCTTGCCTATTTAACCCATTCTCTATATGAGTAAGTTTTTAGAACTAGCCCTCCTCCTCGCTCCCCTATAGAATACCTCTGTGTCTATTCTTCCTCTGACCTTCATTTGTATAACATAATTAGGATTTTTACCTTAACTCTGCCCCAATTGTTCTTTTGAGATACCCAATTGTTGATGTTAATTTTAAACATATAGTCTACATTTCCATATAAAAAACATAAAAAATTTGTTCATGTTAAGCTCCTTGAAATTAATCCTTGATATTGGCTCTTATATGATAATTTTTCTATTGTGTTCAGATTTGGTTCAAAGAAAATCCTGAAAATCTGCAAGTTCACACTGGTGTCACACTGCTTTAATTACAACACGGGTTGTCACTGCCCCCTGACTTCTCAGGAAGAGAGAGCTCTCAGTGGAGATGAGGAGTGGAACCAGACATTGTTAGCAAGTTCCCTCTGGGCTGAAGAGTCTTATAGTTCATCCAGAGTTCCTCCACTATCTGTGGCTCTCTACAGAACATAAGGTTTTTCAAGGATGAAATTTGAATGCTATGAATATGTTTTGAAAACAAAAAACTTTATTAAAAATAAATGATGGGCAGACTGATTTCAGAAAAAAAAACATGGCAAGACATATTAACTGATGCTAAGTGAGGTAAGCACAAACAAGAGAACATTTAACATAGCAACAACAAGATTTTGTGATGATCATTAGTGATGAATGTGGCTCTTTTCAACTTTTAGGGGATTAAAAGCTTTTCCAACAAAATTGTGATGAAAAGAATCAACTGCATCCAGCGAGGTAAATAGAGAAACTGACTGTGGATCAAAGAATAGTGTATTCACCTGTTTTTGTTTTTTTTTCTTTCTCATTTTCTTTATTTTCTTTCCCTTTTGATCTGATATTTCTTGTGCTACATGATGAAAATGAAAATATGTTTTGAAAAATTGTACATGTTTAATCTGTATCTGATTGCTTGCTTTTCTAGAGTAAGAAGAGGTGGGAAGGAAGGGAGAAAAGTTTGAAACATAAGGTTTTGTAGAGGTGAATGCTGAAAGCTATCTTTGCATATATTTTGAAAAATAAAAAGCTAATAAAAATGCAAGAAGGACATCCTCTAAACTTAGTTAGTCTGGAGGACTGGGAATATAAAAAGTGCTATAGTAGAATTTTCACTACCTTGGGGGATAACTTTATCAGCTAGCACTGTCATTTCTAGGGTGAATATGGATGAGAAATAATAATAGTATTTTATCATTTAGTTATTGTATTCTTTTTCACTTTATCCTAAGTAAGGTTGTTAATAGTTTTTTTTTTAACAGATTACTCAATGGAAAAGAAAATGAGAAAACTGGAAGGTAGTTTTGGTGTAAGAAAGATAGCATAGGGATAGATTTGGCACAGTTACAAGAGAATCTGAATTTTGAGCAGAAAGGATCCTGAAATAGTTCTGTGCAATGTGAAAATCCCAGAAGAGAAAAACAAACAAAAAGTTTATTGCAGTCTATAGATACAAAGTCTTGCTCAGTATAACTGTTGATAGCAATTCTACAGGCTATCCATTTGCCCTTCCTCTTGGAATCAAAAGACTATAACACAGCATTAACCCCAATCCCATTATCCAGAGGGAAAAAAAAAGAATAATTTGGAAAGTGGTTTTGAAATCATTATTTTCCCCCTCATTTCTTTTCTTAAGATGTTTTTATTATATATTTTCTTTATTATCTCTTATTATCTTTTTATCTTTTGCTTCATTTCCTAGAATTCTCTGATCAAACGTTAAGGAATTCCCACTTTCTTTTCATATATAAATTCATATATAGAGCCACTATGGATTGCTAGATGATTTTTTCATTTTATTTTTCTTTCATTTTTTACTTTTTCTCTCTCTCTCTCTCTTTTTTTTTTTTTTGCAAAATCACACTCTCCAGATGTAATTTATCTTTTTTAATGCACTTATGGATAAACATTTTCAAACAAGAGTAGTCAATTGAGATCATATTTTTGGAATTAGGTGGTATATGAATCAAGAATTACATGAAAACACACAGATATATGTATATAAGTATATATATATATATATATATATATATATATATATATATATGTGTGTGTGTGTGTGTGTGTGTGATATATATATGTGTGTGTGTGCATATATGTTTGTGAATTTGTGTGTATATCTGTGTGTATGTATATATATATATACACATATATATACATACACACACATACATAAACAAATAAATAATCATTGGATTTCTTTTATACTGCCATCTTGCATTTAGCAACAGATGCAATCTAACCAACTCAGATATTTTATAAATTGTTTCATTATACACTAACAGTATAGCATAATCAATAGGCTATTAGAATTAGGAAGACCTCAATTCATATCTTTCCTAAAAAGTGTACTAGCTAGCTGTGTCACCCTGAATGAATCATTGAAGTTTTTTGTGCCTCAGTATTTTCTTCTATGAATTAAAAAGACTGAATTCAATTGCCTCTGGTGTGCTCTGAAGCTCCAAATCAGTGAATCTAAGAAATATCCCAACAAACTTAAAACCTAAAATAGCTTTTGGATAGGATTTCAAAATCAAATTGAATAAAAGAGTTATCTGAGAGTTTAAAACTCATTTCATTACACAACTTTACAGGAATTTATGGTTGTTAAAAGAATTGAGATTATTTAGTCTAGAGAAGAAACATGTAAGAAATATCTCAACATAGGAGCACTGCACTGTCATGAAGATTCTAAAAACTATTCTCTATTTTTTACAGGGGACTGGGAAAAATGAGAGGTTTCAAGGAGGAACTTTCTATTGTTTGAATATATTGCTCACTGCATGCCACAAAGCTCTGTGATGTGGGGGAAAGAGCAAGAGATTTGAAATCAGAAAATCTAAATTAGAAATCTAACTTTAATTTGGTGACCTAGGCCAAATCAAAGAACCTGGTACTCTTTTTTTCTTTTGTAAAATTAGAGGATAGGACTCGATAATCTCTAAAGTCTTTTTTGAATATAAAGCCCAATGATTCTTTGAAACTTTTTATAAACTTACCATAGGACTCATGAAATGTATAACTTAGACACTATGTAGGCTGCCCAGAAAGGTCTAATAATCATCGAAAATATTGCTGAAAAGGACTCAACAAATCTAACCTCACTCTATTAGGCTCGAATCAAAATAATTTTTTAAAAAATAATTTTTCCCAATGCTCAAGAAAAGCTTTTACTTTTACAGTTCAATCTGCAAAATACAATGTTTGTAAATGACAATTGAAGACTTGTAAAAGTGAAGCTACTTTTTTAAAGTCTCAATTGAAAAATATAGTGGGGAGGGTGGAAATATGCTTCTGTTCCTTTACAGCATGTTCAGAGGCTATGGGAAAATATATTTTTAGAATTCACTATGTTAAATATTAATAATACAATCTAGTATTAGAAATTATGATACAGTTTTATAGAATTAGATTTCCCTTCTTAAAAAATGCTTTATAAAGTAGTACAAAAATTCTCAACAAATTTAGATTATAAAAACAGAAGTTTTGATTTAGAATGGATCTTAAATGCATATGATCTACTACTCATATTGTACAGATGAAGAATTGAGGTCCAAATAGGCTAAGAGACTTCCACAAAGTCACATACAAGTGGTAAAGTAGAGATTTAAATTCAGGTCTTAATACTTAAGACTGTTGATTTTCTTTTTTCTTTCACTGCACCAATATGCATCTCGTTCTTCATTAATCAATAGACCAGATCATTATATTAAAAAAAAATCTTAATCAATCTTTAAATTTTACATTAGTGGCTAATTTCAAGTAGCTAATATTACCTGATATATAATTCTAAATTATTATGGCTAGAATGAAAAAAGAAAATAAATCATTTTAAGACTCATACTTGGAATGATTTTGGCTTCATTAGGCACCATACCATGAAATATGTGTATCATTTTGACATGTGCCCTCTTTAAATATTTTGAAAAATTTATACCAACAGCATGCAGTTTTAATTACAATTTATAGTCTTGCATGTTAATTACATTTTAAACTAATTTGGTTTGTTCTTAAAGTTAATTAAATTCATTGAGAAAATATGTCTTGATACAATTGAAAGGATAGAACAGATGTGGCGATTTATTGGTGTCTTTGAAAACAGCCTAAACTCTGAGGCATTCTTAGTCTTGTGCTTTAAGCTAGCTTTAAAGACTGTTTTTTCCCTCTGAAAATCGTTCAACTAAGTAGAAAGAGAAACACTACATTATCAGATTAACCCCCCAAAAATGAATTAAGTTTTGAATCCTTGCCTTCTACATTCTAAGTTCTCCTCTGTATCTGTGGTTCCAAAAGAGCATGAAACTTCCTATTAGAAAAAAAAAATGCATCAAAATGAAATATGAAAAGGCAAAATGAAATTGTTAGAGGAATTTGCTTTTATCAAGCATCCAAAGACAAAAAGGACATATTTCCCAGAACACTGGTCATTTCATATTTCAATACTCATGATAAATATTTGTGATGAATATTGCCTTACTATTTGCAACTAATTGTGATCATTGCCTGCAAAGGATGGGGAAGTAAAGAAATTCTAGGAAGAACTATCAGGATCTTTGTAATAAAATTAACACATAGATGCATTCTTAGTGATATCAGTTCAAAGGTGGGCACAGAAAAAAAAGTGGACTTACTTTTAGTAGTCCTTATTCATCATCTGGCAAACATATTAACTAAATTACAGTTCTGCTGTAGTATTGAATTCTGACAAATGAAATGTATTCTTTCCCTTTCAATAACAGCACATAAGATACAAATTTCTAACTTTATCAGAGGAAATCACGTCTATATAGGGAAAAGCTAAGCATAGAATTGAATAATCATTGAACAATTGTCAAAGATAAACAAATTAGAATGACTAGAATCTAGTCTTAAATATTTGAATTGCTCAACTGCATTGATTAAATATCTAAGGTAAGATGATGGCAATAATGAACACTAATGAACATGCATTAGTCTCCAATCATTTTAAGTTCATGTTATTTATGTTCTAACTCTCCTTGTCATTTATCTGCTGCCCTCTAAAAACTCAGTGACATTAAAACTTATTTCTATCTAATTCCCATCATACTCATGAATGTTGATAATCCTTCTAACAGGCTACATTCACAGTGCTTTCAATTCTTTATTCCCTTTGACTTGCAAATTCATTCTGCTTTAGCCAAATCTTAGATCTAAATCCTTCTGAATTGTTCTATTTCTTCAATACTAAATTCAAATTCCCTTTATTAGCTTGCAGTCTGTCTTTCTATTTTTCCCATACCTATTGAACTTGCTATTCAACATCATGACCTCTATTCCTTTAACAACTGGTTATCAGCCACATATAAATCTCTCTGAATCTGTCTGTCTCTCTTTCTCAGTTTCTCCATGGAGAATCAAATAAAGAAATTAAGAACATGACCATGTTAGTTTTATACTCCAAAGGAACAATAAGTATTCTATCACAGCATACTTAACATATTATATGTGTGTGTATTGTATTTACTTTTAGAATACCCCAAATATAATTAGAACTTTTGTATCCGTATTTCTACATAAGGATGTCCATCATCACCTTTTTTCTAGAAATGTTCACTTTAGCAATAAGAAAAGACAAAAAAATTAAATGTATTGGAATAGGCAATGAGATAATAGAACTCTCACTCTTTGTAGATGATATGATGATATAGTTAGAGAATCCCAGAAAATCATCCAAAAACATACTGGAAATAATTCACAGCTTTAGCAAAATTGAAGTATATAAAATAAACCCACACAATTCATCAGCATTTCTATATATTACTGACAATTACCATCAGCAAGAAATAGAAAGAGAAATTACTTTTATAATTACTGTAGACAAAATAAAATATTTGGCCATCTATGTGCAAGTAAAACCCAAGAAATATATGACACAATTATAAAACACTTCTCATACAAATAAGGTCAGATCAAAACAGTTGGAAAAATATCAATTCATCATAGCTCAATCAAGGAAATAGAATAAAAATGACAATTCTGCCTTAATTTCTCTACTTGTTCAGTACCATACCAATTAAACTGTCAAAACATTGTTTTATAGAACTATAAAAGTTAATAAAAGTCATCTAGAAAAACAAAAGGTCAGGAACATCATGGAAATGAATGAAATAAATACAAAGGATGATGGCTTAGCAGTACCAAATCTAAAGTTATATCATAAAGCAGCAGTCATCACCACCATTTGGAACTAAGAAATGGAATAGTGTATCAGTGGAATAAATTAGATACACATGACATAATAATCACAACCTATAGTAATCTAGTATTTGATAAGTACCCCAACTGCAGCTTCTGAAATTAGAACTTACTATTTGACAAAAATTGCTGGAAAAACTGGAAAATAATGTCAGAAACTCAGCATAAACCTATATTTCACATGCCATACCAAAATAAAATGAAAATGGATACATGATTTGGGCATAAAGGATGATTCCATAAACAAAATAGGAGAACAATGGATAATATATCTATCAAATATTTGGAGAAGGGAGGAACTTATGATCAAAGAAGAATGAGAGAACATTATGAAAGGCAAAATGACAATTTTGATTACATTAAATTTTAAAAGTTTTTGCACACCAAAGAAAGAAAGAAAGAAAGAAAGAAAACCAACAGAAACAAGATTAAAAGGGAAGTACAAAGCTGGAAAACATTTTCATCCAGTGTTTCTGACAGAGATCTCATTTCTAAAATATATGAAGAACTGTGTCAAATTTATAAGAATACAAGTCATTCCCCAGTTGAAAATGGTCAAAGGATATGTACAGATAAGTTTTAGATGATGAAATTAAAGCCATTTATAGTTATATGAAAAAATGCTCTAAATATTAATTAGAGAAATGCAAATTAACCAACTCTAAGATACTACTTCATGCCTCCCACATGGGGCTAAGATGACTGGAAAATATAATGGTAAATGTTGGAGGGAATGTGAGAAAACTGGGACACTAATGAATTATTGCTGGAGTTGTGAAATGATCCAACTATCTGGAGAACAATTTGGAATTATAGCAAAGGACTATAAAAGTTTGCATACCCTTTGACCTAACAGGGCCATTCCTGAGTCTCTATCCCAAGAAAATCATCAAGGATAGAAAAAGACCCACATGTGCAAAAATGTTTTGTAGTAGCTCCTTTTGTGGTAGGAAAGAATTGGAAAAGGAGGGGATACTGATCCTTTGAGGAATGGCTGAACAAGCTGTAGTACATGAAGGTAAGGGATATTATTGTTCAATAAAGCTGATTATAGAAAGATCTGGAAAAGTATCAATTGAGTTCTGATTCATAGCCCTTGCAAATTTTGAAGGTATAAATACATTGAAAATATTACAATCTCTCTATTTGATCATAATCTTTTGTCATCCCACATTTCCTAAGGGTTTCTTAAAATACATAATTCTGTTCTTCATTTTCACTTATTTTCATGGCTTCCTCTGTTAGATCATAAAGTCTGCATTGATTATACACTCAAATTACTAATGCAACACGACCTTCCCTATTTTCTTGAGCCCCTTTCCCTTTAATCTATTTTATTCAAGGAATCTTACCACATCAAGCCCCAGACTTGGATCACTTATGTCATCCCCTGCCTTTTTTGCCCTATTGTTGTGCTTCTGAATAAAATTGGAGAAAAATCATAAAACAGTACTGCATAGGTCCATCTTGAATTTTTAATCACATAATCACTGGGCACTTACTAGGGTAAATCAATTATTTTATATCTCCCTTATTTATTCACTAACTCACTCCACCCCAAAGGTTTTTCAATTTTTCATCTTTCCTATGGATTTCATGTCTTCTCTTCTCTCCACTCACTTAGATAGAACCTTGACTAATATTAAAAATAACATTGAGACCACCCATTGAGAGCTACCTTATTTCTTATCTCAAAGCACTCAGGTAACTACTACTGCTATAACTTCCATTTTATCCTTGTCTCACATAAGGACCTTGGTCCTTTTTGCCAAGTAAACTCTTCCACATGCACAAGTGAACTCATTTTATCCTATATTCTTTAATAAATTTCTCTGTCATTCCATTCTCTCACTTATTCTCTATTTCCCCTGCCTATTAAAGACCCAACAAAGAAAATTGAAAACAATCAGATAGAGAGAAGAAAAACTGGGAGAGAATAGTGCCAGAACAACTAAAAGAAGAGGGTCATCAAGAAAGATCAAGATAGAGAAAAAAAAATCACTAGATTTAGCAATTGAGATCACTGGTAATTTTGAAGAAGGCATTTTTAATTTCAATAGTTAAGTCAAAAGACAGACAAAAAGGAGCTAAGAAGAGATTAAGTGCAAGGCAACTGGAATAATCAATCAATTCCATATAGTCTTCTCTAGGCGTTCAGCCACAAATGAAAGGAGAAATACCGGAAGAGAGCTAGCATTCATGTAAGTTAGCAGTGCTTTTTATTATTGCTGTTTGTTTTTTTGTGATGAGGGATACAAGGGTATATTTACAGAAAGTAGATGAATAAGGTATGATTGTAGAGAGTGTGGTTTTCCTCCTTTATATCAGATTGTTCCTCTTCAATTTGCTTTTCTAGGTCTGGCAATTACTGCTAACTATTGGTTTTCCACAAAGTTTTCTTGTGGGCCCTCTTTTTATCCCCTATTTCTCAATAATCTCATTAATTACTCTCCTGACTTCAGGTTTCACAATTCCAATTATCTTTTAGATATCTCAATCTATATATGCCACAAATATTTTAAGCTCAATATGTTCAAAACTGAACTCATTATCTTTCTCCCTTTCTTCTTTCTAACCTTCCTATTACTATCAAGGATACAGAGGTGTGCTAGAGTTAGATTGAATGTGCTGACATGAGGTAACTATTAAAGTTTCAATTTGAGCATATTCATCTTAGAAATTGTCAAATACTACAAATCAAGACTTGATTTATTTCTTTCTTGATTATCTGGAGTCATGAAAGTGCCAAAGATATATATTAACAATGTAAATTAAGCTTAAAACTTTGCAATACTTTTTTGAAAGATCCTATTGTTACATATTTGCCAAAATTCTCCTTGTCCTGACTATTCTCTCAGTCAAACAAGCTTGCTAGTTTTGATTATTTTCTCTTACCCTCTATACATACTTTTTTTTGCCACATCATCACATCTACCTTTAAACACATACTGTATGCAACTTTTTCTTTCTTCTGATAATGCAATCATTTTTCTATAGATGTTCATCATCTTACACTTTGAGTTCTCTTCTTCTTAATGTAACACATTACGCACATGAATATAATGGCACATTATTGTACCATAAAAAATACAAAAGTTGTATTTTAAGGGTAATCTCAGAAGAATATTATAATCTGATTTAAAAAAAAAACAAGGTGAATAAAAGTGGAAAAAATAAATAAAATTGTAAAGACAAACATCTTTTAAAAAGCCTCCAGGTTTTGAGAAATGAAATGAAAAACCATAATTTCAGAAAATTGATAATGAAGAATGACACCCTTCCCCGGACTAAGAGAAGATGAATCAAAATGCAGAATAATATGTATATATATATATATATATATATATATATATATATGATATATATACATACATATACATATGTGTATATATACACATATGTATATGTATGTATATATATATATGTATATATATATATATATATATATACATTATTATACATATATACACACACATATATATGTGTATATATATATATATATATATATATATATATATATATAAAATATGGTATATGTTTTGCTTATTTTATTTCTTACAAAGGTTTTTTTTTTCCTCAATGGGGAAGAAATGGTAAAAAAAAAAATAAAAACTGGTTAATTGGAGAAAAAGGAAAAAAAAAGCCTGCAAAAAGATAAAATGAAAAGAAAAAGTGATAGTATTGAAAAGGAAGAGAAAAGCATAAATTCAAGAGATTCCATAGAAAGTAAATCAACAGCCATTCTCCAGTTCATAAATGGTCAAAGGATATGAACAGAGAATTCTCAGATGAAGAAATTAAAACTATTTCTAGCCATATGAAAATAGGCTCCAAATCATTATTAATCAGAGAAATGCAAATTAAGACAACGCTGAGATACCACTACACACCTGTCAGATTGGCTAGAATGACAGGGAAAGATAATGCAGAATATTGGAGGGGATGTGGGAAAACAGGGACACTGATACAATTGTTGATGGAATTGTGAACAGATCCAGCCATTCTGGAAAGCAATTTGGAACTATGCCCAAAAAGTTATAAAACTGTGCATACCCTTTGATCTAGCAGTGTTTCTACTGGGTATATATCCCAAAGAGATACTATAGAAGGGAAAGGGACCTGTATGTTCCAAAATGTCTGTGGCAGCCCTGTTTGTAGTGGCTAGAAGCTGGAAAATGAATGGATGCCCATCAATTGGAGAATGGTTAAGTAAATTGTGGTATCTGAATGTTATGGAATATTATTGTTCTGTAAGAAATGATCAGCAGGATGAATACAGAGAGGATTGGTGAGACTTACATGAACTGATACTGAGTGAAATGAGCAGAACCAGAAGATCAGTATATACCTCAACAACGATACTGTATGAAGATGTGTTCTGATGGAAGTGGATTTCTTTGACAAAGAGACCTAACTCAGTTTCAATTGATCGGTGATGGACAGAAGCAGCTACACCCAAAGAAAGAACACTGGGAAATGAATGTAAACTGTTTGCATTTTTGTTTTTCTTACCTGGTTATTTTTATCTTCTGAATCCAATTCTCCCTGTGCAACAAGAGAACTGTTTGGTTCTACATACATATATTGTATCTACAATATACTGCAACATATTTAACATATATAGGACTGCTTGCCATTTAGGGGAGGGGGTAGAGGAAGGGAGGGGACAAATCGGAACAGAAGTGAGTGCATGGGATAAGATTGTAAAAAATTACCCTTGTATGGGTTCTGTCAATAAAAAGTGATTATAATAAATAAAGAAATGACCAGCAGGATGAATACAGAGAGAATTGGCAAGACTTACATGAACTGATGCTAAGTGAAATGAGCAGAACCAGGAGATCAGTATATACCTCAACAACGATACTGTATGAGGATGTATTCTGATGAAAGTGGATTTCTTCAAAAAAAGAGACGATCTAACTCAGTTTCAATTGATCAAAGATGGACAGAAGCACCTACACCCAAAGAAAGAACACTGGGAAATGAATGTAAATTGCTTGCATTTTTGTTTTTCTTCCAGGATTATTTATACCTTCTGAATCCAAATCTCCCTGTGCAACAATAGAACTGTTTGGTTCTACCCACATATATTGTATCTAGGGTATACTGTTACCTATTTAACACATATAGGACTGCTTGCCATCTGGGGTAGGGGGTGGGGGGAGGGAGGAGAAAAAAGGGAACAGAAGTGAGTGCAAGGGATAATGTTGTAAAAAAATTACTCTGGCATGGGTTCTGTCAATAAAAACTTATTTAAAAAAACAAATATAGCAAATAATATATTATCTGGTTAAAATTATTGGTTGTGAGAGCTTCCATCTGGAAGATAGATGGTGGGTAAGAGGTGGGTAATAATAATTGATGTAATAAAGGAAAGAAAGAAAATAACAGCAATGAAACAAAAAATAGACAAGCATGGCAACTTTGTTACCTTTGTGTTAAATATAATAAACCATTAAAACAAATTATATATATATATATACATATATATATGAAAAGAAAGTAAATCAGCATTGTGTATGACAGATAAAGAAAAACAAGGTTTCAAACATGAGGAAATAAATAAATAATAGTATCATAAACAGAAATAGTAAGTAATAGTTTTGAAAGATTTTGTACATGTTGAATTAGAAGCTCCTGTGGTGTAGAGTATGTGCTAGCTCCCTGGAGGGCCTTGGGGTCAGCAAGAGTCAGGATAAATTAAAGTCCTTGATCTTTAGGGGAGAAGTGAAGGAGGCAGGTAAGCAGAATCCTGGATTCTGGAGTGTGGAGTCACCAACTTCTCTCCCTGCTTCCTGCTGCCAAGTGACCCTGGTCTCTCTCTCTGCCCCCTCTAATCCTTGTCTACGATTATCTTAACACCAAACATTCAGCAAGCACCAATGATGAGAAGAGCCATTATCCAAATATATGCTAATAGAGTCATGGCACATCAAATGTGGGATTTCAGAAAGTAGTATCCCAAAGGCGTTTGGCAAAATAGCACTAAAGTCCAAAAGGGTGTAAGCTTTTAGATACAGGTTTAGGAATTATCTTCATAGAGTGGGTAGATAACATGAGAAACCTCACCATTTCCCATTTGACTATTTATCATTTAATCCAGAAACTCATTTTCCTTCAAAATAATATCAAATCTAAAACTCACTCTTCCTCATATTCCTCACTCCTTGCACCCTTCATTCATCAGACAGGAAAGGGAAATAACAGAGTTAGCTCCTTCAATATCTTCTATTTAAGGAAGTGCCCCAGAGCAGTTCATTTCCATCCTAGTTGCACCATATCATTAGATGTCCAGACATCAATTTGGTAGCTGTAAAATGATGTCTCAAAGTTAACTTAATTTGCATTTCTCTAATCAGTAATAACTTAGAACTTTCCCAAGGCAGAGCCAAGATGGCTGAGTGAAGACAGGAAGATGCTCAATCTTTCCCAGTTTCCATCAAAAACCTTATGAAACCAATACTCTCAATAGAGATTGGTATAATGAAAACACTCTCCAGCTCAAGAAAAACTGGAAAGACTTCAAGAAAGATCATTTTATTGGGGTGAAATAGGTGTTCAATCTGTCTCAGATGGTGTCCCAGAAAGCCAGTGAGAGGGATTTACTCATAACAGATCAGCAACTGAGATACTTGGTCCTAGATTAGTAGCAGAACAGACCAGTGAGGCACCCTCCAATCCCAGCTCAGAAGGCATCCAGCCCATCCAAATTAGAAGCAAAATTGGGAAAAGATAAGAAAGGCATGCTGAAGAGATCTAACAACTTGTGGGAGAAAGAATAAAAATGGAAGAAAACAATTCCTTAAAAAACAAAATTGTCCAAAATTAAAAAAAAAATATCCACTGAAGGAAATCTTGAAAAGTAGAATTAATGAAATGGAAAAGAAGATGCAAAAGCAAACTGAAGAAAATCACATATTAAAAAGTAGAATGAGGCAAAATGACCACAATCAAAAATGAAAAGGATAAACTTACCACCAATGAAGAAGAAATTAAAGCAATAATTAGGAGCTATTTTGTCCAACTATATGCCAACAAATCTTACATCTAATTGAAATGATTGAATACTTACAAATATATAAATTGCTCATGTTAACAGAAGAGAAAATAAATTACATAAATAATCCTATTTTAGAAAAAAAAAATTGAAAAAAAGTCATCAGTGAACTCACAAAAATCTCCAGGGTCAGATGGATTTATAAATTAATTCTAACAGATATTTAAAGAACAACTAATTCCAATAGCATGTAAACTATTTGGGAAAAGAGGCAAAGAAGGAGTCTTGCCAAATTCCTACTGTGACACAATTATAGTGCTGATACATAAATAGAAAAAACCAAAACATAGACAATTAGACCAATATCCCTAATGAATATTGATGCAAAAAATTAAATGAAATGTTAACAAAGAGATTACAGCAACTTATCAGCAAAATAATACCTTATGACCAAGTAGGATTTATATGAAGATTGCAGTGCTAGTTCAATATAAGGAAAAATCTTTGCGTAATTGACTCCATCAACAAACGTAACAGAAATCATATGATAATCACAATAGATACAGAAAAATATTTTGATAAAATACTGCAACCATTGATGCAAAAAAAAAAAAACAGTAGAGAGCATGGGAATAAATGGAAGTTTCTTTAAAAGGATGAGCAGCATCTATCTAAAATGATTCAGCAAACATTATTTTTAATAGAGATAAACCACACACATTTACAATAAGATCAGTAGTGAAACAAAAATACCCCTTTTCACTACTTTTATTGAATATTGTACTAGAAATGTTGGTTTTAGCAACAAGAAAATAAAAAGAAACTAAAGAAATTAGACAAGACAATAAGGAGATGAAACTTTTACTCTTTGTAGATTATATGATGTTATACTTAGAGAATCACCCCAAAATCTACTTAAAATAATTAAAAGCTTCAGGAAAGTTACAGAATATAAAATGAACCAACATGAATAATTAGCATTTTTGTATGTTACTAATGAAACATTTATTGATAATAAATCATAATTTCATGACTCCCAATGCAGTTATGTGGCCAAATATGGGATTTTGACCCACAGTTTAAGAAGCTGGGATATAAGGGAAGTAGTGTTGCCTATGATTGCTATTAGGAGAAGATAAATTGGAATGAGGGATGGACTCAATATTATTTTTTAAAAAATCAACTTGACCCATTAGACATTCTCCATCTCCCTGTAGGAGATGTTGTTCTATGCTAAGGCATTGACTCATCAGTATCATTGTGATACTGAAGGATGCAAAAATCTTTGATTTTTGTTACAATAATAACAGCTACTTTATGATAGTTTTGTAAAATTTCCATAATAAATTATGAAAATATTAATAAGCCCATTCTTTGGGTGAGGAAACTAAGGATCAGAGCTGTTAAATGACTTTCCCTTAGTGAAGTAGCTAATGATTATTAGAACTAGAACCTAAACTATTTTTCCTGACTCCAAGGTCATTGTCCTCTATAGCATACTTCAATATAATTTGTATAGATATGACTGTGAAGCTTTTAATTTGCTAAAATCTATTTGATATCACTTACTTTGAAACAAAATGAAAGTTTTCTTAATATCATTGTTCATTATCATCTAATAATATTTCATGTTGGAGATACATAATGATATTTTATCTTCATTAAGTAAGGTATTTTATCAATGTTCCTGTTAGTAGTTATATTGAAAATCATTGAAATTATAGAGCCTCTCTTTCACTTATAAAAACTGGAAGTGGGACAACTGAAACCTTTTTAAACACCACTTAATTTATAAATTTATGGGATATTTTCCTTAAGATAACTCTGTTATGATTACTACAATACTTCCATGGACTCATTATTTCTTTAATGCGATATTTCCTCTACTAAAGGAGATCACAATCCATCAAAGTCTGTCCAACATATGTGCCTTATTTCCCTGTCCACCCATATGTAGTTTACCTCAGAATGTCAACTCATGTTTGGCACTTTCTTCATAGTTCCCTGATAGCTCAATGATAGCAATGGGTCATGAATTACACTTGTATAAATAAATACTGATATGTGACTAACTTCTACTGCGTTTCAATAATACCTTTCTTTGATTATATCATTTGCACCATTTTCTCAGCATAAATCTCTGTTTACAATATAGCATCTCAATCCATAAAATAGTTAAATATCTCACCAAACACTCAGAGTTACTGTGGGTCATTATAAAGTTCTGAACAATCATTACAAACTATTCATTAGAGGTGACAGTAAGAGGAGATTAAACCAAAGAAAGCAAGGAAAGACGTTTTTGTGACTATCAAAATGAGAATAATAGCTAATGCTTTTATTGTCCCCCCACAAATGAAATTTAAGTGACATCCAAATTCTCAAAATTCAAATGGTTACTTTATCCAGTATTTGTGGGTCAGTGACTTAGAAGTCATTGACACTGGAGTATGAGTTTTAAACAGTGAGATTACAGTTAGCCTTTGGTTCTATTATTGCAGCAGAAACAAGCTTGTCACTGGTTTGTTAGCTTGTTTTGATTCTGCTATACTCTTGTTTCATTGACGTGCATAAGGCTGACATCCAGAGACACTCTTCTTAGGCAGTCATGTGTATCAGCCCTGGTACTCTCACTGTCAGGTTGATAGGCCCACTAAATGACTGTGCATTGATCCAGAAGCAGCTTTTCTTCATATTGTGGAACATATTTGAGGTTTTATGCATACCTTACTGCATGACAGCTACTTTTTTGTTACCATTATATTGAAATCTAAAATCTGCTACTGCCTTTTTTTTCTTTACCATATAAATTTTAAGGATTTTTTTAAACCTCTCTCAGCAAGCTTTATATTTCCAATACAGGTTCAAGATTTTGCCTTCCTCTTAATATTCCACTATCCCTTCTGTAAGATTTACTTTTATGGAGAATGATTGGCTTATGCATTTGTACAATGTCAGCATTTTATCTCTGCAACAAAAATTCACAAGGGTAACAATGAGAAGCTGGAATAATGGGCAGAATGTTGGACTTAAAGTTATATAACACTGCTTCAAAATGCACCTCAGATACTTGCTATGTCATATGATTATGTCACTAAGTATTTCTAAACTTAATATACTCACATAAAAATTGGAATACTCATAGAAATCATGTCACAGGTTGTCAAATAAATGAATAAATCATTTATTAAAATATATTATATGCAAAATATTGCTGTGGACTGTGAATACAATTAGAAAGGATAGTCCTTGTACTCCATCAGCTCATATGCTAAGGAGAAACAACACATATGAAAGTTTTCAACTCCCATGACCTGAAAAGAAGGAAGGAAGGAAGAGAGGGAGGAAAGGAAGGAGAGAAATGGAGAAAGGGAGGCAGGGAGAGAAGGAGTAAGAAAACTTATTAAATTCAATAAGCACTTAATAATATCAGAACTAAACACATATACCAAATGGTATATCATCTAAATTATTAAAGGAAAAAATTAATTATTAGAATAAATAGATAATAAAGCTATACTAGTAGGGGATCTCAACCTTCCCTCCACAAAGAGCTAGGTAAATCTTATCATAAAGTAAATGAGAAAGGAATCAAGGAGATAGATAGAATTTTAGAAAGTTAAATATGATAGACTTCTGGAGAAAACTGAAGAGAGATTCAAAATAGTATATATTTTTGTCTCAGCTATACCTGGCACCTTCATAAGAATTAAGGTATTAAATTAAATATGTTTTAGAGTATAAAAATCTCACAACTAAAGGTAAATAAAAAGAAATATTAAATTCATCCTTTTTGGGCTACAATACAGAAACAAAAAGTACAATTAATAAGGGGCCATGTAACCAAAGATTAAAAGCTAGTTGAAAACTAAAAGATCTCATCCTGAAGAGTGAATGCATTACAGAACAAATGATAGGAACAATCATGGCAACAATGAGACAGTATTGCAAAATTTGTGGGATACAGCCAAAATAGTACTCATGAGAAATTCTATACTGCATAATATATACATCAATAAAACAGAAATAACAAATCAAAGAACCAGATATTAAACTAAAAAGAACAGATAAAGAGCAAGTAAAAAAAATGGCAAATAAACATCAAAGAAGTCCTGCAACTCAAAGGACATATTGATAACACTGGAAAAAAAATTGAAGTAAAAGATAAAATTAGGAGCTGTTTATGGAAAAATAAATATTTTACTAAAGAAAGAAAATTACAAAGATCAAAAATAAAGCTGAAATTAAAGCAATTATTAGGAGTTATTTTGTCGAATTATATGTCACTAAAATTAATAATCAAGGTGAAATGAATGAATATATATATACAATTAAAACTTCCCAGCTTAACAAAAAATGGAAATGTTAATTAAATATCCATATATTAAGGAGGAAAAGTTGAAAAAGCCATTAAGGAGCTACCTAAAAACAAACAACAAAAACCATTAAAATACATAACATAAATATAGAATAAAACTAAATATAGTGTAGGATAGAAAATCCATGCAGATGGATTCACAAATGTATTCTACCACATATTTAAGAAATAATTAACCTCAATTTATATAAACTATTTGAAAAAATGGGTAAAGAATGAGTCCCACTAAATTTCTTTTATGACAAAGCAATGTTTTTTATACCTAAAATAGGGAAAGCAAAAAACAGAGGGGAAAATTTACAGGCCAATTTCTTTCCTGAATATTGAAGTAAAAATTTTAAATAAATGTAGCAAAGAAAATATATAACATTTACAATGATCATGGTGGGTTTTATACAAGAAATGAAGGGTTCGTTGAATTATTAGGAAATCTATCAGCATAATTAATCATATTGATAATGAAAAAACAATAATTTATATAATTATATCCACAGATGAATAAAAAGCCTTTGACCAAATACAACATTCAGTCCCACTGAAAACTATGACTTTAAAAATGCTGTCTATTTCTAGAAAAAGAATTGATGAACATATTAAAGATTGAAGTATATATATATATATATATATATATATATATATATATATATAATATTTTGCTTTTTGCTGGTTTTTGGTTTGGGTTTTTTCCAACATGGATAATTTGAAAATGTTTTGTATGATTTTATATACGTAATTGCTATCATTTTAAGGAAGAATTCATCAATGCACATTCACAGTTATGAATTCTGTATATTTCCCTCCATCTTATTTGTCCTCACTCTCTCCTTGCATAATTCACTGCTCACCAGTGCTTTGTTTCTGACTATTTCCTTTAATCTGCTCTCCCTTCTATCAATTTATATACTCGTTTAATTAATGTCCTCCCCTCCAATTGTATCTCAGGTAAGATAGATTTCTATATTCAACTGATTGTATATATTATTCCATCTTTAAGATAATATTTATGAAAGTAAGATTCAAACAATACTCCATCATCCACCTTCCCATATTCCACTCCACTGTAATAGGTCTTCCCCATCACTGTGAAATAATCTAATCCATTTTACCTCTGCCTTCCTTGTCCTCCTAGTTACTCGTCTTTCTTATCCTTTAATTTTTGTCATTCCCTCAAACTCACTTTTTTACTTATACCCCCTGCCTATGTATATTTCATCTTAGCTGTGCTAATAGTAATACAATTTTTAAGAATTACAAATATCATCTTCCTATGGAGGGATATAACTGTTTAGTTCTATTGAATCCCTTTTATTTTTTTTTCCATTTTTATCTATTTAAGCTTCTCTTTGGATCATATAGGAGATAAATGTTTAGGCTTAATTCAAGTATTCTTATGAAAGCATGATAACCTTCTATTTCATTAAAGCTCTATTTTTATTCCTTTTTTTATTTTGCTTGTGATTTTATGCTTAATTTTACTTGATAAGTGACTCTTGGATGTAGTCCTAGTTCCTTTGGCTTCCAGAATATTATATTCCATCTGATCTTTTAAAGTTGCAACTGTTAAGTTCTTTGTAATTCTGATTGTGGGTCTCTGATACTTGAATTTTTCCTTTACCTGATAATTCTAAAATGTGGCTATAATATTCCTTAGAGTTATTATTTTTGGAACTCTCTCCTAAGGCAATTGCTCCAGGACAACAGGGCAGTTTCTCTTGATATTATCTTGAAAAAAGTTGTCCAGGTCTCTTTTTGACTGATTTTCCAGGTACTCCAGTGATTCTGTTTCCTTAGATCTATTTTTGAAGTTAATTGTTTTATTCCCATTTTCTATTGTTTTGCCTTCTCTTGTATTTGCTTGATTAATACTTAATATCTCCTAGAGCAATTAGCTTTCACTTAACCAATTCTAATTTTCAAGGAGTTGCTTATCTCAAATAGTTTTTGTACTTTTTTCCCCTAATTATCCAATTGTACTTTTTAAAAAGTTTTCTCAATTGGATTTTACGATCTTCCTTTCCATTTGGCTAATTCTGCTTCTTAAGCATTTTTCCCAAACTGTTGACTCTTTTTTCATAATTCTCCTTACATCACTGTCATTTCCATTCTTAACTTGTCTTCTGCCTTTTGAACTCAATATGTTCTTTCTGGGCTTGAGATAACTTGTGAATTTTTCTTTGGGATTTTATACAATGATATGTTGCCATTTTTGACTTCGTTTTTTTATTCTTATTTTTATTTAATAGCCTTTTATTTACAGGTTATATGTATGGGTAACTTAACAGCATTAACAATTGCCAAACCTCTTGTTCTAATTTTTAAGCTCTTACACCCTACCCCCTCCCCCATATAACAGGATGACCAGTAGATGTTAAATATATTAAAATATAAATTAGATACACAATAAGTATACATGACCAAACCATTATTTTGCTGTACAAAAGAATCAGACTCTGAATTATTGTACAATTGGCTTGTGAAGGAAATCAAAATTCATGTGATGCATAAATATAGGGATTAGGAGATTCAATGTAATGGTTTTAGCCATCATCCCAGAGTTCTTTTCTGGGCATAGCTGGTTCAGTTCATTACTGCTCCACTGGAAATGATTTGGTTGATCTCGTTGCTGAGGATGGCCTGGTCCATCAGAACTGGTCATCATATAGTATTGTTGTTGAAGTATATAATGATCTCCTGGTCCTGGTCATTTCACTCAGCATCAGTTCGTGTAAGTCTCTCCAGGACTTTCTGAAATCATCCTGTTGGTCATTTCTTACAGAACAATAATATTCCATAATGTTCATATACCACAATTTATTCAGCCATTCTCCAACTGATGGGCATCCATTCAGTTTCCAGGTTCTAGCCACTACAAAAAGGAATGCCATAAATACTCGTGCACATACAGGACCCTTTCCCTTCTTTATAATCTCTTTGGGATACAAGCCCAGTAGTAACACTGCTGGATGAAAGGGTATGCACAGTTTGATAACTTTTGAGCATAGTTCAAACTTCTCTCAGAATGGTTGGATTCGTTCACAACTCCACCAACAATGCTTCAATGTCCCAGTTTTCCCGCATCCCCTCAACAATCATCATTATTTTTCCTGTCATCTTAGCCAATCGCAGGGTGTATAGTGGTCTCTTAGAGTTGTCTTAATTTGCATTTCTCTGATTAATAATGACTTGGAGCATCTTTTCATATGACTAGAAATAGTTTCAATTTCTTCATCTGAAAGTTGTCTGTTCATATCCTTTGAACATTTTTCAATTGGAGAATGGCTTGATTTTTTTATGAATTAGAGTTAATTCTCTCTATATATATTGGAAATGAGGCCTTTATCAGAACCTTTGACTGTAAAAATATTCTCCCAATTTATTGCTTCCCTTCTAATCTTGCCTGCATTAGCTTTGTTTGTACAAAACTTTTCAGTTTGGTATAATCGAAATTTTCTATTTTGTGGTCAGTAATGATCTCTAGTTCTGCTTTGGTCATAAATTCCTACCCCTTCCACAGGTCTGAGAGGTAAACTATCCTGTTTTCCTCTAATTTATTAATAGTTTCATTCTTTATGCCTAGGTCATGAACCCATTTTGACCTTCTCTTGGTGTAAGGTGTTAAGTGTGGATCAATGCCTAGTTTCTGCCATATTAGTTTCCAATTTTCCCAGCAATTTTTATCAAACAGTAAGTTCTTATCCTAAAAGCTGGGGTCCTTGGGTTTGTCAAAGACTAGGTTGCTATATTTGTTGACTGTTTTATCCCTTGAACCTAACCTATTCCACTGATCAACTAATCGATTCCTTAAAACTGCTGCTCTATAATATAATTTTAGATCTGGTACAGATAATCCACCTTCATTTGATTTTTTTTTTCATTAATTCCCTTGAAATTCTTAACCTTTTGTTTTTCAATATGAATTTTGTTGTTATTTTTCTAGGTCATTAAAATAGTTTTTTGGGAGTCTGATTGGTATAGCGCTAAATAAATAGATTAATTTAGGTAATATTGTCATCTTTATTATATTTGCTCGCCCTATCCAAGAGCATTTAATATTTTTCCAATTGTTTAGATGAAACAATTTGTGTGAAAAGTGGTCTGTAATTTTGCTCATAAAGTTTCTGATTTTCCCTTGGCAGATATATTCCTAAATATTTTATATTATCAGTAGTTACTTTAAATGGAATTTCTCTTTGTAACTCTGACTATCATATCGTCGGCAAAGAGTGATAATTTGGTTTCCTCATTGCCTATTCTTATTCCTTTAATCTCTTTCTCAGCTCTTATTGCCAAAGCTAACGTTTCTAATACAATATTAAATAGTAACGGTGATAGTGGGCAACCTTGTTTCCTCAGATCTTATTAGGAATGGTTGCAGTTTGTCTCCATTACATATGATGCTTATTGATGGTTTTAAATAGATGCTGCTGATTATTTTAAGGAAAAGTCCATTTATTCCTATACTCTCAAGTCTTTTTAATAGGAATGGATGTTGGATTTTGTCAAATGCTTTTTCTGCATCTATTGAGAGGATCATATGGTTTTTGTTAATTTGGTTATTAACATGGCCAATTATATTGATAGTTTTCCTAATATTGAACCAGCCCTGCATTCCTGGTCTAAATCCCAATTGATCATAGTGTATTATCCCAGAGATGATTTTCTGTAGTTTTTTGCTAATATCTTATTTAAGATTTTGGCATCAATATTCATTAGGGAGATTGGTCTATAATTTTCTTTCTCTGTTTTCAACATACCTGGTTTAGGTATCAGGACCATGTCTGTGTCATAGAAGGAATTTGGTAGGACTCCTTCATTCCCTATTTTATCAAATAATTTATATAGCATTGAGGCCAATTGTTCTTTAAATGTTTGGTAGAATTCACATATAAATCCATCTGGTCCTGAGGGATTTTTCTTAGGGAGTTGTTTAATTGCCTGTTCTATTTCTTTTTCTGAAATGGGACTATTCAAGCAATTTACTTCCTCCCTCTGTTAGTCTGGGAAGTCTATATTTTGGAGGTAGTCATCCATTTCACTTAGGTTATCAAATTTATTGGCATAAAGTTGAGCAAAATAACTCCTTATTATTTCTCTAATTTCCTCTTCATTGGTAGAATGTTCTCCCTTTTCATTTTTAAGACTACTAATTTCATTTCCTCCTCCTTTTTCTAATCATATTTACAAAGGAAACATCTATTTTATTGGCTTTTTCATAGAACCAACTCTTAGTTTTATTAATTAGTTCAATAGTTTTTTTACTTTCAATATTTTTAATTTCTCCTTTTGATTTTAGAATTTCAATTTAGTATTTGATTGGGGGTTTTTAATTTGGTCTTTTTTGTTAGTTTTTTAAGTTGCAAGCCCAATTCATTAATCATTTCTTTCTCTGTTTTATTCAAGTAAGCCTCTAAGGATATAAAATTCCTTCTTATTACTGCTTTGGGCGCATCCCACAAATTTTGATATGACGTCTCATCATTGTCATTATCTTGAGTGAAATTATTAATTGTATCTATAATTTGCTGCTTCACCCCAGAATAGGCAGTGAGGAAACTAAGCTATCACTCTTTGCAGATTATATGATGGTATACTTAGAGAACCCTAGAGATTTTACGAAAAAGCTATTAGAAATAATCCATAACTTTAGGAAAGTTGCAGGTTATAAAATAAATCCCCATAAATCTTCAGCATTTTTATACATCATCAACAAAATCCAACAGCAAGAGATAGAAAGAGAAATTCCATTCAGAATAACTGTGGACAGCATAAAATATTTGGGAATCTATCTACCAAAGGAAAGTCAGGAATTATATGAGCAAAATTACAAAAATCTTTCCACACAAATAAAGTCAGACTTAAACAATTGGAAAAATATCAAGTGCTCCTGGATAGGTCGAGCAAATATAATAAAGATGACAATACTCCCTAAACTAATCTATTTATTTTAGTGCTATACCAATTACACTTCCAAGAAAATATTTTTATTATCTAGAAAAAATAACAACAAAATTCATATGGAATAATAAAGGTCAAGAATCTCAAAAGAATTAATGAAAAAAAATCAAATGAAGGTGGCCTAGCTTACCTGTTAAAACTATATTATAAAAGCAGTCACCAAAACCATTTGGTATTGGCTAATAAATAGATTAGGTCATGGAAAGGTTAGGTTCCAAAGACAGAATACTCAACTATAGCAATTTAGTGTTTGAAAACCCAAAAGATCTAACTTTTGGGATAAAATTCATTATTTGACAAAAAACTGCTGGGATAACTGGAAATTAGTATGGCAGAAATTAGGCATGGACCCAATTAACACCATATACCAAGATAAGATTAAAATGGGTCTATTTAGCCATAAAGAACGGATTATAAACAAAATGGAGGGAACATGGATAGTTTATCTCTCAGACTTGTGGAGGAGGAAGAAATTTGTGACTAAAGACAACTAGAGAATTATTGATCCTGAAAATTTTATTAAACAAATTAAAAAGCTTTTTAAAACAAAACTAATCAAACAAGATTAGAAGGGAAGCAACAAACTGGGAAAACTCTTCCAATTAAAAGTTTAAATAAAGGCCTCATTTCAAAATATATAGAGAATTGACTCTAATTTTAAAAACCAAGCCATTCTCAAATAAATGGTCAAAGGATATGAACAATAATTTTTTCTAATATTCTATTTACCTTTAATTTCTTTCTTATTTTTTTGTGGTTTGATTTTCAATTCTGAGGTGCAAGGTTAGATCTCCCCTAACAGTTTTGTTTCTATTTCTTTTGCAACTCTTAACTTTCTCCTTTAGGAAGTTAGATGTACCATTGGTGCATATATGTTTAATATTGATTTGCTTCGTTGTTTATTCCCCTTTGGGGATGTAGTTTTCCTTCCCTTATCTCTTTTAATTAGATCAATTTTGCTTTTGCTTGATCTGAGATAAGGATGGCTACCCCTGCTTTTTTGACTTCACTTGAAGCATAATGATTTTGCTCCAGCCTTTTACCTTTACTCTTATGTATCTCCCCTCCCTTTGTGTTTCTTGTAAACAACATATTTGGGGTTCTGACTTTTGATCCAGTCTGTATCTTCCTCCTCTTTTGGGGAGTTCATCCATTCACATTTACAGTTAAATTCAAATCTTTTTCCTGTCATCCTAATAACCCCAGATTATCTTTACTTTTTTGCCTCCCTCAACCCCTCTTTCCTTTTGAACATGTACCCCTTGTATCACGATAATTACCCTCTTTAGATCCCACCCCCCCCCTTTGAATCTTTTTCCCCTTCCCCTATTACTCTTTTTTCTTTTCCTTTTCCTTTCCCCCTTTTTAATGAGGCGAGGAAATTTTCTCTAAAACAAATTTCAATTATTATATCTTTGACCAAGTCTGTAGGAGTAAGTTCACCAAATGTTCCTCCCCCTCTCTAAATTCCCTCAGATATTATACTTTCCCTTTGCCTCTTCGTGGGATGTGGTTTCCCTGTTTTTCCCCCCCTTTTTTCTGTCATCCTTTTTTCCTTCCCTTTTTTTGTTATATCAGTAAAAATCAAATTATACATCTATTCTTTTTGTATATCCCAAACAAAACACAATTCTCAAAGGTTCTTTTCTTTTCTCCATCTCTTGAGTTCTAGTTTGGAATCAAATTTTTTTTTTTTGTTTTTTCCTTGAAACAAATGGAATTCATTTGTTTCATTAAATACATTTCTTTCCTGGAAGAAAATGCTCAGCAGCTGGGTAGTTTATTCTTGCTGCATCCCAAGTTCTTTTGCCGGAATATCAGATTCCGGTCCTTGATCCTTTAATGTGGGGCGAGATCTTGGTATCCTTATTTGGCACCTCAGTATTTAAATTTTTTTTTCTGCTTGTAAAATTTTTTTTTATTCGATGTTTAAATTTGGCCACAATTTCCTTGGGTTTATTTTAGGGTTTCTTTCAGAAGGGTTTCGATGAATTCTTTCAATCCTATTTTACCTTCTGTTCTAATATTTGGGCAGTTCTTTGATGATTTCGAAAATATATCTAGGCTCTTTTTCTCCCGTTTTCGGAAAGTCCAATAATCCTCAGATTATCTCTCCTAGATCTATTTTCCAAGTCTGTCGTTTTTGCAAGTAGATAGTTCATGGTTTGTTCCAGTTTGTCATTTTTTTGTTTTTGCTTGACTGATTCTTGCTGTCTCAATGAATCATTAGTTTCTATTTGTTCAGTTCTAATTTTTAAAGAATTATTTTTTTCATTAGCTTTTTTTTACTTCTTTCTATATATGTCCAATTGAGTTTTTAAATGTATTGTTTTGGTCTGTGGAATTTTTTTCCATTTCACTAATTTTTTTTTTTTGTGAATTATTTTCTTTTTTCCAATTCACAGATCCTACTTACTTGTGAGTTCTTTGTCTTTTCCAATTCACAAATCCTACTTCCTAGTGAATTCTTTATTTTTTCCAATTCACAATTCTTACTGAGATTTTTTTACTTTTTCAAATTCATATTTCAGGAAGTTGTTGCTCTCTTGTAAGGCTTCTATTTCCTTTCCCCATTTATCTTCTAACTCTCTTTTGAGACTTTTAATGGTCTCTTCTATGAGAGCATCATGTAAAAGAGGACAGTCTGATGCATATTTGCTATTTGCTGTCTCTTCAGGTTTGCTGACCTGTTCTTTTTCTGCATAGAAGCTGTCAATCGTTCTTTTCATCTTTTTATTCATGTTTTAAAGCCTTTAGGGTATGCCTCCTAGGCATACCAGCTTCCTCTGCAGAACATGAGAGATGTAAACCAGTTTAAGGCTCCAAGGTATGGGAGTGCTCTGAGTGAGAGTTTTCCCTTCCCCCAACAGGAGGTGGATTTAGCACTGGCTGAGCTATAGAAGTGCCCAGTTGGGCTGTGTGGGTTAGCAATTGCCCTAGGCTAGAGACTAAGGGGTGAAAGTGTCACTGCCCCAGGCCAGAGCCTCTTGTGGGGCTGTGGATATTAGCAGCTGACCGCAAACCGCCAATTCTACTGGAATCTGCCCGGCAGTCTCTGCTCCAACATCTCTGCCCCAACATCTCTGCCAGACAAATTTACCCTGCACAAGCTCTATGGCCCCAAGCCAAGCCCCACACTGGGCAGATTAGAGGCTAACCCGGGCTGTGTCCTCCTGCTGTTGCAGGTTCGCAACTGCCTCAAGGAAAAGCCCCATACTGCAGGTTGGGGCTGCTAGCTTGTGCTGAGATCTGTGCTTTCACTTTTGGTTTGAGGCTCTCCTTGGAACCTAATTTCTCTCCCAGTCTACGCTTATCTCCCTCCTAGCCCCGGAACAAACCTTTTTTGGCAAGACTGCAGATTTTCTTCTGCTGGTGAGTTGTTATACTTCTTATCTTTATGAATTGTAGCAGTCAAGGCTATTTTTGAGGCTCGATATAATATTGATAAAGAGGGTGAGAGAAGAGCTTAGAAAGTCGCCTGTGCTTTCTCCGCCATCTTGGCTTCCCATTGTTGACTTCTGATTTTGTTTCTTGATGATCCCTTTGATCATATTAATGTTCTACTGTCAGATTCATTTTTCTTGTTTTTTTCCCACTCTTTTGGGACTTTTCCCCTTTTGTTAAAATTTGAGCTCTTCCTGAGGTGGAAGATGCACTGTCTAATGATTTTTTGTTCCAGATACTTAAGTTCTGACTATTTACTTGCTGCTGCACTTGATGTTGCCTTGAGGTTCACAGGGGATCCACTTGTCTCCTAATGTTCTTCGGAAATGAGGGATAGCCAGCACTGTTGGATGACGTAAGGATTTGGCAGTTCATATAGTCCTGACTTAGGGTCCCAGTGCCTTTCCCTGAAGTCTCATTGAAGCTCATAGAGGTTCTGACCAACTCCAGTGGAGTTTACCCATTTGTCTAGAGTTAAGCCAAAGTATATGATGACTGCCTGTTTGTTTAAGCACCCTATGGGATGGTGTTTACCTATTTGCCCAGGATTATACTAAAGCATGTTTAGGTCTGGTGATGGAAGTTGCCTCTTGGCATAATGCTAAAGTGAAACACAAGGGTTCTTGGAATAATCTGTCTATTCCCGAGATCTTCCACTGCAAAAGAGCTCAAGATCTTCCACTCTTGCTATTTTAAACTATGTTCCCTTTTTACCTGATGAGACAGCCATTTCTTGGGTGCCCTCTTTTTGCTTATTCTGTTGTTATAAAATGTATTGAGGGATATTGTTCATGGCTGCTTGAATGTGATTAAGGGAGAGGTAAGGTAATTTACTGCTTAGTCCTGAAGTCTGTATAACTGAAGTATCATTTGCTTTCTTAAGGTCTGAGAGAGGGGTATGAGGAAGGGCTGGAATTTGAAAATCAAAAAAAATTTTAAAGTATGAATATTAATATGTCTGTCATTCTCTCCTGCTTCCTACATCGACAATTCATCTTTTATAATCCTTCTCAATATACTGTCTTAGAGGTGAAACTTCAGATTTATTTTTCTCTATTATTAAGAGCAACTTAGAGCAATCTTTCATGTCAATTGGTAACATTAATTTTGTTTGGGGAAAGATTTTTCAAATTCATGGAATCATAATTATTCATTTGACTTTTTATAATTTTTCTATATATTATTCAGTTAAAAAGTTTCCCCTTAGAGATCTGGAAAAGGTACTTGATCTAATATTCCTTTCATTCTCTCTTTCTTTTTTAATGACACAATCTATAGTGTACCATTGAAACACCTGGAATTAGGAAAACCTGAATTTGAATTTTGATCAATTACTACTTGTCTGAACTTTAACAAGTGACAGTGCTGACAACCTAAGTTTTTCAATCTCTAAAATGATTAAAAAAATAAAATACAGATATTTGTAGAAAGAATTCTAAGAGAATGGGTAAAAAGTATATTGAAAACTGTCAAACACTATATGGATGAATGCTATCTTTATTTAAAATAAATGTTGCTTATCAATTTTGATTTTACTGTGGTATGTGCTATAAGATATTGGTATAAATGTTATTTCTGCCAAACTGATTTCTAGTTTTCCAGAAGTTTTTGTCAAATACAGAGTTTCTCTTCAAGTAATTTAAGTTCTCAAGATTGTTAAACATTTTAAATGCCTTCCTCATGGTTACCATCATAAGCAAATTTTAAAAAAAATAAAATTTAAAAGTCTTCAATAAGGGGATTTTCAAAATGTGTACCAAAGTTTAAAAATTAACCACAATAACATTGGACAGCAAAAGCTTGTATAAACAGAATTTTCCTGGTTCTAAAAAATTTCACTCATCCCCAATATTTCTCCTGCCAGTTTGCCATCATTTATGAAATTTTTATCATTAAAGATATATTTCTTTGGATTAAAATGTTGTGTTTAAAGCAGTCTCTTTTTATGAAGTCCTAATAGCAATGTAAGAAACTATTTTCCAAAATCAATACATTGATTTAGCTGATATTAATAGTCATGTATTTTGTTGTTGTTGTTCAGTCATTTTGCAGTCTCATCTGCTCTTTGTGACACTATTTGAAATTTGCTTGGCAAAGGCACAGGAATAGTTTGCCATTTATTTTTTTCTGTCTATTTTACAGATGATAAAGTGAGGCAAATGTCTGAGGCCAGATTTTAACTCAGGAAGATGTGTCTTTCTGATTCCAATCCCAGTATTTTATCCACTGTGCTATCTGGCTCCCCAATAACAATGACATTTTTAAAAATAAAGTATATAAAATATACTTTTTGATATGGGAGAAATGAAAGGATGTTGTTTGTAATATGGCTTTCTCTTCAGAAATGAGAGGCCTATGGAAAGATGATGCTAATGTTGCAGATTCCAAGCTCCTAAGAGGCAGCTTGGGGGATTGGACATCTGGGAATGGTGAGAGTAACAAAATACAATAAATAAATGAAGAAAATTAATCAAGCAACTAACAAGGAAAAATAAATGTATTTAATTGCAAAAATGTGCTCTAATATGGTGACTTAAGGCATATGGACAGGCAACTTTCAAAATTCAACTTAGAAAGAAGACTTTTTACATTAAATCTTCATTTTTTACTAATAAAATTTATATCTTAAAAATGTAACTCTGATCTTTTCACTGTACCTTGAAATATTTTATTTTATTTTTATTTTGACAACATTCCCATAATATAAGAAAAAAAAAATTCCTGTGTTACTTTACCTATGAAGGCTTCCTGGACCAAAAATGCTCATCATGATGTTTTCCAGATGTTTTATTTCATTTATGTTCTGCTCCCCTTCAATTAGAATTATTTGGGGGTCAAATTTATAAAGAAAAATTTTGGTAAGTTCATAATTACAATAAAGGTAGATATTCTTTAAAAAGAATAAATACTTGATAGAGATGGACATTCTCTTTCAACAAAAGAAACTTAAAATTTAACAATCGATCACTCAAAATCTTACAAAGGATTTTTCTTGTCACAGGAAGTTATATTCTTTCAATTAAAACTTTTCTGAATATTTGTTTGATCAAAAAAAGTGTTTTTGAAATTTAAAAAATTTCCTCTAAGCCTTTTAGAAAAGTAAAATCAATATGTGAATTTCTAGGTATTTTTGTTGTTTGTATTTCAATAATTTTACATAGATGTTTTTGAAATAGATTTAATAAGTGCTTACTGTGTGCCAAGCATTGGGCTAAGCCTCAAAGATACAAATAGAAAATCAAAATAGTCCCTCATATTAATGTGCGAAAGCAAATGTAAGGAGGGAAGGGAATACACATTTATATAGCATCTACTATGTACTGGTCACTTTGCTGATTTTAGAGATTATTGTTTCATTTAATCCTCTCCTCTACCTGGAGAGGTGCAAATTATTATTATTCTTAATTCATTATTGAGGAAACTGAGGAAAACAGTGGATAAATAATTTGTCCAGGACCATACAACTAGTAATTATTTAATGCTGTATTCAAAGTCAGATCTTCCACATTCTATGTCCTGTGATCTATTCATTGAGTCACTACATGTCTTACACAAATTCCTGAATATTTTAAGGAACAAGAATAGAACAGATGTTCCCTCAAAATAGGATTCCCAAGGTCAGAGTGGAATGGAGCTGGGGATATCTCCAGCAAAGTACATATATGAAAATTAAAATCTAACTAGCAGTAATTGCTGTATGTTTGATAGAATCTGGGCAATGGAGCAGTAAGGGTAGTTAGGGAATGGAAAATTCATGACTCTCATCAGCAGTGTTATGCAACCAAGCCTATTATTATATTCCCTTTCCTCTTAGCTCCTTGAAGTGTTTTTTTGTCCTTTTCTTTGACCTAGAAATCTAAAATTTGTACATGCCACCTTGGGATACTTAATTTTTAATTTATTTTTAGGAAATAACCTATAAATTTTGTTTTTTACTTTGCTATTTGTAAACAGTTTTGGACAAATTGCTTACAATATGTTGTACAGAGTTAGTTTTATTTCTTTATTTTAATCATCATTTTACACAATATGATTTTTGAATTATCTATCTTTTTTCCAAATTTATATTTTGTGTTTTATTATACTTTAATTAGAAGATATTTCATATCTTCTAAAGTTTCAGAACTTTTCACTATTTTTTCAAAGTATCTCCCCCTTTTTTTAACCCTTCTATTTTGGACTACTTTTCTTTCCAAATTCTCTAATTTTATATCTTGCTGCAACCATTTAAATCTTAAAATCCTTGTGAATACTTTATTCATTTTCTAGAGGTTTTACTAACAATTAATGTATTATTATTTTCATTTTCTCAGGTATTCGTTTAAGATTCTCTTATTTTTCTGTAAAATGCTGCTATTGAATTGCTTTCATCTGTTTGCTCATGATACTAGCCTCAGTTTCTGGACTGAGACTCAAGTACTATCAGAATAATGGATTGGATGATAAGACCTAGTCCTCTTTCCTACCATATGGTAAAGTAGAATCATGACATGTTTACTCAAATTTCCTTCCTCTTACCCCTTTGATAACCTGATTTATTATCCAGTAAGAAAATGTCACTTTTAGTTTGATGGCATCACCACTCCAAGGAGACTCCATTTACTTCTCCTTCCCCTTTGAAACCCTCCCACCTAACACAGCAGACACTCTGGGATGAATTGTATTAACAATACTGAGTAATGAAGGAGGGTGGGTTAGGAGGGAGGCCTGGGATGGGGGATGTTCAGGGAGCCTTGAGGTCAAGACTGAAGATTCTGGCCTCTCTTGCCTAATGTATCTTGTAGATACAACTCCCTAATCCCAGAGGATCAATATTGAATCATTAGCATTTCTGTCTGATCCCTGCCTATAGGGGCCAGGTGCAATTTAATCCATCCCCATAAGAGACAAACCCTCCTGTAATTCTTTACCCTACCCCCTCTACACAGGAAGGAATGAGTATCCAGGCAGGTAGAAAAAGCATAAAGAACCAAGAGGCTCTTTCTTCCTGCTCTCTACCCTTCCCCTCCATTTTCCACTCTCTTTTTTCACTGTTTCTCTGTTCTCTTTTTCTCTCCTTCCTCTTTATATTTTACTCCTCCTCCCCTCTTCTTCCCCCTCCTCCTCCCTCCTTTTCCCCCCTCTTCCTCCTCCTCCTCCTCCTCTCTCTTCTCTTCCTCCTCCTTCTCTTTCTTCTCCTCCTCTTTCTTCTTCTTCTTCTTCTCCTCCTCCACCTCCTTCTCCTTTTTTTAACATTATAGGAGAACTGCTAGCTCATTAGCATACTTCACAAATTTGCTCTTCCAAATGCTGAAACACAACCTTTCTTCTCTTTCTCATCACAGTTAATCTCACTTCCTTTAACCATTCTCCAGTGATTCAACTTCTTAATCTTTAATAACTTTTTGTTTCCCTTAATGGTAGGTTAATATCTTACCACCAATTCAAGTCATTCACATTTATATACAAGTTCTTCATACTCATCAATTATAATATATGTGTATGTGTGTGTGTTTTAATTTATTTTATTTAAAGAAAGAGAATACGAAAAAAGAAAAAAAGCAGAAAAGGAATGAAAAGCAAAATGAAATAAAATAAAAGAGAACATTGTGATGTGACCGGCACAACATCAGGGAAGATTCAAAATATATAACAATAAATACCACTTCATGAAAGTATAAATATTAGTAGAATAACTTACATACAAGAGTGTTCATCTTTTCTTTATTCCTTATAAATTATTATTTTGTTCTGTCGTGCACTTTTTTACTTTATTCTTTCCCCCCTTTCATTCCCATAACACTCTCAGAAGCTGTATTTAAGAGAGGATATATTTACATATATATTATATATACACACATGTAGATATACACATACACACATATGTCTTTCTTATGTCTGCTAATGCTTTACATAATTCTGTTCCCCCCATCCATGGATCCCTCCCATGTCTTCGTTCCTCACTCTTTGCTTCCCTGTTCACCCATTTCTCTACCCTTATATCTTTAGAGATTTTGGAATGTGTGAGTATATATGTAGTGTTGTTTATTTAACCCATTCCTAATATGAGTAGGTTTTCAGAATTATGACCCTTCTAATGCCTCTGTATTTATTCTTCCTCTGCAGCTCATTTGTATGACATAATTCCTATTTTTACTTTAAATCTGCCCTGATATTTCTTTGGAGCTGCTCTATTTTTTATGTCAATCTTAAACATATGGTATACATTTCCCATGTTAAAAAAAATAAATAATTTTTCCATGTTGAGTTTCTTGAAATTGATCTTTGATATTGACTCTTTTATGTTAATTTTGTTATTAAGTTGAAATTTGGTTGATGGAAAGTTCTGAAAATCTGCAAGTTCATTGAATATTTAATCACAATGCCAGGCATATATACAAAGACTTTGATAAATGTTTCTAGACTGACTGATTGACCAACTCTTACATTGTGTATCCCTGCCTATCCTATTTAATCAAGTGACACTGGTCTGCTTGATATTCCCCAAACAAAACAGTCCATCTCTATCTTCTGTTAGCATTTTTTCTGGCTATCCTTCATGTTTGGAACATTCTCCCTCCTTATCACTCTTTCCTGGTATGCTAAAGTTCTTTCAAATACTAAGTAAAATTATATTTTGTACAGGAAGCCTTCCCCAGATACCTTTTAATTCTAGTATCTCCCCTCTGTGGATTATTTCCTATTCTTATCTCGCACATTTTGTATATATTTATTTGCATGTTGTCTTTCCCATTAGATTGTTAGCTCCTCAAGAGCAAAAAATACCTTTTGCTATTTTTTTTTCTCTATAGTGCCTTAACACAGTGCCTTGACAATGTAGGAACTTAGTAAATATTAATATGTGGGCCATTGCAGAGTCAAGATGATGGAAAAAAGACATGGGATATCTATAGAATATTGCCTCAAAACAAACTCTAGAGGGGCAGAAGTAAAAGATGAAGTGAAATAATTTTTCAGCCCAAGAAAACTTAGAAGATTATCAGGAAAGGTCTATCACACCATGGTAAAAGAAAAAAACAGTCCAGCACAGGCTACACCAGCACAGAACAGGCCTAAGCAAATCAGGAGTAGATTTTGGGAGTAATTTGATAAGTAGTATTAGTGGTTGCTTACAGATCCCTTACTCCAACATATAGTTAGAAAGTCACACAACTGATCAGAAAGAGATTTCAAGAGTCCATATGCTGGGCTCAGGATTCTGTTGCATTGTTCAATTCTGGATCTCAGTCAAGTCCTGGAAAACAGTTGCAGTGTCAGAAGATGTACTAGCATATCTAAGTTTGTGACTCCAGGAGAAGAGGGACCATGATCAGGATCACTCACAGACCAGAGAACAGAATGAAAGAATAGTACAGACCTCTTAGATCATATTACTCAGAAAAACTGGTAGACACCCAGAACTACCTCTGAAAAGAGCAGCACAAAGAAACTGAAGCTTAGAAAAGTGTTGCCCCAACTTGAGAAAAAATCTAATTTTAGTAGAATTAAAAGTCAAGAAAAAATGAGGGAAAAAATTCTGAGTATAGAAAGTTGTTATTTGATAGGTAAGATCAAAACACATACTGAGAAGACAACAAGGTCAAAATAGTTAAATTCAAAGCCTCAAAGAAAGAATATAAATTGGTTCAGGACACAGAACAGCTAAAAAGGATTTTAAAAATCAAGAAAGAGAGATAGAAAAAAAATGGAAAATGATAATGAGTGACTCCAGAAAATCATGAAAGTCAATAGTTTATTTTTAAAATCCACACCAAAAATAATAAACAGATTAACAACTTAAACAAACATAATAGGTCAGATGATAAAAGAGGGACAAAAGTCCAATGAGAAGAGGAATGCTTAAAAAGCCAAATGGATATGTGTGTGTGTACACAAATATACATATATATGCATATATACACACACAAACACATATACACTCACACATTATATATATATACATATACATACACAAACACACATATTAAAAAAATTACTGAAGAAAAGAATTCCTTAAGAAGCCGAACTGGCCAAATTGAAAAAGAAAGACCAAACTATATTGAATAAAATGATTTTTTTACAAATAAGAATTGGGCTAGAAATATAAATGCAATATAACAGAGAACTTTCAGGTAATCATGATGAAAAGACCAGAGCTCAATAGAAAATCTGGCTTTTAAATATGACTCTCAAAAGATTCATAAAAGAGTGAACAGGGAAGGGAAATCATAAAGGAATTAATAAACTTAAACAGTTTGCATTTCTAGATGGGGAGATGTTATTTGTAACTCTTAAGAATTATCTCATTATTAGGGCAGTTAAAATGTATATATATAGACAGAGAAAACAAGTAAATATGAAGGGATGAAATCTTAAAAAACTAAAATTAAGGGGTGAAGACAGCAATTCATCACTAAATAGGGAAAGGGAGAAGTAGATTGTGGCAAGTTATTTCTTTTTATATATATATATAGCTTTTTATTTACAAGTTATATGCATGGGTAATTTTACAGCATTTACAATTGCCAAATCATTTATTCCAATTTTCCCCCTCCTTCCCCTCATCCTCTCCCCCCGATGGCAGATTGAACAATGCATGTTAAATATGTTAAAGTATAAATTAAATACAATATAAATATACATGTCCTAACAGTTATTTTGCTGTACAAAAAGAATTAGACTTGGAAATAGTGCACTATTATCCTGGGAAGGAAATCAAAAATGCAGGTGGACAAAAATAGAGGGATTGGGAATTCTATGTAATGGTTTATAGTCATCTCCCAGAGTTCTTTCATTGGGTATAGCTGGTTCAATTCATTACTGCTCTATTGGAACTGATTTGGTTCATCTCATTGCTGGAGATGGCTACGTCCATCAGAATTGATCATCATATAATATTGTTGTTGAAGTATATAATGATCTCCTGGTGCTGCTCATTTCACTCAGCATCAGTTCATGTAAGTCTCTCCAACCCTTTCTGAAATCATCCTGCTGGTCATTCCTTATCGAACAATAATGTGGCAAGTTATTTCACATAAAAGAGGTAAAAAATGGCTTTAACATTAGAGAGGAAGATAATGGAGATGGGGGAAAGGGGCAAATATTGCTATCAGAATTTATTCAAAGAGGGAATGACATGAACATTTAATTGGGTATAGGAATCTGTATTATACTACAAGAAAGTAGGAGAGGAAAAAGATAAGACAGTGAGGGACAGGTGTATGAAAGAAAGAGGATAAATAAAAGCAAAACACATTTAAAGAGGGACAGAGTAAAAGAGACAAAGCAAGATAAGTGGGACAGGGAGTAGGAGATAGGATGGAAGGTAATACAGTTAGAAATAGTAACTAAAAAAATGAAGCGCATTTTTTTTCTGATAAAGGCAAATTTATATAAATAAGAGCCATTCTCCAAATGAAGAAAAAAAAAAAGATCAAAAAGATATAAAGTTTTCAAATGACGTAATCAGCTCCTAAAAGGTAGAGTCAAGATGGCAGAGAACAGACATGATTTCTGTGACTTCCTCAGATCTTCTCTCAAACCAACAGCAAATAAGGCAAATTTATATAAATAAGAGCTATTCCCCAAATGAAGAAAAAAAAAGATAAAAAGATATAAAGTTTTCAGATGATGTAATCAGCTCCTAAAAGGTAGAGTCAAGATGGCAGAGAACAGACATGATTTCTGTGACTTCCTCAGACATTCTCTCAAACCAACAGCAAATTAAGCCTCTAAAATGGTTTTGGAGTCAAAGAATCCACCAATATTTGGAGTATAACACATTTCCAGAAAAAGATGCCTTGAAATAACTTCAGAACAGGTTTGTTTCAAACAAGCAGGGGGACAATCTGCTGAGCCCAGACCGCAGCACAGGGAGACTGGGGCAAGGAGCTAGGTTGGGAAATCAGAGCATAACAGTTTCCATGCACTTCAAAATCTTCTGTGAGCCTCTTAACCTAATCTATCCTGTTGCAAGCAGGAGGTTTGGAAGATTTGCTGCAAAAGGCAAATTTTAAAGCACTAAGCCCTGGAAGAATGCAGCATCTAGTTACCAGCAGCAGAAGTCAATCCACAGAACTGGTCCAAGGCAAATTAAAGGAGCTATTGGTCCTTTGCATTGAGAAGACCTCAAGTCTTAAAAAATTGAGGAAAAATAAAAAACAAACAAACAAATAAAAACTCTCACCATAGACAGTTTTTTATGGAGAGAGAGAACACCAAACAACCCAACACACCAAAAACCCTGAGATTCCTAAAGACAAAGCAACTCCAGATGAAGCCCGAAAGGGAGATGTGAGCTGGTCCCTGCAGAGGGACAAGTGTGCTTGAAACAAGAACAGTACATTTTGTCACCCCAACTTGGAGGCTCTAGAAAGCAAGATTTTACATTGAGATGTGCAGACTGCTGGGTAGCTTTCTGGAGGTCCTCTGAATGGGCCTTGGTTTCAGCCGAATAATCACCACAAGATAGTCAGGGATAAAGTCCAAATTCTTTATTGTATCCTTCAGTCTCCCAGTCTGAGTCATCAATCTCAGTCAGTCAGCCAGTCCCCACACTGGGGTGGATTAAAATATAGCACCCAGACTAGCTCTCTGGAGGATCTTGGAACCAGCCCAAGTCCTTGGTCTTAGTGGAGAAGTGATGAATACAGGAAAGCCACCATGAGGCTGGTCAAGTCTTCTCTGTGGCTGAGTTTATCCCCAGTTTATATACTCTATTACAATTAAATCAATTCATCATATTGAGTATAAACCAATCATTATATCACTAGGGAACCCTTATTTGTTGTAAGATTAAAGTCAATGATACTGAACTAGAGAACTACTAATCACCATGCTAAACTAGATAGCCATTGTCTTATCAGTTCCCTAGAGTTAATACCTTGTTTTAAGAATCCTTGCCTCAAGTATATTTTTCTTGAGTTCTGGCCCATTATAGGTCCCCATTTCACAAGGCTTTCTTGGAAGATTGCATAAAGGTGCTTAAAAGAGAGAAGAAAAATGGGGAAAGGAAATGAGATCTTTGCAAGAAAGGATGGGAAAATTGCATAGTGACCTACAAAATAGGTTGATGAAATGGCAAAAAGCATATAACCCCTTACAAAACAGATATGAAAAAGATACCAATTCATTAAAAAACAAAATTTGTGAAAGGGAAAAAATGCAATAAACAAAACAATTCAATTGATAATTACAAACAGAGCTAAAAAAAGTAACTGAAGAAAATTATACACTAAAATTAGAACTGAACAAATGAAAGTAAATGACTTGATAAGACATAAAATCAATCAAAGAAAAGCAAAAAAAAATTGAAAAAATAGAAGGAAATATAAAATATCACCTAGGAAAAACAACTGATTCAGAAAATATATCGAGGAGAGTCAATCTAAGGATTATTGGCTTCCTGAAAGCTGTGATGAAATAAAGAATCTAGATATTATCTTACAGGAAATTCTAAAGAAACAAGCTTTGTTGTCTTAGAATCAGAAGGTAAAAAAACAATTGAAAGAATTCACCATTTACCTCCTGAAAGAAATCCCAAAATAAAACCCCCAACGAATATCATAGCTAAATTTCAGAACTATTGCACCAAGGAAAAGATATTGCAAGCAGCCAGAAAGAAGCAATTTAAATACTGAGGCGCCACAATTAGGATTACCTAGGACATAGTTGCTTCCACATTAAAGGATCAAAGGGCCTGTAATCTGATATTCTAAAAGGCAAAGAAACTTAGATTGTAGCCAAAAATAAACTATCCAGCTAAATTGAGTGTTATCTTTCAGGGCAATAGGTAAACTTCACCTATTTCTAATGAAAAGACCAGAACTGAACAAAAAATTGATTTTCAAACACAGAACTCCATAGGAACATAAAAAGGTAAAAAAGAAAAACTCTTGAAACTTATATTTCTCTTATGGGTAGATTCAGGGAGTGCAGGTAATAATTTGATTTTATTTTGATAATATGAAAAAGAAACTAGAGGTGGAAGGGGGATTGTACTGAAAAAAAGAGGGGAAAAGGAGATAAAATAAAGGAAATTACATTTCAAAAAGAGGTAAAGAAAACCTATTATAATTGAGGGAAAGAATGGAGGGGGGATGAGCATTGTGTGAATCTTACTCTCATCATATTTGGCTCAAAGAGAAAATATCAGACATACATTGTTTCACAGGGAAACTTGTCTCACTTTATAGGGAAGTAGGAAGGGAAAAGTGAAAGAAAAGGGGAGGCTAATAGAAGGGAAAACAGAAGTATTAGAGGAAAGATGCAAAAAAGGGGGAGGGGTTCTAAAGGGAAAGGGCTATTTGAGGGATGTGGTTCTCAGAAGCAAAATGCTGGGGAGAAGGGAAGGGGGAAAAGAAAGAGAAAAGCATAACATAGGGTAAAGAAGGGAGGAAATATAGAATTAGTTATTTTCACTGTGAATGTGAATGGGATGGAGTCTCCCATAAAATGAAATCAGATAGCAGACTATCTAATTAATCTAATTAAATAATATTAGGTATTGACCCACAACTAACATCATATACCAAATAAAGCAGAAATGGTTTCATGATCTAGATATGAAAAATGATATTATAAACAAATTATAAAAACATAGATTAGTTTACATCTCAGATCTGTGGAGGAAGAAGGAATTTATGACCAAAGAAGAACTAGAGATCATTAATTAATCATCTAATTAAAATTAATTAAATTAATCCTAATTTTAAAAAAACACATAGGTTAGTTTACCTCTCAGATCTGTGGAGGGGAAATAAATTTATGACCAAAGAAAAACTAGAGGTCATTAATTAATCATCTAATTGAAAGCCAGAATCCTACAATATGTTATTTACAAGAAACACATTTAAAGCATTGTGATATATACAGAGTAAAGGTAAAGGGCTGGAGCAGAATCTATTATGCTTAAGGTAATGTTAAAAAAAAAAAAAGCAGAAATACCAATCGTGATCTCAAATCAAGTAAAAGCAAAGAGAGATAAGGAAGGAAACTATTTTACTAAAAGGTACCAAAGACAATGAAGCAATATCAATACTAAACATATATGCACCAAGTGATATAGCATCCAAATTCCTAGAGGGGAAGTTGAGAGATGCAAGAAGAAATAGACAGTAAAATTATTCTAGTGAGGGATCTCAGACTTGCTCTCTCAGAACAAGATAAACCAAACTACAAAAAAAAAAAAAAAATAAGAAAGTAGTTAAGGAGATAAAGAGAATATTAGAAAAGTTAGGTATGCTAGATCTTTGGAGAAAATTGAGACAGAAAGGAGTTTACTTTTTTCTCGGAGGTTCATGGAAACTATAAAAAAGTTAACCATGTATCAGGGCATAAAAAACTCACAATCAAATGTAGAAAGGCAGAATTAGTACATGCATTTCTTTTCAGATCGTGATGCAATAAAATCACATGAAATAAAAGGTTATGAGAAAATAAACCAAAAATTAATTGGAAATTAAATAATCTAATCCTAAAAAATGAATGTATGAAACAACAAATTATAGACACAATAAAGAACTTCATCCAAGAGAATGGCAATAATGAGACAACATACCAAAATTTGTGGGATTCAAGCAAAGCGATTACAAGGGGAAATTTTATATCTCCAGATGGTTACTTACATAAAATAGAGAAAGAGAAGATCAAATAACTGGACTAACAACTAAAAAAGGTAGAAAAAGAACAAGTTGAAAACCCTCAATTAAATGTCAAATTTGAAATTTTAAAAATAAAGGAGATTAATAAAATTGAAAATAAGAGAACTACAGCATTAATAAAAAAACTGAGTTGGTTTCATGAAAAAGCAAACAAAATAGATAAAGCTTTAGTTAATTTGATTGGAAAAAGTAAAGAAGAAAACCAAATTGTTAGTCTAAAAAATTAAAAGAGAGAACTTTCTGGTGAAGAGTAAATTAGAGCAATAATATATGCCAATAAATTTGATAATCTAAATGAAATAGAGTAATATCTAAAAAATAGTGATTTCCCAGATTAATAGAAGAGGAAATAAATTATTTAAATAGTACCATTTTAGAAAAAGTTATTAATCAACTGCCTAAGAAAAAATCTCCTAAGGCCAGATCGATTTACATGGGAATTCTACCAAACATTTAAAGAACAATTAATTCTAATACTATATAAACTATTTTAAAAATAGGGAAAGAAGGAGTTTACCAAATTACTTTTGTGACACAGATATGGTGCTGATAGCTAAACCAGGTAGGGAGAAAAAAAAATTATAGACCAACTTCCCTAATGAATATTGATGCAAAAATCTTAAATAAAATATTAGCACAGTGATTACAGGAAGTCATCCCCAGGGATAATACACTATGACCAAGTAGAATTTATACCAGGAATGCAGGGCTGGTTCAATACTGGCAAAACAATTAGCATAATTTTTTTTTCAAAATTGATCATCATATAATATTGATGTTGTCAGGTACAGTGATCTCCTGGTTCTTCTCATTTCATTTAGCATCAGTTCATCAAAGTCTTTCCAGGCCTTTCAAAAATGATCCTGTTGATCATTTCTTATAGAACAATGATATTCCATAACATTCATATACCATAACTTATTCAGCCATTCTCCAACTGATGGACATCAACTCAGTTTCCAGTTTCTTGCCACTACAAAAAAGGCTGGCACAAACATTTTTACACATGTAGGTCCCTTTCCTTCCTTTAAGACCTCTTTGGAATAGAAGCCCAATAGAAACACTGCTGGGTCAAAGGGTACATACAGTTTGATAACTTTTTGAACATAGTTCCAAATTACTCTCCAAAATGGCTGGATCTATTCACAACTCCACCAATAATATATTAGTGTCTCAGTTTTCCCACATCTCATTGAACATCCTTTCTTGTCTTTTCTTGTCATCTTAGCCAATGTAAGAGGTGTGTAGTGGTATCTCAGAGATGTCTCAATTTGCATTTTTCTGATCAATAGTGATTTAGAGCACTTTCTCATATTATTAGTAATAGGTTCAATTTCTTCATCTGAAAATTGTCTGTTGATATCCTTTGACCATTTGTCAATTAGAGAATGCCTTGAATTCTAATAAATTTGAATCAGTTCTTTATATATTTTAGAGATGAGGCCTTTATCAGAACTCTTGAATATAAAAATGGTTTCCCAATTTATTGCTTCCCTTATTATTTTGTCTGCACTAGTTTTTTTTTTTCTTTTGGTACAAAAACTTTTTAACTTAAAATCAAAATTATTTATTTTGTAATCAATAATGATCTCTAGTTCTTCTTTGGTCATAAATTCTTTCCTCCTCCAGAGATCTGAGAGATAAACTAACCTATGTTTTTTTTCTAATTTGTTTATAATATCATTCTTTATGTCTAGATCATGAACCCATTTCTGCATTATCTTGGTATATGGTGTTAGCTGTAGTCAGTGCATAGTTTCTGCCATACTTGTTTCCTACTTTTTCTCTTATATTAGCCTCTCCCTTTCTTTTCCCCTTTCCTCTCCCACTAAGGTGACACAAGTTTCTCTGAGAAACCAAATATATCTAATATTCCCTCTTTGAGCTAAATCTGCTAAAAATAAGATTCACACAAAGCTCCTCACCTGTTAAGAACAGTTCAATTCTCTAAGAGCCTCCAAGGCTGTGGATCCTAACATCTGAAGGAGTTGCAAGGTAGCCTTTGCTGCAAAGGTGTTGCAGACTGGGAATAAGATAAATTGGAGACAGACGGAAGAGGAGAGAGGTCAGACAATACAACTGCCTCTCAGTCTCCTTGTACCATCCTCTCACAAAAGGAGATCCATTCTGCAGATCTGTGTTGGATCTCCAGCAGCCACTGCCAGGTAGCTCCCATGTATTCCAACTGTTCTCCTATGTATTCCTACATATGGTACCTGACTGTGGGGCAAGAATTACAAGAAGAAACAGAGCTGTTTGTGAGAAGGATCCTTCCAGAGTTAAAGAAGAAGAGCCCCAGTAAGACTATTTTAGTTGGGGTAATTAAATGGGCCAACACATCAAAGGGCCAAGCCAAGAGACTGATGAGAGAATTAAATGCCTGTTCTGACTATAGTCCTCTACTCCGTTTGAAAGTTTGCCTTTATCAATACCTGCTACCACCATCCAGAAGTGATAGTGCTGCTTGCATTCCTCAGTGTGTGGACCATGCTGTGGAGGGAAATAACAGCAAAAAACAAAAAACGGGGAATTATTAAGGGACTGGTCAATTCTCCAAGAGCCTCCACAGTTGTGGATCATAACATCTGAAGGAGCTGCAAGGCAGCCTTTGCTGACAGAGATGTTGTGGTTTGGGAATAAGATAAACTAGAGGCAGAGGGAAGAGGAAAGAGGTCAGAGAATAGGAAAGAGGTCAGAGAACAGCAACTGTCTCTCAGTCTCCTTGTATCATCCTCTCACAAGAGGAGATCCATTCCTGGTTGGATCTCCAGTAGTCATTGTCGGGTGGCTCCTGTGTATTCCAACAATCACCCTCCCTTCCTTCCTTGAATTATACTGGGTTTTCATTGCCTCTTCATCAGATATAAATTTCCTTCATTTTACCTCTGGTCTTTTCATCAGAAATAAATGAAATCTGAAGAAAAGGCATTTTGGGAAGGAGGACAATAGTTGTTGTAGTGATCAAGAAAGACTTCATAGAGGTCATGCTTTGTAGAGGGCCAAAATTCTGAATAGGTATACTTGAATCAGACAACTGGGCACTTAAGGCTAATTACCTATTTGATATGAGACAATGACTCTATTAGCATATGTTTGGATAAATGGCTCTTCTCACAGTTGATTCTGGCTGAATGTTTGATATTAAATAATCATAGGCAAGGATTAGAGGGTGGGATGAGACAGGCCAGAGTGACTTTGGGGCAGGACTAAGAGGAGAGAGGCTGATGGCTCTGGACTTGAGAATCCAGGATTCTGCTTAGCTGATTCTTTCACTTCTCCCCATAAAGACCAAGGACTTTGACTTATCCTGATTCTGGCTGATCCTGAAGCCTTTCAGAGAGCTAGCCCATACTTCACAATGCTTCAGATATGCCTTAAAGTAAAAATGAATTTTATGAAGTAAAAGTAAAAACAAATTGTATTCCAGGCATGATGGATGATTTTTACAAAGGTATGGAGATGAGTGATGGAAGGACATCTATGAAAAACAACCCATAGGCTAATCTAGCCAAACCAGATCATAATGTGTGGGACAATGAGTTATGCACAGAGACTGGGAAGATAGATTTGGATCAGGTTATTGGGTCAAGTAATGAAAGCAATTTATATTTTATTGTAGACACACAAAGAAACTATCTAAGTTGACTAAACAGATAAATAATGTGGTCAGATATGTGAAAAGGAAACTCACTTTGGTAGCAGCATATGAGATAGACTAGAATGGAGGAAACTAGCAATGAGAACAATTAGAAGTCTTATGTGAGTAGAAAGCATGGCCTGATCATAAGAGATATAATGGAGATAGAAACAAGAACAACTGAGAAATGATTATATATGTAAGATAAGGAAGAGTAAGGAATTGAGGATAATGATGAGGTTATAAACTAGGGAGACTGAAAAAAGTGGGAGATGACCTCTAATGTAATAATCCTATTACAATATATCCAATAGGCAAATGATAATGCAGGCTGCAACTAAAAGAATAGTTCTAGATATACAGATCTAGGAGCTATTTGCATGGAGTTGATAATTAAATCCTTTATTACTAATTAAAACTTAGTATGGCCCTCATAAAGTCAAGAGTTTGTCATATAAGAGATTTGTACTTCAAAGACTGTGACTTCATTGCTAATGGATTTTAAATCACAAAGTATATGATATTAATGACAATATATCATTTCAAGTGTCTCTCCCACATACCCTGGTGATTTGTTTGAAGACAAATGGACAGTAGGCTTGTCAGGTCCTAATTAAGTCCAGGCACCCAGGTGTTCTTTACTTATATAAGTGTTATACATGTTTTTGCTTGCTTTCCATATGTCTAATCAGATCCAGTCAACTTCCAGTGAGCTTAATTTTCCCAGCTGAAGTTCAGAGGCTAAGTTGTCATAAACCACAGAGAAGGAACTCTTGGAATGTCTCAGACTTTATGGATTTGGTAAGGAATGCATAAATCATGTAGTGTTTCCCTACATACTTTATGAAGTAAATGAATGAGTAATGAATTTTCTAAGGCCAAAGAACTAGCTGTCCAAGACAATTAATAAAACAATAACTTCAATAAGCATTTATCACACAGAAACTATAGGTAATCTCTAAACTATTTTGCATTCTTTTAGCAGGATGAAGTCAATAAATGTTCCCAAAATATGATTCTTATCGAATAAGTATTGCTAGGTGTGAATGAATGCTTTTAGTGGAGCCTGTGAAGTGGTCCATATATTTCAGTTTGCATATTTCCATTAAAATAAAATCAGTTATTATATTTTACATAATTATAAATTAAATAATGTACATTTGGATACATGAGATCACTTCATGAGATTCATTACTCTTACTAATCAGGACCTATCTGTGTTCATTCAAAAATATTCACTGAGTATACAAATTGTTATGCTAAGCCATTGTTTTATTTTTAGAAAGTAATCCCCAGTTATAAAGACCCAAGAACCTATGTTGCACTCATTACAACATGTTGTTTTTTTGTATCATTTTATGTTTCTTAATGTGCTACCTCTTCAATAAATATTGCATTTTATTATAAATAATAATGTTGAAACTCTTTTGACTCTTTTCAGAGGACAATCAAAAATATTTAAAAACTGGCCTTAACCTGCCTTTCCAACAGCTTTCCAATTTAATCTGTCCAGCATAGCCAAACTAGTTTGTTGACTGAATCCAATACACTTTTCAATTAAATTAATGTTTCATTTTTCGCCAAAGTTTCTATCCATTCTTCAAATCTCAGTGAAAATCTGTGTAGTTTATCCTGCCATCTGGGGGAGGAGGTGGGGGATAAGAGGTGAAAAATTGGAACAAGAGGTTTGGCAATTGTTAATGCTGTAAAGATACTCATGCATATAACTTGTAAATAAAAGGCTATTAAAAAAAAAAAAGAAAAGAAAATCTGTGTAGTTTTTCCTAACATTATCAGCTAGCAAGAGTCTGACCTGAAATCTCTCACACACACACACACACACACACACACACACACATTTATATATATTATGTCTATCAATAAAAGCAGGCACTTCCTCAGGTTCAGAATTTAGTCACTTAGTTTTATTTTATTTTTATTTTTTAAATAACTTTTTTATTGACAGAACCCATGCCAGGGTAATTTTTTTACAACATTATCCCATGCATTCATTTCTGTTCCGATTTTTCCCCTCCCTCCTTCCACCCCTTCCCTGGATGCCAAGCAGTCCTATACATGTTTTTTTTTTTTTTTTTTTTTTGTTTTTTTTTTACAAGTTTAATTAAATTCTTTATTTATTTATTTATTTATTTATTTAGTCCTATACATGTTAAATGGGTTGCAGTTTATCTTAGTTACAATATATGTATGCAGAATTGAACAGTTCTCTTGTTGCACAGGGAGAATTTGATTCAGAAGGTATAAATAACCCAAAAGGAAAAACAAAAATGCAAGCAGTTTACATTCATTTCTTAGTGTTCTTTCTTTAGGTGTAACTGCTTCTGTCCATGCTTGATCAATTGAAACTGAGTTAGATCTTCTCTTTATCAAAGAAATCCCCTTCCATCAGAATACATCCATATAATGATATCGTTGTTGTTGGTATCGTTGTTGAGGTATATAATCATCTCCTGGTTCTGCTCATTTCATCAGTTCATGTAAATCTCATCAATGCTCTCTGTATTCAATCTGCTGGTCATTTCTTAAAGAAAAATAATATTCCATAATATTCATATACCACAATTTACTCAACCATTCTCCAATTGATGGGCATCCATTCATTTTCCAGCTTCTAGCCACTACAAACAGGGCTGCCACAAACATTTTGGTACATACAGGTCCCTTTCCCTTCTTTAGTATCTCTTCGGGGTATAAGCCCAGTAGAAACACTGCTGAATCAAAGGGTATGCACAATTTTATAACTTTTTAGGCATAGTTCCAAATTGCTCTCCAGAATGGCTGGATGTGTTCACAATTCCACCAACAATGTATCAGTGTCCCTGTTTTTCCACACCCCCTCCAACATTCCGTGTTATCTTTGCCTGTCATTCTAGCCAATCTGACAGGTGTGTAGTGGTATCTCAGAGTTGTCTTAATTTGCATTTCTCTGATTAATAATAACTTGGAGCCTATTTTCATATGGCTAGAAATAGGTTTAATTTCTTTGTCTGAAAATTGTCTAGTCATATCCTTTGACCATTTTCAATTGGAGAATGGCTTGATTTCTTATAAATTAGAGTCAATTGCAATATATTTTGGAAATGAGGCCTTTATCAGAATCTTTGACTGTAAAAATGTTTTCCCAGTTTATTGTTTCCCTTTTAATTTTGCCTGCATTAGTTTTGTTTGTTCAAAAACTTTTCGATTTGATAAATGAACATTTTCTATTTTGTAGTCAATAGTGATCTCTAAGTCTTCTTTGGTCATAAATTCCTACCCCTTCCACAGGTCTGAGAGGTAAAGTATCCTATGCTCTTCCAATTTATTTATAATCTCATTCTTTATGCCTAGGTCATAAACCAATTTTGACCTTTTCTTGGTGTATGGTGTTAAGTGTGAGTCAATGCCTAGTTTCTGTCACACCAATTTCCAATTTTCCCAGCAAATTGTTGTCAAATAATGCATTCTTTTTTTTTTTATTTAATAGCCTTTTATTTACAGGATATATACATGGGTAACTTTACAGCATTAACAATTGCCAAAACCTCTTGTTCCAATTTTTCACCTCTTACCCCCACCCCTCCCTAGATGGCAGGATGACCAGTAGATGTTAAATATATTAAAATATAAATTAGATACACAATAAGTATACCTGAACAAAACGTTATTTTGCTGTAGAAAAAGAATCAGACTGAAATATTGTACAATTAGCTTGTGAAGGCAATCAAAATGCAGGTGTGCATAAATATAGGGATTGGGAATTCAATGTAATGGTTTTTAGTCATCTCCCAGAGTTCTTTTTCTGGGCACAGCTGGTTCAGTTCATTACTGCTCCATTAGAAATGATTTGGTTGATCTCGTTGCTGAGGATGGCCTGGTACATCAGAACTGGTCATCATATAGTATTGTTGTTGAAGTATATAATGATCTCCTGGTCCTGCTCATTTCACTCAGCATCAGTTCGTGTAAGTCTCTCAGGCCTTTCTGAAATCATCCTGTTGGTCATTTCTTAAAGAAAAATAATATTCCATAATATTCATATACCACAATTTACTCAACCATTCTCCAATTGATGGGCATCCATTCATTTTCCAGCTTCTAGCCACTACAAACAGGGCTGCCACAAACATTTTGGTACATACAGGTCCCTTTCCCTTCTTTAGTATCTCTTCGGGGTATAAGCCCAGTAGAAACACTGCTGAATCAAAGGGTATGCACAATTTTATAACTTTTTAGGCATAGTTCCAAATTGCTCTCCAGAATGGCTGGATGTGTTCACAATTCCACCAACAATGTATCAGTGTCCCTGTTTTTCCACACCCCCTCCAACATTCCGTGTTATCTTTGCCTGTCATTCTAGCCAATCTGACAGGTGTGTAGTGGTATCTCAGAGTTGTCTTAATTTGCATTTCTCTGATTAATAATAACTTGGAGCCTATTTTCATATGGCTAGAAATAGGTTTAATTTCTTTGTCTGAAAATTGTCTAGTCATATCCTTTGACCATTTTCAATTGGAGAATGGCTTGATTTCTTATAAATTAGAGTCAATTGCAATATATTTTGGAAATGAGGCCTTTATCAGAACCTTTGACTGTAAAAATGTTTTCCCAGTTCATTGTTTCCCTTTTAATTTTGCCTGCATTAGTTTTGTTTGTTCAAAAACTTTTCGATTTGATAAATGAACATTTTCTATTTTGTAGTCAATAGTGATCTCTAGGTCTTCTTTGGTCATAAATTCCTACCCCTTCCACAGGTCTGAGAGGTAAAGTATCCTATGCTCTTCCAATTTATTTATAATCTCATTCTTTATGCCTAGGTGATAAACCAATTTTGACCTTTTCTTGGTGTATGGTGTTAAGTGTGAGTCAATGCCTAGTTTCTGCCACACCAATTTCCAATTTTCCCAGCAAATTGTTGTCAAATAATGCATTCTTATCCCTAAAACTGGGGTCTTGGGGTTTGTCAAACAATAGATAATTAAAGTTATTGGCTATTTTGTCCTTTGAACCTAACCTATTCCTTTGATCAACTAGTCTATTTCTTAGCCAATACCAGATGGTTTTAGTAACCGCTGCTTTATAATATAATTTTAGATCTGGTACAGCTAGGCCACCTTCATTTGATTTTTTTTTTCATTAATTCCCTTGAAATTCTTGACCTTTTGCTTTTTCATATGAACTTTGTTGCTATTTTTTCTAGGTCATCAAAATAGTTTTTTGGGAGTCTGATTGGTATAGCACTAAATAAATAGATTAGTTTAGGTAGTATTGCCATCTTTATTATATTTGCTCACCCAATCCAAGAGCATTTAATATTTTTCCAGTTGGTTAGATCAGACTCAATTTGTGTGGAAAGTGTTTAGTAGTTTTGTTCATAAAGTTTCTGATTTTCCCTTGGCAGATAGATTCCTAAATATTTTTTACAATGAGTAGTTACTTTAAATGGGATTTCTCTTTGTAACTCTAACTGCTGGGTTTTGTTAGTGATATATAAGAATGATAATGACTTGTGTGGGTTTATTTTGTATCCTGCAACTTTGCTAAAGGTGTGAATTGTTTCTAATAACATTTTAGTAGAATCTCTATAGTAGAATCTAAGTATACTGTCATATCATCAGTAAAGAGTGATAATTTGGTTTCCTCATTGCCTATTCTTATTCCTTTAATCTCTTTCTCAAATCTTATTGCCAAAGCTAGCATTTCTAATACAATATTAAATAGTAACAATGATAGTGAGCAACCTTGTTTCACTTCTGATCTTATTAGGAATGATTCCAGTTTATCCCTATTACATATTATGCTTAGTGATGGTTTTAAATAGATGTTAATGATTATTTTAAGGAAAAGTCCATTTATTCCTATAATCTCAAGTGTTTTTAATAGGAATGGATGTTGGATTGTATCAATTGCTTTTTCTGCATCTATTGAGATGATCATATGGTTTTTGTTACTTTGGTTATTAATATGGCCAATTATATTGATAGTTTTCCTAATATTGAACCAGCCCTACATTCCTGGTATAAATCCTACTTGGTCATAGTGTATTATCCTCGGGATGATTATCTGTAGTCTTTTTGCTAACATTTTATTTAAGATTTTAGCATCAATATTCATTAGGGAGATTGGTCTATAATTTTCTTTCTCTGTTTTCAACCTACCTGGTTTAGGTATCAGGACCATGTCTGTGTCATAAAAGGAATTTGGTAGGACTCCTTCATTCCTTATTTTTTCAAATAGTTTATAAAGCATTGGGACTAATTGTTATTTGAATGGTTGGTAGAATTCATATGTAAATCCATCTGGCCCTCGGGATTATTTTTTAGGTAGTTGATTAATAGCTTGTTCTATTTCTTTTTCTGAAATGGGACTATTTAAGCAATTTACTTCCTCCTCTGATAATTTGGGAAGACTATATTTTTGGAGGCAGTCATCCATTTCGCTTAGGTTATCAAATTTATTGGCATAAAGTTGGGCAAAGTAACCCTTTATTATTTCTTTAATTTCCTCTTCATTGGTGGAAAGTTCTCCCTTTTGATTTTTAAGACTACTAATTTGATTTCCATATCTCCTTTTTCTAATGAGATTTACCAAAGATTTATCAATTTTATTGTTTTTTTTCATAAAACCAACTCTTAGTTTTATTTATTAGTTCAATAGTTTTTTTTTTACTTTCAATATTATTAATTTCTCCTTTTAATTTTAGAATTTCAAGTTTAGTAATTGATTGGAGATTTTTAATTTGGTCGTTTTCTAGCTTTTTAAGTTGCAAGCACAATTCATTGACCTTCTCTTTTTCTATTTTATTCAAATAAGCCTCTAAAGATATAAAATTTACCTTTATTACTGCTTTGGCTCCATCCCACAAATTTTGGTATGATGTCTCACCATTGTCATAATCTTGAGTGAAATTATTAATTGTGTCTACAATTTGCTGTTTCACGCCATCATTCTTTAAGATGAGATTATTTAGTTTCCAATTATTTTTTTCGTCTACTCTCCCCTGGCTTTTTGTTGAATGTTATTTTTATTGCATCATGGTCTGAAAAGGATGTATTTACTATTTCTGCCTTACTGCATTTGAGTTTGAGGTTTTAATGTTCTAATATATGGTCTATTTTTGTATAGGTTCCATGAACTGCTGAAAAGAGAGTGTACTCCTTTCTGTCTCCATTTCGTTTTCTCCAGAGATCTATCATATCTAACTTTTCTAGTATTTTATTTACCTCTATGACTTCTTTCTTATTTATTTTGTGGTTTGATTTATCTAATTCTGAGAGTGCAAGATTGAGATCTCCGGCTATTATAGTTTTGCTGTCTATTTCTTCTCGAAACTCTCTTAACTACTCCTTTAGGAAGTTAGATGCTATACCACTTGGTGAATATATGTTTAATAGTGATATTGCTTCATTGCCTATAGTACCTTTTAGCAAGGTATAGTTTCCTTCCTTATCTCTTTTAATTAGATGAATTTTTGCTTTTGCTTGATCAAAGGATGGCTACTCCTGTGTTTTTGACTTCATCTGAAGTATAATAGATTCTGCTCCAGCCTTTTACCTTAACTCTGAATGTATCTCCCTGCTTTCTTTTGGTTTTGTTGTTGTTGTTGTTGTTGCTTTGTTTTGTTTTTTTTAAAGAACCCATGCCAGGATAATTTTTTACAACCTTATCCCTTGCACTCACTTCTTGTCTGATTTTTCTCCTCTCTCTCTCCACCCCCTTTGGTAGATGGCAAGCATCCTATATATGTCGAATATGTTGCAATATATCCTAGATACAATATATGTGTGCAGAACTAAGCAGTTCTCTTGTTGTACACGGACAATTGGATTCAAAAGGTAAAAATAACCTGGGAAGAAAAACAAAAACGCAAACAGTTTATATTCATTCCCCAGTGTTCTTTCTTTGGGTGTAGCTGTTTCTGTCCATCATTGATCAATTGAAACTGAATTAGGTCTCTTTGTCAAAGAAATCCACTTCCATCCGAATACATCCTCATACAGTATCATTATTGAAGTATATAATGATCTCCTGGTTCTGTTCATTTCACTCAGCATCAGTTCATGTAAGTCTCTCCAAGCCTCTCTGTATTCATCCTGCTGATCATTTCTTACAGAACAATAATATTCCATAACATTCATATACCACAATTTACCGAACCATTCTCCAATTGAAGGATAGCCATTCATTTTCCAGTTTCTAGCCACTACAAACAGGGCTGCCACAAACATTTTGGCACATTCAGGTCCCTTTCCCTTCTTTAGTATCTCCTTGGGGTATGAGCCCAGTAGTAGCACTGCTGGGTCAAAATGTATGCACAGTTTGATAACTTTTTGGGCACAATTCCAGATTGCTCTCCAGAATAGTTGGATTCGTTCCAACTCCACCATCAGTGTCCCAGTTTTCCCACATCCCCTTCAACATTTGTCCTTATTTTTTCCTGTCATCTTAGCCAATCTGACAGGTGTGTACTGCTATCTCAGAGTTGTCTTAATTTGCATTTTTCTGATTAATAGTGATTTGGAACACTCTTTTATAAGAGTGGTAATAGTTTCAATTTCATCATCTGAAAATTGTCTGTTCATATCCTTTGACCATTTATCAATTGGAGAATGGCTTGGTTTCTCATGAGTTAGAGTCAATTCTCTATATACTTTGGAAATGATGCCTTTATCAGAACCTTTAACTGTGAAGATGTTTTCCCAGTTTGTTGCTTCCCTTCTAATCTTGTTTGCATTAGTTTTGTTTGTACAAAAGCTTTTTAATTTGATGTAATCAAAATTTTCTATTTTTTGATCGATAATGGTCTCTAGTTCATCTTTGTTCGCAAATGTCTTCCTCCTCCACAGGTCTGAGAGATAAACTATCCTATGTTCCTCTAATTTATTTATAATCTCGTTCTTTATGGCTAAATCATGGACCCATTTTAATCTTATCTTGGTATATGGTGTTAAGTGTGGGTCCATGCCTAATTTCTGCCATACTAGTTTCCAGTTATCCCAGCATTTTTTGTCAAATAATGAATTCTTATCCCAAAAGTTAGGATCTTTGGTTTGTCAAACACTAGATTGCTATTCTATTGACTATTCTGTCTTGTGAACCTAACCTGTTCCACTGATCAATTAATCTATTTCTTAGCCAATACCAAATGGTTTTGGTGACTGCTGCTTTATAATATACTTTTAGATCAGGTAAAGCTAGGCCACGTTCATTTGATTTTTTTTTTCATTAATTCCCTTGAGATTCTCGACCTTTTATTATTTCATATGAATTTTGTTTTTATTATTACTAGATCATTAAAATATTTTCTTGGAAGTCTGATTGGTATAGCACTAAATAAAGAGATTAATTTAGGGAGTATTGTCATCTTTATTATATCTGCTCGGCCTATCCAAGAGCACATAATATTTTTCCAATTATTTAAATCTGACTTTATTTGTGTGAAAAGTTTTTTTTGTAATTTTGCTCATATAATTCCTGACTTTCCTTTGGTAGATAGATTCCCAAATATTTTATTCTGTCAACAGTTATTTTGAATGTAATTTCTCTTTGTATCTTTTGCTATTGGATTTTGTTGGTGATGTATAAAAATACTGAGGATTTTTAGGGATTTATTTTATACCCTGCAACTTTGCTCAAGTTATGAATTATTTCTAATAGCTTTTTTAGCAGAATGTCTAGGGGTCTCTAAGTATACCATCATATCATCTGCAAAGAGTGATAGTTTTGTTTCCTCATTGCCTACTTTAATCCTTTTAATCTCTTTCTCCACTCTTATTGCTGAGGCTAGCGTTTCTAATACAATATTGAATAATAATGGTGATGGGGGCAACCTTCTTCACTCCAGATCTTACTGGGAAAGGTTCCAATTTTCCCCTATTGCATATGATGCTTACTGACGGTTTTAAATATATGCTCCTGACTATTTTAAGAAAAAGCCCATTTATTTATATACTCTCAAGTGTTTTTATTAGGAATGGATGATGGATTTTTTCAAATGTCTTTTCTGCATCTATTGAGAGGATCATATGGTTTTTGTTAGTTTTGTTATTGATATAGTCAATTATGCTAATAGTTTTCCTAATATTGAACCAGCTATGCATTCCTGGTATAAATCCTACTTGGTCATAGTGTATTATCCTAGGGATGGCTTTCTGTAATCTTTTTTATAATATTTTGTTCAAGATTTTAGCATCAATATTCATTAGGGAGATTGGTCTATAATTTTCTTTCTCTGTTTTTAGCCTGCCTGGTTTAGTTATCAGTACCATGTCTGTGTCATAAAAGGAGTTTGGTAGGACTCCTTCAATCCCTATTTTTTCAAATAGTTTATATAGCATTGGAGTTAATTGTTCTTTAAATGTTTGGTAAAATTCATATGTAAATCCATCTGGTCCTGGGAATTTTTTCTTAGGGAGTTGGTTAGTAGCTTGTTCTATTTCTTTTTCTAAGATGGGACTGTTTAGGATATTTACTTCTTCCTCTGTTAATCTGGGCAAGCTCTATTTTTGAACGTATTCTTCCATTTCATTTAAATTATCGAATTTATTGCCATAAAGTTGAGCAAAATAATTGCTAATTATTGCTCTAATTTCCTCTTCATTAGTGGCGAGTTCTCCCTTTTCATTTTTAAGACTAACAATTTGATTTTCCTCTTTCCTTTTTTTAATGAGATTTACTAAGGGTTTCTCTATTTTGTTGGTTTTTTCATAGAACCAACTCTTAGTTTTATTAATTAATTCAATTGTTTTTTTTTTATTTTCAATTTTATTGATCTCTCCTTTTATTTTTAGAATTTCAAGTTTAGTGTTTGACTGGGGGTTTTTAATTTGTTCCTTTTCTAGCATTTTTAGTTGCAAGCCCAATTCGTTGACCTTCTCTTTCTCTACTGTATACAAGTAATCCTCTAGAGATATGAAATTTCCACTTATTACCGCTTTGGCTGCATCCCACACATTTTGATATGATGTCTCATTATTGTCATTTTCTTGGGTGAAGTTATTAATTATGTCTATGATTTGCTGTTTCACCCAATCATTCTTTAGTATGAGATTATTTAGTTTCCAATTATTTTTTGGTCTACTTTCCCCTGGCTTTTTGTTGAGTGTTATTTTTATTTCATCATGGTCTGAAAAGGATGCATTTACTATTTCTGCCTTACTGCATTTGAGTTTGAGGTTTTAATGTCCTAATATATAGTCTATTTTCGTTTAGGTTCCATGAACTGCTGAAAAGAAAGTGTACTCCTTTCTGTCTCCATTTCGTTTTCTCCAGAGATCTATCATATCTAACTTTTCTAGTATTCTATTTACCTCTATGACTTCTTTCTTATTTATTTTGTGTTTTGATTTATCTAATTCTGAGAGTGCAAGGTTGAGATCTCCCACTATTATAGTTTTGCTGTCTGTTTCTTCTTTCAGCTCTCTTAATTTCTCTTTTAAGAGTTTAGATGCTACGCCACTTGATGCATATATGTTTAATATTGATAATGCTTCATTATCTATGCTACCCTTTAGCAAGATATAGTGCCCTTGCTTATCTCTTTTAATTAGATCAATTTTTTTTTGCTTGATCTGAGATCAGGATGGCTACCCCTGCTTTTTTGACTTCACCTGAAGCATAGTAGATTTTGCTCCAACCTTTTACCTTTACTCTGCATGTATCTCCCTGCTTCAGGTGTGTTTCCTCTAAACAACATATTGTAGCATTCTGGCTTTCAAGCCATTCTGCTAATTGCTTCCTCTTTATGGGGGAGTTTACCCCGTTCCCATTTATGGTTAAAATCACCAATTCTGTATTATTTGCCATCTTCTTAACCCCTGTTTATGCTTTTCTCCCTTCTTTCCCCCTTGCTCCCTTCCCAGTATTAGTCTTGTGAGCACTACTTGCTTCTCACCGCCCTCCCTTTTTTAGTATCCCTCCCCCCAGCCTTAGAGTTTCTCCCCCTCCTTTACTCCTTTCCCTCACAGTTTCTGTATTCCCTTCTCCTTAGCTTATTCCTTCCCTTTTCACTTTTCCTTTCTCACTTTTCAATGAGGTAGGAGAAGTTTCACCATAAATTGAATATGTCTACAATTTTTCTCTTAAAGCCAATTCTGATGGCAGTAAGATACCCACTCTATTCATCCCCTACTCTCAGATATAATAGGTTTCCTTTGCCTCTTTAAATTTTTTCTCTTAAAGTCAATTCTTATGGCAGTAACATACCCACTATATTCGTCCTCCTCCATTCTTTCTCTCAGATATAATAGGTTTCCTTTGCCTCTTTGTGAGATATAGTACCCCCACTTTACCCTTTTTCTGATACAATGTCCTTTCCACCTCTAATTTCTAGAACAAGGTATACATGTATTTTTTATACATCTTTACAGCAGAAATATAGTTCCCAAGATTTCTTTTTACCTTTTTAGGTTTTTCTTGAGTTCTATATTTGCAGATCAAACTTCTTGTTAAGTTCTGGTTTTTTCACCAAAAATAGGTGAAATTCACTTATTTCATTGAATGACCATCTTCTTCCCTGGAAAAAGATGCTCATTCTGGCTGGGTAAGTTATTTGGTTGCATACCGAGTTTCTTAGCCTTTCGGAATATCATATTCCAGGCCCTTCAATCTTTTAATGTGGCTGCTGCGAGATGCTGGGTGATCCTTATTGTGGCTCCTCTATATTTCAATTGGGTTTTTCTAGCTGCTTGCAGTGTTTTTTCCTTTGTTTGAGGGTTCTGGCATTTGGCCACTATATTTCTTGGTGTTTTGATTTTAGGATCCCTTTCAGTAGGTGATCGATCATTTCTTTCAATGTCTATTTTACCCTCTGTTTCTATGACTTCCGGACAGTTCTCTTTGATAATTTCCTGGAAAATAATGTCCAGGCTCTTTTTTATCATCATATTTTTCTGGGAGTCTAATAATTCTCAGATTGTCTCTCCTAGACCTATTTTCCAGGTCTGTTGTTTTCCCAAGAAGGTATTTCACATTTTTTCTCCATTGTTTGATTTTTTTTGTTTTGCTTGACTGATTCTTCTTGTCTCCTCAAGTCATTTAATTCCATTTGTTCGATTCTGATTTTCAATGAAGTGTTTTCTTCACTTACTTTTTTAATATCTTTTTCTAATTGTCCAATTGTGTTGTTTTGTTCTATGGAATTTTTTCCCATTTCACCAATTTTATTTTTTAGTGATCCATTTTCTTTTTCCAGTTCACTAATCCTATTTTTCAAAGATTTGATTTATTTATCCACTCTGTCTTTAAATGAATGGGATGATTTCTCCAGACTCTATTGACAAGCCTTCTCTCCTTTTCCCATTTTTCTTCTAGCTCTCTTGTGAGAGCGTTTTTTAATTTCCTCTATGAGATTCACCTGTGCTGAGGAACAGATGATCTCCTCCTGATTCTGGAGGAATCATCCTCCAGATTATTGACCTGGAAAGAGTTTGATTTTAGTCTCCTCAGGGTTTAGAGTCTGTTCTCTGTCCATATAAAAGCTGTCAATTGTTAAGGTCTTTTTCAATTTTTTGCTCATTTTGTCAGAGAAGAATCAGAGACAAACTAGCAAAGAAAAAAGAAAAAAAAACCAAATAGAATCTGCATTTTTTTGGGGGGATGGGTGGGTGTTACTGAGCTTCCTCTACAGACTTTGGGGGCAGCAGCAATGCACTAGCAGGACTGTGCTGTGCCTGCGTTCCAAGACTCTGAGAGCGTGGTGAGACACTGTGGGGGAGGAGTGGCCAGGTCCCGAGAAACTCCAGCTATTTGGGGTTGTATTCTTCACCCCCAGTGTTTTTAGCTTCTCTGCTGGGCTACTGACTTGCTGCCAGGGCAAAGTATCTAATCCTGTAGCAAAGCTCTCCCTGCAGAGACAGCTGAGATCACACCCCACCCCACTATGGTCTGCTCAGCTGTGAGCTGCCTGGTGAACTCCCTCTGCTGATTCCTGCCTTCAGCCTGTGCCTGATCTAAAACTGTCCCCGCCCTTGAGCAAAAACAGGCCTTTCCTGTCGAATCTCAAGGATGTCTTGTCTTGGTAACAATTTCTGGGTTGTTTTTTTCAGTCAAGCATTAATTCAGAGGCTTGTAATGACATGGATTCTGAGAGAAAACATGGAGCTTACACAGCTGTGTGCCTCCTCTCCACCATCTTGGCCGGAAGTCTCCATATCTCCCTGTTTTAAATGTGTTTCCTGTAAACAACATATTGTAGTGTTCTGACTTTTGATCCAGTCTGCTATCCTTCTCGTCTTTATGGGAGAGTTCATCCCATTCACATTTATGGTTAGAATTACTAATTCTGTATTTTCTGCCATTCTAATATCCACAGATTATGCTTTTCTTTTTCTTGCCCTCCTTCTCCCCTTCCCTAGTATTAAACTTATTGGTCCCACTTGCGTCACCCAGCTCTCCCTCTTTAGTATCCCTTCCTCCTCCCTTTGAATTCCTTCCCCTTTCTTGTGCCCTTCCCTTATTACTCTTTTTCTTTTTCCCTTTTCCTCTCCCACTTTTTAATGAGGTGAGAGAAGATTCTCTGTAAAACAAATTTGTCAATTATTTCCTTTTTGAGCCAACTTTAATGAGAATAAGATTCACACAATATTCCTCCCCAACTCTAAGTTTCCTCAGATATGATGCCTCATCGTCGCATGTAGTTTCCCTCTTTTTCTGACACTATCTCCTTTCCATTTCTACTTCCCTTTTTTATGATATATCAGTAAAATTTAATTATACACATACTTTTTATGTATATCCACAACAGAAATACAGTTCTCAAGAATTCCTTTTACCTTTTACTACTTCTCTTGAGTCCTGTTGTTGGAGATCAATTTTTCTGCTTAAGTCTGGTTTTTTTCCTTAGAAACAGATGGAATTTCTCTGTTTCATTAAATGTCCATCTTCTTCCATGGGAAAAAATGCTCAGCTTAGCTGGGTAGTTTATTCTTGGCTAAATTCCAAATTCCTTTGCCTTTCAGAATATCAAATTCCAGACCCTTCGATCCTTTAATATTGAGGCAGCCAAATCTTGTGTGACCCTTATTGTGGCACCTTGGTATTTGAACTGTTTCTTCTTGGCTGCTTGTAAAATTTTTTTTTTAGTCTGAAAATTCTGAAGTTTGGCCACAATATTCCTCAGAGTCTTTATTTTAGGGTCTTTTCCAGAAGGTGTTCGATGTATTCTTTCAATGCCTATTTTACTTTCCAGTTCTATTACTTCTGGGCAGTTCTCTTTGATGATTTCCTGTAAAATAGTATCTAGGCTCTTTTTTTCATCATAATTTTCGGGTTTTCCGATGATCCTCAGGTTATCTTTCCTAGATCAATTTTCCATGTCTGTTGTTTTTCCAAATAAATATTTGACTTTTTTTTCCAATCTTTCATTTTTTTTGGTTTTGCTTGACTGATTCTTCCTGTCTCAATGAATCAGTCATTTCTATTTGTTCAGTTCTGATTTCTAATGCGTTATGTTTTTCATTACTTTTTTTTTTTTTTTTTTTTTACTTCTTTTTGTATATGTCCAATTGAGTTTTTAAATGGGTTGTTTAACCCTATGGAATTTTTTCCATTTCACTATTTTTTTTATCGAGTTATTTTCTTTTTCCAATTCACAAATTCTGTTTCCCTGCACTTCTTGGGAGTTTTTTACATTTTCCAGTTCACATTTCAGGAAGTTGTTTTCTTTTTCCACTTTATCAAATTTTTCTTTTAGTGAATTATATGTCTTTTCTGTACTCTCTTGCATAGCTTCTCTTTCCTTTCCCCATTTTTCTTCTAGTTCTCTTTTAAGGTTTTTAATAATCTCTTCTAGGAGAGCCTTTTGTATTGGGGACCAACAATTGTCTGGAGACTGTCTGCTATTAGTCTTTTCAAAGTTGAAAACCTGTTCTCTTTCTGAATAGAAACTATCAATTATCCTTTTGATTTTCTTACTCATTTTGTTAAAGCCTGTAGGATCTGCCTTCAGGGCCAGGAGGTTACCAGCTTCCTCTGCAGAGCAGTAAAAGGTGTTTGGATGGGTAGCTGTCCTGCTACCCAGCTGCAAAAAGCAGCAAGGTATTGGAGTGCTCTGGGAAAGAGTTCCCCACCCAGAAGTAACTCAGGCCCAAGGTGCAGAGCTGGGAAAGTGCCCTGCAAAGAACCCCCCCCCCGTGTGAAATAATGACTGCCCTTGGGCTAGACGCTGAGCAGTGAGAGTTTCACTACCCCAAGCCAAATCCCACCTTGTGGCTGCGGGTATTAGCAGTTGAGCAGTAAATGGACTAGCAGGGATGGGAAGTGTCTGCCCTGGGAAGCACAGTCTTGCTGGGCAAGTTCTATTGCCCTAGGCCAAGCCCCCCACTGTGCTGATTAGAGGCTGCCCAGGCTGTGCCCCCCTGCCATGTGGGTTTGTAACTGCTCCTGCAAAAGCCCCGAACTGCAGGATGTGGCTGCAGGGCTGTGTTTCAGTCTGCCTGAGTCACTTGCAGATTTGAGTAGTTACAGCCAGATCTTGTTAGGTTCTGGCATTTTTTAGAGTACCCACTGTTTTAAGCTTTAATTTCTCTACCAGTTTACTGCTCTGTAGTCAAGGCAGAGCAGTTAGCCTATAGCAGAGTCAGCTCTATAACTTCTCTTGCCACAGAAATCACCCCCGCCCCTGGTCTGCTCAGGACACTAGTCTCTTTCTGCCTGTGCTAGTCTGTTCCTGGCCCCTCAGGACAAACCTTTCCTGGCGATCTTCCAGATTGACTTCAGCTGGTAAGTTGTAGTGCTTCTGATCTTCATGAATTTAAGCATTGAAGAGCTATTTTTGAGGCTGAATTAAATAATTGGTTACGAGGGGAATGAGTGGAGCTTAAAAAGTCGTGTGTGCCTTCTCCACCATCTTGGCTCTCAAGAAAGAACTCTTGAAAACTATATTTCTCTTATGGGTAGACTTAGGGAGTGCAGGTAATAATTTTATTTTGATAATATGAAAAAGAAACTAGATGTAGAAAAGGGATTTTATTGAAAAAAGAGAAAAAGGAGATAAAATAAAGGAAATTACATCTCAAAAAGGGGCAAATAAAACCTATTCTAATTGAGGGAAAAATGGAGGGGGGATGAGCATTGTGTGAATCTTACTCTCATCATATTTGGCTCAAAGAGAAAATATCAGACATACATTGTTTCACATGGAAACTTGTCTCACTCTTTAGGTAAGTATGAAGGGAAAAGTGAAAGAAAAGGGGAGGCTAATAGAAGGGAAAACAGAAGTATTAGAGGAAAGGTGTACAAAAGTGGGGAAGGGCTATTTGAGGGAGGTGGTTCTCAGAAGCAAAATACTGGGGAGGAGAGAAGGGAGAAAAGAAAGAGAAAAGCATAATATAGGGTAAAGAAGATGAAAGGAAATACAGAATTAGTTATTTTCACTGTGAATGTCAATGGAATGGACTCTCCCATAAGACAGAAGTGGAGAGCAGACTGGATCAAAAGCCAGAATCCTACAATATGTTATTTATAAGAAACACATTTAAAGCATAGCAATACATACTGAGTGGAGGTAGAGGGGTGGAGCAGGATCTGTTATTCTTTAGGTGAAATGAAAAAAGCAGGGATAACAATATTGATCTCAGTTCAAGTAAAAACAAAGATCTAATTAAAAGAGATAAGGAAGAAAACTGTATTTTACTAAAGGGTACCATTGACAATGGAGCAATATCAATACTAAACATATATGTACCAAGCGGTATAACATCCAAATTCCTAGAGGAGAAGTTGGGAGATGCAAGACGAAATAGACAGCAAAACTATCCTAGTCGGGGATCTCAGACTTGTTCTCACAGAACTAGATAAATCTAACCACAAAATAAATAATAAAGAAGTTTAGGAGATAAAAAGAATATTAGAACAGTTGAGTATGATAGATCTTTGAAGAAAATTGAATGGAGACAGAAAGGAGTTTACTTTTTCTCAATGGTTCATGAAACTTATATAAAAACTGACAATGTGTTCGGGCAAAAAAAATCTCACAATGAAATGCAGAAAGGCAGAAATAGTAAATGAATTTTTCAGACCATGATGCAATAACAATCACACCCAACATAAAATAAGGAAAAAATAATCAAAAATTAATTGGACAGTAGATAATCTAATCCTACCAAATGAATGGGTGAAACAATAAATCATCATCACAGACACAGACAACAACACCATCCAAGAGTGTTAAATGACAGGGCAATTCTCTGAGATCCTCCACAGCTGTGGATCATCACATCTGAAGGAGTAGCAAGTCAGCCTTTGCTAACACAGATATTGTGGACTGGGAATGAGATAAATTGGAGGCAGAGGAAAGAGGAAAGAGGTCAGACAATGCAACCACCTCTAAGTCAGAGAGGCCAGAGAACAGCAACTGCCTCTCAGTCCTCTTGTATCATCTCACAAAGAGGAGATCCATTCTGCAGGTCTGGATTCAGCAGCCACTGTCAGGTGCTCCCATGTATTCCAACAACTCTCCCATCTATTCCAACACAAGAGAATAATGATAATAAGACAACATATAATTTTTGGGATGCAGCCAAAGTGGTTTTAAGGGGAAATTTTATATCTTTAGATACTTACTTGAATAAAATAGAGAAAGAGAAGATCAATGAATTTGGCTTACAAAAAAAAAAAGCTAGAAAAAGAACAAATTGAAAACCCTCAATTAAATGCCACATTTGAAATTCTGAAAATCAAAGGGGAGATTAGTAAAATTTAAATTAAGAAAACTATTAAATTAATAAATAAAACTAATGGTTTTATAAAAGAAAAACAACAACAACAAAATAGATAAGCCTTTACTTAATTTGATTAGAAAAAGAAAAGAAGAAAATCAAATTGTTAGTCTCTAAAATGAAAAAGGAGAACTTTCCACCAATGAAGAGGAATTTAGAGCAATAATTTAGGGTCATTTTGCCCAACTTTATGCCAATAAATTTGATAGCCTAAGTGAAATGCAGTAATACATACAAAAATATAAATTTCCCAGGTTAACAGAAGGGGAAATAAGTTATTTAAATAGTCCCATTTTAAAAAAAGAAATAGATCAAGCTATTAATCAACTGCCTAAGAGAAGATCTCCAGGGTCAGGTCAGTTTACAGGGGAATTCTATCAAACATTTAAAGAACAATTAATTCCAATACTATGTAAACTATTTGAAAAATAGGGGGAAAAGAAGTCTTACCAAATTCCTTTTATGACATAGATATGGTGTTGATCACTAAACCAGCTAGGGGGAAAATAAAGAAAGAAAATTATAGACCAATTACCCTAATGAATATTAATGCAAAAATCTTAAATAAAATATTAGCAATGAGAATACACAAAGTGATCTTCAGGTTAATATACTCTGACCAAGTAGGATTTATACCAGGAATGCAGGGATGGTTCAATATTAGGAAAACTATCAGCATAATCATCTATATCCATAATCAGACTCACAAAAATCATATGATTATTTCAATAGACACAGAAAAAGCACTTGATAAAATCTAACAGTCATTCCTATTAAAAACACTAGAGGGTATAGGAATAAATGGGCTTTTCCTTAAAATGATCAGTAGCATGTATTTAAAACCATTAGCAAGCATCATTTCCAATAAGATTTGGAGTGAAACAAGGCTTCCCCATCACCATTACTATTCAATATTGTTAGAAATGTTAGCTTTGGCACTAAGAGAAGAAAAAGAGACTAAAGGAATTAGAGTAGCTCATGAGGAAATCAAAATATCACTCTTTGTAGATGATATGATGGCATACTTAGAGAACCCTAGAGAATCAACTAAATAAATTACTAGAAACAATTCACAACTTTAGCAAAGTTGCAAGACACAAAATAAATCCATATAAATCATCAGCATTTTTATATATTACCAACAAATTTCAGCAGCAAGAGAGACAAAAAGAAATTCCATTCAAAATAACTACTGATAGTATAAAACATTTCAAAATCTATTTGCTAAGGGAATGTCAAAAACTTTACAAACGCAGCTACAAAATACTTTCCACACAAATAAAGTCAAACTAATCAGTTGGAAAAATATCAGGTGCTCATGGGTAGGCTGAGCAAATATAATAAAAATGACAATACTACCTAAATCAATCTACTTATTTAGTACCATACCAATCAAACTCCCAAGAAATTACTTTACAGATCTAGAAAAAATAATAACAAAGTTCATCTGGAAAAACAAAAGGTCAAGAATTTTAAGGGAATTAATGAAAAAAATGCCAATGAAGGTGGCCTATCTGTGCCAGACCTAAAATATATTATAAAGCAGAAGTCATCAAAACCATTTGTTACTGGCTAAGAAGTACAGTAGTCAATCAGTGAAATAGGTTACGATCACAGGACAAAATAGGTAATAACTATAGCAATCTTGTGTTTGGCACACCCAAAGACCCCAGCTTTTGGGATAAGAACGAACTATTTGACAAAAACTGCTGGGAAAATTGGAAACTAATAAGGAAGAAACTAGGCATTGACCTACATCTAGCATCACATATCAAGATAAGATCTAAATAGGTTCATGATTTAGACATAACCAGTGACATTATAAGCAAATTACAAGAACATAAGATAGTTTACCTCTCAGATCTGTGGAGAAAGAAGAATTTGTTTCCAAAGAAGAACTGAACTTATAATTGAATACCAGATAGATAATTTTGATTATATTAAGTTAAAAAGGTTTTGTATAAACAAAACTAATGCAGACAAGATCAGAAGGAAAAGAATACATTGGGAAATTATTTTTACATTTAAGGGTTCTGATAAAGCCCTCATTTCTAAAATATATAGAGAATTGACTCAAATTTATAAGAATCCAAGTCATTCTATAATTGACAAATGGTCAAAGGATATGAACAGACAGTTTTCAGATGAAGAAATTAAAACTATTTCTAATAATATGAGAAGGTGCTCTAAGTTACTATTGACCAGAGAAATGCAAATTAAGACAACTCTGAGATACCACTACACACCTGTCAGATTGGCTAAAATGACAGGAAAAAACAAGAAAGAATGCTGGAGGGAATGTAGGAAAACTGGAACACTAATACATTGTTGGTGGAGCTATGAACAGATCCAGCCATTTTGGAGAGCAATTTGGAACTATTCAAAAAGTTATCAAACTGTGCATACCCATTGACCTAGCAGTGTTTCTTTTAGGCCTATAGCCCAAAGAGATCCTAAAGGAATAAAAGGGACCCACTTGTACAAAAATGTTTGTGGCAGTCCTTTGTGCAGTGGCAAAAAACTGGAAACTGAGTGGCTGCCCATCAGCTGAATAAGTTACGGTATATGAATGTCATGGAATATTATTGTTCTGTAAGAAATGATCAGGAGGATGATTTTAGAAAGATCTGGAGAGACTTACATAAATTGATGTTAAGTGAAATAAGCAGACATTTGTACACAACAACATCAATATTATACAAAAATCAATTCTGATGAACATGACTCTTTCCAACAATGTCATGATTGATTCCAGTTCCAAGAATCTTACAATGAAGAGAACTAGCTACATCCAAAGAGAGAACTGTAGGAACTGAATGTGGATCACAATATAATATTCTCACTCTTTTTGTTGTTCACTTGCATTTTATTTTCTTACTCATTTACTTTCCCTATTTGAACTGATTTCTCTTGTGCAGCAATTGTATAAAAATATTTATATATATATTGGATTTAACATATATTTTAACATGTTTAACATATATTGAATTGCTTACCATTTAGGGGAGAGGGTGGTGGGAAGGAGGAGAAAATCTGAAACACAAGGCTATGCAAGGGTCAGTGTTGTCAAATTATCTGTGCATAGGTTTTGAAAATAAAAAGCTTTATAAAAAAAACATTGTATTTTTCCATTTCCTTTTTTCCACATAACAATAGAGAAGATATACAAACATAACTGATCTTTAAATTCAGATTGGCATACACACTATAGTAAGCAGTTTCCTATTATCACTGCTTTTCTTCCTTGGTAGGGGATTCCAGTTTTTATTAACATTGGTTCTCCTAATTAAAAAGAAAATTAAAAATAGAAAAATAGCAGATATTTTTCAAAGATGAATTATTCTCATTGTGCTACAATCCCTGACCTCATGCCAGTGTTCCAAGGCTTCTGCCTCTTCCCCTTCTTTAATGTTTAGTTGTTTCTATTGTATCCAACTCCATGTGATTGTCTTTGGAGTTTTCTCAGCAAAGATAATAGAGTGGGTTCACTATTTCTTTCTCCAGTGGATCTATTTCATCAGGCAATCAATCAGAGGGTAAGTGACCTGCTCAAGTAGCTAGAAGATGTCTGAGAAGTTCCAGACTCCAAGCCCAGTGCTCTATCCAATGAGCCAGCAGCTACTTCTTTTCTCCTTATATCCCTACCAAAATAAAACTGAAATTATCTTTCCTGCTTCTTTCCTTAGGTTTGACATTTTCTATTTATGGCTATGGCCAGCAAGCAAGAGATTGATTTAGTTTTTTTGTTTGTTTGTTTTCCATTTAATTGCAAAGGGTAGAATTAGAAAAATAAGCTGAATAATAATAAATGACATTTATATATTTCTTAAATTTTGGAAAGTACTTTTCATACTTTAACTCATATATTCACATACTTTAACATACTTTGAGGCTCCCAAATAATGCTATGAGAGGGATGCTTCAAGTGTTATTTTCCCATTGTACCAGTACATAAACTGAAAGACAGACCTATGACTTACTCATGGTCATACAAATAATAAGTCCAGATAACTTTTAAGTCCAGATATCCCCTTTCCTATGTTTCCCTTTCCCATGAAATGACAAATTAGGTACCCAAGAGGACAACATTTCATATACCTTATATATCAACTTCCAAAGTACTTGGAAGCGCTATTAAAGTTGTTCATTTGTAGATGCAGTAATTTCTAAGTGAGTGATATTGGCAAGTGCGACCTTCAGTTTTCTCATCTGGAAAGTCCAGATGAACTCTCTTCTGAGGCTGAGTGAAGTGAGTAGAATCAGGAGAATATTGTAGACAATAACAGCAAGATTATGTGATGATGAATTATGATAGACTTAGCTCTTCTCAGCTATGTAGTGATCCAAGAGAATTCCAATAAAATTGGGATGGAAAATGCTATCTGTATCCAGAGAGAGAACTATGGAGTCTGAATGTGAATTGAAGGATAGTATTTTTAAATTTTTCTTTTTTGCTTTTTCTATCTCATGGTTTTGCCCCCTCTTATTTTTCTTTCACAAAATAACAAAAATGGAAAAATGTTTAAAATGACTATTCATGTAGAACCTGTGTCAGATTACTTACTGTCTTGGTAAGGGGGAAGTAAGGAGAGGAAGAAGAAAAAATTTGGAATTCAAAATCTTACAAAATGAATACTGAAAACTATCTTTACATGTGATTGGAAAATATAATACTATTGACAAAATAAAATATTAACTCTCTTGATTGTGGAATTGAACAAGTTAGGCTATCCTTCCATTCCCCAAAATTGTCTGTGCTAAAGAGATAATGTTTCCCATTTCTTAAAAGAGCCAAAACCTGTTTCCCAAACTCTAAAGTGCTTTTAATTATAACTAAGCATATAAATAATGCAAAAATATAGAGTAGAATCAAACAAGCTAAACAACTGAAATAAACACTGGCCTTTTTTATTGTGGATAGCAACTATGAGAGTATGATCTTTTTTTTTTTCCTACTTCCTCCTTGACTAAGCAGGGAGTAGGATAGGGTCTGTTGCAAGTATCCCGTAATTGTGAGTGCCACTTTGCTGAAGTCTTAATCATGCCAGAGTCTCAGAGGAACATAGAACTGCCATCCAGAGGTCAGACAAACCTTTATCCACTATTGACTGACTCATTTTTTCTTCTTGTAAAACAAAGATGGAAAATTTTCTGACTTTCTCTTCCCACAAGTCCCAGTGTCCAGTTCAAAAACATGTTAACAAACTTAGGAGCCTTAGAATAGGGCCTATTCAGTCATTTCCAATGTCTAGCACCTCTAGCACTTTTCAGTCAGCAATCCTGGAGATGAAGGGTTACAATTATTGCTGTATGTATTATATCCCTAGCACCAGTAGAATGTAAGTTCTTTGAAAATAAAATCTGTTTTGTTGTTCAATTCCCAGAACTCCCATATGATAGTCACTAATAAATGTTTGTTGAACTGAATTGAAAAGGAATTTATCCTTAATATTTCCAAACTGGAAAAGGTGGTTATGGTAAGAGAAGTTCTGAAAACAAAGCCTTTGCAGCAAGGTAGATGACTATCCCACTCTTCTCAGAACACTTACTTATTTTTCCATTAACAAAGAACAAGAAAAGGAAACCCTTTCTGAAATCTTGGTTCAGGGCACCTCCAATTGTTAAATCTGTGCCACTGATAGAAAGCATACTGTTTCTCAGAGTTAAGGAGGCAGCTGTACAGCTAAGCTACTTATCTTTTATTTCTGGTCAAGCAGTTCATTTTCCTGAGAGAATCCTAAAGTCAAATTCTATCTAAAAGATCTTAGCTTACAGCTCGCTTCCCAGAAATGAGTTCTCAAGCAATTTAAGACAGAGTGCAGGCTCCTGCCAGCAGATTGCTGCCCTTGCTGAACAGAGGTTGTCACCTATTCAGACAGTGTGGTACCCAGTAGGTTAAAAAAGATGCCCTAGGTCCTCTTGGGGCAAGGCACTCATTGCACTGTGTCTCTTAATATTGGATATTTGCTTTTCAACACCTCAGACCGTGAAATGAAATTTCTGAAGTTCTTTGGAAGCAGCCCCTTCTTTTACCACTGCAAGTTTGATCATTTACACCCTCTGCTTGCTAGGGTACAAGTCTGTTATCCCACATTTGTCTCAGAGGGAGGATTACTTCCTTCTTCAAAGCATAAAGGAGAATATTCCTTGGAAAATAGAATCATTCTGTTCGGCTGGCATTTCCTGTGTGCCATCTTCTTGCTTCCCAGGCTCATAAAATTCACAATTTCTCCCATCCCCCACACTCACATGCATTTTTTCTTCAATTTAACTGCCAAAAGTTAAAATGAATGCATCCCAGAAACTTCAGATAGCATGATGGTGCAAAAGAGAATTAAAATTCAAATGGGAGCTTGGATCATATCAACAAATTCAACTTCCCTGTCATTTTTGGTTTAGTAAACTGTGTGAACAAATGTCTAGTTTGATTCTAGAAACAGAGACGTTTTCATAACTCAGTCTTAAAATAAAAAGTAGTCATTCTAGTTTTCCTTCTTATATTGAATTTTAAAATACATTTGTAATCAATCACCCTTTAACATGGAAATCATTGCTTCTCCCAAATACATCTGATGAAAAAAAGGAAGACTCTAATTGTGGTCAACATCTTTAGGACAGAGAAGGCATAATACTTTCCCATCTATACAACTTTGAAAAAAAAAATCCCTTCATCTGTGTAGGACTGATTTCTTACATAGGTAAAATTTAAAGTTTGAATCAGATGACACTGAGATCTTTCCAGTTCTAAGATATTATTGTAAGTAGTTTGTCCCTAACAAGTAGCATAGTGTAGTCAATAACATAGATGGGTAGATTGACAGATGATCAATATTTATTAATATTCAAAACATGCTAAGTACTGTGTTAAAAGTTATGAATATAAATACATAAACAAAAACAGTTTAACATCATGGAGCTTTTATTCAAATTGGAGAAAGTAACATAACTAGAGGAATGATAGCAGAAAGAAGTTACAGAGATAGCGAATCTCACTGTCACAGGAGAGTAAATTGACTTATAACCTCTGGGGAGCAAAGGAATAATAGATTTTATTATTGCTCCAGAAGTTATCTCAGTGTCATTAACAACTGAGTTCAAATTCTACCACATATATTTACTGGAGGCTTGACTCTAGGCAAGTCAATTAATTTCTCAGAACATGTTTCTCCATTTGTAAATATTGTAAAGAAACTGTAAACCTTAGTCTCCACCTCACAGGGTTGCTAGAAAAATGAAAGGAGGCTAATGTATGTAAAGTAATCTGTAAACCTCAACTCTCATAAAATGTCAGCCTATGTTCTTATTTCTTAACTCTTTCCTTCCCAGTTTTAAAAGAATAGCTCAGTTTCAGTGGGTCATTAACAGCCCTACATCATACCCATAACAACAGAAAAAGTTATTATCTTTTGCCGATGTTTCCTACATCTATAGCTCAGAAACAACAGAATAAAACAAGTTAATTGAATGTTCAAAGTCTTTTCCTATACTCTCTACACTTGATATAATTATTCTTTTTTTAAAGCACATCTATAAAATAGGATTTAAAAAAAATAAAGATAATGTGTATAAAGTATTTTTCAAATATTAATATGTTATATAAAAGGCAGCAATTGGGGTGGGGGAGGACACAGAAATAAATGCAATTCTTTCTTCAGCATTGACACTCCCTTCACTGATACACATCAGCAAGTTCTCTTTAACTTATATTTTGAAAGAATCTACTGGAATTGATGAGAGGTTAAACAACTTACCACAGTTTACTGATAAGACAGGAATAGCAGGACTTGCAGACTGAGAATTGGTTCTCTATCCGCTATGAAGAAATGATAAAGTGGGTAGCTATTCTGTGGTCCGATTAGCTTGGGAGAAAAGTATTTTAAACTGAGTTTTCTTCTGCCCATATTAAAAAGAAGGCCTAGGATATAATGCATGAGTTATCGTTGGTGTGTTCCTTCTGGATGTCTATCCAGAATCTATCATATTAGCATCTTGGTTGAGTTAGGATTCTCAATATAGTGAATAAATATTAACTTGCTGCTCTAGAGATTCAGAGTTTTTTCTGCTTACCTTTCAAAGCAACTGAGTGAGCCTTTGGAGACTTTGGAGACTTTATTGCATTTGAGTTGAGGAAAAAAAAGTGTTTTGTTGTTGTTGTTGTTAAAGATAGTCAAACCTCACTCTTCACAGACTGCTTGGTAAAGTGCTGAGCTGTAGTTTTTGCAGCTGCCAAAAAGGCAACAATACTTTACAAATTAACTCCATTAAAGTATTCAAAGTGTATATTTTATGGAGAATATGACTCTTGAACATGCTGGCATATCTGAAGGGAAAAATGTCTAAGAAACATTGTTTTCTCCATTCTCCAGAAAGATGGAGAAACTCTGAAAAACGTATGTTCATTGTGAAACTGTTGACTGTAACATGTGACAAAAGCAAAAAGATTAAGCTAAAAACATATCCTATACATAGTTAAATATCACAAACAAAATTATTTTTAATTGTGGCAAATATCTTTTAGAGTGAGTGAAACTTTTATCTTTTCTGGAAAATTTGGGAGATTCCATCTTTCCATTTCTCTAGAGTTTGAAAAAAATTAAGAGCAGTATTTGGAGAGATGCAGTACTAATGTAATCTTCCTTGGGAAATGTATGTGTATATATATATATATATGTGTGTGTGTGTGTGTGTGTATACATTCACACATTTACATATACATACACATGTATATACATCCAAGTTATTAAAATAATTTGGGGAGAGAAGTAATTAATCGAAAGATCCTAGATCAATTAATTCCCTACATTCACACCTTTGATCCCTAGCCCAACTGATAAAATTATAGAAGAGGCGAGTAACAAACAAGGCACAAAAGTATTAAAGAAATCAAAATACACATATAGTCATCAGTTTCATGTGTGTGTTCATGTACATACATATATATTAAAGAAAGTCAGAGGAGGATCTTCACTTTGTTACCTCGTTTAAGTTCTTCCTAAATAGTATTAGAAAGATGGTTTGACACTGACTGGTAATGGATTAATCTTGTCCCTGATGGCCTTTAAAAAGGTAACATGGACGCTTCTTCTGGAGGTGGAAGAGCAGAAATATACCTCCCTTCTTTACTTTCCACAGCTTCACTAAAACACGGGTCCCACACCACCTCAGGCAATTCATCCCTCCAGCACTGAGTTCAGCCAAGGCCTTTCTCTGCCCGCTAGTCAATTTTTTCAGCTTGGACCCTGTGGATACTGATGCACAGCAAGACAGCAGACATAATGGTAGGTGAACAGCCCCAGAATCAAGATGTGATTGTCACCAGCACCTTGGCAAGCCTCATGGCGAGCCTCCGGCTACTAGAAGGGTCCCAACTAGAGACTCCCAAGAGCTCCATGTCTGGGGCCTGCAGCCCCCAAAGGAACAGCTTTGGCAGAGGCCTACATCAGGTCTACAAAGTTGAGCTTCTGACTCAGAAACCACAGCCATCCTCACCACTGGCGCCTCTGTTGTTCTTCCTCAGAAATTAGGCTTATGGCCTCTTCCCAGCTCTCTGGGGCCAGCCCCTCCCTCTAACACACAGGCCCTCCTTCCATGCTGGAGCAGCTACTCCAGCTCAGCTGCTGACCATCGAGCCCCAGACCCAGACCCAGACCCAGAATCAGATACCAAATGCAATCCAGTCTGGGGGAGCTCCAGGCTCTTCTGGATCTGGATACCCCAGAGTCACATAGACTTAAGCCCGTCTCTGGGGAGAAGTGCCATTGTGAGAGATGGGCCTTCCTGGGCCAGTATCCTACAAGCTTCTCCTCTTATTAAACTTCATGGAAGAGGAGGCACAGAGGCCAGGCAGCACTGCATCTAACGTTTCTTCCTCCACTGAAGGATCTTAATTTCCCAGGAAACTCTCCTCTGCTCCATGAAGGGTGGGGGTGGGGGTTCCTGTGTCTTCCTGGCTCCCCTTCAGTGAATATCCCTGAGGTGGAGAAGGAAGAGGAACTTGGTTTTATGCAGAAGTATAAATTGTTTTGATTGGAACTTTCTTCCCATTTGGGCTAGCCGCTCTTTCATGTACTCTCTTCCTCGCCTGTACCCCAATTATTTAATTTTTAAAAATTAGGATGTAGGTCAGTCTTTGTCAAACTCTGAGAGTTGGGGAAAATATTCACTTCCATGGGCCTCCTTTCTTGTATTCAATGGGGGAAAATGTATAAAGCCCTCAAAATGTTATTTAAATGAATTTTAAAGGATTAGATTTTGAGCAAGTTTGGAAAAAAAAATAGCTTGCCATCCTCAGACACACACAGTAAACACAAGAGTCTATAGCATTGTGACCTTTTAAATTCAGAGAAGAGATCAGGTTCCAAAGGAAGAAGCCAGTTTTGTGGGGAGGACACCTCTTTGCCTTTTCCCTTTCACCTAAACTAGAAAATAGAAGTATATGTGTTGGGATTTCTCTCATCACCGAAACACATACATGCAAGCACACACACACATATGCATGCATGCATGCCGTGGAGGTGAGTATAATGAGCAAGAGGACTAATAGTGGGGATTTAAGCTTACAATTGAATCAAAAAATTCAATCAGCCCTGGTTGTCAGAGGGCTGGGCACCTAGCTGAATAATCCACCCAGCAGATCCTCTCTCAGAAGGCAGCATGACTACAGCAATTTAAGGGGGGAGGGGAAGGGGAGAGAGAAGATCATCAGAACCTAAACTTGTAGAGATTTGAACTTGTAGAGTTGCCTAGTCACATGCCTTTATGTGTACACCTTATTACTAGGATATTCTATATATGTGCCCACTAACACAGCAACAATGTATTTGTATGACAGCACGCTCCACGTTTATGGAGGGCAATGTTTTGTGCATAGTATTATAATAGCATCTTAGTTAAATGTCTTTTCTTTTGAGAAAATTGTGTCTAATGGCTACGTATTAAAGGGCAGCCCACTAGTAGGCACTCCTGCATCATTGTTGTAGGAGTTTGAACTCCTTGAGTACCTTTGAATTTTGAAGGTGGCCCTCCTCCTGACCTACTACAGCAAATACTAAGTTGAAAGAATCTTTGAGGAGTTATTGTCTTTGTATAATTCCAAATATAAATGTCTAAAATTAATGACTGAAAAAATCAATCACATATTCTTTTATATGAATTATATTTAATATAGTTCAAAAAGTTTTTTTCTCCCCCTTCTTCAAACAAAGAGAGTTTAGGACTCAAGTAAAAGATTAGATAAAATTAGGGAAGGAGAATCAGCATGAGTCCTAAAGGATATGATCCACAATTCTGAATACTATTTTTAGAATTGGCAAGCACAAAAGACCTGGGTTCAAATTTCAGCTCTGATGAATACTAAAAATATGATCTAAGGCAAATTACTTTAGGGATTCAGCTTTTCTGAAATAATGAATATTTTCTAATGTACTACTTCTGAAATATAGTAATACCATGTACCAAAGTGCACTTGCCAGTTGTATTTTTGTTTTGTTTTGTTTTTTTAAGTGTCCTATCTAGACCTTTTTTTAAGGAATTCTTAGAAACTAAAGAAAGTATTTTTTTTCAGAGTAGGAGCTTTTTAAAACCTTTGTATTCCAGCTGCCTAACAGAGTGTAGATGCAATAAATACCTTTAGATTAGTTGGTTGATTGCTCAATACAGCATCCAGTTGTTGAATTATATGAACACAAGACCTTTAGTGTATGTATACAAATTAAATGTAAAGTTTACATTTACTCACTGCTCAAGCTAAAAATTTAGATTTGCTGTACTGCAATTGTAGTCCTGAAGAAGTTGTCCATTGTCCTTGTGATTAATAGTTTAATTGGTGGTAGCTGACAGAAAGGGGGGGAGAAGGAGGTTGTGTTCCTCTATATCTAAAGGAGTGTCCCTATGAAATTTCATCCAAAATGAATAGAAATGAACACGTTGGTAAATGAATTGCATTCATCAACTGTTTCTTTTTTCTTTTTTGTTTATTTTTGTTTTATAGATTGAACAGAGTCATTTATTGATCTTTATTTGTTAAACAGGATTTCAAGATATAAAATACTAACAGAACTAAATCAAAGCACTCTTCACAGTGCCATTTACCTATACAATTATATATCTTTTCTAAGGACTGGGAGTTTAATTTCAAGACATGTTCTGAATAGCAACTCCCATAGTTAAAGGTACACAATATATGGTGGGTGAATAGCGTGAGGAGATTCTAACTAACTGTGATGTGTGGGCATCCTCAGGTTCCTATTCATTAAGCTTACACTGACAAGTGAAGGAATAAATGAAGACCACTTCTGAAAGCTAACATTTTCTTTTTTCCTCTCAAGTATGAAGCTGTGCTAAAGTATCAGCCTTTAATAGGGAACATGCTTGTCAATTTTTAGCTTTATAAAACTCACTGTGAAATCTCATGGAAGCAAGAGCTTTCTGCACTGGGCCAGACCCAGATAACTTCTAGGTTGTAACCCCTTTTCCACCAGTAACTTCTATGTCAGAATGACCAAATCTAAGACCCTGTGTCTTTCTAGTGCCAGGATATAAAATAGAATGTGTATTTCTATTCTCCTGAATCAGGGGGTTTATGAAGAAAAATTGAATAAGCTCTTTTCTATAAAGCACTTGAGCTGGTAGGAGAAGGGCATTATGTAAATATGATTTACTATAAGAAAAAATCTTAATATTGCTCATAATTATTTTATGCATCATAATGAACAATTATTTGATGTTCATAATGTACCTAAACTTAGTGAAAATGGGAAATGTAGCTGAAAATGTTTATTTTCAGCATTTTTCTGTAATCCCAATAAGCTCTAATCTTTTTTCATTCTGTCAAACGGTCCACAAATATGAACCCATAAGGTTCTTTTCTTGCCACCTCTTCTATTTTCCCTAGTAGAATTAAAAAGGACGATCTAATCACCCCTAGAGCAAATGCATTTTATTTTTATCTACTCTACAATTTTAAAATTCTTTCATTTTTTCCCCCTGCAAGGGAAGTTTAATGAGGCATATTTGCTTGTTTCCATGGTATTTCAAAGAAGGATTACTAGCTGAAGGCAAGAAAATATCTAAGAAAAAAGCTAGGGATAAATGATGGTGCTTACAAAGAAAAGACAAACTTTAGTTTCCAAATGAATTCCAGTGGATAGGGGTTATTCGTTTGTAAATTGTAAAACAATGTCAATCACTTTGAGTGTTGCTTAAGGACCAATGTTTCCTACAAAAATGAATAATAGACAGTAAATTCTTCATTTGTCATTACAAAAATGCAAAGAAAATTTGTTCAGTTCTAAATAGAAATAAATTTACTCCTAAATGGAAATATTTCAAGAAAGAAAGATGAGGGATAAAATGCAGTTTGCATTATACTTGTTTTCAAAGAATCACAAAATGTCAGAACTGGAAAGGATATCCTAGTCTTTAACACAACTTGGGCCTATGTAGGAATGACCTCTATAAAATACATCTATTGAGCAGTCATTCACCTAACCAGTAAGCCAGTCAACTTGCAATTACTATACAAGCTCTGGGGGGGTTGGAAAAGATGTATAGAGAATATATGTTCTCTGTTCTCAAAGAATTCATGATCAAATCAGGGCAGAGAGAGAGAGAGTACATGCAAACAACTAAGAAGAAACAGGATATATACAGTATTAAATTAGAAGTAATGTCAGAGGGACAGCTCAAGTATTAAGCAACGATTAGTAAATGGTTCTTACAGGAAGGAATTCAGCTGATATTTGAAGGAAACTAGGAAAACTGAGAGGCAGAGATGAGGAGGGATAGAACTCCAGGCATGGGAATATGATCAGAGTTGGGAGATGGAATGCCTTGTTTGAGGAACAGTAAGAAGATTGGTGTCACTAAATCCTTAAATTAAATATATAAAAAGAAGTAAGGTTTAAGAAAGTGAAAAGATGAATGGACACCAGGTTATGAAAGGTTTGGAAAGAATATTTTATATCTGATCCTGGAATTAACAGGGAGCCTGAAGGGATGGGGAGAGGAGGAGACACTTGCAATTCAGTAAGATAATTTGACAACTGAATGGAAGTTTAATCAGAGTTGAAAAAGACTTGAGGAAGCAAAAGCATACAGCAAGCTATTGCAATAGTCCATGCAGAAATGGTAAGGACTTCAACCATGATGGCTGCAATATCAGAGGAGACAAGGAAGTAAAAGGGAAAATGTTATAAAGGTAGAAATGACAAGATTTGATCTCTGACTGAATATGGAGAGGTAAGAATCAGGGTGACACCTAGAATATGAGTCTGTATAACTAGAAATTTTAGTATTAACTAACAAACATAAATAGTAATTTTAATATTTAAAGTTCCTTCAAAAAACAATCCTGGAATAAGCAACATGAAATGTGCTTTTATATTTATTTCATATAATAAACTTAGTTGTAGGGGAAGGGAGGTAAGGAGGTAGTGAGACCAGAGGCATATGTGAAAATGGTTGCTTCCTTTTTAAATTAGTTTTTCTTTCTAATTTTAGTGCACATTTTGGTTGTTTCCATGTTCCTAAAATAGTGAACACTTTCTAAATTCTTGTGCCTTTTGGCAAGATTCTAGTCACCTAGAACTAATGTGGTTCTAGCAGTTGATCCCTATTGCTCAAAATAGTCTCTCAGATAGTAGAAGAAATATCATTTCACTACTAAGTGTTTTGGTTTTCCCACAAGATTGTATCAGAATCCATCAACCTGTCTGCTTTCCTCTGGATGTTTTCCAACTTATCAATAGTCCCCCTAAAATACTGAGTTAAGAACTGAACATAATCATCTAGGTGTATTTTGATCAAGAGAGCTATCTATTTCATCCCCACTCTGTAAACTTTGTCTTTCAAGGAAACAGATTCCATTAGTTTTTTTGGTTGTGATGACATATTTTCAGCTCATTGAGCTTTTAGTGCTCCACTAAAACCCCCTGATCATTTTCAGATGTTATGTGTTCTCTGTTTAGATGTTCAGTTTGTCATCCAATATGTTAACTGTCCTTTCTAGTTTTTATCTTCTGTAAATTTGAAAACTATGTCATTTATGACTTTAACAAACTAATTATTTTTAAGTAGAATAGAAGAGGGCCAAGATAGATCCTTAGGATACTGCTCTAATGATCATTGCTAAAAGCTGTAAATTCTGCTTAAAATCAAGACAAATACTTATACTACATCTTTCTTCCAGCAAAAAAAAAAAAAGTATTGTGAGTATATGCTCTTATTCCTATTACATGACCTATTTTTGCCTCTGAATAGCAGGTAATACACATTTATCAGACATTTAAATTTTTTCCACATATTGTTATTGAAGGCAAATATATACCTGATAAACTATTGATCCTAGAATTTCAAACAAAAATATGTACTCTGATATTTTAATTCTGAAAACTACGACATGTAAAAATAGCTTATAGCAATGATTTATTATTCTTGATAATTACATTTGTAAATATATTATATTTAATTTTGTTAATATTGATCAGTTTAGCTAATCCTAACATATCAGAATACTATATTCTGCCTATGCCTATTTTTGGTATAATGAGTTCTACAAATTTATAAGCCTTTGTATCATAGTGACCTATACTGTTGTATAATCACTGCCAAATGCAAAGAATAGAGACCAGTTATCATTTAATAGCAAAATACCTTTGCAGGTGACTAGAACAGATTAAAACATTGGTCTCTAGCATAAACACAATTATTCCAGAATGATTCTTGGAAACTTCACTATATGAACTCCACTCCTTCCTTGGCAAATGCCTTAGTGGTTTGTTCACAACAGTATCTTGACCCAAAAGAATTTTCTGCAATTCCCCATAAAACTTATTTTTCCCACAGATTTCTGTCTGGCTCTTTTACTTCTAGGGACTAGCCTCTCTTTCTTAGGAGCCTTCTCAAAAGAAATACACACTTAGTTGCTAGGACTACATTTCCCAGAGTTGTCTTCCAAAGGCATTCCCCCCATCCCCTTTTTCTCCAGCAATTAATTTGTCCTATATAATCAAAACATTTACTTATTTGGGGTTCTAATACTAATACTACAGAATTTAGACAAAATAGTTATATTAAGTCATTTCTTAAAAAAAATTAACTTACATGATTTTATGTCCTGTACTAACTACCTTTTCTTGACCTTTTTTGGATTTTTTGACAGAGATTTATTCTTTTTAGTTAAGAAACAAAAGTTATTCTTCATAGTATGAAGAGAGATAATGATTCCTTCCTAGCCCATTCACCCCTAGTTTTAAAAACTTATCTAGCCCACAGATGGCAATTGTTCACATTAGAAATACAGTCTCAGCAAATGATATTTGCCTATTTTTAAGAGGCTATAATAGAAACATTAAGCCTCTAAAGAAAGCAGAGAATTAAAGAAGGAGCGAAGAAAAGAAAAGGAAAAAAGAAGGAAGGAAAGGTGATGGAGAAGAGGAAAAGAAAGAAAAGAGATTTCTGACCAGATTGTTCTAAGTTTAGAATAATGAAAGAATGCAGATTAAGTAATAATGGAGAAGTGTTAAATTAAATGTATTTATTGATCCCCATTTATGCACACACAAAATTTATTTTGTGGGATTTTTTTCCCCCATTAGCTTTCTAGAAAATTAAATAGAAAACATACTAAAGATAGATAGAATTGTCACAAGATTAAAATAGACTCCCTTACCCAGAATTTAGATCCCTGAAGTCCTATGCATAAAAGACTATCAACCAATGTGAGCCATTTTAATATTTACATATTTTATTGAAATTATTAATATTTCTTTATGTATTTGTATTTTGTTATATCTTTGTGAGGAAGGGAAAGGAAGAAAAATATGAAAGGACTATTCAACTAAAGTGTTAAATATTCTCCAATATCTAGAGCTAACAACTTCTCGGCATGGGTTGAGCTGAATTTCAAAACCATTGTCATTCTGGAGACAACCTGTAGTTTTAAATGACTAGGCTGTCAGCTTTTTAGTTCTCTGCATTTGCCTTTTCTGCTTTACTGAATAGTAACAATTACATTGCAAACAGCATGTTATTTCCAACTGTTTTTTGACAGAAATCTTTGTGTTACAAATATTGCAAACTTCACTTAGTTTGCATGATTAATTTTTATGTATATCTTAAGGGGTAGAGGATTTTCTTTAAACTGCTACAATGCATTTTGGACTTTGCAATGGTATTGACTTTTCTGTCTTGAAAAACTCTTTTGAATAGGGAGTCTGTAAAGGGTGACAGAAGTTTGGAAACACTTTCACATAATACTCAGGTTAGTTCATGGAGCTTTGGGTAGCAAAAGTTCATTTGTCACTCTTGAAGGTAAAAAGGTAATCTCTGAACAAGAAAGTTAGAGATTAATTGATTTTTCAACTGAACTAAAAAAAATACCAAAAATCTACTATGTACAATATTGCATGCTAAGCACAGGGTACATAAAGACCAAAGCCACAATTTTTACCTTCAAAAGAGTTAAATCTACCTGAACAATTTACCATGAATACATATAAGTAAACACAATGAATTTATAGAAGAGCTTCCAACTGAGGAAAATATTTCACAGTTATAATATGCAATCCTCCCTTTAATTTGTTTGGTTAGTTTGACCCAGGTATAACTGAATCAGAAGATTCTTCCATTTTCTTTTCCATAAAGAAAAGTGTCATGAGCTTATAACATGGAAAAGATTGGGCCTAGGACTAGCTCCTGAGATGACATAACTTCACCTTCAAATTGCTGTGAAATTTGAATGAATTTTGAACCATCACAAACATTGAAAAACCTTAGCAGGAATAAACACTGTTAAAGGATTTATTTTTATATCACTTTACTGACTAAAACTCATAGTTGTGTTCTTATTCTCTATTAAATTCATATTACTTATTATTTATTCATCACTTTAGGCTCCTGATCTGTGGGAGTGGCAGTGATAATATTGATAATAATTTATATGGTTCTATCATCTCTAAGTTCCTTTCTGGCTCTAATAATCAATGGCTCTGTGAAAAATTTCTTGAGCAAAACATTTCCCTAGGCAGTGTAGGAAATGCAAAAGCATATTAAACATGGTAATCCTGACCAAATTATTTCCTTTCCTTCCCTCAGTTTCTTCATCTGTGAAATGAAAAAATGAAGGGATTGTCTTCACTCCATCTCTGAATCTCTGATCAATGATTCAATAATCTATGGTCATATGAGGATAAAAATCATGAAGACAAACAAATATAATATAAGACAATATAAGTAATATCTGAGTTTAGTACAAAGTAACAACAATGGTCACAAAAGTTATAAATCACTATCCTAATTACAAATATATGTACATGTGTCTATATATATATAATAGTCATAAATGGTAAGAAAAACAATAAGTCGCTATCACAGTTACAAATATGTGTGTATGCATCATGTGTATTTCCTAAGTTTCTTTATATATAAATATATATTATACAAGCATATAACTTTGCAATTTTGAAAACAGTGATTTCTTCTCTGTATTTGTGTAGTAATTCTATATAAAGTTCACATGAAAATTTGTCTGTATATATTTTTGTTCCAAGGAAACTCATTCCACTGAAAAAAGACTGTCATTTCACACGTAACTCAGTTTTATAGATTTGGCTGGGAGCAATAAAGGGTGAAGTGTTTTGTATAGCGTTATCCAGATATTTTTATGTCACTGACTGGATTTGAACTCAGGGGTTCCTGATATCAAGTATGATATAAAATGTTTGTTGCCTCTCAAGGATCAGAACAATATTTGCATTTATGTATGATTTATCAAGGTATTTTATACGGCAGATTCCTTCTCCTTTCATATTTTTTTATTTCATGTATTATCTTGAAGAGTACTAACCCACTAGTGACTCTATAATTCTCCTTAATAATCATTTAAGGGGAATGAGAATTTGAGGTCTGCTCCAAACAATATTTGTCTTATTTGAAGACAACACCTATTATCCTGGTTTCAAAACCCTGGTTTCAATTTTTTTTTTTTTTGCAAACTGTTATTTCAGTTGTTTTTCATTGATGGAAAGGCTGCTAAATCCATGCTACTGACCTATATGAAGGACAGAATAGGGATTGTAGAATAAAGTATCTGGAAACAGAAAGGAAGAATCAAATGTGTCCTCTTCCAAGCTCTCATTCCAATTCTGTGTCTCATGCAGAATTCCACTACTTGAGGGAGCATCTTCTGTACCAAAGAAGAGAATCTCTTCTAAGAAGCAGCTCTCTAAAAGCATTACAGTTTTGAAACCCAGGCTACCAAACATATTTGAAGCAGGGCATGCTAATCATTCTTTATATAACTTATAAATTTCTGCTAAAATATAAAATGTGATAATTTGGGAGGCTTTGTTTATTTCAGCCCTGTTATTTCCTTCTACCAGAAAATCCATCATGTGTACTGTAAATATTTCCTCTACATCAAAACAAATATATATGCATATATGTATGTACATATATATATTATTAATATCTTTTCTGAACATGTGAGCATCAAGAGTAAGAAGGGATCTTATAATTAACATTAATTTAACCTTTGACTGAGCAGCAAGCATTTCTATAATACCTCTAACTAGTGATCATCCAACTTCTATTTGAAGACTGCCAAAACCCATTCAGTTTGAAGCAGACTATTTTTCTTTAGAAGAATTAGAAAGTTTATTTTCACCCCCTCCCTCCCACATCAAACTTAAATTTTTTTCACTGAAATTTCAATTCATTGTTTGAAGTTCTGCCCTCTACCATTATCCTGATACATTTTTCATATGACAATCCTTCATCTTTGACCACTTGAATAAAGATGTCATATCCTACTTTCCTCTGCTTCAACACCTCCCAACCTGATACAAATAGGTATACTGCCTTTTACTAATGATTTCCAAAACCAATGAGTTTCCAGAATTACCTCCTATCTTCTACCCTAGAAATCTTTTCATGCTAGTAATATCTAATCTCCTACAGTCTCTTTTCTCCCTTCATCACTATAAATAAACATCTACACAAACCATATTCTTTTCAAATTCAGACAAGCTCATGATTCCCTCAAACTACTTCATCTTCTATCTCTTCTTACCACCATTGCCTTTTTGGCTCTCTACTGTTTGTTTTTCCTCCTTAGAATGTAATCTCTTTAAGGGAAGTGACAGTCTTTGTTTTTACTTGTATAGTCAATAAGAATGCATGACACTATACAAAAGTAGACAATAAAAACAAGAGAAATAATGAGAATAATTGGATTAGATACACAATGCTCAAAAACTTTATCAATGATACATAAAAAAACAAGAAAGAACCTAATTAAAGCAACAGCATAATTCTATACATATTAAATGGTTAAAAGATATATAAAGAGTACCCTTGTCTGTGACTTTGAGCTTCAAGAGAAAGTTTGAGAGGCCACAGTTCTCAAAAGCCATGAAAAGATGGGATGGGAGGGGAAGTATGTTAACCCTCCTTTGACTACAGCTATTAATACATAAGAAGATATAAATATGGCAATTTACCTTGACAAAGACCTTAAGTTTGCTTTTGGAAGTGGCTGATGGAATGATTGTAGCTTATGAGTTATTTTGAAGTGGTACAATGTTTTTGAGTTCTCACATTCTTCTGCAAAGAAAATTGAAAATGTCCCCTAGTATTATAATTATGCTGGAATAAACTTGTATTTGTGAAATGCTTAGTTTCTTACTATTGCCCTTTCTCATCTATCTATCTATATGTGTATCTATTCATTTATCATCTACTACAATATCTAAGTTTTCCTTTCTTCAAGCTAAACAGATATTAACTGATCTTGTATGTCTGCTCACCATCTCTTGCCCTTAGGATACGTTGCTGATATCACACTTGTTATCTGTGCATATCTTGACAAGTCATTTAAGTTCTCTTTGCCTCAGTTTCCTCATCTATAAAATGATAATAATAACACTTATTTACCAAATATGTTTTAAAAATAAATTGAAATAAAATGTGAAAAATACTGTGGAAATCTTTTAAAATTATATAAATGTAATTATTATCATTTTTGTTTTTTAAAACATGAAGACTTTAATGAACCATAATAATACTAATTGGTTTGATCAATATAAAGTACAAGGGAAACCATTATATCCCTTATTTATAACAGTGTACCTTTCTTAAGCCTGTTTAAGACCTTTTAAATTTATTTTAATCTTAAATCATGATTTTGAGTCAAGTATACAAAAAAAAAAACTCCTGAAAATGTTTAAGTAGCATGGCATCCATTTTTCTGGTTGTTGTTGGTGGTGGTGGTAGTAGTAGTAGTAGTAGCAGTAGTAGCAGTAGTAATAGTAGAGTACTAGTAGTAGTAGTAACAGTGATAGTAGTAGCAGTAATGGAATGAAGAGGAAGAGGAAAGGGGAGGAGGGAAGCAGAGGAGGGAAAAGCAGAAGAGAATGGGAGGAGGGAAGGAGAGGAGGGAAGGGAAGGGCCTCCTTCTAATAAGATAATTAACAATAATAATAGTTTATATTCATATATTGCACTTTGTACTCTACAAAGTACTTTCCTCATAGCTTTCAAATAGGTAATATAGATATTTTATAAACATATAAATGGAAACTTCTTGGTCACACAGTTAAGCAATATCAGAGTCAGGTCTGTACTATCTTCTTTTAATAATACTTGGTTGGCATTAGGGAACATTGAAGATTTTTGAGTGGATGGTAAAGAATGACAATTCTCATTTGATACATATCAAATGAGTCTGGCATTCAACCACCCTACCACCCTTTCTCTACTTATATCAATTCTTAATAAAAACAAAAAACTTTAGCTATCCAAGACTACATGTACACATAAAGAAACAAGGTGGAAATTAAAAGTAGCATGACAGAGAGATGCTTCAACTTTCCATCCTCACCAATGATTCTAGATATTAAAGAGAAAATCTTTGGGATTCAAAGTAGTTAGAAAATTACCTCATCTCTGTGTTTTACTTTATATACATACAATCTAATTACCTTCGGCCTTTTCTTCCTCTTCAGGGTAGAGGTTTCTGTAAGACTTGGCCAGTGTTCTCTCATATTCATATCTACATATATACACAGCCAGTTATCATGTACTAAAATAAACTTTGTCAAAAGACAAATATGAAATCTTTCCCCCCTGGAACAGTGTCTGGTTTGGAACAGACTTGTGTGATTAATCAGCCTTAAACTTGTGTATGTGTGTGTTGATAGATGTATTTCTAGTTCATTCTTATACATTTCTTTTTCAAAAATTTTATCCACCAAGCTGCTTGGGAAAACAGATGCTGTTTATCACTGTCTGTGCTTTCTCCAAGCTGCTGTTAATTTTAGAAGTCAATGAGAAACATTAACTGTAAAAGCTAAAAACCTTTGTCAAATTAAATGTGGCAAAGAAGACATCAGAATATTACAGCAGTATATTGAAAATGTATGTGCTCATTGGTTCTTGTATAGTCTTCTTCCTGTGGAGATCTATATTTATGCAGGTTCCTTGTTTGCTTCCTTGGAAAACTATAAATTATATCTATATCTGTCAGTCTGACAAATGTATTACCCTATACACCAAAGGAGAATTTTATCAGAAGAATTTTAATGGCTGACAGCTATTGAACATATGCAGTGACAAACCATTTCTTCTAATATTGACCATACTTTTAAAACAACATAGTAGAGTACCCAACAAAAGCTACACTTGGTACATTAAATTACAATTAGGAACTGTTAGGGAAAAATGCAGACATCATCAACTTCTATGTTTTATTTGAAATCACAATTATATGATGGAGATCATTTTAATGCTTTGGTTTTGACTGAAAGGAGAAGAATGGATAAGATAATGTCTTATCAACTCTTCTAGCCCAATTATGTCATCTTTTTACAATCTCCAATTAAGCAAGTATTTATACTTGGTTATTTGAAAGGAATATTTAATTTTAATTCCCTTACCCAGCCAAGGACTTTACTTATTCTAGGCCTTCTGGTTTTTGATGACCCATTGACAATCAATGCTTCTGGCAAACAGGAAGAAACAAAACTAAGGTCTGAACTAAGATTCTTTCACACCAAATTCAATGCTCATTCCAACTCATCAGAAAAAAGAGAGAATATGAGCCATAGCAATTTAGCTTTATGGTGAAATTGAGGCGTGAACTAGTCTTTCAATGCACTAAAAGAAGAAAAAACTTCTAGGTGAAGAAAATTACCTAGGAAAAGTATCAGATCCATCAATGACCTTGACATTCAAAGATGACATTGAGAATAGCCTGTCTAGAAAGACAGATTTGTTGTTGTTGTTATTGTTTGTTTCTTTGTTAAAGAGTGATAAAAGATAAAGTTGCCTCGATAGAATAGCAGCAATTTGTGGAAAGTCTTGAAAACCAGCATGAGAATTATATCCTATTTTCTATATCTTCCCTCTTTACTATTTATTCCATGTATAACTTACTTTATATGTATTTATAATATATATATATATATATATATATATATATATATGTATAAAATGTGTGGGATGGAGAACATATATGTGTGTGTGTGTGTGTGTTTAAAACACAGACACACATACACATACACACACATATAATTTGTTTGCATGATGTTTGTCCAATTAGATAATAAGCTTTTTGAGGCCAGGGACTTTTTTTTTTTGGTCTCTTACTGTATCACCACTGCTCAGCACAATGTCTGACATATAGAAGGAACTTAATAAATGTTTATTGATTGATAAATTGAGTCTTTTGAGAAATTGGAGAGATTGATACTATAATTGGATCAACCAGTGGTTCTAGCTGAAGTAAACAGTCTCATGTCTCCAATTCTAGTTCACCAGGCTTTAAGCTTTAAGAACACAATAACAACTTGGTTGTTAGGTAGAATCAGTGTGAAGTCAAGGATCAGTATGGAGGTGAAAAGGCTTTAATTTGAAGATCTGAGACATTGTAAGTTTCCCAGGACTTCATTAGAGCCTGAAGTTGAAGGGTTAATGCTGCCATAAAGCTCTCTGGGATCTATTGTAACAATAGAAATATCTGTGACAACAGCTGATTTAATGTTTATTTTTTCAACAGAAAGCAGTTCAGATTTATTGGCTCTGTCCAGTTGTATATGACTGGTCCATCTAAGTTTAAAACTTTCTCTCATATCTCTGACTAGGCTGCCTCAGTATCAATATCCAAGACTCTTTGGATGATAGGGGAAGTCTACAGTGGATTACAGGAGTGCATTAAAATTTCTGATATATAATCTTTAAGACCTTCATCATCACAATGGTCTTCTATTATGTGGAAAGATACCCAAGTCACAAGAACCATGAGGAAGGGGTATGCAACAAATTGTATATGGTATAGGAAAGGAACAGAGCACTTTAATGTGGCCTCAGCATCAGGATGATTGTTTCAAGTTCTCCAACTAACACATACCAGCAACTCACTTAACCTCTTGGTGTTCCAAGTAACTTTCTAAAACTGGCAGGAGTCAATTTGCACTGGTGAAGGAAATAACTCACTGGGAGGTTTCCATCCTAGTAAAACCACAGTTCAAGTCAAAATAGAATAGTTATAGTGTTTAAGCATGACTTGAAGAGCACTAAGAATTAGGTAATGGGAATAAAGAGGAAGAAAGAAATAATACAGCAGAAAATTTTGATGGAAAAATCAACAGGACTTACTGAAGTCTTACTGAATGAGGTTGGGGGAGAAGAGTCAGAGAGAAGAAACCTATAGTTTCTTCTGTCAAAAATTATATTATATATATATAAATATATAAAATATCATATACTTACATATATGTACACATTGATAAACATGTATTTATTGCATTACATCTGATATATGTGTATATCACATACTATTTATGCATAAACATATATATATATACATAGTGATTCTTCCTGTTTGAACATACATTACATATATCATACAAACATAAATATGCATGTATGAATATGTATGAATATATAAATATATAGATGTAAATATAGATAATTTCTTGTAGAAACATATTTCTCATGCCTTTTACTATGTCCTCAGCATTTAGGGCAACGCCTGGAACACTGTAATTGCCCCTTGATTTTACTTGACCACATTAAACATTGCAAATGCTTCAATTTCATATATACATCCCAACTTCAACCAGTTTTTCCCCTGAACTCAATTACTAAAAGCTCACCATTATTTTACATCTTTAGATATCTTTGTAATCAATCATCACTCTCTTTAGTATCCTCTCACAATGATAGTGCAATTCAGGCCGTCCCAAAGGACTAAGACTCATTACAAGGTAAATCTGCCCTGAGAAGTTGCAAACTCTCTCTATATATGTCTCTGTCTCTCTGTCTCTCTGTGTGTCTTTCTCTCTGTCTATATCTCTCTCTGAGTTATAATGAAGGTAAAATGAGATAATATTTGTGAATTATATTGAAAATATTAAAGTGGTATATAAATACTACTTGTTAAAGGTCTATCCATAATATATAGTTGTAATGGGCTGAGTTTTGACTTGATGCACTGAAGTCTCAAGTACATGAGGCTAAATAGTAATTGGACTATACTCTATTAATATACATGATTGGATAAAGAATGGTCCCTGCCCACTCTCTGTGCAAGTCCTGATGTGTTGTATAGGAAATGACGATTTTGGTGGGTGGAGACAAAGACAGGAAGAGAAGCTGGAAGAGATTGGGCCTGGGTTCCATACTCCTAGCTGCTGGTCATGTAGCTGCTGATCTAGGTAGCTTCTTGACTCAGCTGCACACATTGCTATTGCCGATTATCTTCCACCTCTGATCCTTCTTCACTGAGAATAAAGACTGACAATTTTCCCCTAACCTGAATTCCTGACTCCTGCTGATTTAAAAATACACGGTCTTCACATTTGGCGCCAACGGTGGGAACCAAGGACTGAAGAAGTCTCCGGTGACCAGGAACTTGGGTGAGTATTGTTAATAGACAAACAGGGAACTTATTTTCTTAAAAACTAAACCAGTAATCTTTTTTTTTTTTTGGCTAAAATGGGACAAATGCTAGCTAAAGACTCTCCATCCCCTTCCCCAACCCCTTCAACCCTTTCAACCCCACCCACGAGTGGTGATATAGAAAGCATGCTTAAGCTGATAGAAGGACAAGGGCTACTTATAACTTGGGAACAAGAAGCTAGACTTCTGGGTACATTAAACTGCACCTCCCCTTGGTTTGTAGAGCAGGAGCAGATCTCTCGAGATATCTGGTCCCTGGTTGGTCAACAGACGTCTGCATTATTACAATGAAAACGATCTTCATTCAATTTCCATCGAGGTATTTTATTTATACAATATAATTCAGTTAACATTAAGAAACCCTATCCCTAGAAGAAAGAAAAAACCCATTGCTCCTGCTCAGAGAAGCCAAAAGAGGGAGGCCTGATATTAAGGAGGAAAGCAATGGATAGATTAATGACCATATCCCCATAGGGCATGGAGACTTAAGTGAGCAAGGGTGTGGTGACTTTCCACCTCAGGAGGCAGCTTCATCCCTACCTCAGGAGCAAGTGATTGAATCACCTCCATCAACACCACCCTCCAGGATGGAGGGAGGAGAGGCGGTGGGGGGAGGGGGGGCAGTGACAGCACCAACACCTCCCCCCCAGCATCCCCAGTATCCAGTTATGAGTAGATTACAAGAGGGCTTAATGAAGGCCAAAGAAAAGGGTGTGGACTTCAGGGAGCTCCAGCCACATATCCTTCCTATAATTTCCCAGTTTAATGCCTCTGGTAAACAAAGTCGAAGATATATCCCTTTTAACATAGAAATCATCAAGGACCTAAAAAAGGCTTACACTCTTTATGGGGCTACATCAGCTTATGTTAAGATGCTATTACATAATTTGGCTTTTTAAATCTTGACTCCTAATGACTGGAAATCTATAGCAAGGGTATGCCTAGAACCTGGACAAAACTGCATGTGGCTTTCTGAACATAGTGAGCTCTGTACAATACAAGCCCAACAAATTAGTCAAAATGCTGTTCATGCTGCGATCACCTATGACCTACTAAAAGGTATAGATCCCTATGCAGACGTCACAGCACAGATTAATTATTCAGTAGCAGCATATGAGCAAATTGCTGCTAATGCTATCAAAGCGTGGACTTTGATTCACAATAAAAATGAAAAAGGTGAGGCCTTCACAAAAATAACACAAGGGCCAGATGAGCCCTTTGCTGACGTTGTGGGACGTTTGCAGACTGCTATCACAAGAACTAATGGTGAAAATTCATCAGCAGATGTTTTAATAAGGCAACTTGCTAAGGAAAATGCTAATGAGGTGTGCAGAAGGATTATACTAGGACTTTGCAAGGATGCTCCTTTAGAGGAGTTCATAAGACGCTGTGCCCACTGTGGGCACAAATGCCTTTTATAGCCAGACTATGATGCAGACTTCCCAAGATCCCAATATAGGTAGACAGGGTCCCTTCTGGCAAGGGACTTCTAGAGAGACATGTCAATGCTTTCAGTGTAGTAAATTAGGGCATCTGAAAGCTCAATGTTGGTATAGAGGCAGAGGGAGAAAGCAGGGTGGGAGAACAAGACACAGTACCCCATGTCCAAAATGCAACAGAGGCTTCCATTGGGCCTCAGAAGGTAGACAGTTTCAGGGAAACGGGATGAGGGGCCAGCCCCAGGGCCCCAGGCAAAAAACACTTGGGGCATGATGGCAGCCAATGGTGCACCCAGAGAGTGCCTAGACAGCCAATACCCCAATATGACCAATCAGCCAGGAAGCCATATGATGGGAGAAAGGGATTACACAATCAAGCAGCCAGGAAGCAACCTGATGGGAGAAAGGGATTACAGTTAGGGAGAATAGAGTTGTATGCAGCTGAGACAACTGAGATACCCCCTAGAGAGGTGAAATCTGTTTCTCTCCAGCCTATGGATCCCTTGCCTCCAGGCACAGTAGGCTTGAACATTTTACCTCCTGAGAGTACGTACAAAACAGTGTCCATCCACATACTGATGTGGGAAACTGGGGAATGTGTAGATAATATCCCAGTCACCAATACAGGCAGACAATGTGTGACTTATCACCCAGGAGAAATAGTAGCATCAGGTTTACTCATACAGAATCCTAATAAGCAGCTTGGTGATAGTCACCCAGATTCTGATTTCAGATCACAAAATCCAGCAATATATTGGACAGCAGCTGTAACAACTGACCAACCTATGCTCACGATCTATATAAATGGCCTTCCATTGGAAGGATCGGTAGACACTGGTACAGATCGGACGGTCATTAGAGGTGCCAATTGGCCCAGTCACTGGCCAAAGATTAAAGCAGACACCTACATATCTGGTGTAGGAGGATCAATAGCAGCTGAAGTTAGTGCTGCCCCTATGAGATGGACTTTTGAAGGCAAAACAGGAGTTTTTACTCCTTTTATAGTAGAAAAAATCCCCATCTGTGGGGAAGAGACATTTTACAGAAATTAGGGTTAAAAATGAGTACTTCAGTTTTTTAAGCAGGGCTGCTGTTGAAGGCCTGCCAACACTTTCACCTGATCCTATCCAATGGAAAACTGATACACCAGTGTGGATAGAAAAGTGGCCCTTAAGTAACAATAAAATTCAGGTCTTATTAGATATAGTACAGGAGCAGCTTGACCAAGGACACTTAAAACTTTCTCTAAGTCCTTGGAATTAAAGATAACTAGACTATTACATAATTGGCGATGGAATTTTTTTCTTTTCTTTTTTTTTTATATTAACTTTTTATTGACAGAACCCATGCCAGGGTAATTTTTTTTTACATTATCCCTTGCACTCACTTCTGTTCCTATTTTTCCCCTCTCTCCCTCCACCCCCTCCCCTAGATGGCAAGCAGTCCTATATATGTTGAATATGTCCTGGTATATCCTAGATACAATGTATGTGTACAAATCCAAACAGTTTTCTTGTTGCACAGGGAGAATTGGATTCAGAAGGTAGAAATAACCCGGGAAGAAAAACAAAAATGCAAACAGTTTACATTCATTTCCCAGTGTTTTTTCTTTGGGTGTAGCTGCTTCTGTCCATCATTGATCAATTGAAACTGAATTAGGTCTCTTTGTCAAAGAAATCCACTTCCATCAGATTACATCTTCATACAGTATAGTTGTTGACATATATAATGATCTTTTGGTTCTGCCCATTTCACTTGGCATCAGTTTATGTAATTCTCTCCAAGCCTCTCTGTATTCATCCTGCTGGTCATTTCTTACAGAACAATAATATTCCATAACATTCATATACCACGATTTACCCAACCATTCTCCAATTGATGGGCATCCACTCTATTTCCAGCTTCTAGCCACTACAAACAGGGCTGCCACAAAGATTTTGGCGCATACTGGTCCCTTTCCCTTCTTTAGTATCTCCTTGGGGTATAAGCCCAGTAGAAACACTGCTGGATCAAAGGGTATGCACAGTTTGATAACTTTTTGGACATAATTCCAGATTGCTCTCCAGAATGGTTGGATTCGTTTACAGCTCCAACAGCAATGTATCAGTGTCCCAGTTTTCCCGACACCCCTCCAACACTCATCATTATTTTTTCCTGTCATCTTAGCCAGTCTGACAGGTGTGTAGTGGTATCTCAGAGTTGTCTTAATTTGCATTTCTCTGATTAATAATGATTTGGAACACTCTTTCATATAAGTGGTAATGATTTCAATTTCATCATCTGAAAATTGTCTGTTCATATCCTTTAACCATTTATCAATTGGAGAATGGCTTGGTTTCTTATAAATTAGAGTCAGCTCTCCATATATTTTGGAAATGAGGCCTTTATCAGAACCTTTAACTGTGAAGATGTTTTCCCAGTTTTTTGCTTCCCTTCTAATCTTGTTTACATTAGTTTTGTTTGTACAGAAGCTTTTTAATTTGATGTAATCAAAATTTTCTATTTTGTGATCAATAATGGTCTCTAGTTCGTCTTTAGTCACAAATTTCTTTCTCTTGCACAAGTCTGAAAGATAAACTATCCTATGTTCTTCTAATTTGTTTATAATCTCGTTCTTTATGTCTAAATCATGGACCCATTTTGATCTTATCTTGGTATAGGGTGTTAAGTGTGGGTCCATGCCTAATTTCTGCCATACTAATTTCCAGTTATCCCAACAGTTTTTGTCAAATAATGGTTCTTATCCCAAAAGTGAGGATCTTTGGGTTTGTCAAACACTAAATTGCTATAGTTGACTATTCTGTCTTGTGAGACTAACCTGTTCCACTGATCACAATCTATTTCTTAGCCAATACCAAATGGTTTTGGTGACTGGTGCTTTATAATATAGTTTTAGATCAGGTACAGCTAGGCCACCTTCATTTGATTTTTTTTTCATTAATTCTTTTGAGATTCTGGACCTCTTATTATTCCATATGAATTTTGTTGTTATTTTTTCTAGATCATTAAAATATTTTCTTGGAAGTCTAATTGGTATAGCACTAAATAAATAGATTAGTTTAGGGAGTACTGTCATCTTTATTATATTCGCTCGACCTATCCAGGAGCACTTGATATTTTTCCAATTGTTTAAGTCTGACTTTATTTGTGTGGAAAGCTTTTTGTAATTTAGTCATATAATTCCTGACTTTCCTTTGGTAGATAGATTCCCAAATATTTTATGCTGTCGACAGTTATTCTGAATGGAATTTCTCTTTGTATCTCTTGCTGTTGGATTTTGCTGGTGATATATAAAATGCTGAGGATTTATGGGGATTTATTTTATAACCTGCAAATTTGCTAAAGTTATGGATTATTTCTAATAGCTTTTTCATAGAATCTCTAGGGTTCTCTAGTATACCATCATATCATCTGCAAAGAGTGATAGTTTGGTTTCCTCATTGCCTATTCTGATTCCTTTAATCTCTTTCTCGACTCTTATTGCCGAGGCTAGTGTTTCTAATACAATATTGAATAATAATGGTGACAGTGCTTCACTTGCTTCACTCCAGATTTTACTGGGAAAGATTCCAGTTTTTCCCCATTGCATATGATGCTTACTGATGGTTTTAAATATATGCTCCTGACTATTTTAGAAAAGTCCATTTATTCCTATACTCTCAAGTGTTTTTATTAGGAATGGATGTTGGATTTTATCAAATGCTTTTACTGAATCTATTGAGATGATCATATGGTTTTTGTTAGTTTGCTTATTGATATAGTTAATTATGCTAATAGTTTTCCTGATATTTAACCAGCCCTGCATTCCTCGTATAAATCTTCCTTGATCATAGTTTATTATCCTGGGGATGATTTTCTGTAATCTTTTTGCTAATATTTCATTTAAGATTTTAGCATCGATATTCATTAGAGAGATTGGTCTATAATTTTCTTTCTCTGTTTTCAGCCTACCTGGTTTAGGTATCAGTACCATGTCTGTGTCATAAAAGGAGTGTGGTAGGACTCCTTCAGTCCTATTTTTCAAATAGTTTATATAGCATTGAGGGTTAATTGTTCTTTAAATGTTTGGTAGAATTTACATGAAATCCATCTGGCCCTGGGATTTTTCTTAGGGAGTTGGTTAATAGCTTGTTCTATTTCTTTTTCTAAGATGGGACTGTTTAGGATATTTACTTCTTCCTCTGTTAATCTGGGCAAGCTCTATTTTTGAAGGTATTCTTCCATTTCATTTAAATTATCGAATTTATTGCCATAAAGTTGGGCAAAATAATTCCTAATTATTGCTCTAATTTCCTCTTCATTAGTGGCGAATTCTCCCTTTTCATTTTTAAGACTAACAATTTGATTTTCCTCTTTCCTTTTTTAATCAGATTTACTAAGGGTTTCTCTATTTTGTTGGTTTTTTTATAGAAACAACTCTTAGTTTTGTTAATTAATTCAATAGTTTTTTTTTTTTTTTACTTTCAATTTTATTGATCTCTCCTTTTATTTTTAGAATTTCAAGTTTAGTGTTTGACTGGGGGTTTTTAATTTGTTCCTTTTCTAGCATTTTAGTTGCAAGCCCAATTCGTTGACCTTTTCTTTCTCTACTTTATACAAGTAATCCTCTAGAGATATGAAATTTCCCCTTATTACCGCTTTGGCTGCATCCCACACATTTTGATATGATGTCTCATTATTGTCATTTTCTTGGGTGAAGTTATTAATTATGTCTATGATGTGCTGTTTCACCCAATCATTCTTTAGTATGAGATTATTTAGTTTCCAATTATTTTTTGGTCTACTTTCCCCTGGCTTTTTGTTGAGTGTAATTTTTATTGCATCGTGGTCTGAAAAGGATGCATTCAATATTTCTGCCTTACTGAATTTGAGTTTGAGGTTTTTATGGCATAATATATGGTCTATTTTTGTATAGGTTCCATGAACTGCTGAAAAGAAAGTGTACTCCTTTCTGTCTCCATTTCGTTTTCTCCAGAGATCTATCATATCTAACTTTTCTAATATTCTATTTACCTCTTTCACTTCTTTCTTATTTATTTTGTGATTTGATTTATCTAATTCTGAGAGTGCAAGGTTGAGATCTCCCACTATTATAGTTTTGCTATCTATTTCTTCTTGCAGCTCTCTTAATTTCTCTTTTAAGAATTTAGATGCTACACCACTTGGTGCATATATGTTTAATATTGATATTGCTTCATTATTTATGCTACCCTTTAGCAAGATATAGTGCCCTTCCTTATCTCTTTTAATTAGATCAATTTTTGTTTTTGCTTGATCTGAGATCAGGATGGCTACCCCTACTTTGCTGACTTCACCTGAAGCATAGTAGATTTTGCTCCATCCTTTTACCTTTATTCTGCATGTATCTCCCAGCTTCAGGTGTGTTTCCTGTAAACAACATATTGTAGGATTCTGGCTTTAAATCCATTCTGCTAATCGCTTCCTCTTTATGGGGGAGTTTACCCCATTCACATTTATGGTTAAAATTACCAGTTCTGTATTACTTGCCATCTTGTTAACCCCTATTTATGCTTTTCTCCTTTCTTTCCCCCTTACCCAACCCTTCACCATATTAAACTTGTAAGCACCACTTGTTTCTCACAGCCGTCCCTTTTTAGTATCCCTCCTCCCCACCTTAGTGTTCCTCCTCCTGTCTTACTCCTTTCCCTCTCAGTTTCTGTATTCCCTTCTGCTTAGCTTATTCCTTCCCTTTTCACTTTTCCCTTCTCAATTTTCAATGAGATGGGAGAAGTTTCACCATATATTCAATATGTCTAAAAAATTTTCTCTTAAAGTCAATTCTTATGGCAGTAAAATACCCACTATATTAATCACCCTCCATTCTTTCTCTCAGATATAATAGATTTCCTTTGCCTCTTTGTGAGATATAGTACCCCCACTTTACCCTTTTTCTGATACAATGTCCTTTCCACCTCTAATTTCTAGAACAAGGTATACATGTATTTTTTATACATCTTTACAGCAGAAATATAGTTCCCAAGATTTCTTTTTACCTTTTTAGGTTTTTCTTGAGTTCTATATTTGCAGATCAAACTTCTTGTTAAGTTCTGTTTTTTTCACCAAAAATAGGTGAAATTCACTTATTTCGTTGAATGACCATCTTCTTCCCTGGAAAAAGATACTCATTCTGGCTGGGTAAGGTATTTTTGGTTGCATACCAAAGTCCTTAGCCTTTCGGAATATCATATTCCAGGCCCTTCGATCTTTTAATGTGGATGCTGCTAGATCTTGGGTGATCCTTATTGTGGCTCCTTTATATTTGAATTGGGTTTTTCTAGCCACTTGGAGTATTTTTTCCTTTGTTTGAGGGTTCTGGCATTTGGCCACTATATTTCTAGGTGTTTTGATTTTAGGATCCCTTTCAGTGGGTGTGCGATGAATCCTTTCAATGTATATTTAACCCTGTGTTTCTATGACTTCTTGGCACTTCTCTGTAATAATTTCCTGGAAAATAGTGTCCAGGCTCTTTTTTTCATTGTATTTTTCTGGGAGTCCAATGATTCTCAGATTGTCTCTCCTAGACCTGTTTTCCAGGTCTGTTGTTTTCCCCAGAAGGTATTTCACATTTTTCTCCATTGTTTGGTTTTTTTGGTCTTGCTTGACTGATTCTTCTTGTTTCCTCGAGTCATTCAATTCCATTTGTTCTATTTTTATTTTCAATGAAGTGTTTTCTTCACTCACTTTTTTATATCTTTTTCTAATTGTCCAATTTTTTCTATGGAATGTTTTTCCATTTCTTGGCGATGGATTCTTGAAGAAAAAGTTTCTAAAGTTCCTCTTAAAGGACCAACTATCTTCACGGGTGCATCCAAACATAATATTTGTGCTGTGTACTCTCATGATCTAACTATAAAGAACTCCTTTTCAGTCCACTCAGCAAAATGAATTGTATGCAATCATTCTAGCTCTTATTTATTATCCAGGAGACATAAATATAATATCTGATTTGGCCTATTCAATAGGTGTGGTACAAAGAATTGCCACAGCCCAAATAAAATTTGCAGCCTCTAATATATATCAGCTCTTTAAGAAACTTCAAGAGCAAGTGAGAAAGCATCCAGGTAAGATCTATATATTACATGTCCATTCTCATAGTGGACTTCCAGGTCCCATATTTGATGGCAATTCAAAGGCAGCAATAAAAAGTTATTTAAAAAATAAAAATAAATATCATCAGGTTGTATAAGCTTTACATTTGCAGTTTGGGATTACAAGAGAGGAAGCAAGGAGCTTAGTAAAAGCCTGTATGGCTTGCCTTCCTTTCCACGCTCCTACACTGCCTCCAGGGAAGAACCCTCGTGGTTTGAGACCCATTGAAATCTGGCAAATGGATGTGACCCATTATAAATCTTTTGGTCGTCTGTCTTTCATCCATGTTGTGGTAGACACCTTTTCAGGATTCACTTTTGCAATGCCAGCAGCAAAAGAGACAGCCCGAGTGGTCACTGAATTCCTCACACAAGCATTTGCCATTATGGGTGTGCCACAAGCAATAAAAACAGACAATCGTCCTGCTTATACTTCAAAACATTTTGCACACCTTTGTGCACAGTATAAGATTTTACACACCACGGGCATACCTTTCAATCCTCAGGGACAGGCAATAGTAGAGAGGAGAAACAGAGATATTAAGACGCTCCTCCAAAAACAAAAGAAAGAGGGAGCCACAGGAAACCCTAGAGAACTTCTAAATCTAGCTCTTTATACTATTAACTTCTTGTTTTTTGACAAAGATGCACTGGCTCCAGCAGACAGGTTTTATAACCCACCAGAAGGGCAGTGTCCAGGGCGAGCAGCTCCACTATCTTTAGATAATCGCCAGGTGATGTGGAGAGACCCAGAAAGTGGTGAATGGAAAGGACCAGATAGGCTAACCGCTTTGGGTAGAGAGTTTGCTTGTATCTCTACAGGTGGAGAAGGAATCAGATGGGTGCCAACGAGCCATATTCGCCTTGTCCATTGCAGAGAGACGGAGCAGACCCTTGAAACAAAGGAGAAGACCCAAGAAATATCGGGTGGTTCTGTTGCTGATTGTGCTCACCACTGAAAGAGCATGGCAGTTGGGGGCGGAGCCAAGATGGCGGAGAAGACACATGCGACTTTCTAAGCTCTTCTCTTACCCTCTTTATCAATATTATATCGAGCCTCAAAAATAGTCTTGACTGCTACAATTCGTAAAGATAAAGTAGAACAACTCACCGGCCGAAGAAAATCTGCAGTCTCGCCAAAAGGTTGGTTCCGGGGCCAGGGGGAGATCGAGCGCAGACAGGGAAAGTAGGTTCCGAGGAGAGTCTCAAACCCAGGTGAAGGCACAGATCTCAGCACAAGTGCAGCCCCAACCCGCAGTACTGGGCTTCTCCTTGGGGCAGTTGTGATCCTGCACAGCAGGAGGACGTAGCCCGGGTTAGCCTCCAATCTTCCCAGTGGGGAGCTCGGCTTGGGGCCATAGAGCTTTTCCAGGGCCGATTTGCATCAGGCAGAGACACTGGGCAGAGTTTGCAGCGGTCTGCGGTCTATGGTCTGTGGTCTGCGGTCAGCTGCTAATACTCACAGTCCCACAAGAGGCTCCGGCCTGGGGCAGTGACACTTTCACCCCTTAGTCTCTAGCCAAGGGCAATCGTTAATCCACTCAGCCCTACTAAGCAGTTTGATAGCTCAGCCAGTGCTGAATCCACTTCCTGTTGGGGAAGGGAAAACTCTCACTCAGAGCACTCCCATACCTTGGAGCCGGAAATCGGTTTAAATCTTTCCCTGCTCTGCAGAGGAAGCTGGTAACACCCTTGCCTAGGAGACCTACCCTAAAGGCTTTAAAACATGAATAAAAAGATGAAAAGAACCATCGACAGCTTCTATGCAGAAAAAGAGCAGGTCAGCAAACCTGAAGAGACCTCAAACAACAAAAATGCATCAGGCTGTCCTCCTTTACATAATGCTCTCATAGAAGAGACCATTAAAAGTCTCAAAAGAGAGTTAGAAGATAAATGGGGAAAGGAAAGAGAAGCCTTACAAGAGAGCAACAAATTCCTGAAATACGAATTGGAAAAAATAAATAATTCACTAGAAAGTAGGATTTGTGAATTGGAAAAGACAAAGAACACGCAAGAAAGTAGGATCGGTGAATTGGAAAAAGAAAATAATTCACTAAAAAAAAAATTAGTGAAATGGAAAAAATTCCACAGACCAAAAACAATACATTCAAAAACTCAATTGGACATATACAGAAAGAAGTAAAAAAAAGCTAATGAAGAAAATAATTCTTTAAAAATTAGAACTGAACAAATAGAAACTAATGATTCATTGAGACAGCAAGAATCAGTCAAGCAAAAACAAAAAATGACAAACTGGAAAAACCATGAATTATCTACTTGCAAAAATGACAGACTTGGAAAATAGATCTAGGAGAGATAATCTGAGGATTATAGGACTTTCCGAAAACTATGATGAAAAACAGAGCCTAGATACTATTTTACAAGAAATCATCAAAGAGAACTGCCAGATGTAATAGAATCAGAAGGTAAAATAGGCATTGAAAGAATTCATCGAACACCTTCTGAAAGAAACCCTAAAATAAAACCCCAAGGAATATTGTGGCAAAATTTCAGAACTATCAGATTAAGGAAAAAAATTTTTACAAGCAGCCAAAAAAACCATTTAAATACCGAGGTGCCACAATCAAGGATCACCCAAGATCTGGGCTGCCTCTACATTAAAGGAAAGACGGGCCTGGAATATGATATTACGAAAGGCACAAGAACTTGGGATGCAGCCAAGAATAAACTACCCAGCTAAGCTGAGCATTTTCTTCCAGGGAAGAAGATGGACATTTAATGAAACAAATGAATTCCATTTGTTTCTGAAGAAAAACCAGAATTAAACAAAAATTTGATCTCCAAGAATAGAACTCAAGAGATGCAGAAAAGGTAAAAAATAACGCTTGAGAATTGTATTTCTGTTGTGGATAACAAAAAGAATAATGTAAAATTTGATTGTACTGATATAACATAAAAAAGGGAAGTAGATATGGAAAAGGGATGATGGCAGAATAAGGTGGGAAGGAGGGATAAAAAGAGGGAAACCATATCCCACAAAGAGGCTAAGGAAACTTATCATATCTGAGGGAATTTAGAGAAGGGGAGGAACATTGTGTGAATCTTACTCTCATCAGAGTTGGCTCAAAGAAAAAATAAATGACATTTGTTTTAGAGAAATTCTCTCTGCCTCATTAAAACGGGGAGAGGAAAAGGAAAAGAAAAGAGTAATAAGGGAAGGAAGGGGAAAGACTCAAAGGGGGGAGGGAGGGATTATAAGAGGATAAGTATCGTGATACAAGAGGGGTACATAAGTTTAAAAGGGGAAAGAGGGTTGGGGAGGCAAGAATAAGTAAAGCACAATCTGGGGTTATTAGGATGGCAGGAAATACAGATTTAGTAATTCTAACCGTAAATGTGAATGGGATGAACTCCCCATAAAGAGGAGGTAGATAGCAGACTGTATCAAAAGTCAGAACCCTACAATATGTTGTTTACAAGAACCACATTTAAAGCAGGGGAATACATATAGAGTAAAGGTAAAAGGCTGGAGCAAAATCTATTATGCTTCAGGTGAAGTCAAAAAGCAGGGGTAGCCATCCTTATCTCAGATCAAGCAAAAGTAAGAATTGATCTAATTAAAAGAGATAAGGAAGGAAACTACATCCTGCTAAAGTAGCATATAAACAACGAAGCAATATCAATATTAAACATATATGCACCAAGTGGTATGGCACTCAGCTTCCTAAAGGAGAAGTTAAGAGAGTTGCAAGAAGAAATAGACAACAAAACTGTAATAGTAGGAGATCTCAACCTTGCACTGTCAGAATTAGAACAAAATCAAACCACAAAACAAATAAGAAAGAAATTAAAGAAGTAAATAGAATATTAGAAAAATTAGGTATGTTGGATCTTTGGAAAATTGAATGGAGATAGAAGGGGAATATACTTTCTTCTCAGCAGTTCATGGAACCTATTCAAAAATTGACCATATATTAGGACATAAAGACCTCAAAATTAAATGCAAGAAAGCAGAAATAGTAAATGCTTTCTTTTCAGATCATGATGCAATAAAACTACATTCAACAAAAAATTGGGGAAATAGACCAAAAGTAATTGGAAACTAAACAATCTCATCTTAAAGAATGATTGGGTGAAGCAGCAAATTATAGATCCAATTAATAATTTCACTCAAGATAAGACAATGATGAGACATCATACCAAAATTTTGGGATGCAAACAAAAGCGGTAATAAGGGAATTTTATATCCTATAGAGGCTTACTTGAATAAAACCAGAGAAAGAAAGAGATTAATGAATTGACTTACAACTAAAAAAAACTAAAAAGACCAAATTAAAAACCCCAATCAAATACTAAATTGGAAATTCTAAAATTAAAAGGAGAAATTAAAAATATTGAAAGTAAAAAACCATTGAACTAATTAATAAAACTAAGAGTTGGTTCTATGAAAAATCCAATAAAAATAGATAAGCCTTTGAAATCTGATTAGAAAAAGGAGGGAGGAAAATGAAATTAGTAGTCTTAAAATGAAAAGGAGAACTTTCCACCAATGAAGAGGAAATAGAGAAATAATAAGAGTTATTTGGCTCAACTTTATGCCAATAAATTTGATAACCTAAGTGAAATGGATGACTACCTCCAAAATATAGACTTCCCAGACTAACGAGGAGGAAGTAAATGCATGAATAGTCCCATTTCAGAAAAAGAAATAGAACAGGCAATTAAACAACTCCCTAAGAAAAATCCCAGGACCAGATGGATTTACATGTAAGTCTACCAAACATTTAAAGAACAATTGGCCCCAATGCATATATAAATTATTTGATAAAATAGGGAATGAAGGAGTCCTACCAAATTCCTTCTATACACAGACATTGGTACTGATACCTAAACCAGGTAGACTGAAAACAGAGAAAGAAATTATTAAGACCAATCTCCCTAATAAATATTGATGCTAAAATCTTAAATAAGATATTAGCAAAAAGACTACAGAAAATCATCTCCAAGATAATACACTATGACCAAGTAGGATTTATACCAGGAATGCAGGGCTGGTTCAATATTAGGAAAACTATCAATATAATTGGCCATGTTAATAACCAAATTAACAAAACCATATGATCATCTCAATAGATGCAGAAAAGCATTTGACAAAATTCAACTTCCATTCCTATTAAAACACTTGAGAGTATAGGAATAAATGGACTTTTCCTTAAAATAATCAGCAGCATCTATTTAAAACCATCAGTAAGCATCATATGTAATAGAGAAAAACTGCAACCATTCCCAATAAGATCTGGAGTGAAACAAGGTTGCCCACTATCACCGTTACTATTTAATATTGTATTAGAAACACTAGCTATAGCAATAAGAGCTGTGAAAAAGATTAAAGGAATAAGAATAGGCAATGAGGAAGCCAAATTATCACTCTTTGCCGATGACATGATGGTATACTTAGAGAACCCCAGAGATTCTGCTAAAAAGTTATTAGAAATAATCCACAACTTTAGCAAAGTTGCTGGTTATAAAATAAACCCACATAAGTCATCAGCATTCTTATATATCACTAACAAAATCCAACAGTCAGAGTTACAAAGAGAAATTCCATTTAAAGTAACTACTGATCATATAAAATATTTAGGAATCTATCTGCCAAGGGAAAATCAGAAACTTTATGAGCAAAATTACAGACCACTTTTCACACAAATTAAGTCTGATCTAACCAATTGGAAAATATTAAATGCTCTTGGATAGGGCGAGCAAATATAATAAAGATGATAATATTACCTAAAGTAATCTATTTATTTAGCGCTATACCAATCAGACTCCCAAAAAACTATTTTAATGACCTAGAAAAAATAACAACAAAGTTCATATGGAAAAACAAAAGGTCAATAATTTCAAGGGAATTAATGATAAAAAAAATCAAATGATGGTGGCTTAGCTGTACCAGATCTAAAATTATATTATAGAGCAGCAGTTACCAAAACTATTTGGTATTGGCTAAGGAATAAATTAGTTGATCAGTGGAATAGATTAGGTTCAAGGGATAAAACAGTCAACAAATATAGCAACCTAGTCTTTGACAAACCCAATGTTCCCAGCTTTTGGGATAAGAACTTACTGTTTGATAAAAATTGCTAGGAAAATTGGAAACTAATATGGCAGAAACTAGGCATTGATCCATACTTAACGCTGTACACCAAGATAAGGTCAAAATGGGTTCATGACCTAGGCATAAAGAATGAAATTATTAATAAATTAGAGGAAAACAGGATAGTTTACCTCTCAGACCTGGGGAAGGGGAAGGTCTTTATGGCCAAAGCAGAACTAGAGATCATTACTGATCACAAAATAGAAAATTTCGATTATACCAAACTGAAAAGTTTTTGTACAAACAAAACTAATGCAGACAAGATTAGAAGGAAGCAATAAACTGGGAAAATATTTTACAGTCAAAGGTTCTGATAAAGGCCTCATTTCCAAATATATAGAGAATTAACTCTAATTTATAAAAATCAAGCCATTCTCCAATTGAAAAATGGTCAGTGATATGAACAGACAATTCTCAGATGAAGAAATTGAAACTATTTCTAGTCATATGAAAAGATGCTCCAAGTCATTATTAATCAGAGAAATGCAAATTAAGACAACTCTAAGATACTCACTACACACCATGTCAGATTGGCTAAGATGACAGGAAAAATAATGATGATTGTTGGAGGGGATGCGGAGAAACTGGGACATTGATGCATTGTTGGTGGAGTTGTGAACGAATCCAACCATTTTGGAGAGTAGTTTGGAACTATGCTCAAAAAGTTATCAAACTGTGCATACCCTTTGATCCAGCAGTGTTACTCCTGGGATTATATCCCAAAGAGATTATAAAGAAGGGAAAGGGACCTGTATGTGCACGAATGTTTGTGGCAGCCCTTTTTGTTGTGGCTAGAAACTGGAAACTGAATGGATGTCCATCAGTTGGAGAATTGCTGAATAAATTGTGGTATATGAAAATTATGGAATATTACTGTTCTGTAAGAAATGACCAACAGGATGATTTCAGAAAGGCCTGGAGAGACTTACACGAACTGATGCTGAGTGAAATGAGCAGGACCAGGAGATCATTATATACTTCAACAACAATACTAGATGATGACCAGTTCTGATGGATCAGGCCACCCTCAGCAACGAGATCAACCAAATCATTTCTAATGGAGCAGTAATGAACTGAACTAGCTATTTTCAGAAAAATAACTCTGGAGATGACTAAAAACCATTACATTAAATTCCCAATCCCTATATTTATGCACACATGCATTTTTGATTTCCTTCACAAGCTAATTGTACAATATTTCAGAGCCTGATTCTTTTTGTACAGCAAAATAATGTTTTGGTCATGTATACTTATTGTGTATCTAAGTTATATTTTAATATATTTAAATCTACTGGTCATCCTGCCATCTAGGGAGGGGAGGGAGTAAGAGGTGAAAATTGGAACAAGAGGTTTGGCAATTGTTAATGCTGTAAAGTTACCCATGTATATATCCTGTAAATAAAGGCTATTAAATAAAAAAAAAAAAAAAAAAAAAAAGAGCAATGCAGTTATGGCATTTGACTCATGGACATCAAAGATTGTTGGATTTCAAAATCCTCAGGAATCATTGGATTCTCTGAGACATAAGATTGTTGTAGGACTTCAAAATCCTCAGGAATCATTGGATTCTCTGAGCAATGCTAAGATTGTTACAGGACTTCAAAATCTGCTGGAATCATTGGATTCCCTAACACATAAAAAGACTTTTGCAGGACTTCAAAAACTCAGGGGGATCATTGGATTCCCTGACATGTGAAGCAATGGACAATAGATTGGTTTTGGACTATCTCTTGGCTACTGAAGAAGGTGTATGTGTGACTGTTGTCTACATACCCTCCTTCTAGGACTTCTGGTGATCTTTTCCAACACCATGTTGATTTATATTGTTTGCTATTCTGCTACTTGCCTGTACAATGCATGTTTGTTACACCACATCGAGCCTGCACTCCCTGTGGGGAGGGTCATCCCTAATAGCCTCTGCGTTATTGCTATGTGCTTGTGTAATACCTCCCATGCTGATGGGTTTGTGCATAATAAGACCCTTCAGCCCAGAAACCCCTACAACCCCACTTCCCTTTGGTGCTTTTCATCTCCCTTCCTGAGACGTCAGGGAGGGCGTGATCACCTCCTTTTCGGTGCTTTCACCTCCTTCCCTGAGAAGTTAGGGAGGCTGTGATCACCTCCCCTTGGGGGCTCTGACCTCCATGAGGAGTCAGGGATAGGGATGGCATGACCACCTGTGTTCTAAAATAAAAGAAAGCAGGAAATGTAATGGGCTGAGGTTTGACTTGATGCACTGCGGTCTCAAGTACATGAGGCTAAATAGTAATTGGATTATACTCTATTAATATACATGTTTGGATAAAGAATTGTCCCTGCCCACTCTCTGTGCAAGTCCTGATGTGTTGTATAGGAAATGACGATTTTGGTGGGTGGAGACAGACAGGAAGAGAAGCTGGGAGAGATTGGGCCTGGGTTCCATACTCCTAGCTGCTGGTCATGTAGCTGCTGATCTAGCTAGCTTCTTGACTCAGCTGCACACATTGCTATTGCCGATTATCTTCCACCTCTGATCCTTCTTCACTGAGAATAGAGACTGACGATTTTCCCCTAACCTGAATTCCTGACTCCTGCTGATTTAAAAATATACTGTCTTCAAATATAGTCATTTTCTTCATCCTAAAGATTTGCTAACAAAAATATAATTGTCTTCGTCCTCAAGATCCTCTCATTCTTTTGGGGAGTTGAAAGAGTTATGTATATATTAGTATATGCAAAATATATACAAAGTACATATAAGCTAATTTCATTAAATCAATAAAAATACCTGCAGGAAAGGGTTCATCTAGAAGGTAGCACTCTAATTGAGGTTTGATAAATGCTCAAAATTTTAAAAGATACAGAATGTTCCTTTCAGACAAAAGGTTCTGTCTTAGAAACAGAATGAGGACCACTTAGATGGTCTGAACCACAGAACATAAATAATCTAAGCTTTCTTTTACATGACATCCCATAAAATAGCATAGACTGGAAAAAACACTGAATTTTGTGTTACATGACCCAAGTTCAAAAATATCCCATATCTGTGACTGTGTTAACTTTAACAAGTCACCTAATATCTAGAAACATCTAGGTGAAATAGCAGATAGGGCACTGAGTCTGGAGTTAGGAAAACCTGAGTTCAGATTTATCCTCAGATACTTATTAATTAGTATGAGACACGGGGTAAGTTATTTAACCTTTGCTTTCCTTAGTTTCCTCAAGTATAAAAAGAGAATCATAATAATACCTTGTTTATGGGGTTATTGTGAAGATCAAATGAGAATGAGATTGTATAATACAGTGTCTGGCACATAAAAGGCATTAAATGCTTAGCGTCCTCTTTAGTCCTCATTTTCCTCATCTATAAAATTAGAGAGATAAATTAAGTAGCTTCTCTTTACAATTCTACATCTATCATTTTATGATCCTTTTTGTTTTTGCATCTCCTCTGAGCTTTTTTTTTCCTTCTATAGATTAAGCATGTCTATTTATTCCAATATATACCATGGAATGATTTACTGTCCTGACATTAGCTGGATTTGCCTTAGTTTGGCCTTCTGTTGATTGTCAATATTTTCCCTAAAATATTGTCTCTAGTATTAAATAAAATTATCTAGAAGTGGTGAGACAAAGCAGAGTACACCAAGAACCATGACATCCTCATTCTGAACAATGTATCTTTATTACATTTCTACTCTGCTCCATACATTTTCAGGCTATCTTTGGCCACCATAAATATTTTGAACACTCATTAACTTGAAGATCACCAATTAATATTGGAACTCTGTAACAGATACTTTCATATGAAGATGGAAATTTGTAGAATCAATGTTAATCAATGATTTGAGCATTCTTAGGGTTTGTATCAAAGTATAAAAATGGATAGAAAGAACAATTAAAAAAAACTTGTCTATACCATTTGAAACTTTTAAACATCTTGCTTTCCCCCAGGAAAAATCTGGGAAGGATTTTGCTTCAGACTATTTTAATGTAAGTGGTTTTCCCTTAACGATGCTGCATTGATTTTGTAATGTCTAATTTGAAAGGGCGGTCAGCATCCTACATAATCTTGTGTAAAAGAAAGACAAGGTTATTTATGTTACCTAACTCCAGATACAATGTAAAAGTTCCCCTCTACTAACAAGTACATAATTCATGCCAAATGTCATTAAGGAAGTTTCTGCAAAGCTTACAAAGATCCCCAGAGGCTGTGGCAGGGATCTCTCTGTATCTACCCCAAGACTCAGCAAGGCATATTGAATAGGAACCAATTAATATGTTTACTATGGGGCTGGCACTCTTCTAGGAACTGAAGATACAACTACAAAAAGAAAACATTGGATATATGACATGTTTGATGTGAATATTTCAATAATATAGATCCCAAGCCATTCATAACTTCATTTTACATAATTCTTCTCCACTTTCTCTTTTAGACCTTCTAAAGACACTCCAAATAATATGCCACAGACCTTTAAGTTTTAACTTTTATCTGAGCACCATTATAGCAGATAGGCTATTTCTTATTCTTCATTTTCTCTTAGAAGTCCGTTACACTCCTATTGTAGTCATGTACCTCCTTGTCTACCTTTGCTCTTCTCACCATGCTCCTCCAGCTGCTGTTATGCTATCCAGAAAAACTCCTGCCCAAGGGGCCTATGTTCTCCTAATTGGTGAGACACCACTCTATCTAGGCAGCCCCAGACCTTGCCATAGCCTTTTAATGTGTTCATATTTTTTTTCCTTGTGTAGCCCTGCCCTCCCCAACACATATCACTTGCTTTGAGAGTTATAAAAAAAGTCAACAATACCATTGTTCTGGAAAGGACACAACCCTATTTTAAATTCTCATCCCTGTGAATTCCTGTCCTGTTCCCTTTGCTCCAACAAATGTTCTCCCAGACCTTTCTTTCTTACTAAGCTATCAATGATTAATAAAAGATTAAAAATTACATTTCCTATGGTCACATACATTTTGAACATGAATCAGTGTCTTAAAATGAATTGCTTAATTTCCAGTATCAATTAGAGGGCAGCAGGAAGAAAGTATGTGAAAGGAGGAAATGATCTCTTCCTGGATTTGAAATCATATAGCGTGATTTATAATTACTTCATATCTACCTAAGGCCATAATGTAGGAGGTCATGTAGTAAAGATTAAAAAAACTGCTGATTGTGCATATTCTTTTATGATTGTTCTGCTTCATTTACACTTTCATTTTGTGGTTTCATGGAGATAGAAAAATCAAGTCATTTTCATGTATTCAATATTTTAAATTTACTACAGTTTGGCAAGAGGAGAATGAAAAATATTTACCAAAATGAGGTGAACAATGAGTTCTGGAGTCCAGCCATTCTGGAACTCAGGGATCAAAATTAATAGTCAGATGTGGAACATTCCTATCTTTACTCCATTCTGCACTTACTTGTACAACATCATTATCTTTCCTCATCTCTTCTTCTCTCATTCTCTTCTTTCTGTCAACTAGGTGGAACAGAGGATAGAGTACCAAGTCTGAAGCCAGAAATACTTAAGTTCATATGTACCCTCAGACACTCACTAGCTGTGTGACCTTGGACAATTAATTAACCTTTTTTTTTTAAGGTTTCTTCAACTGTAATATAGGGATATTAATAGCATCTCCTTTACAGAGATGTTGTGAGGATCAAATAAAAACATGTAAAATGCTTATCAAAATGCGTACATATAAAAGGCATTTATACTTGCTTAATAAGTGCTTATTTCAATTTTCTCTTCCTGCTTCCACCTTTACTAAACTTTAATTACTTTTCATCACTTTGACATTAACTTAAGCACTCATTCCTAATCCCCACTAGCCTTTTTGTTAATTCAAGAATGGAACTAATAGGTGTTGTGATATGGGAGCCACCTGCCAGTGACTGCTGGAGGTCTAACTCAGACCTGTAGAAAGGATCTCTTCATGTGAGAGGATGATGATGATACAAGGAGACTCTCAGTATTCTCTGACCTGCCTACTGAGGGGCTCTTTTATTGTCTGACCTCTCTCCTCTTCCCTCTGCTTCTAGTTTATTTCATTCCCAGTCCACAAGCAATACCTGTGTCAGTAAAGGCTGCTTTGCAACTCCTTCATTTGTTATGATCCACAGCTGTGGAGGCTCTCAGAGAATTGACCTGCCCCTTCACTTGGGCATGGTCCTTAACAAATAGGTAATATTATAAACTTAGTAAGATCAATATGACTTTTTGTGGATAGTGACAAGTTAGTTGTCTTCAAATATTTGAAGAATTGTCCTTGAAAGTGGGAAAAATTTTATTCTACATTACTGCACCATAAAGAGTTAGAATTAATAGTCAGAAGTTACCCAGAAACTGTATGTCAGGAAAGACATCTTCACACAGTCTCTCCTTGCTATGTCCAGCTAGTTTCTTTTTTTTAAAATTTATTTATTTAATAGCCTTTTATTTACAGGTTATATGCATGGGTAACTTTACAGCATTAACAATTGCCAAACCTCTTGTTCCAATTTTTCACCTCTTACCCCCCCTCCCTCCCCCAGATGGCAGGATGACCAGTAGATGTTAAATATATTAAGGTATAAATTAGATACACAATAAATATACATGACCAAACTGTTATTTTGCTGTACAAAAAGAATCAGACTCTGAAATATTGTACAATTATCTTGTGAAGGAAATCAAAAATGCAGGTGGGCATAAATATAGGGATTGGGAGTTCAATGTAATAGTTTTTAGTCATCACCCAGAGTTCTTTCTCTGGGCGTAGCTGTATGTCCAGCTAGTTTCAGATGACCACCTGTACCTAGGATTTCTATATTGGTGGGGGGGGTGGAATAAAGAATTGCTAAGATTCCTTTTAATTTTAAGATTTTGTATAGATATCTCACAATATTTGTGCACATAATTTGAATTTGATACACTGGGAAACAGGCTTTTACTCTGAAAGATAAAGAATTCTGATATACAAATATAGAAATGAACTGAGTATGCTCCCTTCTTTTATTCCTTACCCCCACTCCCATAACCATTTCTTCTTTTCAACTTTTTGATCTTTGCAAATGGCGCTGTCATTATTCAGGTCCCCAGACTCACATTCTTAGCATAATCTTTGATTTCCTCCTTTTCCCCATCCCCTCCCTGTCATTTCATATCTGTCATGAACCTTTGCTTTTTATATCATGATGCTCAGATTTGACTCTTCTTTTAAAAAATGTTTCTAGCCATGCAGATTCCTTAAGTTTTCATTCACTGACCAGTGGATTGTTTCAATAAATTTTTAGTGGATTTCCCTGACGGTAGTCTCTCTGTTTTAATTTTTATATCAATAAATGAATGAATTCACTACCCTCCTCTGACCTATTAAAGATCAAACTAATTTTTATGCCTTCCAAACATATTTCTATATTTTTTTTCCAAAAAGGAAACTAGACCAATGATAATAGTGAATTTGGTAATGTGATGGTTTAAGGTTGATATACACACTATTGTGGTCCTGAAATCGTGAGTTTTTTAAACTTTGGACTCATTTTCTAAGTCAATACAATAAGTCAATATGAACAACAAAAGGGGGTAAAAAGAAAGATTGGTTTATTGAGATCCTTATTTTCACACAAGTGACAATTTGCCTATTAAAGAGATTTCTTTATAGTTTTACTATGAAAAGAATGGCTGTTGTATTTCTTTCCACTAAAGTAATGAAGGCACAAATTGCCCCTTGGGCTCAAAAGCATTCCACCAGACTCTGGTAGGCATAGACCCTTTCAATTTCCAAGGGAAATGATTTAGTAGTTCAGTCCCTGCTGCTTGAAATTTTGTATTCTCTATTTAAAGTGTCAAAAGCTATGTCTAATTATTCTCATAGCAATGATAATCATACCAATTATGATTCTTAAAAGAATTGAATAGACAAAAGTATAGATAAGGCTCACAAAGACAAGACAGACTAGGGGAGGGGGGGAAGAGTGATCTCAAAAGTTGAAAACCTACGTAGTCTTTTCTCCTTGAAAAAGAATAACAATTACAGTTTTATGAAAGGTTCAAATTATCCCCATTGAATCCATTGAAGGTGGGTGAACCATTTTTGTCATCATCATAGCTACTTTCATACATGAGGGCTACTGCCAGCTTCATGATTTTCAAAACCTCGCCTTCTTTCTATACCAAAAAATAAAAAAAAATAACCAGCAACTTCTCCAAAAATACAAATATTATAAAAGGAAAATCTTAAATATTTTATTGAACATATATACATCATGCCATGATTTCATGTACAAGTAACTTTACTTTTTATTGCTTTGTTTTTCTCCTTGAATTCCCACAAATAGCTTGAGAAATTACAGAGAAGAGAATTTGAGCTTGTAAGCCTCATACAGCAATTTAGTGTCTAAACACTTGTATCCATTGATTGAAATATGAATAAATACTTTAAAGTTTTTTTCATCTTAAACTAAAGATAAGTATCAGTATCAATAAAACTCCTAGAAAAGGAGTCAAAGTACTCTTTTATAGTAAAGCATACTTTTATGATTTTATGCTATATGGAAGATATATTTTCTTAAATTCTAAAGCAGTAATTCTCAAAGTATGTTTCGGTTTCCCCTCGGTATACATAAGACTCTTTCAAGGGTTTCTTAAGGTAATTAAAAAAAAATTTACAATAATTCTTAATATTATCATATAATTATTAACACATATAATTATATATAATATAAACATTGTAACATATATAATAAATAATGAATGTAATATGTAATATAATAAATATGTAATTACTATTATTTTTTATTTTTATAATAATCCTATTATATTTAATCTATAATTTGTAAATATTAGATTTTTATAAGCTAAGCAATAAATATTTTAAATAATAGTTTTTTTATTTTCAAAATTTATGCAAAGATAGTTTTCAACAGTTATGATTGCCAAACCTTGTGTTTCAAATTTTTCTCCCTCCCTACCCTAACCTTCTCCCTTAGACAGCAAGTAATCCAATATATGTTTAACATATACAATTCTTCAATACACATTTTCACATTTATCATACTGCATAAGAAAAATCTAATCAAAAAGGGAAAAAATGAGAAAAGAACAAAAAACAAAAAGCAAATAAACAACAACAAAAAGGTGGGGGGGGGACTATGTTGTGACCCACATGCAGTTCCAAAAGTTCTCTTTCTGGATATACATGGGAATCTATTGGAATTGGCTTGATGCATCTCACTGTTGAAAAGAAACATGTCAATAAGAATTAATCATCACATAATCTTGTTATGAGTGTGGCAAATGATTTCCTAGTTCTAATCACTTCACTTAGCATCAGTTCATGTAAGTCTCTTCAGGCCTTTCTGAAATCACCCTGCTGATCATTTCTTATAGAACATTAATATGCCAAAACTTATTCGGACATTCCCCAACTAATGGGCATCCACTAAGTTTCCACTTCCTTGCCACTACAAAAAGGGCTGCTACAAACATTTTTGCAGATGTGGATATTTTCCCATTATTTATGAATTCTTTGAGATACAGCCCCAGTAGAGATACTGCCGGATCAAAGGGTAGGCACAGTTTGAAAGCTCTTTGGGCATAGTTCCAAATTGCTCTTTAGAATGGTTCGATCAGTTCACAACTCCACCAACAATGTACTAATGTTCCAGTCTTCTCACATCCCTCCCCTCCAACATTCACCATTATCTTTTTTCTGTCAGTTTAGCCAATTTGAGAGCATTGTAGTGATACCTAAGAGTTGTGTTAATTTGCATTTGTTGACAAAACTGTTTGTTTCTGCACACATATAGCGTATTTAGGACATATTCAACATATATAGAACTGCTTGCCATCTAGGGGAGGGGGTGGAGGGAGAGAGGGGAAAAATTGGAACAGAAGTGAGTGCAAGGGATAATGTTGTAAAAAATTACCCTGGCATGGGTTCTGTCAATAAAAAGTTTTATATATATATATCCCTAGTGCATAGCACACACAAGATTTTAAGAAAACACAAATAAGCAGACCATCTTTGAAAGCTGGATCTTTAATGCATACATAACAGGAAAAGGTAACATGTGTAATAGATATGTATCTGTATGTAATATATAATCCTCATTTTCTATTCTATTCTGTATATGTAAATGCTAATTTGTTAGAGAATTTAAAAACAAACAATCTATCAATCAATAAACATTCATTTAGCCACTAAAAATAAATTGCATTTGTTGGATCAATAGTGATTTAGAGATTTTATTCATGTGACTAAAAAGGGTTTTAATTTTTCATCTGAAAATTGTCTGTTCATATCTTTTGACCATTTATCAATTGGTGAATGGCTTGTATTTTTATAAATTTGAGTCAATTCTGTATATATTTAACAAATGAGGCTTTTATCAGAATCCTTGTTTTTTTAAGATTTTTCCCCTCAATTTTCTGCTTTCCTTCTAATCTTGCTACATTGATTTTGTTTGTACAAAAACTTTTAAATTTAATATAATCAAAATTATTCATTTTTCATCTCATACTATACTATAATTCTTCTTTGGTGAAAAATTCCTTCCTTATTCACAGATTGGAGAGGTAGATTATCCTTTCTTCTTCTAAATTGTTTATAGTATTACTCTTCATATTTAAATCATGAACCCATTTTGACCTTATCTTGGTATAGGGTGTTAGATGTTGAATAATGCTAATTTCTGTCATACTATTTTCCAATTTTCCAAGCAATTTTTGTCAGATACTGAGTTATTATTCCAGAAGCTGGGGTCATTGGGTTTTTCAAACACTATATTACTATAGTCATTGACTATTGTGTCTCATGAACGTAACCTATTCCATTGATCAACTACTCTATTTCTTAGCCAATACCAAAGGGTTTTGATGATCACTGCTTTATAATATAGTTTTAGATCTAGCACAACTAGGCCACCCTCATTTGCATTTTTTCATTAATTCTATTAAAATTCTTGACTTTTTGTTCTCTCAGATGCACTCTGTTTGTTTGTTTTCCTAGTTCTGTAAAGGAATTTCTCAGTAGTTTGATTGGTGGTAGAATTGTTATTTTCTTATATTAACTCAGCCTACACATGACCACTTGATATTCTTCCATTTGTTTAGATCTGACTTTATTTGTGTGGAAAGTGTCTTGTAATTGAATCTATATAGTTCCTGACTTTGTTTGGCAGATAGATTCCCTAAAATTTTATATTATCTAGTTATTTTAAATGGAATTACTCTTTTTATCTCTATATGCTGTACTTTGTTGGAAACATGAAAATGCTGATGACTTATGTGGATTTATTTTGTATCCTACAACTTTGCTAAAGTTGTAAATTATTTCTAGTCATTTTTTACTTGATTCCCTAGAATTCTCTAAGTATATCATCATAGCATCTGCAATGAGTAATAATTTGATTTTCTCATTCCCTACTCTAATTCCTTTAATTTCTTTTTCTTCTCTTATTGCTAAAGCTAACATTTCTAATAAAATATTGAATAGTAATGGTGATAGTAGACAACTTTGTTTCACCCTGATCTTATTTGGAATGATTCTAGTTTATCCCCAATACATATGATCCATGTTGGTGGTTTTAAAGAAATGCTACTGATAATTTTAAGAGAAACTCTATTCCTGTGCTCTCTAGTGTTTCTAATAGAAATTGGTGTTGGATTTTTTCAAATGCTTATTCAGCATCAATAGAGATAATCATGATTTCTGTTAGTTTGGTTATTGATATAATGAATTATTATAATAATTTTCTTCTTATTGAACCATCCATGCAGTCCTGGAAAAATCCTACTTGGTCATGATGTACTATCCTGGTGATTACTTGCTGTTATTTCTTTGCTAAGATTTTTGCATCAATATTCATTGGAGACATTGTTCTATAATTTTCTTTCTCTTTTTTGATCCTACCTAATTTAGGTATCAGCACCATATTTGTGTCATAAAAGGGATTTTGTAGGACTCTTTTTTTCCCAATTTTCCAAATAGTTCATGTAATATTGGCATGAATTGTTTTTTTTAAATGTTTGGTAGAATTCACTTGTGAATCCACCTGGCCCTGGAAATTATTTCTTAGAGACTTGCTTAATAATCTGTTCAATTTCTTTTTCTAAAATAGGACTATTTATATACTTCATTTCCTCCTCTGTTAATTTGAGCAATCTTTATTTTTGTAAGTATTCATCCATTTCACTTAGATTATTATATTTATTGGCATACACTTTAGTAAAATAGGTCCTAATCATTAATCTAATTTCTTCATCATTGGTGAAGAGTTCTCCCTTTTCATATTTGATTTTCTTCTTTCTATTTTATAATAAAATTAACTAAAGGTTTGTCTATTTTGTTGATTTATTTTTCATGAAACAAATTCTTAGTTTATTATTTCAATAGTTTTATAACATTCAATTTTATAATCTTCCCTTTTATTTTCAGAATTTCAAATTTGATATTTAATTGGGGGGTTAATTCATTCTTTTTCTATCTTTTTTTAGTTGTATGCTCAATACATTGATCTTCTCTTTCTCTATTTTATGCAAGAAAGCATCTAGAGATATACAACTTTCCTAAGAAGGTCTTTGGCTGAATATCATAAATGTTTATATGTTGTCTCATCACTGTCATTCTCTTGGAAGAAATTATCAGTTGTTTCTGTGATTTGTTGCTTCACCCACTCATTCTTTAGCATTAGATTGATTTTTTTCCAATATTTTCTCCTGGCCCCTTATTACATATATTTTTATTGCATCATTACGTGAAAAAGATGCACTTAACTATTTCTGTATTTGACTTTGAGGTTTTTATGGCCTAACACCTGGTAACACCTGCATTACTGAGAAAAAAAGTATATTATTTTTTCTGCCCATTCAGTTTTCTCCAAAGGTCTATCATAACTAACTTTTCTAAAATTCTATTTACCTCTTCAACTTCTTTCTTTTTTGTGTGTCGTTCAATTTATCTGGTTTTTGATAGAGAGAGATTAAGATCCCTCAAATGCATAGTTTTGCTGTCTATTTCTTCTTACAGTTCTCTTTTTTTTCCCTTCTTCTTACAGTTCTCTTAACTTCTCCTGTAGGAACCTGGATGCTATAACACTTGGTACATGCATATTCAGTATTGATATTACTTCATCATCTATGCTACCCTTTAGTAAAATATAGTTTCCTTTCTTATCTCCTTAAATTAGATTTATTTTTGTTTTTACTTGATCACAATTAGGACCTCTCCCCTTGCTTTATTTTACTTCTTATGTATTACTCTGCTTTAAATGAGTTTCTTGCAAAGGACATATTATAGGGTTCTATCTTTTAATCCAGTCTTCTATCCATTGTGAGAGTTCATCCCATTCATATTCACTGTAAAAGTTACTATTTCCCACAATCTTATTTTTCCCAACTCATGATTTTCTCTTTCCTTTCGCCCTTTTCCTCTTCCCCAGTTTTTTTGTTTCTGATCACCATCTCCCTCAATTAGCCATCTTCTTTTACAGACCCTCCTCCCTTTCTTATCCCTTTCCCCTTCTATTTCTGTTTTCCCTTCTATTAACCTTCACATTTCCTTTTTCCTCTCTCCTCCTACTTCCCCAGTGTCAGACAAATTTCTATATAAACTAAATATATCTCATACTCTCTTTGAGCCAAATCCCTTCTTTTTCTCAATGTAATAGGCCTTTTTTGCCTCTTCATGTGATGCAATTTACCACATTTCACCTCCCCTTACCTTTTTTTTTCCCAGTACAATTTCTTTTTCATCCCTAGTTTCTTTTTTATATCATCACAGTAAAGACAAATCATACCTGCATCTTCTAAGTATATTCCTAACAAAGATGCAGTTCTCAAAAGTTAAACATATCATCTTTCCATGATGTAAATACTTTAACCTTTAAAAACATATTTTCTTCCCTTTTTTTACCTTTTTCTGCTTCTATTGAATTCTGTATTTGAAGATTAAATTTTTTTCAGCTCTAGTCTTTTCATCAGAAATAAATGAAATTCATCTGTTTTATTAAATGTCCATCTTTTTCCCTGAAAGATACTACTTCATTTTTCTGGATAGTTGATTCTTGGCTCTATTTCAAGTTCCTTTGTGCTCTGGAATATCATTTAAAGTCGAGGTTGCTGGGTCCTGGGTAATACTGATTGTAGCTTCTCGATATTTGAATTTTTTCTGACTTCTTACAGTATTTTCTACTTGATCTAATAATTCTAGAAGTTAGCTACAATATTCCTTGGAGTTTTCACTTTGGGGTCTTTTTCAGCAAGTGATTGGTAGAGTCTTTCAATGGCTATTTTAGGACATTGGGGCAGTTTTCTTTAATGATTTCTCAAAAGATGTTGTCTAGACTCTAACTTTCAGATAGTCTAATAATTCTTAGATTGTATCTCCCAGATCTATTTTCCAGATTAGTTATTTTTCCATTGAGGCATTTTATATTTTGTTCTATTTTTTTTTCATTTTTTAGTTTTGTTTGACTTATTTTTAGTGTATTATCAAGTCATTTGTTTCCACTTGTTCAATTCTAATTTTTTAGTGGATTATTTTCTTCAATTAGCTTTTTCCTCTCTTTTTCATTTGGCCAATTAGTTTTAAATGAGTTGTTTTGTTCATTGGATTTTTTTCATTTTACAAATTCAGCTTTTTAAGGAATTGTTTTCTTTTTCCATTTCATCAAAAATTTTAAAGAATGATTTTCTTCAGACAATTTCTATGTTTCTTTTTCCAGAGTTCTCATTTCCTTTCTCCATTTTTCTTCTAACTTTCTTTTAAGACCCTTTTTGAATTCTTCCAAGAGAGCCTTGTGAGAAAGAAACCAACTTACATCACCTTTCAGGTTTTATCTGGTGATGTTTTGCCATTAGTTTCCTCAGGATTTGAGTTCTTCCCTGTCTCCATAACAGCTATGTATGTCAGAGCTCTTTTTGGTTGTTTTTGCTCAGTTGTAAATGTTGAGGTCTGCTGTTAGGACATGCTACATGGATGTGGGCAAGTCCTGCTTTATGCTGGAGTTCAGGGGCTCACCATTTACCTTCTGTAGTTTTGTTGGAGGTCTCACAGCTAATCTACTGATCCATTGGCTTCTGAACCAGGAAGGAATAGCAAAAGCCGCTGTATCTTGGGTGGAGCCTTCTACTAGATTCACCCAGCTTGCAGAAGCCTCTTTATTCTGGTCTCCCTGCACTGCAGTGTGCCTGCACTGGGCTGCAACACCATTGCCCAATTGACAGAGACTCTCCTGATGTTTTTCCACAGTATCTTCTGCAGTAAATTTGTTACATTCCAAATATTTGTGAGTTCTGTCACTCCAAAACCTGTTCAGAGGCTTGATCTGGTATTTATCTGAGGGAAGCCAGGGACAACTCAAAGACCTGTCTACTTTATGTCATCATGGCTCTGCCTCCTGGAAGGTAATAATTTTATTTTATTTTTTTGTAGTTGGATTATTACTTTATTTCTGCCAGCTACATCTCTCTTAATGCAGGACAAAGCCATTTTTGTATTTTTAATAAACCTTTTTTTTTATTTTCAAAACATATGCAGGGATAATTTGACAACATTGACCCTTTGTGTTTCAGATTTTCTCCTCCTTTCCCCTACCCCCTAGATGGCAAGTAATTCAATATATGTTAAACATCTTAAAATATATGTTAAATCCTGTTGTGTGATTTCTAGAGCCCCCAAGTTAGGGTGCCAAAATGTACTATGCTTTCTAGAACACCCGTGCTGGGGGTACCAAAATATATCGCCTAAATTAGCTCTCTGGAGGTTCTCAGGACCAGTCTGAATCCTTGGTCTTAGTAAAAAAGTGATAAGGCGAGACTCACGTGGATGGTCAAAACATGGAGTCCATTCATTCCAAATTCTCTCACCCTTATGTACCCTAATACCCTTATATAACCAAAGCAACACTGTGCATGTAGTAACTATATGTTGTGCATGCAGGACCACATAAACAACTTGCTATTGTATATAGATTGACTCTTTGCCACTTGGTATCACTCTGCTTTAATTACAACACAGGTTGTTAATGCCCCCTGACTTCTCAGGAAGGCTGAGAGCCCTTAGGGAAGATGGGGATGTAACCCAGACATTATTAGCTGGTTCCCTCTCCGCTGAAGAGTCTTATACCTCACTCAGAGTTCCCCCACTGTCTGTGGCCCTCTATAACTCTCCCTTTCTTTTGTTTTAATTGAAGCAGGTATACATCAGTGGTTAAATCCATCACCATGGGAGGAATTACACAATAAAGTAATAATTTCACACAAGTAAGTGGTAACATAACAAAATTATGAATAAACAAGATACCATAAAAGACTTCCATGAATCCCAGAAGGAAAGTAAAGAAAATAACTATTAATTCACAAATAAACAACCTCCTTCAATGATTAAGAGATAATCCAAAGCCAATCTATCGTCCATCACTTCATGTGTCAGGGAATCCAATGATTCCTGCAAGTTTTGAAGTCCTGAATCAATCTCATTAATAATTATTTTATGGTCATGGTAATGTTCATGAGTCAATTGCATACACATAGAGTTAACTGCTATCTTCTTTCAGTGGTAGGCACAGTCAGAGATGCAACAATGTTTCTTGGATTTTCTCCTTTGTTTCAAGGGTCTTCTCTTTTTCCATCTTTCTCCAACTGGACAAGGCGGATACAACTTGTAAGCACCCATTGAATTCCTTCTCCATCTGTAGAGATACAAGCAAACTCTCTGCCACAAGCAGTTAGTCTGTCTGGTTTCTTCCATTCATGACTCCGGTTCTCTCCATATCACCTGGTGATTATCTAAAGATACTGAAGCAGCCCACACTGGACACTGTCCTTCTGGTGGGTTATAAAACTGTCTGACAGAGCCAGTGAATTTTCATCAAAAACCAAAATATTAATAGTATAAAGAGTTAAGTTTAGAAGTTCTCAAGGGTTACCTGTGGCTCTCTCTCTCTTTTGTTTTTGGAGGAGCATCTTGATGTCTGTTTCTCCTTTCCTGTCTTTGAAGACTGAAAAGTATGCCAGTGGTGTGTAAAATCTGATACTTTTCATTAAAGTGTGCAAAATGTTTAGAAGTATATGCAGGTTCATTATCTGTTTTTATTGCTTGTGGCACACCCATGATTACAAAAGTTTGCATATGGAATTCAGTGACCACTCAGGCTGTCTCTTTTGCTACTGGTACTGCAAAAATGAATCCTGAAAAGGTATCTACTACAACATGGATAAAAGACAGACGACCAAAAGATTTATAATGGGTCATATCCATTTACCAGATTTCGCTGGGTCTCAAATCATGAAGGTTCTTCCCTGGAGGGAGCATAGTAGTGTGGAAAGGATGGTAAGCTGTATAGCCTTTCACTATTCTGCTAGCTTCCTCTTTTGTTATCCCAAACTGCAAATGTAAAGCTCGAGCAGCCTGATGATATTTAGAATGAGATTCTTGGGCTGCCTGAAATAAAGGAGTGTTGGCTGACATGGTGAGAAGGCTATCTGCTTTTGAGTTTCCATAAAAAAAAAAAGTTCCTAGAATGTTGGAATCTTTACAAACTGTTAAGCCATTGGAGTTGATTTGATCTTACAAAGAGATATTTTGGGCCAGAACTTGAAACAAGGTACTAAGTGGAACTGATAGAAACAATGCTTGTGTTCACACCCTTAAAGAGCTCATAAGTATCTAAGTACTCAATGGAGTTCACACGTTTGGGAGAGTTCAGGGTTTAGAAGGAAACACCGAATTCACACCTCCCTTAGGGCCAGAGAGCACTCTGGGAGATAACCCAGAATCCCTCTCCCTCCAGAAGGTGGAGTTAACCTTTGGGAGATCACATATATAGAGGGAGCTCTTGGAGCTTGGGGACATACTTGAGTTAGTTACTTGGATTAGTTACTTGAGGAGTTACTTGAAAGAGTTTTTCTTGGGAGCTCGGGAGAGTTTTACTTGGAGTAGGAGAGAGCTCTTGGAACCCACAAGTCCTGTCTTCGAGGCAAGAGATTCATTGCATCTTCCAACTTGGTGCTGGCTGGAGGCTGAAGAAAGCAGAGGCAGAAGCCAAGGACAAAGCTGCAAGATCTCTTGGAACCAAGCAGAGAGTTAGGCCTCAACTAACTGGGCTATTTTGGAAGGAGAAATAAACGTTTGCATTTTTACCAGCTGGCTGCATTTTGGAGTAATTATTGATTGTAACTGAAACTAAGGCTGCCTCCAGAAAACCATCACACTAGAAGACCATTATGAGAATAGACATACAAGAGGTAATACTTACTGGGATGATATCTCACTTTCTCCTGAAGTTCCTTAAAAAGCTGATATATATTAGAGGCTACAGATTTTAGGGCTATGGCAATTCTTTGTACCACACCTACTAAATAAGCCTAATCAGATATTATATTTACATCTCCTGAGTAATAAGTAAGAGCAAGCATAATTGCATATAACTCATTCTATTGAGTGGACTGAAAGGAAGTTCTGACTACTCTTTTTATAGTAGAATATGCAGCATAAATGTTATGTTTGGATGTATTTGTAAAGATAGTTGGTCTTTTAAGAAAAATCTTAGAAACCTTTTCTTCAAAAATCTATGGTCAGTTATGTAATAGTCAGGTTATCTTTAATAGAAACCTGTGTGTAAAATTTGGAGCCGTAGCCAATAAAATTTGCCACTGAGATAGTTTTACAGCATACATTGATTTGTGCATTGGTATAAAAGGTATATATCTTGTCAGGTCATATCCCAGATAATTGTATTACTCACTAGTAAGTAAGTTATGGCTTTTAATAAGATTCTAGGTACAAGCATTGGATAAGAAGTAAGGCTTTGGTCTATTTTGCTGGAAGGTTCACCCACTCTATCACACTGTTACCTTGATGAAGGACTGCTGTGGATACCTCTTTTGTAGCAAAAACTGATATTTCCAAGGGTTTTTGAGTAAATCTTTCAACCACATTGGATAAAGCCAGGTCAACCTCTTTCAGAGCCTCTTGGACTTCTTTTGTAAGCTGATGTGGTGAGTCTAAATCAGTGTCTCCCTTTAAAATGTCATATAACAGTTGCAATTGATAGGTAGTTAAGTTTAACATGGGATGCATCTCCTATCTGTTTCTGAAAGTCATTGAAGGTGTTTAACTTTTCTGTTCTTAAAAGAAAGTTTTTGTACTATAAGTAGCTTGGGATAGATTTCATATCCTAAATCTTGAAAAGGAGCATGTCTTTGATTTTTTTTTTCTGGAGCTATATGCTATTGGTAGTTCCTTAGTGTTTCTATGGTCTTTTGCAGACATGCTTCTAACATTTGCATCTCAGGCATACACCTCGATATACCAAACATAAAATATAACAACATAACTTTTGGAAATGCTTTTCTTACTGGAATAAGAGCAGCAGCAACATACATTTGACCCATTCCCTGTGGCAAAACTGTCCATTCATATCTTTTATAAGGCTCAGCTAAGTTAACGCTGGGCACTGAAAGGGCAAATCTTTTCATATCCTCCTTATCTAGAGGGATAGAATAGAAACAATCCTTGATGTCTATAACCCAAAGAGGCCATTCTCTAGGCAATTGAGTAGGAGATGGAAGTGTAGGCTGAAGATCTCCTATTGACTCCATCTGTTCATTTACTATTCTTAAATCAGTCAACATCCTCCATTTTCCAGATTTCTTTTTTACAGTAAGTACAGAGGAATTCCAAAGAATTAGAGAAGTTTGTAAATGGCCTTGGTCAAGTTGCTCCTATACTATATCTAATAAGGCCTGATTTTTTTCACTTTTTAAGGGCCACTGTTTCATCCATAGTTGTATTAATTTTCCATTGGATGAGGATAAGTAAAAGGGTTGGCAGGCCTTCAACACTGGCCCTGCCTATAAAGGCCAAAATGCTCAATAGTAATCCTAATTGCAGTAAAAAAAAAAAAAAAAAAAAAAAAAAAAGTCTCTTCTCTTTTGTCTTACCTTGGGACATAGGACAGAAAAACTGTGCTGGAGGGACTGATGATGTCACCTCCCCTCCCACTCCTCCTCCTCCATACCCATAAGAGGGTACTCCTCCTACCCATAAAGGCCAAGTTGAGGGAGGAGGATCAGAAGGTAGAGAATATCCCAAAGGTGCATGCTCAGCCTTAGGTCAAAGTGAAAGTGGGCTGAGAAACAGAGAAGCACCATACCCCACAAACTTCTCAGGGCATTAACAATATAAACAAAGAAAATACTAAAAAAGACTTCATTAGCTTTGCTCCACATGCTGTATCCTGCTGGGCTAAGAACAGCAACCCTCTGCTGGTTTTTTTTCCTGATACTTCTTTGTCTGGCCATCCAAGTTAAAATCTTTCCTAGTTTTAAAACCTGTGGGATTTCTGAAAGCCTATTTTGTCCCATTGTATTCAGTCAGTTATTTGCCCACTACCTTCCACATCTCTGGCTCCAACCTCTCCTCCTCAACATCTGAGAACTCAGTGATCTGCTTCTGAATAACCGACAAACTTTGCTTTTCTACTAATGTAACTAAGTATGTTTCATACTTCCCTTGTGAGGGAGGCTCATTTCTTATTACTATCTGCCCCATTTTGGCTGAAAAACAAAAGTGACTAGTTTAGCCCTTACTGAATCTTCTTGCTTGCCTATTTTTATACTTACCCTATCCCAGGTCACAGGGACTTCTCCTGATCAAAACATGGAGTCCATTTATTCCAAATTCTCTCAGCCTTATATACCCTAATACCCTTATAAAACCAAAGCACCACTGCACGTGCACTTACTATATACTGCATGAGGGACCATATAAACAACTTGCTATTGTATATAGATTGACTCTTTGCCACTTGGTATCCCTCAGCTTCAGTCACCACACAGGTTGTCACCACCCTCTGATTTCTCAGGAAGCCCAAGAACTCTTAGGAGATATGGGGAGCTGAACCATACATTATCAGCAGGTTCCCTCTGGACTGAAGAATCTTATAACTCACCCAGAGTTCCCTTGTCTGTGACAGTCTCCAAAATCCAATATGTATAAATATATTTATACAATTCTCTTGCTGTTCAAGAGAAATCAAAAAAAGAAAGTAAATGAGTAAGAAAACACACCTACTGAATAGGCCGAATCAGATATTATATTTATGTCTCCTGGATAATAAGTAAGGGCTAGAATGATCGCGTACAATTCATTCTGCTGAGTGGACTGAAAAGGAGTTCTGACTACTCTCTTTATAGTTAGATCATGAGAGTACACAGCACAAATATTATGTTTGGATGCATCCGTGAAGATGGTTGGTCCTTTAAGAGGAATTTTAGAAACTTTTTCTTCAAGAATCCATTGCCAATTATGTAATAGTCTAGTTATCTTTAATGGAGACCCATGTGTAAAATTTGGAGCCATGGCTAATAAATTTGCCACTCTGGGATAGTCTCACAACACACATAATTGTGTATTGGTATAAAAGGTGTATATCTTGTCAGGTCTTGTCCCAGATAATTGTACTGCTCCTTGGTGGCCTTTAATAAAATTCTAGCCACAAGCACTGGGTAGGGTGTGAGGCTTTGTTCTGGTTGTGCTGGGAGGTTCACCCACTCTATCACACTGTCTCCTTGATGAAGGACTGCTGTGGCTGCCTCTTGTGTAGCAAAAACTGATATCTCCAAGGGTTTTTGAGTGACTCTTTCAACCACATTGGATAACCAGTTCAACTTCTCTCAAAGCCTCTTGAGCTTCTTTTGTAAGCTGGTGTGGTGAATTTAAAGCACTGTCTCCCCTTAAAATGTCCTATAACAGTTGTAACTGATAGGTAGTCAAACCTAACACTGGTCGCATCCATTGGATATCTCCTATCAATTTCTGAAAATCATTCAATGTGTTTAGCTTTTCTGTTCTTAAGGAGGTTTTTTGAACTTAAAGCACCTTAGGGTATACTTCACATCCTAAATATTGAAAAGGAGCATGTCTTTGAATTTTTTTCTGGTGCATGTATAATTTGTAATTCCTTAGTGTTTCTATGGTCTTTTGTAGACCTGCTTCTAACATTTGTTCCTCAGGTGAACATCCCAATATGTCATCCATGTAATGTAATAGCATAACTTTTGGGAATGCTTTTCTTACTGGACAAAGCAGCAGCAACATACATTTGACACATAGTACGGCTGTTTTCATTCCCTATGGCATTCATTCCTATCTTTTATAAGGCTCAGTTAAGTGAACCTGGCCACTGAAAGGCAAATCTTTTCATATCCTCCTTATCAGAGGATTGGATAGAAACAATCCTTAATATCTAATACCAAAGAGTCCATTCTCTGAGCACTGAGTAGGAAATGGAAGTCCAGGCTGAAGAGTTCCATAGTTTCCATCTGTTCATTCACTTTTCTTAAATCTGTTAACATCCTCCATTTTCCAGATTTCTTTTTAACAAACACTGGGGAATTCAAGGACTTAGAGAGGGTTTTAAGTGTCCTTGGTCAAAAACTGCTCCTGTACTTATCTAATAAGGCCTGAATTTTATCTTTACTTAAGGCCACTGTTCTATCCCACTGGTGTATCAGTTTTTCCATTGGATAGGAACAGGTGAAAGTGTTGCAGGCCTTCAACAGCAGCCCTGCTTAAAAACCGAAGCACTCATTTTTAACCTAATTTCTGTAAAATGTCTCTTCCCACAGATGGGGATTTTTCTACTATAAAGGAGTAAAAACTCTGTTTTGCCTTCAAAGTCCATCTCATAGGGGCAGCACTAACTTCAGCTGCTATTGATCCTCCTACAGACATGTGGTGTCTGCTTTAATCTTTGGCCAGTGACTGGGCCAATTGGCACCTCTAATGACCGTCTGATCTGCACCAGTGTCTACCAATCCTTCCAATGGAAGGCCATTTATATAGATCGTGAGCATAGGGTCGGTCAGTTGTTACAGCTGCTGTCAATATATTGCTGGATTTTGTGATCTGAAATCAGAATCTGGGTGACTATCACCAAGCTGCTTATTAGGTTCTGTATGAATAAACCTGATGCTACTATTTCTCCTGGGTGATAAGTCACACATTGTCTGCCTGTATTGGTGACTGGGATATATCTACACATTCCCCAGTTTCCCACATCAGTGTGTGGATGGACACTGTTTTGTACATACTCTCAGGAGGTAAAATGGTAAGGCCTACTGTTCCTGGAGGCAAGGGATCCATAGGGTGGAGAGGAACAGATTTCACCTCTCTAGGGGTATCTCAGTTGTCTCAGCTGCATAAAACTCTATCTGCTTCCTGGCTGATTGATTGTGTAATCCCTTTCTCCCATCATATGGCTTCCTGGCTGATTGGTCATATTGAGGTATTGGCTGTCTAGGCACTCTCTGGGTGCACCATTGGCTGCCATCACGCCCCAAGTGTTTTTTGCCTGGAGCCTTGGGGCCAAGCCAATCATCCCGTTTCCCTGAACCTGTCTACATTCTGAGGCCCAATGAAAGCCTCTGTTGCATTTTGGACATGGGATACTGGGTCTATTGACTATTTTGTTGGGCTTGTATCCTACAGAGCTCGCTATATTCAGAAAGCCACATGCAATTTTTTCCAGGTTCTAGGCATACCCTTGCTATAGATTTCTAGTCATTAGGAGTCAACATTTCAAAAGCCAAATTCTATAATAGCATCTTAACATAAGCTGATGTAGCCCCATAAAGAGTGCAAGCCTTTTTCAGGTCTTTGATGATTTCTACGTTAAAAGGGGCATATCTTCGACTTTCAGAGGCATTAAACTGGGAAATTACAGGAAAAATATGTGGCTGGAGCTCCCTGACGTCCATGCCCTTTTCTTTGGCCTTCATTAAGCCCTCTTGCAATATACTCATAATTGGTGCTGGTGCTGTCACTGCCCCCCCCCCCACTGCCCTCCTCCCTCCATCCCAGAGGGTGGAGTTGGTGGAGGAGAGTCAATCACTTGCTCCTGAGGTGGGACTGAAGCTGCCTCCTGAGGTGGAAAGTCACCACACCCTTGCTCACTTAAGTCTCCATGCCCTGTGGGGATATAGTCATTAATCTCTTCATTGTCTTCCTTCTTTATATCATGGCTACTCTGAGAAGGAGCAGGAGCAGTGGTGTTTTTCTTTCTTCTAGGGATAGGGTTTCTTAGTGCTAACTGAATTATATTGTATAAATAAAATGCCTTGATGGAAATTGAATGAAGACCGTTTTCATTGTAATACATGGACCCTGTTATCCAACCAGGGACCAGTTATCTCGAGAGATCTGCTCCTCCTCTACGAACCAAAGGGAAATGTGGTTTAATGTACCCACAAGTCTAGTTACCTGTTCCCAAGTTATAAGTAGCCCTTGTCCTCCTATCAGCTTAAGCATGCTTTCTATAGCACCACTAGTGGGTGGTGTTGAACGGGTTGAAGGGGTTGGGGGCAGGGATGGAGAGTCTTTAGCTAACATTTGTCCCATTTTAGCCAAAAAAAAAAAAGATTACTGGTTTAGTTTTTAAGAAAATAAGTTCCCTGTTTGTCTATTAACAATACTCACCCAAGTTCCTTGTCTCTGGAGACTTCTTCAGTCCTTGGTTCCCACCGTTGGGCGCCAAATGTGAAGACCGTGTATTTTTAAATCAGCAGGAGTCAGGAATTCAGGTTAGGGGGAAATCGTCAGTCTTTATTCTCAGTGAAGAAGGATCGGAGGTGGAAGAGAATCGGCGGTAGCAATGTGTGTAGCTGAGTCAAGAAGCTAGCTAGACCAGCAGCCACACGACCAACAGCTAGGAGAATGGAACCTAGGCCCAATCTCTCCCAGCTTCTCTTCCTGTCTCTCTCTGCCTCCACCCACCAAAATCGTCATTTCCTATACAACACATCAGGACTTGCATGGAGAGTGGGCAGGGACCATTCTTTATCCACTCATGTATATTAATAGATTATGGTTCAATTACTATTTAGCCTCATGTGCTTGGGACTTCAGTGCATCAACTCAAACTTCAGCCCATTACAGGATAATATTGATGTTGTTTTCTATAATGATCTCCCGGTTCTGCTCATTTCACTTACAATCAATTCATGTAAGTCTCTCTACAATCATCTTCCTGATCATTTCTTATAAACAATAATATTCCATAATAATCATATACCATAACTTATTCAGCTATTCTCCAACTATTGGGCATCCATTCAGTTTCCAATCTCTTGCCACTACAAAAAGGGCTGCCACAAACATTTTTGCACATGTGGGACCCTTTCCTTCCTTTAAGATCTCTTTGGGATATAAGCCCAATAGAAACACTGCTGGGTCAAAAGTTATACCCAATTTGATAACTTTTTGAACATAGTTCTTAAATTGCTTTCCAAAATAGCTAGATCTGTTCACAGCCCCACCAATAATGCATTAGTGTCCCAGTTTTCCCACATCCCTTCCAACATTCTTCCTTGTCTTTTCCTGTCATCTTCACCAGTCTGAGAGTTTGTAGTGGTATCTCAAGAATTCTCTTCATCAGTTGGAGAATGGCTGAATAAATTGTGGTATATGAATGTTAGGGAACATTATTATTCAGTAAGGAATGACCAGCAGGATGATTTCAGAAAGTCCTGGAAACACTTACATGAATTGATGATGATCATGAGTGAAATGAGCACAACTAGAAGATCATTATACACTTCAGCAGCAATACTATATGATAATCAAATCTGATGGAAGCGCCTATCATCAATAATGAGATGATCCAAATCAGTTTCAATTGCCAAGTATTGAAGAGAACTAGCCACTCCCAGCAAAAGAATTATGGGAAATAGTGTGGACCACAACATAGCATTTACAATCTGTTATTGTTTGCTTGCATTTTTATTTTCCTTCTCAGGTTATTTTTACCTTCTTTCTAAATACGATTTTCTTGTGCAGTAAGATAACTATATAAAGATGTATACATACAATTTATTTAATATATGCTTTAACATATTGAACATGCATTGGCCTGCCTGCCATCTAGGGGAGGGGATGGTGAGAAGGAAGGGAAAAGTTGAAACAGAAGATTTTGCAAGGTTCAGTGACAAAAAAATTATCCATGCATATGTTTTGTAAATAAAAAGCTATAATAAAAAAAGAGTTCTCTTAATTTGCATTTCTCTGTTCTATGTTTTTCTATTTCTTTGTTCTTCTAATTTGTTTATAATATCACTCTTTATGTCTAAGTCATGAACCCATTTAGATCTTATCTTGGTATATGGTGTTAGGTGTAGGTCAAGCAAAGGTAATACTTTTAAAACAGTTAAGGGTCCAAAATGTGCTGAGAACTTTGCATCTAAATGTTAGCTATGTATGACACATCTGTTATCATAAAGTTGATGAGAACAAGTTTTCAACTTAATATTAGGATAAGAAACTTCTTATAAAATAAAGTTATCTAAAAATGAAATGTGCTTTCTTGAAAAAGGAGCTTAACACCACTTGATTTTCAAGCAAAGGAAAGAATGCTGGACAAAAATGTCTTAGAGAGTGCTTTTGCTCAGGAATAATGAAAAAGGATGATCTTTGAACTCCCTCTCACTGATATTTTAGGGTTCATGTCATTGATTAAGAATTTTAAATATAACTAGAAATAGAATTTTTAGTAAAATTAGAAATTTTTAACTTAGATTATAAACTAAACCTAAAATATGTCTTTCATGTATAGTATAATGGTCCAAAATATAAATAATACATAAATCTAGATCAAGAGCACTCAGAGTTTGAATCTCAATATGCCTTTGCACTGTTAAAATTATTAAGTACTGGAGATAGCACATGATGCAGTCAAGAGAATGTTTGCCCATAGAGCTTCTGCTCATAAACCAAATCCTGAATGTCAAAACCAGGAGATCAGTAACAGAATTCTCTTCAGAGCACACTACTTTGGAAGCACAAAACCTTTTATGATATAGCATTTGGAAAATTAGCAGAAGGAAAAAAAGGGGGGAGGGAGCAAGGAAGGAAGAGAGGAAAGCAGGAAAAAAAGAAAGAAAGACAGAGAGAAAGAGAGAGAGGGAGAAAGAAAAAGAGAGAGAGAAAGGAAGGAAGGAAGGAAGGAAGGAAGGAAGGAAGAAGGAAGGAAGGAAGAAGGAAGGAAGGAAGGAAGAAGGAAGGAAGGAAGAAGGAAGGAAGAAGGGAGGGAAAGAGGGAGAGGGAGAGAGGGAGAGAGGGAGGGAGGGAGGGAGGGAGGGAGGGAAGGAAGAATGGAGGGAGGGAGGGAGGAAGGAAGGAAGAAAGGAAGAGAGGAAGGGAGGGAGATTCTCAAATGAGTCATTTTCTTCCTTCTCCATCCTCCAGACATACTAAAGCCTAAAAGTAATACAAAGCCACAAACCAAGAATTTGACTGGGATGGGGGTGGGAAATGAGAGAAGAAGGAGAAGAGAAAGAAGAAGAAGAGGAGGAAGAGGAGGAGGAGGAGGAGAAGGAAGAGGAAGAGGAAGAAGAGAACTAGACCCTAAAAAGCTATTATGGTAAGAAGGAACCTCAAGACACAAGCACAGAAGATAATGACTTGGAAATGTCTACAAGTGCACAAATACAGTATCAAATAAAAATTCAGATTGGGCATAAGACTAACAAGGATTAAACATAAAGATGAAAAAGAAAAAAATTAAATAGTAGATGAAAAATTGAGTGAAGAAGTGAAATTTATGCAAGAAAATATTGAAAAGAAAATTAATAGCTTAGTAAAAGAGGTTCAAAGCAATGTTGGAAAAAAATAATTCCTTAAAATTTGAAATGGCAATAGTACTTCACTGAAGAACATAAGTTTTTAAAAGTATTGTCCAAGTATAAACTAATGATTGACAAGACATCAAAAAATAAAAAAAGCAAAGTCAAAAGACTGAAAATAGAAGAAAATGCAAAATCTTATAGCTTAAAAACTGGTCTTAAAAATAGATTCAATGGAGATCATTTAAGGATCACTGAATCATCTGAAAGTCAAGAACAAAAATAAATAGAGTAAATGATAGATTAAAATTCTTCTGAATGAATAAAATGAAGAAATAAATAGATAGAGCCTAGATATCACATTTTAAGAAATTATAAAGGAAAATTGGTCATATATCTTAAAACCAGGGACCAAAGCAGAAATTAAAAGAGGTCATTCCTATTCAGACTTCAACTCCTGAAGTTGAAAATAAAAATGTCTAGAATTTTTTATGCAAATCCAGAACTTCCAGATAAATGAGAAAAATGGGAGAAATGAGACTACTATAAGCAGTCAGAAAAAAAAAAAAAAAAGTACCAAAGAGCTTCAGTCAAGATCCCACAAGACTTAGAAGCTGCCACTATGAAAGATTTGAGGATTTAGAAGATTACATTCAAGAAAGCAAAGGAGCTAAAATTAGAATCAAGAAACTAAGTATAATCATGGGGACAGGGAATGGCTATTTAATGAAATGGAGGACCTTCAAGAATTCATGTTGAAAAGACTATAACTGAATAGAAAATTTAACATTCAAAAATGGAACTTAAGAGAAGTTTAAAAAAAAGAAGACAAGAAAAGATGTATGTTATATAATATGACAATAATTAAGGACAAGGGGGAATGAGATAATGAATGCAATACGGATAATTTACTCATGCTTCTGGGAACATTAACAATTAAAACTGTCACCTACAAGGGCTGGAAATGGAGAGTAAGAGATAACTAATGTGCCTTGTATAGTTTAGGGATACCCTTACAGAAAGCTAGAAGCCTAGATGTTCCTTCTATCTTAGAAGAGAAAGACATTTACACAACATTGCCAAATCTATGAAGGTAAATATTAGGGAGAAATCATAAGGGACCAATAAGCACTAAACTGTTCACATTCTTATATGAGAATATGATATCTTTGATCCTTCAGAACTTTTACATTACTAGAATAGGAAGAGGAAATCTGCTTAGACAGAATATCTAATATTGGGATGATTTTAAAAGGAGAATGGAATGTCAAGAAAGAGAGATGCTATAGAAGGAGGAAGAAGGGAGAGAAATGGAGAATATTATCTTACAAAAAGGGGTGCACAGGGAAGAGTTTACATAATAGAAGGGAGACTAAAATGTAAGAGAAACACTTGAAAGATTATGGAGGATCTCAAAGATTAGTTTTTGTAGTTTATACCTATTTGTATTTATGATTATTAGAAATAAAAACTGATAAATTTAAAAATATTTGTATATGTATTAGTTCATTTAAAATAAAGTACCTATTATATATTAATATTTCTTCAGAAAAAATACATTTTCCAAAATAAATTGTCGGGATTAATAAAAGATTTTCCTATTTGCTATTGCAGTCAACCTGTTATGATGTGTGGTTTTAGTTGAAATATACAAAGAAAATCTGGCTAATATACAGAGATATATAGTTGGAAAAGAGAGGCAAATTTCAAAAGGCAAATAATGTCTTAGTATTATTATAACTGGAAATATTTTTTTTATCTTATCAATCCCTTGAAAGAGTGGCAGATAACACTTTGAGAACCACTGTTATAGAGATATTTTCTGGGTTAGTTATGGGTTGAACTAGATGATCTCAGAAATCCCTGTAATCTCTATCATTCTATAATGTAGTTCTCTAGAAAAAAAATGGACAGTGTAATAGTCCCAGACAAAACAAGACTATTGTTAGGATCAACAATAGTCTCATGAGATTATAAAGACATGATTTTTTTTTTTTTACTTTTGTATTAGAGAAGCAATTCCATATCTTTTGGTTCTAGTATGGTTCTCCATCTCCATCATATGAACATTATCTGATTAATACATTTCATTGTGAGGTATGTATTGTGGTAAAAATTAAGGACAAGGGAAAATGAGACAATGAATGAAGAAGTAGGGATGATTTACTCATGCTTCCGGGACCAACAGAAGTGGATACTATAGTCTGGAAATGGAAAGAAAGAGACTACTAACATTCCTTGGATAGTTTGGATAGCCTAAATTAAACAGAGAGATTGAAGTCTAGCTGTTCCTTCTAGCTTAAAGGAGATAAAATTTATATAACATTACCAAATCTATGTATCTAACTATCCTACCATTCAAAGCAATTTGGTATTGAGAATAAATGTATCCCTATTTTGGGTGATTTTAACATCAGAGTATTTCAATAACTATTTTTTCTATCTTAAAAATAGGATTACAGAATTTAGAATAATAAGGGACCTTAACAATCATCTAATCAAACCCTTATTTTACAGGTGAGAATACTAAGGTTCAGACATATTAAATGAATTGTTCAGGGTTACACCCATGGTTGATACAGCATTCAAATTCAGGCCTCTGCATTCTTTACATTGTAGTTCATAGGATTTTAAAGGCAGCTAGGTGGTACGGTTGATAGAGTATTAAGCTAAGAATCAGAAAAACTTGCCTGCAAATATGCCTTCACACTCTTACTGGCTATGTAACCTTGGGCAGCTCCATTAGTCTCCTCAGCTCCTCCATTGTTGTCATAAGGATAAATTGAGATAGTATTTATAAAGCACCTAACACAGTGCTTGGCACATAGTAAGCACTTTAATAAATGCTTATTTCCTTCTTTCCTTCTAATTACTAAAGAAACAGAATCTCCTGCCTGTTATCTCTGTTACAGCTGTTTCTGATGGACTTCTCCTTTCATGACCCAGGCGTTTTTGCAAAATAAGGAGAAAAACCATGGTGGTTAATTAAAGGAGTTATTTTGCCACCTGAGTAAAATGCAGGACTTTCTAAGAGATGTTGCAAAGATGGGCGCTGAGAAAAATCATCCCTGAGTGAAAATCTATTAAATCACTTTTTTCCTTCTTCCCCACTCCCCCACAAGCCCACCCCTCCTCCCACCCTTCCCTCAAATGGATTGTCTATAGCTGTCAGGTTTCTTTTATAGAAATAAGTGAAATTATAACGAGGCAAGAGATAGACGTGCTGAAGATGAAAAGAGTGAGACTAAGTTAAAAAAAAAAAGTCCCTGTGCCATTTGAAAGCCTTTAAGAGGAATAGGATTAGGTGGAGGGTGTTGCCATGTTCAGAGAGCTGTCTCATTGCACATTTGGCTTCAAGAGAAGTTTCTCATCATTTCCCAGGAGGCAGAAGACCCATGTAGGTATTTGATTTATCTGGTTCCTGACAAAGAATACTGCCCTGCTGCCAGGATTAAATAAACTGTAAATGGGACACATCTCTTCTCATGGTCCAGTACCAGCTGTCCTATACTAGCAGCTTCCTGTCCATAGTCTCCGAATGTTAAAATATTCTTGAAACATTTCCCATTTAGTAGAGAACAGGCCCAGGATATATGTCAACCAGATTCCACTAGATTTGGCGTTAAGAAGGCATGAGATTAAATCCTGATTCAGACAGACTTGTTTTGTGGCCCCAGAGAGGTCACATAACCTTTCTAATCTTCAGTTTCCTCATCTATAAAATTTTAAAAAAGATAATAATAACAATAACAGCACAAGATTGTTGTGAGGATCAAATGAGATAATATATGAAAAATACTGTCAACTCTAAAAGTGCTATGTAAATGTTAAGGATTATCAGTATTAGCTTTATCATATTCAAAGATTGTATTATTTGTAAGTTTTGATAAAGAGAGAACTGTGCCTTGAAAGTTTCTATAATTGTAGAATATTATGATTAGAAGGGGACTTTAAAGATTAAATTCTTTCCAAATGTTAGATTATTTAGGTATCAGTCCTAAAATTGATAAGTAATATACAATGTCCTAAATCTTTATTTGTTTCTTCTTTATTATTTCTCTTGTTGATGTTCTCAGCTCCCATGTTTCAAATATATTTTCTCTTTTGATGATTTTATACCTATTTATTCAAGCATAGCCCCTTTCCTAAACCTGTACAATCACATATCCAACTGCATAAATAAATATATAGTTATACATAGATACATACACAACTACATATATATATATATATATATATATATATATATATATATATATATATTTATCTATTATCTCTCTAAAATTGCACATCCTATAGATACCCAGCATGACCTGAGCTCAATATCTTTCTCTCCAAATCCTTTCTCCTTCTAATTTTTTTCTATTACTATCAAGGATATTGTCATCCTTCCAGTTACCCAGGCTCACAACCAAAGTGTCATCCTCTACTCTTTACCTTGTTTGAAATCCCTAAGCAATATGTTTTCAAGTCCTGTTGATTTTACCTTTGTAGCACCTATCATACGGATTCCCTTCTCTTCTGTGATACTTCCACCACTTTTATATAGGCCTGTATCACCTCACACTTGGATTATTGAATAACCCCACCTCAACATTTCAACTACATCCCCAAAGTGGGCTGATGGGTCATCCTAGGACAATTCTCTCAGTCTCAGTCTACTCTTCACTATTAATCTTCTTAAACAACATATCACATGCTCTTCCTAACTATGTCACATGCATCCCTCTCTCTCTCTCCCTTCTTCTCCCTCTGCCTCTCTCTCTGCCCCCACTTCTCCTAACTCCCCAGTAAAGATAAATGCATATAGGATGTCCCAAAAGTCTTAGTGCAGTTTAAAGCCTTAATAGCTTCTTAAGTATAACTTACAAAAATATCACTTGAAAGTTTATATTTTTCTTCTATTTACTTTAGGAGAATTTAATTACTCACCCACAGATATACACACATACATATATGTATAATATATGATATTCTATGCATTGGTAGAGAGGTAAAGGAGATGTCCTTATTTGGCTACTTTTGTCACTTAATCTACTTCTTAGACATTTTCTTGTGAGGTCATATCCAAACTGTCAGGTATGTAACAAAACCTCATTCTTTAAATGATCTTAAGGCTAAGATTACAAGTTCAATCCCTTCAGTCACTGAGCAGTAGATGATGAGTGATGTAAACCACAAGATGGTGATTCTATTAAATTTTAATAAGCAATATTTATATTTAAAAATTTTAAAGAATTGACCTTTACAATGATATTTTTATAAACTTATAGCACTTAAGCTTTTCAAATTATCAAAGATTAAATTTTACCAAGTCTTTGGACTATTCCCTGATCCACTAATTATATTCTTTGAACCTGGAACTATTCTATCTTAATTAGAGGTGTGAATTGAGATCCTTAGAATCTCAGGGGAAATTATAGGTCCTAGTGATCAAGTAGACCTGAATCTACCCTAGAAAAAAAAAGGAATGTATCCTGTGCTCATGGTGGAGAGGGGGTATTGAGAGGTCCCAGTTGAGAAGATCTCAGCTGTGATTTTCTCAATAGCCAAGTAAATAGCTAAGTGCTATTGAGGATATTGCCAGGGAAAATAAGATTCCAGTTAATGTATAGGAGGATAGTGGTCTCTTGAAAAGATCTGTATCTTGCCCAGGTCGTGGAAGTAATTGGTAAATGGGGAGAAAAGTAAAATCCCAGGAAAAGTTGAGATCTGCAAGGCCAGGACTTTCTGAGTTGCTCACTTCCCAACTAAGTACTTTGCACTAGATTGTAAACCCCTTGAGAGCACAGATTGCCTTTTGCCTATCTCTTAACCCTAACATAATTACTTGTATTATATAGAATTTAAGCATTTAGTAAATGCTTGTCGACTGACTGGTGATGAGAACTCTAAGGCCTCTATTGAAATGACAGAATATTTCTAGGGTATTTGAATAGAATACATCTGTGTTAACTTTTATTCTGAAAACATTTGCATTATTCTACTAGAGACAAGCTTTTGTTCCTGAACCACATTTATTATAGAATATAGAATCCTGATAAGTAAATATCTTTGTAAGACATACTAATTCATAACACTTTGATATGAAATGATGCACTCTGCAGGTCTCTTGGAAATGGTCTGTGATATACCTCAGAGTGAAATATAAAAGTAACTTTCAGAGTCTCCTACTGCCAGATATGGGTATACAAATATAAATTGTTGTGGTTTATTTTGTTTTGCTTTCTTTTAAATAACTTGTCAGAATCGAATAACCTAATCAAAGCCAACTGGGAAAATCCTCATAATATCAGAACATTGGATAGCTTACAGACATCAGAAAGGTGTTGACATTCCTATATCATTCTCCTCTAAAGGGTCAAAGACAGAAGTTTGTACTTCAGGCAAATCTTCAACTGTCTTGGCTGTCATTGGGCCTCATTGACCTTTCCTAATTCAACTCAGTTGAAAAGCAGTCGATTAAGAAATATAAAAGAAAAGCAACTTGATGACAGGATAACTATGGGTTGGGCCTAGAATCAGGAAACCTACTTCAAATCTAGTATCTGATGATATTACCCAGAGTTGTAAGGCTCAGATAAGGTAATGTCTGTTAAAAAGTGTAGTACAGTGAATGACAGATAGTAGGTACTTAATAAAATCTTGTTTCCCATAATTTAAATAAGAATGAAAAGAACTAGACAGTAACTCTTTCTGTGTTAGGAACTAGCCACAAGCACTTTGGCAATTCAGTCACTTCAAGTATAATCATTACATTATCTGTAAAAGAAAAGGGGGGCTATATGAGGACTTCCTAATCATTTTTGTGTGTCATGGACCTCTTTGATGGTGTGGTGGAACCTATGGGCCCTTTATGAGAATAATGTTGTTAAATATATAAATTAAAATACATAAGATGACAAAGAAAATAAATTATGTCAAAAACCAATCATCAAAATTTTGGGGAGGGGGGAGTTGATAAAACTCAGGCCAAGAACTAGACTAAGTTATTATCTAAGATCCTTCCACTTGTAATAGTTTATAAGTTAAATACTCTGTAACTTATTAATATCCCAAAGGTAGGCAGATGTTTAAAGAAGGCTACAGAAACTAGTGTAGTCAACAAATATTTGTTAAGTCTTAATTATGTTCCAGACACTGGTGTACTAAATAGAACACAGAGTATGCAATCAAGAATTTTTATTCAGTAGTTTTTTAGAAATGTTCAACTCTTCATGACTAAATCTTAGCAAATATACTGGAGTAGTTTGACATTTCAATTCATTTTATAGATGAGGAAATTGAGGCAAACAGAATTAACGATTTGCCTAGGGTCAAACAGAAGTTTCTAAGGTCAGATTTGAACTCATGAAGATGAGTCTTCCTGATTACACTCCATCCTATCTAGCTGCCCTGCAATCAGGAATAGCTGAATTTAAATCTTACCTCAGATGCTCACTATTATGTAGCACTGGGTAATCATTTAACCTCCTGAATCTCAGTTTCATCATCTGCAAAATGAAGAGATGGGAATTCATTATCTTTAAACCTATGATTCAAATACAAAGTTGTAGACTTTTTCTTTGTCCATTATGGTGTTAAAGTATCCACCTCCATGCAACTAAGGTTTTATGAAATCTCCTTTTATTTACTGCCATGGCTGAACTTAGACATTAAGAAAAGCAAAGTTCCTTTTTAGGAAGCTCTTTTTCTTTCAGTGAGTGCCACAGACTAAATCTCTGCTCTCTCTATTTCTCAGTATTATTTGCTGCCAGGTAAAATCCAAGTGCCACCTGAACAGTCTTTCTCAGCTGTGGTTAGGTAGTTTCTCTGATTAAAGGGATGGGAGCTCTGTGAACTAACATTACTTTGCTTAGGCAGCTGCAGCTTGGCTGCCCACTTGATAAGGAATAGAAAACCGAGTATCAGCCAAGTAGAACACTCAAAGCCTCAAGAACTGTTAGTTACAAGGCATGTGTGACCAGTTTGGAGTCTTTGTGCTCCAACCAAAGGAGGATTTGAAGGAAAGACTGGGTTTTCTTCAACCAATTAGAAATCTTTATGACATTCATCTGACAAGCAAACCTACGTGACTTGAGATTTCTAAAAACCAGTATGTCTCTCATATGCCACATATAATATTTTCCTCTTATCCCAAGCTACAGATTTATACAGGGAAAAAAATAAAAATCATAAAAATGTAGCCTCTGGGAATGTCACTGAGATGGAGTCAGTTGCTCAAACACTACTATAGCCCTCTGAAATGACACCAGCGTGAACTGAGAAACCTGCATGCTTTCTCTTTGTTCCCCGTATTTGTAATTATTCTGTTTAATTTAGATAATAAGCCAACTAGATAGGGTACCCTGCAAGGTATACCTTTTTCAATGGGCTGTCTTGAAATTATTTTCTCTGGCAACTTGGCTAAATTATTGCTAATCCTTTGCATACTAAAATGCATAGCAGCAAGGCCCTGAGGTCCTAGAATTTTCTCCCCATCCCTCCTCCAGCTCCCCATCCCATCCCTGAATAGTTCTGTTATTGTCATTGTGAAAGTGAAAACCTGCTATGAAGAGGAATGATACACTATGAAGACAATTAGACTGTGGCTCAAGTCAGTTTTCTTATCTATAAAAAAGGAGTTGGATTCAATGATTTCTAAAACTCTTTCTGGTTCAAATAGATTTTGAGATTCTCTCTCCCTCCATGAATAATGAAGCAGCTATTGAGTTTAACTAGGGTCATGAAGATCCCTAGTTACTAGGCAAGTGTTGAAGCATCACTGCAGGCTTCTCAGGGAGATCTGTGCTGACCTCAACAAGGTCACCTCTGTGTGAATTTTGCAGCTCTGAGATAAAATCTTTGCAACAGAGGCAGTCTCTAACATATGTTATTCTTATACCATGACCCATGCATTATATCAGCTTTCCCACTGAGCATAAGTTTTCTTCAGGGTGGCAGACATATGTTCTCCTAACTGAAGAGGTTAGAAGAATTGTTCCCATTTCATAAATTTCTTCATTGATCAAAAATCTATTAACATCTATTATGTTCTCCATTATTATAATGGGCTCCTAATTGTTTTCTTTACCTCAACTGTCTTCCCACTCCAATATATCCTACACATTGCTGCCAAAGTAATTTTCCGTAAGCGAAGATATTAACATTTTCTTCCCCTGTTGTTAACCTCACTGGCTCCCTATTACCTCCAAGATCAAATACAAATTCTTCTGTTTAGCTTTTAAAGCCCTTTATGATTTCTTCAACCTATCTTTTCAATATCATTGGAACATTAACTCCTCCATTTTGTAATCCTATCAAATTGTCATTCTCTCTTCACACATTTCATCTGCTAGCTCTGGGTTCTTATATTGACTGTGCCTCATTTTTGTAATATATTTATTCTATAGTTCTGCCTCATAAAATCATTCTCTTCCTTTGACATAGCTTTATCATTATCTTCCACATATTTTTTTTCTGATCATCTCCACTTCTAGTGTTCTCCCTCCCAAACTACCTCGTATCTAATGACTTTTTATATATTGTACTGGTATTCATCCATAGCAATTATATCAGATATATGAACTAATGTGATTATGTAACAGACTGGCTCATATTTGAATATTAGGACATTATGATCCATTTAGGTTGTCTTGAATGAGTTGTTAATTTATTTTTAAAATAATCTATTTCTGATAAACGTGGCTGTGTGATCCTGGGGATGTTAATAATCTCTTTCTTGCCTACTTCACATAGCTCAAATTGAGGAAATAGATAGAAAGTACTTAGGTCACTTAGTTCACTTCCTGCTTCAGTGTTGCTTTTGTATTTCCAATGTTAAGCATAGTGTTTGACATATATCAGATACTTAATGAAAGTTTGTTAATAGATTATTTGGTTATTTTCTTCATCATATTCCTTTGACCAATTCCCAGAAAAATATAACCTCCTTGAGAAAAAAAAATTGCTTTCCTTTTGTATTTATATTTTGAGTACCAAACATGTTATCTTGTACAGATTATAAATTTAATAAATGTTAGTAGTAGAAAATCAGACTTTTAAATAATTTCATTAGGGTATTCATATACAATAGCATTCTAGCATAGAGGACAAACCTTGTATGAAACGGTTCTGATAGACATCAAGAATCAAAAAGATTGAGCAAATAAATTGTAATAATAATAATAATAATAATAACCAATTATATATTCAAAGACTAGCATAACCACCAAACATTACTCTTTGTAATTCTTTTTTTTCCCAATATGGCCATTTTGAGACTTCCATCATCATCCTCAAAAAATTAGACAAGTCCTAATAGACCCAGAGAACAATATTGGAAGCTAGCAATAGCTGCATCTATCACAGCAGTGACAGGAAAAGGGTTTTATCTGTGAGTAGCATCCTTTTCCATCATGGTTTTTCCAACTTTTGTCTAGCACTTTGTCCCATGACACACACACACAAAAGAGTAAGACTATTATGGTGCTATTTTAAAGCATTAAAGAAAATGTTACCCTCTAGATTTTTAACTTTTCTCCAGTGTTTAGATGAAAGAAGATTGAGAATTTTCTTTCTTTAGAATTGGATTCAGTCCATTTTCTAATTCCCTTGGCTTGCCATTGGTGTAGCAAGGCTCTAAAGCCAGTGCTCTCATAGGTCAGGTTCAATGTCTGGACTATATTAGGCACTTGTGAGTCTCTGAACCTTTAACAAAGGAACAGGTTTATTTTATCCTAACAAAGCACAGAGTTGCAACAATATTGAGTGTCATGTAATTTCTCTGGACACATCTCTATCTCCGAAATCCATCTAGTCAGTTAGTCATCAGGCAACCCACAAGGTATGGTGACTCCCACAGTCTTGTGTACCCACCAAGTCTAAGCTCTAAAATCCACATGGCATATGTTCTTTATTAACCCTACGGCAGGAAACTGCAGTAGAGAAGCAGAAGCTAATCATGCTTCATGGGGAGAAGATTCAACAGGGAAGCTACTAGGGGAAACTGAGACTGATGGAGATGGTATGGGCATTGTATATGGAGAAAAAACTGTGTCAGAGTAAGGGAAGTTGCATCAAGGAAACTGTTATCCCACCACAGCCAGTTTGTCAGAAGAATCGAACATGATGCAACAGAATAACCTATAAAAATTTCCTCTCTAAATAAATTCATTATTTCTGCTAATTCTCTTAAAATGAAAGTATTTAAGGAAGGTAGATCCATTCCTCTTGGTTTATTGGGAAATTTATGATGTTTCATTTAAAAGTTGAAAAGCTTCCAAAGATACCAGACTAAATACTGGTCACCTGCAATTCTAGTGAGTGCTCTGTCCCACTGATTCTAATATCTGGGGACCCTTTTTAGCATGCAACACAAGCTCTTTAGAGCTATGTCTATATGGATATACCATTTATTCCCTAAACTCAATATGCCTGAAAATAAACTCATCTTCTGTGCAATAGCAGTTCTTTTTGACTGCCCGATTTCTGCTAATGATACCATCATTTTTAAAGTCATCCAAAATTAATATACTGGCCAAGATGCTGGAGAATAGACGTGGCTGTGTCTGACCTTCTCCAACGTTCTCTCAAGCCAGCATCACATTAAGCCTCTAAACTGGTTTTGGAGTGACAGAACACAGCACTCCAAATATTTGGAGTACTACACATTTCTAGAAGAAGATATTTTGGAAGAACTTCAGAACATGTCTGTTTCAATTGGGCAAGAGAATGATCTGCCAAGCTTAGATTGCAGCATAAGGAGCCTGGGGCAAGGAGCTGGGGTAGGGGTTAGAGCATTGTGGTCCCACCAAGGAATTTATTGTGAAGCTCTTAGGTAACTCTGTCTAGGTTGTAACATTTGAGGTAAAACACCCAAAAGCAGATCCAAAAGACAAATCATAAGCCATTGAATCCCAGAAGAATGTAGGACCTGTCCATGATTTCCCAGCACCAGAAGTCAGTAAGCGAATTGCCCCAGGGCATATTAAAGCACCTTAAAAGTAGATCTCAACCCTTAAAAATGAGCAAAAAAGCATAAAGAACTCTGAACACAGTTTTTATATATAGAGAGAAAAGAACATACCTCCAACTCTGAGATTCCCAAAGGCAAATCACATCCAGATGAAGCCCTAAAGGATTATATGAGCTGCTCCCTATTTCATATGGATTTTTTTAAGATTTCCAAAAGGATCTTAAAAGAGACCTAGAAAAAAAATGGGGAAAAGAAATGAGATCGTTGCAAGAAGGTATGGAAAAGGAAAACCAGAAATTATCTGAAGAAAACGCCTTAAATATAGATATAATGAAATAGCAAAAGAATAGAACTCTCTACAAAATAGATCAGATGAAATGAAAAAAAGAATATAACTCTTTACAAAATAGATATGAAAAAGAAACCAATTCACTGAAAAACAAAATTTGTGAAAAGGAAAAAAATGCAATGAACAAAACAAATCATTTAAAAATTTAATTGGCCAAATACAAAAAGGAATTAAAAAATAACTGAAGAAAATAGTATACCAAAATTAATACACTGCAAGTCATGTTTTCTCTCCTTTATTCTCCCATTTGGATGCTACTAATATTCATTTTGTTATGTCTTTCATGCCTTCCTTTCACTTCCCTTGTGATGGCCACAGATCTCAACCAGGTCATTTTTACCCTTATCAATACAATTGTTGTAATATCCTAATGTTGTCCTTGTCTTCCAACCCTTCCAATCAACCTTACACAGTGTTGTGAGATTTTTTCATCCACTTTGACACTCTTCTATTCAAACACTTTTATTATCATTGCCTGTGAAATAATAAAAAAATGAACTTCTTAGGCTGGTCTTCAAGGTAATGGTACTATAATTTAGCTACAAGTTGCCTTTAGAGCCCTGTATTACATACTTTTATGTTTTACTACACTTAAATTGAACAAATCACTTATTCCTTCACACGATTTCTGCTCTCCTACTACAAAGTTTTTCATATACCATTTTCTCTAGCCCCACCTCTATGTCTTACTGAAAGACAGGATTTTCTTACTTTTAAATTTTATTTTATTTTATTTTTTTAATAATTATAACTTTTTATTGACAGAACCCATTCCAGGATAATTTTTTACAACATTATCCCTTGCACTCACTTCTGTTCCAATTTTTCCCCTCCCTCCTTCCACCCCCTCCCCCAGATGGCAAGCAGTCCTGTACATGTTAAATAAAACATGATTTTCTTATGTCATTAATGCAAAAATCTAGATTAAATGATAATGAAGCTAGGGATTCACATTCAAAGGATGGTAATCAATTGTCTAATGCCAGCCTTGTAGGACCTCTCCAGTGAAGGGACCCAAGGTGGAAACTATGCTTGATTCTAGTTTGTTTTACCTTTATTAAATCAATGATTCAGATATTACATAGATAACATATTCTTCATATTTTCAATAAACACAAGGTTGGAAGGAAGCACTCATAGACTAGATGACAGATTCAGAATTCCAAAAGTTTTTTTTTTACAGACTTGATTATTGATAATTGGGACTTGATTATCTAATAAAATGAAATTCAGGAAGATGACAATTCCATTTCAAAGTTACCTGATAAAAGAGGTATGTTTGGACATCAATTTTTCTAGAGAATATGTTCATGTTTTAATTTTCTACAAACTTAAAAGTGAGTCAGCAGTGAGATATAGCAGGCAAAAAATAATATGATGTTGAACTTTATTAAGAGAAGCATGTTTTCCATAAATATAGAGGGGATAATTCTTCTGTCCTCTTTCCTAGCAAGACCACACATGCAGTTTAATATTCAATTCTCAGTACAAGAGATGAAGGAACCCATTAATGAACTGTAGCAGATATAGTAGAGTACTATTGGTAGAATGAAATACCTTGAGTCTATATCAAGTACAGATAAAATTGGGGTGGGCTTTTTTTTCTTTTGTTTATTTTGGGGACAAAGAGCACTTAGTCTGGAGAAGACTGAAGTAAGATGTGACACAGTCACAATCTTCAAGTATTCATAAACTTGCAAGGTGGAAAGGAAATAAGATTTATTTAATTTCATCTCTGAGGGTCAAACTGGGAGCAGAGGATGGAAGCTACAAATTAGGTATAATGTCAAGACAATTTCCTAATAAGTAGTACTTTCAAAAAGTCAAATTGGTTGCCTTGAGAGGTCATGAGATTCCCTTCATTAGACATCTATATTCAAAAGATCAATGTGTTTTGTCAGCTATGTAACAGTGAGATTTCCTTTTGTATCTCAGTACTGTGGCATACTACTAAATTTCAAGAACTATCCACTCTTCAGGAAGAAAAAATAAAAATAAAGACCCTGATCAAGTGGGAGAAGCATTAGAGACAGAGCCAGAAACATTAGGTAAAAAACATGTTTCTGCCACATATCGGTCATGTTGCAAGCCAATTAATCTTTCTGAAACTGCATTTTCTCATTTGTAGACTTGGATAATGATAATAATATTGAATACTCTGAGGATCAAATTAAATTGAAGAATATACAGAAAGGAATGAATTATATACATTCACTAAACTAGCTAGAATAAAGTGTAGCCACAGTTTAGAAAAAAGCTATGAACAAAGTTTTACTGCCATTTCTATTTGAAAAGCAGTGTGAATTCCTTCCTTTGTGGACCCATTCATTATTCCTGTCCAACCCAAATGCCCTACCTCTGAAACTACTTTTCTAGGTATCTATATGTATCCTTCTCTCCCTATCCCCTTAATGATGCAGTAACCTTCTTAAGAGTAGAGATTACCTTTACTTTTTATTTTAATTTCTCCCAATTAACAGTGCTTAATAAATGCCTCTTAATTTATTCATTCAAAATGGAAGCTAAGAAACTTTGAGGATTATAGGATACAAAAAGAGTCATTCATAAAACCTAAACACTCTCTAATATGTATATTATGTATATTAGAGAGTGTTTAGGTTTAAGTATATATACTCAAGATTATGGTAACAAGCAAAGTAAACTGCTTTGCAATGCAAGGAGTCAAATTTGACTAAAGAGTTATGACTGAAAATTGGTGGAATGAAGCTTATGACTGAAATATGATTCTGAATGGTTATAGCTTATTCAAAAGAAAAAAGATAGTATAGTAGATAGTGTAGGCTTTAAGTTAGAAAGACCTGGGTTTACTTATTAGCTGTCTGGTCCTGGGCAAATAAATTGAACTTTCTAAATTTCAGTTACTTATATGAATTGAGGATGTTGGACCAAATAGCTTCATGTTCTTTCTAGGTCTAAATCTATTATCCTACAATAGGTTAAAGAGAGTGAAGTGGAATACTCATACTCATATAGAAGGCATACTCATAAAAGGAATTCATGAAGGAAACATAGTGGAAAACGTATGTATAAAGATTAAAGAAAGGGGGGAACAGAATTGAATTTGTCACTAGAAGAAAAAAATATATAGACCAGGCAAAGCAACAAAATCCAGAGAGAGAGAGACAGAGAGAGAGAGAGAGAGAGAGAGAGAGAGAGAGAGACAGAGACAGAGACAGAGAGACAGAGACAGAGAGAGACAAGGAGAGAGAGTGAGAAAGAGAGAGAGAAATAAAGAATTTGAGAAAAAGACCACAAGAATGACAAAGAGGAGAGGATTCGGGTAAGATGGTGGAGTAGGTCAGAAAATTTCAATCTCCCCAGATTTTCGATTTTCCCCAACAAACAATAGATTTGCACCTCAGGGTGAACATAGACTGTTAAAAAAAAAAAAAAAAAAAAAAAAAAAACCTCAGGCAGAACACGGGTTCTCTTGGGACAACCTGAGAAGACCAGAAGAAAGAATACAAAATGGGGTTTAACCAGCATGAAGTGTAAATATCTTGGGACTAGCTCCAGAGAAACAACAAATGGAAAATGCTGGGGCTGAGTTCAGCTGGAGCCTCAACAGGAACAAGAAGAACCTTCACCTCTCTAACAGTGTGGGAAACTGGGGGTCTTAACCAGTAATATTTGAGGGAACCTTTGTTGTTTAGGAATGTCAGGCCAAGTTTTCTGTTGAGTTGTGACTCTGAATGAGAAGAAATCAGTGATTACAGAAGCAATAAATGTTGCCGGCTATAGCCACCTGGTTTAGTGTTCTAGGTCAGAGGGGAGAGCTGATGTGAAGTTAGAGGCACTATTCCCCCAAATCCAGGATTAGAAACTATAATTCTTTGCAGATGATATGATGATATATGTAGAGAATCCTAGAGAATCATCCAAAAATATACTGAAAACAATTCATAGCTTTAGTAAAATTGCAGGATATAAAATAAACCTACACAAATCATCAGCATTTCCCTATATTACTGACAAAGCCCATCATCAAGAGATAGAAAGAGAAATTGTGCTTAAAATTACTGTAGACAAAATAAAATATTTTGGGGTCTACCTGCCAAGAAAAATCCAAGAACTATATAAACACAATTACAAAACACTTCTCATAAATAAAATCAGATATAAACAATTGAAAAACTATCAACTGTTCATGGCTAGGTTGAGCTAATATAATAAAAATGGCAATTCTGCCTGAATTGATCTACTTGTTCAATGCAATACCAATAAAACTGCCAAAATATTATTTTATAGAACTAGAAGAAATAATAACAAAATTATTTTGGAAGAACAAAAGATCAAGAATATCAAGGGAATTAATGAAAACATATGTAAATGATGATGGCTCAATAGTACCAAGCCTAAAACTATATTATGAAGCAGCAGTAATCAAAACCATTTTGTACTGGTTAAGAAATATAATGGTGGATCGGTGGAATAGATTAGATACACAACACAATAATCAAGGTTTATAGTAATCTACTATTTGATATGCCCCCAAAGTCCTGCTTCTAGAATAAGAAATCATTATTTGACAAATATTGCTGGGAAAACTGGAAAATAATATGTCAGAAACTTGACATAGAACTCCATCTCATACTGCATACTAAAGTAAGGTCAAAATGGATACATTATTTGGGCATAAAGGACAATAACATAAACAGATTAGGAGAACAAGGGATAATTTACCCATCAGATCTTTGAAGAAGGAAGGAATTTATGTCCAAAGAAGAACTAGAGAACATTATAAAAGGCAAAATGGACAACTTTGATTACATTAAGTTCAAAAGTTTTTCACAAACAAAACCAACAGAAACAAGATTAAAAGGGAAGTACAAAGCTGGGGGGCAGGGAATCCTTACAGCTAGTATTTCTCATAAAGGTCTCATTTCTAAAATATATACAGAACTGTGTCAGATTTATGAGAATACACATCATTCCCCAATTGATAAGTGGTCAAAGGATATGAATAGTCAATTTTCAGATGATGAAATTAAAGCCATTTATAATTACATGAAAAAGGCCCTAAATAACTATTGACTAGAAAACAACTTTTGAGGTATCACCTCATACCTCTCAGATTGTCTAAGATGACAGCAAAAGATAATGATAAATGTTGAAGGGGATATGGGAAAACTGGGACACTAATATATTGTTGGTGGAATTATAAAATGATCCAACCATTCCTGAGAGCAATCTGGAACTATGGCCAAAGGGTTATCAAATTGTGCATATCCTTTTATCCAGCAGTGTCATTGCTAGGTTTGTACCCCAAGGAAATCATAAAGGAGGGTAAAGGACTCACTTCTGCAAAAAATGTTGGTGACAGCTCTTTTTGTGGTAGCAAAAATTAGAAAATGAGTGGCTGCCTATCACTTGGGGAATGGCTGAACAATTTGTGGTACATAAAGATGATGGAATATTATTGTTCTATAAAAAAATGATAAACTGATTATAGAAAGGACTGGAAAGATTTACATGAACTGGTACTGGATGATACAAGCAGAACCAAGCATGCATTGTATATAATAACAGTAAGAATGCATGATGATCAACTCTGAAAAGCTTGGTTCTTCTAAATAGTAGAGTGATTCAAAGCAACCCCAATAGACTTTGGACAGAAAATGTCATCTGCATCCAGGAAAAGATCTAACCAGACTGAATGTAAATCAACACATGCTATGTTCAATTCTTTTTTCTGTTCTATTTTTTTTTCTCCCATGGTTTTACTTTTTTGCTCTGATTTTTTTTCCCAACACAATTCATAAAACAATGTGCATTAAAAATAAAGTAAAAAAAAAAACAAAGAAAAAATCATTATAAGATAATTTTTCTCCCCTTTTCAAATATATATGCCTTTCCTCTGGTCATTTACTGCTATTGTGGGCCTCTGTGTTATTACTTAAATAGCTGTAGTAAAAAAAAAAAGGACAGGGGTTAGTCTTCTTTATTTATTGGAAAAAATTGTGTGTCTTCTTTACTAAATATAATGTTAACTTTGAATTTTAGATTAATAATTTTTTATATTAAAATTATTTTTCTATCATACAACTTTTAGCATGTGTTTTAAAGACGTTTTTAAAAACAGCAATTTATATAATCATATGGGTTTTTTCCTTAATGTGATTTTACTAATAGTGTTCATAACTTAAAATTGTTATTGTACAACTTATATAAAATTTTTTTGGAGACAACTGAGGTTAAGTGATTTGCGCAGGGTCACATAGCAAATAAGTACTAAGTATCTGAGACTACATTTGAACTCAGATTCTCCTGACTTTAAGATCAATGCTCTATTCACTGAGCCATCTACCTCTAATTTTTATATAAATTTATATTTTAATATAAATTTATTATATAAAATTATTTTGTATAAAATTACATATGTAATTTATATATGTAAATACATAAATAATTACATAAAGCTAAATTGGTTATGGTGAATTTTTTAATTTATTGCTATTATTTTAGGATAGGATTTTATTTAACATAGTGCTATCAATATTCTTGATTTAATAATCATGAATTATTATTATCAAAAAGCTTTACACCAAGATGTCATGAGCATTGGGGCATTTTGTATAATATTGAATGGCCCTGAATAATCTAACTATCCACTCTGAGTGGATTTTAACCCTTTTGCTAATTTATTAACATTTATTTCTAATTTACTTCTTGGCTAAATAATAATTCACTTAGAACTATTAATCTTTGGTAAGATACTAAAACTATTTGAACTCAATTTTAATGTTCTATTAAAAATGGGATTGAACTAAAATATCTTTAAACTTGAACATTTTATAGCAAGATAAATGAGTAGATAGAATACTTTAGATACCAATTCATATATACTGTTTGTGATGATAAAGTTATATCTCAAAAAGAAAACAATAGTTTAATACCATTATAATAATAGAGTAGGTATTATTTGTGTTTTTGAATTTTTAAAAGTTTTTGTCTAGGAAACAGGAAAATTATTGATAGACTCACAGATATGTAAATGCAATGAACTTGCAGTCTTTGAATAAGCTTCCATTGAAATTTCAGGATATTTGGTGATTTTAGGATTATAATAGAGATGATATAGTGAGGTTATTCATAGAAAGCAATAGGATGTGAAAAGCTCAGAACAATAATTTGGTCAGGAAGTAGAATTCCAATCCCAGATGTGAGCACAGTAGAAAGTTATTGAAAGTAGAACATTTTGGGATGGAGAGAGTATAATGATGCTGATGATTAATGATTTTTTAAAGATCAGCAAAGATCTAATAACAAGTATTTGGAATCCTGGAGAGGATTAAACCTAAAAGTATCAAGATCTAGGCAGGGGGGAAGTTTTGTGATGCTGGATCATAGAAGAGAAAAAAGAGGAGGCAGGGATAGAGATATAACTCCTTGTCTACACTATCATTTGAAAATAACATTTAATTTAACTACAAGAAACAAGTACATTTTGTGGATCTGAGGACAAGATCTTCATCATATATCTCAATCCATACAATAATAGCTTTGTGATTTCTGTAGGAACTATACTTAATACATTTTTTAAAAAAATCCATGCAACATCTAATGAGTATATCATAACTTTTGACATTATATGACCATAAATTGAAAATTATGTTGTAAGGACAAGATCTTTGTTAAACAGAAAGATTGAAAGCTTAATGGAAAGAAATTTCTAATGGAATCTATTTTTAGGATTTTTCTTAAATATAAGTTATAGCCACATTAACATAACAGAAGTACTATACAATGTCACTGAGAAAAAGAAAAATACATTTCTTATGTAGCACTGTTTGCTATCATTCAGAGCTAGTATTCAATAAATATTTATTTGTGGAAAATTTTTTGTTGTGTTAACAAATTTCTTTAAATAGACATAATTATGTTCATTTAATTAAGAAGTGATTTGACTGGAAATCAGGAAACCTAGGTCCTAGTTCTAACTCTGATGTAAACTATGAGATTTTGGTAAGACATTCAAACTCTTTGAACTCAAGTTGAATTTTCTATTTAATGATGGGTCTGGACTAAGAAGACTTCAAACTTGAACATTTTATAGCTAGATAAATAAATAGATGGGTAGATTATGGATGGCTGAATGACATCAGTATCATACTTTAAACTGATAAGTCAGTTTACCATTACATCACAAGGGTTTCATTAACATTGCCATTGCTTCCACAAATATAGAACACAACACTTGCAAATTAATAGATATATCTTAGGGATTTGCCTGAGCTTTAGAGAAGTTGTGATGTGTAATTGTCACAGAGTTTTTAAGTACCAGAGATGTCATTTGTACCAAAATTGTTATGGACTCCAAGGGCACCATCTTAACTACTATGATATCCTGCCTCAACCATTCCAAGTAATTAATGAAAAGAAATGTAATTATTAACATGGCATAGTGGCTGGCAACTATTCTCAGAGATGAGACTCGGCACTATTGCTGGTACATATTGGCACAAATGATTCTGGGAAAGTCACTTAAATTTTCCCTGCCTCTAGGCAACTCTCTAAAACTAAGTTGCATAATAGTTTCTGATTTGCATTGATAGAATTTCCTCATCAATTTTTCACCATATCCATGAAATTATAGATACTGATTATAGTGATTAATGATAGTGAGAGTGTTAGTGGTGGGAGTCAATGATAAAACGATTTAAAATCAAAAAAAGAGAAATGTATATATGTTTTCTCACTTCACCCTCACAATAATTCCGTAAGGTGGATATTATGGGTACAGATAATGATTTTAGATAGAGAAGCTGAAATTTAACTAAAATGATAATGTTCTGATAAAGTTTGTAATCCCCACTATGCTAGGGAATGTTATTTCAATTGTGATATTTTTTGTCCATTTCATACATGAAGAAATTAAGGCACAAAAAAGTAAAATCAGTTCCCTGTTCTTCTTAGGCAAGGAAATTTTAAACTTAGAAATAAAACATAACTCAATTTTTTATGGGAAAGAGAAACTAATTTCCTCTGAAAAAGAGAAACTAAACTCTCCAATATTTAAGTTAGATTAATTATTATTAACATAATGATCAGTACTAGTAATAGTAGGATGAATTGTGGATGAGCTATCCCTCCAATAAATTTTACATAGTTCCTATTGATTGCTTTGTTCTTGACCCCCAAACAAGAGACTTATACAGATAGCATCCTTCAAAAGTGTTAGTGCATTTTAAACTGTTAAGACTCATCAAGTAATGTAATAATGTATGTTGCCTTATTCTTCAATTCTCTATTAAGAAAATTTTCTGCTATTTATGAGTTAGTTGATAATAGCAATCTTTCTATATGAAATGGAGTTTACAGTTTTATTTGAATCAGCCTATAATCATAGGCTCATATATCACTTCTTTCTGCTTTTAATTACTGATTTGATGTTGTCTACCAATTGCAATAGAGACAATAAATCAAAGGTAAGAGAAAGTGCTCAATCTCTAAGAATGTATTATTTCTGTATAAAAAGGTGGTCATTATTTATAGCAAATTGTTTCAGTAACATTTTAACTTGAAAACTCTTTGAAAGATTTACTTGTTTAGCTTCAGATATATTTCCAGTGTTTTGCATATGTTTAAAAACTCCTCTTAACAAGGATATTTTAAGTATTATTTACTATCTAGATTATTTTCCTTTGCCATATTACCATAAAAATTTTTCAACCCATTAAGGTGAAAAGGTAGACTGTGACATCTTTAGATAAATTAGACAATGAAATTAGCAAAGTAAAAAATTTGATGGGAAAGGAAAACATCATTTAGGAAGAAAGTGGCACTAAAGAAGATTGAATTGCTTGGGGCTGGAAAGAGATTTAACAACAACAACAATACACAGATGCACACAAGCATAATACCCTTTCTAAGTATGGACGTTTTTCAGTAATCTTGATGTTCAAGGCAAAGGTTATATCTTTGAAATCTAGTCCCCTTAGAATGCTCATCAGGGATGAAAATGAAGTCTCCCTTCTCAGAATCATGATTTATTTTAGGAGTATTTGAATATTAAATTTATGTTAGACTTATATAGTCCAGTAACATTCTCTTCTTTGTTATCATTAAATATATTCAACTTCTGAGAGTAGATCCCACCATCCAAACCATTCATCTTCCCAGGGTAGGAAAACCATCTTACTCATTCCCTATTTACACATATAACTCTTTCCTTCTCTCTCTCTCTCTCTCTCTCTCTCTCTCTCTCTCTCTCTCTCTCTCTCTTCTCTCTCTCTCTTTCTCTTTCTCTCTCTTTCTTTCTCTCTCTCTCTCTCTCTCTCTCTCTCACACACACACACACACACACACACACACATACACACACACACACACACACACACACACACTAGCCACTATATCATTTCTTCTGGTCAATTGACATAAGTGTATAAGAATAAAGTGAATAAGGTCTAAACTGAAAGCAAGAGAAAAAGCTTTGCTAAGAGCTATGAGGTCTCTAATCCAACCTGTTCCCTCATTTCCTTGGATCTGCCAGTTGGGATCCCTCAGGTTTATTCCTCAGTAAGTCCACATTATCCTATAAGTTCTCTCATAGTGTATCCCTCAGTAAGCTGTTGTTCAATTGAGTTCCCTCTTCTTCCTCAGTTCTCCAATTTCTACTTCCTTCTTGAAAGGGAAAGACCTCTCTCATACAAGTCTCAGTATGTCCTCATTGGAAGGTAAGTAATAATTTCTGATTTGTTTTTCAAATTTTCATGAATCCCATTACTTTCTGCCTTTAATTCTAATCTACTTATTCTTCTAATATTTTTCTCCATAGCTGTTCTTTTGATTATCATTTTATTCTCTACCTCTTGCTTCATTTCTTGCATTAACTTTTATACCCTTTTCACAAAATTATTCCTATTAAAAGAGTTATTCATGTGCTCAAGTGTGGCTCTTATTTTTCTGAAGAATGTACAATTCAATCCTGTCTCTCTGTACAGTGACTGTTCATTTTTTCTATTCCAACAGTATAAGCCTAGGATCTGGCTTTTCTGGTCATTAGTATATGAATTTGTTCTATTGTGACTATTGGCTTCATGCCTGCTTCTCAGAACTCAGATGGCTTCCCTGTATGATCCCTCACTAACCTTTTGATGGCATCTAGATATCTTTTTGCAGAGTTTTAGATTAGATAAAGATTCTCTATTGTTGCTCATTTATCTTTGACTGATTTAAAATATTTTTCTGGAATATGTAGGACAAATATGGCCTCTTCCAACAGGTTCTAAATCTTGCATCTTTGAACTTTAAAAATAAAATTTGAGAAGTATATTAAAACAATAATTTTCTGATATAATTCTATTTGTTTTATTAAAATATCAACCTGAGAAGGGGACTATATGCTTCATGACCTTACCAAAAGTATTCATGACACACAAAACTTTAAGAATTGTTTGTCTTAAAACTACTTAGGGGTTTATGTCAAAGATAACTCTCACTGTAAGTGTGTTTAATTCCAAGAACTGAAAATATCGTTGGGAGATGAAAGTGTCAGTATCAGCCAAGCCTCTGAGGGAACAAGAGAGGAGAGACTTTTCTGGTACTCTGGGGACAAGGGCATTCTGCCTTTCTTAAGAGAGCTGGAAAAAGGTATAGTCATTAAGCTAAGAAAACCTAGCAGAACCAGAAACTGGAAATAAAAAATATTACAGCCAAGCAACATCTAGCTTACAGTCCAAGAGAACAGTATTAAGCAGTTCCTGGTAAAGTAATATCCTGAAGAGATCAGTAGGCAACATCAATGGAGATTACAAATTGGGAGATGACCTAGCCTAGAGAGAGTATGAGTTCAGTGTTAGTCAAAGCAATGTGATGACATCATTAGATTTTTGCAGTCTTGTAACATTAGAAGACCATCTTTTCTATCTCTATAGAGATATACAATAGCCATCTATAGTCTGTATGTAAATGTCTTGGCCACACATGATCCTAATGTGCATGTGTTATGGTAGATATTCCCAATATCCATTTCGTATTGATGAGGGTATGGTTTATGGGAAAATAAAGCCAAGATTTATGGGAATAAATGTGCTGCTTTTTACTTCTGATCTTCTTCCATTTTGTTAAATATCATTGCATTGAATAAATTTAAGCTATATAGTGTAAAAATATCATCAAGAGCTCGAGGATTTTTTAGGGGTTTGAATAATCATAGTGCTCTGAACTGCTTTTAACCTCTACTAGTAAATCTAACTATATATACAGGTCCCACAATACAGGGGAATGTGTAGCATTTCCATTGTGATTGTCCTTATATTTTATCTTTTCCTTATATTTTAATCTTTTGAGGGACAAAGATAGATATTTTCTGATTGGCTTTATTTAATGTCAGTTAATAAAAATCCATTCCCATTATTTCCAGCTCTGGGGATAAAAGATAAAAGAAAGATAAAAGACAAAACAGACTCAGTTCTCAAGGAGCTCAAAGCCAATGGAGGAAACAACATATAAGCAACTATATACAAACAAGCTATATACAATATAAAATGGAAATAATCATCTCAGAGAAGACACTAGAATTAAAATGGATTGTTAAAGATTTCCTTAAAAGGTAAGATTTTAGCTGAGATGTGAAAGAAACCAGGAAGTTATAATAGTTTCTTTAAGATAATGCATAACTGAGTATTTCATGTACTAATAGCCACTGTGTGACTATCACAATTATGAGTACTGAAACTGAAATAGCAGTATGGACATTGCATTTCTAGAATACTGGACAAATGTGTCTAAAACCAAATTAAATATTTCCAGTTAAAGAACTTTTCGTGTGAATTAAACAAAAAATATATTGAGTACATCATGTGACATAATATGGATTCTCTGAGAATATGTAAAGTATTCATTAAATGAAAAATGTCAAACACATAGAAGCAAGTAGTAGCAGAGGATGTCACAAGGGCATTGACTCATTTAACTCAAGAAAATTCCCAATGAAGTTTATCTTTAGTGACTCTCCAGTGACAGAAGGATTAGCTAAGAAAAAAGTTCAATAGAAAGATAAACATATTCTCATTACAAGAATGTGATGAGGGCTGGAGCAACTTATGGAACCTACTTCATTGATTCATATATATTTTTTATTTATTTAATTTAGTATTTTATTTTTCCCCAGTTACATGTAAAGACAATTTTTAACTTGATTTTTTAAAACTTTTAATTCCTGAAAACGACCTAAACCAGATTGAAATGCAATTGGGAAATATATAAGGAAATGGATAAAATGTAACAGAACATAAATAATTCTAATATATGGTTCCCTGAGTTAATAGATATCCTGTGAGTACATTATATATGGTTTGATGCCCCTTGTTTCTGTTGAGTTTGACGCCAGAGCTATAAATGAAAAAAAAATTCACAGAAAACAGAAGCAAGTAGTAACAGAGAATGTCACAAGGGCATTGACTTGTTTAACTCAAGAGAAGTCCCAATGAAGTTTATCTTTAGTGACTCTCCAGGGATTGAAGGATTAGCTGAGAAAAAAGTTCAATAGAAAGATAAACATATTCTCATTGCAAGAATGTGATGAGGACTGGAGCAACGTAGAGAACCTACTTAATTGACTCATATCTTCTTTATTTATTTAATTTAGTATTTTATTTTTTTCCCATTTACATTGGCTTTTAAAACTTTGAATTCCAGATTCTTTCCCTTTCTTCTACCTCACTCCCTCATTGAGAATACAAGGAATTCAATATAGGTTATATATGTGTAGTCATGTAAAACATTTCCATAATTTTCATGTCGTGAAAGAAGACATAGACAAAAAGAGACTCAAGAAAAATAAAAGAAAATTTGTTTTAAAATGTATTCAGGCACCATCAGTTTCCTATGGGGCTATGATTGGCATTTTTTATCAAAAATCCTTCAGGGTTGTCTTGAATCATTGTATTGCCAAGAATAGGGTATGAGATGCTGGTCTATACCTAGTTTCTGCCATACTATTTTCTAATTTTATTAGCAATTTTTGTGAAAATGTGGATTCTTATCCCCAAAACTGAAGTCTTTGGATTTATTGATCACTACATTAATATATTGATTAACTATTGTGTCTTCTGTACCTAACATATCCCACAGATTCACCACTCTAATTTTTATTTTTTTTTTAATTTTATAGTTATTTTTAATAGCCTTTTATTTACAGGATATATGCATGGTTAACTTTACAGCATTAACAATTGCCAAACCTCTTGTTCCAATTTTTCACCTCTTACCCCCCCACCCCCTCCCCTAGATGGCAGGATGACCAGTAGATGTTAAATATATTAAAATATAAATTAGATACACAATAAGTATAGATGACCAAAACATTATTTTGCTGTACAAAAAGAATCAGACTCTGAATTATTGTACAATTAGCTTGTGAAGGAAATCAAAAATGCAGGTGTGCATAAATATAGGGATTGGGAATTCAATGTAATGGTTTTTAGTCATCTCCCAGAGTTCTTTTTCTGGGCATAGCTAGTTCAGTTCATTACTGCTCCATTAGAAATGATTTGGTTGATCTCGTTGCTGAGGATGGCCTGATCCATCAGAACTGGTCATCATCTAGTATTGTTGTTGAAGTATATAATGATCTCCTGGTCCTGCTCATTTCCTCAGCATCAGTTCGTGTAAGTCTCTCCAGGCCTTTCTGAAATCATCCCTGTTGGTCATTTCTTACAGAACAGTAATATTCCATAATATTCATATACCACAATTTATTCAGCCATTCTCCAACTGATGGACATCCATTCAGTTTCAGTTTTACCACTACAAAAGGGCTGCACAAACATTCGTGTACATGGGTCCCTTTCCCTTCTTTATAATCTCTTTGGGATATAATCCCAGTAGTAACACTGCTGGATCAAAGGGTATGCACAGTTTGATTAACTTTTGAGCATAATTCCAAACTACTCTCCACAATGGTTGATTCGTTCACAACTCCACCAACAATGCATCAATGTCCCAGTTTTCCCATCCCTCAACAATCATCATTATTTTTCCCTGTCATCTTAGCCAATCGACAGGTGTGTAGTATCTTGGTTTCTTAATTTCTTTCTCTGATTATAATGACTTGGAGCATCTTTTCATATGACTAGAAATAGTTTCAATTTCTTCATCAGGGAATTGTCTTTCATATCCTTGACCATTTTCAATTGGGAATGAAGCGATTTTTTATAAATTAGGTTAATTCTCTATATATTTTGGAAATAGGGCCTTTATCAGAACCTTTGACTGTAAAATATTTTCCAGTTTATTGCTTCCCTTCTAATCTTGTTGCATTAGTTTTGTTTCTACAAAAACTTTTCAGTTTGTATAATCGAAATTTTCTATCAGTAATGATCTCTAGTTCTGCTTTGGTCATAAGACCTTCCCTTCCACAGGTCTGAGAGGTAAACTATCCTGTGATCCTCTAATTTATTAATAATTTCATTTTTATCCTGGGTCTGAACCCATTTTGACCTTATCTTGGTGTCGGCATTAAGTATGGATCAATCCTAGTTTCTGCCATATTAGTTTCCAATTTTCCCAGCAATTTTTATCAAACAGTAAGTTCTTATCCAAAAGCTGGGATCTTTGGGTTTGTCAAAGACTAGGTTTGCTATATTTGTTGACTGTTTTATCTGAACCTAATCTATTCCACTGATCAACAATCTATTCCTTAAATACCAAATAGTTTTGGAAACTGCTGCTCTATAATATAATTTTAGATCTTAGCTAAGCCACCTTCATTTGATTTTTTCATTAATTCCCTTGAAATTCTTGACCTTTTGTTTTCCATATGAACTTTGTTGTTATTTTTCTAGGTCATTAAAATAGTTTTGGGACTCTGATTGGTATAGCGCTAAATAAATAGATTAGTTTAGGTAATATTGTCATCTTTATTATTTGCTCCTATCCAGAGCATTTAATATTTTCAATTGGATAGATCGAACTTAATTTGTGTGAAAAGTGGTCTGTAATTTTGCTCATAAAGTTTCTGATTTTCCCTTAAGATAGATTCCTAAATATTTTATATTATCAGTAGTTACTTTAATTGGAATTTCTCTTTGTAACTCTGACTGTTGGATTTTTTGTGATATATAAAGAATGCTGATGACTTATGTGGGTTTATTTTATAACCAGCAACTTTTAAAGTTGTGGATTATTTCTAATAACTTTTAAGCAGAATCTCTGGGGTTCTCTAAGTATACCATCATGTCATCGGCAAAGAGTGATAATTTGGCTTCCTCATTGCCTATTCTTATTCCTTTAATCTTTATCTCAGCTCTTATTACTTTATAGCTAGTGTTTCTAATACAATATTAAATTAACGGTGATAATTGGCAACCTTGTTTCACTCAGATCTTATTAGAATGGTTGCAGTTTGTCTCCATTACATATGATCTTACTGATGGTTTTAAATAGATGCTGCTGATTATTTAAGGAAAAGTCCATTTATTCCTATACTCTCAAGTGTTTTTAATAGGAATGGATGTTGGATTTTATCAATGCTTTTTCTGCATCTATTGGGATGATCATATGGTTTTGTTAATTTGGTTATTAACATGGCAATTATATTGATATTTTCCTAATATTGAACCAGCCATGCTTCCTGGTTATAAATCCTACTTGATCATAGTGTATTATCTTGGAGATGATTTTCTATAGTCTTTTGCTAATATCTTATTTAAGATTTTAGCATCAATATTCATTAGGGAGATTGGTCTATAATTTTTCTTTCTCTGTTTTCAGCCTACCTGGTTTGGTATCAATTACCATGTCTTGTCATAGAAGGATTTGGTTGGACTCCTTCATTCCCTATTTTATCAAATAATTTAAATAGAAGCCAATTGTTCTTTAAATGTTTGGTAAAATTACTTAATCCATCTGGTCCTGGGGATTTTTTCTTGGGAGTTTTAATTTGCCTGTTCATTTTTTCTGGAAATGGGACTATTCAAACAATTACTTCCTCCTCTTTAGTCTGGAAATCTATATTTTTGGAGGTAGTATCCATTTCACTTGGTTATCAAATTTATTGGCATAAAGTTGAGCAAAAAACTCCTTATTATTTCTCTAACCTCTTCATTGGTGGAAAGTTCTCCCTTTTCATTTTTAAGACTACTAATTTCATTTCCTCCTCCTTTTGCTAATCAGATTTCAAACTATCTATTTTATTGGCTTTTTCAATAGAACCAATTTAGTTTTTTAATTAGTTCAATAGTTTTTTTACTTTCAATATTTTTAATTTCTCCTTTTAATTTTAAATTTCCAATTTAGTTATTTGATTGGGGTTTTAATTTGGTCTTTTTAGTTTTTTAGTTACAAGAAATTCATTAATCTTTTTCTTTCTCTGTTTTTTCAAGTAACTCTAAGGATATAAAATTCCCTTATTACCGCTTTGGCTTGCATCAAAATTTTTGGTATGATGTCTCATATTGTCATTATCTTTTGAATTATTAATCATCTATAATTTGCTGCTTCATATCATTCTTTAAGATAGATTGTTGGTTCAATTATTTTTTCTATTTCCCTAATTTTTGTTGAATGTAGTTTTATTGCATCATGATCTGAAAGAAACATTTACTATTTCTGCTTTCTTGCATTTAATTTAAGGTCTTTATGTCCTAATATGGTCAATTTTGAATGGTTCCATGAATGCTGAGAAGAAATTATATTGCCCTTTCTATCTCCATTCAATTTTCTCAAAGATCCACCAACCTAATTTCTAATATTCTATTTACTCTTTATTTCTTTGTTGTTTGTGGTTTGGTTTTCTAATTCTGAGGTTGAAGTTAGTCCACTATTACATTTTGTTGTCTATTTCTTCTTGCACTCTCTTAACTTCTCCTTTAGGAAGTTGGATGTCACTTGGTACATATATATTTAATATTGATATCACTTCATTGTTTATGCTCCCTTTGCGGATGTGTTTTCTTCCTTTCTCTTTTAAGTCAATTCCTTTCTTGATCTGAGGATGGGCCCCTCTTTACCTCACTGAGCTTAATTTTGCTCCACCTTTTCCTTTCTCATATTTCCTCTTTAAATGTGTTCTTTAACCTTTTATTCTCTTTTATCCAGTCTCTACCCCTCCTCTTATTTCATCCCTTCCCATTCGTTATTACAAATGTATTTCCTCATCCAATTAACCCAATTTCTTCATCTTGCCTCCCCAACCCTCTTTCCCCTTTTTCACTTATGTCCCCTCTTGTTGATTTACCCTCTTTTAATCCCTCCCCCTTCAGTCTTTCCCCTTCTTCCCTTATTCTCTTTTCTTTTCCTTTTCCTCTCCCCGTTTTTTAATGAGGGAGAGAGAATTTTCCTCTAAAACAAATGTCATTTTTTTTCTTTGAGCCAACTCTGATGAGGTAAGATTCACACAATTTCCTCCCTCTCTTTCCTCAGATATTATAATTTCCTTTGCTCTTTGTGGATGTGGTTTCCTTCTTTTTCCCCTTACCTATTCTGCCATCTCCTTTTCCATATCTACTTCCCTTTTATGTTATATCATAATCAAATTTTACATTGTATTCTTTTGTATATCCCAACAAGAAATCAATTCTCAGAGTTATTTTACCTTTTCTGCATCTCTTGGTTCTATGGTTGGAATCAAATTTTTTTTTGTTCTGGTTTTCTTCAGAAACAAATGGAATTCATTTGTTTCATTAATTCCATCTTCTTCCCTGGAAGAAAATGCTCAACTAGCTGGGTGTTTATTCTTGGCTTGCATCCAAAGTTCTTGTGCCTTTTGAATATTATTCCAGGCCCTTTTGCTTAAGTAAAAGCCAGATCTTGGTGGTCCTTTTTAGCCTCGTTTAAATGGTTTCTTTTTGGCTGCTTGTAATATTTTTTCCTTAATCAGATGTTCAAATTTCCACAATATTCCTTGGGTTTATTTTAGGGTTTTCTTTCAGAAGGTGTTGTGATTCTTTCAATGCCTATGTTACCTTCTCATTTTTACATCTGGCAGTTCTCTTTGATGATTTCTTTCAATATATCCTCTTTTTTTTCATCATAGTTTTTCGGAAAGTCAATAATCCTCGGATTTCTCTCCTAAATCTATTTTCCAAGTTCTGTCGTTTTGCAAGTAGAATTTCTGGTTTTCAGTTTGTCATTTTTTTGGTTTTTGACTGATTCTTTGCTTGTCTCAATGATCATTAGTTTCTATTTGTTCAGTTCTAATTTTTAAAATTATTTTCTTCATTAGTTTTTTACTTCTTTCTGTATATGTCAATTGTTTTTAAATGTATTGTTTTGGTCTGTGGAATTTTTTCATTCACTAATTTTTTTTTAGTGAATTATTTTCTTTTAATTCACCAATTTCTTGAGTGTTCTTTTGTCTTTTCAATCACAGATCCTACTTTCTTAAAGTTTTTTCTTTTCAATTCCAAATCCTACTTTCTAGTAATTATTATTTTCAATTCACAATTTTACTTTACTGAGATTTTTTATTTTCCAATTCACCGATTTTGTCCTCCTTATTCCTGGGAATTTTCTTTCAATTGTATTTCAGGAAGTTGTTGCTCTCTTGTAAGGCTTCCTTTTTCCATTTATCTTCAACTCTCTTTGAGACTTTTAATGGTCTCTTCTAAGGCATCATGGAAGACAGTCTGATGCATGTTTGTTTGAGGTCTCTTCAGGTTTGCTGACTACTTTTCAGCATAGAGCTGTGATTATCTCATCTTTTATTCATGTTTTAAAGCCTTTAGGGTATGTCTCCTAGGCAAGGGGTTACCAGCTTCCTCTGCAGAGCAGGGAGAGATGTAAACCGATTTCCGGCTCAGGTATGGGAGTGCTCTGGTGAGAGTTTTCCCTTCCCCAACAGGAAGGGATTCAGCACTGGCCGAGCTATGGAAGTGCCCAGTTGGGCTGTGTGGGTTAGCGATTGCCCTTGGCTAGAGACTAAGGGGTGAATGTGTCACTGCCCCAGGCCGGAGCCTCTTGTGGGACTGTGAGTATTAGCAGCTGACCGCAGACCACAGACTGCCCTGAACTCTTCCCCAGTGTCTCTGATGATGCAAATCGGCCCTTGAAAAGCTCTATGGCCCCAAGCCGAGCCCCCCACTGCGCAGATTGGAGGCTAATCCGGGCTTTGTCCTCCTGCCGTGCAGGATCACAACTGCCCCAAGGAAAAGCCCCGTACTGCGGGTTGGGGCTGCTAGCTTGTGCTGAGATCTGTGCTTTCACTTTCGGTTTGAGGCTCTCCTGGGAACCTAATTTCTCTCCCTGTCTGTGCTGATCTCCCCCCTGGCCCCGGAACCAATCTTTTTTTGGCAAGACTGCAGATTTTCTTTGGCCGGTGAGTTGTTCTACTTCTTATCTTTATGAATTGTAGCAGTCAAGACTATTTTTGAGGCTAGATATAATATTGATAAAGAGGGTAAGAGAAGAGCTTAGAAAGTCAGGTGTGTCTTCTCCGCCATCTTGGCTCCGCCCCCCCACCACTCTAATTTTTAAACAGTACCAAATGGTTTTGATAATTGCCCCTTTATGACATAATTTCAGGTCTGGTACAGCTAGGCTATTATCTTTTGCATTTTTTTCATTGATTCCCTTGATTATTGTTGAACTTTTGTTCTTCCAGATGAATTTTGTCATTTTTTTTTTTAGTTCTATGAAGTAATTCCTTGGCAGTTTGATTGGCATAACACTGAATAACTAGACTAATTTAGATAAAACTGACATTTTTATTACTTTATTTTAGCTTACCCAAGAGCAAGTGATTTTTTCAACAGTTTGGATCTGACTTTTGTTTTTGCCGGTAGTCTCCCAAATACTTCATATGGTCTACAGTTATTTTAAATGGGATTTTTCTTTCTATCTCTTCCTGCTGAGCTTTGTTGTTAATATATAGAAATGCCAATGACTTATAATGATTTATCTTATATGATGCAATTTTGGTAATGTTCTTAACTATCTTAAGTAGTTTTTAGTTGATTCTCTAGGATTCTTTAAGTATACTATCATATCATCTATAAATAATGATAGTTTTGTTTCCTCCTTACCTATTCTAATTCTTTCAATTATTTTTTTTTCTTCTCTTATTGATAAAGCTAACATTCCTTTCTTTTCCCTGCCTGAGGTAATGTGGGTTAAGTGACTTGCCCAGGGTCATATAGCTAGGATGTGTTAAGTGTCTGAGGTCACATTTGAATTCAGGTCCTCCTGACTTCAGGGCTGGTGCTCTATCCACTGCCCTAGCTGTCATTATATTGAATAATTGTCTCAATAATGGACATTGTTGTTTCTCCCCTGTTCATACTGGGAATGTTTCTAGTTTGCTTTCATTACATATAAGACTGCCTGATAATTCTAGATAGATAATACTTTTCATTTTAAGTGAAACATTATTTATTCCTATACTCTCTGGTGTGTGCATTTTGCTTTTGCTTTGTTTGAAATAAGGATTACTACCTTTTTCCCCTTCATTCGAAATATAATATATTCTGCTTCAGTCTTTTACCTTTATTCTGTTTATATTTCTCTCTACTTCAAATTTGTTTCTTGTAAACAACAAATTGCAGGATTCTGGCTTTCAATCCACTCTTCTATCTACTTATATTGTATGGGAGGATTATCCCATTCCTCTTCCTAGCTGTGATTACTACTTTTGTATTTCCCACCATCCTATTTTTTCTCATTTATACCTTTCTCTTTCTCTTTCTTCAACAGGGTTTTGCTTCTGACTCTCACATTCTTCAATCTGCTCTTCCTATCAACACTCGCCCTTTCTTCCCCATTTTCCATTCTACTTCTGTCCTCTCTTCTCTCAGCCTTCTATGATCCCCTATTTCTCTAGCCCCTCCTATTTCCTTATAAGGTTAAATAAATTTCTGTACTTAATTAAGTGTACATGTTACTCTTTTTTTGAGCCAACTAAAATGAAATTAACATTCAAACAATACTCATCCCCTCTCTTCTTTCCTTATACTGTTATAGATCTTCTATGCTGTATGATATAATTCACCTCATTATATTTCTTCTCTCATCTCCAAATACAATCTTTTCTATCCCTTAATTTTTTAATCTATAACATCACATCAAAGTCAAGTTATATCCATACCCCCTGTTTATGTATACCCCTTCTAAGTGCCCTAACAAAGATACAGTTTTCAAGAATATATCCCACATAGGGATATAAACAATTTAACCTTTAAATAACATGTTTCTTTTCTGTTTGTTTGTTTATCTTTTAGGCTTTTTAAGTTTTATATTTGAAGATTGAATTTTCTGTTCAGTTCTGGTATTTTCATCAGAAATGATTGAATATCTTCTATTTCATTGAATATCTATTTTTCCCCTGAGAGATAATGCTCAATTTTGCTGAGTACATAATCTATGGTTGTACTCTTAACTCCTTTGCCTTCCAGAATATCATACTACATGATCCCTAATTCTTTTATGTAGAAGCTGCTAAATCCTATGTAATCCTGACTGTGGCTCTTTGATATTTGAATATTTCTTTCTAGATGCTTGCAGTATTTTCTCCTTGAACTGATAATTCTAGAATTTAGTTACAATATTCCTTGGGGTTTTTATTTTGGGATCTTTTTCAGGAGGTGATTTGTGGAATCTTTCTTTTTTTTATTATAACTTTTTTATTTACAAGAAATATGCATGCGTAATTTTTCAGCATTGACCCTTGCAAAACCTTCTATTCCAACTTTTCCCCTCCTTGCCCCCACTCCCTACCCCAGATGGCAAGTAGACCAATACATGTTAAATATATTAAAGTATATGTTAAATACAATGTATGTATACATTTCCATACAATTATTTTGTTGCACAAGGAGAATCAGACTTTGACATAATGTACAATTAACCTGTGAATGAATTAAAAAATGCAAATGCACAAAAACAGAGGGATTGGAAATGCTATGTCATCGTTCACACTCATTTCCCAGAGTTCTTTTGTTGGGTGTAGCTGGTTCTATTCATAACTGAATAAATGGAACTGATTTAGTTCATCTCATTGTTGAAGAAAGCCCCATCCATCAGAATTTATTATCATATAGTATTGTTGTTGAAGTATATAATGATCTACTGGTCCTGCTCATTTTTCTCAGCATCAATTCATGTAAGTCACTGCAGACCTTTCTGAAATCATCCTGTTGGTCATTTCTTACGGAACAATAATATTCCATAATATTCATATACCTTGGTGGAATCTTTCAATGACTATTTTATCCTCTGGTTCTAGGATTTAGGACAGTTTTAATTAATGATTTCTTCTTTTAAATTTCTATATTTAATATTTTTATGTTCCCCAATTTGTAATCCCCAAATTATAAGATCCTAGATCTAGAAGCAGAAGAGACCTCAGAAGCCATTTAAGTCAATTACTTCATTTTATTTATGAGAAAAAAAGGGTCATGAAGTTGAATAATTTGAACAAGGCCATAAAGGTAATAAGAATCAGAAGAAGGATTTGAACTCAGGGCTTCTGACTACATAGTCAGCACTTCCCCCAATATGTCATGGTACCTTGTAATATCCAGGAACATTTTCTTAGGATATGTATGTTCTACTGTAATAATATGAATTAATGTGGAAGAATGCATAAGAATGTATGCCTCAATGAATAACTATCAGTGAAGACTATATTCTCCAAAAAATGTTCTACCTCTCACATTTTCCGAAAGATCTTTAAAAAGTACTTCTGGGAGATGAAGTGTCAAAAAGCTAAAGAACAATAAATTTCCTTTCATGAATTCATTTTTACCTTTAAGATAAATTAAAACAATAACATTTCTTTGCAATTTCATGTTATATTTGATGACAATTGCACTGAGCCTCCAATTAGGAAAAAATGCCTCCTAAGGAGAAATTGTAGTCTATGCCTCATCTTATTTTTATATAAAACTCCTGGTCCCATTGTGGTTCAATTAAATAAGAAAGATTTATGTGCTGAAGCAGTAGATTATATTTCAATGTTTCTAGACAAAAATCCAAAGTAGAAATTAGCAAAAGAGTTGACTTTTTTTATGACTTTCCTCAGACTGAACCCTCATTTCCACAATGCCCATTTTACTATTACTCTCCTCATTATCTCCCTTCTCTCCTGCAGTTACTTAATTTCCCCTACTTCTTGAGTTTAGACATTCAGAAACTCTTTTTCCTCAGTTCTAAGATAACTTGTCTCTTTTATATAAAATACTTATGCTACATTTCAGTATCTCATTAAGTGTCTTTGATTGAATCATTGAAATATACAGGTTCTGTTAATACTTAATTCTTATTGCTTGGTTCAATTTTTTTAAAATTAGTTTTTGCCTTGTCAAGACTTCAGAGCCATATGGGGTGATTTTGACCCTGCACTTAAAACAGACTAAAGTTTTATGAGTTTAACATTCCATTCTTTAAAGTTCAGCTCACCTGCTACTTTCTCCATGAAAATATTAATTTTCTAACCACTAATTTTCTCTTGATGCATTACAAAATACCATATGCACTATCTCTCTTAGCTTCACATTGTTTTGTACTATAATAGATAAGTTCTCTAGATCATGCCTCACTCATCTTTGTAACCTAATCCTATATAACAATAATTTCCACATATTAAGTATTTTATAAATTTCAATTATAAAATTAATAATTGCTACCTTCATTTAATAAACATTTGTTTTGTTTTGATTTGTTTTTGGGTTTTTTTTGGTTTCATTTTGTTTTGTTTTTAGTGAGCCTTTGTTATTGTGAAGTTAAGGGCCACTCAAAGAAAAATGAGTAACTCATGGGTATGAGTAGGCTACAATATATTATGTTCAGAGAACTACATAGGACAATCATCATAGAGAATTTCATCAGTGAAATTTATGACAAGAAAAAATATGGTCTAGTTATACAGTGAGATTAAGAAATGACTGAGAGAGGTAGGTGGAGCCAAGATGGCAGAGAGGACACATGCTTCATTCTAAGCTCCCCTTCTATCCTCATTACAAATTACCAAATTCAGCCTCTGAAATAGTGCTTGACTGGTAAAAATCCTTGGGAGTATAACAAATTACCAGCTGAAGATAATCTGGAAGGTCACCAGAAAAGGTTTGTCCTAATATGATGGGAAGAGGCCAGCACACACAGAGGCTAGCACACTGAGCAGAAGGGGTTGGGGGCAGGGGCAGTCTCAGCGGGTGGAGAATTTGCAGGAGGACTCTACCACAGATTGGCTGCTCTGCTTTGGTTGCAAAGCAGTAGATCAGGAGAGAAGCCAAAAGTAGAGTGTACTCCAAAAAACACCAGAATTTAATAGGACCTGGCCACACACACCCAGCACTGGAAGTGACTCAGCACAGACAAGTTATAGTTCTAAAACAAAGATAAGTGCTAGTGCATGCACTGCAGGGTTTCAGGGATTCTTTCTTTCTTTCTTTTTTTTTTATTTAATAGCCTTTTATTTACAGGTTATATGCATGGGTAACTTTACAGCATTAACAATTGCCAAACCTCTTGTTCCAATTTTTCACCTCTTACCCCCCACCCCCTCCCCTAGATGGCAGGATGACCAGTAGATGTTAAATACATTAAAATATAAATTAGATACACAATAAGTATACATGACCAAAACGTTATTTTGCTGTACAAAAAGAATCAGACTCTGAAATATTGTACAATTAGCTTGTGAAGGAAATCAAAAATGCAGGTGGGCATAAATATAGGGATTGGGAATTCAATGTAATGATTTTCAGTCATCTCCCAGAGTTCTTTCTCTGGGCATAGCTGGTTCAGTTCATTACTGTTCCATTGGAAATGATTTGGTTGATCTCCTTGCTGAGGATGGCCAGGTCCATCAGAACTGGTCATCATATAGTATTGTTGTTGAAGTATATAATGATCTCCTGGTCCTGCTCATTTCACTCAGCATCAGTTTGTGTAAGTCTCTCCAGGCCTTTCTGAAATCATCCTGTTGGTCATTTCTTACAGAACAGTAATATTCCATAATATTCATATACCACAATTTATTCAGCCATTCTCCAACTGATGGACATCCATTCAGTTTCCAGTTTCTAGCCACTACAAAAAGGGCTGCCACAAACATTCGTGCACATACAGGTCCCTTTCTCAGGGATTCTTTCTTAAGAAAAAAAAGAGCATAGAACAGGGAAATAATAATATACCTCTTCCAGGAATACACTACATTTTGTAATTTTGTAATCATCAAGAATCTGTAGACTCCCATAATTAGCTCTGAAAAACAAACAAAAAAACAAACAAACAAAAAAAAAAAGAAACATTTTTAGGAAAGTGTCTTCCCATCTTCAGGTGAGCAGAGTCCAACATTAACATAAAGTTAAAGTCAAGAAAAACGTGTGGGGAAATGAGATAACAACCTCAAAAGATAATAATTTGACCATAAAAAGCTATTACAGTGGGAGGAAAACCAAGGCATAAGTTTAGAAGACAATAATATGATTACAGCTATAAACAAAGCCTCAAAGACAACTGCTAATGGGACCCTACCCCAATAATAAGGTTTGGAAGACTTTAAGAGATAGGACTGGTAGAGATATAAATAGGAAAATAAATGAGAGCTATGCAAGAAAATTATAGAGAATTAACAGCTTGACAAAAGAGACACATAGAGTGGAGAAAATGCTAATTGAAAAAATAGAATTATCCTAATGGTAAAAGAATTACACAAATTCAGTGTAGGAAATAGCAGGATTGGCCAAATTTAAAAGAATGTATAAAATTTCACTGAAGGAAATAATTTCTTTTAAAAAAATGGATTGGGTAAGCTAAAGTTAATGATACACCAAGAATGATCAAAAACGTCAAAAGGATGATGGGAAAATAAAAGAGAAAGTAAAATATCTCCTTGGAAAAATCAAATGTTCTAGAAAATATATTGAAGAAAGATAATTTAAGAATTATTAACATATCTAAAATGTAAAATTGAAGAAACCTAGGCATATTTTAAGAAATTGTCCAGGAGAACCATCCCAAAATTTAAGATCCATAAATTAAAATAGAAATTGAAAAGATCCATTGATCATCTCCTGAAAAATCCAAAATAAAAACTCCTGGGAATATAATTTCAGGGCTCCAAGATCAAAGAAAAAAAAAAAGCTTCAAGTGTCCACAAAAAAACAGCTCAAATATTGTAAAGCTTCCATTAGGATCACACAAGATTTAATAGCTCCCATGTTAAAGGGTTGAAAAAACATGGAATATCATACTACAGAAAGCAAAGCATATAAAAGTACAACAAAGAATCAATTATCTAGCTAAACTAAGTGTAATTCTTCAAGAGGCAAATGGACATTCACTGAAACTGAAGACAATGAATGACAAGACCAGAGCTGAACACAAAATGTGACATTCAACTGAAGACTCAAGAGAAACATTAAAAAACACATGGAAGAGGAATCATAAGGGAATCAATAAATTAAGTTAAACTGTTGGCATTTCAATATTGAAAGATGATAAAATGCAAGTAGTAAGAACTTGATCATTATTACAAAGTCACAGCGCATGAGTATGAGTTGATTATGTTGAAATAATTCCATCAAAAAAAAAGGTGGGGGGATGAGTAGAAAAGAGAGATGCACTGGGAGAATCATAAGTGAGAGGCAAAGAGGAAGAAATTTATTGTCATGAAAGAAGCACACAAGGAAAATGATTTTTTTAAATGAAAGGGGAAATGAGGATATAACAGGCAATGTTTAAGCCTTAGTCTCATCAGAACTGGTTCAAAGAAGAAAGAATAAACACACACACACACACACACACACACACACACACACACATATACACATAGTTGTATATAGAAATGTTACTTACAGGGCAGCTAGGTGGAGCATTGGATAGAGAACCTGACTTCAAGTCAGGAGGACCTGAGTTCAAATCTGGTCTCAGACACTTAACACTTCTTAGCTGTGTGTCCCTAGGCAAGTCACTTAACCACAATTGCCTTAGGGGGAAAAAAAGAAATGTTTAGGACATAGGATAGGGATGACTCAAAGGGGTGGACATAAGAGAGACAGATTTAAAAAGACATTGATTAAGAAAAAAGGCTTTTGAAGAGGGACAAGATAAAAAGGAAGAGATTGAGAAGAAAAAAACTGAAGCTAATGGAATAGAGAGACATATACAGTTACATCATAATTATAATTGTGAATATGAATGTGATAAACTCACCCTTAAAGTGAAGCATATAGCAGAATGGGTGAGAAACCAGAATCCAACAATGTGTTGTTCACAAGAGACACACTTGAAACATAAAGACATATGCAGAATTAAAATAAAGATACAAAACAGAATCTTATATTCTTCAGCTGAAGTGGAAAAAAAAAAACAGATAGGAATCAAAAGCTCAGACAAACCAAAAACAAAATTTAACGTAATTAAAAGAGATAATTAAATTACATTTTGCTAAAATGTACCATAATTAAGTAATATTTAAAATTATGGCAATTTATGATCTTTGATAATCTTTGATTATGATCTCAAGTATATACTCAGTATAAAACTATCAAATTTATAAAAAGACCCATTTTCCAATTAATAAATGGTCAAAGGATATGAATAGGAAGTTTTCAGAAGAAGGAATCAAATTTTTCTATAATCAAATGAAAAAAATGTACTAAATAACTTTACTGATTGGGGAAATGAAAATTAAAATAACTCTGAAGTACCACTTCACAGCTATCATAAATGACACAAGCTGGGAGTGGGGGGAATGGGGGGAAATTGGTACAGTAATGAACTGCTAGTAGAATGATACACTGGTCTAAACATTCTGCAAAATAATTTTGAAGCTAATCCTGTATAACCATGATTTAAAACAATTTTGAAGCTATTTATACCCTTTGAACAAGCAATATCATTATTAGCACTTTACTCCAAAAAGATCACAGAAAAAGGAAGAGAACCTATAGTCCAAAACTATTTATAGTAGATCTTTTTGTAGTGGCAAAAAACTGTAAAGCATGGGGATGCTTATCAATTAGGGAATGCCTGAACAGGCTGTGCTATTTGAACAAGCTGTGGTATCTCATTGTGATGGAAGGCTATTGTGTTCATAGAAATAATGACCAATATGCTTTTAGAAAAACCTGATAAGATTTATATGAACTGATGTGAAGTAATAGAAACATTGTGTATGGTAACAGAAATAATGTAATGATGATCAACTGTGAAAGACTTGACTTCTCTGTTCCATACAATGATCCAAGATATTCCAAAAGACTTATAATGAAAAAGAAATGATATGCACTTCCAGACAGAGAATTCAAACCAACTCTGACTGCAAATTGAAATTTGATTTTCTCTATTTTTCTTGTTTTTTATAAAAATATGATTAATATGGAAATATGTTTTATATGATTTAACATGTATAATAGATAATCATATTGTTTGCCTTCTTAGTGGGTGAAAGAGATCATGAGAGGAGGGGATGAATTTGGAACTCAAAATTTTAAAAGATAGTAATGTTAAAAATAATAAATGTAAAAGGAAAAAAAAATAGCTGAAGGATAATGCACATGGTTCATTGGAATTCATATAATACTGAGAGAGGTAGAGGAAGTCTTTAGCAGATTGTGTGGAATCCCTTGTGATGATTTGTAGGAAAACATAGACAAGTCATTCAAGGGAAAAAATGTAAATTAATTGTGATCTGCATCATTAGAGAGAGTATCCACATCAGTGAGGTCACAGAACTACCAATATGCTGAAGTCTATAGGCATAGATTCCTTTTTTTATTTAACAAATACTATTTTATTTTTCCCCAATTACATATTGACAATTTTTAGCATTCATTTTTAAATATTTTGAGTTCCCAGATTTTCTTTCTCCTTCTCTTATTCTGAAAAAGGTAGGCAATTTGATATAGCTTTATATGTGCTATCACAAAAACAAACATATATTTCCTTATTAATCACAGTTATGAAAAAAGAAACAGATGAAAAGAAAAAAAAACAAGAAAGCTGAAAGTAAGAGAAATATGTATATATATATATATATATATATATATATATATATATATACTTAAATTTGCATTCAGAGTCCATCAGTATTTTATTTGGATGTAGATAATATTTTCCTTCATGAGTCTTTTGTACTTATCTTGAATTATTTTATTGTTCACAAAATTCTTTATACTTCATTGTGTTGTGGGACTTAAAAATGTTCTACTATAGAACATGATTTGCAAAAGCATTCCTATTCCTTTTTCACGTTTTCATCAATGTTATTCCTGATTAATATGGATCATTCTCATAAAGATTTTATATAGATGAGAAATTAGGAGTCTAGATTAATAGTTACTAATATCCTTTCAGTCACCTTTTTTAAGTAATAGCATCATTTATATTCCCCCCAATCATTTTGAAATCTTCCCTTCTCTGAGATAGCTTTAAAATATCTAAGTATTTTTATATTTTCTCCACTCTATCATAAATGTCTTCCATATAAATATCATCAGGTCCACTTGTTCTTTCCCACTTTCATCTTTCTAAATCTGTCATAATTTTTTTTTACATAGTAGTAGTATATCAGATAATAATGCCCACATTTGGCAATTTCACTAAATAACTATGGAAACACTTGTAGATCTGTCCTATTTCACATCTACTTTCAGCCTTTTTGCATGGTAATCAATAGATTAAACTTTGGTTTCTGAGTCTTGCGCAAGAATTGTCAGTAAGGCTACAGTAAATGAAACCTACAGAGGAGATGGCTTAAGTCCAAGTACACAAAATAGAAGTTCCCTCAATTCTCAAGCACATCTTCTCATGAATCCTGTGGGAGAGGTTATAGAGGGAAGGAAAGGAATCACTGTTATAACAGGCAGCTTGACTATTCCTAGGACATTAGAGGTAGAAGTCATATAGAGATTGTACTATGAATTTACATACCAAAATAGGCAAGTACTTGCCAACAGAATAAGCTCTAGACCTTCCCCCTTTTCTCTTGAAGTTCTTCAAAGAAACAGTCCAGCTTAATATGGAGGAAGTATTGTGCAGTGGAATAAGCACTGAACTTCAAATGATGAGCTGTTAATCATGGATATTGAGTTTAAATGACATCTTTAAAACTCTCCAGTCTGGGCGAGTCATTTAATCCTTTTAAGACTATTTCCTTACATCTAAAATGACTACATTGAGCTGAAAGATCTCTAATGTATCTTCTATCTCTAGATCTATGATCTAGGGTACTATAATCCAACACAACTAAGCTAATGATAGAGTAAGAAATAAAGAGTTGTAGTACCTCTGCAAACTTCCAAAAGGGATGAGGGAAAAACTAACATGAGAAATGAAGAGCAAGATGGAGTGACTCTACAAATCATCAAAAATAATCAGAGACTAGTATGAGTAGTAAGTGTTCTGGAAAGAAGAAGTAAAGAGTTATAAATTTACCAAGAACCAGCCTGGAATGAAAAAAAAAAGTTATGCATGATTATGTGGAGAGTTCTCAGAGCTACCTGAAGAGATCCTGTGTATGGAGGGCAGGTGTCTGAAAGACGGATGTATAACAGCAGATTTTTCTAAGCTACAGTTACTCTGATGTCATAATTGTGAAGGAATTGTCATGCTGTCAGTTTAGGCTCCAGGGAAAATCCATGAGCCACACAATTTAGAGATAGAAAGGACATTACTGATATCATTTGTTGGAGTAAAATCAGATAATAGGGAATAGTGAAGTCAAATTGAGCAAGAATCATGAAAAGAAACAGCAAACCTCCAAGAAAACATGATAAGAGGGCGGAGCCAAGATGGCGGAGAAGACACACACGTCTTTCTAAGCTCTTCTCTTACCCTCTTTATCAATATTATGTCGAGCCGCAAAAATAGTCTTGACTGCTACAATTCGTAAAGATAAGAAGTAGAACAATTCACCAGCCGAAAAAAAATCTGCAGTCTCGCCAAAAAAGGTTGGTTCCGGGGCCAGGGGGGAGATCGGCGCAGACTGGGAGAGAAATTAGGTTCCGAGGAGAGTCTCAAACCGAGGGTGAAGGCACAGATCTCAGCAACAAGGGAGCCCCAACCGCGTAAGGGGCTTTTCCCTTGGGCAGTTGTGATCCTGCACGGCAGGAGGACGCAGCCCGGGTTAGCCTCCAATCTGCGCAGGGGGGAGCTCGGCTTGGGGCCATAGAGCTTTTCCAGGGCCGATTTGCATCAGGCAGAAACGCTGGGCAGAGTCTGTGGCTGTCTGCATTCTGTGCTCAGCTGCTAATACTCACAGTCCCACAAGAGGCTCCGGCCTGGGCAGTGACACTTTCACCACTTAGTCTCTAGCCCAGGGCAAGCGATAATCCACTCAGCCCTACTAAGCAGTTTGATAGCTCGGCCAGTGCTGAATCCACCTCCTGTTGGGGGAAGGAAAACTTCACACAGAGCACTTATACCTTGGAGCCGGAAATCGGTTTACATCTCTCCCTATTCTGCAGAGGAAGCTGGTAACCCCCTTGCCTAGGAGACCTCCCCTAAAGGCTTTAAAACATGAATAAAAAAGATGAAAAGAACAATCCACAGCTTCTATGCAGAAAAGAGCAGGTCACAAACCTGAAGAGACCTCAAACAGCAAAATGCATCAGACTGTCCTCCTTACATAATGCTCTCATAGAAGAGGCCATTAAAAGTCTCAAAAGAGAGTTAGGAAGATAAATGGGGAAAGGAAAGAGAAGCCTTAAAGAGACCAACAACTTCCTGAAATACGAATTGGAAAAGTTAAAAAATTCTCAGGAAGTGCAGGGAAACAAAATTGGTGAATTGGAAAAAATAAAGAACTCGCAAGAAAGTAGATCTTAATTGAAAGAAAATAATTCACTAAAAAAAAATTAGTGAAATGGAAAAATTCCACAGACCAAAACAATACATTCAAAAACTCAATTGGACATATACAGAAAGAAGTAAAAAAGCTATTGAAGAAAATAATTTTTAAAAATTAGAACTGAAAAATTGAAACTAATGATTCATTGAGACAGAAGAATCAGTCAAGCAAAACAAAAAAATGACAAACTGGAAAACACGAATTATCTACTTGCAAAACGACAGACTTGGAAAATAGATCTAGGAGAGATAATCTGAGGATTATTGGACTTTCTGAAAACTATGATGAAAAACAGACCTAGATACTATTTTACAAGAAATCATCAAAGAGAACTGCCCAGATGTAATTAGAATCAGAAGGTAAAATAGGCATTGAAAGAATTCATCAACGCCTTCTGAAAGAAACCCTAAAAATAAAACCAAGGAATATTGTGGCAAAATTTCAGAACTATAAGATTAAGGAAAAAATTTTACAAGCAGCCAAAAACCATTTAAATACTGAGGTGACACAATAAGGATCACCCAAGATCTGGCTGCCTCTACATTAAAGGAAAGAAGGGCCTGGAATATGATATTAAAGGCACAAGAACTTGAGATGCAGCTAAGAATAAACTACCCAGCTAAGTTGAGCATTTTCTTCCAGGGAAGAAGATGGAATTTAATGAAACAAATGAATTCCATTTGTTTCTGAAGAAAAACCAGAACTAAACAAAAATTTGATCTCCAAGAATAGAACCTAAGAGATGCAGAAAAGGTAAAATAACTCTTGAGAATTGTATTTCTGTTGTGGATATACAAAAAGAATACATGTATAATTTGATTGTACTGATATAACATAAAAAGGGAAGTAGATATGGAAAAAGGGATGATGGCAGAATAAGGTGGGAAGGAGGGATAAAAGAGGGAAACCACATCCCACAAAGAGGCTAAGAAACTTATCATATCTGAGGGAATTTAGAGAGGGGAGGAACATTGTGTGAATCTTACTCTCATCAGAGTTGGCTCAAAAGAAAAATAATTGACATTTGTTTTAGAGAAAATTCTCCTCTGCCTCATTAAAAACGGGGAGAGGAAAAGGGAAAAAGAAAAAGAGTAATAAGGGAAGGAAGGGGGAAAGACTCAAAGGGGAGGGAGGATTATAAAGAGGATAAGTATCGATACAAGAGGTACATGTTTAAAAGGGGAAAAGAGGGTTGGGGAGGAAGAATAAGTAAAGCACAATCTGGGTTATTAGGATGGCAGGAAATACAGATTTAGTAATTCTAACCGTAAATGTAAATGGATGAACTCCCCATAAAGAGGAGGCAGATAGCAGACTGGATCAAAGTCAGATCCCTACAATATGTTGTTTACAAGAAACACATTTAAAGCAGGGAGATGCATAAGAGTAAAAGTAAAAGGCTGGAGCAAAATCTATTATGCTTCATGAAGTCAAAAAGAGGGTAAGCCATCCTTATCTCAGAATCAAGCAAAAAGTAAAAATTGATCTAATTAAAAGAGATAAGGAAGGTAACTACATCCTTAAAGGGTAGCATAAACAACGAAGCAATATCAATATTAAACATATATAACTTTAAGTGGTATGGCACTCAACTTCCAAAGGAGAAGTTAAGAGAGTTGCAAGAAGAAATAGACAACAAAACTGTAATAGTAGGAGATCCAACCTTGCACCTCAGAATTAGACAAACCAAAACCACAAAACAAATAAGAAAGAAATTAAAGAAGTAAATAGAATATTAGAAAAATTAGGTATGTTGGATCTTTGGAACATTGAATGGAGATAGAAGAGAATATACTTTCTTCCTCAGTAGTTCATGGAACCTATTCAAAAATTGACCATATATTAGGACATAAAGACCTTAAATTAAATGCAAGAAAGCAAAATAGTAAATGCTTTCTTTTCAGATCATGATGCAATAAAAACTACATTCAACAAAAAGTTAGGGGAAATAGACCAAAAAGTAATTGGAAACTAAACAATCTCATCTTAAAGAATGATTGGGTGAAGCAGCAAATTATAGATACAATTAATAATTTCACTAAGATAATGACAATGATGAGACATCATACAAAATTTGTGGATGCAGCCAAAGCGGTAATAAGAGGAATTTTATATCCTTAGAAGCTTACTTGAATAAAACAGAGAAAGAACAGATTAATGAATTGGGCTTGAATTAAAAACTAAAAAGACCAAATTAAAACCCCAATCAAATACTAAATTGGAAATTCTAAAATTAAAAGGAGAAATTAAAATATTGAAAGTAAAAAACTATTGAACTAATTAATAAAACTAAGAGTTGGTTCTATGAAAAGCCAATAAAATAGATAAGCCTTTGGTAAATCTGATTAGAAAAGGAGGAGGAAAATGAAATTAGTAGTCTTAAAAATGAAAAGGAGAACTTTCCACCAATGAAGAGGAAATTAGAGAAATAATAAGGAGTTATTTTGCTCAACTTTATGCCAATAAATTTGATAACCTAAGTGAAATGGATGACTACCTCAAAAATACAGACTTCCCAGACTAACAGAGGAAGAAGTAATTGTTTGAATATCCCATTTCAGAAAAAGAAATAGAACAGGAATTAAACAACTCCCTAAGAAAAACCAGGACCAGATGGATTTACATGTGAATTTTACCAAACATTTAAAGAACAATTGGCCCCAATGCTATATAAATTATTTGATAAAATAGGGAATGAAGGAGTCCTACCAAATTCTTCTATGACACAGACATGGTACTGATACCTAAACCAGGTAGGTGAAAAACAGAGAAAGAAAATTATAGACCAATCTCCTAATGAATATTGATGCTAAAAATCTTAAATAAGATATTAGCAAAAGACTACAGAAAATCATCTCCAAGATAATACACTATGATCAAGTAGGATTTATACCAGGAATGCAGGGCTGGTTCAATATTAGGAAAACTATCAATATAATTGGCCATGTCAATAACCAAATTAACAAAAACCATATGATCATCTCAATAGATGCAGAAAAAGCATTTGATAAAATCCAACATCCATTCCTATTAAAAACACTTCAGAGTATAGGAATAAATGGACTTTTCCTTAAAATAATCAGCAGCATCTATTTAAAACCAGCAGTAAGCATCATATGTAATGGAGACAAACTGCAACCATTCCCAATAAGATCTGGAGTGAAACAAGGTTGCCCACTATCACCGTTACTATTTAATATTGTATTAGAAACACTAGCTATAGCAATAAGAGCTGAGAAAGAGATTAAAGGAATGAATAGGCAATGAGGAAGCCAAATTAACTCTTGCCGATGACAGATGGTATACTTAGAGAACCCCAGAGATTCTGCTAAAAGTTATTAGAATAATCCAACTTTAGCAAAGTTGCTGGTTATAAATAAACCCAATAAGTCATCAGATTCTTATATATCACTAACAAAATCCAAACAGTCAGAGTTACAAAGAGAAATTCCATTTAAAAGTAACTACTGATAATATAAAAATATTTAGGAATCTATCTGCCAAGGGAAAATCAGAAACTTTTATGAGCAAAATTACAGACCACTTTTCACACAAATTAAGTCTGATCTAACTAATTGAAAAATATTAAATGCTCTTGATCGGGAGTAAATATAATAAAGATGACAATATTACCTAAACTAATCTATTTATTTAGCGCTATACCAATCAGACTCCAAAAACTATTTTAATGACCTAGAAAAATAACAACAAACTTCATATGGAAAAACAAAAGGTCAAGAATTTCAAGGAATTAATGAAAAAATCAAATTATGGTGGCTTAGCTGTACCAGATCTAAAACTATACTATAGAGCAGCAGTTACCAAAACTATTTGGTATTGGCTAAGGAATAGATTAGTTGATCAGTGGAATAGATTAGGTTCAAGGGATAAAACAGTCAACAAATATAGCAACCTAGTCTTTGACAAACCGAAAGATCCCAGCTTTTGGGATAAGAACTTACTGTTTGATAAAATTGCTGGGAAAATTGGAAACTAATATTGAGAAACTAGGCATTGATCCATACTTAACGCCGTACACCAAGATAAGGTCAAAATGGGTTCATGACCTAGGCATAAAGAATGAAATTATTAATAAATTAGAGGAACATAGGATAGTTTACCTCTCAGACCTGTGGAAGGGGAAGGTCTTTATGACCAAAGCAGAACTAGAGATCATTACTGATCACAAAATAGAAAATTTCGATTATACCAAACTGAAAAGTTTTTGTACAAACAAAACTAATGCAGACAAGATTAGAAGGGAAGCAATAAACTGGGAAAATATTTTTACAGTCAAAGGTTCTGATAAAGGCCTCATTTCCAAAATATATAGAGAATTAACTCTAATTTATAAAAAATCAAGCCATTCTCCAATTGAAAATGGTCAAGGATATGAACAGACAATTTCGATGAAGAAATTGAAACTATTTCTAGTCATATGAAAAGATGCTCCAAGTCATTATTAATCAGAGAAATGCAAATTAAGACAACCTAAGATACTACTACAACCTGTCAGATTGGCTAAGATGACAGGAAAAATAATGATGATTGTTGAGGGGATGGGAAAACTGGGACATTGATTCATTGTTGGTGGAGTTGTGAACGAATCCAACCATTTTGGAGAGTAGTTTGGAACTATGCTCAAAAAGTTATCAAACTGTGCATACCCTTTGATCCAGCAGTGTTACTACTGGGATTATATCCCAAAGAGATTATAAAGAAGGGAAAGGGACCTGTATGTGCACGAATGTTTGTGGCAGCCCTTTTTGTAGTGGCTAGAAACTGGAAACTGAATGGATGTCCATCAGTTGGAGAATGGCTGAATAAATTGTGGTATATGAAAATTATGGAATATTACTGTTCTGTAAGAAATGACCAACAGGATGATTTCAGAAAGGCCTGGAGAGACTTACACGAACTGATGCTAAGTGAAATGAGCAGGACCAGGAGATCATTATATACTTCAACAACAATACTAGATGATGACCAGTCCTGATGGATCAGGCCATCCTCAGCAACGAGATCAACCAAATCATTTCTAATGGAGCAGTAATGAACTGAACTAGCTATACCCAGAAAAAGAACTCTGGGAGATGACTAAAAACCATTACATTGAATTCCCAGTCCCTATATTTATGCACACCTGCATCTTTGATTTCCTTCACAAGCTAATTGTACAATAATTCAGAGTCTGATTCTTTTTGTACAGCAAAATAATGTTTTGGTCATGTATATTTATTGTGTATCTAAGTTATATTTTAATATATTTAACATCTACTGGTCATCCTGCCATTTAGGGGAGGGGGGGGTAAGAGGTGAAAAATTGGAACAAGAGGTTTGGCAATTTTTAATGCTGTAAAGTTACCCATGTATATATCCTGTAAATTAAAGGCTATTAAATTACAAAAAAAAAAAAAAAGAAAAAGAAAACATGGTAAGAAAAGAGACCAGGAGTAATATCTTTCTGCTAGTTTGGGGTATGAATGGTTTTAGGATGATCTTGAATCCCTTAATTAATTTATTTATTTTAGAAAATTGTGTGCAATGATGACTTGAGTAAAGGAAAACAAAACCTATATTAAACATCAACATGACATATTAAAAATAACATGGCATTGGTCATATATCTTTGATCAGTTAAGTATAAAATAATTTTCATAATAACATGCTTTCTTTGGATCTCCCTTTCTCACCTAAAATTATGTATTGAACTTAGGTAAACATTTGGGGACTTTAATTGTTGGTCCATTTCATAGGCAAGGGATGTCTGTGTTGACTTGGGACTGGAATTTGGCGGGATTGATCAAACTCATGGGAACTTGGAGAGATAGAAAATATTTGAAAAAGACAAAACTGGGAAGTGGTGGAGATTGTGGCTGAAGCATCAGTCTTAGGGAGGCCATGGTATTTAGAACTATAAGGATGAAGCCTTCCAGCATCTGGCCTAAACCTTGCTCTGTATGCAAAGGAAGAATGACTGCTGGAACATTCTCTCTCCAATGACTCCTCTTCTATGTCTCCCTGTTTGTTGTGTCAAGTAAACCTTTACACTGTGTTCCCTGGTTATATTTTATATGTTCTTTTGCCTTGATTTTCTCTTCACAAAAAATAATGTGAGGATGACCTTAAATCTATGTGTTTCATTGGGCATAATTCATAATCATGCAGAATGTACTGCTGTATAGTTTCAATGAGCAATATCTTTTAGTAGAGAGGTACAGCAGCTGAACCTGAATGTACCCAGAACCAAATTAAAATGTGAAGGAAAATATTTAACAATATAAATAAATATACAATAAAACAAAGATAATATTAAGTTTTAAAATGAAGTCAATATGCTGCCCACAGGGATCCTAATATATGGATTAGTGATCCCTTTTCTATTTAAGCTTGACACCATAGTGGTTAGAGGATTGCCAGCAGAGTCAGGAAGAGCTGGGGTCAAGCCCAGTCTCTGACACATACTAGCTGAATGACCATAGGCAAGTCACTTAGTCTTTTAGTACCTCTAGGAAACTTTCTAAGACTGTACTTTAGAGGAAAAGTTATTGATCTGTAGCTATGGACAATTTCCAGACTTAAAAAATTTCCCTTTCTGATTAAATCAGAAATTTGAAACACACACACACACACACACACACACCAATCCAATTCGTCTTTATTATTTCAGAATTTCAAGTAATTAATGGCAGGGGTCACTTCATTTTATTTTCTTTGTATATCCAATGCCTAGCACAGTGACTGGAACTTAATAAATGTTTATTGAATTGAACTGAACATATGGAATTCTAATTGAATACAAGGTGATTAAAATGCTTCACTTAATCATTCTAATTCTTATTATTAAAGGATATGTATATTCAGGATATACTGTATTTGTATAAGCATAGTTATGCATATACTATACAGCACAAGTTCACTCGGAAAAACAATTTTTTCATTACTAACAATGCATTAAAGACAAATTTATCTCTTATTTTATGAAGTATATAATGTTTGGATTTTAAATAAATTATTTATTTTAAATTATATTGTAAAATTTGTACTTGCTATAATTTGGTCAGGTTAATTTCCTTTTTATTCTCAACATTCTGTAATTATTTTAGTTTAATGTATGAACCTAAAATTTCACAATAAAAGTTTAGCACAGGCAGTTATGCTCACAAGACCATGGCCATTGTCTCCTGTCATAGACTCAAGCAAATATTTCAAACTCCATTTTAAAAGGCATTAGCTACAGATTAGTTTTATTACAACACTTCAGTGATTCTTCTACTTTCTGATTTTCATTAGGAAATAAAAAGCTAACCAAAGTGAACAAGGCAATTCAATTCAGCTCAACAAAGCCTTATTGGGAGTTGGGAATACAAAGACATAAAGGAAATAAGTATGATATTTAGGAACATACACTGGGTGTATGGTCCAAATAATACAAATGCATATAGGCAAATATTACTGTAGCTAATATGTAATCTAAGGATGGAAATACGAAATACTGGAAAGACTAAGAAATCATTTCATGCCAGACAACTGAGCTGAGATTTGATGAATATTAGATACTTAAGTGATTTTAGGAGTTGAGGAAGGAAGGAATTCCAGATATAGGTATCAGCCTATATAAAAGTAGAGAGAGGCAGCTCAGTGGTGCAGTAGAAAAAGCACCAATCCTGAAGTCAAGGGGTTCTGAGTTCAAATCTGAACTCACACACTAAACATTTCTAGCTGTGACCCTGGGTAAATCACTTAATCCCTATTGCCTCAGGGGGAAAAAAAGAAGAAGAGAGAGGGCAGCTTTCTTTTATAGAGAGCAGAACATAGACTTTGCAGCTCATTCCACTTTCCAAATGCATCTCAACTTCATTTCAATTTCCTAGAACAAGATGCCCCATTCCAAGTATCATGTGCTTTCCCCAACTTCCAGCTTCCCTATTTATGTGCTCTTCCTCATCAGACTGTAAGCTCCTTGAGGGCAAGATTTTTTTTTCTTATTTGTATCCCAGTGTTTAGCCAGGCACATAATGGACATTTAATACATATTTGCTGAATTGAATTAAATTAGGATAAAGTGCAGACTTCAGGAAATAGCTGGAATATAGAATTTGCCAAAGGTAATATAATGCAAGTACAAGATAGATGACTTTATATTTTTATCTTAAAGGCCACAGAGATCTACCAAAGAGAATTGCAAAAGAGAATACTTACTATAGAAGCTGTGGAGAGAATGGATTGGAAAGGGAATAAACTGAAAGCAGGGGAACTAATTAGAAAGCTGTTACAATAAGTATGACAAAACATGGACTAAGATAGTGTCAGTGTGAATAGAAAGATGAGAAAAGATGTAGAATCAATAAATCATGACAACAAATTGGATAAAGGAGATAAATTAAGGAGAAGAATCAAAGTTGAGTTAGAGGTTTTGAGATAGGAAGATTAGAAAGATACTGGTATCTTTTTAGAAGAACAGGAAAGGTTGAAGTCAGGGGCACATTGACAGGTTGAAATTGAAATGATGGTGGAGGCTAAGAATAAAAAATTCTTAACAGGTAGTTGGTGATGTGGACTTGATATTCAAGGAATAGAGACTTCGTTGAGCCTTATATGAAGCCTGAACCTCAACCTACAGTTCTTGATAGTCTTAAACATCAGTATTTTGGGCAAAAAGTCCAAGCATAGAAATAAGTATTCTTTCAAATCCAATCAAGAATTAAGTATACACTCCCTATGCAAGTAGTATCTGTTGATATTTTATCATCTCTTACCATCTTGTAATACCTTATCTCTTTCTGTGCTATTAAAAATCTAGTTATTTCAAGATATTTCACCTGTGACCACCACCAGTCCTGGATGCATCTTTTCTAACTATTCTCCCTTTTTTCCTCCTAGACTCGCTCCCCCATATACAGATGCACCAGGCCAGGAAGAAAAGAAAGATTATTCTTTGCTCTTCACTGTCATCCATTCCTTTCCTATTGCCACAATTACTAAGGAAACTTGCTCTGTCTTAAAGTTTACTTCATCTATGCATCCAGTTTATATCATTATCATCCAAGTACTCCCTTTTCTCCAGTAATTCACTAACTTTTCTTCCCTATTCCAACTTCTGCTTAAACATAGCTCCCCCAAACCCAACTCTCTCAGCTGAAAATGTTTAATCATTTCAGTCATGTCTAACTCTTTGTGATTCCATTTGTGGCATTTGGGGTTTTCTTGGCAAAGATACTGGAATAGATGAGGAAAGTGACACAAACAGGGTTAAGTGACTTGCCCATGATCATACACCTAGTATGTATATTGAAGCCAGATTTAAATTTAGGAAGATGGAGTCTTCCTGTCTCCAATCTCAACACTCTACTGCAAATATTGCTACCAAACCTGAATGCATATTTTATTTGGAACAAAACAGACTATTTAACAAGATGTCTCTCTTCTTCCCTTTTCCTTATCCTATATCACTCACATGCTTTCTGATGTTTTCCATTCATTTAGCCCTGCCTCATGAGAAGCAATGGTCTTTCACTTTGCCAGTACAATCCCCTTTATGTACATAAGTGATATGCACTACCTGATCTACTTATTTTGTATTTAATTTATACTTTAACATATTTAGCCTGTATTGGTCATCCTGCCATCTAGGGGAGGAAGTAGGGGGAAGGAGGGGAAAAATTGCAACAAAAGGTTTGGCAATTGTCAATGCTGTAAAATTACCCATGCATATAAATTGTAAATAAAAAGCTATTAATAAAAAAAAGAAACTTTCTGATCCACTCCAGCATATTGCCCGCTCTGCTATCTAGATCTCCCATATATCTAATTCTGCCTTACTGGCTACTTCACTTACCTTTAAACATGCAACCAATAAATATTTTCTCCAATCATCAAAAAAAACACAAAAAAACTTAGTTTATTTTATCTATCCCTGCTAGCTATCATCCTATACATTTTTCTCGGTTCTTGGTTAAATTCCTTGAGAAGGCAGGTGCTAATAATCAATGCCTCAAATTCCTTCCTTTTTACTCTTTTCTTACTTCTTTGCTATTTGGCTTTTGTCTTCATTATTCAATTAAACCTGTTCTCTCCAAAATTAGCTATTTTCTGCAGTCATCCTCTTCTTATTACCCTCTAGATTTTCTTAAAAACTGCTGTCTCCTGATATTCCTTCTGTATGATTGACTAGTTCTGAGAATCCTTATCTGACTCTTCCTCCACCATACTTTATAATCATCACTATCCTCCAAATATCTTTACTGGTCATGCTTCTACTTCATTATCTACACTATTTCACTTGGTGATTTCATCAGCTCCCATGGATTTAACTATTATCTCTATGCACATTATTCTCACATCGATTTGTCTAGCACTAACCCCAGTCTTGATCTTTAACCCAGCATTTCCAATAGAAATAGAGTCTTATACAATGCCCACTGGGGAGGCAGCCACAGTACCTTTCTCAGGGAACTCCCAAACTGTGGCAACAATAGCTTTTTAAGATAGCCCAAGATAATAAATTAGCAAAGAAATAAAAGCAGAGAATTATGCCACTCTGAAGTGAATCATATATTTCTCTAGATTAGACATTGTTACAAATCAGATTATATATATATATGTGTGTGTGTGTGTGTGTGTGTACTTATATATATATATATATATATATATGCACATATACACATGTGTGTATCTATTACCTTTGTGAGAGAGAACTATTTTTTTTTTCTGAAACATTTAAAGAGAGCATGCCTGGGCTCTTCTCTTCCACCTTCTCCCCTATTCATTACTACACATACAATTACCCTCTACAACAATCTTGTTACATGTATTCCAGATGATGTCAATACCTATTACAGTTGTGAATCTATCATACATGTGGCACAGGAAGTGGTATTTGTGATTCACAGGTATTTCTATATGTACACATGTGATACATGTAGATATATACCACGTGTGTATATATATATATATATATATATATATATATATATATATGTTCATGTGTATATGTCACAGGTGTTACTGTATGCAGTGTGATATGTGTTTATATATAGGTGTAAATGTCTCCATAAATGTTTTTTTACATATGAAGGCTATATCGATTTATGATAAAACTATATGTCATATTAAACATAATTTTCCACTTTCTCCCCTATATGTACAATTAGACTAAACTCTTTTGTATTAATTGAATTGCATTTAGAAAGATCTGTACTGTTTTAGGCTATAATACAATAAATATATTATCATGTACAGACGGAAAAATATAGAAGACTTTATCATTTGTAGAGACTCTTTTTTAGATTTGGTCTAGATACCTTTTAGATTGAGATCCGCTGAATTTCCTTCATAAAAATTTCCTTGACATGAAAGTAAAAAATACCTGTGTCAAACATGTTTCCTTGTTTCTCATTTGACATTAATGATCAGATAGTTATTGACCAAAACTGTCAATTATGTCCTTGAAGGAATTTTAAACAATTTTGACATTTATAAGGGAAGTATCTTTTGGAGCAGAGATTTTGCAGATCTTAATGATTTTTTTATATATAAAACAACTAATAAACTCAGTGAGATCTTGCATTCTCTATACCTTTCAATCAATTGTATGATCATAAAGATTTTGTTTACTGTAGAATATCACTTGTAAAAGCCTTCCTATTTTCTCTCTAATAACCTGATCAAGCTTGTCCTTGATACATGTGTAAATTTTCCTCACAAAATGTTATATAGATGGGAAACTAAGTATATGCTATAAAAATAAGGCCTTCTTTTTAAGAACAAGCTTTTTGAAGAAGTAGTGATTTTAAAATGCTTACAGAATAAGGCTAAGTGAGGGACAAATATGGTTTAGTTTATTCAATAGCCATCTTCTTGTAGTTGTCTTTATTCCAAAATGAAAAATCAAGCATCAAATCCTTTCATTTTCAGAAATTCTACCCTGAGTGCTCAGTTGGCAATCCCAACCATGTTTTATTTTCACCATCATCTTGTCAACAGCCTTTCTATTACATTCTATCATTCTTCTTTTGCCAGAAGTTACACTTTCCAGTTCTGGAATCATAATCAAGTCAATGCTGTTGCAATTACTAGAACATATATGTCAGTCTTTGATTTCATTCATCAAACCATGATTTTCTGGGCAAAACATTCCCCCCAAACCTTGAACCCCAATAGCCACTATTCTCTTAGATGTAACAAGTCATGTCAACAACCTCTTATTAATTACCTATTACATGCCAGGTTTTATGCTAAGTGCTAGGGATTCAAAAGAAAGGCATTTCCTTCAAGGAGCTCACAATCTAATGGAGGCAGGCTCTCTATGGTTATAGATATAATTATAGATATAGATGTAGTTATGGATATAAATATAGAAATGGATAGTAACAGGTAGTTTACCTATCAGATCTTTGGATAAGGAAGGAATTTTTGACCAAAGAAGAATGAGAGAACCTTATGAAATGCAAAATGGACAACTTTGATTACATTAAATTGAAAAAGTTTTGCACAAACAAAACCAACAGAAACAAGATTAAAAGGGAAATGCAAAGCTATGAAGATATTTTTTGCAGTCAGTGTTTCTTATAAAGATCTCATTTCTAAAATTATAAGAACTGTGTCAAATTTATAAGAATAAAAGGCATTCCTCAAATAATAAATGATCAAAGAATATGAATAGGCAATTCTCAGATGACAAAATTAAAGCTATCTATAGTCATATAAAAATGCTCTGAATAACTATTGATTAGATAAATGCAAATTAAAACAACTCTGAGGTACCATCTCATACCTCTCACATTGGCTAAGATGACAGGAAAACAATGATAAACATTGGAGGGGATGTGGGAAAACTGGGACACTAATGCATTGTTGTTGGAGTTGTAAAATTCAACCATTTTGAAACTAATTTGTAATTATATCTAAAGGGCTATCAAATTGTGTATACCTTTTGACCCAGCATTACTTCTACTGAGTCTGTATCCCAAGAAAATCATAAAGGAGGGGAAAAGGCCCTCATGTGCAAAAATGTTTGTAGCAGCTCTTTTTGCGGCAGCAAAGAATTGGAAAATGAATAAGTGCCTATCAATTAGGAATTGCTGAATAAGTTGTAGTATTTTAATATTATTGTTCTATTAAAAATGATGAACAAGTTGATTTCAGAAAGTCCTGGAAAGATTTACATGAATTAATGCTGAGCAAAACAAGCAGAAACAAGTTTATATAGTAGACAGTAATAGCAAGGTTGTGCTATGATCGACTATGAAAGACTTGGTTCTTTTCAGTCATTCAGTGATACAAGGCAATCCTAATAAGCTTTGGATAGAAAACTCCATCTGCATCCAGAAAAAGAACTAAGGAGATTGAATGTAAATCAACACATCCTGTGCTCACTTCTTTTTTTTTTTTTTTTCCTCTTCTGTATTTTTTCCCTTTTTTTCTGATATTTCTCTCAACAGGATTCATAAAGAAATGTATATTTAAAAAGTTAATATACATGTATAACAAGATCCATAAAGAATATATACATGTATAACTAGACTCATAAACAGTTATTTTTAAAAAGTTAATATACATGCATAAACAAAAAAATAAAATAATGAAAAAAAATTATGGACCCTAAAAAGTAATAGGGAAATTGGAAAGAGGGGAATTTTTTTCTGAATATAATAATTAGTTAAATATTAGATATATAAAATTTAAGATGTCTAGAGGACATCCAATCCAAGATATTTAATAGGCATTTAGATACATAAGCTTAGAGGTGAGTAAAGAGGTAAGAGTTGAATAAAATGATATGAGAATTATACGTATAGAAATGATAATTGATTTTATGAGAGCTGATAAGATCTCCAAGCAAAATAGTATAGAGCAGAAAATAAAGATTACCTAGGACAGAAATTTAGGGGAAATCTCTACTTAGTGAGCACAACCAGCAAAAAAAATGACTGAGGAACTGTCAGAATAGTATAAGGAGTTCCAAAAGAGAGAAATATTATGAAATCTTAGAAGAGCTTTTTTTTTTTTTTTTTTGGATGGTGGTGGTGGTTGTAGTTGTTGCTTGTTTTGGTTTGGTTTCTTAATGCTGAGCACAAGACTTGGCACAGTGTGACTACTAAATAAACTTTATTACTCTTCATTCATTCAATGTAAATGTAAATGTAAAAAATGTAAAAATTAAAAAAAAAATAAAGAGAGCATAAGCAGGTCATCACTTTCAGAATTTTTATCTCTAGTAGACCTAGATGGACCTCATCTTAAATAACGTTTTTTCCTGAATATTTAAAGTAACAATTATATTAAAATGGTTATAGGTATTAGATGACCTGAGATTAATTGGATTAGCATAGAGTCAGAAGGCTCAAATTGTGATTTTTGTGTGTGACAATGGAGATAGACATTAGAGAGAATTTGTTCCTGATTAAGCTCTGGAAGACAAGTACTCAGTTATACCCTAGTGGCATAAAGTACAGTGAATGTAGCTTCATAACAGTCTTTTATTTCTCCAGCTAACAATAGTTATGCATGTAGAGGAACAATTTATTCAAGGGCAAATGTATGTATGAAACAACAGGCTTTTGTTCCATTTGGGATTTTTATCGACTCTTTGGTTGCTTTCTTTTGAGACTGAAATGCTTCATGATCATTCATTTGAAACTCTTGAAAGGCCAGTGTCCTAGAAACCTAGGGATTGGCACAGTACCTTTCATATTCAAGGATACCATGTGTCTTTATGGATGCTGTATCAAAACAAATTAATTTCCTCTCCTCTTCACAGTCTCTACCCTAACATTGAAGCAGTAAAGTGAGTAGAGACAAAATCAGGGACTCTTTGCCTAAAATTACACAGAGGATGGTGTAATTAGAGCCCTAAATCAGTTGTATCAGGAGGCCAAAGAAAAATTTAGAATGAAGTATTTTGTTTATGTTCTTAATTATTCTCTTTAATTGAGACCTATTTGTTTATTTATTTTTCTATTCTCCCTCTAATTTTAGTCATGATTTGCTATCTCATCAGAGTAGGGAACCAATGCATCTATAACTTTAGTCTTAAAACATTGCTTGATACAATTCAGTGATTCAGCCAGTATTTTTCAGGGCTATGACTTGAAGTCCAATACCATTAGACAAGTATAAGACGATTCTTCTGACCATTGCCCTACACTGTCTGTGCTTGAATGGACACCACCTCTTAAAGTACTTTGAAGCTCTTAAAAATATTGTACAATTCAAAGAGTAGGACTTGTTACTTCAGCATTGTGACCCTCTCTTTATTGAGCCTGCTTTTAGACTCCTGCTATCTGTGCTCCTTGATTTGCTTTTTCCAACCTGATCAGGCATAAACCCTATATAGCAGCATGATTTTTTTATATGAAAGGAAAGGTAGCTCTGTACTCATTTTGAATAGCTGTGGTTTTGAGTGAAAATGCAATTTTGCTTTCCAATTTACTCCCTATCCTGAAACATCCAGGCAGTAACTCTTCTGCTTAGTGTCAGTTTAGTATGTGTCATCTTTCTCTTTGATGCTGTGCTTCAATTGTGCCTTAAGAGCATATGAATCATATGTAACTGTGTGTGGGTGAAATTTGTGTGATGCTCCTAGGTAGGCCTTTGCATAAAGGATCTGTGGCTTATGGGATATCAGCCATAATCCTTAATGATTGCCAGAAATTTTTTACTCTTTTAAACCTGAAATTGATGGAGGTAATACAAATTAGACTAATGAATGCATGGAGGAAGAGATGAGAATTTCATTATAGTGATTTGAATTTCTTTAATATCACATTAAATAATTTTGTGGAATTGTGCTTTATGGTATCATTGAAGATGGCTCAGAATTTAAGAGTTGGAAGGGACCTTAGCAGCCTTTTAGTCCGATTGATACCACCAAAGAAGTCCCCATTACAACCCATCTAATAAGTATTCATCTAGCTTTTGCTTTAGAGAATTTTGAGAAGGAACTCACTATCTACCATGACAGATCATTACACTTTTAGATAGTTCTAATTGTTATAAAGTTATGGTATTGCTATTTGTTTGTCTATTTTTATTTTCCCTTGACATCAAACTTAAAATTGCTTTTTTGTTTACCTATTCTTCCTGATTCTTCAGTCTTGGGGGAAAAGATGCTATATTTAATTCCATTTCCACATGGCAGCTCCTTAAATATTTGGAAATAGCTATCACGATTGCTCAATATCTTCTCTTATCCAGATAAAACATTAGTATCTCCATAAATCTATTCTCATAGGATCTTTCATTACCCCAGTTATGTCCTTTGGACACTTTCCATCTTATGGCTGACCTTTCTGAATTGAGAAACTCAGAAATGAACACAATTTTGGTGTGTTCTAGCTAGTACAGAGAAAGGAAACACTATCACCTCCTTATTTTTCAAAGCTGGATTTTTCAGTGTAGTCTAAGATCACATAGCTTTTGTTGCCTGACATATTATGTTATTGATTCATGCAGTCTGCTAAAAATCTTTGTCTCTTTAAAAAAAATTTTAAGGCAATAGCTGCTTTTTATTCATGCCACTCTATTCTAATACTTAAGTAATTTGGTTTTTAGCCAAATATTTGAACATTTTATTTATCTTTATTTAATTTCATTATTAAATTCAACTCAGTGCTCAAGATTTGTCAAGATCTTTTTGGATCCTGACTTTGTCATCCAGTATGTTAGCTAAATCTTGCAGCTAGGAACCTGATAAGTATGACAACTTTGTCTTCATCCAACTCATTGAACAGCAGTGTAAGGCTAAATTCAGGTCCCTCTTGCATCCCACTATAAGTATAATTTCTAGATGTCTGAGTTTAGTCATTTGACCACTTACAATTCTATTGAATTGTATTAGAGGATAGTTCACTCTTGTCCATCTTTTACACAAGAATTGAATAAGCTATTTGATTAATGTTTTGCATACATCTAGTTGTACTATCTATAGCATTCCTCTTCTCTATTGCTTTAATACCCCTATCCACAAAAGAAATTAAATTAGTCTTGCAGGCCCTCTTCTGGCTGGGTCTTTGCAAGCGCTGTTTTGTTTCTTATACTTTCCCTGATACTCTATACAACAATTGATTCTAGAATTTTCTGATAAATTCAAATGCACTGTCAATAGTCAATAAATACTTAACACATGTTTATTAATAAATACATAATTGTCATAAATATTTATAAATGACATGCATATAGAAAATTATATAATACATAAATATAAATATTTATAAATAAACAAATAGCAAATAAGCAATAGTTAATAACTATTTATTAAGAACAAAGCACTGGTTTATATTTTGTAGAAACATTCTTTTTCTTAAAAAAAAAAAAACTCAGGAACACATTTGTCTTTTTCCCTATAATCATTCACATATCACTGAGAATAGATCAGCAATCATATTTATCAGCTTCTTCAGCATCCTGCCATGTAGTTCATCTGGTGTCCAGGTAACTTAAATGAATTAAGGCAGATACTTGTTCTTTTTATTATCTTCTTACATATCTTTTCTATCTGTTTCCTTTATCCAATGGTGACCTGCTATTTCTAGTATATAAAAGAAAGGACAGAAACTAAGAATTGAATACCCCTGCTTTCTTTTGAGTAATTATCAGTATACCTTCCACTTCAAGCAATGATCCTTGCCTTTTATCTCCTTCCCAAGCACAAAGGTGAAGCAATAGATATAGTGCTGGAGTTAAGCATGAAGGCAGATAGGATCTGGAATCAAGAAGACTTGAGTTCATAGCCAGCCTCACTCACCAGCTGTGTGACTCAGGGAAATTCACTTAACCACTTACTATCCACTTCAGTTTCTTCAATTATGAAATATCTAATAGCATATACCTCCTAGGGTTGTAAGGAGAATGAAATGAGACAATAGTGCTTAGCATAGTTCTTGACACAGAGTTGTTGCCTAATAAGTACTTGTTCCCTTTCCCTTTCCTTCTCCCATAAACAAAAAGAAAAAGGAAAAATACTTGTTATCTGTTTGTAGTTTTCCTCCTGAGCTTCACCCTGTTCTAAGTTTGGCACTTCTGAAAATTCTCTTTACACAGTTATTTTATCCTCTTATACCCATCTTCCATTAGCTGACATTGTTTCCATCTCACTTTATTTTTTTAAACAAATATAAAGCAAATCTCACTAGTTGGTGAGTGCCTTATGCACATCAGCTTCTTCAAACATTTTCTATTTGGTTTTTCTCATAGGAATTATTTGCTTTTATGTCTTCATAATTATATTCTTGACAGGTTCTATTTTTCTTGTACTGAATTGTCCTTTCAGTTTGAATCTATGGACATCTTACCTCAGATTCCTTTGACTCCTTTACAATCTGCTTTCCCTAAAGACAAACATTTTTTTTCCTTCTTTCTTATACATTAGTGCAGCCACTTCACTCATTTTCTTTTTAGTAGTCCATCTCCCTCCTGAGAATACTCACTCATCTGTGGATCTTCAGTCTTGGGCTTAGTGATTCTGATGATTGAATTAGAAACTACAAAGTTCCCTAATCCATTTTTTATTATAGGAGGCCTTAGACATATTCACATCTGTTATGTAGATCTGACATGTTTCACATCTGATTCCCACATACATCCTGGTTGAACAGATATGCTTCTTTTCTACTCTAATGTTGCTCATATATAGCTTCTGCTCCACACACCCTAATATTCTCTTTTTTCTTTGTGAACAGTTATCAAATAAATAAATCAAATAAATTGCCTCTGGAAAAGTCATGAAATCTGACTTCCCCATAACTCTGATCATCATCACTCAGACTCCTGTGGCCTACATTCTCTTCACTGGTCCATTCTTCTCTATGTGTAATGCTCTCCTACTAGAGAATGAGCTCCTTGACAATCTCCCTTTTGTAATTTTTATCACTACCAATTAAAACAAAGCTTAGCACACAATTGATACTTAAAAGCATATTTATCCATTCATTCATTCAATTGGACTTCATTTTTTTTTTATTTATCCTGTTTCCCTTATATCACTTATCTCTATCCAGAGCCATAGTCTGGTCATAAATTTCATACTCACTAAGACTTCGTGATATTTCCTTCATTGCTTCCTTTTTTATAGCTTTAATTCTAGCTTTTCCTGCTCTCATAAAGAATATTTATTTACAAAGTTTTTTTTTTTTAATACTGGACTCTATTGTATTTTGAACTTTTTGGTTTAAATGCCATTCTTCTTACTAAATGATAACTATTCTCTAAGATGTTTAGCTTGATGGATATACACAGACAGTCTCCTTCCTTTCCCATCTTTTGAAACAAAAATTTAAAGACCTTTTGATTAGATTTTCAAGGCACCAATCAAATACATTTTTACCAGTCTATGTTTGTTATACTTTTTTCGAGCTCATGATTCTGATATTTTAAGCTATAGTCCAGAAATCCAAGTCCCGTGTCAGAAACCATTTTTCTTATCCAACTATTCACTTCCCAAATCATTTTTTCTCTTTTGTAGCCCTTGCCCTTTATGGGCAGTAGTGAAGAAACAAAGCCAGTGTCCTTATGGTCTTTATTTTCTCTCCCTAGACATTGTAATATTTGGAAGTAATTTCTTGGCTTTTTTGTGACAGGATCATTTATCCCCATATGAAATAACAGAAATTTGTGATGGTTATTCGTTTTTGCCAAGTCCTTGGAGGTTCTCTTAGATACATGTCCAGGGAAGAAACACATCTCTGTTACTTTTATAAGATGAAGGAAAAGCTGCTCAAGTATCCCCTACATACTGAGTCACCAAAATTCTTTTCTTCTTTCCTTTGTTTTCCCAGGATGATCCCTCCCCAGATAACTCCTATCATTCCCTGAGAAATGAGTAACTGTTTCCTCCTCAGGTCCTCTGCTTTCCTTCTCTACAAGAACAGCCTCACTATTTCTAAAGATCAAGTGTCCCTTATTCTTTTCTTCCTTGGGGTGATGTTCCTTTATTCTTCAACAGGCCATTTGATCATTTGATTTTTCTTCATTGAAAAATTGCCTCTGTCTCTTAAAAAAAAAAAAAAAAAAAACACTTCATGAATGCAGTTAATATGGAGAAGTATGTCTCTGCTCCATTCCCCTTTTGTACTTAAGATGGATATCTATTTGCATTTGAAACCTAGATATCAGTTGGGTGTGGCAGAAATATAAATTCCATAATTCAGATCAAGTGACCACAAAATTTACACTTCTTTTAGTATCAACTGTGTAATTTTCCAAAACAAAACAAAATTACTGGTAGACATTTGCATTTTGCCTATTAAGTTTTTCATTGTTAGATCATCAATAAGCTATTTAATTTTTAAAAAATAAAGTTCACTCATATTCTTAATTGACTGCATGTCACCTACAGAATAAATCGCTACTCCTTAATATGGTATTCGAGACTTTCAACATTCTAACTCATTGATGTGGTGCATCCCTTAGGAAAGATGTAGCAATAATCCAGCCTTGGGAGTAATGTAGTTGAAAATTATGTATTTCTTTCCCCAGGCTATGCTGCCCCGGTTTATTCTATCTACCAGTTTGCTAAGGCTACAAATATTTCTGGCTGTCAGATATCAGCCTGTTGGTGTGTGATAACAGAGTTTCTAAGAATAATGAGCAACAGAATGAGGTGCTTCGTTACTCCAGAGCAGAAGAAAACTGGGTGTCTACCACTTGAGGTTGTGATGTTTCAGGCCTAAAAACACACCTTGGGAAGATTCCCCTCATCCTGCTACCATGAGTTCTGCCCAGAGTACTATAAGAACTGCATCTGTGCCCAAAGTCAGAAGCAGACTACTTCTCAGATCTACCTCTAAGCCATAAAATTAGCATATCAGTGACAAAGTACCTGATTTCTCTACATTATCCTTATAAATTAATGTTTGGATTTAACTTCTTTTAAATTTAGACCATTTTAATTGGCATTACAATTATAATAAACTTTGCTCCTTGACTTGGAGATGGGTCTGAATGTGTATATTCTTTTGAGATACCTTGTGATACAGATCTGGAATTCCAATATTTTTTGTGTCCCTCTTAAATTCTAATATTTTACTTTCCCTTACCCTTCTTTCAGTACACGTTGCAGTCAAACCAAGCTCTTTATAGGGTCAATGCTAGATGAAACATTAGACATCACTTAGTTCAACTCTCTCATTTGAAAGGTGAGGAAAGTGATGTCCAGATTAACCAATTTCAATAGGTGTTCAACAATACAACTAAACATTGAATTTATGTTCTCTGATGATTTTATTATTCACTATTTCTTATTGTCAACTCATCACTCATCCTGTATATGATCCTTTCCTTCTGGTCAAAGTAGTCTGCTAATCTCTCAGTATTTCTTGTATAGTTCAAATACAAGGTCTCTGCTTATGCTGTTCCTTCTGCTTAGAATATCCTCTTCATTTACTAATATTTGACTCAAGATCTATTCCTTTTTTTTAAATTATCCACTTGATTAGACATGACCTGCAGATATAAGCCTTGTTCTCTAAACATATACACATATAAATAAAAAGACACACACATACACAGTTTTAGTAGATTGGCAACCTTTACCTTGAATTTAAAACAACCTGTGTAGTTTCTTAAGATTTATTTTCCTAAGAACTTGTGTCTCAGACATAGAACCCAGAGGCAATCCAGAGCCATTCTATCAGGTTCTTCCCTTGCACTACTTTGCTTGCCATGAGAGTCGTGCACCTTCCCAGGAGATGAGTGAAGGATCACTGCGAGATCTCTGGCTTCTAATGGAAGAATCCAGTCTAGCCATGTTATATCAAAGACCTGTGGATGGTAGAGGTGAAAGCGATCCCCAAGGGATGGATGCTGTAGCAATAAAAGCCACAGGGATGGAATTCCAAAGTTTAGAGTTAAATGCAATGGAGGAAAGGGACAAGGATGTAAAAGGAACGGAAAAAAGAGACCCTGATTTCAGGAGTCCAATACTTCAGGAACTTTAGGAACCCAGGCCAATCCACATGGGAGCAAGGAACCATAGGGACCCTGGTAAAGTTCTAGACATGCAGGAATCTGGTCTGTAAGATTGAGATCAGTCTTAGCCATTTAGTCTTTCACAGAATCAAGTTATTCTTCAGGGTCACAAAAAGGTGGGTCTGATTATATAAGATCTCTAACTGACCTAAAATCAAATTGCTGTGCTGCCTTCTGAGCAACAGTAGACTATCCTGATTTTAAAGGAACAGATAAAGAAATCTGCTGTCACTGATTGAATGGTTTACAGAAATTCTGCATATCCAGTTTCATAACATGGAGAAAGATCTAGGATCAGAAGGTTCTATATCTCAAAACTTGAATGACTCTAGTGGTGGGCATAAACAGAGATATCATATTTTAACTATGGAAGAATAACTTAGAGCATCATTAGCAGACTAATTTGACCAGAATGGAAGGATCATATGTAGGAATAATGAAGAGTTAGCAATAAGAAATAGTGAATTATTTAATAGAATGTTCAGAGAACATAGATTCAAAGTTTACTTGTTTTGCTGAACACCTACTGAAATAGGTTAAGGGATTAACCCTCTCTGGACATCACTTTCCTCACCTTTCAAATAAGAGAGTTGAACTAAGTGATGTCTAATATTTCATCTAGCATTGACCCTATGACAACTAACAACTCTACCAGAAGTAGAACAAATGAATAAAAAACCCCTTTCTTCCTAAATATTCAGTTTTATCCTGATAAATACATTTATTTTTAACTTAGCTCAATTCATTTTTAGAGTGCTTTCCCACATTCCCTGTGAAGTCTTTCCTGAATTACTTTAGTGTTCTGTTTTCTCTACTTTATCACTTATACTGATTATTTATAGTATTTGTAGTATGAGCTATACTGATAGCTCTTTATCTCTAAAAAAGTATGAGTATCAGTTCTTTATCTCTAAAAAACAGGAATATTATGAGGATAGGGACAATAACTCTGTATCTCCCTCATCTACCCAGAATACTTTGCACATGGTTGATACTTAATGCATAATAAAATGAAAGACTAGAGATTGGAAGCAGGGAATAGCAAAGGCCTAGAAACGCTCAGACATCTTTTTCTCCATCTACCTGTATGACATTGAAGACAATAATGCCTTTCTCACAGAAGGAGCACTAGGCCCACATCACAAAACTTTTAAGATCATGACATTGGTTTGGCAGTAAGGATTTTGATTTCTAAACAATAATTAAATCATTATCCTTTAAGTTTCAGGTCTCTGTCACCAGAGTAATACACAATAAATCCCAGAGTACCTTTGAATGGGATACCAAATTAGCACAACTTTGTATAAAAATGAATTTTTTTCTTAAAAACTAGTGTCTTTAAAATAATAGATGCTCAAGAAATGTTGTTGCATAAAAATGAAATTACCTAGTAACATGATTTAGAATGAAAAAAATAAAATCAAAACAAAATATCAATCAAATCAATCAATCAAAACAAGTAAGGTTATTTATATCTATATCTATATCTATATCTATATCTATATCTATATCTATATATATATATATATTTGTCCTCACAGCAGCTTTAGAATAAAGGAAATACCCAATATTTTGTAATCCTGAGCAAACAATAACATTTACAGAGTCCTCAGTTATTGCCACACATATCCAAATGCCTTAGCACAAAAAAGAATGTGAGAGTTGCTAAGAACTAGTACGTTATTAGTCAAATCAGGATCTGGCTTCCACCATCCTAAATCTTTAGTCACAAATGCTTCAGAGCTCAAAGTAACAAATAGCATTTCCCAAAAATACATCTATATTGTATATATATATTATATATAAATGATATCTTTTATATTTTTATGTATATATGCATGCATATGTATATTCATCCATATGCATATATACATGTATATATGATTTACTATTACTGAAAATTAATTGAAAAGACAAATAAGTCTAATAAGAGATGAATAGTCTTTTTGCCCATTGAGCAAACATGGAAAATGTGAGAGGGGATAAACTATCCTTTAATTAAAATGGACTTTGAGACTGGGATTACAAATGACTGACCACACAATCTGTAAATTGGAAGTAATTTCAACTCTTCTCTAGCCACCTGCTGAACAGAAATCCCCTTCAGGACATACCTAACAAGTCATCCAACCTTTGCTTGAAGGCTTCTATGGGGAAAAGGGAGAGAAATTAAATACTTTCTTAAGCAGGCTTTAGGTGGTACAGTGGAAAGAATGCCACGCTTGAAGTCAAGAAGATAGATTCAACATTCAAATCTAGATTCAGATGCTAGCTATGTGACCCTGAGTCACTTAACCCTGTTTGGTTCTATCTCTTTATCTGAAAAATGATCTGGAGAAAGAAATGGCAAACAACTGTTCCAGTGTCTTCGCCAATAAAACCCCAAATGGGACACAAAGAGTCAGAATTACTGAACCAATAAAAAAAAAAAAAAAAAAAACCTTTTGTCTAGAAGTTCCTACTTAGATGAGCCTAAATAACCCTCTTCAGTTTCTATACATTGCTTCTAGTCCTTGTTTTCTGGAGCCAAAGAGAATTCTAATGTCTTTTCCAAAGCATAGTCTTCAAATACCTGGAGATAATTCTCATATCCCACTTGAGAGCTCTCCATCTAAAATTCCTGTCTTTGTTTATCCCTCTGCCTCCTTTGTTGACCCAGGATTTTCCCCAGGAAGCAGAAACAAAAAAACCCAAAATAGATAGTAGGAAAAAAGAAGGCTTTCAGAGGCTATGTGATCGACCCAAGGCCATGACCCAGTTAGTTGCCAGAGCCAGTATAAAATCTCCAGCTTCGTCCATATAGCATTCTGTAACAGGCTATCTTCTCCCCATCTCTCTACACATCTGTAAAGTTTTATGTATTGTATTAAATCCTTTATATTAACTTGTCAATCAGTTATGTAATTATTTCTCCTAGGACAATGTAGTGTTTGTGTATTGTAGTTATATTGCATGTGTATTATATATGCACATAATCATATATACATACCTGTACATATATTTGCACATATATATCTATATATAAAATATCAATTAGTGTATGACTTAGCTGTTGTCAATAATACAATTATCCAAGACAATCCCAAAGGACTAATGAAAAATGTTGGCTGACTCCAGAGAAAGCTGATATTATATGAATACAGACTATGTTTCATGCTATTTTACTTCTTTCTTTCTATTTCTTTCATTCAATTCTTCTAGTACAAAATAACTAATCTGGAAATATTTCATACAATTGTACATGCATAACATGTATCAAATTGCTTACTGTTCCAGGGAAGGAGGAGGGAAGAAAAAGAAGGGAGATTTATAATATGAAACTCAAAACTTTTAAAATTGCTTTAATATAATTGGAAAAAACAAACTATTATTTTAAAATGATAATAAGGTCAGTTTGGAACACAATTAATTGAAGACATAAACAGGACATTCAATTTGAGATATCCAATGATCTGTTGAAGATGCAAAATTGGAGGTCAGCATTGAGATTAGATAACTGTAATTAAGAATTAGAGTTAATAATTAAATCTATGGAAATCTATGAAAACAAATAAAAATTTTTAGAGAGAGAAAAGAGAGCATAGGATAATTATGCTATGCAGTCATTGGGTATGACCTGATGAAGATCCAGGAAAGAAGACTGCGGAACGGGAGACGCAAGGAGAAATGTCCTAAAACTCTAGAAAGTATTATTAAGAAGAGAGTGATTGGTCATGTCAAAGGCTGCAGAGAGGTCAAGAAAAATGAAGATTGAGAAAATTCCATTAGATCTCTCAATTAAGACATTATTAGTAGCTTCACAACAAGCAGTCCAGTTGAATGATAGGATCAGAAGCCAGATTGTAGAGAGTTAAAAAGAGAATAAAAAGAAAGTAAATAGAGGCAGCAATTGCAGTCCATCTCAAAGAGTTTAGCTACAAAAGAGAGGAGAGATATGGATAGTAATTAATAGAAATGGATGGATCAAGTGAGGGCTTTCTGAGCATGAGAGAGACATGTAGACACTAAGGAAGCAGTCAGTAGCCATGACTATGCAAAGTGAACTCTATCAAAATGCATGGTACCATGGAAAGAGTGTTAGCTTTTGAAATCAGAAAATCCTAATTCTGCTACTTCTACATATCTAACATTGGACAAACTGTTTAGTGTCTCTGACTCTTGTTCTGCTCAATGTAAAATTCTGTCAAAATAAGTGGATTAGAATATTGCTATATATCTAAGGCTCCTTTAAGCTCTAAATGAATGATCTTTTTTTAAGTTGATAGTTCTTGTTTTATCATATGTTTTAATATTTATGTCACTGAGGTTTCCACTCAAAAACTCAATGCTAATTCCCTTTGTATATAATAAAGTATATGTTAACAATTTGCTTTAAAAATTCTTATGCACAAATTTTCTGCAAAGATGGCAGAGTAGATCAGTAAATTTCTTTTTTTTCCTTTTTTAAATGTTTTTTATTAACACTTTTTATTTTTTAGTTTTTGCTTTTTTGCTGAGGCATTTGGGGTTAAGTGACTTGCCCAAAGTCACATAGCTAGGAAGTATTAATTATCTGAGGTCAGATTTGAATTCAGATCTTCCTGACTTCAGGTCTGGTGCTCTATCCACTGCACCACCCAGCTGCCCCAAAGCTTTTTATTTTCAAAACATATGCATAGATAATTTTTCAACATTGACTTTTGCAAAATCTTGTGTTCCAATTTTTTACCCCCTTCTCCCTCCCCTAGATGGCAAGCAATCCAAAATATGTTAAATATGGTAAAATACGTGTTAAATCAAATATATACATACATATTTATACAATTATCTTGTTGCACAAGAAAAATCAGATCAAACAGGAAAAATGAGAAAGAAAATAAAATGCTGGCAAACAATAACAAAAAGCATGAAAATGCTATGTTGTGATGCACTCTCATTTCTTACAATCTTCTTTCTAGGGGCAAATGGAATGGGAAAAATTGATGTTCATCTTCAGATGAACTTTATACCGAAGTAAAAAAAAAAGTTTTTTCTACCCCAAAGAATAACATTAAATGGCTCCTTGTGCAGAGAGAATTCATAGAACTTAAAAAAGAATTTAAAAAATCAAATGAGACATATTAAGAAAAAAACTAAAAACTATCCAAGAAAACCAAGAAGATTATGGGGGGAAATGTTATCTTACTAGAAAAAGAGATACAGAGTATAAAAGTCAAAAATAACATTTTGAAAATTAGAATTGGTCAAGGGGAAGCCAATGATGCTATCAGAGACCAAGAAATAGCAAAACAGAATATAAAGATTAATAAAGTAGGAAAAATGTGAAACATCTTATTTTAAAAAAAGGATCTGGAGAACAGATAAAAAAGAGAAAATGTGAAAATAATTATACTACCTGAAAACTGTAATCTAAAAAGAACCTTGACCCAATAATGCAAGACATAATCCAAGAAAAGTGTGTTGGAGTGATAGAATATGAAGAGAAAGTATAAATAGAAATATATATATATATATATATATATATATGCTATACTTAAGCATGTGGAAAAGGGATCAAATGCCATGGACCTACAATTTAGAAATGTACATGACTTATCAGCAACCACAATAAAAGAAAGGTCATAGGTCCTGGAATCATAATCTACAATCAAAAGAACTAGGCCTGTGGCCAAAAATATGATATCTAGCAAAACTATGCATAATATTCAATTTAAAAAATGAACATTCAACGACCTTGCATATTTTAAGGACTTTCAACTAAACCCAAACTAAATAGAAAATTAAACATTTAAGAGACAATATCCAGGACTAATTTTAAGAAACTTAACATGGATATATTGTTTATGGTTTTTACATGTAAATGTATATTGTATGTTTAAGATTGACATCAATAATTTGGTAGCTCAAAAGAAAGATTTATATAAATGAGGTTCAGAGGAAGAATAAACACAGAGGCATTAGAGGAGAGAGAAGGGCTCATAATTCTAAAAATCTTTAATGTATATATATATATATATATATATATATATATATATATATATAAATCCTCTAAGATCTAGAAATAAGGGGGAAGAGATGGAGGGATGGAGGGTGAAGCAAAGGATGGGGGAAAAAGATAAAGGAGGGATTCATGGGTGGAAGGAGGTTAAGTCATAGCAAGGCTGTTATGCTACAGTTCTCTTTTATTGTCCTGGGACCTCCAAAATGTAATGCCAGAGAAACTGAGTCAGGACTGGGTCAGGATAATTAGGGAAACTGAGTCAGGAAAATAAAAGAGAATTGTGGCATAACAAGGCAAATTAAGGAGCAGAATTAAAGTAGAAGAGTTAGCAGGGACAGGAAAGAAGAGATATACACAAATACTACAAGGAACAGGCATTGAATTTATTTTTAAAAAGTATGGTGAGTAATCTTTGATCTGAGAAAAAGTCAAACTTAAAGACTCAATCAAGAGAGGAATCTACATTAGACATCAGCCACATTAATGTTGTTTTAGGTGCATGTTTACATATGGGTAAATATGTGTGTGTGTGTGTGTGTGTGTGTGTATATATATATATATATATATATATATATATACATACATGCATATGAGGGAGCATGTGTGTGAATGTGTGAATATGTATATGATAGATATGTATATATCTATTAAATATATCTGTGCTATAATTAAGCATGAAAGGAGAAAAAAAAATAAAGTTAAAAAAGTGCACAGCAGGGGCAGCTAGGTGGTTCAGTGGATAGAGCACCAGCCCTGAAGTCAGGAGGACCTGAGTACAAATCTGATCCAGATACTTAACAGTTTCTAGCTATGGGACCCTGGGCAAGTCACTTAACCCCAATTTCCTCAGGAAAAAAAAGAAAAGAAAAGAAGTGCACAGCAGAGAATAAAAGAGCAACCTACAAGGGAGCAAAAGAAAGATAGACTATTATGAATTTAGTTTCTTCTACTATTATGTATACTTTCTTGAAATGGAAATTTATTGTTATATATTTTGAAGCCTTCTTGATGTTCTGCTGGGCACCAGGATGATTTCAGAAAGGCCTGGAGAAACTTACATGAACTGATGCTGAGTGAAATGAGCAGGACCAGGAGATCATTATATACTTCAACAACAATACTATATGAGGATCAATTCTGATGGACCTGGCTATCTTCAGCAATGAGATGAACGAAATCAGTTCCAATGGAGCAGTAATGAACTGAACCAGCTACGCCCAGAGAAAGAACTCTGGGAGATGAATAAGAACCATTACATTGAATTCCCAATCCCTATATTTTTGCCCACCTGCATTTTTGATTTCCTTCACTGGCTAATTGTACACTATGTCAAAGTCCGATTCTTTTTGTACAGCAAAATAACTGTTTGGGCATGTATACTTATATTATATTTAATTTATACTTTAACATATTTAACATGTATTGATCAACCTGCCATGGGGGGAGGGGGTGGGAGGAAGGAGGGGAAAATTTGGAACAAAAGGTTTGGCAATTGTCAATGCTGAAAAATTACCCATGCATATAATTTGTAAATAAAAAGCTATAATTAAAAAAATAAAAAAAATAAATTAAAAAAAGATGTTCTTCTGGACACATAACAGTGTTCTGTTCTGTTTTGTTTTATTTCCGTTTTCTATCTTTTTTCTATTTTTTTAAAATAAATAATTTTTTAAATGTACACACACACATATGTGTACATATATATATACACTCATATATATTACTTAAAGCTTTAGATTATGTTGGTGTCTGATAAATTGAGGGTTTATATATTCATTATATATTTTTTTGGATCTATTGATCTCAATAGTATATGCAGTTCCTTTCCTGGTACAGATCACAACCTCTATTTAGGTCTTTACAGCATCTTTGCTAATTCTGACTACAGGATTTACCTACTAAGTTTGAAACCTTTCCCTGATTCTTTCAGAATTTTGAAGATCCCAGTGTTTCATTGGAATTGTGCATATGTTATACTTCAGTCATACTACTGGAGTAGCCAACTGTAGTTTCCAGTCATGCATTTCATTAATAATGCCTTTGACACCAAAATGAGCTACAGATAACTTATAACTACCATGTGGATTTCCAATGACATTTGAATCACCTAAAATTTTTAGTTTTGAAACTGATATTTTATGATTTGTAGCCATGTTATTTTTTAAAATGCCAATATTGAATGGTATTAAATAGCAAACATCTTGCTATCATCTAAAAGGACTGCAATTTTCTAAATTTTATCTAACTTTAAACCTTTTTTTTTTTTTTGGCTTTAACTCAGAGTACATCATCAAGTCCTAGTACATGATGTATGTACTGATATACTAAATGAAGACTGATCATCTAAATGTTTGCTATAAACCTGGGCCAGAAGTATCAAAAATGCTTTGGAACCCCAAATCACAATAAAATGTAATTGGGAAATACTAAACAAAATAAATAAAATATAAACAATATTATCTTTTAAAACTAATTTAAATTCAAAGCAGAGGAAACCTTGTGTATGGATTGGCAGCTTCTGTTTCCATTTGAGTTCAGTATCACTTCTGGGTTCAATAATTGTTTTTCATCCATTTTATTTTGGAGTATGCCTAGTTAGACTTTTCTTTTTGAAAAGATTATTAATTTATTGTGCTTCAGTCTTTAGTGCAATTAGTATAACGTCATTTAGAAATAAGATAGGACTTTCTCCATGACACTGGTGAACATCTTCAGTGACTATCTCCCTTTTAAAAATTTTGTTTCACTTGAATAAAGGGTTTTATCTTTGTGGTTACCTCTAACATAGAATTCTAAATAAGCAACACTATATATAAGGGGAAACTCTAAAAGTATAGTTGTTTTAGTCACTCAAAAGATTATTTCAAAGCAGCAATCCAGCTCAGAGGCAGGACTAGACTCCCTCCCCCTTTTTTTTTCCCGTAAGTCACTACTCGATTTCATTTTTTTTTTTTATCTTGGTTAACTGAATTATATTAAGAAATATGTAGTACAACACAAGAAAAATATATTGGGAAAAAAAGTTGAAATTGGAAGAATATCCAGGTAACAATAATATTGCAATAATGAAAGAATATGGGAAAGGGGAAAAAAGAATACAGAGGTGAAAGCAATTAATAAGCCTATGAAAAGCTTTTTTTTTTTTATTTAAAAAGCAAGTGGGTGCTAGTAGAATAAGTCAAAGAGAAAAATGACATGAACTGAGTGGGAAAGAATTGTGTTTATCAGAGGAAGATTTTGAACATCTAGGAAGATGTTCTTTAAGGAGCTGCAAAAACAAAATTTTATCATTTAAGATGAGAATTGAGTAATTTGCAAAGAAATCTATCATAGAATGAAGTGTGAATTTTAGTTTAGAGGCCATCTCAAATCAGGTAAACCCATGTGGGAGGACAACCAGAGAAGAACTTGAGATCAAGGACCATAGGGTCACCCATACATGCAGAAACCAGTAATTTCTTATCCTCAGACTCAAGATACTTCTTTGAAAAACAGTTCTGGAACCTCTAAAACATGTAATTCTCAAGTATGAGTGGTTATTAAGGTTGAAATAATAAACTTGCATGAAATTGTTTCAGTTCTTAAGGGCTAGCAAGTACTAAAGTATATATACATTTAACAATTGAAGTATATTTTTGAAAAGTATTTGGCTGACAGCTATAATTAAGTTCATAATTTACATAATATAACATTTTAAAACAATGTCTTATAAATAATGAGTGTGTCAAGTACTTTGTTTTTCAACTGCATCCCTTAATCCTGCATTGTATTGCCAATACTCTCAGTAAAGCTCAAATACTAAGGTAGAGCAGCCTAAAGGTTGAAAATTATGTATCTGAAGTTACATGGGTTGCTTTAGGATTTTACCTTTAGTTTAATTACCTCAAGCAATGAGGCTCTGTCCCCTCTGAGGAAGTTAACAGAAGGTACCATATAAAAGCTATTGTTCTAGTAGTGCATTGAAAAAGGACAAGTGAATGATTAGTTATATCTGAATAGTTATTTTCTTATGGAGTCAAAAATTCATTAACAAAAACAAAAAGAAATATATGGCAATTAAATTAAGATTTGTTCCCCTGTTAAGGGAAATAATCCCATTGAAAAGAGGTTAATTGTTTAACAGTTTCATCATGAAAATCAATGCATATTTTAGCACGCACTGCAGTTACCTAGTAATTTCTAGGTAGGCCTAACTTAGCGACCCTTTAAAATTAAATTTGATGAACCAAATCTTAGCATCTGGGATGCCATCTTCTGAATGCTTCAGTGACTCTTTAAGCAATTGAAAGTCTTCCTCTATTTTTTTCTCCTGAAATATATTCCATTCTCCATATGATACATATTCTGGTTTTATAGGGATGCCCCCTCATACTAACCTCATTTCAAAATGCTTCCATACTTTTATAAATCTATGATCTCTTTGATGTGAATATTTCCATCAATAATTCAGATACAATCAATCAGACCTTTTCATCCTATGTAACTCTTGTCCATATCCTCTCATAAAACCTGCATTAAGTATTTACCCAATTTACTAGTAGAAGGAGGAGCATGGCTGTTGCTTCCAATAGATCTCTTGGTAATAAATGTAGAATAATAGGTGCTGTCCAGTGGCTAGTTAGGCACCAACTTACTGGCATGCTTCATTTTCTCATTATATATGATACAATTCTTGTCTATAATATGATGCAGGGTGCTAATAATAACTGAATAACCTGCAACCTTAACTCTTTTTTTGTTGTGTTATATCAAAATTCTTAGCAATGCAGAATCACAAGAAGAATGGTGATACTTAAGATTAATTATTTTTTTTGGGCGGGGGGAGGAAACCACAATTCCTTATTGCCAAACATTTGCTCTACTGAATCAAATAAATGCTTTTTGTATAGTCAACAAAAAAGTAATGACGGTAAGATCTTGTATTCCCTGTATCTTCCAATAAATATGATGTGCTATGCTATAGAATATAGTTTCTGGAAGGCTGTCCTTTCATTTAATATCAATAATACAATTTAATCAAATTTCACTACAAAATTACAGAAGACCACTATAATATTCATTGACTCAATACAAAATATATTTATTTATTAAGTGAACTGTGCTAAATCCTAGGGATAAAAAGGAAAAATATAAAATGGTTCCTTCTCCCAAGACACAGTCTATTGGTGGATACTACCTGTAAATAGATGATTATGTGTGTTTTCATATATGTGTATGTATATATGTATATATATATATATGTGTGTGTGCATAAGTACGCATTACATATAATATGTGTGTATTTATGCATGACACTGATAATTAAAGAGAATAACAAAACTTCCCATAATAGAAGGTATATGAACTGAGGAAACCAGGGATTCTTCTTTTTGTCCAAGTAAATTGGAGTTAAATGAAGTCATAGCTAATAAAAGTCAAGTGTCTGCAGTCGAATTTGAATTCCTGACTTGTGAGCCAGCACTTAATTCACTGCAACCTTTAGGTGCCCCAGACTTAAGTGATCTAAGAGACAAATATGAAGAACAGGTGTAATTCAAGCCTTTGCAAAAGAAGAAGGAAATGGAAGAACAAGCAGGGTCTGTTTGGCTGGAACTGAGACTATGATGGAAACTGAAGAATTTATTAGTTGACCATTTATAACATTGTAGGAATTGTTCCTGTGGAACTAGCCTCCTATAACATTATTTTATTTATCAACATTATTTCATGAAATCAATCAATAAACATTATTAAATGCCTACATGCTGGGCAGTGTGTGAAGTTCCAGAATATAAAAAAAGAGGCAAAATAGAACCTACCCTCAAGGACCTTAAAATCTAATGTATGTAAAAAGATATATACAAAGCAAGATACATACAGAATGAATAGGAAATAATTAATGGAGAGATGTCACCAGAATTAAGAGGAACAAGGGAAGGCTTCCAGTAAAAACTGGGATTAAAAGTGGACCATAAAGAAAACTAGGGAACTCAGTAAATGAAGGAAAGGAAAAAGAATGTTCTGAATATGAGCCAAAGAAAAGGCCTAGAGTAAGCTGGGGATGCCTATATAACTGGGTACATAACTGCCTATTGAGGAAGGATTTCAGGGAAAGATTTTAAAATTATTAAACATCTAGTTCTTATTTAATTCTATACTATTTATTATTGTTAAACCACTTAATATATTAAAATTAGATACCCACAACAGGCAAAATATTGTGCCATATTGGGAGGGTTAGCCAAGAAGTACAGATACTGACAAAGTGAATTTTTAAATTTTATCTTAACTAAATTATTTTTGAACTTAATGAACAAAAGAAAAACATTTTATAAATAAAATAAAACAAAATTACATATATATATATGAAACTGACTTTCTATTATGCACTACCTATTTTCTTTCTCTCTTTCTTCCCCCCTTCCTCTCTTAAATTCCTCCCAAATTCAATATTTCATACTCAATAATATACTGCTGTTTCCTTCTGAACTTTTTTCTATTCATTTCTATATTTAAAAAAACTTCTTTAACAAATCTTTTTATTTTTTTGACAACAATATTTCTATTTTTCACCCCAAAGCATTCCCCTGATTTCTTTTTTTATTATTATTAAAACTTTTTATTGACAGAATATATGCATGGGTAATTTTTTACAACATTATTCTTTGCACTCACTTTTGTTCCGACTTTTTCCTTCCCTCCCTCTGCCCCCTCCCCTAGATGGCAGGCAGTCTTACACATGTTATAGTATATCCTAGATACAATATATGTGTGCAGAACCACATAGTTCTCTTATTGCAGAAGAAAAATTGGATTCAGAAGGTAAAAATAACCTAGGAAGAAAAACAAAAAATGTAAGTAATCCACATTCATTCCCAGTGTTCATTCTCTGGGTGTAGCTGACTGTCCATCATTGATCAATTGGAAGTGAATTAGATATTCTCTTTGTCGAAGATATCCACTTCCATCAGAATACATCCTCATACAGTATCATTGTTGAATTATATAATGATCTCCTGGTTCTGCTCATTTCACTTAGCATCAGTTCATGTAAGTCTCTCCAAGCCTCTCTGTATTCATCCTGCTGGTCATTTCTTACAGAACAATAATATTCCATAACATTCATATACCACAATTTACCCAACCATTCTCCAATTGATGGGCTTCCATTCATTTTCCAATTTCTAGCCACCACAAACAGGGCTGCCACAAACATTTTTGCACACTTGGGTCCCTTTCCCTCCTTTAAGATCTCTTTTGGGATATAAGCCCAATAGTAACACTGCTGGATCAAAGGGTATGCACAGTTTGATAACTTTTTGCATCCCCCCCCCCAATTTCAAAAGGAAAAGAAATACATAATCTTTCTAACAAATTAGCAGTCAAGAAAGTAAAAAATCACATATTTGCCGTGGCCCAAGATATGTCTCATTTTTCACTTTGAGTTCCTTATTCCTCTATTAGAAGGTAGGTCATATGATTCATCATGTAGAGCTCTGATTGGTCATTAGATACCCATATGTCATATAATCTATCTATAAGAACAAGACATATGGCCATAAAAAGATAAATATCAAGCTAAGACCATATATGTTAAGTGAAATTTTTGCCAGAATGCTATTCAGACGACTTGGCAAAGAATGAAAATAACATTAAATGCTTAAAGAACCTGCCAACCAATTTTAATTTCTGGGAGATTATGACAAACTTAAAAGGCATCAAATATGACTATTGGGGCAGTTTTCTGTTTTCCAATGATCAAACTAGCCAGTTAGTGCAATGGATAGAATTCAAATATGGTGATACATATTTACCATCATTGTAATTTGGGACAAGTCACCTAAACACGGTTTCCTCAATTTCCTCAGCTATAAAAGAAGGATAATTATTGTACCTACCCCACAATACTTTGGAAAGCACTCATCTTAGTGTTTGCATATAATTATAAATATTAATTATCATCATCATCATTATTCTTAGCCTTATTAAGAGAGATTGCTTTAAAAATTAGCTACCATATAATGAATTTTTTAAACCATAATTCTTCAATAATATTTTCTCAGTTTTTCATTCAAAGCGCTTTTTTAATAAACTGTCTTCACCCCCTCACCTTTTCAATCTTCTTACATCTTCCATTTACTCTTCCTTTGCCACCCTCAACTTTGAACAAAGCACTCCAGAGTAAACCACTCCATTTTCTGATTCTGGTCCTACATGCCTCCTTGCCTGGAATAATCTCTCTCCTCAATCTCATCTCCTGCTTTCCATTCCACCTCCTACAAAACTGCTTTCCAGATTTCCCTTTATTCTAGTCCCTTCCCACTGATGATTATTTCCAGTTTATCCTGTCTATATCTTGTCTGTACATAGTTATCGGAATGTTCTCTCTCATTAGGTTGTAAACTCCTTGACAGCAGGGACTTTTTTTTTACCTTTATATGCATCCCCATTGCTTAGTTCACTGTTTGGCAAATAGTAGGTGCTTGGTGAATGTTTATTAACTGATTACCTTATAATGTATAAAAAGAATGAAGCTTGTGTTGGAGAAGGAGGTGCCCAAAACAATGATAATTATGAGTCTGTCAGATGGTAGATATAGCAGAAATTCAAAGGAGAGAAAAATAACAATGGCCTGAGATGGATCAGACAAGTATATTTTATAAAGAAGTTTCTAAGTTATGGAGTGATTGTTTCAGATTTGTGAAGGAAGCTTTTATGGAAGAGCAAAAGCAATATGGAATAGTTGTCTTGACAGATAGCAATTGGAAAACTCCCTTGATCTCAGCCCTTGCCCTCCAGTACTTAAACCCTTCATAATCCCTACCCCTGAGTGCAAATAACTGCCTACCTTACTTAGTTCTCTGAATACCACTGTTAACCTTCAAGTTTTTGCTTCTGAGGTAAGAATACTGGCAGAATGAGAAGTAACCCATTTGAGGTGAGAAAAGTAAGCCCATATTGCTGAAAGAATATCTGATGGTCTGGTTGTAGGAAAAAAAAATATTATGCTAGGTGCTAAATCTCTATTTTCATTCTTGGATAAAACCCAAATTGCTTCATTTTAGTTATAACTCTGGTTTTTGCTATTATGAATTTAAAGGTAGAGTAGAAACATTACTAATGATATGAGTATATATCAGTGATGAGGCATCCTAGGGAAAGTAGCAGATGGTTGCACAGTTGGGGCAAGCTGAGAAGGTTAGGAGCTGGAAGGCTAGGGCAGAATATGTAGCAATGATATTTGAGTTATTTCTCAGGTGAAAAGAAAGATTTTGCCTTTGGAGGCTTGGGCTCTTTCAAACTATAAAATATGATTTGTAATTGGGGAGGCAATTATAAGAATAGCTATTGTTTAAAAGGAGGAACTAAGCCACCTTTTTCCTTTGGAAATGACTCCACTGATTAATAATTCAGATCAAAAGAGGGAGTTTCATAACTTTCCTGTCTTTCAAAGCCTTCTACAAACATAATGATATGCTATTGGTGGAGATATGAATTGGTCCCATTATTCTCAAAAATAATTTGGAATATGTTAAAAAAAACATCATTAGATTGTACCTTTCGTTAATAGCATCACAGAAAATAGATAATCAAGGAGGTAAAATTCAAAGTAGAAAGATCCCTTATATACAAAAATATTTACCACATTTTCTGAAGTAGTAAATCCGGAAACAGTGGATTATCATTATTTGAGGAATGGATGAACAAATTGTGGTATTTTAATTTAATGAGATATTCTGGATTGTTATCCAGTAATATCCTGTGTGAGGAATTCAGAGCAACTTAGAACATCAGTGAACATATGGGGAAGTTGAAAGACCATGACCAGTGTTTCCCTGAAACTGAGGTACTTAGAAAGTAAAATACAAAGCCAAAACAAAATAAAACAAAAAACCTATTTCTGTCGGTAGAGGTGATCCAGAATGACCAAGAATAATGTTAATCTGACTCATTTTGAGTCAAGGAGTTGGGGAAGACTGATTTCCCTCATCTTTTTCATTCTTTTTCTATGTGTAGTCCATGGTGTTGAAAACAAGTATGGATGACTTCTTTCTTTGTTTGTTTGTTTGTTTTTTGTTGTTGTTGTTGTTGTTGTTTGTTTCTATGAGCCATGGTTGGGTCTGCAGTCACATCCAAGAGGATTTATAAGAAATGGTTGGAAACACATTTCTCCAAATAGAAGTGAGGCTTTTATCTATTTATTTCCTATTCATATAGAAAGTAATCTGTAATCACAGTATGTTAAGTTTCTCTAGCCTACTAAAAGAGGGGGTGGAAAATTGAAAGGAGACAACAGATGGGGTGGGCACTTATAAGCAAATTATAGATGGTAGATATCATATTTTAATAATTTGCACAACTTTGCATTCCATCCCGTAGATTAATTGACCCAATCAATAAGGGTTAGTCCAAGATGTTTTGTGATACTACCAAAGTGTGAACTTGTTGTGTCAGGAGCAATCTAGGTGTTTGCAGGCTGAATATCATCTGGTTTTCTACCAGGGAAGCTGAACACTTTTAATAGAGTAATCCCATCTATGTACCATAATGAGACTAATAAAGTTACTCTAGAGGTGACTCAACTCGAATGATACAGAATTCTTGGGTATAAATCCCATCTCAGTTGCTTAATACCTTTACAATACTGGGCATATCACTTAGCCTCTCTAGGACACAATTTATTTATCTGTAAAATGATAGAGTCTATGAATGTTATGATGTCTATGAATATGATTCTATAATCTTATGAATGAAAATTCAGATATACTTTCTCAATGTATAATTGATGAAGTGACATGCTATCTTTCTATAAACTTAAAGTCATTTTTGGAGCCATATGATCCAAGGACCCCTGGTAGACAACAGGATCACTTCCTCCCCGAACCCCCAAGAAAATCACATATATACTGATATGCTTACACGATGCCTCTCCCTATAAAATTTAAGTTTCTTTGGGTCATGGATGAATTCAGTTTTGTCTTTGTATTCCAAGTCCTTAGTTAATTCTTGGTACTTAGTAAATGCTTAATAAATGTTTATTTGATTGATTAACCAACTTGTATGAAGTAAGGAGAAGTAAGAGGACAAGTCACACAATGCCCTCAATAACATAAAGACAGACCATATCAAGATCATCACTATTGATTAAAGAAAGGCAAATTTAAAACAACTATGAGATGCCACCTCACACCTCAGATTGACTAAGATGATGGGAAAAGGTAATGGTAAATGTTGGAAGGGATGTGGGAAAATTGGGACACTAAGGCATTGGTGTAGTTGTGAAATGATCAAACCATTCTGCAGAACAATTTGGAACTATGCCCAAAGGGTTATAAAACTACATATCCTTTGACCTAGTAGTGCCATGACTGAATCTGTATCCCAAGGAAATCTTAAAGAAGGGAAAAGAACCCACATGTGCAAAAATGTTTGTAGCAGCTCTTTATGTGGGCAGCAAAGAACAGAAAGATTAGTAGATTTCCATCAGTTAGGGAATGGCTGAATAAGTTGTGGTACATAAAAATGATAGATTATTATTGTTCTATACAAATGATGAACAAACTGATTTTAGAAAGACCTGGAAAAATTACATGAACTGATGTTAAGTGAAACAAGCAGAACCAGGAATACATTGTACACAATAATAGCAAGAGTGTGTGATGATCAATATGAAAGATTTAGTTCTTTAAAGTGGTTCAGTGATTCAAAGCAAACCCAATAACTTTGGATAGAAAATGACATCTGAATCCAGAAAAAAGAACTAAGGAACTGAATATGAATCAACACATACTATGTTCACTTGTTTTGTTTTGTTTTTCTGGTTTTTTATCTCTCCCATGGTTTTTCTCTTTTGCTCTGATGTTTCTCTCACAACATGATTTTTAAAGCAATATGTGCTAAATAAACAACTAAAAAGAGCATTGAAATTTATTCAATACAAGACCAGTTTTGTCAATGAGGACTGTCAGTGAAGCAAATTTTCCTTTCTTGAAGAGACAGGAACTAGGATATAGATGAATAAGGAATACATTATCGGACATGGTGAATGTTTTGAGGGCTTTTTGGTTTAATGATAATTATTTGTTAGAAGGGAGTGCTCTACCAGGGTATATGCAGAAGAGGCTAAGACAGTAGACTGCTTAAGCACAGGAGTTCTGAACTATGGCACCACTCTAAGTCTGGCATCAAGATGGTAGGTATGAATGAAGGAAAGAAACAAGTATTTATTAAATATCTCCAAATAACCGGCACTATATTAAGCTGTTTACCAATATATCTCACTTATAAAAACTGTGGGATAGAAATACTATTATTATGACCATTTATAAATTTAAAAACTTAGGTAGACAAGGGTAAAGTAACTTGACAGGGTCAGTCCACTTTTAAGTGACTGAGGTCAGATTTGAACTCATGTGTTCCTGACTCGATGACCTAACATTATATCCATTATGTCACTTACTGGTCCCAGTGGTGAGCCTTAAAGAGGCAAGTAGAAAGACAGAAATCAGCTTGCCTATGGAAGATCATTGATCCATGTGATAAACAAGATATCACAGCTTCTATAATAATGATGAAGGAGATCAATCTACTAAGTAAATACTTCTCTTCTTGGCTGTGTGAAGTAAGAATACTGAGTCTCGGGGTGGAGCCAAGATGGCGAAGAAGACACACGCGACTTTCTAACCTCTTCTCTTACCCTCTTTATCAATACTATATCTAGCCTCAAAAATAGTCTTGACTGATACAATTCGTAAAGATAAGAATTAGAACAACTCACCAGCCGAAGAAAATCAGCAGTCTCCCAAAAAAAGGTTGGTTCCGGGGCCAGGGGGGGAGATCAGTGCAGACAGGGGAGAAATTAGGTTCATAGGAGAGCCTCAAATCGAAAGTGAAAGCACAGATCTCAGCACAAGCTAGCAGCCCCAACCCGCAGTACGGGGCTTTTCCTTGGGGCAGTTGTGATCCTGCACGGCAGGAGGACGCAGCCCGGTTAGCCTCCAATCTGCCCAGTGGGGAGCTGGGCTTGGGGCCATAGAGCTTTCCAGGGCCGATTTGCATCAGGCAGAGACGCTGGGCAGAGTTTGCAGCAGTCTGCAGTCTGCAGTCAGCTGCTAATACTCACAGTCCCACAAGAGGCTCTGGCCTGGGGCAGTGACACTTTCACCCCTTAGTCTCTACCCGAGGGCAATCGCTAACCCACACAGCCCAACTGGGCAATTCGATAGCTAGGCCAGTGCTGAATCCACTTCCTATTGGGGAAGGAAGACTCTCACTCAGAGCACTCCCATACCTCGGAGCCGGAAATCGGTTTACATCTCTCCCTGCTCTGCAGAGGAAGCTGGTAACCCCCTTGCCTAGGAGACATACCCTAAAGGCTTTAAAACATGAACAAAAAAATGAAAAGAAAGATCGACAGCTTCTATGCAGAAAAAGAGCAGGTCAGCAAACCTGAAGAGACCTCAAACAGCAAAAATGCATCAGACTGTCCTCCTTTACATGATGCTCTCATAGAAGAGACCATTAAAAATCTCAAAAGAGAGTTAGAAGATAAATGGGGAAAGGAAAGAGAAGCCTTACAAGAGAGCAACAACTTCCTGAAATACAAATTGGAAAAGTTAAAAAATTCCCAGGAAGTGCAGGGAAACAAAATTGGTGAATGGGAAAAAATAAAGAATTCACTAGAGAGTAGGACTTGCAAATTGGAAAAGACAAAGAACTCGCAAGAAAGTAGGATCTGTGAATTGGAAAAAGAAAATAATTCACTAAAAAAAAAATTAGTGAAATGGAAAAAAATTCCACAGACCAAAACAATACATTTAAAAACTCAATTGGACATAAACAGAAAGAAGTAAAAAAAGCTAATGAAGAAAATAATTCTTTAAAAATTAGAACTGAACAAATAGAAACTAATGATTCATTGAGACAGCAAGAATCAGTCAAGCAAAAACAAAAAAATGACAAACTGGAAAAAACCATGAATTATCTACTTGCAAAAACAACAGACTTGGAAAATAGATCTAGGAGAGATAATCTGAGGATTATTGGACTTTCCAAAACTATGATGAAAAAAAGAGCCTAGATACTATTTTATAAGAAATCATCAAAGAGAACTGCCCAGATGTAATAAAATCAGAAGGTAAAATAGGCATTGAAAGAATTCATCGAACACCTTCTGAAAGAAACCCTAAAATAAAACCCCAAGGAATATTGTGGCCAAATTTCAGAACTATCAGATTAAGGAAAAAATTTTTCAAGCAGCAAAAAAAAAAAAAAAAACATTTAAATACCGAGGTGCCCAAGTGGTATGGCACTCAACTTCCTAAAGGAGAAGTTAAGAGAGTTGCAAGAAGAAATAGACAACAAAACTGTAATAGTAGGAGATCTCAACCTTGCACTCTCAGAATTAGACAAATCAAACCACAAAACAAATAAGAAAGAAATTAAAGAAGTAAATAGAATATTAGAAAAATTAGGTATGTTGGATCTTTGGAGAAAATTGAATGGAGATAGAAAGGAATATACTTTCTTCTCAGCAGTTCATGGAACCTATTCAAAAATTGACCATATATTAGTACATAAAGACCTCAAAATTAAATGCAAGAAAGCAGAAATAGTAAATGCTTTCTTTACAGATCATGATGCAATAAAAACTACATTCAACAAAAAGTTGGGGGAAATAGACCAAAAAGTAATTGGAAACTAAACAATCTCATCTTAAAGAATGATTGGGTGAAGCAGCAAATTATAGATACAATTAATAATTTCACTCAAGATAATGACAATGATGAGACATCATACCAAAATTTGAGGGATGCAGCCAAAGCGGTAATAAGAGGGAATTTTATATCCTTGAAGGCTACTTGAATAAAACAGAGAAAAGAAAAGATTAATGAATTGGCTTGCAACTAAAAACTAAAAAGACCAAATTAAAACCCCCAATCAAATACTAAATTGGAAATTCTAAAATTAAAAGGAGAAATTAAAAATATTGAAAGTAAAAAACTATTGAACTAATTGATAAAACTAAGAGTTGGTTCTATGAAAAAGCCAATAAATAGATAAGCCTTTGGTAAATCTGATTAGAAAAGGAGGAGGAAAATGAAATTATTAGTCTTAAAAATGAAAAGGGAGAACTTTCCACCAATGAAGAGGAAATTAGAGAAATAATAAGGAATTATTTTGCTCAACTTTATGCCAATAAATTTGATAACCTAAGTGAAATGGATGACTACCTCCAAAAATACAGACTTCCCAGACTAACAGAGGAGGAAGTAAATTGCTTAAATAGTCCCATTTCAGAAAAAGAAATAGAACAGGCAATTAAACAACTCCCTAAGAAAAAATCCCCAGGACCAGATGGATTTACATGTGAATTTTACCAAACATTTAAAGAACAATTGGCTCCAATGCTATATAAATTATTTGATAAAATAGGGAATGAAGGAGTCCTACCAAATTCCTTCTATGACACAGACATGGTACTGATACCTAAACCAGGTAGGCTGAAAACAGAGAAAGAAAATTATAGACCAATCTCCTAATGAATATTGATGCTAAAATCTTAAATAAGATATTAGCAAAAGACTACGAAAATCATCTCCAAGATAATACACTATGACCAAGTAGGATTTATACCAGGAATGCAGGGCTGGTTCAATATTAGGAAAACTATCAATATAATTGGCCATGTTAATAACCAAATTAACAAAAACCATATGATCATCTCAATAAATGCAGAAAAGCATTTGATAAAATCCAACATCCATTCCTATTAAAAACACTTGAGAGTATAGGAATAAATGGACTTTTCCTTAAAATAATCAGCAGCATCTATTTAAAACCATCAGTAAGCATCATATGTAATGGAGACAAACTGCAACCATTCCCAATAAGATCTGGAGTGAACAAGGTTGCCCACTATCACCGTTACTATTTAATATTGTATTAGAAACACTAGCTTTAGCAATAAGAGCTGAGAAAGAGATTAAAGGAATAAGAATAGGCAATGAGGAAACCAAATTATTACTCTTTGCCGATGACATGATGGTATACTTAGAGAACCCCAGAGATTCTGCTAAAAAGTTATTAGAAATAATCCACAACTTTAGCAAAGTTGCTGGTTATAAAATAAACCCACATAAGTCATCAGCATTCTTATATATCATTAACAAAATCCAACTGTCAGAGTTACAAAGAGAAATTCCATTTAAGGTAACTACTGATAATATAAAATATTTAGGAATCTATCTGCCAAGGGAAAATCAGAAACTTTATGAGCAAAATTACAGACCACTTTTCACACAAATTAAGTCTGATCTAACCAATTGGAAAAATATTAAATGTTCTTGGATAGGGCGAGCAAATATAATAAAGATGACAATATTACCTAAACTAACCTATTTATTTAGCGCTATACCAATCAGAGTCCCAAAAAACTATTTTAATGACCTAGAAAAAAACAACAAAGTTCATATGGAAAAGCAAAAGGTCAAGAATTTCAAGGGAATTAATGAAAAAAAAAAAAAAAACAAATGAAGGTGGCTTAGCTGTACCAGATCTAAAATTATATTATAGAGCAGCAGTTACCAAAAATTTTTGGTATTGGCTAAGGAATAGATTATTTGATCAGTGGAATAGATTAGGTTCAAGGGATAAAACAGTCAACAAATATAGCAACCTAGTCTTTGACAAACCCAAAGATCCCAGCTTTTGGGATAAGAACGTACTGTTTGATAAAAATTGCTGGCAAAATTGGAAACTAATATTGCAGAAACTAGGCATTGATCCATACTTAACGCCGTACACCAAGATAAGGTCAAAATGGGTTCGTGACCTAGGCATAAAGAATGAAATTATTAATAAATTAGAGGAACAAAGGATAGTTTACCTCTCAGACCTGTGGAAGGGGAAGGTCTTTATGACCAAAAGCAGAACTAGAGATCATTACTGATCACAAAATAGAACATTTCGATTATACCAAACTGAAAAGTTTTTGTACAAACAAAACTAATGCAGACAAGGTTAGAAGGGAAGCAATAAACTGGGAAAATATTTTTACAGTCAAAGGTTCTGATAAGGCCTCATTTCCAAAATATATAGAGAATTAACTCTAATTTATAAAAAATCAAGCCATTCTCCAATTGAAAAATGGTCAAAGGATATGAACAGACAATTCTCAGATGAAGAAATTGAAACTATTTCTAGACATATGAAAAGATGCTCCAAGTCATTATTAATCAGAGAAATGCAAATTAAGACAACTCTAAGATATCACTACACACCTGTCAGATTGGCTAAGATGACAGGAAAAATTAATGATGATTGTTGGAGGGATGCGGAAAACTGGGACATTGATGCATTGTTGGTGGAGTTGTGAAGGAATCCAACCATTTTGGAGAGTAGTTTGGAACTATGCTCAAAAAGTTATCAAACTGTGCATACCCTTTGATCCAGCAGTGTTACTACTGGGATTATATCCCAAAGAGATTATAAAGAAGGGAAAGGGACCTGTATGTGCACGAATGTTTGTAGCAGCCCTTTTCGTAGTGGCTAAAAACTGGAAACTGAATGGATGTCCATCAGTTGGAGAATGGCTGAATAAATTGTGGTATATGAATATTATGGAATATTACTGTTCTGTAAGAAATGACCAACAGGATAATTTCAGAAAGGCCTGGAGAGACTTACACGAACTGATGCTGAGTGAAATGAGCAGGACCAGGAGATCATTATATACTTCAACAACAATACTATATGATGACCAGTTCTGATGGACCAGACCATCCTCAGCAACGAGATCAACCAAATCATTTCCAATGGAGCAGTAATGAACTGAACCAGCTATGCCCAGAAAAAGAACTCTGGGAGATGACTAAAAACCATTACATTGAGTTCCCAATCCCTATATTTATGCACACCTGCATTTTTGATTTCCTTCACAAGCTAATTGTACAATATTTCAGAGTCTGCTTCTTTTTGTACAGCAAAATAACATTTTGGTCATGTATACTTATTGTGTATCTAATTTATATTTTAATATATTTAACATCTACTGGTCATCCTGCCATCTAGGGAGGAGTGGGGTAAGAGGTGAAAAATTGGAACAAGAGGTTTGGCAATTGTTAATGCTGTAAAGTTACCCATGCATATATCCTGTTAATAAAAGGCTATTAAATAAAAAAAAAGAATACTGAGTCTCAAAAAAAAAAAAAAACTATTTAAAAGTCAGTGACACACAAAAAACTTCAATGTTATATTCACTAAAAACTCTTCCCTTCCTCCACTCAATTTTGACTATAATTTAATTAAAGTGTTCCTTCCTTATATTCTCCATCAATTCATTGTCACACAACCTGTAGTACTAAAATAAAATTCTCTTGAACTTCTAGGCAACTGATTTTGGTGAGCACTTCTCTGTTTGTAAACAGTTTTCCTTTTTAAACTTTATGATATCACATTGGAAAATAATTCTAGTTACAGTTGCTTATCACTTGTATATAAAGATTGCACGATTTCGAGATTTGAAAGCCTTAGTATAGCTACAGTCCAACCCAGAGTCAAGGAGAACTGAGATAAAATTCTACCTCAGAAGCACATTAGCTGTGTGAACTCAGGCAAATAATTTAACCTTTCTCAAGTCCCATTTTTTAATCTGTCAAATGGAGATGGATAATAATAACATATATTTCACAGAATTTCATATCAAATGAAATAAGTATATATAAAGTGCTCAGCAAATCTTCAAGGCTTATATTAACTATTATATATATTATATTAACTATATATTATAATAGTATAATATAACTATATAATAATTATATTTATAATAGTTAATTATAATGTTATAATATAATTATAATTATATAATATAATATATAATATAATTAATATATATTATATTAACTTACATTTACTATTATTGTTAATGAAAGTTTGTATCAACTTTCATAATAATAAAATAAAGGAATGTTATCTCAGATAGAAGCAAAATAAAATGTTATTAAAAAGGTTAATAGGCCCAGAGCCTGAACAAAACATTTGTGTGTCCTAATTAGGATCTAAAAATTTCAATACTACATTTCCAAATTGTGACCATTAGGTATTAATGTCGAACAAAGGTTGTGAGTATTCACGGTCACACCTGCAGCTTGACTTGTCACAAAATAAATGCCCATAATTTTTGTGGAGTGGAATTTTTTGGCATTAGAAATATGTGTATTTATGAAAAAGGATACTAAAAACTATTCCTTCTTGCATCCCCCTCTGTGGTACATCTGCTTTTCCTGACCTTAATACTGGCTCTTGTACCAAACCACTCACCTTTGCTATTAGACTAGGGCATCATTAAAATGTTATTCACAGCTGTTCAATGAGAATGAAAATTGTGAACAATAATAATTCCTAATAGTTGTGGTAGGAGATTACACAGTCTTAGGGGATCCAGTAACTACTTCTCTATATCCTATAATATCCACCTGTTCATTAGTACCTGTAATTTATTTTATTCTACAATTAAAGAAATGGTCCAAAGTATAGATATCTATTTTAGGTAAATGTTTTACATTCACATCAAAGTGTAAACGACTGATACTAGATATTTTTCTAATAAATTGAGCTAGATATGTTGAAAGAAAGCACTAAAGCATTCCAAGACACTAGCGTCATGTAAGATCAGAGAAATGAGGTACAAAAAAACCTGACCTCAGTTCTATCAATAATTTTATTTCAGATCTTTCTTAATTATGTAGTCAACCATCCTTTAGAAATGGCAGATACTTGTCATTTTTATTTTCCATTTTATTGACCAGAACTCTCGGTTGTAGGGCTACATTTTTTTACCCAGAAAACTATCAGATAACTTTTATAAATTAGGCAATTTCCATGATTTTTAAAGGTTTAATGTGTACAGGGCAATGTGTAACTTGTATTCTAAGAGAGGAAGAAAACAGAATACTAGCTTTCAAGAATTGTACAAAGTACTAGGGAATAAAGGTCAAGTATTGATTAAAATAGATATGCAAAAGGGAAAAGCATTCAAACACACAAAACTTAATTCAAAGCATACAGAGATATTGAGTGGGACTATCTATAGGAAACTTTTTCCAGTTGACGATAATTATCTTTAGTGTCTAATATCCTTAATTTTCAGCACTCTTTGTTTCTATTTCTATTTCCTACCTTGTTTGAATAGTTTCATTGTCTGACTACTGTAGAGGACCGCAGATATCAGGAAACTTTGAAAAAAGTGTACTTGAAACAAAGATACTTACAGCAGGGTGTTAATTCAGCATGATTAATGAGATAGTTCACATATACTTAATACTTAGTATGGTGATGTAATGGTTCCCTAGTTTACACATACTTAGTGTGCTGTAATGATGTAATCATACTGAGGTATTTAATGGCTGAGAGGACTGGAAATAGAGACATTCTGTCTTTGACAATCCTCCTAGTGGCTCTCCTTCCTACTTCACTCATCCACCAAGATCAAGACTGATGGTTATTCTATTTTTAAACAAAAATTTCTCCCATTGGGAGCTTAGACTCATCCACTTACATCATAGAAACATTATTTGAATATCTGTTTTCCCGGCTCTCATGTAGCTCAATAGCTCAATAATGCCAAAGTAATTATTCACATATTCATAAGCTTCCCAAACTATATTAGTGATAATCTTGGCTTGCCATTGAATTTTTAGTTGATAACATAGATGAAACTGTTTCAAAAGTTATATATAGTCTGGATGGTCAATGCAAGTTTCATATGTGTCTATTACTAAATTAGTCTTGCTCTGCTTTAGGACATCAGGGGCATATCATCATCAGAAGATTTAAACTGCATACGAATGCTCACAAGCAAATGCCAAATTAGATTTTTGACAAAGATTGAGCTGAGATGAAAATATGAATGATGCAGACATCAGATCTGGACAGATGTAAAATGTTAGAAACAGCAGAAGTCAAGTCTAGCACAACAGAAAATGCAAGGATTGATTTCTTTTTCTTTTCTTTTTCTTTCTTTTTTTTTTTTATCCTAATCTGTGGTATTCCTTTATTTTTTAAATTTTTTATTATTTTTTCTTTATTATTATTATAGCTTTTTTATTAGTTGCAAACCCTCTGTTCCAACTTTTCCCCTCCTTCCCCCACCCCCACCCCTAGATGGCAGGTAATCCAATACATGTTAAATATGTTAAAGTATACAGTAAATCTAATATATGTATACATATTTATACAGTTATCTTGCTATATAAGAAAAATCGGATCTAGAAAGAAAGAAAAAAAATTCTGAGAAGGAAAACAAGAAGGTAAGCAAAGAATAACAGAAAGAGTGAAAATGCTATGTTGTGGTTTACACTCATTTCCCATAGTTCTCTCTCTTGAGTGTAGTTGATTCTCTTCATTACTGAACAATTGGAACTGGTCTGAATTAGCTCATTGTTGAAGACATGGCTTTCCATGTCTATCAGAGTTGGTCAACATATAATCTTGTTGTTGCCGTATACAATCATTTCCTGGTTCTGCTCATTTCACTTAGCATCAGTTCATGTAAGTCTCTCCAAGCTTCTCTGAAATCATCCTGCTCATCATTTCTCACAGAATAATAATATTCTATAACATTCATATACCATAATTTATTCATGGGCATGAATTGATTGGGCATCAATTCCATTTCCAGTTTCTAGCCACTACAAAGAGGGCTGCCACAAACATTTTTGCACCTGTGGGTCCCTTTCTCTCCTTTAAGATCTCTTTGGGGTATAAGCCCAGTAGAAAAACTGCTGGATCAAAGGGTATGTACAGTTTGATAACTTTTTCAGCATAGTTCCAAATTGTTCTCCAGAATGGTTGGATTTGTTCACAATTGCACCAACAATGTATCAGTGTCCCAGTTTTCCCACATCCCCTCCAACATTTGGCATAACCTTTTCCTGTCATCTTAGCTAATCTAAGTGGTATGTAGTGGTATCTCAGCATTGTCTTAATTTTAATTTTTCTGATCAGTAATGATTTGGAGCATCTTTTCATATGATTGTAAATATTTTCAATTTTTTTCATCTAAAGATTGTCTATTCATATCCTTTGACCATTTATCAATAGGAGAATGGCTTGATTTTTTATAAATTTGAGTCAATTCTCTATATATTTTGGATACGAGACCTTTATCAGAATTAATAATAATCCCTAGTTCTTCTTTAGTCACTCCTCCTTCCTCCTCCACAGGTCTGAGAAGGAAACTATCCTATGTTCTTCTAATTTATTTATAATCTCATTTTTATGTCTAGATCATGAACCCATTTTGACCTTATCTTGGTATATGGTGTTAAGTATGGGTCAGTGCCTAATTTTTGCCATGCTAATTTCCAATTTTCCCATCAGTTTTTGTCAAATAGTGAATTCTTATCCAAAAAGGTGGGATCTTTGGGTTTGTCATACACTAGATTGCTATAGTTATTGACTATTTTGTCTTGTGAACGTAACCTTTTCCACTGACTGACTTGTCTATTTCTCAGCCAGCATCATATGGTTTTGATGATATAGTTTTGGATCTGGTACAACTAGACCACCTTCATTTGATCTTTTTTTCATTAATTCAGGGATTGATTTCTTAAGAAGAGTTTTTTTTTCCAAAAGAATGAGAAGAGAAAGAAAATTTAAGTGGAGGCAATAGAAATCCGACTATTGAACTCTGTCCTAAAAACAAACCCTTATTTGACTTTATAGTCTAGTACCTGTTATAACAAGTTCTGTATCTCACTAAGAAACTGTGTTGTTATCCACCCAGGAACCTTTGGTGCTGGTGTCTGGAATAAACCCCACATTGTCTGTTAAGGAGTCAATACCACCTAAAAGATTTTACCTTCCACACCAGGAATCTTCACCTTCCTCTGTATTAGAGCTTTCCTTCTCTGAATTTCTGCATCTTCTGAGACCAGGATTAAGGGTTCTCTGGCTTGGTTCTTGACAAGTCTCACATTTGAGCCATGCTCTGTTAGCTTCCTGAAGGACTCCGCTGCCCCTCTTGATTTATTTTTCTACTTCACTGGAGAATGTTCAGCCTTGGTAGCAAAATTCACTGACAGCTTTTAACTCTGCCTTGATAATAAAAACCTTGAACTATTTTTGAGGTTTCCCTGGTCAGCATCCTATATGCCCTTCCAACTTTTCAAATCCTATTTTCAATTATGTAGTATAATGGCCTATAATCTCTTGCATATATTCTTGGGAGTCCTCTGAACACTTTATGATCAAAATCCATATGACTATCTTAGAGTTTTTGATGATGATTGAACTGATAAGATTAAAATTTCCTCAAAGGTCTTAATGAATAATCTAATGATAGCTTCTACATTCCTTACCTTATCCTCAGGGTTCCATTTGATTAAGTTTCACTTTATATATATTTGGCGAAGGGAAAGGTATTCAAAGGCTATAATTTACTCAGATACAACTACTCATCTTATTCTAAACCAGCCTAAAGACATTCATAAAGTTTTTTCATTACCTAATCTTCCTCACATGTTGCTATAACTCCTCCATTACTGATGGGATTCAAACATAGTTGGAAAGTCTATGAATTAATTCTATTCATTCCTGTACTCATTTATCAGCCTTTGGGTGGATACTATAAATGTAAGACATTGTTTTAGGAACTGTGTGAGATGTAAATATGCATGAATAAGCAAAGCTCTTGGTATCAAACAACTTATAAATAAGTAGGGGATGACAAATATAAAAATATGTACAATAAAAGTCAAAATATAATTAAGGCCATAATGTAGAAATCAATTCAATAAATATGTGCCTAATGCCTACTATGTCTAAGGTATCGTGTGCCTTGCATATAATTGTTTAGAAGTTCAAAGGAGAGAATAACCTTAACCCAGTGGGGTTATCCTGGTACATGGAATAAATGATATCTACTTTTGCCCTTAAAGAATTTATGTGATTTTATTTTGTAGCAATAACTACATTCTAAAGAGTGGGGAGGATTGTGGGGAAAACATAAACAACAGCAGATTTGGGAAAGGATTATGTATGTTTGGGAAACAATTTGACTAGAATCTAGGATATATGTAGGTGAGGATAATGAGGATAACAGTATAAAATGATTTAGATCAGAGAAAAAAAATCACCTTTATTGCTAGATTTCCATGTCATTTGATGACTTATATACATACACATATGCAATACCAACCATACCTGTTATGCTGCAGTGTAGCCAAGAACCACATTCTGCTTACAGAATAGCAGGTTATTTTGTAACCAGGACCAGAGGGACAGATAAATTGAGGTGTATTAGTTAATCTATATCCTGAGAATTTCAGATTTGTGATTCAGTTTGGGTGCAGCTTGAAAATAAAATTAAGATCATTCCCCCATCCCCAATCCTTCATTAAGAAATATACTCTATTCTCTGATTCCTATAGAGCTTTGCTGGAATCACTCAAAAATGCTCTGTATTTTAGATACTTGTCTGCATCATATTTCCCATTCCAGATCATATATGTGTGCATGTGTATGTGTGAGACTAGGATGTATATGAATGTGTGTGTGTGTGTGTGTGTGTATAAAACAGTAGAAAACATGTATAATTCATTTTTGAGTATATGCATACACACACAGAGACTGTTCACATCCATCAGTGTTTAGTAGATATTTTTAGATTAATGAATGTTCTCACCAACATAGGTCCCTTGTTTATTGTTCCCCCTGCCTCAGAAACATAAGGGAGACTAATTAAAAAGGAGTGCTATATAGACCACCAGGAAGAGAGAATTACAAAAGGAAAAGCCTACAGAAGATGATATGATAAAATTGCCTGCTGATACTGACAAACTATTTTACCAAAATTATCATCCTAGAAAGTGTAAATTCTTAAATTATTTTCCTTAAGCCTTTTTAGATTGTATAGACTAGAAAGAAATAATTTGTTCCTTACCTCTTTTCCCTATTCCTTTTATACCAAAGTGATAGAAAAATTTAAATGTGTACTTTTTCTTCTAGCTAGAAGGAGTCACCCATGACAGAGATACTTGGTTGTGCTTCTGCTGATAATAGCTTATGGATATGAGAATAAGAGCAAGAAATGCAAAAGAATATAATGATATAGACTTCAACTTCTTGAAAACTGAATAATGTTGAATTTACTTCTAAGTTTCAAACTTTGATTGCAAAACAGTTTCTATTTTTGTTTTCCATTTCATTCATTGATGTTGCCTTCATCCATTTTTAAAAAATTGGATGGAAGCCACATTTTCTGTCTGAGAAGCACTTAGCTTGGTAGTTTGAATAACATTCAGGTTAATGGTTGCCTACTCTGCTGTAATTTAAATAAGCAACTCTTTTGAAGTGTTACTTTCCATGGTTTTCATTGATAATGTGATCTGCAAGAGATGTGTATATTTGTGTTACAGATATTACTGGGAATTTATGTAGCCTTTATACATTGCCAAGTTCTCTACTATAATTTTATTGTCATTTAATGTGATATAGAAAGTGAGATTGCTACATCTCAACCACTGAAAACAGCAACCAAAAGAGATTTTGTTAGTGCAGATGGTAGAAGACTCTATTTACAAAAGATACATGACTGACTTTATCATCCTATTAGTGCTTATTGATAGTGTAAGCAAAACAGCATGGATTCATATATTAACCATACTTCTAAGGTATTCACTCGGATATTAATATATTTTATGTGTAGCAAGAAAGGTTGAATGATCATTCTCTTCAGAACATTTTTGATATAGTATGTGTCACACAGTTCAAAAAAACAAGTCAGCACACTTAATTTTCTTCTTGTAAACACAGATGGCCATGTCTTAATGACATTTCCAGACTATTGACTAATCTTCACTTATCATCTGAAGTTAATTCTTATCCATTTATACTATTTCTTTAAGATTAGACCTTCTTTCTAGATGACTTTAAAATCTGACACATGAGAGAATTCTGGGAAGATAGTAGATCAGAAAATTCCAACTTTTCTGGATTTCCCCAGAAACAAAACAAAATTGTGCTTCATAGTTAATGTAGAACAGTAAAAATAAACAAGAGCTGAGACAGAACAGGTAAGACACCTGGAACAATTGGAGAAGATCAGAAGATGGAATGGAGGTCTGGCCCAACATCGCCAGGATAGTTGTTTTGAAATGGCTAGCAGAGATCCCGGGTGTTAGCTAGGTTTGAAGGTAGTCTTAGCCCCAGTCTTGTGAATTTTTACCTCCCCAATAGGGGAGGGGTCTAAGGTAGGAAGATTGAGGAAACCTATGATGACAAGAGATGTCAGGCCCAGTTATGCTGCTGAGAGGTTGTGCTGAGTGACAAGTAGCCAGAAGTGCAGAAGCAGTGGAACAGGGATGCTACAAGCTGTGGGCACTTACAGGAGGGTGGAGTTCTTGATTTTAGTTTCAGGCCAGAGGGGAGAACTGAAGGAGGACTTAAGTTTAGGAGCGTCATTCCCCAGACCTAGAGATGGTCACAGTAATGAGCTCTATAAAAAAAAAAATCAATCATTCAGGGAGAGAGAAAGAGAGAGAGAAAGAGAGACAGACAGAGAGAGAGAGAGAGAGAGAGAGAGAGAGAGAGAGAGAGAGAGAGAGAGAGTGTATGAATTTAGGAGGCTATGAAAGTCTTCTGATTTCAGATAGTAACAAGAGGGCAAGAGGAAAGTGGAGGGAAAAGATAAGGGAAGCATGCTAGAAGAGGTATAGGGAGTAGAGATTAAGTAATGGGAGTGCAAGGTAATGGGTGGAGGAAGTCAGAAAGAATAGGAAATAAAAGATAAACACAAACATAAAATAAGATCAGTAGTAGAATTTATTGTTAATAAAAAATAAAAAACAGGGGTAGTAATCCTGATCTCAGACAAAAGTTAAAGTTAAAATACATTTAATCAAAAGGAAAAAAAATAGGGAAACAATACTATATGTCAACCATAGTAACCAATACCATTTTAGACTATTTAAAATAACTAGACAATATAAGATTGGAATATTGCTATGGTGTAGGAAATGATGAGTTGGTGGAATTAGAAAATATGGAAAGACTTGTACTTATGAAGGAAGATGTTATCTATCTTCAGAGAAACAGGATATATAAACATAGTATGGTCTTTTATAGATGTATGTGAATGTATATGTGTACATATGGGTATGATTATATTATATATGCATATATATGTGTAATGTATATATATATATATGTTTGTGAGTATATATTTGTATGTGTATTTATGTGTGTGTATACATGATTAATTATAGCCTTCCTAGGGAAAGGAGGAGAAGGGGGGGGGGGCAAAGAATAAAGCAAAAGTATATACCAAAGAACAAAAGAAAACCTACAGGCAAGCAAAAGAAAGATGGATAGCTCTGAACACAATATTTGATATTTATTATATAATCTTTCTTGAAATGGAAATTTGTTGCTTTATATTTTGAATCCTCTCCTGTTCTGCTTTATACATGGCATTTTTTTTTCTTTTCCTATTTTGTTATTTAGTTTAAAATACATAGAAAGGAATAAAGAAAAGAAGGAAGAAAGGAAGAATGAAATAAACTGACTCATAATTTTCCTCTTACCAATGTTTACTATTATTATCAGTATCAATAAATAGAATTTAAAGGGAACAAATAGAGATTCAATATTTGCAAAAGTGCTTTAAAATTATACTTTTTTTCAAATAGTCATTGATTGCCTCCAGAAATGATAACTTCCCACTTATTGATGATCTTCATATAGTATCTAGATGGCCATTTTTCTGAGGTCCTTTCTCACTCTCCATTCTATAATTTTGTCACCTGTTGAATACTGGGAAAAGTCATTTCTAATTTCTAAGTTTCACTTTTTTTGATGTATAGTGTGGGGATTATATCATCTCTTAAATACCATTCTTATGTTACAATTCTGTCGTTACATATAAATTTCTGAATTGGTAAAATTCCCATGCATACTTTTTTTTTTCCTGAGAACTTTCAGGGATAAAAGATGACCATTAGTGATTGAAAGAGTAGTGGCTTAGTTAGGCAGTGAACCAGAAACCCACTGGGATTCCCCTAAACTGGTTCAAATCTTATTCATTACAAGGAGAATACATATTCTATTACATTCTGATCTCCTTGTGAGTACGAACCATATCTTATTTATCTTTATAACTCCCTCAGTACCTAAAAGCTCAATCACTTAAACAATATCAGACACTTAAATAATGATGCATACGACATAATTAGATAGGAGTTCACAATTTACTCTTTAAGCTTGCCCAGCAGAGATACAAAACAATATAAAATTATCTTACCTTTTGTTCATTATATTTTGTATATTTGTATATGTGTTTGTACATATATATGCATGTGTATAAATACACAAACATATGCACACACATGTATATGTACATAAATATATATATATACATAAATAAATATGTATATACAAATGTACACATGTATGTATAGGGGAGATGAGGAGAGAAAGAGATGTACCAGTAGAAAGTAAGTTTCTTTTAGGGTAGTGACTATTTCATTTTGGACTTTTCATCCCTAGTAACTAACATGGCACTTGACACCTACTAGTGACTTAAATGGCCATTGATTGATGAAGGAAAAGAAGGAAACCCAAAATAGGTACCATTTGATAGGAAACCTAGAAAATTCTCAATATAGAGATGTCTTAGGATTTTTAAATTATAAGTATTAGTATAGATAGATGAAAAACTGAAGAAAATTAATCAGTTAGTAAAGTACCTACTGTGTTCCAGAAAATGGGTAATCATTGGTAACACAAATAGGAAAAAAAAATAGTCCCTGCCTTAAAGGAGCTTACACATTAATTGGGGAAAATAAAGGATGGTGAGGGCATTAGGAAAAGATTTCCATTGAAGGGTTATGATGGAGAAATAAAAAGGAGTTCAACTGGTAAGAAAAGAAGAAAAAGTCAAGCAGGCAGTAACTTGATATGTAACCTGTAATTAAACAGACAAAAGTCCTCTTTTCACAATAGACCAGCATTTTTCCTGTGTTTTGTGAGGTAATCTAGATTTAAGAAACTTTAAACTAGCATATTGCTGTTCCTATTGAATTGAAGGTCCTATTACCCTTCAAAATTAAATTTTGTAACCTGTCATAATAATTGTAGTAGGAGCAATACCCATCATATAGACTAAGCTAGTTTTTATATTCTTTGTCCTTAAAAAGGGTTGAAATTTTCCTCCAGATTTAATTGAACAGGAGATTAATCACATTACAATTGATGTAGCTCCTGGTAGTTTCCTAAGCAAAAGAAGACCACAAAAATTAGGAGCTGCTCTTCTCAGGTAGATTCATGGACCAGCATGGTCCACACAGAAGCTTATAAAGCTATCCTCAATTCTATCAGTGCTGTTACTTTTGCTGAGTATCCTTTCCATGCTTTTGGTTAAGTAAAACTTTCTTTTGTTAATTTTTATACTCATAGAATTTCACTTCATTCAGATACTAAGCCTGAATTGGGGTAGGCTACAAAAGTAAGAATCACTTTCTTGAAACAGTTTCTCACATTATTTATTGTCCTTAGATGAGTCTAAATCTGACATCTTGATCATGGGGATACCTAGCTCAATGTGTTACTTCATCTAGTAATGGTTCACACTGCAGGGCAACACAGAGTGGGCTCAATTGAGGAAATGCTTTGTTTCATCGAGCAATAACTTCAAAACAAAATTACTATTTGTTCTAATTCGGTAGTCCTTGAAGAAGCTTTGATTTAGTTTTTCAGGAGTGAGTTCATTAAAAATTTTAAAGTATGTATCTAAGTATGTAAAGTAAAGGATGTATCTAAGTATAATTCTTACAATTTTTCATCATTGAAAATGTAGCAATTCGATTCCAAATCAGAGCACCAGACAGTATTGTAGTTGAGACTGCCAGTTGAATTAGAATGCTAATGGCAAGAGAATGAGCACTGAAAACTCTTTCATAGGAAAAGGAGAAATTTCCTAAGGTCTTTGCTCTGTTTCCATCATAGTTAAATATCACAAATTAGCAGAACCCATTCCAGTTTCAGTATCTTGTGTTCTTCAGGATGTTTAAAAAAAAAAAAAAACAACCAAAGAAATCAAAAACTCTGTAAGAGCTTCATCAGGACTAATAGGAGACAATTCAATTGATGGAAATGTGTTTTAGATAATACCTCTTATCTTGAGGCAACACATTTTATTACCTAAAACTTCATTACTGTGCAGAAAAAGGGAGAAAGAGAAACATATGTTTGCTTGTACCAATGCACATATTTGAAATAATAACAGAATTGATTTACTCCTGAATTTTTAGTCTTAGAATATACATCATTATACAATATGTGGAGCAAAAATAAGTAAACTAAGTGGTTGGTGAAAGTAGTGGTTGTGATGCTCATTTTTATTATATGAGGGCAGCGCTTAAGTAATAATATCTGATTTTTATACTGCACTTTATGTGAATACTCAAAATAGCTATGACACTGCTAATTTGGAGAATTTTCAGTATAGGAATTCCTTCCATGCATGCAGAATGTACCCAGCTATGACTTAATTATTTCCATATAATTACTTCTATCCACAGAGGCCATTTAAATTGCCTTTTTGGTCACACAGCTAGAGAATATCAGAAAAGATCTCAATCCAGGTCATTCTGATTACAAGTTCAATACTCTATTCTCTAGATCAGGTATATTTTTTTCTAACAATCATCTTCACAGCTCACTAATGTTTCATTCATTAGGATCTTCACAACAACATGTAGGATACCTTGGACAGATATTTTCCCCATTACATAGGAAAGGAAATTGATACTTAAAAGCAAATCACAACTCACATAAATATGACGTGTCCAAATTTATGCACACAGATGTCCTGGCATTTGTACCCTAATCCTCTAATTCAAAATTCCATGCTTTTTCCCCTATGACACCCTTCCTATTTCTATCTTCAAATAAAATGAAATCTGAATTTTTAAAAATTGTATTTCTCCACAAATGGGAATATCCTCAGTCATCACATATATGAGTTGCATATTCAAAGTAGTTAAATGATTATGATGATAATAAATTTAACATTATTAATCAATATAAGCATTTCAATATATATGGGATATAAAAAACATATTGTGCATAAGCCCATAAACAATGTTATATTAAAATGTGTTCCTAAAGTTTAAAGATATAGAAATAAAACTACCCTATTTGTGTATGTCCCATTATGAACTTTTTTTTATTATTCTGCATATTAAAATATGTTTTCCTGATGTTCTTTTCTCTTATTTTTGCTTCTCTATATTTATTATTTACTAATAGAACACTCCTATGTAGAAGTCCTCATTTAGAGGGCTAAATATTAATAAATGTGATTTTTTTCTGTCAATCTGTTTCTGTTTCTTCATCTATTTCTGCCTGTCACTGTCTCGTTGTCTGTGTGTGTGTGTGTGTGTGTGTTTTGTGCATAGTCTTTGTTCCCGGTCCTTTATACAAATTCCTTATTACATTAATCCCATCCTCCAGACTCTTCTCAAGCCTTAAATTATCTCATTATCTTTGACAGCCTTACATTTTAGTTTACTTAATTTTATATAATTTATTATATATATATATATATATATATATATATATATAATTAACTAACAGATATTTATTAAGCATATTCTACTATATCTTGTTACAATTGTAAATAATGAGAATTTTTGAGGTTTTTGCTTAAGAATCCTAGATTTTGGAGTTCAGAATGCAGATTTGAAAGTACCTGTATTTTTCAGTTATCCTTTAATTTTAACTACTTTAAAATATATATATATTTTATTATAGATCAGGACTGATAGAGACTTTTATGTTTAATTTTAGTTTTTCTTAGTATTTGCCTAGGTTTGCATTCATTTTCAGTAATGAAAGAAGGCTTATGTAGATACTATTTTGAAATGAATCATCATTTGAGGGTCAGAAATGTCTTTTTTTTAAAGTAGCTATATCTTTATTTCATGCTTTTTATAGTCAGAAGCTGATCTTGATTGTCAAATGCATTCACTGATGTGGGAGGTAAAAATCCTGGGCATTTCTGGGGAGAAAACAACAAAGTCCATTAAAGAAAAACCACCTCTTTTCTGTTTTTTCTATAACACTTATCACAAAGTCATTCACATAGCAAAGTTTTATAGAATTGCCCATTACCCAGAGTCAGCATGGCTCAGTGGGTTGAAATAACAGGCTTCAGGTCGGGCACCATTAGGATTGGTATTGTGCTGATTTTTTCAAGTTATTTGGGGCTTTTTGAGATGGCATTTAGCTATCACTGGAATTTATTTGCTCCCTGTGAATTATTTAGCAAGTTTGTATTATGGAGAATCATAAAGCCAGAACTTAAAACTTAGTCTTTACTCTAATGTTTAATAGCTACATGATCAATTCAGTCATCTTGAGCAAGTAACTAAAAGATTTTGAAGTCTCTGAGCTTCCATTCATTGTCTATAAAATAGAGATAATGGTACACTTTATTTCATAGACTCACAGGAAAGCTTTTTGTAAACTATAAGTCACTATAGTCATGTGAGGTCCTAAAAAATTAATAATACTATAGATCAATTAATTAACAAACACTTAATAAGTACCATTTTTACACCAAGTATTGTCTAGTTCCTGGAAACAAGCAGATATATGAAACAATCACTGACTCAAGGACTTTATATTTTGTAAGATAAATTAATACTTTTATTTTATAGCATTGATTATCAATAACATCCTTTCATAGAGATAAAGATTGCAATTTCATTTGTAAAGAGCACTAACATGAATAAACTCCCTCCACCATTGAATACAGGTGGGTACCTTTTTTATCACTTATAATTTTAGAAAGTTAACTAAAACTCTCAGAGTTCAAGTGGCTTCTCTAAGGTCACAAAGAAGTATGTGTCAGAAGTGAAACTTGAACCCCACTCTTTCTAGATTTGAGGACATTTCACTACATTAAGTAAGACTGACTGCTATGTTACTCAGATATTCATGTAAATTACTGTCCTTTTGGATGAAGTGTTTTAATATGAAAGAAAGAGAAAAACACTTTTTAAAAAAATTAAATCAACTACTAAGAATGTAAAATATTTCCTCTTTTGTAGAATAACAGCTTGATGCCTGGAAGGATTAGAAAAAAACAATAACAAAAAACTTTAATTTAGTGAGACATAAAAATAAATGCTTAAGTCATCTTGTAAAGGATACAGGATGATGCCTCTTTCATGTGTACAATCTGATGGTTTAAAGGAACAGAGAAATGAAGTAGATAGAACACTGGGCCTAGAATCATGAACACTGAAGTTGAAATCTGCTTTCAAACACTTGTGTGTAACTCTCTGAAAGTCATTTGGGTTTTTTGCCTCAGTTTTGTCAGTTGTAAAAAGGGATAATAGCAGAGCCTGTCTCATGTAGTTGTTATGAAGATCAAAAGATTCAACATTTGTAAAGCATTTAACATAGTACCTCACATAGTAAGTGCTATATAAATGCTTATTCCTTTCTATTTTCTCCTTATTAAAACTTACAAAATATAAGTATAAAATGATTTCCAAAGGCACAGAGACCACCACCATTATGAGAAATGAAAAATGGCTAGTACCAGAGGGTATTGTGGTCCCATAATTTATTTACATATCTCTTTTAAGATTTGAGAGTAAAACACTCAAAGAAAAATTATATAGCTATTTATTGGACATAGTTAAATGGACATTTGTAAATGGAGAAATAGTTGAAGACTAAGTACAAGTTGTGTTAAAGATTAGCAAAAAAAGAAGAAAGGCTCAGGAGGGTAGAAAGGAAAGAAGGAGTAGGTGGTTCCTGAAGCTCAACTATAAAGATGTCTGAATATCTACTTAATGTCTTAATATCAAAGGAACAAGTTGGGCTTTTTTTAAGTGCATTATGCAATAATCTTTGAAACAATACAATTTTATTTTAAATGAAGACATTTAAAAGTGAGGAGTAAAAAAGTGTACAGCAGTTACCTCCCCTCCATATTTCTTTGAGAAGGCTGTCAAAATGAGTCAGTCAAATATCTAATTTTCTTCCTGCCAAGTATTCAAATTCTATGCGCATTATTAGGGTGTGTATATAATTGCAGAAGAATTTCTGCCTTCTTCATGCCTGGCATTTGTGGGCTTAAACTGACATTTCAACTTCTCCCAAATTAAAAGTGATATTCAATACAGATTTTGTAAGTAAGTGACCCCAATACCGAGCAAAAAGGGGATTTTAGTCATTTCTGATAGGTCACAGATGAGCAACTTATCTAATTTGCAAGGGAAGGAGGCCAAAGTACTTCCATATTCAGAGCAGAAATGGGTAAATGAAATGGAAACAATAACCTGGGAATGTCTTAAAATGATTCTAGGTTGATCTGGTCCCTTTGCATTGATATTCTGTACTTTAGGGTATATTATTTATCCCAAATATAATTAAATGATATAGAATTCCAAATGTTCACTTTCCCTGGGTCATTGTCACATTGTGTTTTTTTGGGGGGAAAATAATCAGTACTCCTTTGTTATGGCTAGTCTTTACTACTTAAAAAAGGTCTTCCATATTTCAAATGATTCATCGCTGTGCCCTTCTTTCCTTTGTTACACAGGTTCATATACAGTAAGCACCAAAGTGATAATGGTGATAATCATGCAGAATGAGTAAGGATTAATACATTCCATACCACAAAATAAAATTCTATTTGTATTATGTTCCTTTTTTAAGTTAAGCTATTAAATAGGTTTCAGTTTGATTAAGGGTGAATAATATCCCTATATCATTTGTAATAATGACTAACATTTATATAGTGGTTACTCTCCGGTAGGCACTGTCCTAAGCACTTTACAAATATTTATCTCATTTGATCTTCACAATAACCTTGCAAGATTGGTACAATTATTACATTTATTTTACATATGAGGAAATTAAGGCAAACAGGGATTACATTACTAACTTCCAGACACATGGCAATGGCCCTGGAGTCAGGAGAATTGGATTTAAAACTAAACTCAGATACTTACTAGCTATGTGTTCCTTAGTAAGTCACTTAACCCTGTTTGCTCCAGTTCAGTCACTTTACCCCGCTTGCCTCAGTTTCATATCTGTAAAATGAGCTACAAAAGGAAATGGCCCACCACTCCAATGTCTTAGTCACAGAGAACTGGACAAAACTGAGAAGACCGAATAACAACTTCCTGACTCCAGGTCAAACCCTCTATTCATTATACTACCCAGATGTCAATTGTAATTTTTACTAAGAGGAGATAACATTAACTTGGCAAACAGAAAGTAACAACAAAAGACAAATTACTAAGAGGAAGGGGAAAGACATAGTTTGTTGTTGTCCAGTGGTTCAGTTGTGTTCAACTATTCAATTCCTTAACTATTACTGAATGGACCGCTGCCTTAGCTGAGATCTGTTAAAGACCTTCATTTAAAAAGCCCAACGTTTCCTACTGTATCCAGGGCTATCCCCAGTCATCCTGATCTATATCTGGCCACTGGACCCAGAAGATTCTGGAGGGGAAAGTGAGCCAGGTAACCTTGCACAAAATCTCCCTCACTTAAGTTTAATTGACTTACAGGTCATGATATTATTTCTCTGATGTCATGATCCTCTTCAAGAATGAAGCGCAAACAACAACAGCAGCAACTGTTCATGACCCCATTTGGTGTTTTCTTGGCACAGATACTGGTGGGTTTTGTCATTTCCTTCTCTGAGTTGTTTTATGAATGAGGAAACTGTGGCAAACATGGTCAAGCAATTTCTCTAGAGTCGCCCAGCTAGTAAGTGTCTGGACCCAGATTTGAGGGCAGGAAGGTGAGGACTCCTGTCTCCAGATCTGACCCTCTATCCATTGTGATAGCTAATACCTCCATTTAGGGTATTCTTTGCAGAAACAGATACAGGAGGGACTTACTCACTTTACAAATGAAGAAATTTTAGGCAAGGAGGGTTAGATGACTTGCCTATGTTCACACAGCCAGTCAGTGTCTGAGGTCAGATTTTAACTCAAATTCTCTTTACACTGAATTCTAGCCACTGAACCACCTAGCTGCCTCAAAAGAAATAGATCCATCGAGAATATTATTTCCCTTTTAATTGAGAGTGTATGTAAAATCATTGTTCCATACTCTAAACTCTGGCAATGATCCTCTTTGATTTAGCCAGAAAAATCCCAGATAATCAGGCCCAAAATCAATCAATAGATTATATACAACCTTTGGCTCTTATTTTGCATTGACATAGTCTATGAGAACCCAGGTTTCATCATGATGAAATGACAAGGGTATCAGAAGACTAACTTCAATAGAGATGGAACAATTCTCCTGTGAATATTAAATGTCACATTTCAACAAGTAAGTGTACCATCACTTAAATAACAATAGTTCTAAAGTCAAAGAACTTGAATTCAAATCTCTAATACTTATTACTGCTCTGCCATTGACATTTTTTTCTCCTTGGACCTGAGTTTCCTTATTTTTAAGAGAAGTAATTTGGACTATATGGCTTCTGAGAGTTTCCTTCAGCTTTAGATCTGTCATCTATCATCAAAAGTTTACCTCCACTTTGCTCATCTTATACTAAGTAAAATCAATTTGTGTAGTCAAAAGAAAATCTATTTTGTGATATCTTGGAGCTGGGGCAATAGGAAATAGATATGTTTCTGGTGTTCAGAAGCTCAAGTTTTACATGCTTTCTTCAATTACCTTTAGGAAAAGTTGAAAGTGTATGATTAACGGATTGGTCACTTGATTTATTTATTTGATGCCCAGTCATATCTGCCTCCATGAAATAATTGAACTAGTCTATTACCTTCAGTGTGGTAAATTCTTCATGTCATCCTTGTCATCATGAATGACCTCCTTATGCTAAAAATTATTGCTAAGAAATTAAGTACAGGTTTGTAAAGATTTGTCAACATTTTAGCTTTTTTTGATATTGGGACTACACTCAGAGAACAGGCTGTCTAACATTTTCATGGTTTATTTTCTTTGCAGCAGACACTAGGCATTAAATATTTTTGTAAACAAATTTATAAATGCATATAAACTACAAACTCAATTTTCATAGTTTGGATTTGCTATAGATTGTAGTTCTTCACATATAAATTATTTTAGCTGTAAAGTCTAGTAGAATCAATGAATGGATACCTAACAATAAAAATACTAAGAAGACAGTTTGCTCCCATAGCAACTTTCATATATTATTTGGAAAGGACCTTTGAGGTCATTTAATCCAGCATCTTACCTAATGCAGAAATCCTTCCTAAAATATCTCTAGCAGATGCCTTTCTATAGAAGTATAATTAACTATTCCTGAAATAGCGAAACACAATTGTTGGTATATGATAAGAAATATCTTTTCTGGTATGTTGTATTTAAAAATGCTACTTGCTTTATATAAAAAAAAATTCCAATACAAATGGAATACTGGTATATTTCTTAGAGGGGGGATGATTCCTAAAGTTTTTCCCAAAATCTTTAATGTAAAAATAAATCCAAATGTAAAAAAAAAATAAGAAAAAAGAAGCATATTTTAATTCAACATGAAACTTTTAGCTTTTGAAACTGCTAACCATACATAAGAATGGTTTGTTATTGAACATGTCTTCCCTTTTATATATGTAGATACCTAGGCATACCCTACACTTGATCTTCATTGACCATCACTTGTCTTTTTTGTTTAGTAATATTACTACTAATCCAAAATCTTACAACTACTATATGGATCACATTAAAAGCATGTGAATCCAAATAGCAGACTGGTCGGAGTTTTATTTTTGTGACAAAATGTATTCAGTCTTATTCCATCTGCAGGATTTCTGGAGTCTCAATGAATGCTAATTTCTGATCCCATTCTTGGACACATCCAAATGTGATTTGGAAAGGAAAAGGGCTACAGGATAAAAAATAACATATATGGGTAGATATAGATTTAAATACATGCACATGCATAATGCATACACATACACATATATTAAAATATATATATATATATATATATATATATGTCTGTATAAACATACATATTGGAGAAGTAGAGGTGGGGAGTCAGCTGACCATACTATTATTTATTTTACAAATTAATCACTATTTTCTAGGAAGTATACACTACCCTGATATTTTCTTTATGTGTGCCAAAGTCTTCCATGTGTGAGAGTCCAGCTTTCTTTTACAAGGGGAGCCATGACCCCCATTGGGACTCCATCTGTCTACCTAGAGCAGGTGGTCTCATAGGTATAGCAGCTTGAGGTTGTTATCAGACCAGTAAGAGAGGTGTTGACATTTTTTTAATCCTTCCATTAATTGTTTAGTTATTTTTTACATCTACATTTTTAGGGATATTATAACCAAAAAAGAAACAGTCCTATAGTTAGTAAATATGTTTGCCCAATTAAAGGATCTCCAGAAGATAAGAAAATGTGATTTAAGCAATATTTGACTATATAAAAATCAAATTACAAGTGTGGGCAACCCCCAGATATTAATAATTTATAATAAATGATAAACAGAAAATCACACATTAAATGGTGACAATGTACTGAAAACATTGGGAAAAGCTAAACATACAAAAACCCACAGTGAGTTATCAGTTGGAAGAGAAAGAGAGAGCAAAGAAAAAAGGAAAAAGGAAGGAAGGAAGGGAAAGAGAAAAGGAGGGAGAAAGGAAGGAAGGGAAGGAGGAAAGGAGGGAGAAATGAAGGGAAGGAGGAAAGGAGGGAGGGAAGGAGGAAGGGAGGAGGGAGAGAGGGGAGAAGGAGGCAGGGAGGAAGGAGGGAGAGAAGGAGGGAAGGGAGGAAGGAGGGAGGAAGGGAGGAAAAAAGAAAAAGAGAAGTAAAGCCAGGGGAGGCCTAGGGATGGGAAAAGAAGAGACCAATTAAAATTAAATCTTTCTTTCCACTTCAACTTATAGAAAGCAGAATAAGTTGTTTAACAAGTACATTTAAAGGACTCAAAGTAAAAATTTGTTTCATACTAGGATCCAACATTTACAGTGCTTAGCCAAATCTTATGCAAAATGAAACTGCATATAGCATGGCTTTCTGGGAGATTTGAGGAGTCCTGATAATTCCAGCTGGAAATTCAGCAAAATATATTCCCATGGCATTTCACTTCCTAGTTTCAGAACAGGAACAGAACTTGAAAGGGGACTATTTAAATGTTTTGGCAACTCTAAGTTTTAGCAGCTTAAGAAAAATGAAATTAAAATTAAAATTAAATTAAAAGTTATGGGAAGAGAGATGTTTTTAACTTAAATCTCTAAAAGTACAGATGGATTATTTAAAAAAAAAAGAAAGAAGAAAAAAAGAAAGAAAGAAAGAAACAGATTTGGAGAAAAGAATCTTTTTAAAAAGATTTTTATTTTTTTTTAATGTTACAGTTCCAACCTCAATACAAAAAGCAGTTTTGAAAGGCCCTAACTTCTTGAATCTCTGCAGGGCCTTCATGGACATTTCTTGGCAAGAGATTTGCATTTTTAGCTGGATCTAGCAGTGCATGATGGGAATCCCACAAATTAGCCCATCCATCTTTCAGGAAGTATAGGGAAGCAGAAAAGATAATAGTCATCAGTTTGAAAAAAGCACAAGTATTTATCCCATAAAATACTCTGTATGTGTGTTTGTGTATGTATATGTCTTTATCTGCATATATTTATGTGCATGTGTTTATCTGTGTGTTTGCATATACATGTATCCTGTCTTTTACCATTCTTTGTATGCCCAGTACTTTGAACAGGATCTGGCACACAGTAGGTGGTTAATAACTTGTTTATTGACTGACAAGTATAACTTTTGAATAAATATTTGAAGGAGATAGTAAAATGTGAAATTCCACAGAAGGACCTGTGTCCATGACCTTTTTCAAAAGAAAAAAAATCAATTTTCTAAGTTCTGATTTCTCCTTAACATGGAGAATTTCCTTTACAGTACTCTATGGATCTGAAATTATGTAAGTGTCAGAAATCAAATAGTCTTCCCAAGTTGCCTGTAAAAAAAAAACGGCCTGTCCTAAGACAGCATAAGGTTATTTTTTCAAATGAAACGAGTGGTAAGATTTCTGAGCACAGAAGAACCCTAATGGATCAGTTGACAGCCCAAGCTCAGTAGTTTTTGTAGGAGAAACTGTCCAGGCAAATTAATACTCCTTGACAATGAAGAGGACAACACCTCTATCCTTTTGGTCTACAAGGGCATGTGAACTCTGCATTTAAATTGGCTGTACTGAATCTTGGATAATGATTTCTCTGATGTAGTATTATTGCTGCTACCACAAGCTCTGGGAGTGCATGGCTAATTGTACGGTGTCAGATGGTAGGTGTGACAGTAGTAAAATTTTAAGAGGCACATCAGTGCAGCTTTATACACTATAATGGGCACTGATTAGCCAGCCATGTGGTGTAGTAGCAGTGGGCTTTGCTGCTGACTGAGATGTGAAGACTGAAGCAAATCCAATACGTAAAAAGCACAACACAGGGCAAACAGTAGAGGAAGCTCAGGGTTTTGTGGGGAGATGGAAGTGCTGAGGAAGGACAAGAATAAAGGAACAGGCTTCTTGAAATCTTTGAACTGCCTTGACCACTGCTTTCAGGCAAACTTAATTTAAGCCAAGAAGCATTTTTCAGGGGGCTAATTGAGAAAATTCAGCAATTCTAGAAGTAGAAAATGACCCCCAGCTTTGGGGGCAAGAGTAGCTCAATTTTGTAAAGTACTTTAAGGTTTGCAAGTTACTTCATGTATCTAATCTCATTTGATGGCAAGTGCTACTAGTATACTCATTTTGCAGATGGGGAAACTGAGATTCAGAGGGATTAAGTGGTTATTTGAAGGCTAGTTAGAACAAAGGTTTTTTTGACTTCAAGACCAAGACTCTTCCCATTATACCATGCTTCCCTTCTAATAGTTATATGTTGCTTATTACCAGATGATTAAAATGTCAAACCCTGAGTTCCAGAAGTACCATTTCCTATCTTTTCTATTAAGATCAATCAAATCACTATTAATCTTTGCCTAGATCCCCCGCAGTACTCTGTTAATTAATACTTGAAAATGAGCAGGGAGTATTATAAAGTATAGAGAATAGTGGATTTAAGTCAGAGAAAGTAAGAGCGAATACATGCATTATTCTTTGTATGATTTTGAGAAAGAGATTATTGGCACCTAGGGCCTCAGTTTCTTCATTTATAAAATGAATGAGGTAAAAGAGATGCCTTTCAGGCCTTTCCAGTTTTAAATCCTATTATCCTAATTATAACTATCAAAAGAATGGGGATTCCACAGTCTCTTTATGCCAATATTAGTCTTTTATTTTGCCCCCCAAATTTAAATATTTCCTTAAATACTTCAATGGTGTTTACTTCTTTCTTTTTGATTGTTTTTTAATCAATATTATATAAATAAGTAAAATAACATGTTAGTGCCTTCCTTTTTGATGATTCAAATTCCCAAGAGGCATTAAGCTTCATTTTTTCCTTTAGTCTTTCTTCTCCCTTTATAAATTCCATGCAGGCATAATAAGCTAAAAAGAGTGACCAAAGCCAAAGATTCTTTTCACTTATGTGTTATTCTATGAAATATATGCCATGTTGCAACTTTAAATAAACTCACCAAATAAATAGTGAAATCATTTAAGTATCTTATATAGTAAAACTATGCTTTATTTTGTTTTTCAAACACATTCTGTCTTTCTGGCATTAATTTTTATTGGAGGGGGATAATTTTAACACTATAATTATGTGATATAAAGATTTCATGAGAATAATCTGTAAATTCATCAAGGGATTCCTTAATGAAAGCATCAGAAAGGTAAATGAAGAATATTTTAAAGAAGATCACATCGTTACCTTTACATAACTGACTAAAAGAAGAAAAGGATGCAGAGTACTATTATGTTTTGTTGACTGCAAAAAGCATTATTTTTAATGGGCAACACTCCACCTAAAAGGTCCTCCTCCAACAATATAATAAAATTATAGAAGTTTCACTAAAATGTAAATCAGAGACAAATGTTTGGTTGGAAGGAAGGAAACCTTTGGTTTCCTTTATAATTCAATGAGTTTTATTTATGACATTTAAAGCATTATTCTGATAAGACTATCCTAGACTTCATCAGATGGTAAAAGGATCTGAACAAAAGGTTCAACTTTTAGACCAAAGAAAGATGAAAAACTTTTGATGAGAACAAATTGTATGCCATAATATTTAGAAGTATTCTTTTTCATCAGAACTACAGTATCCAAATAACTTATGAAAATAGTGCAGGATTTTAGCTTGCCAATATCTTGGTTTCAAATCTATTATTGTTCTCCTAGGTTCAGATGTCAGAAAAAGCATAAATTAGTAAGTATTTATTCTGTACTATTATTTCCCAAATTCAGTCTTTCACTAATTCATTGTTTACCCTTCATTCTTGAAGTGAATTACTCAGAAAAGGTCTACTGCAGAAAGTGGGTCTTGAAGGAAACTAGAGAATCTAAGAGAAGGAAATGAAGAGGGGGAGCCTTCCAGGTATGGAGGATAGTCAGGTAAAAGGCATTTGGAGTTCTCTAACAAAATACCTGTCTCATTTTCCAGGCTCAGAGTACAGTTCTCTAGCCTTAACACCAAAGCTTCCCAAACTATGGGTCAGAAGCCCATATGGGTCTGTGGAACTGAATATGGGAGGTCATGAAAATTATGTCAACAGTAAAAGGCTTTTGAACACAATGAAAAATTAATTCAAAATCAAATGTGTAATGAATCTGAGGTGTTTCTGGCACAGCTTGCCAGTGTTGTATTGTGTGATTTCACTGTAGCCTTGGTTCTGAACAAACAGCATGTGCCCTTTGCACAGCTCATTCACAAACACTGCCAGAAAAACCTGAGCTCAGATTCGAAACCGAGTCTCATACAAATTTCTCAAGTGAAAAGGGGTCATAAGTGTAAAAAGTTTTAAAAGCCCTGCTTTACACCAAGGCTGCCTCCAGATGGATCTTGCATATATCTACTTATTTACAGCTATGGCATCAAACAAAACAGAAGCTAATCATACCTATATAAAGATCCCTAAAAAATGTCAGTAGGCCACATATTGACTTAGCTTTAAAATGTTACATTTTATTGTATTCTTATCTTTTATTGTATTCTTATTTATTTTATTTTATTGTATTCTTATATTTTATTGTATTCTTATTTATTTTATTAAATAGCTCTCAATTATATTTTTAATCTGATTCAAGCTATGAATATCTAATCTCCTTGCATATTGGTGCCTTTCATCCTGTTATCCCAGGAATGGGAAACAAAACAGAACTGCTTGAGTTGGATTTTTATTCTACCCAGACAATACCTGAGTAACTCTAATGAGGAAGCTGCCATTACTTCTCACCAATGCTTCCCTGAAGCATGGACCCAGATGACCTAAACCATCATGAACTCTTCTTTCTGTCATGGCCAGGATTGTAAGAAATTTCCTTCCTTATTTGCTTTCCAAACCCCATTCTAGTCCCAGTTGTCACTGTAAAACAACGTGTGATGGAATCCCAAGTAAGCCCTAGTTTGGGGAAGTCAGTCCAGTACTATAGTGAGTTGGATGATGTTTTGGAGTTGGTGCGCTCATATGGAAGTATTGGTCCTGTCCTTATGCCTCTCGCAGACATTCCATTGATGCTTCCAGTGGTCTTCCATCTCAGAAATTTCTATAAATGCACCAAATGAAAAAGTCTTATTTTCAGCTGGAGGCAATGAAGTATAACATTGAGCAGAATTGTCAAAGAAATAACCTGTGGGACATCCCTAGTGTGGCCAAACTAAAATAAAATGTAATTTTTAATTGTACAAAAGTAATATTCAACAAAACAAAATATAACAAAACAAAGATAAGATTAGTATATATTTTTCTAAGTCACTCTGCAGCTTGCAGGAATCTTATGTATATTTTAGTGGGCCCCATTTCTATGAGCTTGACAACACTGACATAGAATAACAATTTTGGAGACTTGGGTTGAAGTCCTGACAGTAAGACATAAGATATGTGCTGACTACCTGAATGGGGGGGAGGATAAATTCCCAATACCTCAAGGACTGACAAAACTACAAACTAATGAATACTTTCTGATTTGCATGGATAGATAGGATTTCCTCATAAGAAGTTTCTTATTCCAGTGAAACAATAGCTTTCAAGGGAAAAAATCTCATCATTAAATAGTTCACTTTTTTTTTAATTTAATAGCCTTTTATTTACAGAATATAAACATGGGTAACTTTACAGCATTAACAATTGCCAAACCTCTTGTTCCAATTTTTCACCTCTTACCCCCCCACCCCCTCCCCTAGATAGCAGGATGACCAGTAGATGTTAAATATATTAAAATGTAAATTAGATACACAATAAGTATACCCGACCAAAACATTATTTTGCTGTAGAAAAAGAATCAGACTCTGAAATATTGTACAATTAGCTTGTGAAGGAAATCAAAAATGCAGGTGTGCAAAAATATAGGGATTGGGAATTCAATGTAATGGTTTTTAGTCATCTCCCAGAGTTCTTTTGCTGGGCATAGCTAGTTCAGTTCATTACTGCTCCATTAGAAATGATTTGGTTGATCTCGTTGCTGAGGATGGCCTGATCCATCAGAACTGGTCATCATATAGTATTGTTGTTGAAGTATATAATGATCTCCTGGTCCTGCTCATTTCACTCAGCATCAGTTCTGTAAGTCTCTCAGGACTTTCTGAAATTATCCTGTTGGTCATTTCTACAGAACAGTAATATTCCATAATTTTCATATACCACAATTTATTCAACCATTCTCCAACTGATGGACATCCATTCAGTTTCAGTTTTAGCCACTACAAAAGGGCTGCCACAAACATTCGTGCACATACAGGTCCCTTTCCTCTTTATAATCTCTTTGGGATATAATCCCAGGAGTAACACTGTGGATCAAAGGGTATGCACAGTTTGATAACTTTTGAGCATAGTTCCAAACTACTCTCCAAAATGGTTGGATTCATTCACAACTCCACCAACAATGAATCAATGTCCCAGTTTTCCCGCATCTCCTCCAACAATCATCATTATTTTTTCCTGTCATCTTAGCCAATCTGGCAGGTGTGTAGTGGTATCTTAGAGTTGTCTTAATTTGCATTTCTCTGATTAATAATGACTTGGAGCATCTTTTCATATGACTAGAAATAGTTTCAATTTCTTCATCTGAGAATTGTCTGTTCATATCCTTTGACCATTTTTCAATTGGAGAATGGCTTGATTTTTTATAAATTAGAGTTAATTCTCTATATATTTTGGAAATGAGGCCTGTATCAGAACCTTTGACTGTAAAAATATTTTCCCAGTTTATTGCTTCCCTTCTAATCTTGTCTGCATTAGTTTTGTTTATACAAAAACTTTTCAGTTTGGTATAATCAAAATTTTCTATTTTGTGATCAGTAATGATCTCTAGTTCTGCTTTGGTCATAAAGTCCTTCCCCTTCCACAGGTCTGAGAGGTAAACTATCCCGTGTTCCTCTAATTTATCAATAATTTTATTCTTTATGCCTAGGTCATGAACCCATTTTGACCTTATCTTGGTGTACGGTGTTAAGTGTGGATCAATGCCTAGTTTCTGCCATATTAGTTTCCAATTTTCCCAGCAATTTTTATCAAACAGTAAGTTCTTATCCCAAAAACTGGGGTCTTTGGGTTTGTCAAAGACGAGGTTGCTATATTTGTTGACTGTTTTATGCCTTGAACCTAACGTATTCCACTGATCAACTAATCTATTTCTTAGCCAATACCAAATGATTTTGGTAACTGCTGCTCTATAATATAGTTTTAGGTCTGGTACAGCTAAGCCACCTTCATTTGATTTTTTTTTCATTAATTCCCTTGAAATTATTGACCTTTTGTTTTTCCATATGAATTTTGTTGTTATTTTTTCTAGGTCACTAAAATAGTTTTTGGGAATCTGATTGGTATACGCTAAATAAATAGATTAGTTTAGTAATATTGTCTTCTTTATTATATTTGCTCGCCCTACCAAGAGCATTTAATATTTTTCCAATTGGTTAGATCAGACTTAATTTGTGTGAAAAGTGGTCTGTAATTTTGCTCAAAAAGTTTCTGATTTTCCTTTGGCAGATAAATTCCTAAATATTTTATATTATCAGTAATTACTTTAAATGGAATTTCTCTTTGTAACTCTGACTGTTGGATTTTGGTAGTGATATATAAGAATGCTGATGACTTATGTGGGTTTATTTTATAACCAGCAACTTTGCTAAGGTTATAGATTATTTCTAATAACTTTTTAGTAGAATCTCTGGGGTTCTCTAAGTATACCATCATGTCATCGGCAAAGAGTGATAGTTTGGTTTCCTCATTGCCTATTCTTATTCCTTTAATCTGTTTCTCAGCTCTTATTGCCAAAGCTACGTTTCTAATACAATATTAAATAGTAACGGTGATAGTGGGCAACCTTGTTTCACTCCAGATCTTATTGGGAATGCTTGCAGTTTGTCTCCATTACATATGATGTTTACTGATGGTTTTAAATAGATGCTGCTGATTATTTTAAGGAAAAGTCCATTTATTCCTATACTCTCAAGTGTTTTTTTAGGAATGGATGTTGGATTTTGTCAAATGCTTTTTCTGCATCTATTGAGATGATCATATGGTTTTTGTTAATTTGGTTGTTAATATGGCCAATTATATTGATCGTTTTCCTAATGTTGAACCAGCCCTGCATTTCTTGTATCAATCCTACTTGATCATAGTGTATTATCCTGGAGATGATTTTCTGTAGTCTTTTTGCTAATATCTTATTTAAGATTTTAGCATCAATATTCATTAGGGAGATTGGTCTATAATTTTCTTTCTCTATTTTCAACCTACCTGGTTTAGGTGTCAGTACCATGTCTGTGTTATAGAAGGAATTTGGTAGGACTCCTTCTTTCCCTATTTTATCAAATAATTTATATAGCATTGGGGCCAATAGTTCTTTAAATGTTTGGTAAAATTCACATGTAAATCCATCTGGTCCTGTGGATTTTTTCTTAGGGAGTTGTTTAATTGCCTGTTCTATTTCTTTTTCTGAAGTGAGACTATTCAAGCAATTTACTTCCTCCTCTGTTAGTCTGGGAAGTCTGTATTTTTGGAGGTAGTCATCCATTTCACTTAGGTTATCAAATTTATTGGCATAAAGTTGAGCAAAATAACTCCTTATTATTTGTCTAATTTCCTCTTCATTGGTGGAAAGTTCTCCCTTTTCATTTTTAAGACTACTAATTTCATTTTCCTCCCTCCTTTTTCTAATCAGATTTACCAAAGGCTTATCTATTTTATTGGCTTTTTCATAGACACAACTCTTAGTTTTATTAATTACTTCAATAGTTTTTTTACTTTCGATATTTTTAATTTTTCCTTTTAATTTTAGAATTTCCAAATTAGTATTTGATTGGGGGTTTTTAATTTGGTCTTTTTTAGTTTTTTTAGTTACAAGCCCAATTCATTAATCTTTTCTTTCTCTGTTTTATTTAAGTAAGCCTCTAAGGATATAAATTTCCCTCTTATTACCGATTTGGCTGTATCCCATAAATTTTGGTATGACGTCTCATCATTTTCATTATGTTGGGTGAAATTATTAATTGTATGTATAATTTGCTGCTTCACCCAATCATTCTTTAAGATGAGATTGTTTAGTTTCCAATTACTTTTTGGTCTTTTCCCCCCTAACTTTTTGTTGAATGTAGTTTTTATTGCATCATGATCTGAAAAGAAAGCATTTTCTATTTCTGCTTTCTTGCATTTTATTTTGAGGTCTTTATGTCCTAATATATGGTCAATTTTTGAATAGGTTCCATGAACTGCTGAGAAGAAAGTATATTCCTTTCTATTTCCATTCAATTTTCTCCAAACATCTAACATACCTAATTTTTCTAATATTCTATTTATTTCTTTAATTTCTTTCTTATTTGTTTTGTGGTTTGATTTGTCTAATTCTGAGAGTGCAAGGTTGAGATCTCACACTATTTCACTTTTGTTGTCTATTTCTTCTTGCAACTCTCTTAACTTCTCCATTAGGAAGTTGGATGCCATACCACGTGGTGCATATATGTTTAATATTGATATCGCTTCGTTGTTTATGCTACCCTTTAGCAGGATGTAGTTACCTTCCTTATCTCTTTTAATTAGATCAATTTTTACTTTTGCTTGATCTGAGATAAGGATGGCTACCCCTGCTTTTTTGACTTCATCTGAAGCATAATAGATTTTGCTCCAGCCTTTTACCTTTACTCTGTATGTATCTCCCGGCTTTAAATGTGTTTCTTGTAAACAACATATTGTAGGGTTCTGACTTTGGATCCAGATTGCTGTCTGCCTCCTCTTTATGGGGGAGTTCATCCCATTCACATTTACAGTTAGAATTACTAAATCTGTATTTCCTGCCATCCTAATAACCCCAGATTATGCTTTACTTTTTCTTGCCTCCCCCACCCTCTTTCCCCTTTTGAACTTATGTGCCCCACTTGTATCATGATGCACTCTCTTTATAATCCCTCCCTCCCCTTTGAATCTTTTCCCCTTCCTTCCTTATTACTCTTTTCTTTTCCTTTCCTCTCCCCGTTTTAATGGGTGAGAGAGAATTTCTCTAATACAAATGTCAATTATTTTTCTTTGAGCCAACTCTGATGAGAGTAAGATTCACACAATGTTCCTCGCCCTCTAAATTCCCCTCAGATATGATAAGTTTCCTTTGCCTCTTTGTGGGATGTGTTTCCTCTTTTATCCCTCCTTCCCACCTTATTCTGCCATCATCCCTTTTCCATATCTACTTCCCTTTTTATGTTATATCACTACAATCAAATTATACATGTATTCTTTTTGTATATCCACAACAGAAATACAATTCTCAAGAGTTATTTTTACCTTTTCTGCATCTCTTGAGTTCTATGGTTGGAGATCAAATTTTTCGTTTAGTTCTGGTTTTTTCTTCAGAAACAAATGGAATTCATTTGTTTCATTAAATGTCCATCTTCTTCTCTGGAAGAAAATGCTCAGCTTAGCTGGGTAGTTTATTCTTGGCTGCATCCCAAGTTTTTGTGCCTTTCGGAATATCATATTCCAGGCCCTTCGTTCCTTTAATGTGGAGGCAGCCAGATCTTGGGTGATCCTTATTGTGGCACCTCGGTATTTAAATGGTTTTTTTTGGTGACTTGTAAAATTTTTTCCTTAATCTGATAGTTCTGAAATTTGGTCATAATATTCCTTGGGGTTTTTATTTTAGGGTCTCTTTCAGAAGGTGTTCGATGAATTATTTCAATGCCTATTTTACCTTCTAATCTATTACATCTGGGCAGTTCTCTTTGATGATTTCTTGTAAAATAGTATCTAGGCTCTTTTTTTCATCATAGTTTTCGGAAAGTCCAATAATCCTCAGATTATCTCTCCTAGATCTATTTTCCAAGTCTGTTGTTTTTGCAAGTAGATTATTCATGGTTTTTTCCAGTTTGTCATTTTTTTGTTTTTGCTTGACTGATTCTTGCTGTCTCAATGAATCATTAGTTTCTATTTGTTCAGTTCTAATTTTTAAAGAATTATTTTCTTCATTACCTTTTTTTACTTCTTTCTGTATATATCCAATTGAGTTTTAAAATGTATTGTTTTGGTCTGTGGAATTTTTTTCCATTTCACTAATTTTTTTTTAGTGAATTATTTTCTTTTTCTAATTCACAGATCCTACTTTCTTGCAAGTTCTTTGTCTTTTCCAATTTGCAAATGCTACTTTCTAGTGAATTCTTTATTTTTTTCCAATTCACCAATTTTGTTTCCCTGCACTTCCTGGGAATTTTTTTAACTTTTCCAATTTGTATTTCAGGAAGTTGATGCTCTCTTGTAAGGCTTCTCTTTCCTTTCCCCATTTATCTTCTAACTCTCTTTTGAGACTTTTAATGGTCTCTTCTATGAGAGCATCATGTAAAGGAGGACAGTCTGATGCATTTTTGCTGTTTGAGGTCTCTTCAGGTTTGCTGACCTGCACTTTTTCTGCATAGAAGCTGTCGATTGTTCTTTTCATCTTTTTATTCATGTTTTAAAGCCTTTAGGGTATGTCTCCTAGGCAAGGGGGTTATCAGCATCCTCTGCAGAGCAGTGAGAGATGTAAACCGATTTCCGGCTCTGAGGTATGTGAGTGCTCTGAGTGAGAGATTTCCCTTCCCCCAACAGGAAGTGGATTCAGCACTGGTGGAGCTATCCAAGTGCCCAACAGGGCTGTGTGGGTTAGCAATTGCCCTTGGGTAGAGACTAAGTGGTGAAAGTGTCACTGCCCCAGGCCAGAGCCTCTTGTGGGACTGTGAGTATTAGCAGCTAACCGCAGACCGCCTTGAACTCTGCCCCAGAGTCTCTGCCTGATGCAAATCGGCCCTGGAAAAGCTCTATGGCCCCAAGCCGAGCCCCACACTGTGCAGATTGGAGGCTAACCCGGGCTGTGTCCTCCTGCCTTGCAGGATCGCAACTGCCCCAAGGAAAAGCCCAGTACTGTGGGTTGGGGCTGCGGGCTTGTGCTGAGATCTGTGCTTTCACTTTCGGTTTGAGACTCTCCTCGGAACCTAATTTCTCTCCCAGTCTGCGCTGATCTCCCCCCTGGCCCCGGAACCAACCTTTTTTGGCGAGACTACAGATTTTCTTCGGCTGGTGAGTTGTTCTACTTCTTATCTTTACGAATTGTAGCAGTCAAGACTATTTTTGAGGCTCGATATAATATTGATAGAGAGAGAAAGAGAAGAGCTTAGAAAGTAGCATGTGCCTTCTCCACCATCTTGGCTCCACTCCCCTGACTCTAATTTATAATAAACCAAGCCATTCTCCAATTGATAAATAGTCAAAGGATATGAACAGACAATTTTCAGATGATGAAATTGAAATCATTACCACTCATATGAAAGTGTTCCAAATCATTATTAATCAGAGAAATGCAAAGTAAGATAACTCTGAGATACTACTACACACCTTTCAGATTGGCTAAGATGACAGGAAAAAATAATGATGATTGTTGGAGGGGATGAGGGAAAACTGGGACACTGATACATTGTTGGTGGAGCTGTGAACTCATCCAACCATTCTGGAGAGCAATCTGGAATTATGCCCAAAAAATTATCAAACTGTGCATACCCTTTTATCCAGCAGTGTTTATACTTGGCTTATACCCCAAAGAATACAAAAGGGAAAGGAACATATGTGCCAAATGTTTGGGAAGCTGTTTGTAGTGGCTAGAAGATGGAAATGGGGAAGAATTCATGCCAGGGTAATTTTTTACAACATTTCCCTTCACTCACTTCTGTTCGATTTTTCCCCCACCCTGCACCCCCCCAGATGGAAGCAGTCCCATATATGTTGAATATTCCTAGATATCCTAGAACAATGTTGTGGCAATCCAAACAGCTTTTTGTAAGGAGAATTGGATTAGAAGGTAGAAAAACCCGGAAGAAAAAAAATACAAATGTTTACATTCATTTCCCAGGTTTTTTTTAGGTGTACCCTTCGTCCATCATTGATCAATTGAAATGAATTACGTCTCTTTGTCAAAGAAATCCAACATCAGATTACATCTTCAACAGTATCGGGAATATATAATGATCTCTTAGTTCTTTATTTCACTTAGCATCGTTCATGTAATTCTCCAAGCTTCTCTGTTTCATCTTGTGGTCATTTTTACAGAACAATAATTTCCATAACATTCATATACCACGATTTACCCCCATTCTCCAATTGATGGGCATCCCCTCAGGTTCCAGCTTCTAGCCACACAAACAGGGCTGCCACAAAATTTTGGCCAATACTGGTCCCTTTTTCCTTCTTTTCATCTCCTTGGGGTAAAGCCATTAGAAAGACCATCAATAAAAGTTATAAAAAAAAGATAATGACAATGATGAGACGTCAACCAAAATTTTGGGATGCAGCCAAAGCGGTAAAAGGAAATTTTATATCCTTAGAGGCTTAGGAATAAAACAGAGAAAGAAAAGATTAATGAATTGGGCTTGCAACTAAAAAAATAAAAAAGACCAAATTAAAACCCCCAATCAAATACTAAATTAAATACTAAATTAAAAAGGAAAATTTAAAATATTGAAAGAAAAAACTATTGAACAATTAATAAATCAAAGAGTTGGGTCTATGAAAAAATAAAATAATGTTTGGTAAAACTGATTAGAAAAAGGAGGGAGGAAATGAAAAGGTCTTAAAAATGAAAAGGGAAACTTTCCACCAATGAAGAGGAAATTAGAGAATAATATTTTTTCCAACTTTATGCCAATAAATTTGATAACCAATGAAATGGTGACTACCCCAAAAAATAGACTCCCAGACTAACAGAGGAGGAAGAATTTTTGAATAGTCCCATTTCAGAAAAAAGAAATAGAACAGGCAATTAAACAACTCCCTAAGAAAAATCCCGGACCAGATGGTTTATATGAATTCACCAAATATTTAAAGAAAATTTTAAATGTATATAAATTATTTGAAAAATAGGGAATGAAGACCACCAAATTCCCTTTTCATAAAAGACATGGTACTGATACCAAACCAGGTAGGTTAAACAGAGAAAGAAAATTATAACCAATCTCCCTAATGAATATGGATGCTAAAATCTTAAATAAGATATTAGGAAAAAGATTACAGAAAATCATCCCAGGATAATACATTATGATCAAGTAGGTTTATACCAGAAATTTGGAAAAGTATCAATAATTGGAATGTTTAACCAAATTAAAAAACCATAGGATCATCTCAATAGATGCAGAAAAGCATTTAAAAATCCAACATCCATTCCTATTAAAAAACACTTCAAGTATAGGAATAAATGGACTTTTCCTTAAAATAATCGCAGCATCTATTTAAAACCATCAGTAAGCATCATATGTAATGGAGACAAACCAACCATTCCCAAAAGATCTGGAGGAAACAAGGTTGCCCACATCACCTTACATTTAATATTGTATTAGAAACGCTAGCTATAGCAAAAGAGCTGAAAAGATTGGTGAATAAATGAGGAAGCCAAATTATCACTCTTTGCCGATGACATGATGGTAACAGAGAACCCCAGAGATTCTGCTAAAAAGTTATTAGAAATAATCCAAACTTTACAAAGTTGTGGTTTAAAATAAACCCAAAGTCATCAGATTTCTTATATATCATAACAAATTTAACAGTAGGTTACAAAAGAAATTCCATTTAAAGAACTCATAATATAAAAATATTTAGGAAATCTGCCAAGGAAAATAGAAACTTTAGAGCAAAATTACAACCACTTTTCACACAAATTAAGTCTGATCTAACAATTGAAAATATTAAATGCTCTTGATAGGGCGAGCAAATATAAAAGATGAAATATTTCCAAACAATCTATTTATTTTGGGCTATACCAATCAGATTCCCAAAAATATTTTAATGACCTAAAAAAAAAAAAGTTCAAATGGAAAACAAAAGGTCAAAATTTTAGGGGAATTAATGAAAAAAAAATCAAATGATGGTGGCTTAGTGACCAGATCTAAAATTATATTTAGAGGCGTCCAAAACATTTGGATTGGCTAAGGAAAGATTAGTTGATCAGTGGTTAGATTAAGGTTCAAGGGATAAAACAGTCAACAAATATAGCAACCTAGTCTTTGAAAACCCAAAGATCCCAGCTTTTGGGATAAGAACTTTACCGTTTGATAAAATTGTGGGAAAATTGGAAACTAATATGGAGAAACTAGGCATTGACCCATACTTAACGCCAACATCAAGATAAGGTGAAATGATTATGACCAGGATAAAAATGAAATTATTTAAATTAGAGGAACATAGGATAGTTTAACCCAGACTTGGGAAGGGAAGGTCTTATGACCAAAGAGAACTAGAATCTTACTGATCACAAAAAGAAAATTTTGATTATACCAAACTGAAATTTTTTAAAAAACAAAACAATGCAGACAAGATTAGAAGGGAAGAAAAACCGGGAAAATATTTTTACAGTCAAAGGTTCTGATAAAGGCCTCATTTCCAAAAAATATAGAGTTAACCTAATTTATAAAAATCGCCATTCCAATTGAAAATGGTCAAAGGATATGAACAGACAATTTCAGAAAAAAATTAAACTATTTCTAGTCATATGAAAGATGCCCAAGTCATTATTAATCAGGAAATGCAAATTAAGACAACTCGTACCACTAAAACCTGTCAGATTGGCTAAGATGACAGGAAAAAAATAAATGATTGTTGGGGAGATGGGGAAAAACTGGGAATTGACTTGTTGGTGGAGTTGTGAACGAATCCAACCATTTTGAAGGTTTGGAACATGCTCAAAAAGTTATCAAACTGTATACCTTTGATCCACAGGTTACTACTGGGGATTATATCCCAAAGAGATTATAAAGAAGGGACCTGTTGTGCACGAATGTTTTGGAGCCCGTAGTGGTAAAATGGAAACGAATGGATGTCCACGTTTGAGAATTTGAATAAAGTATATGAAAAAGGAATATTACTGTTCAAGAAAACCAACAGGATAATTTCAGAAAGGCCGGAGAAATAAACTGATGGAGTGAAGAGCAGGACCGGAGATCAATATTCCAACAAAATATGATATAGACCAGTTCTGATGGATCAGGCCATCCTCAACAATGAGATAATAAATCATTTTAATGGAATAATGAACTGAACCTTTATGCCCAGAAAAAGAACCTGGGAGATGACTAAAACCATTACATTGAATTCCCAATTTACAAAATTTGCATTTTATTTACTTACAAGTAATTGAAATTTCAGAGTCTGATTCTTTTTTCAGCAAAATAACGTTTTGGTCAGATACTTATTTTATCTAATTTTATTTTAAATATTTAACATCTACTGCCATCCCGCCATCAAAGGGGAGGGAAAAGGGAAAAATTGGAACAAATTTCAATTGTTAATCTTAAAAGTTACCAGCATTTTGGAAAAAAGGATTAAATAAAAAAGAAAAAAAGAAAATTAGAAACTTCAATAAATTGGCAAAATTTAAAACAAAATTACCAAAAAAGAAAATCATCCCCAATAATCAGAAAAGGATTTTAACAAAATCATTTTCTATTAAAAACTTAATATAATTTATTTTAAAAATTAACAAAAACATGAAATCTCAAACATCAGAAAAAGGACAAATCCAACCATTCCATTAAAAAACCTTGAGGTTGGATTAAATATTTTTTAAAATATTCAGAGACTTTGGAAACATAGTAAGAATACGGGGAAAACCAAATTCCCAAAGCTGGGGAAAAAGGTTCTAACCCGTTACTATTTAATATTTATTAGAAATGCTAGTTAAAATAAAAATAGGATTAAAAAAAAATAGGCAAAAGGAAACCAAATTAACCTTTTGTGATATAAAATATTGGGAACCCCAGGAAAAAAATTATTAAAATTAATCCACCTTTTAAAATTGCTATTAAAATAAAATATAAATGCTTTTATATACATAACAAAATAACAAAATTACAAAACAAAATTCCATTTTTAAGTCTTTATTAAAAAAATTTTTAAATTACCGGGAAAAAAAAAATTTATGAGCAAAATCAAATTTTCAAAAATTAATCTGATCTAACCAATTAAAAATATTAAAGCTCTTGGATAGGGTAGAAATATTTAAAAAGTGAAATATTACCAAATAATCATTTATTTAGTCTTCCAATCAACCCCCAAAAAAACTATTTTTGCCTGGAAAAATAACAACAAAATTCATACCAAAAACAAAAGTCAAATTTCAAGGGAATTAATTAAAAAAACAAAGAAGGTTTTAGCTGTAAGATTTCAAAAAGAAAAGACACATTACCAAAAAAATTTGTATTCAAGGAAAGTTTTATCATAATAGGTTAAGGGGCAAAACGAAAATATTTAAATGGTTCGAAAAAAAGGCCCATTTTGGGAAAAACTCTTTTAAAAAAATTGCTGGAAAATTTGCAAAGGAGAAATAGCATTGATAATTAAACCTACACCAAGAAAAGGTCAAAAGTTCAATATAATAAGAATGAAATTAAAAAATTAGAAACACAGGATTACTCAGACCTGTGGAAGGGGGAAGGTCTTTTTATGAAAAGAAGAACCCAGAGACATTACTATCCAAAATAGAAAATTTGACTATACCAAACTGGTTTTTAAAACAAAAAAGGAAAGATTTGGGAAGAAATGGGAAAATTTTTTAAGTTAAACTGAAAAGGTTCATTTAAAAAGGGAAATTAATTAATTTATAAAAATTTCAAGATTTCCAACGAAAAATTTCAAAAGGATAGAACAGACAATTCTAGTGAAGAAAGAAATATTTCTACATATAAAAGATGCCCGTCTATTAATCAAAAATGAAATTAAACAACCTAAAATAACTACCACCTGCAGAAAAGATGAAAAAAAAATACATTTTGAATCTAAAATGGGACATTGATCTTGTTAATTGAAAATCAACCATTCTGAGACAGTTTGGAACTATGTTCAAAATTTACAAAAACTTGCATCCCCTTTGATTAGAGGTTCACGGGTTTATATCCTGAATCATAAAGAAAAAGGCCTTTTGTAAATATTTGTTATTCTTTGAAAAGGGAAACTCTGATATCCCATTCTTGAGAATGGGAAAAAATGTGGAATTTATGAAATTATGGAAATTTATTTTCTTAAGAAGCCAACGGATAATTTCAAAACCTGGCTTTAAAGGAACATGTTATAAATCCCAGGAATAATTTATATATTTAAAAAATATTATATAATTTAATAATGGATTAAATAAATTAACCCAAATAATTTCCGTGGGCATAATGAATACCACTATCCAAAAAATTGGGAGTCTAAAAATTTAATAATTCCCCCACTTATTTTTTGCCCATGCATTTTATTTCCTTTTTAATTTACAATATTTAGGATTATTCTTTTTACAACAAAATAAATTTGGTCTTAATCTTATTTTCTAATTTTAAAATTTTTTTTTTAATTCCCTGTCACCTGCCCTTAGGGTGGGGTAAAAAATTGAACGGTTCCCCAATTTTAATTTGAGTTCCCATACATTTTTAAACCTGTAAATAAAAGGCTATTAAATTAAAAAAAAAAAAGTAATAAATAAATAAGTAAATCCAATTCATTTGCATATCATGGACATCACTTCTCTGATATCATGGTTCCTTGAGAATGAAGGACAAAAAAATGTTGAATTTCTATAGCAAATTGAGGTTGTATGTTATTCTCTTTTTAAGCCAGTTCTGAGGAGAATAAAGTTCACTAACTGCCCTTCACCTTAACCCTTTTTCTCTCCACTATAAATTCTTTTTCTGGCCTCTTTTATGTGTGATAATTTACTCTATGTTACTACTCCTTGTCCCCTTTTCTCCAGGACATTCTTCTCTTCCTCCTTAATTTATATATATATATATATATATATATATATATATATATATATATATATATAAAATTAAGGATATATATATATATATATATCCCTTCATATTTAATTTATACCTGTGCCCTATATCCAGATATATTCCTTCTAACTATCCTAATTAATAATGAGAAAGTTCTTATAATTTATAAATATCACCTTCCCATGGACGAATGTAAATATTTTAATCTTAATAAGTCCCTTATAGTTTCACTTTACTATTTACCTTTTTTAAAAATATTCTCTTGAGTCTTATATTTGAAGGTAATTTTTTAATTCATTTCTCGTCTTTTCATCAAGCATGATTGAAATTCCTCTATTTCACTGAAGGTTCCATTCACTGCCCCCTACTCTCTGCCGAGGATAATTTTGTTTTTCTAGGATTCTTGGTTGTATCTTGCTCCTTCTAGACTGCTCTCAAATGATCCCTTAATGTAGAACCTGCTAGATCTTGTGTTATCCTAACTGTGGCTCTAAAATACTTGAATGAGTTTCTGGCTGATTTCAATATTTTTTCCTTGACCTGGGTCTGAAATTTGGTTACAATATTCCTGAGAGTTTCATTTGGCTATCTTTTTTTGAAAGTGATTGGTGAATTCTTTCCATTTTTTTTTAATCCTGTGGTTCTAGAATTTTCTAATCAGAGCAGTTTTCCTTGATATTTTTTTAAAAGATTTTATCTAGGGTTTTTTTTTTTTTTATTTTGTCATGACTTTCAGTTAGTCCTGTAATGCCAAAGAAACTGAGGCAGGAGAAAGATTAGGTAGTTTTCAATATTTATTAATTGGACAGCATAATTGACTGAACAGGACTCTCATCTCAAATTAAACAGTCATACAAAGATAAAGATATACTGGGACCAAGGAATCTATGTTGGTCCCAGGGATGGAGGAGACTGTCATCTCAAAGAATCCAGGGTCCAGTAGCCAATAGCCAGCCTCCAGCGGCCAGCCTCCAGCCTCCAGCAATATATAGGAGAAACCCAACTTCTTAAATACCTTTTAGAAACAAAGAAGGGGTAAGAAGTTTGGGAAAACTTCTGTCAGGATGGGGGAGACCATAAATCCTAAGAACTCAGAAACAAGATGTCTGACAGGAATAAGATATAAATTCTTGAGGACAGGGAAGAGACAGGAGGTTTGCTCTCTTGTTTATCTTGGTAACAATGTATAATCTTAGAGTAAATGGTTCCCAATCTTAATGGACAGAAAGGGTTTTTACAGTTTAAGGAATTGAGATAAGGGAAACTCGTACAGGGAAACTGATCCAGGACAGTTAAAGAGAACTGTGGCATAACAGTCCAATAAATTTTAAGTTATGTCTCCTGAATGTATTTTTTAGGTCAGTTGTTTTTTGCAATGAGATATTTCACAGTGTCTTCTTTTCTTTTCCATTCTTTTGGTTTTGTTTTATTGTTACTTAATTTTTAATAAAGTCATTAATTTCCATTTGCTCTCATTTGCCCAGTTCCACTTTTTAAGGCATTTTTCTCCTCATTGACTTTTTATACTTCTTTTGCCAGTTAGCTGAATCTTTTTGTTTTGTTTTGTTTTGTTTTAAGATGTTATTTTGTTGAGTATTTTTTGTGTATCCTTTAAAAAGCTTTTAATTTATTTTTCATTATTTTCTTGCATCATTCTCATTTCTCTTCCTGATTTTTCTCCCACCTCTCTTACTTAATTTTTTAAAATTCTGTTTGAACTCTTCCATAGCCTGAGACCAATTCATATTTTTCTAGGAAGCTTTGTATATAAGAGATTTGACTTTGTTATCTTCTTCTGAATATGTGTTTTGATCTCTCTTGTCATCATAGTAACTTTCTATGATCAGAATATTTGTTTTTTCCTGTTCTCTCATTTTCCCAGGCTTTTACTTGATTTTTAAGCTTTTTTTAGAATAGAGATTGGCTTCCAGAGTGGAGAATGCATTGTTCCAAGCTTCAGAGGCTCTGTACAACTGGTTTTAGAGATATGTCTAGGGGACTTTTAATATTTTGTATTATATGATTTTATTTTATATTAATTTTTATATAATGAGGAATCATACATTATCCACTTTCATTCAATATATAAATATTATATAATAATTATGGATTATATGAGGAATTAATTTTATGTTATATAATTTAAATTTTTAATTCTTTCAAAGTGGTACTGTCTCAGAAGAGGTGTTTATTACTTTCCTAGCCCACTATGGGGTCTGTGAGTAGCCATAAGTACTCCTTTCTGCCCTGGAACTGTGAGGAAGGTGGCCCTATGTTCTTGTATAGAAGTATTTCTTCTTGCTAGGGAACTGCCACCCAGGACTGTGACCTAGATCTATATATGGGTAAAACAATATATTTCTGCCTCTAGCAAAGAGACTCCTGTAATGTCTTTCTGGCCAGTTGTTTGATCTCCTTATGTCTATTAACTGAGAACTCTAGAAGCAGTCACTTCCCTTGCTAATTCAGTGACTCCTGAAGTCTGCACCTGATTTGCTAGGGGCTAGAGCTATGCTGGGTAATCTTTCCTGGATGGTACTCCCTTCTCACTCAGATTTGACAAACGTTTCCTGCTGTCCTTCTTGGTTATTTTTTGGTATCTCTGGTCCGAGAGATCATGAAACTTCCACAGCTTCCACTGACTCAACCACCCTGACGTCTGCTCCTGGTTTGCTGTGGTCTTCCCTCATTGGACTGTGTGCTCCACTTTCACCCTAATGCAAAAGACTGTTACTGTCAATCTTCTAAGTTGTCTTGGGCAGGAAAATGTTTTGCTCCATCTTTTTGTGGGTTCTGCTACTATGGAATTTATTTAGAGTCATTATTTAAAGGTATTTGGAGGGACTTTTGTTCTTCTTTGTATCCCTGATTTTAGCATTAGTGTCTGGTACAACACAGGTATTTAATAACTATTTACTAACTGACTTATTCCAGAACTTAATTGTCTCTCTGTCTGTGAGATGGCAACTTTAGCATCTTCCCTGACTACTATAATGGTCTTTAGCTTCTCCTTTGCATTGCTATCTGACCTACTACTGTAACCTAAAGATCCCTTGGCCTTTTCCTCTGACCTTCACTTGTATCCCTAGGAATTTTAGATCTCTAAATACATTCTATTACCTACATTGTATTTAATATATTTTCTTTTCTAATTAAAGTGTGTGCTCCTTGAGAGCAAAGATTGTCCATCTCCACACTTAGCACAATACTTGAAATATATTGAGGATTTAATAAATGTTTTTTTTTTAATTTGAACAAGAAAAGAATGGAGAAAAGGAAATTAGATTCAGCACCTAAAATACTTCGTGTAACTTTGAAGAGAATTAGGCAAATGGTAGGATTAGAAATGGATTAAGGAAGTGGAGGCAGAAACAAGGGGGATAAATGATTCTTCCTAGAAATTGAATTGTGAAGAAGAGAGGTAGAATACAATAGCTCTGAGGGAATGATCAAATCAGTTATTGTTTCTTTAAATGGTATTGAATCTGAACATGTTTATAGGAATAGCAAAAGGGCCAGTAGATAGTGAAACACTGAAGATGAGAGAAAAAAAATCATTGATTTTTTTTCAAGCTGCTGTAGAGATGGGAAACCTTGATGATCCTAACTCTTCTCTGGGGCTAAGTCAAGCTGTACTTTAACTTGTTCACCTTTAGAAATAATACTTTTATCCATGAAATCCTAAAACATCTCCCTCTTTTCCCTTTATCAGTTAACCTGGCTAGGAATGGAATAGAAACCCCAAATTAGTGATTATATTTGTGAAAGTAAGATGTGATAATTTTGTTAGGAGATTTTTTCTATAGAGGCACTGTCTACTGGATTTAGGATTAGAAGAAAGAGATTTGAATACCTGTTTGATTTTTGTGGAAATCAATGAAATGAATCTATTAGGTCTCTTGTTTCCTTATCTGTAAAATAAAGGGGTTGGACTACAAGAGATTTAAAGATTTTTTCAAGCTCTAAATCCTATGATACTATATGAGGAGGTAAAAGTCCATATGTTGTTTATGATATTTTCTGATCCATTGACCAGTGACTTTCCTCCAACTTTATAGTATATGAAAATTGAGATTGGATCCAAATTTCTATGGGTAGATTTCAGGAACTCCCTTCCCATGTTGGCACAATTGAGCCTGGATTTGTAGACATTTGGGCCATGAGATGAGGGTCATTTTTCTAATCAGGTTTTTGGCTGAACAAGCAGGGATTAAAGACTGACTTTTTAGATGAATGGGGAGAAAAATTCAATGTTGTCTGAATAGCATGCCCAGAGTCTTTGTGGCATTAGGAGCATTTTGATCAATTGAAATAACAAAGTAATTAACACCTGCTGTGTGTTGCAGCAGGGAACTAGGTAAATTGCCATCCTCTTGGAAGACTTTGCTCTACAAATGCCATCCTGAAAAAGAAGCAGAGCAAAAGAAGGACATTAAAAATACCTACATGTCTTACAGGAAAAATAAAGCTTCATGAAACTTTCTTTCATAATTTTTATTTTTCATCTCTTCTAAGATCCAGATCCTCTCAGACTGACTTTAAACAATCAGGGACAAATAGACTAGTAGACTTCAGTTCTTCTGGGTCATATCTGGGTCTGTGGGGGGGGAGGCCCCCATCCACAGTAAATTCATAAAATTCAAGTAAAGTTTGTGCATTTTGAAAATCATCCCCAGGAACCCATGGAGGATGACATCCCCAGAGAATACAGTGTCTCTGAAGTTATCCTTTTGTCAATGTGTTTCTGACAGATTTCCAAGGTGAGAGTGGACTGGGGGTAGACAAAGTAGTCAAATACCTGGGGTTCTATGTACAGGGAAAGGACACATTGAGTGACATTTTTAAATATTGCTTTATATAAATGCACATATTTTTGATTCCTAAACATTCTGTTCTCTCTGGCATATTTGGTAAAATGTCACATTGAGTTACTCTGAAGGTTGAAAACTGCAAGTGGATAGTAAGACACAAGAGACATGATTTTCATTTGAAGGAAGGTGTGCTATTCAAACCTTGTTTAGGAAACATAGGTATCAAATACTTGCTCTTACAGGGAATTATAGCTACCTCACTTTTCCAAATTGTTAGTGAGATTCTATCATATTAATAGGGTCCTTGATACTTCAAACTTCAGAGACCATAAGTCTAACATCCTCCTTTTAAAAATAAAAAAAATCTATTCTCCAAGTCATTATTAATCAGAGAAATGCAAATTAAGACAACTCTGAGATATCACTACACACCTGTCAGACTGGCTAGAATGACAGGAAAAGATAATATGGAATGTTGGAGGGGATGTGGGAAAACAGGGACACTAATGCATTGTTGGTAGAATTGTGAATACATCCGGCCATTCTGGAGAACAATTTGGAACTATGTTCAAAAAGTAATCAAACTGTGCATACCCTTTGACCCAGCAGTGTTACTATGTGGCTTATATCCCAAAGAGCTCATAAAGAAGGGAAAGGGATCTGTATGTGCACGAATGTTTGTGGTGGCCCTCTTTGTAGTGGCCAGAAACTGGAAACTCAGTAGATGCCCATCAATTGGAGAATGGCTGAATAAATTGTGGTATATTAATTTATGGAATATTATTGTTCGGTAAGAAATGGATGATTTCAGAAAGCCCTGGAGAGACTCACACGAACTGATGCTGAGTGAAATGAGCAAGGCGAGGAGATCATTATATACTTCAACAACAATACTATATGATGATCAATTCTGATGGACCTGGCCATTTTCAGCAATGAGATGAACCAAATCAGTTCCAATGGAACAGTAATGAACTGAACCAGCTACACCCAGCGAAAGAACTCTGGGAGATGAATAAGAACCATTACATTGAATTCCCAATCCCTATATTTTTGCCTGCCTGCATTTTGGATTTCGTTCACAGGCTAATTGTACAATATTTCAGAGTCTGATTCTTTTTGTACAGCAAAATAACAGTTTGGTCATGTATATTTATTGTGTATCTAATTTATACCTTAATATATTTAACATCTACTGGTCATCCTGCCATCTGGGGGAGGGGGTGGGGGGAAAGAGGGGAAAAATTGGAACAAAAGGTTTGGCAAATGTCAATGCTGTAAAATTATCCATACATATAACTTGTAAATAAAAAGCTATTAAAAATAATAATAAAAAAATAAAAATTAAAAAATCTGAGGCCCAGAGAAATTAAGCAAATTTGCTCAGTAAATTACTAGTAAACTTACTAGTTTCTGAGGTGAAATTTAAATCCAAATCTTCCTGAATCTAAGTCTAGTTCCATAAGCACTATCTTATCCTTCTTACTTGCATTCTTCTTACTAGAAGCTCTTCCTCTTAAGGAAATTCAAATCAATTCAGCAAGTATTTATCTAGTACTTTCTATGTACCACTTTTTAATCTAGGCATTCTGGAAAACCATAGAAATAGAATTTAAAAGGGACCAGAGGGTCTGGGTTTGGGTATGGTGCTACAACTTATTGAATATATTTGTTGACTGACATAAAAGAAGAAACTTGGTCTCCTAGAGAACAAATGACTCATGTATATTCACATGTTCTCCCCAGAGAAGGGATTTGAATCCAAGTACTTAGGTTTCAAGCACCTATGTGATACAGTGAATAAAGAACTAGGTCTTTTGGGATAAGAATTTGCTATTTGACAAAAACTGCTGGGAAAATTGGAAACTAGTATGGCAGAAACTAGGCATTGACTCACACCTAACACCATGCAGCAAGTTAAGGTCAAAATTGGTTCATGAACTAGACATAAAGAATGATATTATAAACAAAGTTGTGAACAAAGAAGAACCGGAGATCATTATTGATCACAAAATAGATAATTACGATTATATTAAGTTAAAAAGGTTTGGTACAAACCAAACGAATGCAGACAAGATTAGAAGGGAAGCAATAAACTGGGAAAACATTTTTACTACATTCAAAGTTTCTGATGAAGGCCTCATTTCTAAAATATATAGAGAATTGACTCAAATTTATAAGAATTCAAGCCATTCGCCAATTGATAAATGCTTAAAGGATATGAACAGACAATTTTCAGATGATGAAATTGAAACTATTTATAGTCATATGAAAAGGTTCTCCAAATCACTATTGATCAGAGAAATGCAAAATAAGACAACTCTGAGATACCACTACACATTTCTCAGATTGGCTAAAATGACGGAAAAAGATAATAATGAATGTTGGAGGGGATGTGGGAGAATGGGGACACTAATACATTTGTTGATGGAACTGTGAACAGATCCAACTATTCTGAAAGCAATTTGGAACTATGTCCAAAAAGTTATCAAACTGTGCATACCCTTTGATCCAGCAGTGTCTCTACTGGGCTTACATCCCAAAAAGATCTTAAAAGAGGGAAAGGGACCCACATGTGGAAAAATGTTTGTGGCAGCCCTATTCATAGTGGCAAGAAACTGGAAACTGAGTGGATGCCCATCAATTGGAGAATGGCTGAATAAATTATGGTATGTGAATGTTATGGACTACAATTGTAAGAAATGATCAGCAGGATGATTTCAGAGAGGCCTGGAGAGACTTACATGAACTGATGCTAAGTGAAGTGAGCAGAACCATGAGATCATTGTACACAACAACAATATTATATGATGATTAATTCTGATAGATGTAGCTATCTCTTTAGCAATAAGATTATTGAGACCAGTTCCAATTGTTTAGTGATTAAGAGAGCTATTTACACACAGAGAGAGGACTGTGGGAACTAAGTTTGGTTCACAACATAGCATTTTCACTCTTTTTGTTGTTGTTTGCATGCATTTTATTTTGCTTCTCTTTTTTTCTGGTTTGAGTCATTTTTTCTTGTGTAGTGAGATAATTGTATAAAAATATATTCATATATTGGATTTAACTTATATTTGTACCATGTTTCTAACATATATTGGACTTCTTGCCATCTAGGGGGAGAGGGGGAGGAAGAGAAAAATTGAAACACAAAGTTTTACAAAGTTTGCTAATGTTGAATAATTGTCCACACATATGTTTTGAAAAATAAAAAGTTTTAATAAAGGGGAAAAAAGAAAAAAAAAAGATAAAGAAGCAGGCTTGAAGTCAGAGAGACAAAGTTATTTATCTCAGTTCCCTCATCTGAAAAATGAGCTAGGGAAGGAAATGGCAAACCACTCCAGTAGCTTTGTCAAGAAAACTAACTCCAAATAGGGTCATGAAGACTCAGATACAATTGAAACAACTGCACAACAACAAAAACCCTGGCTTCAGGTCTGCAATCTATCTATTATACACTCACAACTCGCCTCATAGGACTTTCTGTGATTTTCCCCATTTTTCTAATTCTTCTCTCTGGAACCAAGCAAAGAATCCCATTCTCCTTCTACATGATAAGCTTTGAAAAGTTTGATTCTTATATACTTTTCTACAGGTGAAATACCCTTCAAGTAATCCTTACCTGGCATAATATCAGTGCTCTTTACCAACATAATTGCTCTTCCATGGACTTATTCCATTTAACAATGCCTTTCCAAAATACCAAGAACAAAACATGGTACTGACTAGTATAGAATACAGAAGGGACGTTATCTTCTCATTTCTGGAGAAAATGTATCTAAAAACAGCCTAAAATTATATTCATTTTTTGGCTGTAATGTCAGACTGTTGACATATTGTTCGCATTATAATAAAATATCAAGATTGAAAAGAGGGGCTAAGGACTTCCATCTCCTACTGCGTTCAGAGGGTCACTTGAGGGAATGAAAAATGAGGAAAGGAGTTAACCTTTGCCCCAAAGCAACAACTTCTATTTGTTTTAACACAAGGCAATTTCTACCTCCTGCTGCCAGCACAGTATCCCAACTGGGATTTGGAAAATCTAGAGTACAAACAACAACCTATCCTTTGACTTCAGACCTTCTATTCCCATGCTGATCTTTGATGTAAAAGGGACAGAATAGTTGGTGGGGAGTTGTTTCTCATGTTGTTCAGGTACCATATCTATCTCCTGTTTCTCCCTTTCCTTGCATAATCTCTACTCTTCAGAGGGAAAAAGAATAGTGAAACTGGGGTTCCCATTTGACTTTCTGTTAATCTTATTAAAACCTCATTTCAAGCTGCACTTGCCTTAAACTTAATCTCTGATCTCTTTTGGGAAGAGTGGCACTGTGTACATAAATGATAGATATTCTCACACCTGGTCATATTCTTCCCATCCCAGTGATTCTGAACCTCTGTAGAACAGCTTTGAAATTCCAGTCGCCAATTACCTTATTTCTTCTTCCTATACCTCTTAACCATTATTTCCTATTTATCCTGCATATAGTTTGCTTTGTATATATTTGCTTGCATATTCTCTCTCCCATTAGATTAAAAAATCCTTGAAGCCTAGGATGAGCTTTTTCATCTTTTTATAACCCCAGCATATTTAAAATAATTTTCATAGAAACTATGGTATATGGCAACTCATGCCCTATCTTATAGTGCTGACAGTGTTGTTTTAGAAATCCAAGCAAACATCTTTAAAATCATCTCTATTAATTTTTGCTTCATTAAGTTAGATCCACTTTTCTAGCCTTTTCAGATCTTGACCTTGTGGTTTGATATGTTAATGATTGTTCCCAGTTTCTGCCAGCCATAAATTTGATAAGAATGTTATCTAGGCCTTTAACCAAGTCATTGATTAAAAATATTAAATAGCCCAGGGCCAATGACATATTCTTGTTGCACTATGCCAGATACTTCCTTCTGATTCCAATATTGAATCAGAACTCATTAATAACTATCTTGGACTCAGTCACTCAAAAAGTTCTATCTCTATTACACTAATCCTTACCTAACTATTTGTGGTGGGACCAATATTCTTACTCCTCATCTTCATTCAATTTAGGGTAGATTTTCTTTACAAGGCATTAAAACTGTATTTAACATCTACTGGTCATCCTACCATCTGGGGGAGGGGGTGGGGGGGTAAGAGGTGAAAAATTGGAACAAGAGGTTTGGCAATTGTTAATGCTGTAAAGTTACCCATGCATATATCCTGTAAATAAAAAGCTATTAAATTAAAAAAAATAAAGGGCATTAAAACCATCCTTAATACTTAACTGGCATAGCTCAAGCTATTAGCATTTTTTCCTGATCACCTAAGTAAAAACTGGGTTGTATGGAGTATTCACAGAATACTAGTATCTCTGATGTGAGGGCTACAGAGGACTACTCATCTACCTTTGTTACCCAACTCTTACCTGTGACTTCAAGAAATTAAGCATGTTCAGAATACCCCAATAAAAGTCTCTGCAGATTAGTTAAACCAGATTGGTTAAACCAATGGGCCTCAAATCTGTTGGTGAGTTGGAAGGATATCTAGTCCAAGTATTTGACAACTTCCCTAGCAGATCATAAGCATATCTGAACATTTTATTTCAATGGGCCATTAAACTGGTGGAAGAAGGCTCTGTGCAGTGCTTAGGGTTTAGTTAGTGATCAAAGATACCAAAGTCATCCACTGTAGTTGTTTTAAATTTTGTCTTACTACTGGACACCAATGACTCTGGAAGAGAGAGTGAAGCTAACAAATTTGGGCAGCTCTGCCTCAATTAAATTTAATTTATGCACAAATTAAAGGACATTACGTATGAAATTTTATCTTTTTCACATACCTTAAAGTCCTGTGTTGACAGCCAAGTGACAAAGCAGCAGGTATAGATACAGTGAGCTGTAGTCACAACCTTGCACACAGGAAATCTAGGCTCTTTCATCATCATCTTCTCACTGTGAGACTCATCAGCCTCCTGGTTTTCTGAACAATCTTTTTATAAGGACTATATTTCTCACTTCCTGGAATCAGAAAGGGGCTAGAAAAGATGATTGCAAAAGTATTTGCTTTACATGACCTAACCCTGGCCTATTTAATGTGGTATGTGGGAATCCTACCATGAAATCAAAACACAAAAATTATGCAAAAACTTCTGTGAAGATAGTTCCACTCATATTGGTCTATGGAATATATGCATGCCTATTGACAGGAAATCCAGTAGACTTTAAAGATGAATTTGTTATGTTGTGAGACAATTCAGCAGTTATCACATCCAAATAGCACCCTTGAATGAAATGAAACTGGCAAATGAAGGCCATATCATATCACTATTATCAGTTTATTACCCCACCATGATGAATCCTGATGAGGTTGAAGGAAAATTTATGAAAACTTGGAGACTTTCATCATCAGTGTGAAGAAAGAGAAGAAGCTTGTAATTCTAGTTGACTTTAAAGCCAGAATAGGCAGACTAATAGATATGGCAGGAAGTCCTCTCGAGAGGACTGGAGTTGAAAACAGCTGAAGTCATGAATATCCCATGATCTTCTCTTCACCAACAATCTTCATTTGCATAAATACAATAAAACTTCATGGATGCACCCTTGCAGTAAAAAATAAAAAAGACTATAAATAAATTGTAAAACTGTTAAGAGACAAACAAGGTATTAGAGTGAAAAAGATGATATGTGTCACAGTGTTGGCTTATTTATAGACTTTTTTCTCCAAGCAAAAGAGTCACATTCTGCAAAAGCAGCAGCTCTAAGGCAAAATGACTAATAGAAGACTTAATGTCAATAAATTATAATATTTCTTTCTTTGTGAACAGGTATTTTTGGCCAACATATGTTTTGTAACACTCAGAAAGAAGCTTTCTGAGATTTGGTGTAGAGAACTACATTTCCTCATTTAGGCCAGAAAAAAACAGATTTAGTTTCATTTAGTCTGATTTTTACAAACAATTGGAACTGGTTTCAATCACCTCATTTATTGACAAGAGCCATGTCCATCAGAATTATCACTGTATAATCTTGCTGTTGCCGTGTACAATGATCACTTCATTCTGCTTCCTTAGAATAAGTTCTTCTAAGTCTCTTCAGGCCTCTCTGAAATCATCCTACTGATTATTTCTTATAGAACTATTATATTCCATAATATTCATACATTATTAGCCAAATATTAGAAAGAGCCTAGGGCTATTTGTAGTAGTTTTGAATTGTTATTGTTTGTCCTTTATGCTTAACAAAGATCAAAATGACATCATAATATCAGGGTTAAGATAAAGATCACTATCTGTGATCAATCATATGAATATGAGCTTGGAAGTCTCTAACACAGGTCAAGCATAAAAAAGTCCATATGATCATCTCACATTTCTTTTTAGTTACCACAATTCAACTTTGCTCATAGAGCAGAGTGCCTACTTTGATGCAGTCATGCCATGCTGGACAATCCTGAGCCAGCATTTTTCATATCTCACAATTAATATGAAATTTCTTCAGAGAGACTTTGAGAGTATCTTAGCATTACCTCTTCTGACCATATGGGAGCACTTGCTTTCTATAAGTTCTCTGTTAAATATACTTTTAAGAAGACAAACATCTGGCATTTTAATGATGTAGTCAGACCATCTAAGTTTTGCTCTTTGCACAAGAGTTTGAATGCTAGACAGTACAGCTCAAGACAGAATCTCATTGTCTGATACCTTATCTTGCTACACAATATTTAGAATATTTAAGACAATTCAAATGTAAATGGTTCACATTTTTGACATGACTCTAATAGACTATACAGTTTTAATAGGCATACAACAATGAAATTAGAATAATGGCTCTATAAACTTTTGGTTTAGTAGGCTGCTTAATACCTCTTTTCTTCCATTTTTTTTTTAGTGCCCCCAAGTTCTGAGATAAATCTGGGAATGTATGCACTAAAATCAGCATCTTTGTGTACATTTTGGGAAATCACTTTGTTGGGGCAGCTAGATGACACAATGGATAGAGTACTGGCCCTAAAGTCAGCAGGACCTGAGTTCAAATCCAGACACTTAATACTTCCTAGCCATGTGACCCTAAGTAAGTCACTTAACCCCAATTACCTCAGCAAAAAAAAAAAGTACCTTGTCAAGGGAAGGGAACTTATGCACAGAATTCAAAACTTCTACTTTTACTGTAATCAATGGTTCCTCACACTTCCTCATCTGGCTGTTCTTAAAACTTTTCTTTTTTTCTATAACTTGTGGGATTCTGTAAGGCCAATTGTATTAAGTTGTACATATAGAATGTTTCCTTGGAAATTGAATCAAACAAGCCACAGAAGAAGGGCAGGATATAGCTGATTTGAGAATAGAAATGTATCCTGTGATTCAACAGTTTAACTCTTCAGGTCAAGAAAGTAAAGGATACACTCCTTTTGATCTAGAAATGCTCAAAGACCTGAAAAAGGCTTTCACTCTCTATGGGGCTACATCAGAGATGTTATTACAGAATTTGGCTTATGAAGTCTTAACCCCTAATGACTAATGATATAGCAGTATGGATAGGACAGTGGCCCTTATCCAAAGATAAAATTCAGGCCTTGTTAGATATAGTACAGGAGCAACTTGACCAAGGACATTTACAACCTTTGCTAAGTCCTTGGAATTCCTCAGTATTTGTTGTAAGAAAGAAATCTGGAAAATGGAGGATGTTGACTGATTTAAGAAAAGTAAATGAACAGTTGGAAACTATGGGGACTCTTCAGCCTGGACTTCCATCTCCTACTCAGTTGCCTAGAGAATGGCCTCTTTAGGTTATAGACATTAAGGATTGTTTCTATTCTATACCTCTAGATAAGGAGGATATGAAAAGAGTTGCCTTTTCAGTGACTGGCCTTAACTTAGCTGAGCCTTATAATAGCTATGAATAGACAGTTTTACCACAGGGAATGAAAAATAGCCCTATTATGTGTCAAATGTATGTTACTGCTGCTCTTACTCCAGTAAGAAAAGCATTTCCAAAAATAATGTTATTACATTATATGGATGATATATTGGGATGTGCACCTGAGGAACAAATGTTAGAAGCGTGTCTAAAAAAGACCATAGAAACACTAAAGAACTACAAATTGCACATAGATCCAGAAAAAAATTCAAAGACATACTCCTTTTCAATTTTTAGGATATGAAGTGTACCCTTAGGTGCTTACAGTACAAAAACTTTCCTTAAGAACAGAGAAGCTAAACACCTTAAATGACTTTCAGAAATTGATAGGAGATATCCAGTGGATACATCCAGTGTTAGGCTTGACTACCTATCAGTTGTAACCATTATATGACATTTTAAGGGGAGACAGTGCTTTAAACTCACCACACCGGCTTACAAAAGAAGCTCAAAAGGCTTTGAGAGAAGTTGAACTGGCTTTATCCAACGTGGTTGAAAGAGTCACTCAAAAACCCTTGAAAATATCATTTTTGCTACAAAAGAGGCATCCAAAGCAGTCCTTCCTCAAGGAGACAAGTCTGATAAAGTGGGTGAATCTTCCAGCACAACCAGAACAAAGCCTTACTCCTTACCCAGTGCTGGTGGCTAGAATTTTATTAAAGGCCTTTAAGCAAGCAGTACAATTATCTGGGATGAGACCTGGCAAGATATATACCTTTTATACCAATGGACAAATTAATATATGATGTGAAACCATCCCAAAGTGGCAAATTTTATTGGCCACAGTTCCAAATCTTACATATGGGTCTCCATTAAAGATAACCAGACAGTTACATCATTGGCCATGGATTCTTGAAGAAAAGGTTTCTAAAGTTCCTCTTAAAGGACCAACTATCTTTACAGATGCACCCAAACATAATATTTGTGCAGTATATTCTCATGACTTAACTATAAAGAGAGTACCAGATCTCCTTTTCAGTCCACTCAGCAGAATGAATTGTATGCAATCATTCTAGCTCTTACTTATTATCCAGGAAATATAAATATGTCTGATTCGGCCTATTCAATAGGTGTGGTACAAAGAATTGCCACAGCCCAAATAATATTTGTAGCCTCTAATATATATCAGCTCTTTAAGGAACTTCAAGAGCAAGTGACAAAGCATCCAGTTAAGATTTATATCTTGCATGTCCACTCTCATAGTGGACTTCCAGATCCTATTTTTGATGGTAATTGAAAGGCAGATAGCCTTCTAAGCATGTTGGCTAATACTCCTTTATTTCAGGTAGCCCAAGAATCTCATTCTAAATATTATCAGGCTGCTCAAGCTTTATATTTACAATTTGGAATAACAAGAAGGGAAGCCAGGAGCATAGTAAAAGCCTGAACAGCTTGCCTTCCTTTCCACACTCCTGCACTGCCTCCAGGGAAGAACCCTTGTGGTTTGAGGCCCAATGAAATTTGGCAAAGGGATGTGACCCATTATAATTCTTTTGGTCGTCTGTCTTTTATCCATGTTGTGGTAGACACCTTTTCGGGATTCACTTTTGCAATAACAGCAGCAAAAGAGACAGCCTGAGTGGTCACTGAATTCCTTATACAAGCATTTGCAATTATGGGTATGCCATAAGCAATAAAAACAGATAATGGACCTGCATATACTTCTAAACATTTTTCACACTTTTGTGCATAATATAAGATTTTACACACCACTGGCATACCCTTTAATCCTCAAGTACAGGCAATAGTAGAGAGAAGAAACAGAGACATTAAGACACTCCTCCAAAAACAAAAGAAAGGGAGAGCCACAGGTAACCCTAGAGAACTTCTAAATTTAGTTCTTCATACAATTAACTTCTTGATTTTTGACAAAGATGCACTGGCTCTGGTAGACAGGTTATAAAACCCACCAGAAGGGCAGTGTCCAGTGAGAGGTTTAGATAATCTCCAGATGATGTGGAGAGACCCAGAAAGTGGTGAATGGAAGGGACCAGATAGGTTAACTGCTTGGGGGAGAGGGTTTGCTTGTATCTCTACAGATGGAGAAGGAATCATATGGGTGCCAATGAGCTGCATTTGCCTTGCTCATCGGAGAGAGAGAAGGAGCGGACCTTTGATACAAAGGAGAAGACCCAAGATACATCGGGTGGTTCCGTCACTGACTGTGCCCACCACTGACAGAACATGGCAATTATGGCATTTGACTCATGGACATCAAAAATTGTTGGACTTCAAAACCCTCAGGAATCATTGGAATCCCTGAGACATGATAAGACTGTTTCAGGACTTCAAAATCTGCAGGAATCATTGGATTCCCCAACACATAAAAAGACCATTGCAGGACTTCAAAACTTTATGGGGATCATTGGATTCCCTCACACATGAAGCAATGGACAATAGATTGGTTTCGAACTATCTATCTCTTGGCTGCTGAAGGAGGCATATGTGTAATTCTTGTTTACATACCCTCCTTCTAGGACTTCTGGAAATGTTTTATAACACCATGTTGATTTATATTGTTGGTTATATCACTATTTGCATGTATAATTCATGTTTGTTACACCACATTGAGCCTGCACTTTCCATGTGGGGAGAGTCATCACTAATAGTCTGTGCTTTATTGCTATGTGCTTGTGTAATACCTGCCATGCTGATGGGTTTGTGCATGCCTGTTTCTAGTAAGACCCTTCAGCCCAGAAACCCCCCAACACTATCTGGCTTGACTCCCCACTTCCCTTTGGTGTTTTTTATCTTTCTTCCTGAGAAGTCAGGGAGGGCGTGATCATCTCCTCTTTAGTGCTTTCACCTCCCTTCCTGAGAAGTTGGGGAGGAGCATGATTACCTCATTTTCTGTGCTTTTACCTCCTTTCCTGAGAAGTCAGGGATAGCTTGACCACCTGTGTTCTAAAACAAAAGAAAGCGGGATATGTAATGGGCTGAAACTCTGAATAGGTGCACTTGAATAAGACAACCAAGCACATAAGGCTAATTACCTATTGGACATTAACTCTATTAGCATGTTTGGAATTTCTCTTCTCACAGTTAATGCTAGCTCAATGGTTGGGGTTAAGAGTATTGTAGAGAAGGATTAGAGGGTGGAGTGAGAGAGGTGAGAGAACTTCACTTGACTTCAAGAAGAGTAGGAAAAAAGTGTGGAGATTTATGGAGATTCTGAACTCTAGAATCAAGGAAGGATCCTTGGAAAAACTCCTGGCAGTTTTGTCGACCTCCTTCACTTCTCCCCCTAAAGACCAAGGACTTTTGCTTATCTGGACTCTGGCTCATTCTGAGGCCTCCAGGGAGCTAGCCCAGACTTCACAATTCCCAGCAATACAGTGATCCACAACTACTCTGAAAGTCTTAGAAAAAGTGCTATCCATGTCCAGAAAAAGAATTGATTGTGTCTGAATACAGGTTGAAGTTTATGCTTTTCTCTCTCTCTCCCTCTCTCTCTCTCTCTCTCTCTCTCTCTCTCTCTCTTTCTCTCTCTCTCTCTCTCTCTCTCTCTCTCTCTCTCTCTCTCTCTCTCTCTCTCTCTCTCTCTCTCTCTCTCTCTCTATATATATATATATATATATATATCTTTTTCTTTCTTCTTGCTTTATTTTTTCTTACTTTGCAGGGGGGCAAAGATAAGGAAGGTCTATATTTTCTTTCACAAGATGACTTTTTGTAGAACGGTTTTGCATATCTTCACATATGCCATTTTAATGGGGAATGGAGGCAGAGAAGAAGGGAGAGAACCTGGAACTCAATGTTTTAAAAAACAAATGTAAAAAAAAAAATTACATGTAACTGGGGAAAAAAAATTTTTTAATATTTGTTTCAAAAAGAAGCCTTTTTCAATATCCCTTAATATTATTGCCTTCATTCTCTTGAATTTAACACATTATCAGGCTTATCAGCAGGTCCTTACTAAATTTGCTAGTTTACTGATTGACAAAAAGTATAATAGATTGTTGTCTCTGTTTTTGAAGTCAGACGGTATTGAGATATACCTAAATAGAGGGGGTCAGAACCAATATGGCATAGACCAGTCTTTATTTGAGATCTTCCTGGTGTCCTTCAGATCCACATCAGATGAACCCTCTGAACTGGTTTTGGAATGGCAGAACACACAAATATTTGTAATATAATAAATTTCCATTAGAAGACATTTCAGAAGAACTTCAGAAATGGCCTGTTTTAATTGGGCATAAGGGTGGGGTGGGGTGGAGGAGCCAACCCAGCACAGAGCAAAGGCAGAGACCCAGGGTAGTGTGGTGTTCCTATGCCAGGGAAGCTACCAGAAGGACCTTCACCAAAATACAACAACTCTGCCCCCTTTAGAAACCAGTGCATCAGCAGATTAACTGTGAGACATCCAACACAAATACAAAAGGCAAATAGTGAGTCTCTGAATTGCAGAATAACATGGGACTAGGCCAAGCTCACCCAGCACAGAAGGAAGTCAGCAGCACTGGCCCAGGGCAATGTTAAGGCACTGCTGCCTGTAGAGGAAGCTTGGGACAATCTCCCCTTTGTCCTAAGAACAACCTTTTAAAAAATGAACAAAATAGCAAAAAAGAACTCTGACCATAGATGGCTTTTATGGAGACAGAGAACTGACCTCAACTCCTAAGGATACTAAAGACAAATCAACTCCAGATGAAGCCCTAAAGGGTGATATGAGTTGGTTTCAATCTCACAAGTCTCTCTTAAAAGAATTCAAAAATTATGTTTAAAAAGAGTTAGAAGAAAAATGGATAAAAGAAAGGAAAACTTTGCTTGAGAGTTTGAAAAAGGAAATATAGAAATCATCATAAGAAAACTCTTTTAAAAATACATCCCTCTATGGAAAGATGATATGCTTAACTCTTGAGATCTGTATCTCTGTGTTAGGAATATTTAAAAAGTGCAGGTATAATTTGATTTTAGTGTGGTGATATAAAAAAAGTAACTAGAGGAGGAAAGAGGATGTTACTCAAAGAAGAAAATGGAGTAAAAATAGGGTAAATTAAGAGCCAAAAATAACATATTACAATTGAGGTAAAGAAGGGAGGGGATGAGGACTGTGTGAATCTTACTCTCATCAGATTTGGATTAAAGAGAGAATATCACACATACTTAGCTTCACAGAGAAACTTTTCTCACCCTATAGGGAAGTAGGAAGAGAAAGGGCAAAGGAAAGAGGGATGCTAATAGAAGGGAACACAAAAGTAGAAGGGGAAATATATAAGAAATGGGGAAAGGCTGTAAATGGGAAGGGCTGTGGTAGTCAAAAGCAAAATATTGGTGAGGAAAGAAAGGAGGAAAGGAAAGAGAAAAGTATAAGTTGGGGGAAACAAGAAGGTGAAAAACACAGACTTAGTAATTTTAACTGTCAATGTGAATGAGATAAATTCTCTCATAAAACAGAAGTGGATAGCAGACTGGATTAAAAGCCAGAATCTCATAATATGTTGTTTACAAGAAACACATTTAAAGCAGGGATATAGATTCAGAATGAAGGCAAAAGGCTGGAGCAGAATCTCTTATGTTTCAGTAGAATTTGAAAGCAAGGGTAGCAATTCTGATTTTAGAACAAGTAAAAGAAAAAATAAATCTAATTAAAATAGATAAGAAAGGAAACTGCATCTTGCTACAGGGTGCCATAGAGAATTAAGTATATCAATACTAATCATATATGTACCAAGTGGTATAGCATCCAAATTCTTAGAGTAGAAGTTGAAAGATGCAAGAAGAAATAGGCAGCAAATCTATACTAATGAGGGATCTCATCCTTGCTGTCAGAACTAGATAAACTGAATTACAAAATGAATAAGAAAGAAGTTAAGGAGGTAAATAGAATTCCAGAAAAGTTAGGTATGATCGAAGTTTAGAGAAAATTAAATGGAGACAGAATGAATATATTTGTTCTCGGAGCATATGAAACTGATACAACAACTGACCATGTATTAATTAGGGCATAAAACCCTCAAAATCAAATGCATAAAGGCAGAAATACTAAATACATTTTTTCAGGTCATGATGAAATAAAAATTACATGAAATAAAAGATCAGGAGAAAATAGATTAAAAAAATTGGAAACTAAATAATCTAATCCTAAAGAATGAGATGATTAAACAACAAATCATAGACACAATCAATAATTTCATCCAAGATAATGACAATAATGAGATATCATTAAATATCAAAATTTATGGGATGCAGTCAAAGAAGTGTTTTGTTTTATTTTGTTTTGTTTTTTAATCTCTAGATGCTTACTTCCACAAAATAGACAAAGAGAAGATCAAAGAATTGGCATACAACTTAAAAAGCTGAAAAATGAACAAATTAAAACTACCCAATTAATTACCAATTTTGAAATTCTAAAAAAAAATGGGAGATTAATAAAAACTGAAAGAAAGAAATCTATTGAATTAATAAACAAAACTCGGAGTTGATTTTATGGAAAAACCAACAAAATAGATTAACCTTTAGTTAATTTGATTAGAAAAAGAAAAGAAGAAAATCAAATTGTTAGTATCAAAAATGAAAAGGGAGAATTTTCCACCAATGAAGAGGCAATTAGAGCAATAATTAGGTGTTATTTTGCCAGTCATAGATCTGATAATCTAAGTAAATGGAGCAATACTTAGACAAAATATAGATTTTGGAGATTAAAAGAAGGGGAAATAAATTACTTTAACATTCCCATTTTAGAAAAAAGAAATTGAGCAAAGTATTAATCAACTCCCTAAAAAAAATCACCAAGTCCAGTTGGATTTATATGTCAATTCTACCAAACATTTAAAGAAAAATGTATTCCAATACTATGCAAGTTATACAGAAAAATAGGGGAAGAAGAAAATTATTTCTCTGACTCAAATATGGCACTGATACTTAAACCAGATTGGGAAATTATAAAATAATTTCCCTAATGAATATTGATGCAAAAATCTTTAAAAATATATAATAAAAAAGAGATTACAACAAATTATCCCCAGTATAATACACCATGACCAAGTAGAATTTATACTAGGAATGCATAGCTGGTTTAAAATTAGGAAAACTATTAGCATAATTAACTATAGCAATAACTAAGTTAGAAATCATATGATTATCTCAATATATGCAGAAAAAATTGACAAAATCCATCATTCATTCTTATGGAAAACACTAGAGAGGAAAGGAATAAATGGAGTTTTCTTTAAAGTGATCAGTAACATCTATTTAAAAGCATCAGCAAGCATCAGATGAAATGAGGATAAACTAAAACTATTCCCAGTAAGATCAGGGGTAAAACAAGGTTGCCCACTATTGCCATTATTATTCAATATTGCATTAGAAATTTTAGCTTTGGCAATAAGAGAAAAAAAATAAAGGAATTAGAGTAGGTAATGAGGAAAGCAAATTATCACTCTGCAGATAATATGATGATATACTTAGGGAATCCAAGAGAATCAACTAAAAAAGTACTAGAAACAATTCACAACTTTAGTAGAGTTGTAGGATAAAAAATAAATCCACATAAATCATCAGTATTTTTATATGTTACCAACAAAGTCCAGTAACAAGAGATACAAAGAGAAATTTCATTTAAAGTAACTTTTAAATCAATTAATTAATCAATTTAACTAATTAATTAATTAAAATAATTCCAAAGCATATTTGGGAGTCTACCTGCCAAGGCAAAGAGAGGAACCATATGAACACAGTTACATAACACTTTGCACACAAATATAGTCAGATGTAATCATTTGGAAAGATACCAAGTATTCCTGAATAGACGGTGCAAATGTAATAAAAATGACAATACTATCTAAATTATTCCACTTATTTAGTGCCATACCAATTAAACACCCAAGAAATTTCTTCCAGAACTGGAAAAAATCATAATAAAGTTCATCTGGAAGAACAAAATGTCAAGTATTTCAAGGAAATTAATGGAGAAAAAAAAAAGCAAATGAAGGTGGCGTAACTGTACCAGACTTAAAGCTGTATTATAAAGCAGTAGTCATCAAAACCAGTTGGTGTGGCTAAGAAACAGAGCAGTTTATTAGTGGAATAGGTCAGATTTACAGGACAAAATAGTCAATGACTATAATAATCTAGTGTTTGACAAACCCAAAGACTACAGCTTTTGGGATCAGACTCACTATTTGACAAAAACTGCTGAAAATATTTGAAATTATTATGGTGGAAACTCTGCATCGACACACACTTAACATCCTATGCCAAAATAAGGTCAAAATGGGTTTATGGTTTAGATACAGTGATGTTAGATATAGTGATGTTATAAGCAAATTAGAAAAACAAAGAATAGTTTTTTTTCTCAGAACTGTATAGAGAAGGAAGGAATTTGTGGCCAAAGAAAAACTTGAGTATGTTATTTTGAATACAAAATAGATAATTTTATTTATATTAAGTTAAAAAGGCTGTATACAAACAAAACCAATGCAGACAAAAAGATAAGCAATAAAATCGGAAATAAAATTTTATATAAATGGTTTCAGATAAAGGCCTAATTTCTGAAATATATAAAAAATTGACTTAATTTTTTTTAGAATTCAAGCCATTCTCCAATTGTTAAATGGTCAAAGGATATGAAGAAACAGTTTTCAGATGAAGAAATTGAAGCCATTTCTAATCATATGAAAAGATGGTCTGAATCACTTTGATCAGAGAAATGAAAATCAAGACAACTCTAAGGTACCACTACACCTGTCTCAAATTGGCTAAAATGACAGGAAAAAAGCATGACTTTGTTGGAGGGAACACAGGAAAATTGGGACACTAATATAATGTTGATGGAATTGTAAACTAATTCAACCATTCTCCATTCTGGAGAGCAATTTGGAATTATGCTCAAAGGGCTACCAAACTTCATACCCTTTGAACCAGCAGTGTTCCTACTGGGCCTGTATCCCACAGAGATCATAAAGAAAGGAAAGGAACCTATATGCACAAAAATGTTTGTCAGTCCTTTTTGTAGTAGCAAGAAACTGGAAACTGAGTGGATGCCCATCAATTGAAGAATGGCTAAGTTATGGTATATGAATGTTATGGAATATTACTGTTCTATAAGAAGTGATCAGCAAGATGATTTTAGAGAGGCCTGGAGAGACTTTCGTGAACTGGTGTTAAGTAAAGTGAGCAGAACCAGGAGATGATTGTACACAGCAACAAGATTACATGATCATCAATTCTGACGGACATGGCTCTTCTCAACAATGAGATGATTCCAATGGTCTTGTGATGAAGAAAATCATCTGCATCCAGAGAGAGGACTGTGGGAACTGAGTGTTATTTTAACTCTTTTTGTTATTACCTTGCATTTTATTTTCTTTCTAATTTTTTTCCTTTTTGATCTGATTTTTTTTTGTGCAGCATTATAATTGTAGAAATATGTATAGAAGAATTGCACATGTTTAACATATATTGGATTATTTGTCATCGAGGGTGAGAGGTGGGAGGAAGGGAGGGAAAAATTTTGGAACACAGTGTTTTGCAAGGGTGAATGTTAAAAATTATACATGCATATGTTTTGAAAATAAAAAGCCTTAAAAATAAGAATACATTAAAAAGGTATACTTAAACAAATAACATATTCATGGGTTTGCCCTTCAATTTTGTAATAACTCATCCAAGAATTATTTTACCGCTTTCAAATTGAGGAGAAACTGATGCTGTGAACAGAAATTATTTTTTCTAGAATCACACAGGTAATAGTGCTGTAGTTAGAACTTCAACCTAGTTTGACCTCGAAATCTTCCTTCAGTTCCTTCAACTAAATTGTAAATGATATAATTTTCATAAGTAAATATCTGTTTCTGAGAAGATAGCTTTTCCTTTTACAAATGTATGTCCTCTTTTGGCAAAATTAAAAGAAAGATTCTTAAAAGAAAACAAAATGCTTTCTTTGAAATTATATTTTTCCCCTAAGGGAAAAAAGGAAAATCAGAGAATATAGGCAAGGGCACCTGGTTGAGATCTCAAGAATTTTTGCCAATTCCCTTGTAATATAGCCCACCCCAGGGTGATGGGAATTTCTGTGCTCTTTTTTTGTGAAACAGGCTATCAAGGTGTTTGTGTAGTTTCCTAGAGATTATGTGTGTTTTAAATACTTTATATACTCAAGAAGTGTGTATAGTTTGGATATAACTAAGGCCCTGGCCAGTATAAAAATAATGGAAAGAAGAATAAGAATTATGACCTTCATGAAGTAAGGGAGGAGCCTATTGATATTTTTATTGGTGAGCATTCTGTCTTTCCCACCTCTGTTTACATTCTTGACTGCCTTCCACTTTTGTTTGTGGGCTCTGGCATGGAGGCACATGCAGAGGGAAAGGACCTGGCATCCTTTTAATGAAACAGTGCCATTCCCATTACTCCATAGATCATCCAGCAAGGGGCACTTGACAATGCATGGTAGCTCAACCTTCATCCCAGCAGGTCCCAAGCACATCATCTGCCCAGTGCACCTGAGCTCCACCTGCTAGAACAGAGGAAATCCAATAGAGCCCCAGGAAGGCAGATGCTGACAATCTCAATGCCAGGCAGTGAACTGGTTATCTTGGTCAGGATTGACTAATTCTGCCTCTTGTTTCTTTCCTCTCCTCACTTACTTCCAATCACATTTAGAAGTCGTACCTACCCCACCCTGCTTATATGCACATTTTCTTCTTCACTCTGCCTGGTGAGACATTTGGCTGGCTGACATTTTGAGAGCCATCTGTACAATCTTGATGAGGCACTTTTTCATTGCTCACCTGTATTTCCTCCTCCAGTGATCCTTGGCTTTGGAGAAATCCAGTACTCCATTTTTTTTTTTTGAGCTTGCTGACACTAAATTTGTGCTCTTAAAAATCTTTGGAGCGTGTTTATTTCAGGTTTATTTCAGGTTAAGAAAAGGGAAAGCATCATCCAAAAATTCCACAAAGCAGCCAAATCCTAAGAGTTGGAGTCATGTTTTAGCTATATTAGGATTTGATTCAACTTTGCTTCTGCATTATTGGGAAGAAAGAGTCTACTCAGCATAATGTTGGTGTCAATAAGATTGAAAGAAGAATGCTTAAAATGATTTAAAAGATTATTTCAAAGTCTTTACAAGTAATTTAACAGCACTTCAAGTTACTTACAAGCAATTGAGAGGTTAAGTAGAAAATTATTTTAAATCTGTTCATTAGAGAACTCCTGCCCCTAATGAACTGTACTGAGAAAAATTTTTGCTAGCCTTCAAATACTGCATTTCTAATTTCTTCACCTTTGTTCAGGCTAGCTTCCATGCCTGGAATATACTCTCTCCTTAGATCCATTTCTTAGAATCTATAAGTTCTTTCAAAGCTGACCCTAATTTGACAATCTCCATGAAGCCTTTCCTGACATCCCCCAGCAAATGGGATCTATTTAATTAGATTATTAATTTATCTATTAATTATCCAAAATTATCTATTTAATTTTTGTGTGTATTTATTTTGCATATTCTTACATAAGTACATTTACATGTGGCATGTAATTTTAAAAAATGATTAAAATCTCCATATCCTTTGACCCAGATATCTATCACAATGCCTATAACTAAAAAGGTTATTGAGAAGAAAAATAAATCACTCTACATGTTAAATATTTATAATAGCCCCTTTGTAGTAGAAAAGAACTGGAAACAAAGAAACAGCCATTGATTAAGCATGCTTAATTAAACGGTGATATGTTAAAGTAATTTAATATAAGCGTGCTGTAGGAAATGACAAATGAATGTAGAAAAGTATGGAAATATCTACATGAACTGACGCAAGTATAGTAAGCAAAGTCAAGAAAAGAATATATACAAGGACCACAACTATGTAAATGGAAAGAATAACCAAAAATAATAAAAAAACTGAATCGTGAAAATATAGCTTGAAAAAAAAAAGATATGAGAAAACATTAGCCCAACCTTTTTTTTCAGAGGTGAGAGGTCTGGAAGTGTGGTTCATTGCACAAATTTTCAGAGATTTTTTTTTTTGACATATTGATCAGTTATGATAATTTTTTTTCTCTTTTTGGTCTTTAAAAACATTATTTCTTATATGGGGTGGTACCTGGGGAGAAGGAGGAGGAATACCAAGGAAAATTGTGGTGATGTAAAAATAGGACATCAATAAAAAATAATTTAATTAAGTTATGTAAACTCCTTGAGGACACAGATGATTTTATTTTTGTATTTATATCTGTATTATCTAGAAAATTTGTAAACCAGTACCTAGTATATAATAGACTCTATATAAATGATCATTGCCTTCTTCCCCTCTTCCCTTGCTTGTTTAACAAATGTTTGTTGAATGGATTGATTTGCATATATTTTGTAATAATTTGTATGTATATTGTTGCTACTTCCTTTACTCCCAGAAAATAACATAATTTTCTTGAGTCTTTGTATCCCCAGCAACTAATAAAATGTGTGGCAGGGAAAGAAAATTATTAATAAATGTTAGATTGATTATTAGCCTAGTTATGACTATTGAACATATTGAAAGTGATAAAACTCCCATTACCATGAATCTTTAGAGGAGTAGAATACTAGAAGATCCCCTCATCTAAGCCTTTCTTTTCACAGATGAAAGAAACTGGGCAATGATTTTCCCTAGGGTAATCTCCAAAACTAGACAGGTCACTTTTGCCAAATTTCAGATATTTGCATTTAAGCAGGCATTTTCTTTTCCTTGGGCTAAAATAGGAGTCAAATAAAGTTTGTCCTTTCTTTCCATTTGCTCTAACTTCTTTTCACATGTACCAGCATTTACCTATGTAAGATTAAACTTTCAGCTGTTACTCCTGCCTTGAAGCTGAGCTAAATTGATTGGTCCTATTGAGTGTAATATACTTTTGCTTCTATGTCAAACTGTTCAAAATCATATGCCACATCCCATTCAGCTATCCATGAAGGCCATTTTTCTGTCAGTTTTCCTGCTACCCATTACCCATAGCCTGACCTCCTGGCCCTCTTCTATCTATTGCTATAGGAATAGAAAATCAATTGTATCCATTGCTTTAAATAAGAGAATTGATTGCAGTAAAACTCACCTTTTATCACTGTGTTTATTCAAAATGAAAACAAAAAAATGTGCCTTCTCTGAAAACCATTATCTAATATGCCTAAATTTTAGCTTCTTCAGGCAAAAATTATATTATTTTTGTATTTGTATACCTGATGGTCAGTACCATGGCTAACACATGGTCAGTACTTAATAAATGCCATTATATTCATTTATTCACCAGAGAAGGATGAAGTTGAACACAACCAATTCGAAAACCTGAGGGTATTGTTCCAGTTCTCACACTCATTGATTTTATGGCCTCAGACAATTCATTGTAACTTCCTAAGCCTTAACATATCCAGATGAAAAATGATGGAATGAAATTAGTATAACAAAAGGTCCCTTGCAGCTCTTAAAATCTATCATATTATATACCTCCTTTTTGAGTAACATCATAGCTAAAGCCATATGAAAATATGTTCCAAATCACTATTGATTAGAGAAATGTAAATTAAAACAACTCTAAGATACCACCTCACATTTAGATTGGCTAAGATGACAGGAAAAGATAGTAAATTTAGGAAGGCATGTGGAGAAAATGGGACCCTAAAGCATGTGTGCTGATCTAGCCATTTTGGAGGACAATTTATAACTATGCCCAAAGGGCCATAAAACTTTGCACACCTTTTGATTCAGTAATGTATCTACTGAGTCTATATCCCAAAGACATCATAAAAGATGGAAAAGGACCCATATGTACAAAAATATTTCTACTAAATATTTCCTTTGGTGACAAGGAATTGAAAATTAAGTAGATAAGTAGGTGGATCCAAGATGGTGGAGTGAAGCCAGGAAGCTGCTTGAGTTCTCCCAGTTTCTCTCAAAAAGCACATGAAAACAAGCCTCTGAATTGAGTCTGATGGAAGGAAGCCACTTTCCAGTTCAAGATAGATTGGAAAAATTTCAAGAAAGGTCATTCTTGCTAGGGTAAAAAAGAGTGTTCAGTCCAGCTTAGACAGACTCTAAGGAAACCAGTGAGAAGGTTTTTAATCACACCAAATCAGCAAGCGAGGCCCTCAGTCCTGGCTCAGTAGAGAAGCAGATCAGTGGAGCAGATTTCAGTCCAACTTAGAAAGACTCTGGGAAACCTGGATGTTTCCTGGAAAGAGCAGGGAAAGCTACCCCCTGCAAACACAAGGCATCTCTGTACTCAAAACCAAGGCTCAGAGTTACATAGGAAAGTTGAGATAGCACTCCACTTACCCCGGCAACAGAGATGGAGTATAAAAGTCAAAAAGAAGGAAATACCAAAAGAAAAGGAAAGAAGGAAAGAACCTTGACCAAAGAAAACTACTATGGTAACAGGAAAGATCAAAACTCCAATTCAGATGAAGAGAAAATGTGCAAAGAGGAAATCTCAACAAGTGATATAAATTAGTCTCAAGCTCAAAGAGGCTTCTTGGAAGTATTCATAAAATACCTCAAAAGGCAAATAAAAGAAGTAGAAGAAAAAACAAGAAAAAAAAATGAGAGGTATGCAAAAAAGAGTTAACAGCTTGGAAAAGGAAGGCAATTCCTTAAAAAATACATGGGTCAAATGCAAAAACAAAAACAAAAAAAAAACAAAAATCCACTGAGGAAAACCCTATCTTCAAAAATAGAATTAATCAAATGGAAAAAAAGAGATAAAATAGTTAACAAAAGAAAATAACACATTAAAAACTAGAAGAGGGCAAATAGTAGCTAATGACTCTGGGAAATGAAGAATTTAGTCAAACTAAAAAGAATGAAAAAATGGAAGAAAATGTGAAATATCTTATTAGGAAAACAACCAACACGAAAGAAAGATCCAGAAGAGACAATTTAAAACTTATTGGTCTGCCTGAAGGCCATGACCAAAACAAAACAAAACAAAACAAAAACAAAAACAATCTGGATAGCTCTGATATTCTAGAAACAGTGGACAAAATAACTATTGAAAGAATATATCAATCACATTCAGAAAAGATATTCCACAAGGAAAACCCCAAGGAATATTGTCACAATACTTCAAAACTACAATCTCAAGTAAAAAAAATACTGCAGCCTGCCAAAAAATAAATATCAAACAGAAACAGTTAGGGTTGCTGAGAATATGGCAGATTCTACAATAAAGTATCAGAGACCTGGAATATCATATTCCAGAAGGCACAGGATCTGGGGTTACCCAAGAATAAACTATGAGCAAGACTGAACAACGTCATTCAGGGGAAGAGGTATATCTTCAATGAAGAGACTCACATTTCTGTTGAAAAAAAACAATTAAACAGAAAATTTAATCTACAAATAAAGAACACAAGAGAAATATAGAAAGGTAAACAGAGGGAAAATACATATTCTTTAAAGGTTAAACTGTTTATATCCCTAGATGGGAAAATGTTATCTGTAATTCTTCAGAACTGTATCTGTTACTGGGGCAGACAAAGAGGGTCATCTTATGGATAGAAGGTGTGGTTATGAATGGCTCTGATGAGGTGATATAAAAAAAAAAGACATTAAGACATGGAAAAAATGTCTGTACTGGAAAAGGAGGAAAGGGGAAGTATAATGGGGATAAATCAGATTGCATGAAGAGGCACAAAAGACCTATCACAATCCAAGAAAAGAAAGGAGGGATGAGCATTGCTGAAGCTTGATCATATCAATTTTGGTTTGAAGAGGGAACAATTTAATCATTCAGTTTGTTATAGAAATTTATTTAACCATAGAAAGAAGTAGGAGGAAGAAGAAGAAAGAAAAGTAAAGGGCAGGATGGAAGGGAGAACAGAAACTTTGGAACAAAAGAGAAGGGGGGAGGTTAATAGGAGATAAGGTAGTTGATAAAGTGGGTCAAAAAAGAAAACACAGACACTACCAAAAACAGGATGGAAAGAGAGAATAAACGTATGTTCAGGGGAAAAATAAGATGGAGGGAAATACAAACCTGGCAATCATAACTGTAAATTTGAATAAAATGAATACTCCCATAATATGGAAGTGAATAGCAGAGTAGATTAAAAACAGAATCCTACAATATGTTGGTTATAAGAAATACATTTGACACAGAAAGACACATACAGAGTGACGGTAAAAATCTATAACAGAAAAGCAGTGATAGCAATTCTGATCTCAGATAAAGCAAAACTAAAAATAGATATAATTAAAAGAGATAAGGAAGGAAAGTGCATCTTGATAAAGGATACTGTAATCAATGAAGTAGCAATGATACTAAATGTCTATACACCAAGTGGTAGAACATACACATTTCTAGAGAAGATTTTAAGTCAGTTACAGGAAGAAACAGACAAAATTATATTAGTGGGAGACCTCGGCCTTCCCCTCTCAGAATTAAACAAATTTAACCACAAAATAAACAAAAAAGAAACTTGGGAGGTTAATAAGATCCTAAAAAACTTATATATGATAGACCTCTGGAGAAAATTGAAAAGGGACAGAAATAAATACACCTTTTTTTCTCAACAGTACATGGCACCTATGCAAAATTTGACCATGTATTAGGGCATAAAAATCTTTCAACTGAATGCAGAAAGACAGAAATAGTAAGTGCTTCCTTTTCGGTTCACAATGAAAAAAAAAATTGTATTCAATAAAAGCCACAGGAAAAATAGACTGAAAACTAATTGAAAATACTAAAAAATGAGTGGGTCAAACAACAAATCACAGAAACAAACCATAATTTCATCCAAGAGATTGACAATAATGAGACATTACCAAACCTATGGGATTTAGCCAAAGCAATTCTTAGAGGAAATTGTATATCTTTAATTACTTACATGAGTAAAGAAAAGAAAGAGGAGATAAATGAATTGGGCATGCAACTAAAAAAGTTAGAAAGAGAACAAATTTAAAATCCCTGATTAAATACTCAAATTTTGAAACTCAAAGGAGAGATTAATAAAATTGAAACCATTGAACTAATTAACAAAGATAAGAATTGGTTTTTTATAAAAAAAAAAAAAAAGGAAAGACATCACCAGCATCAAAAATTTAAAGGGTAAATTTACCACCAATGTAAAAAAAAAAAAAAATTAAAGGAATAATTAGGAACTATTTGTCCAATATGGCAGCAAGCCCAACATTCTAACAGAAATTGATGAGTATTTACAAAAATACTAATTGCCCCGATTTACAGAAAATGAAATAGATTGCTTAAATAGTTCCATTTTAGGAAGTTGTCATTATTGAACTCCCTCAGGAAAAAATCTCCAGGGACTGATGAATTCACAAGTGAATTCTACCAAACATTTTAAAGAACAATTAATTCCAATACTATGTAAACTATTTGGAAAAAGTAGGTAAAGAAGGAGTACTGCCACATTCCTTCTGTGACACAAATATAGCACTGATATCTAAACCTGGAAGGGCCAAACACAGAAAGACAATTACAGACCAATCTCCCTCTTATATATTTATGTAAATTTTTTAAATAAAATAATAGCAAAGAGATCAAAACAACTTATCAGCAGAATATTACACTATGATCAAGTGGGATTTATACCAGGAATTCAAGGCTGGTTCAATATCAGGAAATCTATTGTCATAATCAACCATATTAATAAAAAATAAACAGAAATCATGATAATTTCAATAGATTCAGAAAAAGCTTTTGACAAAATACAGCCCCCCATTTCTATTAAAAACACTAAGGAGCATAGGGATAAAAGGTGTTTTCCTTAAAATAATAAATAGTATCTATTTAAAACCAACATTAAGCATTCTTTGTAATGGATAGGAGATGAACTCATTCTCAGTAATATCAAGGAGGCCCATTATCACCACTATTATTCAACATTGTTCTAGAAATGCTGTTACTTTAGCAATAAGAAAAGAAAAAAACATTAAAGGAATTAGAATAGGTAGTGAGGAAATAAAACTATTACTCTTTTCAGATAATATGATTATATACTTAGAGAATCCTAGAAAACCATTCAAATCTTATTAGAACCAATTTACAGCTTTCGCAAAGTTATAGGATATAAAATAAACCTCCAGAAATCATCAGCATTTCTACATATTACTGAAAAAGTCCATCAGCAAGAGATAGAGAAATTCTTTTTAAAATAACTAAAGAGAAGGGGTCAGCTAGATGGCACAGTGAATACAGCACCATCCCTTAAGTCAGGAGGACCTGAGTTCAAATTTGGCCTCAGACACTTAACACTTCCTACTGTGTGATCCTGGGCATGTCACTTAACCCCAATTGCCTCGTAAAAATAATAATAATAAAATAAAATAACTATAGACAAAATAAAACATTTGGGTATCTACCTGCCAAGAAAATACCAAGAACTATATGGAGACAATTACAAAACATTTCTCACACAAATAAAGCCAGTCTAAATAATTGGAAAGATATCAATTGCTTATGATTATATAATAAAAATGAAAGCTCTGTCTAAATTGGTCTATTTCTTCAGTGCCATACTAATCAACTGACAAAATATTATTTTATAGAATTAGGAAAAATAATAACAAAATTCATCTGGAAGAAAAAAGGGTCAAGAATATCAAGGAATTAATGGGAAAAAATACAAAAGCTTAGCAGTACTTAACCTAAAACTATATTATAAAGCAGCAATCATCAAAATCATTTGGTACTGACTAAGAAATAGAATGTAATTGTGATGATTAAATATGATGGATTTAGGCTTTTCTCAGCAATGCAGTAATCCAAAACATTCAAATAGACCTTGGGTGGAAAATGCCATCTACATACAGAGAGAAAACTATGGAGATTGAATGCAAAGCAAAGCATACTATTTTTACTTTTTTTGTTTGCTTGCTTTTTCTTTCTCATGTATCTTTATAATAGCCATAGGTACTTAATGTTTAATACAGCATCTGGTACTGATAAATGCTTGTTTCCTTTCATTTCCTTCTCATTCCATGTCTTTACACCGGCTACTGCCCATTCCTGGAAATATGCTTCATCTTCAATGATGTCTTTTGGAAACCAGAAATGACTTCAAGACTAGAGACAATTGCTTCTCCTATGATAGTCTTCTTTCTGATTTCCATGGTTTAACTACTGCCTTCTATAAAAAAAATTCATGTCTAAATAGATATACAGCGGACAGATTTAAACATAGTTTTGAATTATTTGTGCACACATTATTTCCTTCTAATGAATATGGATGCCTTAAAGATAGTGACTATTTGATTTTGACTTCACTAGAAGCTGGAAAGTTTTCTTGATCACATTAAGCACTCATTTGTAATGGGTTGAAGCTGGAGTTGATGCACTGAGGTCCCAAGCACATGAGGCTAAATAGTAATTGGACCATTCTCTACTAATATATGTTTGAAGAAAGAATGGACCTCACCCACTCTTTGTGCAAGTTTTGAGGTGTATGGGAAATGACGTAGGGACGATTTTGGTGGGTGGAGAAAGAGGGGCAAAAAGAGAGACAAAGAGACTGCTGGCTGGGTTCACATTGCAGCTGCACACATTCCTATCGCCATCCCCCTTCATCTCCACAAAGAATAAAGATAGAGGATTTTCCCTTAACCTGAATTCCTGACTCTGGCTGATTTTAAAATACACAGTCATCCACTCATTATATGTTTGTTGAACTGATTTAGACTTAATTGAATCAAATTAAATTGAATTGAATTAAATACAAAGATACATGACAAAGAATGAGAAATTTTATTGAACTATTCTGTAAATTCGAGGGAGGGAGGAACAACATATTGAATGTCCATATGCTAATTGCATTGAATTAGATATTGTGTGCAATAAACATATGTATCTGCCCTTATATAGTGGTAATAGCACAAGTCTTAGGACCATCAAGCTGAGTTTGATCCCAAGATCTGTCATTTTTTACTAGCCTAGTTGAAATGTGAACGCATTTTCATCATCTGTAAAATCATGAAAATAATATGTACATTATCTTATCTGGATACAATGTAGAATAAGGCATAGAAAATTGACCTTACACTGATAAGGATCTGGATCCAAATCTTCTGTTGTATACTGGCTTTGATAACTTGGTAATTACTCTGGGGAAGTCATTTAACTTTTAGGGGTTATGATTGCATTAGATGTCAGAGATTCAAGTAAAAATAATGAGATAATCTTTGCTCATAGAGTTTATATTATAACGTGACCTCTTTCCAGAAAAATAGTCATCTATAGGACTGGAATGACAATAATAAATTAATAACAATAGTAAATAAATAACAAATAATAAAAGATCATATGATCAATGATCTTATGTAATTGTATGATCTTAAAGATCTTGTAATACAAGAAATAACTTTCTAAATACAAAAATTGCAACACAGGATGGATTTGTATTGGCAGAGAAAATTTCCTCAACAAAAATTCCCTAAACTGATGAAATCACAGGTGCAGATAAAAATTCCCTGATTTACAAAGTTCAAATATACCATATACAAAAAGTGCCCTTGTCAAATTAGAAATTATTATTCACCCCATCCACTTCATATCTTAAGATGACTATCTAAGTTTCAGTGAGAAACACACACTCTTTAGAGCAGCATTGAGTAACAGCTTTTTTCAGGAATAAGGTAATTTCATAAGCCTTTTCACTAGACAGAGCATTATAAGAGAATCTGTCTGTCTCTGATTACTTACTACCATTCTTTGCTTGAGCAAAACCAAAACAGGAGCGAGATTATAAATTTCAATTCAATCAAACCTGCGCATAGCTGCAGAGACAGAAACAAGATTTAGTGCATTTAAAAACCTATAGTCCATAAAAATAAAATTACTTCAAAAATTGTATTTGCTTGAAGTTAAATGCAAATTGAATATACTCTAATCTATTCAGCATTTATCTGGTGCCGCTTGCCATCACACCTAGAAAGTTAACATGATTATTTAGCATTTATATAGCTCTTTATATTTGTCCAATGTTTAAAACTCACTTTATTTAGCAGTGTCTTGTGATCCTTATGGGCTGGGGCAGATCTATTAGCCCCATTTTATAGCTGAAGAAACTGATTTCTTAAGGGGCTGGTTTCTCAAAATTTACCTGAAAGTCATAAATCATTCATTTCAATGGCTGGTCCACTTGGATATCCCATACATTTCACACCTAGTATGAATACACAGGCAAACCTATTTGGTATCTGAAAGCTACTAGCAGACAAAGTTTTAACATCCTTTTTTTTTTTTTTTTTTTTTTGATTTCCCTGGCAAATGAGATGGATTGTGCACACTAAATTAATGTTTAGGGAGGAACTCCTAGGAGTCTAAATCTATAATCCTATGATTGTAAGGCCAGTTAACTGTTCTCACTTCATCCACTCACTCCCTTACTATGAATCTCAGACTAATGATCCAAATAATCCACAAAGGGGATTATAGTGGGTTTTCTGGTGAATGAGATAACCAGAGGACATCTGTCAGCATAGAAAAGTAAACAGAAGGCCACCCAAGGAATGGGAGATAATTAAATTCCATCCCTTCCTTAAACCCTACTATTTTGTGTGACAATGGACAAGTCACTTAGACTCTCAATACCTCCAGGGAACTCTCATTCACTAAATCTTGAATGATTTGCTAATCACACTTGTAGCAATTTTATATAATAATGAAATCCCAAGTCCAAACCAAAAGAGTAAATAAATTTGATAGTAGATCATATGATCTATATAATTTGATCATAGATCATTGATCATATGATCCCTTGTTATTATCATCCCAGTAGTACAGAAGAGTATGGTTGTAGATGACTATATTTCTGGGAGTAAGTTACAGCAGAAACTAAACTTTCTATGAGTAGGGATTATCTCATTCTTTTTACTTATATCTTTAGCTCCTATGCAATGCCTAACACTTAGCAGGGGCTTAATATATGTTTGTTGATCACTACTTAATTTCTATTTGCCTCAGTTTCCTCATACGTTAAATAAGATGCCAACAACTAACTTCTCAAAGTTAGAGAGGATTAAATGAGATAATATCTATAAAGCACTTAGTCTAATGTCTGATACATAGTAGATACTATATGAATACTAGCTCTATTTAGTTAGCAATTAGCTAGATAGTTATTGTTAGTTATTGTTGATTGATTGAGTATCTGAATCTCATTCCAGGCCACTGACTTGTTCCAGTAAACAAACCTCTAAGCACCATCAATGAACAATAGAACACAGAGACCCTACAAATGACAATAATGCAGAGGTTGATTCTTAACCCATGGCAGGGCATCATGGATAAGAAGCTGCAGTGGAACTGCTCTGGCTCCAGCAAGGACTTGATTGCTCCACAGGGAACTTGAAAATATCTACAAGGATTTTTTCTAAAACCTCTGATTTCATAATTCAGTAATCCTGATTAAAAAAAAAAAACAGATTCAAACCAGGTTCATAGCTACAGCACTACATAGTTACCATAGCTGAACAATTACTAGAAATTAATAGGTATAATGAATTGATTCTTAAAATTCCTGCACTAAAGTCAAGTATCCCTTACCTAGCTTTTATTAAAGATGGAGCTATCCTCCTAACAGTCTCTTCTTTATAGTTTAGCAACAATATGGATAATCTCACTCAACAGAGTGAGCCAGAATACACAAAATTTTGGGAATTATGATCATCTCTGCCATTAAGAAAATGTAGGATTTTGGATAAAATAACTCATCTCTATTGGTTTTCTTTTCTTCATCTGTTGAATAATTCTATTGAATGAAAAGACAATAGATTATATCAGAAGCAGCTTTGAATTTAGAATCAGGGGACTTATTTGAATTCTGTCCCTACTACTATCTGAATAACTCTGCACATTCATGTTACCTACCTTCCCTTTAGCTATCAATTTCATGATAGTATGATTAAATAACTTCTAACATCCCTTTTAGCACAAAGATCCTCTCATTCTCCACATCAGTGGTGTCAAATTCAAATAGAATTGGGGTCCACTAATCTGTACATAAACATCCTTGTGCACTGCATAGCTATTGGTGAATGACACATTATTTATGCTTTATTGTATTTTTATTTATTTTGCTAAATATTTCCTAATTAGATCTTTTTTTTTTTCCAAGAAGCATTCATTGTTTCTTACAGGATATTTATCTAGGATAAAGATAAATCTACCACATATCATCTGTTTTCATAAAGTTGTCTGTAGTCAACTATAAAAACAAGATAGTCCTTTGATTTAAAATACAGTCCACAAAGATGGAGTCAAGATGTCAGAGAAAAGTCAAGAAGTTGCCTGAGCTCTCCCCAATTTCCCTCAAAAATAATATTAAATTAAGCCTCAAAATAGATTCTGGAGTAACAGAACCTTCAAAAAAACAGATTGAAACAATTTCCCAGTTTAAGATAATTTGGAAGGACTTCAGTTAAGTTCAGGACTTGGAAAAAAGGAGAGCAACATTCTAATACAAACTGTGTTTGACCAAGTCAGCAGGAACTTTTAGCCACAGCAGATATCAGCAACCTAGGCATCTTGGTCCTGGTCCAACAGGCTAGTGGCACAGCAGGCTAAGTGTGAGACATTCAGCCCCAGCACAGAAGACAAACTGTGGGTACCTCTGGCACAACAGGTTCAATTATGCCAGGCTACCCTGGTGAATGGGGAAAGTCATTAGCACCAGGGGCCATGGCACAAAATATCAGTGATTGGACTCTTGACCTCCTGTATATGAAGCTTGGGATAGCATCTTCTGTGTATTCAGAGCATGTCATTTTTAAAAAGTGATTTACTTAAAAAAATAAGCAAAAAACAAAAACAAGCCATAAGTATTGAAAGGTACTATGGTGACAGAAAAGATCAAAACACAAACTCAAAAACAATAAATTCAAAATGTGCACATATAAAACCTCAAAGGAGAAGATCAATTGATCTCAAGTTCAAAAAGTCTTGGAAGAACTCAAAAAAGGATTTTAAAAATCAAATAAGAGAGTAAGAAGAAAAATTGGGAAACAGCTTGTAAAAGAAAGGATAAAAATGATTGAAGAAAACAATGGCTTTAAAAAAATACAATTGGCCACATTGGGGGGGGGGGACCCGAAGAAAATGAAGCTCTTTAAAAAATAGAATTGGCCAAATGGAAAAAGAGGTAGAAAAACTAATTGAAAAACATAATTCATTAAAACTTAGAATTGAGCAAGTGTAAACTAATTACTCTAGGAGACATCAAGAATTAGTCCACCAAAATCAAAAGAATAAAAAACAGGAAAAAAAGGCAAATTACTTCATCAAACAAACAACTGACCTGGAAAATGGATCCAGGAGAGACAAGTTAAGCATTACTGGACTATCATGAAAGCCATGATAAAAATAAATAAATAAATAAAAAGATCCTGGACCACATCTTTCAAGAAAACATCAAGGAAAACTACCCTGATGTCTGAAAGATGTCTGAAAAAGAAAATTCCAAGGAATATTGTAAAGAAATTATGAAATTATTAAGTCAAGGGGAAACCACTGCAAACAGAAATTTAAACTTCAAGAAGTCACAATTAGCATTACACAAGACTAAGCAGCTTCTACATTAAAGGATTGTAGAACTAATAACATGATATTCTGGAAAGCAAAGGATCTTGGATTACATGCAAGAATAAACTACCCAGACAAACTTTCAAAAAGATGGAAATTCAGTGAAATATTTGGCTTTCAAACTTTTCTGATGAAAATACCAGAATGGGAAACAACATTTGAAATACAAGATCTTGAAATACAAGATTTTGAAATACAAGACTCAAAAGAATAATAAAATGGTAAACAGAAAAAAACAACAACAACAACAACAAAAAACAAGCATGTAATTAAATAAGATTAAAATGTTTACATTTCTACATAGAAAGATACTTATAACTCTTGTGAACTATATCTGTATTAGGTCAATCAGAAGGAGTATATATAGACAGAGTGTGTGGGTATAAGGTGTAATGACACACACACGCAAATCAAGGAGTGAAAAAAAGGATTGTACTAGTGAAAAAAAAGTGAAAAGCAAAATAAGATAAATTTGCATAACATGAAAAGGTGCTAAAGATCTATTACAGTAGAGGAAAAGAAGGGAAAAAGTGAACATTTTTTGAACCTTACTTTTATAGATTTGTCTCAAAGAGGGGGATATCACATACACTGAGTTGGGTATAGAAACATATCTTATCCTATAAGGAAGTGAGAGGGAAAGGGAGAAAGAAAAAGCAAGGAGTAATAAAAGAGAGAACAGAATGAGGGAGATAGAGGTCAGAAATAAAACATTGGTGAGGAAAGACAGGGTGAAAGGAGAGAGAAAAGTGTTATTAAGTGTAGGAGAGAAATAAAATTGAGGAAATTACAGAGTCAATAATCATAACTGTGAATGTGAATGAAATGAATTCTCCCATAAAATGGAAGTGAATAGCTAAGTGGATTAAAAACCATAATTCTACAAAATGTTGTTTACAAGAAACACATTTAGAATATAAACAAACCCATAGAGTGAAAAGTCTGGAATTCATATATTTCACTTGCAATGAAAAAAGCACGAGTAGTAAATCTGATTTCAAAAAAAGCAAACTAAAACAGATCTAATTAAAAGCGATAAGGAAGGAAACATGTTGCTAAAAAGTTCTACAGACAATGAAGTAATATCAATATTGATATATATACATCAAGTATTATAACATCCAAATTCTCAGAGGAAAAGTTAAATGATTTGTAGGAAGAAATAAACAGCAAAACTATCTTAGTGGTAGACCTAAGCTACCCTCTCTCATAATTAGATAAATTTAACCACAAAATAAGCAAGAATGAAGTAGAGGAGGTAAATAGAATCTTAGGAAAGTGATGTATTATAGACCACTGGAAAAAATTCAATGGGGATAAATAGGAATATAACTTTTTCTAAGGAGTACATGGCACCTCCACAAAAACTGACAATGTATTAGGGCATAAGAACTTCTTAATAAAATGCAGAAAGGCAGAAATATTAAATGCATTCTGAAATAAGAAAAAAATCCCATGTTATAAAAGACCATGAAAAAACACACCAAAAATAAAATGGAAATGAAATAATCTAAACTTAAAAAACAAGTAGGCCAAATAGAAACAATCAACAATGTAATCCATACAGAGCAAAAATAATGATACAATCTACCAAAACTTATGAGATATAGTTAAAGCAATTCTTAGGGGAAATTGTATCTCTCTAAATGCTTATATTAATTAAATAGATTAAGTGGAGATAAATAAATTGGGCATGTCACTAAAAAAATGAGAAAAGGAACAAATTAAAATAATGAAATAACATTTAAAATTCTGAAAATCAAAGGAGAGCAATCATTCCTATTGAAAACCACAGAGAGCATAGAAATAAAGGGAACATTCCTGCAAATCATTAGTAGCATCTATCTAAAACCATCAGCAAGCATTATCTGTAATGGAGTCAAGCTAGAATTTTTCAAGTAAGATCAAAAGTAAAACAAAGATGCCCATTGTTACTATTATTATTCAATATTGCACTAGAAATCTTAGTTTTAGCGATAATACAAGAAAAAGAAATTGAAGGAATGAGAATAGGCAATCAAGAAACAAAACTATCAGCATTTGCAGATATGATAGTATAGTCAGAGAATCGAATAATAAAATGAAATACTTGAAATATTCAACAATTTAGCAATGTTGCAAGAAATAAAATAAACCCATATAAATTATCAGTAGTTCTGTATATTACAACAAAGCCCAGCAGAAAGAGATAGAAGAAAAATTTCAATTAAAATAACTGAGATAATATAAATTATTTGGGAGTTTTTCTGCCAAAACAAATCCAGGAACTATTATGAACATAATTACAAAACATTTTTATGCAAATAAATTCAGATCTAAATAACTGGAAAAATATCAATTGCTCATGATGTAAGAATAATGATAGTTCTACCTACATTAATTTATATTTCCTGGCTATACCACCAAAAATTATTCTATTATAATTATATATCATTATAGAATAAAATTTATCTTGAAAAATTAAAAGTCAAAAGTATCAAGAAAAATAATTTTTAAAATGCAAACATGTCCTAAATGTACCATATCTAAAACCATTCTATGAAGTGGCAATCATCAAAACTATTTGCTGCTTGCTAAGAAATATAGAGGTGGATTACTGGAATAGGTTTGGTACACAAGACATAATAATATATTACTATTGTAAACTACTGAAAGACTTAAGGTTTTTGGATAATAATTCACTGGGATAATAAACTGCTGGGAAAACTAGAAAATTATATGTCAGAAAGTAGGCATAGACCACCATCTCATATTATATACCAAGATAAGGTCAAAAATGGGTTTGTGATTTGGACAAAAAAGGTGATAAAAGAAGCAAATTAAGAGAGCAAGATATAGTTTACCTGTCAAATCTATAGAGAAGGAAAAAATTTATGACTAAACAAAAGTTAGAAAACATTATAAAATGTAAAATAGATATTTATGATTATATTATATTTTAAAAAAAGATTTTGCAACCAATGTTAGACTGTAAACAAAAAGCTTAGAAACAATCTTTGCAGACATGTTTCTGATAAAGGAATTGTATATAAAATATGAAGACAACTGAGCCAAATTTATAAGAATACAATCCATTCCCTAATAGATAAAGAGTCAAAGTGTATGAACATGAAGTTTTCAAAAGAAGAAATTATATCTATCTATACTTATATGAAGAAAAAACTAGTATTGATTATGAAAGTGCAAATTAAAAACTCTATTACCACCTTATACTTATCAGATTGGCAAAGATGGCAGAAAAAGAAATTAATAAATGTTGGAAGTAATGTGGGGAAATTGGCTAAAATTACCCAGTACTAGAAATCAGTCAGAAACACCAGCCCCAGGGCAAACTAAAGCTATTGTCATTCCTTTGTCCTAAGAGCAGATCTCAATCCTCAAAAATGAGGAAAAAAGTAAAAAGAACTCTTGATTATAGACAACTTTTATAGAGAGAGAGAACCCAACTCAAAACCTAAGTAAGGTTCTCAAAGCCAAATCAAGTCCAGATGAAGCCCCAAAGGGAGATATGAGCTCATCCCCATTTCACAAGGCCTTCTTGGAAGACCTAAAAAGGATCTAAAAAGAGAGTTAGAAGAAAAATGGGGAAAGGAAATAAGATCTTTGCAAGAGAGTATGGAAAAGGAAAAACAGAAATTATCTGAAGAAAACTTCTTAAAAAATAAGCATATAACTCCTTACAAAATAGATATGAAAAAGATACCAATTTGTTGAAAAATAGAATTTATCAAATAGAAAAAAAAATGCAATGAACAAAATAATTCAATTATCCAAATGCAAAAGGAGCTAAAAAAGGGAACTGAAGAAAATAATTAGGATTTAACAAATGGAAGTGAAAAAAGGGAAAAGTACCCACATGTGCAAAATATTTGCAGCAGCTCTCTTTATGGTAGCAAAATGAGTAGATGTCCATCAATTGGAGAATGGCTGAAAAGGCTGTGGTAAGCGAAGATAGTGGAATATTATTGTTCTATAAAAATGATAAATGAGTTGATTTTAGAAAGGCCAGGAAAGATTTACAAGGTTTTATGCTGAGTGAAACAAGCAGAACCAGGAATACATTGAATTAAATAATAGAAAGAATGTGTAATGACCAACTATGAAACACTTGATTCTTCTCAGTGATTCATTGATCCAAAGCAATTCCAATAGACTTTGGACAGAAAATGCCATCTGCATCCAGAAAAAGAAATAAAAAGATTGAATATAAATCAACACATGCTATCTTTACTTCTTTCTGTTTTTTTTTTAATCTTTCCCATGTTTTTCCCCCTTTGCTCTGATTTTTCTCTTCCAGAATGATTCATGAAGCAATGTGTATTAAAATAAGTAAATTAATTAGAATCTTTTTTGAAAACAAAATAACTAAAATGATTTAGCTGAAAAAATTATACATACACACACACATATGATATATACTGAATAGAATCTGAACTTCTGTAAAATCTTGGAAGGAAGAATTAATTTGCAATCTTAGAATAAAGTAGGAAGAGACACAAGGACATGTCTAAGAAATCTGCTTTGTTAAATGGGAAAATGGTTAGGCCTTAGAAACATTTCAATTCTCTCATACTCTCTATTCTTCAAACTAAGATTTGAATCCCTAGAAACTGTCTAGACTTGATTGTTTTATACTTGCTTTGAGCTTTCATTATTTTTGGCTTTAAAATTCTAAAGTGAAGCAGTATTGGGATATTCAATCATAAAATTATAGACTTCTAAACTTAAAGGAAGCTAAATGATCATTTGGTCCATATCTTTTATTTTATAGACAAGGACAATGAATGTCCTTGTCAAATGTTTTACTTAGCAATTATGAACAACCAGAATAGTGTGGTTGAGGGAAAAAAAAACATATTGAACTCAAAGTTAGAAAGTGTGGGTCTAAATTAATGCCCTCCCATTAAATATATGGCCTTGGACAACTCATATAATCACAGACTAGACTCAAAAATATCTCCTATTCCATCTACTTCAGCCCATACTTATCCAAGAAGCCTCTCTACAACAAGTAACTATCTAGTCTTTTTAAAAGAGTTCTAGTGAAGAAAAAAACATAACTTTCCAAGAAAACCCATTTTTCTTCTAGATAGCTCTAAGTGATAAAAGACTTTTCCTTGCATCTATTTCTTGTAGGATCCCTAGTTTCCTTCAGAACAAAAGCTCAGATGTCAATTTTTACATAAGACCCTTCATGATTCTCTCAAGTATCCTCTTCCTCTTGAAATTTTTTGTATTTATTTATATTTCTTTATTCCCCCCCCTTAGAAATGATGATAGTTATATATCATAAAGATCCTGTACTATAATTTAGTAGGATTTGTACCAGAAATGCAGGACTAGCTTTATATTAGGAAAACTATATGTATTACTAACCATATCAATAAAAACAATAATAAAACTTATATGGTTAAGTCAAGAAATACAACATTAATTCCTAATAAAAATAATAGAAGACCCAGGAATTTCTAGAACCTTTATTAAAATGATAACACTATCTATCTAAAACCAAGAGCAAATAAATTGGGAAATAAATTTCCCAAGAAGATCAGGATGAAGTAAGGATTTCCATTATCACCATTACTATTTAATATTTATTAGATATGCTAGCTATATCAGTAAAATAAGAAAAAAAAATAGAGGAATAAAAATAGGTAATGAAAAAATAAAATTCATGCTTTGCAGATGATATGATGGTTTACTTAGAGAACCCCAGAGAATCTACTAAATAATTTGAAAAACTGACAATTTTGGTTAAAATTGAACAATATCAAATGAACCCACAAAAGAGATTAGTCTTTTTATATGCTACCAAGAAAACCCGGCAGAAAAAGATAGAAAGAGAAATTCCACCAAAATATAAAATACTTGGGCACCTACCTGCCAAAATAAACCCAAGAACTTGGATAAGAACAATTACAAAAAATTGATTATGCTAATAAAAATGGATCTGAAGAATAAAATAATAGTTGTTCATTGATAAGCTTGGCCAATATAATAAAAATTCTACTTAAATTCATTTACTTATTGTACAGAATCCTGGAAAAATTCTTACAACGTGTTAACTCAGTGGAATTCATAAGACAATAGTTATCTAGTTTAGCATGGTGATTAAAAGTTCTCTAGTTCAGTACATGTACTTAATACTTATTATAGTTCGACAAGATTGACACCTATTCTACAAGATTGATATGTACAATGATGTAATTATAATAGAGTATATAAGAGTCAACAAGGACTGGAGGAGAGACATTCACTCTATCTCCCACCACCATGGTGGCTAGCCTGTCCTCCTTCATTTCTTCACTGAGACCAAGACCCATCTGAAGGGCCTCCAGAAAGCTAGCCTGGGCCCCAGGCAAGGAGACAGACTGTGAAGGTGACAATAAAGAATTTGGACTTTATCTCTGGCTATTCTCCTGGTGATTACTCAGATGAAATAAAGGCTGGTCCAAAGACCTCCAGAAAGCTAATCAGAACATTACAACTTATTCCTTGCCATGACAATTAACCTACCAAAATATATTTTATAGAGCTTGAAAAAAATCACAAAATTCATCTAGAAGAATAAAACGCTAAAGAATATCAAAGAATCAATTTTAAAAAATGTGTGAAGGAAGGCAGCCTAGTAGTCCTATATTATTATAGTATAATATAGTATAGTATAGTATAGTATAGTATAATATCAAATTATATTACAAAGCAGTAATCATGAAAGCAACCTAATATTAGCTTTAACATAGAATGATTGATCACTGGTGTAGTAGCTACACTACAATATACAGTAGCAAATGACAACAGAAATCTTGTGTTAGACAAATCTTTGGGACAAGAATTCATCGTCTGACAAAACTTGCTAAGAAAACTGGAATGCAGTTTGGGAAAAATTAGGTTTAGACTAACAACTCCCACTGTATATCAAAATCAGGTCAATTATCAAAGAAATATGTTATAAATTATTTTTCCAAGTTTCCTGCTTTTTTTTTTTCTAATTTTGGCTGCATTAGCTTTTCTTGTACAATGTTGTTTTTTTTTTTTTAATTTAATGTAACCTAAATTATTTATTTTACCTTGTGATCATTTCTATCTCTTGTTTTGTAATAAACCTTGTATCTAGATCTGACAACTACGTTAGGAGAATATGAAAGAATTTCCCTTATTTGGTCTTCATATAATTATTACCTGGCATATTGCCTTGTAAAGAGTAAGCATTAAATAAATAATTGTTAAATTCAACTAAGTCTAACTGTAATTTTTCTGTTTTTCACTCTTTTAAATTGCTATTACTTTTCCTCAAGCAACTGATAATTTTACACACACAAACACACACACACATACATATATAAAGAGAGAGCAAGAGAGAGAAGCTCCGCCTAATCACTATTGTATTCTCAATCCAGAGCCAGCAGGGTTTGAAAAAAGTAAAGGCTTCTAAGTGGAAAGACTGAGGGATTAGAAGACCTGGATTCAAATCCCAGCTCTTCTAATTAGTATCTGTGTAACCAAAAGTAAAAAATTTAATCTGTGATTAAATTTGCTCATCTGAAAAATGAGAAGATTAGATTAAGTAGTGGGCTAGTAAATTTTTACAAACATCTTTCTGAGAAAAAAGAAATTATGCACAATACACTTTTAAATTTAAACTTCATTATTAACATTTTTTGCTTCATTTTCTTAAGTCCCTAGACAATCAGTAAAAGTATAAATCATGTCCTGATTTGTATGCTTTGCTGATTTCTAAGGTGCAAATATTTACATTGAAAATTTAACAATCAGGTCACTGACAGCTAACTCCAGCTTTTCCCTCATAACCATTTCATGACTATTTCATTTCTAACTGCTGTGAAAATTATATCATCTTCTAAAGGCAACATTATATAGCTAGCAAAGCATTTGACAGAGATGGTAGTGGATGTGTGTGGCAGGGGAGGCAAGAAAATACATGTTAGCCAAGTCCTGGGAATCACTGGAAGAATGCAAGTGGAGAACTGAGTCATAAGTGACAAGAAGACAAAAAACTAACAAACCTCTGCCTCATGAAATTTCTTCTATATTGAATTTTTTTGCCAAGCTTTTTTTGCATTTTAGAAGGAAGGAAATCAGTATGATTTGACTCAGGGAGGTAAATCTTAATTTTATTTGCATGTCTATAAAATAGCAATTCATAGGATCATAGATTTTTAGCTATAAAGGACCTCTAAGAGCATGTAGTTCAACCCCTTCATTCAGTTCATTGAAGTACCTGCCAAGTGAAACACATTGATTTGATGTCTGCCTTAGTAATTACCTTTGGTATTCTCTTAATATTTCCCTTATGATGAAGGCCTCAATTCAACTTTCCCTTGGATATGTTTAAATGATAATACAAGTTCCTATTGCCTTAGCTAAGAAAAACAAGTAAATTTCAATATTACAAAGAGGCAATGTTTACAGGGAGCAGTGAGCCAGTGCTGCCACATTCTCGGAAAAATAAAAAAAAAAAAAGGAGATGCAGAACTCATCCAAGAAATGGCCAGCCTTTGTCATATAGGACAAGGAACCATTGTCCTGTAATTAAAAGACCCCTAACCTTGAGATTAGAATTCATGGGTTTGAATTGCTGCATTACAATGAATTAAATTATTTTTTAACTCTGGAGGATTTCAGTTACCTTGTCTAAAAAAGTGAGAATGACCTACATGTTCTTTTCAGGGAAAGAACAATTGCTTGATTCTTCAAAATTTCTCTTCCTATGTAGCACAATAATAAAGTAAGCAAATATTCCTTAAATCTTATTTTAAAATATTTCTTTAATGCCTTATATTTAATATGACATTTTCTTAAGGCATCATTTTCTTCAACCTTATTTTTCTTGTTTTGACATTTTCTTTACTCAAAGGTTAATAAGAATTTGCATACACCTGATGACTTATGGGACAGTGCTCAAGTCAGGGAACTGGAAAAGATTGTTTACTGACCAACCTCTAAGATTTTTTTGCTCCCCTTCTTTTTAAGCAACTCTTATATACATGGAAAAGAAATAATCATGATGATAATGGTAGTGGTAGTGGTAGTGATGAAAATTAGCATTTATATCATGTTTTTGCAAAGCAATTTATCTCACTTGATCCTCACCAAAAACAACAATAACAAAACAAAGCAAAAAAAAAACCAACTATGAAACAGAGGCTATTTTTTCTTTATGTTTCAGATGAGGAACCTGAGACTTAGAGGAGTAAAATATTTTCCCCAGAATCCACAGTTAGGAAATATGTGAAACATAATTTGCATTCAGATCTTTAAGTCATTACTCTATATACTATATTATCTATAACTCATGATAATAACAAATATTTAAGGCTTTCCCCATTTTGTGAGGTACAAAGAGCAAATATTACTAAATACATTTGCAGATGAAGAAACTGAGACTGTTTGGTTTGTGGATGGATATAGAACTAGTAAATACTGATCACAGGAATAAGATATCCTCTTATATTTGTATTGAGCTGGGAGGTGGGAGGTGAATTGGACATATTATTGGAAAAAGTTTATGCAAATACATCATTTTCTCATTAATTTGTAGAAGGGAAATCCTGAATTTGTGGAAAGGTTAAATTAAGAATTTTTGGAAGATAATGTATATTGTACTGGAGAGATCAGTGAATTAGAAATTAGGAGGGTTGCTTTTGGGCACTGAGTTTCCCACTAACTCTGTGCCATTCAGATAAATCATTTAGTTGCTTTGTTCCTCAGTTGTTTTCGTTTAAATTTGTACAATGAGAGATTTGAAATAAATGATCTTCAAAGGACTCCTCCAGCTCTAAATAGTTATGATGTCAAAAGCAAATGTATTACTTTGACATTAGAGTAAGTCAAGTGAGATTAATCAATTAAGATGTATTTTACAAGTACTTAAACTGTATTACCCATAGAGTCAGGAAGGCCAGTAGACAAAGACAACTGTCAAATCTGGATAATTGTTGACCAAGAAGGCAGCTGAGAGCTCATTCTTGGTATTCATTCATTGATTGAGGATGATCTAATAAAGTGTAGATCTAATCCAATGATATTTGAGTCAAGAAAAGGGAATAAGCAGATCATATTCAGGCTCATGATAAGAGGATGTTGAATTTCTCATTAAAATGAATAAATAGGGAACTCAAAAAAATTAAGCAACAGCATGGTCCACAATCCATGACAAACAGGGGAGAGCAGCAAAACTATCCTGAATCCTAAGGAAACAGAATTGAGAGAAATAATAATAATAAAAGTAATAATAAAAACTAAAAATCATGTAGTAATGTGTTTTAGATAACAATAATAACAAACATTTATATAGAACTTTTAAAAGCACTTGGGGGTCTACAAAACATTTTATAAATATTATCTCATTTAACCCACACAACAACCACAGGAGATATGTGCAATTATTATTTCCATTGTACAGATGAAGGATCTGAAGCAAATAGAAGTTGTCACTTGTCCACAGTCTCACAGCTCTGTCTCTCAGGCTGAATTTGAAGTCAGGTCTGCCCAAATTTAGGTTGGACATTTTATCTATTGCTGCACCAGCCCAACCTAGATAGCAGGCTACTTCATTTGATTCTTACAATAGGTTCTATTATTATCCCCATTTCAATGATCATGAACCTGATAGAAATCAAATACTTCAATCTGTATTCAGACACAATTAATCAATTAGTTCCTTCTCTGTATATGAATAACATTTTTCATTGTAAGTCCTTCAGAGTAGTCATGGATGACAGGTGGTCATCCCAAAATATTGCTATTACTTTGTATATAGTTGATTTAACTTTGCTTGAGCTCATGGAGGACTTTCCAGATTGTTTTTAATTTTGTTTAGTTTTGTTTTCTGAGAACATTCTGCTTATCATTTCCTAAAATTAATATTCCATCACAAACATATACCACAGTTTATTGAGTTATTTCCCAATTGATGGACATCCCCTGAATTTCCAAATTTTTGCCTGGAAAAGAGAGCTGCTATGAATATATATATATATATATATATATATATATATATATATATATATATATATTCATAGTAGCTCTCTATAATATATATATATATATATATTATAAATAGATTACCTTCCACTTTTAAGGAGTATGGCGGTTGTAGTTTAACCATTTTATCAGTCTTTCCCAATTCTTTGTGACCCCATTTTGGGTTTAGTTGGAAAACTGATTTCTATTTCCTTTTCCAACTGCTTTTATCAATGAAGAAACTGTAAGGGACTTCCTATTCATGGATTTTGAAAGACTTGAAACCACTGCAAATACTCAGATAACTTAGGTGACTCTTCAGAGGATTGAAATCCAACATGTTAATAACAAGTGCCAGACCTGGAGTAAGGAAACCTTATCCTCCTAAATTCAAATCTGACCTCAGATATTTATAAGCTGGGTGATCCCAGGCAAATCACTTGACCCTGTTAGCCTCAGTTTCCTCATCTATTAAAAAATGACTGAACACTACAAATTTTTTTAGTTGTCTTAGGGAAAACAACAAACAATTCAATAATTCTCTTGTTATTTTGTTATTGCTGCTGAAGTTGTTTGTATTATTTTTAAACTTATGCTTTTTCAATTTTTTTCTATTTTTTGAAGTTATTTCTTTCACTATTTGTATTTTACTTATTAGAGTTACTAACTTAACTTTTTCATATTTCTGTTGCCAGAATAAACAAAGCAAATAATTTGCTGGTATCTTTTCTTTTTTTTTTTCTCTTCCTTTTTGTTTCTCTCTCTCTCTTTTGAACTAGAAAACTTCAAATATCTTTTTTAATTCACAACTTTTAAAAATTGGAGATTAAGCTCAATTTTGCAAAATATGTCACTTTGGGATGCATTTTGAGCTCAATTTGCTCTTCAGATATATTATTATTTCCCATCAGGTGTTTTTTCTTGATTGTAGAATAGCCTCATGATATTTGAATTTCCTTTATTTCTATTTGAAATTCTTTCTCCTTCATTTTTTTCAGGTTCCACTCCTAAGACTGCAAACTTTCTCCACCACTCTGTAAGAGCCTAGAAATTCATTTTGCTCCTGGCATTCTCTGCCTATTTCAGCAAGATATATGATCTAACCTATTATGTAACAAGAAGGGAAGATAAAAGATGGACCAATTAATTACCTGTTCAGCTGGTTTGCAAAGGTATATTCAGACTTGGAGAAAGACCTCCAGCATGTTGTTTGTACCTCTGTGTGGGATTTATGGAAAGGTAGGATCAGAATTACAAATTAAAAACATCTGTGGCTCTTTAAATAAACACCCAATTTTGTGGATATGTCATTCATGCAGGTATGTAAATAACTAACTTTTTCAACAGAATATTATTTTCTTTCAGGAATCTTGGCATGTCTCTAGAACTTCTCCAATAATTGACTGGTGTTTCTCAGAGCTTCCATTTTTTTTTGTTTTTCCTCCTTCCCCCATTTAATAGTATTTTATTTCCCCCAATTATGTGAAAAGCTAGTTTTCAACATTCATTGTTATAAAATTTTGAGTTCCAAATTTTTCTTCTTCTTTCTCTCTACTTCCCCACCTCAAGCCAGCAATATATATATATATATATATATATATATATATATATATATATATATATACATACAGATATTTAACATGATTGTACATGTATAATATATATATATATATATATATATAATACATGTACAATCATGTTAAATATCTTTTCCATATTAGCCAGAACATCCACATCAACATATATATCCAGGTAAGGGCATCCCTTTCTGCATTCCATTCATTATTTTTTTTATTATTTACTGATAAAATAATCTACCTTGTTCCTCCCTCCTTCCTCCTATTTTCAACTTTATTTTTTATTATTTCCTGCTTTAGAAAGTAAACTCTTTTGGAGGGTCAAAACTTGCTATTCTTATTTATTGTAATCTTGATTTTAACACAATTACACATAAAAAGTGCTAAGAAATTCTTTCTGACTTGGTCACTTGAATAATTTATCTGTCATTAGAGCTATTAAATGTAACCACTATATGTTTTGGAGACTTTAGAATAGTTATTGTTATTTTCTGGAGGCACCTTGTGAACTTTTTCAATTGGCACTTTGTTTTCTGAATTAAGAAGCTCTGGACAGTTTTGGTTTTGTTTTTGCTTTTGTTTTGTGGTGATCAAGTATTATAATTTCTTATATTTTGGGAGACATTGTCCTTAAGTTGTCCCTATGCCTTCTGTCTTTGAGATTATGTTTTGCTTCTGTAGAGATTTTATGCCCTTCTGATATTACTTTTTTTCCCCCCCACCAGATTGTTATTTACTTCTATGATGTACTCCTAATCAGTTGTTATTCTTTTCATTATTCCTGAGAGACTTGTATTCCACAAATTATTTCTGTTGTACACATTATACATTATTCTTTCATTCTCATTTTTTTTCATATATCAATCAGAGACATACTATTGTGGTTCTTTGCATTCTTGGGAATCCACAGGGTCCTCTGGTTTATGGGGTATCAAATAATCTTCCTTTTTCTTAAAATATTTTTTGGAAATCTTTGAATACATTTAAATGTCCTAGAAGACATCTTCACCTATGTTATTAATATCTTCCCTGTTGATGCAACTATGCTCAGGGTTTTTAATTGATTTTTCTTACTCCTAGATTCTTTCACTTTAGATCACCATGTTGCTCAAAGGAGTTAAGCCATCACAGCTGCTCATCACAAAATCTGTTACTATATATAATGTTCTTCTGGATCTGCTCAATTCACTTAGCATTAGTTCAGGTAAATCTTTCTAGGTTTTTCTGAAATCGGTTTGTTCACCATTTCTTATAGAACAATGATATTCCATTACATTCATATACCATAACTTATTCAGTAGTTTTCCAATCAATGAACATCCATTTAATTTCCAATTCCTTGCCACTATAAAAACAGCTGTTACAAACATTTTTCCCTCTTTTATGATCTCTTTGGGATACAGACTCAGAAGTGACACTGCTGCATCAGAGAGTATGCAAAGTTTTATAGCTCTTTGAACATAGTTCTAAATTGCTTTCCATAATGATTGGATCATTTTACAACTCTACCAACAATGTGATAGTGTCCCAGTTATTCCACATCTCCTCCAACATTTATCATTATTTTTTCCTGTCATTTTAGCCATACATTGAGTTTATAAATGTCACTTCAGAAACAGCAACAACTTCTTGGAGATTTCAAAGGGACTGGCTGTGTAATAAGTACAGTAAATTATTTCCTGTTTTCTTTTGTTTAAGAGTGTCAGGAGGGCAGAGCCAAGATGGCAGAGAGGACACACATTTCCTTTTGATCTTCTCCCAATCCTCACATTAATTATGAAATTCAGCATCTGAATTAGTTCTGGATTGGCAGAATCCACAAATATTGGAAGTGTAACAATTACTAGCAGAAGATAATTTTGAAGCTCTTTAGAAAATCTCTGTTTCAAAACTAATGCAGACAAGATTAAAAGGGAAGCAATAAACTAGGAAAATATTTTTACAGTCAAAGGTTCTGATAAAGGCCTCATTTCCAAAATATATAGAGAATTAACTCTAATTTATAAAAAATCAAGCCATTCTCCAATTGAAAAATGGTCAAAGGATATGAACAGACAATTCTCAGATGAAGAAATTGAAACTATTTCTAGTCATATGAAAAGATGCTCCAAGTCATTATTAATCAGAGAAATGCAAATTAAGACAACTCTAAGATACCACTACACACCTGTCAGATTGGCTAAGATGACAGGAAAAAATAATGATGATTGTTGGAGGGGATGCGGGAAAACTGGGACATTGATGCATTGTTGGTGGAGTTGTGAACGAATCCAACCATTTTGGAGAGTAGTTTGGAACTATGCTCAAAAAGTTATCAAACTGTGCATACCCTTTGATCCAGCAGTGTTACTACTGGGATTATATCCCAAAGAGATTATAAAGAAGGGAAAGGGACCTGTATGTGCACGAATGTTTGTGGCAGCCCTTTTTGTAGTGGCTAGAAACTGGAAACTGAATGGATGTCCATCAGTTGGAGAATGGCTGAATAAATTGTGGTATATGAATATTATGGAATATTACTGTTCTGTAAGAAATGACCAACAGGATAATTTCAGAAAGGCCTGGAGAGACTTACACGAACTGATGCTGAGTGAAATGAGCAGGACCAGGAGATCATTATATACTTCAACAACAATACTATATGATGACCAGTTCTGATGGACCAGGCCATCCTCAGCAATGAGATCAACCAAATCATTTCTAATGGAGCAGTAATGAACTGAACTAGCTATGCCCAGAAAAAGAACTCTGGGAGATGACTAAAAACCATTACATTGAATTCCCAATCCCTATATTTATGCCCACCTGCATTTTTGATTTCCTTCACAAGCTAATTGTACAATATTTCAGAGTCTGATTCTTTTTGTACAGCAAAATAACATTTTGGTCATGTAAAAAAAAATCTCTGTTTCAATTGGGCATGGAGGGAGGCAGGCCAAGCGAAAGCAGACTGAGCACAGATGCCAGTGCAGACAGCACAGACCCGGGGCAGTGTGAAATCCCCACGCTGGAGAATCTATGGCAGTTTGGGCTACTCTGCCCCAGATGCAATCCAGTAGATCAGCAGAGGAGTTAAAAAACATCCAACACAAACACAAAAGGTAAATAGTGAACCCCAAATTGCCAAATTTTCATGAGACCTACTCTCTCAGAACTAGATAAATCAAACCACAAAATAAATAAGAAAGAAGTTAAGGAAGTAAATAGAATGCTAGAAAAGTTAGGTATGATAGATCTTTGCAGAAAATTGAATGGAGGAAGAAAAATGTACACGTTCTTCTTGGCAGGTCATGGAATCTAAACAAAAATTCACCATATATTAGGACATAAAGACCTCAAAATCAAATGCAGGAAGGCAAAAAGAAACTATTATTTCCCAATAAACTATTTTACTGACCTAGAAAAAATACCAACAAAATTCATCTGGAAGAACAAAAGGTCAAGAATTTCAAAGCAATTAATGAAAAAAAAAAAAAGTCAAATGAAGGTGGCCTAGCTGTATCAAATCTAAAACTATATTATAAAGCAACAGTCAGCAAAACCATTTGGTACTGGCTAAGAAATAGAATAGTCAATCAGTGGAATAGGTGAGATTCACAGGACAAAATAGTCAATTACTTTAACAATCTAGTCCTTGACAAACGCAAAGACCCCCAGCTTTTGGGATAAGAACTCACTATTTGACAAAACTGCTGGAAAAATTGGAAACTAGTGTGGCAGAAATGAGGGATTCACCTATACCTAACACTATATACCAAGATAAGGTCGAAATGGATTCATGTTCTAAACATAAAAAATGATATTATAAACAAATTAGAAGAACATAGGATAGTTTATATCTCAGATCTGTGGAGGAGGAAGAAATTTATGACCAAAGAAGAACTGGAGATCATTATTGATCACAATATAGATAATTTTGATTATATTAAGTTAAAAAGTTTTTGTACATACAAAACAAATGCAGTCAAGATTAAGAGGGCAGAAATAAATTGAGAAAATATTTTTACATTCAAAGATTCTGATAAAGGCCTCATTTCTAAAATACATAGAGAATTGACTCAATTTTATAAGAAATCAAGCCATTTTCCAATTGACAAATGGTCAAAGGATATGAACAGACAATTTTCAGATGAAGAAATTGAAACTATTTCTAGTCATATGGAAAGATGCTCTAAATCACTATTGATAAGAGAAATGCAAATGAAGACTACTCTGAGATACCATTACATACTTCTCAGATTGGCTAAGATAACAGGACAAGATAATGATGAATGTGGAAGGAGATTTGGAAAAACTGGGACACTGATACATTGTTGGTGGAACTGTGAATAGAACCAGCCATTCTGGAGAGCAATTTTGAACTATGCTTAAAAAGTTATCAAACTGTTCATCCCCTTTGATCCAGCAGTGTTACTAATGGGCTTATATTCCAAAGATATCTTAAAGAAGGGTAAGGGACCCCCATGTGCAAAAATGTTTGTGGCAGCCCTCTTTATAGTGACAAGAAACTAGAAACTGAGTGGATCCCCATCAGTTGGAGAATGGCTGAATAAATTATGGCATATGAATGCTATGGAATATTATTGTTCTGTAAGAAACGACCAGCAGGATGATTTCAGAGAGGCTTGGAGAGACTTACATGAACTGATGCTAAGTGAGATCATTATACATGGCAACAAGAAGATTATACAATGATCGGACATGGCTCTCTTTACAATGAGATGATTCAAACCAGTTCTAATTGTTCAGTGATGACAAGAGCCATCTACACCCAGAGAGAGAATTGTGGGAACTGAATATGGATCACAACATAGCATTTTCACTCCTTTTGATGCTATTTGATTGCATTTCATTTTGCTTCTCTTTTTTTCTTGTGTGGCATGATAATTGTATGCAAATATTGGATTTAACATATATTTCTACTCTGTTTAACATATATAGACTACTTGCCATCTAGGAGAGGGCGTGGAGGAAGGGGGATAAATTGGAACACAGGGTTTTTTGCAAGAGCTAATGTGAAGAATTGTCCACACATATGTTTTGAAAAATAAAAAGCTTTAATAAAAATAAAATATCAAGACACTAAAAGAAAAAGAGCATCAGGAAATTTAAAGAAGGTGTAACTTTTGTACAGGGCAACTAAGTGGCACAGTGAAAAGAATACTGCGTCTGGAGTCAAGAAAACCTGAATTCAAACTTGGGCTCAGATACTTAGTAGCTGTGTGATACCAAACAAGTCACTTAATCCTATTTACCTCTGTATCCTCATCTGTAAAAGGAAGAGAAGAAGAAAATGGCAAACATTTCTAGTATTTGCCCAGAAAAACCCAAATGGGGTCACAAAGAATTAGAGAAAACTGAAAAACAATTAAATAGCTTTTGTTCTAGTTTTTTTTTTTTTTTAATTCCTACTTGTGAAGGTGCAATGTGTCTGAGCTTTAAAGTACATAGTCTCATGGAGTACACTTTTTGTGCATAATGATTTAGTAGCAAAGGCAGACATTTTGGCTGGAAGGGCAAAACCTCTCATTCCCTACTCCCAGTACTTTTGATATAACAGCTAGATGATAAATTGTGTAACTTTCCTTTATATGTGAAATGTCATTTTTTCATGAGTAGACATCATGGTGAAGCAGAAGGAACAATGTTGGGGGAATCAGTAAAGTGCACACATTTTTGCCACTTATTGGTGAAATAGTAAAATACTAAATTATCTCTTATACTAAATTATCCCTAAAATAGTTTACTGCTCTGAATAAAAATTCATGACTATTAAATATGGTATTTTTTTAAACAGAAGGCTTAATTATTTATATGTACTGAGTTCGCAAGTAGTACAATTAGAATTTCCTTTGAAAAATGACAAAATCATAAGTTAATGGCAAAAGATACACTGATGTCCCTCAGGAAAACTAAAAAGGTAAATTTTGGTGTAAAAATTCCAGGAGAAGAAAACATAGAGACAGGGGTTCTCTTAAGGTTATAATAAATGTCTTGAGGAAAGTCACTACCTTTATTTTTTTTTTAAATCCCACTCTTCTCAAGGAAATAAAAGCTTTCAACCTCACCCCATCAGCCACCCTTCACCCACTGGCAAAGCATTTAAATTTTCTCTCTCTACTAAGCTGAAAAATGTTCCAGTCTGTTTTTCTCGAACCTTGAGCCCCTCCCCACCCTCACTATCTCCTCTGCTCTGAATCTCAGACTCTAGACGTTGGAAATCTTAGCAACTCTGCCCTGTGCCTGAACTCTTGTCACAGCCCAGAACAAATGGCTATTACTCCCAAGCTGTTGTTGACCTCAACATTTTCTGACAGTGACTTCAGCTCTCCTTGTGTGATTGACATTTCCCAGAAAACTAACACCTCTAGTTCTATGACTGATAAGACTATGTCTGTATTCTGTAGTTGGTGTTTGAAGTGCAGAAATAGGTTTTAAAAAGTAGGTTTTTCAGCTCCACATAATTCAGCAAAGATAAGCTGTCCCTTCCCTTCAGATCTCTGCCTCTCATTTATTAGGCAAGATGTATGTTTCCCATGCATGCACATGATGCCTGATTGTTGATTTCATAGTTGCTGTGTTTTAATCAGTAAATAATGAATGTGGCTTGCTATCTTATATTTTATGTACCTGCTCAGTTAATGCTTTGTTTGATTCAAGAAGCAATGAATCAGCTCTAATATTGTGTGCATGTGCATAATTAGGATTTAAAGTACTATTCCCATCAATGGAAGGCATTGGGAAGTGAAGCCAAGATGGCAGCATAAAGGCAGGCACTTGCCCAACCTTCCTCCAGACTGTTCCAAATCCCTTTAAATATGATTCTAAACAAATTTTAGAGCAACAGAACATACACAAACAAAATGGAGTAGAACATTTTTCCACAGAGGACAACTTAGAAGGTCAGTAGTAGGAAAGGTTTGTGGCACCAGGGTGTGACTTCAGCAAACAAAACTGGTGCAGGCCATGCTGGTACAGAGCAGGGAGAGGGGGAGAGAGGGGAGAACAGCACCAGCAAAGCTGAAACTGATGTAGGGACCTCTAAATCAGTGGCAGTACTGGTGGTATTGAGACCTTTTAGCCTGGAGACACCAAAGAGGACCTGGAAAGTCAGCAGAAAAGGTTTGTTGGTAGAATGAAAGGGATTTGGTAAACTAGCATACCAAGAGTGTAGCACCTAGAGGAACAGTCATGTTCCTGACTCCAGGGAGGAATTTGGGGGGAGTACAGGGAGTTACAATTCCTGACACTGCAGGCTCAGTTTCTCAAGCAGAGTATTGGACTCCAACATAATGGACATTGGTTACTCTAAGGTTGTAGAAGATGAAATAATCACTAAGTGTAAAGCAGGGGATGAAAAGGTAGAATTATCTTCCAGGCTCTTCTTTCCCCTGGATAGGAGACTGACCAGGAGAGGTACCATACGGAGAAGGGAATATCTTATCATCACGGGGGATTTGACATAAACTCCTACCCCTTCTTAGCTAGGTAACCAGGTATTTCCAAGAGAGTAAGAGAAAACAATTCCTGGAGTCATCTTTCAATGGGCAAAGGCCTCATATAGTTATCAATTACTATATTCTTTCTGTTATAGTCATTACCCCTTATATTTACAATGATGACAAAGCCATTAGGCACAGATCTGCTCTGCCTGGAAAGCTTTGGTAGATAGCTTGAACTCTTACTATCTTTTTTACTTTGGTATAAGGTTTCAACCTCTTATCCAAATATAAGAAATATATGTCTTATTTTCTAACAATTGACTACCATCTCTCTGCAGTATATATTTCATCATTAGATCCTCCTAAGTTAGTTGGTTATTTCACTGATTAAACTTCTTAAGTCTATCAATATGTTTTCTTTTATAATATTTGACTTATCATGTAAATTTTTCTCCTGGTTCTTCTCACCTTGTACTAAATGAATATTTGTACTAAATCTCCCTACAAGTATCCCCAAATTTCTCCCACTTCTTCCTATTTAATGTTCATTTCACTTAGCATCAGTTCATGTACGTCTCTCCAGGCCTTTCTGAAATCATCCTGCTGGTCGTTTCTTACAGAACAATAATATTCCATAACATTCATATACCATAACTTATTCAGCCATTCTCCAACTAATGGGCATCCACTCAATTTCCAGTTTCTTGCCACTAGAAAGAGGGCTGCCACAAACATTTTTGCACCTGTGGATCCCTTCTCCTCCTTTAATATCTCTTTAAGATATAAGCTCAATAGAAACACTACTGGATCACAGTTTAATAACTTTTTGAGCATAGTTCCAAATTGACCTCCAGAATGGTTGAATCTGTTCACAATTCCACCTATAATGTATCAGTATCCCAGTTTTCCCACATTCCCTCCATCATCTATCATTATCTTTTCCTGTCATCTTTACCAATCTGAGAGGTGTGTAGCGATATCTGAGTTGTCTTAATTTGCATTTCTCTGATCAATAATGATTTAGAGCACCTTTGTGTATGACTAGAAATGATTTCAATTTCTTCATCTGAAAATTGTACATATTCTTTGATTTTTATTTATCAATTTTATTTGTTATAAGTTACTTATATATATATTTATTATAAATTTTATTTATCAATTCCTCCAATTATCTTTAAGTATTGTGTTTGTAGTAATGTTTCTATTGGCACAAGGAATTTAACCCCTGCTTTATGTCAGGCTTAAGTTGGTGGTTCAGTTAAGAATTGAAACAAAGTATAGATTGTTTTTTTCATGGTTAGCTCAAGCAAGTTAAGTTTACTTAATTATCATTACATTGAAAATATATTCAAGAAGAATACAAAATTGATTTAATTATGTACATTTTTTTTACCTTATAGATTGGCCAAATCAGCATTCACTCCATCAAGACTGAAGGAAGAAGTCCTATGTATTGGTATTTTTATTTAAGCTATCAGAAAATTATATCAACTGTTCTAGTCTTAACCCATACCCATGCCCTATTATGGAATGGTTTCAATATGTTTTAAGGAAAAAAAGACCTATCCTTCATGGGATGGGACTTTAGAAAAAATAGTTCAGCCTTGTGTTTTGGGTGAGGTGGAGCATAGTAGGGATCCTATTAGATACTGCTCCCAATCTCCATTCTATGATATGGCTTTTAATCCCCAACTAACAAGTGAAAATTTATAAGGGAAAAAAAAAGCAGAAAATGGCATAAATGTTATCACAGGATCACAGATGTAGAGATGGAATCAACCATTGATGTAGTCCACCCAATTTTCTTCATGCTGTAGATAAAAAAAAAATTGAAATTCAGATTATTGAAGAAATTTGCCCAAAATCACATAAGTAGTAAATAGAAGAACTAAATTGTGAGCCTAGTTTTTCTGAATTCAAATTTAAAATATTTTCCGTTGTAGCCTGCTACACCTTCAAATAGATACCAGAGTATTTTCTGATAGTCACAGGAATTCTAATGCAACCTGAAGTGATGAGTGCAGGAGAGTCTAAGGAAAGTAAACTCAGAAATACCATGATGGATAAAAAAGGTACATATATATGATGAGCTCATCAAAAGGCTTATTTGCTTCTTCAGTAAATGAACATGTATAACTGAAATAAGGAACATGTGATCAAAAGCTCCCCAACACTAATCTCATTATTTGTAGTGAAGACAACATGAATAATTGCTGATTTTGGAACCTATTCACATTCCTTTGAGAAACCTCATTTTGGCATATATTAGAGAAACAAGATTTTAAAAAACACAAAGGTTAATCAATTTTGGTTCAGGTTGACAATGCAATATCAACTTCTTTATTTGACAGGGTTATCAAGGGACATTTAGTAGAAAGATATGATTTTTGTTATTAAAAATATCACAAATATATCTGAAATGTTTCATCTTTCCCTTTAAAGGTCTACTGCGTATTTCATCAACTTATCTACTCTCTCCTTGTAACAATTCCTCATTATTCATGAGCTAGATACATGTAGAAGATGTAAATATTCTAGCTTGATTGGAGCTATGAATTTCTTTTGTGAAAAAATAGGAAACAAAGTTGGATGAAATTCACCCCAAGTCTTCAATGGCTTCTGAAACAAATACTTTACTTCCTGAATGAAGTTGCCTACTGAATGAAGTACAAACAAAATGAAGTACAAACTTGGCTTTTAAGGCTCTCCATAGTCTGACTCAAACCTGAAGTTCCTGTCTCACCTCAGCTTTGACACTTGCTAGTTGTATGGCAACTGATTTTCCCTTTCTGAAATGCATTTTCTTTATATGTAAAAAAGAGATAAAATTGCTTATATTACCTTTTTTTGATAAAACATAAGGTGTTGTATAAATGTGAGCTCTTATCACTAAACTGGAACTAAATTGGTTTACTCAATCTACCCCAAATTTTCCCATGAGTTCTTGCCTCTTCTCTTCTATACCTTTGTTCAGGCTTTTCAATATTCTTTTACTGTACCATTTTGCCCTGATTTCATCTCTATTTGTTGAATCTTTCTAATATTTCGAGATTTGCCTTATTGTATCCTTCATGATGCTATTGTTGATTATCATAATGAAAGCAAAGCCATATCTTAGTATCATTTCTAACATAGTTTAAATTATTCTAGTTATCTGTATATATGGGATTTACTCATAAGTACTTACCCTTCTTTGAGAACAGGAGCTATATCCATCTTTGTATCCTCAGTATAGCAAATATTGTTTTATATATAGAAAAACTTTGATAATTATTTACTGAATTGAATTGAATTGAATTAAGGAGGTCCTCAGAGTTAATTAATTAACCATAAGCATTTAAGAACTCATATTTCAGGGACTATGTTTGCCAATGAAAATACAGAAAAAGGGAAAAAGAATCACTCCTTCATGGAGCTTATATCCTTTTTTTTTAATTTATTTAATAGCCTTTTATTTACAGGATATATGCATGGGTAACTTTACAGCATTAACAATTGCCAAACCTCTTGTTCCAATTTTTTACCTCTTACCCCCCCACCCCCTCCCCTAGATGGCAGGATGACCAGTAGATGTTAAATATATTAAAATATAAATTAGATACACAATAAGTATACATGACCAAAACATTATTTTGCTGTACAAAAAGAATCAGACTCTGAAATATTGTACAATTAGCTTGTGAAGGAAATCAAAAATGCATGTGGGCATAAATATAGGGATTGGGAATTCAATGTAATGGTTTTTAGTCATCTCCCAGAGTTCTTTTTCTGGGCATAGCTGGTTCAGTTCATTACTGATGGAGCTTATATTCTAATGGGAAAATAAGATTTATGTAAATAGATTGATAAAAGATATATAAAGAGTAGATGGAAGGTTTCCTTGAACAAAAGATTCTAACAACCATTCCTAATCTGAGATACTAGAACTTTTAAAAATATTTTCATAACTGGGATTTCAAAATAATTGACATCCTTTGTAATTCTATGTATTTTATTTTATGTTTAAAACCATTGTCTTGGGGGCAGCTAGGTGACGCAGTAGATAGACCACCAGTCCTGATCAGGAGGAACTGAATTCACATCTGGCTTCAGACATTTAACACTTCCTAGCTATGTGACCATGAGCAAGTCACTTAGTCACTTAACCCCAATAGCCTAAGGAAAAAAAAAAAAAGGAAAGAAAAGAAAAGAAAAAGAAAAAAAGAAAGAAAAGAACAAAAGGGATCCTAAAACTTCACCAGATTACTAAATGAGACCATGACACAAAAGAGATGAAGAATCCCTTTTCTAGGTCAAAGATCAATGCAGACAATGATTATAGTCATGAAATTAAAAGAAGATTCCTCTTTGGAAAGAAAGATAGAGCAAATCTGGATAGCATACTAAAAAGCAGAGATAAAAAGCAGATCTCTGACCTTGACAAAAGTCTATATAGTCTAAGTTATGGTTTTTCCATGAGTAATGTATGGCTATGAGGGTTGGACTATAAGAAAAACTGAATACCATAAAATTGACACTTTCAAATTGTGGTGCCGGAGAAGGCTTTTGAGAGTCTTTTAAACAACAAGAAGATCAAATCAATTAATATTTACAGAAATTAATTTAGGCTATTCACTTGAAGGTCAAATACTTAAACTTAAACTTATATGGTCAACTTAGTTTGACCATATAATGAGAAGATGGGACTCAATGGAAAAGACCCTGACATTGGGAAAGAGCCCCTGAGGTTAAGAAAGATTGCAAGCAAAAGAAAAAGTCAAGACTTCCTGATTTTAGGTTCAATGCTTTGTCTACCAGGTCATCTAGCTACACCCAAGTATAGAAGCTACTCCAACTGAATCCTATTTCTGCAAGGCATAGGAGTTTTGACCTGCTCCATATTTGAGCTGTGCCACTTTGCTCCTCCCTAAAGTAGCCTGATGGTCCTCTTTTCCTGGGTTCTCACCTTACAGATGTTAAACTTAATGAGAACAACTAATTCACTTAGCCACCTATTATTTGGAATGTCAAAGCTCAAGAGATCTGTCAATCTCAATCTGTCCAAGAGTAAGATTTATAAACCTGTGCCATTATGCCCAGCTAGAATTTTAGATTTGTAAGAGTTCTGAGAGATCATTTGGCCCGGGTCATGAGGGATACAGTGACTGCAATGAGTTTCCACATATTAAAACACAAAACTAGGACTTTGAAGCCAATTCTCCCAACTCCTTCCCCCAATGCTTTCCACTACAAATCTGCTATTTATAGGGTGAAAAAAAGACATAGAAATGGTGGCACAGCCTAAGAAGGATAATATAACTAGCAACTGAATGTTTTCCTTGAATAACATTCACCTTGCAATGACAAAAAATGACTACACAGGATAACTTCAAGGAATCCAAAAGCACAGCATCAATCCCTTTCTAAAGACTTTTTTTGGAAGTTATTCATAATAGTCCAGACACAGACCCTGGAGTCCCCACAGCTTTTTTGAATTCAGGATTTCTATTCAGAAGATGTTGAAATAGCAATTTCTATCAAGCTGGCACCTGTTGAATTGTTCTTTTTAAAAAATTAAATTTCTTCAGGCAGATAATGAAAAAATGCCTTAATTCCAGATAGCACTTAGATTTTTTAAAGCATCTTCCATCTACAATGTTATTACACTTTATTCTTATACTTCCAATGTCAGGTATGAAGGGTAGGTATTATTATTCCCATATTACAGATAAGGAAACTGAGGTACCACAAAGGTCAAGATTTTATAAAGATCTATACATTAAATAGTGAAGATCTATTTGCTTTGGAGTCAGAAGAACTAGTTTCAAATCCTGCCTTTGACATTTACCACTTGTGTGACCTTTGTTGAATCACTTCATCTCCTTGGGTTTCATTTTTCTAATCTATAATGAAGGCATTAAACTAGATAAATCCCAGAGCTCCCTTCAGTTTTAGATCCATGATTCCATCATTATATCATGTACAATTATGCTTTAATATCTGTGATTGCATGAATGGCAGAGTTCCTGGTACTGCAACTCTATCTACCAGATAGATACCAGATATCTACCAGAGATAATATTAATTTGTAGTTTTCTAAGTCACTGCCAATTCACAGGAATCTGTTTTTATTTGAGTTAGTAATACTATTATTCTCAACTTGAAGGGTCAGAGGGGAAATCTGAATACTGTCTTCATGACTAAGTCAAGCACTCTATCTACATCATGCTGTTTCTTACCTAACTTATAGAGACCCCCAAACATTTCTACTAAACCTGAATCCAATATGAACTTACTCAAATTTTCAAAGTTGCCTTTGTGCAGTGTAGGGTATAGGAATGACAATATCTGACCTCAGGAAGCCTCTAATATTTATTTTCTAAAATGACATGTTCTTTGGATTGGATATATAATACTCCTAGTAAATGAGCTTTTCACCTACCAGTGTAAGGATCAGAACAGAGGTCAGTACTACATTAATTATTATAGTAAATAGAAGTCCTGGGATATTAATCTTCATGTTTATTGACCAAAAAAAGTATTGACCCTGATAAATGATCTCAAATGTCTGTACATACTAATCTTAGCCTGGCCTGTTGACAAAAGGAGCCAGCGGGATGTATTATCCTGATAATGAAAGTTTTACCTGGTTCTAAATATTGGTTCAAATCGTGGAAGTTGTAAGAGTAAGCTATCCTGCAAAGACTGCTCCCTATGCTAGAGTTCGAAAATCCAATTTATGATGCTACTCTTGCCCCTATTCCATACATTGTGGGCATGGGCAAAAGCATATATTTTTGTATTTGCTATTGCTACTGCTACTCCTGCTGTTAATATTAATTAATTATTTTTTAAGCATCAACTATGGGCTAGGAAAAACTGTGACATAATATAGCAGATAGAGAGAGCAAGCACTGGACTTGGAGTCTGAATGGTTTTGGGTTCATATCTTACTTTGGACAATAGTTAGCTGCAGGTAATAAGAATAACAAGCAAAAAATAAAAACAGCCCCCCTACCCTCAAGGAGTTTGTCTTAATGGAGAATGGCAATACATAAAGGGGAGCTGAAAAGGTGAAGAGAAAGAAGGTATCCTGGGGTTGTAATGGTGAATTTCAAAAGATTTCAAAGGATGAAGGATATCTGGTTTAGGCCCTTCTTCAAAATGGAGATTCAGAAAAGAATTCTCCAGTAAAAGAAGGTGGCTACAGACATAAAGGGGAGGGCAGCTGACACCTGAATGGTGGCAAACTCTGGTCTGAGCCCTTCCTTAAAAAAAAGAGATTGCATTTGGGAATCAACAGTAAGAGAAGAGAGTCACAATGGTGAGAAAAAAGGCAGAAGTTTCAACTGTCAAGTACTCACACTGTCTGTCATATACTAAATACTAAATAAATGCCAGTTGACTTATTGACTTTACTGTCATTTTCATCTTTAGATCTTCCAGCACCTGATACAGCACCTTGCATATGTCGATATATCACTATATCACATCTTTCATCATTGTGGGAATTTCATTCACTGACACAGAATGCAATATATCTAAAATTCAGAGAAGCAAAATTTCTTGTTAATGGTCATATAGCCAGTAAGAGTCTGATGCCAGACTTGAATTTATGAAGATGAGTTTTCCTGATTCCAAACCTGGCATTCTATCATATATGTATATTGTGTATTTATGTTTGTATATATACGTGCCACTGTGTCATTTCGCTGCCCCATGTTCACATATAAGTTAGGACATTTTCATCAATTTTTAGACTTGCTCTTTATGACAAATATTATTTTATTTTTGTTTTTGAATTCCTAGCACCTGATATAGATTTGTCAAATATAAATAAATTGATAACTAAGAAAGCAGAGATTGTCAGATAAATCAGCTAATGTTTTTACTAATTTTATACTCACTGCAATACCTGTATAAGTAAATGCTATTTAGAGTATGATTTTTTAAAATGTAGGAATAGTTTGTAACATTAAAAATCAAACTCTATTATTATCAACTATTATCTGATCTTTGAGCTTCCTTCTAGTAATTAGGACAAACTCTGACCTTCTATCATTTTCTATGCTAATAGTTATTTTACCTAAGTCTATATGAAACTTTGTCTTATTCCTCTATTTTCCAGGAACTTTTGGACTTTAAAGGCTTTCAAAGCTTTTCTGTGCAGTTTATTCAAAAGAAACCATCAATTTATTGTCTTAACATTCCTAATTAGCTCTGGAGATTTTCTCTCTTTGAATCTAGTCTTTGTATATAGAGCTGGTTTGTGTTTCCCAGGAGCTCTCTTCACTGCTGCTTCTCCTTCCTTTTCCTTGTCTAAGCCCCTAAACCCCTGTGTGTTTTCTCATTATTTATCAGAAAAGAGAAAACTCATAAGATTGTTTTTGTAACATAAAAGTTCCACTATGGTCCTCTTCTAATACTGCGAGAATTTTCTCAGCAACAAATTCTGTGACACTCAATTCTCTCAGCTCATTTCCTATTTCCAACAAACATTGTTAAAGATCTACTAAGTACACTTTGTTAGATGCTCAGATGCAATGATAAAACAAACAAATACAAAAAAAATTCCCTTGTTTCAGGACTTCCTATTCTCTTGAGAATACTACATTTAATCAGATTAGCATATAAATGACTATATGAGATAAGAAAGATACAAACAATTAGGAGTATCAGGAAAAGTCTACCATTGGGAGGAGGTATATGAACTAAATCTGGTAGAACTTAGTTCTGAGAGAGACACATAAAGGCAGAGTGCAATCCAGGCTTGTACTCTTTTTTTTTTTTTTTTCCTTTGGTCCATCCTCCATGAAGTTGCCAAAAGTAATCTTCAAAAACTTAAATTTAGTCTTGTTACAAATCTATTGAATAACTAGTGATGTAAAGAGAACGACTGCAGAACAGATTTGAGCATCTTGAAAAATAAGAGAGAAGATGCTCATATCCAGTAGAAAACTTCAAACAAGTAAATAAAGTCATACATATGGATGAAGAGAACTTCATAGGAGAAAAATTGATAAGCAATGGCATTAGAGAGGTGGATTGGAAGTAAGAGGGAGAATCTATGCAAGGTACCCTTGCTTCCCATCTTGATTCAAGATATTTATGAAAAAAGATAAGCAGGACATTCTCAGAAAAATTTGAGAAAACTTAGATGAACTGATGGAAAGTGAAATGAGCAGAACCAGGGAAGATGGTACATAATAACAGCAAAATAGTATAATGATTAATTGTGAATAATTTAGCTATTCTTATAAAATGATCAAAAGTTATCCCAAAGAACTAATGATGAAAAATGTTATATATCTCCAGAGAGAGAACTGATAGAATTTGAATGTAGCTCAAAGCATGCTTTTTTGAAAACGTTATTTTGGTTTTTGGTCTGTGTTTTCTTTAGTAGCCATGAGCAATATGGAGATATGTTACACAAGACTGCTCATTTATAGTCTGTATCAAATTGCTTGCCTTCTCTGGGAGGCATATAGAATTTGGAACCCAAAATTTTTAAAAATAAATTTTAAAAATTGTTTGGGGAAAAAAATAAAATGATAGAAATGATGTCCCAACAATGTGAAGGAAATTCAGAGTAAGGTAGCAATTAACAAGGGGATAAGATTAATGGAGTTGAAATAGAAGAAAATGGCATCAGTAAAAAAATAACATGCTAAATAGTTGATGGCTACATTTAAGGGATTAGGAGAGGAAAAGGAGCTTTCTTCTTATGTCAGTCATGTGGATATGTTTGAACCTTAAGGATCTCAGCATTGCAAAGGACAGTAGTTAATTCTCTCAATTGACAGTAGTCAATTCTCAGAGGAAAAGAGAGATTTCATCAAGAAGGGGGTAAAAGTGGAGACTGTAAATATCTGGTAATGAGTAGTTCAGATATTTGACTGAAATGGATATTTAACAACAGTTACTTAGCATAATTTCAAATTCTGAAGGTTAGTATACAGTTAGAAGACCCCTTGAATTGTGGAGTCAATTTCAATGATTGAATCTGGTGTTAAAGACTTTATTCTTTGATGAGATTCTGATAGAAGACTAGTTCTGCTTTTGTGTGTAGAGGGGAGAATGGATGGGCATTTATTTAGTACCTACTATGTGCCAGGCACTGTGCCAAGTACTTTATAAATATTACTTCATTTGATCTTCACAAAAACTCTGAAGAAGAGATGCTGTTATAAATCTCATTCTATAATTGAGAATACCTCACACACATGTTAAGTGATTTGCTCAGGGTCATATAAGCAGTAAGTATATGAGGCCAAATTTGAACTCAGGTCTTCCTGACTCCAGACCCAGACTCTATTACTGGGCCATTTAGCTATCCTGAGCAAGATCCATTCCAGTATGACAGCTTTGGATCTGAAGTTAGAAGACTTGCATTCATTCCTACTATGTGACATGGGACAAATTACTTGAGCTCTCTGGAACTCTATGGAATGAGATTGTTGTACAGACTGACTTTAGAGGGTCTTTCTAACATTGAGATTCTGTGATTCTTACAAAATAGTGTAGGAACTTCTGTTCTGAATGTCCATGCTTCTCTTATTGACTTACCATTTTTTTCCCTTCGTCATTTCTTTCCATAATGTAGTTTATTATATATGTCCTATTCCATTTATCAGATTCTGTAAGTGACACAGAGAAAGATGATATGTTTATTTATCTTTTCATATTTCCCAGCACTTAGCTCACAGATCTGCATGTAGAATATCTTTTTTCTTTAATGAATAATGTATTTATGTCAAAGCCATTTGTCCATTTGAAACTGATCTTCTTATATGCTGTGAGACTTTAACCTAAACCTAATTTTTGCCAGATTGCATTCTAGTTTTTCCACAAGTTTTTCTTAATAATGAGTTTTCAATGCAGTTTTTTAATTCTTTGAATTTATAAAACACAATACACGCATTTTCATTTATTTCTATGTTATTTAACTAACCTATTTTTTCCATGAACCTACTTCTCTGCTCATTAACCAATACCATAGAATATGAGCAATTGTGGTTTACGATGATTTAAAATCTAGTACTCTTAACCTGCCTTCCTTTTTTTTTTTTTCATTATTTCCTTTGAGATGTTTGATTTTTTTGTTACCCCAGATTAATTATTTTTCTGCCTCTATAATGTAATCCTTTGGTAGTATGATTGGAACGACACTGCAAAAATAATTAATTTGGATAGTAGCCCAGGCATCACCAATAACTATGTTTCTAATCAGGTTTATATTTCTGTCAAGTGTGTTTTGCAATGTTATTTAATTGCTATGTGTCCTATAATATATTGACTACTAGGGGCAGCTAGGTGGTACAATGGATAGAGTATCAGCCCTGAAGTCAAGAGGACTGAGTTCAAATATGATCTCAGATATTTAACACTTCCCAGTTGTGTGACCCTGGACAAGTCACTTAACCCAATTGCCTCAGCAAAAAAAAAAAAAAAAAAAATGTTGACTACCAAACATTTTATTCACACTGTAATTATTTTTAAATAAACTTGTTTTATATATTCTGGGATTTATGGATAATATACAGAAAAGTTGGTGATTTTGTGGGTTTACTTTATATTCTAGAATTTTGTCAATTTCAAATCATTTTTCTCTAAGTAATCATCAGATATATCATAAACAGACTTTTTTCCCTTTACTTCTTCCCTCAGTTTCTTTTCTTTATAACTTTTACTTTATAACTTTAACAAATCATAGCAGTGATCATGAACACATTTTTTTTTCTTCACCTGTGATGTTTTTTTTTTTGGAAGGCTTTCTAGTTTATCTCCATTACTAATATTGTTGGCTCTGGCTTGTGGTATTTAGATTGATATGAGTTGCCATTTAAAAAATGACCATTTATTCTCCTGGCTTTCATTTAAAAAAAAATAATGGATATTTGAAAATTCTGATTTAAACTTATGGTTTTTGTGAGTTTTTAATTAACTTGTTATATCATATTTATGGTTTTCTTAAAATTGAACCAATCTTTCATTCCTCATATAAATCTTATCTGATAATATGCAGATAATCTTTGTTAATATGTTTGCAAGCTCCTCATTGCTAGTATCTTATTTTAAACTTGGTATCAGTATTTATTAGGAATATTCATCTATGTTTTTTTTTGTCTTATTAACTATTGGCTAGGGGTATGAAGTCCATATTTATATCAACAAAGAATTTTAATAAAAGCCCTTTATTCCCTTTTTTGCAAATGGTTTATGCAATATTATAATTAATTTTTCTTTGAAATTTTTATAGAATTTATTTGTAAATCAAAAACACCTGGAAACTATTCCATTAAAATACTTTTTTTTTTTCTCTCCATAGGATTATATTCAATTGTTTTCTTTGTTCTCTTTTCAATACTGGTTTATTTGGAGGGGAGATATCTTACATTGTTTTCTTGTTCTATCTTTTGATTGTTTTCTAGTATTTTTTAGCATAACATAGGATCACTAATTTGTTTGTTCCCATTATAATTTTTAGGAAGTTTCCTTTTTGGGTTTTCCATTAATTCTAGCAAATTCTTGATCTATCCTTCATAATCAGTTTTTATACCTATATTAAAATTCCTTATTTACATTATAAGTCGTTAGAGTTTTTAATTCATTTTAAAGTCATTCTTCTAGCAGTCATACATCTATGTATATTTATTTTTTTGTTATTTTTAACATTCTTAATTTTTTTTATTTTTAACATTCTTTAAAAAATTTGAGTTCAAATTTTCTCCATCACTTCTATCCCTCCCACACTCACTAAGAAATTCAGCAATATGATAGCAATTATATATGTGAACTTATGCAAAAAAAAATTTTCATTTTAGCCAGATCATATATACACAAAAGCAAAACAAATAAGTCTGTTTGCACTTCAGTTCCATCAGTTCTTTTTTTTTTTTTTTCTGGAGGTGGATAGCACTTTTTCATCATTTTTTTTTCATTTTCTAGTTATATATTTTATAATGGATCATCATTATAATATTGCTGTAACTGTGCACAATGCTTCATTTTGTTCACTTCAGTTGAATTGATTCATAAAGGTCCTCCCAAGTTTTGTTTTGTTTTGTTTTGTTTCTGAAACCATCCTCTTTGTCATTTCTTACATTACAAAATTGCTCCAAATAATCAAACATCACAATTCATTCAGCCAATCCCCAATTAAAAGCATTCCCGCAAATTCCAATTTTTTGTCACCACAAAAAAAGCTGCTATAAATATTTTTAGGCCCTTTTTCATTTTTTAGGAGAGGATATAGACTTAGGAATGGTATTGTTGGATAATTGGGTACATATAGTTATGTAGTTCTTTTTAACATAGTTCCAAATTGTTATCCAGAATGATTGGACTAGTTCACAAATCCACCAACAGCTTATTATTGTACCTATTTTTCCTCATCCCCCTCCAGCATTTGTCATGTTTGATAAGTGTGAGGTGGTAGCTTACAGTTGTTTTAATTTTAATTTCTCTAACCAATAGTGATTTAGAGCATTTTTTTCATATAACTATAGATAGCTTTGATTTCTTCTTCTGAATACAGACTGTTCATATCCTTTGACTATTCATCAATTTGGGCATGACTCTTTTTTGTTTGTTTTTTATAAATTTGATTCAATTTCCTATGTTTAGCAAATGAGGCCTTTCTAGGAAACATTCTGTAATTTTACATACATATATATATATATATATATACATATATGTAAAATTATAGAAAGTAATCTATGTATAAACACATATACATGTGTTTACACACACATACACACACATATAAAATTTGAAAACAAAGCAATTTCCCTAATAATCCTTTTTAATTAGACCTGTTTGTATTTTTGCTCTGAGATCATAATTGATACGTCTCCTTTTTTAGATCAGCTGATACATAATAGATTCTGCTCTATTTTCTTATTTTAATTCTAGATGTATGTCTTTCTGTTAAAAGTGTCTCTTATAAACAATATATTGTTTGATTCTAATGTCGCACGCATTCTGCTATTCATTGCCATTTTATACATGAGCTCATCCAATTCACATCTACAGTTTTGATTATTAAATATTTCTTTCCATTCCATTTTCTTCTATTTATCCTTCTCTCTGTCTCTAGATCTTTTTATCCAGTCTCTCCTGAAAAGTCTGTATTATCACTAACCACTGCTTTCCTCATTCTTCCCTACTTTTTAACTCTGGCCATCCTTTCTTTTATCCTTTTTCCATCTAAAGATGGATTTCTATATGCAATTGAATGCATGTGTATGTTTGTATATGTGTGACTGTATGTATATATGTGAGTGTATATGTGTTTGTCTGGGGGTAGGGGGGTTCACACATATATATTCTTCTGTCTTGGACTAATCCCAGCAGTCAGGTTCAAGCATCTCTCTCTCTCATCCCCACCCCAAGCCCATTGTTTCCTCCACTGAAAAAGTTCCTCCTTATGTGTTTCTTTTATGTGACAAAATTTTTCCATTATATCTTTCTTATCCCTTCATCTTATTTTTTTTTGTGATGATCCTAACAAAATCCATTTATACCTATGCCCTCTATTTTTGTAGGCTTCTTCTAACTGCCCTAATAAGGATAAAACAATGTGTCCTCTTCCCATAGAGGCATGCAAATAGTTTAATTTTAATGTTTATTCTTTTATGCTTCTCTAGAATCTTGTGTTTGAAAGTCAAACTTTCTATTCAGCTCTTGTCTTTTCATAAGGAATGCTTGAAAATCCTTATTTTCACTAAGAATTTCTCTTTTAAAAATATTACACTTAGTTTTGCTGGGTGGTTATTCTTGTTTGTCTTGCTAGGTCACTTTCCTTCCAGAATCATATTTCCTTTAACATGGAAGTCACTAAATCTTCTATCATCCTGATTGTGATTCATTATACTTGATTTTTTTTTTCTTTACAACTTCTTGCCATATTTTCTCCTTAACGTGGGAGGTCTGGAATTTGCTATAACATTCCTGAGAATTTTTATATTGCGATCTTTTTCAGGAGGTGAGCAGTGAATGCTTTTAATTTCTATTTTAGCCTCTAAATTAAAGGTATGAGAGCTGTTTTCCTTGATAATTTGTCAAAATATAATGTTTAGAATTTTTTTATAATGGCTTTTTTTAATATTCTGACTAGTTTTCTGGAGGGCCTTGGGACCAGCCTTGGTCTAGCAGAATAATCACCAGGAGAACAGTCAGGAATAAAGTCCAAAGTCTTTATTGTCTCCTTCAGTTACCCAGTCTGAAAAAGTGTGTTCCACAGTCTCTTCCAGCAGTTGACTCACAGTCTGTCTGACTGTCCCAGGTTTCTTCCAGCGGTCTGCTAGTCTGCTCCCCCCTAGTGCAGGAGGCATGAGAGCCACCACGAGGATAGGCAAAGATAGAATGTCTATCTTCCAGTCCTTGTTGGCCCTTTTATACCTTATTGTAATTACATCATTAGAGCAAATTGATTATATGTGAACTTAAGAGGACTATTACATCACCATGCTAAGTACTAAATATATATGTGAACTAGAGAATAATCATCTCATCAATTCCATTGAGTTAATACCTTGTTTCAAGTATACTTCTCCAAAATTTTGCCCTCTACAGCTTTTAGGCAGACTTATTAGGTTTGCATTGCCTACCTTGTTTTAACATCTCCAAATCTTGTCATTGCACTAGAAAACTTCTCTTGAATATTGTCTTGGATGGGCATGTCTTCCAAGTACCTACATGTCTTTGATTGTCTCTCCCCATGCCAATTTGCATTGGAAAAAAAAATACAGTGGGTTCTCCTTTGATTTCCTGTCCACCTTTTGGTCTTGTCCTCTTCCCTGTTCATTACTAGAACAGGTAGATAAGAAAGCTGGAATGAATTGCTTTTTTTTTTTATCATTTTCTCATCTTTTGTATAGAAATTAATTTCTTTTCTTTTAAAAAATCTTATTTTACCTCACTTTCATTTCTGAATATATTTCTTCTGCTCAGAGAGAAATTTTTTACAACAAAGGATAAAAATAAAGAGGCAAAAAAAAAGTTAAAAAACTATCCAAATTTATCGGCCAAGTTTAGCAATGCATGCAATGTTCTATGCCTTTAGTCTCTATTTCTGAAAAGAAAGGATGGAGATACATGTGCTCATTTCTTTTTCAGATTTGAGTTTCTTCATTACAATTACTATGCATTTATTTTGTTTATCTTGTCCTCTCCATTATGATCTAATAGTGATTTTGTATATTAATTCCTATTTCTTCTTATAGCATTTTGCATCATGTCTTCTCATGCTTCTCTGGGTTATTCACATTTAAAATTTCTTATTGTACCATAATATTTTATTGAAATATTTGTCATAATTTGTTTAGTTGTTCTTTAATATATCAAAATCTACCTTATTTCCAAGTTTTTGCTGCTATGAAAAGTGCTACTATGACTATTTAGATACATATGGAGGCTTCTTTTCTGACTTTTTCTACAATAAAGTTAAAAAATAACCAAAAATATTTCAGCAATCACATCTGTCAGTTCTTTCAGTACTCAAGAATACAGTTCATGTAGACCTGGTCATTTGAGTTTACTAAGGACATTCATTTATTATTACCATTTGCCTGCTTTTTTGTGGTCTGATCTCCCTGTGATTTCATTTTGTTTTTAATTCTCCAATCTAAATATTAATAGCCTTGGCAGAGAAAACAACAAAAATGAGGATTACAATGTCTTACTTCCATTCTTTCATCTGATATGTCATTCTAGGCTAATCAGTTGAGTTATGTACCTTCTCTGATACTTTATCATTTCTCTCTATATATTTTTTTATTCTGAATTTAACAAACATCAACTAAAATAGCATTTTCACATGCAAAGCAGAATCAAAAATGAAGTTTTTATATGAAAATATGAATCTTTACTAGATACATTTTGTTTTTTGAGTTTATAATAAATTCAACAGGTAAATTTCAAAACTGTCTTGATTATCTTTTTTTCTTCTACCTTCTGTTTTCTCTTACACATTTAAAAACCTTTCAGTGATATGATGTATCTGTCTGTCTGTCTGTCTCTCTCTCTCTTTCTCTCTTCTCTCCTCCCTCCCACCCAATGTCTCGTTCATTATTCCTTCTCATTACTCCCTTTTGTAATGACTTTGTCTATCTAAAGAAAGGAAATCCCCAAATTGGCTTTTTCCAGATATGTGCCTCTCATTCTATACCTTTAGTCCATCTTCATTCTGGGAAGAAGAGGGTAATAAGATTTGTCACTGTTCCTCTAGCATCATGAATAAGTCAAAGTTCTTAAATCTTTCAACTGTATTTCCCTCCTACAAAGCTGTTAATATATACTTTGTTATCTGGATTCTGTTCACTTTACTCTCTAGCAGTTCAAACAAGTCTCTCCAGGTTTTTCTATTTTATAATTTTTATCACTAAAATTATCATTTAATGGCAAAATATTCCTTTATATATAATATATATATATATACTATAATTTATTCATCTATGTCTAAATCGGTTGTTAATATTTTATTTTCAGTTTTTTACTATAACAACAACAAAAGCTGCTATTAACGTTTTTTTTAAATAGATGTTCCCTGCCTTTACCCTTTACTGTCTATACAACATTGAAAAAGTTGCTTAGCCAGGGTCTCTGGCTCTTAAATAAGACTAGGAAGCTGTATTATATGACCTCTGAAACCCCCTTCAACTCATATTCAACTACTGTGATCATTTTACTCTTCCTTTGTGTCTTTGGGGATTTTAAAGTTCTGCACAATTTAGTGACTTGGGTAGCAACTTCTAAATTGTATTTCAGAAGAACTAAGTCAATTAACACAGTTCTAGAGTATCTGTGTGTCTGTTTTTCTGCAATCCTAGAAAAAACAATTTTTCTTATTTTGGTCATCTTTGTCAATATAATGGGAAGAGATAAAAACTCAAAGTTGCCTTTATTTAAATTTGTCTTATTATTTTGATTTGGGAGGGGTGGAGCCAAGATGGCAGAGAAGGCACACAAGACTTTCTAAGCTCCTCTCATTCCCCTCATAACCAACTATTATCCAGCCTCAGAAATAGCTCTTCACTGCTTAAATTCATGAAGATCAGAAGCATACAACTTACCTGCTGAAGTCAATCTGGAAGATCGCCAGGAAAGGTTTGTCCTGAGGGGCCAGAAACAGACCAGCGCAGGCAGGGAGAGGCTAGCGTCCTGAGCAGACCAGGGGCGGGGGTGATCTCTGTGGCTAGAGAAGTTATAGAGATGACTCTGCTATAGGCTGACTACTCTGCCTTGATTACAAAGCAGTAAACTGGCAGAGAAATTAAAGCCTGGAACAGAGGGTACTCTTAAAAAACGCCAGAATCTAACACTGGCTGTAGCTACTCAAACCCGGAAGTGACTCAGGAGACTGAAACACAGCCCTGCAGCCACATCCTGCAGTTCCGGGCTTTTGTGGGGCAGTTACAAACCTACACGGCAGGGAGGCACAGCCTGGGCAGCCTCTAATCAGCACAGTGCAGGGCTCAGCCTGGGGCAATAGAACTTCCCCAACAGGACTGTGCTTCCCTGAGCAGAGACACTTCCCGTCTCTGAAAATCCATTCACTGCTCAACTTCTAAGACCCACAGCCCAGGGCGGGTTTTGGCTTGGGCTAGTGAAACTCTCACTGCTCACCGTCTAGCCCCAGGGCAGTCATTATCTCACACAGCAGGGGTTCTTTGCAGGGTACTTTCCCAGCTCTGCCCTGCAGGCCTGAGTTACTTCCAGGTGGGGAACTATTTCCCAGCTCACTCCAGTATCTTGCTGCTTTTTGCAGCCGGCTAGCAGGAGAGCTACTGTCCATACACCTCTCACTGCTCTGCAGAGGAAGCTGGTAACCTCCTGGCCCTGAAGGCAGATCCTACAGGCTTTAACAAAATGAGTAAGAAAATCAAAAGGACAATTGATAGTTTCTACTCAGAAAGAGAACAGATTTTTAAGCCTGAAGAGACTAATAGCAGACAGTCTCCAGACAATTGTGGGTCCCCGATACAAAAGGCTCTCCTAGAAGAGACTATTAAAAACCTTAAAAGAGAACTAGAAGAAAAATGGGAAAGGAAAGAGAAGCTATGCAAGAGAGTACAGAAAAAACATATAACTCACTAAAAGAAAAATTTGACAAAGTGGAAAAAGAAAACAACTCCCTGAAATGTGAACTGAAAAGGTAAAAACTTCCAAGAAGTGCAGGGAAACAGAATTTGTGAATTGAGAAAGAAAATAACCACTAAAAAAAAAAAAAAAAAAAAAATTAGTGAAATGGAAAAAAATTCCATAGAGCAAAATGACGCACTTAAAAAATCAATCAGACATATACAAAAAGAAGTAAAAAAGCTAATGAAGAAAATAAACGCTAAAATCAGAACTGAAAAATAGAAATGACTGACCATTGAGACAGGAAGAATCAGTCAATCAAAACCAAAAATGAAAGATTGCAAAAATGTCAAATATTTACTTGAAAAAACAACGGACCTGGAAAATAGATCAAGGGGAGAAAAACTAAGGATCATAGGACTACCCGAAAAATATGATGAATAAAAGAGCCTAGATACTATTTTACAGGAAATTATTAAAGAGAACTGCCCAGAAGTAATAGAACCGGAAGGTAAAATAGACATGGAAAGAATCCATCGAACACCTTCTGAAAAAGACCCTAAAATAAAGACTCTGAGGAATATAGTGGCCAAACTTCAGAATTTTCAGATTAAAGAAAATTTTTACAAGCATCCAGGAAAAAACAGTTCAAATACCAAGGTGCCACAATAAGGGTCACACAAGATCTGGCTGCCTCAACATTAAAGGATCGAACGGCCTGGAATTTGATATTCCGAAAGGCAAAAGAACTTGGAATGCAGCCAAAAATAAAACTACCCAGCTAAGCTAAGCATTTTTTTCCCATGAAGAAGATGGACATTTAATGAAACGGAGTAATTCCATCTGTTTTAAAAGAAAACCAGACTTAAAAAAAGTTGATTCCAAACAACAGGACCAAGACAAGTAGAAAAAGGTAAAAGGAACCTTGAGAACTGTATTTCGTTGTGGATATATATAAAACCAATGTATACTTGATTTTACTGATATAGCATAAAAAGAGAAGTAGAAATGGAAAGGGATAGTGTCAGAAAAGGGAAAGGGAGATAAAAAGAGGGAAAGTTCATGCCGATGAGGCAAAGGAAACCTATCATATCTGAGGGAACTTAGAGAGGGGAGGAACATTGTGCGAATCTACTTCCATCAGAGTTGGCTCAAAAGGAAATAATTAATACATTTGTTTTATAGGAGAATCTTCTCCATGTCATTAAAAGTGGAGAGGAAAAGGAAAGGAAAAGAGTAATAAGGGAAGGGTACAAGAAAGGGAAAGGGATTCAAAGGGAGGAGGGAGGGATACTAAAGAGGAGAGCTAGACGCAAGTGGACCAATAAGTTTAATACTAAGGAAGTGGGGAAGGAGGGCAAGAAAAAGAAAAGCATAATCTGGGGATATTAGGATGGGAGGAAATACAGAATTAGTAATCTTAACCGAAATGGAATGGGATGAACCCCATAAAGAGGGAGGCAGATAGCAGATGGATCAAAAATCAGAACCCTACAATATATTGTTTACAAGAAACACATTTAAAACAGGGGGATACATACAGAGTAAAGGTAAAAGGTTGGAGCAGAATCTATTATGCTCAGGTGAAGTCAAAAAGAGGGTAGTATCCTTATCTCAGATCAAGTAAAAGCAAAATTGATCTAATTAAAAGAGATAAGGAAGGAAACTATATCTTCAAAAGGTACATAGACAATGAAGCAATATCAGTATTAAACATATATGCACCAAATGTATAGCATCTAACTTCCTAAAGGAGAAGTTAAGAGAGTTACGAGAAGAAATAGACAGGAAAACTATAATAGTGGAGACCTAATCTTGTAACTTTCAGATTTAGATAAATCAGCACAAAACAAATAAGAAAGAAATTAAAGAAGTAAATAGAATATTAGAAAGACTAGGTATGGTAGATCTCTGGAGAAAACTGAATGGTGATAGAAAGGAGTATACTTTCTCTCAGCAGCTCATGGAACCTAACAAAATTGACCATATATTAGGAAAAAGACCTCAAAATTAAATGCAGGAAGGCAGAAATAGTAAATGCTTTTTTCAGATCACAAAGAAATAAAAACCATTCAACAAAAAGTTAGTTAAATAAATCAAAAGTAATTGAAACTAAATAATATCATCTTAAAGAATGATTTAGAAACAGCAAGTTATAGACACAATTAATAACTCACTCAAGATAATGACAATATGAGACATCATACCAAAATTTGTGGGATGAAGCCAAAAGGGTAATAAGGGAAACTTTATATCCTTAGAGGCTTATTTGAACAAAATAGAGAAAGAGAAGGTCAATGAATTGGGCTTGGAACTTAAAAAGCTAGAAAAGACCAAATTAAAACCCCCAATCAATTACTAAACTTGAAATTCTAAAATTAAAAGGAAAAAATTAAAATATTGAAACTAAAAAAACTATTGAACTAATAAATAAACAAGAGTTCTTTATGAAAAACCAATAAAATAGATAAAACCTTTGGTAAATCTGATTAGAAAAAGGAGGGAGGAAAATGAATTAGTAGTCTTAAAATGAAAAGGGAGAACTTTCCACCAATGAAGAGGAAATTAGAGGAAATAATAGGAGTTATTTTGCTCAACCTTTACGCCATAAATTTGATAACCTATGAAATGGATGACTACCCAAAAAATATAGACTTCCCAGACTAACAGAGGAGGAAGTAAATTGTTTGAATAGTCCCATTTCAGAAAGAAATAGAACAGGCAATTAAACAACTCCCTAAGAAAATCCCAGGACCAAGATGGATTTACATGTGAATTCTACCAAACATTAAAGAACAATTGGCCCTAATGCTATATAAATTATTTGATAAAATAGGAATGAAAGAGTCCTACCAAATCTTCTATGACACAGACATGGTACTGATACCAAACAGGGTAGGTTGAAAACAGAGAAAGAAAACTATAGACCAATTCCCTTAATGAATATTGATGCTAAAATCTTAAATAAAATATTAGCAAAGACTACAGAAAATCATCCCAGGATAATTCATAGATCAAGTAGGATTTATACCAGGAATGCAGGTCTGTTAAATTGGAAAACTATCAGCATAATTGGCCATATTAATAACCAAACTAACAAAAAACATATGATCATCTCAATAGATGAGAAAAGATTTGAAAAATCCAACATCCATTCATTAAAAACACTTGAGAGTATAGGAAAAATGGACTTTTCCTTAAAATAACAGCAGCATCTATTTAAAACCAGAGTAAGATATATGTAATGGAGAACAAACTGCAACCATTCCCAATAAGATCAGGGTGAAATAAGCCCACTATCACCATTACTATTTAATATTGTATTAGGAAATGCTATAATGGCAATAAGAGCTGAGAAAGATATTAAAGGAATAAGAATAGGCAATGAGGAAACCAAATTATCACTCTTTTGCTGATGATATGATGTTATACTTAGAGAATCCCAGAGATTCTACTAAAAGTTATTAGAAATAATCCACAATTTTAGCAAAGTTGTTGGTTATAAAATAAACCCACATAAGTCATCACATTCTTATATATCACAAAAAATCCAACAGTCAGAGTTACAAGGAGAAATCCATTTAAAGTAACTACTGATAGTATAAAATATTTAGAATCTATCTCCAAGGGAAAATAGAAACTTTATGAGAAAAACTACAAAACACTTTCCACACAAATTAAGTCTGATCTAACTAACTGAAAATATTAAATGCTCTTGGATTAGGAGCAAATATAATAAAGATGACAATATACCTTAAACTAATCTATTTATTTAGCCTATACCAATCAGACTTCCCAAAAACTATTTTGATGACCTAGAAAAAATAACAACAAAGTTCATATGGAAAAACAAAAGGTCAAGAATTTTAAGGGAATTAATGAAAAAAAAATCAAATGAAGGTGGCCTAGCTGTTACAGATCTAAAATTATATTATAAGGCAGTGGTTACTAAAACTATCTGGTATTGGCTGAGAAATAGACTAGTTGATCAATGGAATAGGTTAGGTTCAAAGGACAAAACAGCCAATAACCCTAATTATCTAGTGTTTGACAAATCCAAAGACCCCAGTTTTTGGGATAAGAATGCATTATTGACAAAAATTGCTGGGAAAATTGGAAATTAGTATAGCAGAAACTAGGCATTGGACCCACACTAACACCAACCAAGATAAGGTCAAATGGGTTCATGATTAGGTACAAAGAATGAGATCATAAATAAATTGGAAGAGCATAGGATAGTTTACCTCTCAGACCTGTGGAAGAGGAAGGAATTTATGACCAAAGAAGAACTAGATCACTATTGATTACAAAATTGAAAATTTTGACTATATCAAATTGAAAAGGTTTTGTACAAACAAAACTAATGCAGGCAAGATTAGAAGGGAAACAATAAACTGGGAAAACATTTTTACAGTCAAAGGTTCTGATAAAGGACTCATTTCCAAAATATATAGAGAATTGACTTAATTTATAAGAAATCAAGACATTCTCCAATTGATAAATGGTCAAGTGATATGAACAGACAATTTTCAGATGATGAAATTAAAACTATTACTACTCATATGAAAGAGTGTTCCAAATCACTATTGATCAGAGAAATGCAAATTAAGACAACTTTTGAGATACTATATACACCTGTCAGATTGGCCAGAATGACAGGGAAAGATAATGTGAATGTTGGAGGGGATGTGGAAACAGGGACACTGATACATTGTTGGTGGAATTGTGAATACTGCAGCCATTCTGAGAGCAATTTGAACTATGCCCAAAAGTTATCAAACTGTGCATACCCTTTCATCCAGCAGTGTTCTACTGGGCTTATACCCAAAGAGATACTAAAAGGGAAGGGACCTGTATGTGCCAAAATGTTTGTGGCAGCCCTGTTTGTAGCCAGAAGCTGGAAAATAATGGATGCCCATCAATTGGGGAATGGCTGAGTAAATTGTGGTATATGAATGTTATGGAATATTATTATTCTGTAAGAAATGACCAACAGGATGAATACAGAGAGGGTTGGCGAGATTTACATGAACTGATGCTGAGCGAAATGAGCAGAACCAGGAAATCATTATATACCTCAACAGCGATACTGTATGAGGAGGTATTCTGATGGAAGTGGATTTCTTCAACAAAGAAAAGATCTAACTGAGTCTCAATTGATCAAGGATGGACAGAAGCAGCTACACCCAAAGAAAGAACACTAGGAAATGAATGTAAACTGCTTCTTTTGTTCTTCTTCCCAGGTTATTATACCTTCTAAATCCAATTCTCCTTGAGCAACAAGAAAACTGTTCGGTTCTTGCACATATATTATATCCAAGATCCACTGCAATCTATTTAACATGTATAGGACTGCTTGCCATCTTTGGGGAGAGGAGTGGGGAAGGAGGGGAAAAATTGGAACAGAAGTGAATGCAAGGGATAATGTTGTAAAAAACTACCCTGGCATAGGTTCTGTCAATAAAAAGTTATTTTAAAAAAATAAAATAAAATAAAAAATGGAAAAAATTATTTTGATTTGGAGATTTTTTAAGTGATTATTAATAGTTTAGATTTTGCCCTTTGAGTACTACCTGCTTGCATTATTTGAACATTAATCTATTGAAGAATGTCTCAGCTTCAAATCACTAAGTATGAGATTTTGACAGCTTTCATGTACCCTAAACTTCCTATTTATCTAAGATCCAGCCAGTTATAATTTGTATCTTATATATATTTAGTCACACACACACACACTCACACACACACACACACACACACACACACACACATTTCACAGTGTTAGAGAACTGAAATAGAGACATCACCCTCTACCAAAGCAGAAGGACCTCTCCTCAATTTATTATCTTAGAGAATTGCCTCCAATTCAGAACTGAGATTTTCTAATATGAGGAAAACTTGAACAGGATCTTCCTGGATCTGAAGAGGGTATCTTTACATTATACAATAGCTGTCTGTATCTTGGATAGGACACCTTTTCTCTTTAAAAAATTAATAATAGCTTGTATTTTCAAAATAAATGTAAAGATAGTTTTCAACATTCATGCTTGCAAAACCTTGTGTTCCAAATTTTCTTCTGCCCTTCCCCACCTCCTTCTCTAGACAGCAAGTAATCCAAAATAAGTTAAACATGTGCAGTTTTTCTCAGCACATTTCCACCTTTATTATGCTGCAGAAAAAAACATCAAAAAGGTAAAAAATCAAGAAAGAGAAAAACAAGCAAACAATAACAAAAAAAGAGAAAATATTATGTTGTGATCCACATTCAGTGCCCACAGTCTTTCTAGATGCAGATAGCTCTCTCCATCACAATTCTATTGGAACTGGCCTGAATCACCTCATTGTTGAAAAGAGCCAAGTCCATCACAGATGATTATCACATAATCTTGATGTTGCTGTGTACAATGTTCTCTTGGTTCTACTCGCTCCACTTAGCATCAGTTCATGTAAGTATAAAACCGTTTCTTGAAGAGAAACTTGAAGCTAGGCAGTTATGGAATCAACATCATAAATAAGTAATTGATCTTTGCAAGGAGAATAGTAACAGTCTACAAAGGAGAAGATGCTGGATTATGTCAAAGGATTCACAGATGTTCCATAGAAGAGGAAATGCCCTGGATCTATCTATATCTCTATTTCTCTGCATATGTTTCCCTTCTGTCAGTCTTAGAATATTTATTATTCACCAAATGGAGATCACCACTCTTGAGATAGAATTATAATCCATCATATTGTAGTCTAAATAGACAACTTTAAGTTAATTTTGAAAACCAAAACACTATAGATTAATCCTCAGACAACAAGCATCTATTGATAATATTGCTGAGGGTTTTGATAGTATGCAAGGGTTAAGTTGTTTAAAAGCCCTATCACAAGGGTGGAAAAGACAGCACATTGGCATGAGCCTATGTGTCCCGGACAATTAACATTCTTACATCTTTATTAAAATTTAAAAAGCAAAAACTTTACTGATAAGGAGTTATAAACCAAAAATTGATTTTTGTTTGTTTGTTTTTCTCTTTTTAAGAAAGGACAAGGTAGCACAGTATACAAAGTGGCAAACCTGGAAGACTTATTATCTTTGAGTTCAAATCTGGCCTCAGATATTTCCTGAGTATCTGACCCTGGAAAAGGAACTTAACCTTGTTTATCTCAGTTTCATCCTCTATAAAACAAGCTGGAAAAGGAAATGAGAAACCTCTTCAGTGAACTCCAAATGGGGTCACAAAAACTTGGATGTAACTGTAAATGATGGAACAACAAAAAAGCAAGGTTGACCCAATCTCATATCACAAAATGTTGGTGCTATAACTCCCCGTACTCATATTTATCTGATATCTAATTTCCTTAAGTAATTTCTGCTGGAACATACATGAAGAATGAATTGGGTTTTGTTTTTGTCATTTAGTGGCCCAAAGGTAATATCTCCCAGAAACCTATCCTTTCAGAAGGCATTTATTAACAAATACCAGTGAATGGGTGGGAGAGTTGTGTCACCTAATCTAAGGAAGAAACACCATGACTAATAGTCTTTATTTTCTTGGTATAGCTTGAGGAAAGGTCTTCAACTACTTTGATAGGGGTTAATTGGTGTGGAAGTCTTGAGAGAATAGGTTTATAATCCTTATTTTTCAATAATTGCTTTGGGATTCTTCAGCAAGGTGTCATCCAATACCATTGCAAGTCCTTTTATGATCTTCAAGAGATAATCTCTCATCTGAGATATTTACTTGAGGATTCATATCATTATTCCACATCCTTAGGATATCCACCTCCTTTCCTTATGAAGTACCTCAAATCTGTTCCTAACCTAGAATTGTTAAGTAGTTCTTCCTTTTCTTCTGTGTCAGATTTCTTCAGCTCTCCAAATTCCTGACACTGATTGTAAATTTCATCTACATTTTGGAGTCATTAATTTATCTTGAAATTCTCCTTTTTTGCAGAATTACTTCATTTTTTTGATTACCTGAAAGGAAAAGATGTATTTTTCAAGCACCTTTATTTTTTTCAATTAATAAGAAATATTTCTATCTAACTTACCCCTCCAAACTAAAATACACACACACACACACACACACACACACACACACACACACATATATACACATCATAACAGATATTCATCATCAAGCCAAAAAAAATTCTGCTTCCTAAATCTATCACTTTTTTTTTCAGGAGATGGATAGCATGTTTGTTGCTCTGTATTAACTATTTTTTCACTGAACTGATCCCTGGTTTCTAGGATTTTTTCTCCTATAAAAAGATGCTATAAAAATTTTCATATACATGGGATACATTTCCTCTGTCTTTGATCTCTTTGGAGTGTAGGCCTCAGAATTATATCAACAGAGCAAAGGTTATATTCAATTTAGTGATTTGGGGGGCATAGTTCCATTTTTTTAAGTGATTGAACTCACAAAGCATTAATGTCCCTTCTTTCTACAATCCCTTCAACATTTTCCTTTTCTTTACCATTTTTGACAATTTGATGAGTATGAGGTGCACCCTCGGAATTACATAAGTTACTTTTCCTTCTCTTCTAGGAAAGATAAATAGACCAGAAATGATCATAAATCTAAATTAGATTAGTATATTCCCTAGCCAAAATCTCAATCACAATTTCCTAAACTTCAAGTCTTTGCCACACTTGGTGATATCTATTTAGTCCCTAACTATGTGGTTATATATTTGGAGAAGTAATTTCCTTGCTCCCTGAATGAGAAAAGTTCTTCCCTATCTGATCATCCACATTATTTTCTATTTCAGACTTTCACAACACCATCCTGCCCTTCACATATACACACACACATACACACACATTCTCTTAGAAAAATTCAATGCTCCCAATTTCTCTCTATTTTTCTCTATCCTTTTTATTCTCAGTTGGTTGGCCTGAAGCAATAGGACATTCCTCCCTCCTTAAGTTTTTGATTGACTCTGATAAGACTCCAGTGCAAGTCAGCACTGTGAATTGGCTACCAAAGAAAAATTAATGGGATTTTAGGTGACATTAATAAAAATATAGTGTCAGAAGTCAGAGAGATAATAGTTTCACTCTAAATCTGTGCTTGTCAGACCCATGGTACTTCTGCCACCTCACTTAAAGACACATTTTGAATGTGTTGTAGTACATATAGTGGAGGACAAGTAAGGTAAAAGGAGACTCACAAGAAACATTAAATCACGAATGACATCCTTAAAAACTTATAAAAGTCTCCCACCTGTAAAATTCTAGGACCTGAAAATTGAAAGGTATTTGTCCCAAATATAAAATTATCTCTCAAGACATGCTGATATCCCCCCATAAAGAAGCCTATAAATCTTAATGGCTGTATATGTCCCATGTTCCTTCTTGATATAATTTAAAGGTTCAGATAATAGCCCTATAAACTTGTCACTGAGATAGAAATAAGCAAAATCTTGGATGCATTCAGGAGGAAATCATCAGAAACAGGATAAAAATATATATTCAAAAACAAAAATGAAACCCCTTCTAATTACTTTTTGCTGATACATGCCATAATCTTAAGATATTCTTTTAAAAAAAATTTCAGAGTATATATGGTGGTACTTTTGTACGGAATTTGTTTTCTTTCAATGTGTTCTCTAGTTTAATTTGTATGTCATGAAGTCTTGGACCATTTGAGAGCAGTTTGGTTACTAGCAATATCTTCCCTTTTTCAGAAATCTGGGGACATAAAACTGTCTTTAAACAAATTTAAATAAAATGTAAATACTATCTAAAGCAACCTAAAATATGTGTGTGTGAGAACACAGCAGCATGTGATTTAAAAAACTTACTGTGGCTTTGTCTTGTATACAATCCTAGGAACAACTTGGGAGGGACCCGACTAACAGTAAAACGGTAAATGATAAAATGATGTATGTATTTATAGTATTTATATTGTTCACTAGCTTTTTATGTAACTACATCTTGGCTTCAGGGTAGGTTTTTTTCCCCCAGAGCATGTTAAGATTTTATCTGTTTACTTTTCTTCATGAACAATGGGTTATTTAGTGTCTTTCTTTAAAATTCAATTGGGGTGTGCATTTTAATAACCCTTTCTGTTTGTTTTGTTCATTCGCTTTCTTTTTGTAATAACTTTCCTACTTTTTGATTTGGGTAAAGGTGAGATGGCTTTGTAATTCCATAGATTTGGGGCAAAACAGAAGAGATTCAGAGTATGATCGAAAATCATAGAATCATAAATTTGAAGCTGGAATAGATCTTAGAAATCCTCTGGTCCCAGATGATCATAAGCCTAAAGTAGGAGGACATCTGATTCTCTCATTTTATAAATGAGGAAACTGAGGACCCCAGAGAACTGGGTTGCCCAAGGTTCTATGGGTAAGTTGTTGTGCCACAGTTTCCTTTTATTGTCCTGCCTCAGTCTCCCTAATTTTCCTGCTTCAGTTTCCCTAAATTGTCCAGCCTCGGTTTCCCTGAACTGTTCTGCCTCAGTCCCTTGAATTGTTCTGCCTCAATTCCCCTGGTTGCAACTTTCCTTCCTGACCATTAGGAATGAGATAATTAGGGCTGTAGAGATCGGGCATTGCAAAATATAAAACTCTAGATGTCCTATCTTAGATACCTAACTGGCATTCTCCATCTCAATCTATCTATCATTCAGACTTCATGTCTCTAACTGAGTACCCCACTTCACTCCCAGTTTATCAGAATTTATGGTCCTACCCCCCTCCCCTCCTCCCCCCCAGCCCCAACCTGTCAGAATGAGATTGATGGTCCCTTCTTGGAAATTCCTACTCACCAGAGTTTGGACTCCACCTCCTGCCTTTGTCTTAGAGCCCTGATGTTAGAAGCACATATATAAAAATGATTGGAATCTCATATTTGATGCTGATTCTAAAGCTGATGCTGAAACTGCTACTGCTGGATCCTTTGATCCTAGAAAATCTCTCCCTCTCAGAAATCCAAATAAAATATTAAAAACTCTTTAATCTCTATCTTGCCTCAGTTTCTCTAGCATTACAAGTAAGCTGCACAGAAAAAGTGTACTTTCACCAATTACTCTGACATATCTTTTCCTTTTTCAGCGCTAAGCTCCACTCTTGCTGTTCCCTCTCTAAATGCAATTCTTTCTTTTCTCCATTTCTATCTACCAAAATCCTCTCTATTCTTCAAAAACCAGCTCAAATATATCACTTTTTTTGGTAAAGCACTTCTCTCCTCTCATCTCTCCCACTTCTACAGTTTTTTTTTCCCCTTTAAATCCTTTCAGCATTTTGTCTATATCTTTTATTACATGTATCTTCACAAATTGCATTATAATTGTAACAAGAATTCTAATCAGCTCTGGAACCTCTTGTTATGCCAGATTTAATATGAAGCATTAATCATAATTAAATGATATAACTTGAATCAACATTCAGGGTCTTCTCAACCAACATGCTTGGCGGCAATCCTAAATCAAACAAAATAACAAAGCATTTAAGAAGAGAATAGTGAAATACCAAGAGAAAAACTATTCAAATCATTCTGCATCTTCCATTTACAAAAGGATACAATCAATAAGAAAATGAATTCTCCTTAGACCCAAACTGTGAACCAGGTATTGTGCTAAGTGCTGGGGATAGAGATAAAAAGGAAGGAGGGAGGAAGGAAGGAAGGAAGGAAGGAAGGAAGGAAGGAAGGAAGGAAGGAAGGAAGGAAGGAAGGAAGGAAGGAAGGAAGGAAGGAAGGAAGGAAGGAGGGAGGGAGGGAGGGAGGGAAGGAGGGAGGGAGGGAGGGAAGGGAAGGAGAGAGGAAGGAAGGGAAGGAGAGAGGAAGGGAGGAAGGAAAAGAGGGAGGGAGGGAAGGAGGGAGGGATGAAGGGAAGGAAAGAAGGTGGGAGGAAGAGAGGAAGGAAGGGAAGTAGTAAGGAAGAGAGGAAGGGAAGAAGAGAGGAAGGGAGGGAGACAGGAAGGAAGGGAAGGAGGAACGGAGGAAGGAAGGAGGGAAGAGAGGGAGAAAGGGAAGGAGAGAGGGAGGGAGGGAGGGAGGAAGGAGAGAGGGAGGGAGGGAGGAAGGAAGGAAGGAAGGAAGGAAGGAAGGAAGGAAGGAAGGAAGGAAGGAAGGAAGGATGACAAACTCTAGTCTCAAGGAACTTAGAGTCTAATCAGGAAACAACATGAAAATAACATTGTATAAACAAGGTATGTGCAGAATGATAAACACTCACATTAAAGTAGAATTGAAAAATGACTTCTGAGGTTACTTACTTCATTTAGTGTTAGTTAATATACCTTGTAACCGCTTTTACGGTTATGTATCATACATACCAGTAAACACCTTTCTTCATTTAATATTCAGTGCCCTCCAAACATCTGAAACTATCTTAGGAATAATTACTTTCCTAATAATTACTTTCCTCCCTCTTTATTGCCTTTTGGAGGGTAGTGGGTAGAGGGTCGAGGGAGAGTAGAGGGTAACGAGTCTCCCACCAAAGCCATTTGTAGAACAACATTTTCAAATGGTAGGAGGAAAGGCTAACTAGAGTCAAAGATTAGTTAGTGTCAGTCAGGATCTGACCTAAGTCTTCCCATTAGTTTTTCCCTTATCTCAAGCTACCTTTTCAGATTGAGCCTTTAATCTGAACTATGCTAAGTGCTAAAACTCTGGAGTTATGATGGATTATGGAGAAATATGAAATAAGAATAAAAATAGTCTATTTCCCTGAGGAATTTATTATTTATCAGGAAAGACTTTTCTAATTATTTTGTGAGGAAAGTAATGTTGATACTCTTATGCAAGAATTAGTATAGTCTTTTGGAGAAAGTGCTGGCTTAGAGTTAGAAGCCTTGAGTTCAAATCCTGGCTTTGGTGAGTAATCTTTGGTAAGTCACGTAACTTTTGAGGGCTTCTTGTATAAAATGAAGGCATTGTGCTAATGAAGTCCCTGAAGTCCTCTACAACTCTAAATTTATGCCACCATGACCCATTTATATAGAGGCTTAACCTTGTCCAAGATCCCAATTAACCAACTTTATCTATCACACTATTCTAGTTTTCCCAAGAGTATGAAGTACTTCTGGGCTTCCAGAGAGCAACCCCTCATGAATTTAGAAACATCAATCATATCTCACATCATTAGCCTTCTCTTCCCCAGGTAAAAAGCACCAGTTCCATCAAACATCTTTTAAATGATTTTTCCCCCACAGGATCCTCCCTACTCTCCTGAACCTTTGTCATCATGTTTCTTTGTCAACATTCTCTGAAAGTGTTCTAATTTGTTTGTATTGAGAGAAGTGAGAGATTAGAATGAGCTGGTCTGTTATTATCATTTTTATACATTGTGAAAAATAATATCATTCATAAATTACAATAAGTAGTACATACTAGTATATTAAAATAAATCTGAACATTGCTAATTAAAAAACACTAATAAAATCAGAATGGGATGCATTTATATTGCCTATTTTCATTAAGTGTTTTCAGCAGGCAGTTTGGTATAGTAGAAGAAAGAGCACAAATTTGAGTTTTATTCTCAGTTCCTACTAACTGCATGACTTTGAGCAAAATTCTATACCATTGTTTACTTTAATTTTCTCATCTGTAATATGAGGGCATTGGATTAAATGATCTTTAAGATATCTTGATAAGATCTTTCTAAATGAGTACCTGTTAACCAGATGGTAGCACAGTGATTTGTTCAGTGGACCTGCATTCAAAATGACTTTGAGTTCAAATCTGATCTCAGACACTTACTAGGTGAGTCATTTAACTTCTATGTGCCTCAGTTTTTCCATTCATAAAATGAGGATAGTAATAGCATCTAACCTCTTGGTATATTATATTTGTAAAGTGTTTAAAATGCATGTTCCGTCATTTTAGTCTGATTCTTCATGATCCCATTAGGTAAAAAATGATGCCATTTCTTGGCAGAGATACTGGAATGGTTTGCAATTTTCTTCCACAAATCATTATATATATGAAGAAACTAAGGCAAACAGGGTTAAGTGACTTGCCCAGAGTCACATAGACAAGAAGTATCTGAGGCCAGATTTGACTTCAGAAAACTGAGTCTTCTTGAATCCAGACCCAGACCTCTATCCCCTACACCATCTAGTAAGTAAATGGAAATCAAGGACTTCTTTCTCCTCTCCACTATTCAAGACTTAATGTACAGAAAATTCATGATCAAAGGTTCTGGCTGATATGGTTATTTATAAAAATACTAGATTTGAACAGTTTGAATAAACTCTGAAATGTATGGAAGTAAACTTTGGGGAATGATTGCTCTGATGAACTTTCAATTTGTCTTTACTAAGTCTGAATGTTTCTTAAGGATATGAGAAAATAAAAAGAAATTTATTGACATGGTATTTCAATGCTCATTTTTTTCTATTTTCAAGACAGTTCTGTTAGGAAACAAACATATGAGAAAGGTGGAGGTAAGCAATTCCGAAGGTAAAGATTTCTTCATTAAAGCCTTAGGATGCTTAGATGGAACAATTCTAGAATCATAAAATGCCAAACTTACTTTTACAGGTATTATTCTATGAAAAAGTGACAAATATTCTATGAATCCATGGAATCATTGGCATGCTTTTTTGCCTCCAAAAGGGCTCTTAAAATTTTGTTAATGCCATACAAATTAAATTCTTAAATTAACTTTGATAGTCCTTCCTTAATGGAAAGCACATTTAAAATTAAATTTGTGTGTGATTACCTCCAACACTGGCTTATTAACAGCTACCTAGATGTTTATGGGTTTTCATGCATTAAATTTTTATTCGAGATTATTCACAGTTTGTTAATTGGTGTGATATTTGATGAATATTGATGGTGTGGCTTGTGCAAATGATTTTCATATGAAAGGAGGGTAAGTATAGCCCCTGTCCAGCAAAACTCAGAACATGGGAGGTTTTATAGTTTTTGTACTGGAATTAGATGCACCTCACTAAAAATTCTTTGACAATCAAAATTCACAAGAATTTTATTCTTGTGAAATACATTCACAAGAATGTATCATTCCAAAGGAACTAAAAACTGAATACCAAACTTATCTCCATGGCAGAAATGTAAGTTGATTAAGATCATAGATAGCTATATCTCTATATCTGTATATAAAAATATATAGAGATATATAGATATAGATATCAAGGTTATTTGTTTGCCATTATTTTAAGGGAAATATTCCCCTTTACTGAAATCATTAGTATGTATGAATGACTAAAACTGCCCACCTCAATCTCTCCCACATCTGCCATGATTTCAGGTAAACTGGCATCATTTGAAAATGGCCACCAGCAAAGCAATCAGGTTTCTGGGTTTGTACCTATCTTAAAAATTCACATGATTCTACTTATTCAGGAGAATCAATTTATGGGAGTTCTTTAGAATTTTCAAAATGCTTCCCCTCATTTTATCTTGTTTTCCATCAGTGGAAATTCTTAGAAGAAGGAATGGGAGATTGAAGACATTTGACTCAGGGGTGGGGATGAGGGAGATTAATAAGGAGACTATTTCAATATTATAGGTGAGAAGTAATGAAAGTATTTGCTTAGGTTGTGGAGACAGAATAAACAAAACTTTACATAGAATTGGATATAAGCAGTGATGGGTGGGAAAGAGCCAACCATGTCTATGTGTCTAAAAAATAATTTAACAGAAATTAACAAAAATAGGAAAATTAAAGCCTTAATTGAAATAACAGAGTTTAGAGAGTGGCAAGTTTAGGGGGAAAAGGTAACAGGTTTGAATTTGAATAGGTTGGATTTGAGATACTAACAAGATGTCTAGGTAGAGATTTTATTTTGATTAATCTTTAACCCCCCTCTTTGCTACAAAGAAGCATCAGGTTTTTTTACCTCTCTCCAGAAAGGTTTCTTTTCTCTGCGTACTGGAGAACCATAATTTCTCAGCTGATACACTATCATACTTTTAGTAAAGGCATAACCCATAACCCTTCCCATGGTGCTGGATAAGGCCAAACTATATAAAACAAAAATTCCCAGAGTTTCTACAAGTGTGATTGTATTTTTATTTCTTTTTCAAGTAGAAATCCAATTTAGCTGACATCTATAACATGAAACTAATAGGTGATTGGCTTTCCCAATGTTAAATGTCTGTTTGTGTAATTATTATTCATAAACAGAATAATTTTATAAAATCTTGGTGTCAGGATCTATCTCCTCTATTTCAGTTATAACTGTTCATCTACCAAAGTTTCAGAATACATATCAAGAGTCCAAACAATAATTAATAATTGAGAGAAATTATTATTAATAAACAATAATTGAGATACAGGGTTTTCCTCTTCTTCCAAACTCCTGATTTTAAAAGGGGTAAGTCTCTTGAAGAATTTTGCTAACAATGAGATGGAACTAACTTTCTTGTGCAAGACCCCAGCCTTATGGAGTAGCCATTGTATTCTACTCACAATGGATGAGATATACATTCTTTGAATAGATTATCCAAACCTGGAGATGCTCTGGGTATATAGTCTGTCCAAAAGTGACATGGGGAAGATTTTTAGAAGATGGCACAGTAGGTCAGACAATTCCAACTCTCGAGATTTCCCACAAACAAAACAAAATTGCATCACAAGGCAACCATAGACCAGTGAAAAATAAACAAAACTTGAGACAGACTAAGGGCTATCCTGAAACAATCTGAGAAGACTGGAAGAAAAACTCTGAATCCCAGGTTTAAGAAGGTGTGAAGGGTAACCAGTTGCAGACTAGTTCTTCACAAACAGTTAGTGGAAAACTTTGCTGTTAGCTGAGTTCAAACTTCAACCACAGGAACTTTCATCTTCTGGAAAATGTGGGCAGTCGGGAGTCTGAGTCCAAGAAGACTGAGGGAACCTCATGAGATTAGAACACAAACCTGGGTGGGAATGAGCCAACACATCTACATCCAGTGAATGCAGAAACAGTGGGGCAGGGACAGTGCTGGGGTTGGTAGCATTTTCATGAAGGTGGAGATCTGGGGTTGAGATCCCAAGTCAAAGGAAAGAATTGAAGTGAAGCTAGAGGCACCAGCCTCTTACCCCAGGATTAGAGGTGCTTACACTTTTAGTTCTCATTGGAAAAAAATGAACAAAAAACTCCATTATAGAAACTTACTATGGGAATATGGAAGGCCAGAGTTCATTTTCAATGGAGGACAGTGAAGTAAAAAAAAAAAAAAAACCCTCTTCTAGCTCAAAGAGTAATGTGAAATGGCTTCCTGCACAGAAGGAATTTATAGAAGAACTCAAAAAAGACTTTAAAAGTCAAATGCGAGAGACTAAGAAAAGACTAAAAATAAATAAATAACCATTCAAGAACCACAAGAAGATTATGAGGGGAAAAAGTTAACCAAGTAGAAAAGGAGGTGCAGAGTTTTCAAGAAGAAAGTAATTTTTTGAAAATTAGACAAGCAAAGAGAAGCCAATGAGATCAAGAAATAACAAAGCAAAATATAAAGTATGAAAAAATAGAACAAAATATGAAACATCTTATAGGGAAAACCACAGATCTGGAGAACAGATCAAGAAAAAAATAATCAGACTGCCTGAAAGCTGTGACCAAAGGATTTTGATGCAAAAGTGACATGTCACTCTCTATCCACCTTTTTAATAGAGACTATCTCTTCCTGTTTTAAACAATCAGAATTGGTTGTCACTTCTCAGAAACACTTACTCTTCAAAGGGTATACAAAATGTAAGCCCAGCACCATGATGGTCTTTGCTCCAAGAGAGACAACCAAATGATCATCCTTTTATTAATAATGTGCTGACTTTATTAATAAAATGATAGAATTACTCAGAAACTATGTCTCTCAAACCTTTTAAATTGTCACATAATGATTTACATTCCTTACTCAGAAGTTAGTGTTTTTAGTTCTTTAATCAGCAACATAAGCATCTAAAATGGAGGTAATATTAATTACCAAGGACTATCTATAACATATAATATAGACTAGATCTGTGATTTCACTGAACACTCACATGAGAAAATTTCATCTTCCAACACAGGTTAGCCCACAAATAATAATAAACTAGCTACCATACTTCTCATATCTTTAAAATAGTGTTTATTAATCCAAGTAAATAGGAGGTAAGGAAATATAAGCAAAAGAGTCTTTTGAAGTTAAGAAGACTTGCATATAAGTCATATCACTTATACATAAATTGTCGTGTGACCCTGAGCAAATCACTTAATTTCTGTGAGTCCCAGATATTAAGGCTATAACTTACATGGCATAAACTACAGAATATTTAGAGAACTCCCATTCTGGGAACTACAATCAATATTCAAGTCCCCCCCAAAAGGAAAATTTATATAGACAAAATGAACTTTGTATACTCTGAAATTAGGTAGAGCCTAAAATAAATTATGTTGTAAGGAAATTAAAAGTCTACTAAAAAATAAAATAATGTCCAAGAACATTAGCTTTTTATATCTTCTTGCAGCATGATGTCACTGACGCAGGGAAATTTCCTTGGTTCAGATATCATTTTAGGCTTAGACATATCACTGGAATTCATTTTAAAGTTATTTCAATATAGTTATAACTTGAACAAAGACTGTAATTACATTCTAGGCCAAATTAAAACAGTAACTATAATATATACAACCAGAATAGACATTATTCTATACTTATTTAGCATTTAAAGAAAAACAGTATGGTGTATTAAATAAGACCAACAGTGTTAGTCTTATAGGCAGAAAAATCTGGGTTTAAATTGTCTCTAACACATAACAGTTATGTGATCATAAGCAAGTCTAAGTATCCTTCGGCAATGTCTTAAGATTGTTAAGCTTATAATAAGTTGTCCATCTGTGTAGGAGAAAGAAGTTTTCACATCTGGAGTTTCCCATACTGATGAAATCGCAGGTACAAAGTGTTCCACATTCATATGCATATATGTGTTTGAATGTATGTGTATATAGATAGATAAATAGATACATAGATACATAGATGATAGAAAGATAGATAGACATAGATACATAATATGCAAATCTGAAGGATGATCCTTTGCTTTTATTATACATATATGTATGTATATGTATATTTATGCATATCTACTTATCTAAATGTGTGTATGTGTGTATAGAGAGACAAAGGCAGACAGAGAAGGATAAAGGTATTGTGATTGTTCAGTTGTTTCAAGTATGTCTGACTCTTCCTAATACCATTTAGGATTTTGTTGGCAAAGATACTAGAGTTGTTTGATATTTACTTCTCCAGCTCATTTTAAAACAGAAGAAGAACTGAGACAAATTAGGGTTAAGTGACTTGCCCAAAGTCACAGAACTAATAAGTGTCAGAGACTGGATTTGAACTCGAGAAGATGAATCTTCCTGACTTCAGGCCCTGCTCTCTATTCACTATGCTACCTAGCTGTTTATATATCATTTTAAACATTCCCAGATGGTTTTTTTAATTCTCTTTTAAACTACAAGACATTAAACTTTGGAAATGGTTCAACCAAAGAAAGTCACAGAAAGGGAATGGATGCTGTAAATCAAACAATAATATCCTAGTGATAATGTAAGATCTGTTCCATGTCTCAGAGAGAGAAGACATTTCTCAAAATATGTAAAGCATTTTAAATCAACAATGATACTTTAGTAAATGTAGATGTAGAAGTAGATGTAGATGTAGAAGATACTTTCCCTTAAGAAGTAGAAGTAAAAGGAGATGTAGAAGATACCTTCCCTTAATAATGTCTTCTGTATGCAGATATGCCTATATGTATGAAATATAAGAAAAGAGCTCATGATATTTCCAACTTTCTTAACGTTTTTCTTAATATTTTTTTCATGTAAAGAATATTAGTACTGAAAAACGCACAGTAAGAAGCAAACTCAGAATCCATTTAGTCTAGTCCATCCCTCCAAACAGAACATTATTCCTATCTTACTCCAAGTAAGAAGTACCAACTCAGAAGTTGTTGGTACAAATTCTAGATGAAGGACAGAATATCTGTACAAACGGAATATGGCAAATGCCTGATTTCTGAAGTCCAAGCCATAACCTACATCTCATTTTATTTGTTTCACCTGCTTATTTATTATTTGCATGTGGCTGAAAATATAACTTCCTGGGATAGAGAGAAAGAAAGGATAAGAGAGACTTTCCAGGCTAAAATTGGCAATGTAGCCTTAGATTGCTATATATAAGTATTCTGCATTTTTTCCAGCCCCATTCTGTATACTTCATGGACTCCTCTAATTTTTTTGCCAGCAGTTTTCAATTTAGCACTTGCTTTCCTTGTTGTTGTTTAATGTATGAAATGTAACTAAAAAAAATATTTAAACTGATATTCTTTGTCTCTTAATAGACTTATAAGAAACTCATATCCAATGCAGTCTTTAAGGTCTATAGTAGTAATCAATATATATTGTGGCACGGAATGTGTTTCAGCTATAGTGAAATTAATTTTTGGCTCTAAAGAGATGATAGTATCCTATATCCCAAGTACATATGTGTTCCAAGAGATCATTTGGAATATATTTTGGCACAAGACTGAAGCTGAGAAACTTCATTTGTGACTTAGCCTTACTCTTACTAATTGATGTCTTTTACTATAGCCCAAATGAATGGAAAGGAGATTTGCTCCCCAGTTACAGGTGCACTCGGCATGAGCTGGTGAGCAGAGGGAAAAATCTGATTGTGAAAGGTGAAATAATAGCTTCTCGGTACATCTCCTCTCAAATGAACTTGCCACAGGGCATGTTGCCATTGTCAGAACTGCAAAAAAGCTTTCCAGGATAAGCCGTAGTTTTCATCTTGCATGATTTTCCCCACAACATTTCAGCTTTAGAGCTGAAGTTTTCTAATCTGGGTAAAATTTGTTCAGTTCTTTTAAAATTAGGGTTCCCCACTAAAATGCAAAGGTAATTTTTTTAGTTAGTTGAGGTAAAATGGAAAAAAAAAACAGGTGGATCAATTTAGACACTTCAGATTTCCCTTATAATTAGTTTTCAATGAGCAGCTGCACTTTAGGTTGATAATTAGCAGTAGTTCAAGCTTATATTCCAACCGAAAGAAGGCTTATGAGAATCACTCAGGGCAGATTCCCTTTAGTTACTCCTACTCATCTTTCATTCCAATATCTATTCATTTCAATAAAAGATACAATACCAATATGTAAATATATTTCCCTATAAATTAGGATAAACAAAGACAGGCATAGACAGACAGACAAAGTGTTCAGACTAAATGAGCAGGAATGGATAATTTTTTTTATGATTAATGCCTCTTTTAATAATGAATATCTAATATAAGTGGATTTTCCTAGAGGAGGATCAAGAGCTTTCTTCTTATTTATGGAAGGTTAGACAAGAAAGGATGCTTTAGAACCTTACATTCAATGTTTGGGGCAGTACCTCACTAGAACAGTAAATACTTAATAAATGCTTATTAGTTGATTTATTGAAGAAAGGATCATAGAATTTAAAGCTCGAAGGAACTTTAGAACTCATCAGGCCCAACCCCTTTAAAATGAGGAAACTAAGGTACTAAAAAGTTCAAATCACTTGCTAGTGTCCCAAAGGCAACATGTGAACCCATGCCATCCTCACTCCAAGTTCAAGTTCTATCCACTCTACCACCTAGCTCTATTCATATTTTCCAAAGCTAATGTGCAGAAGGAATTTACATTACTCATTCTTCCTAATAAGTGTCCTCTAAGATAGATGACTTAAAAGAGAAATTTTCCAAGTCCTTCTCTGACTATTAGTTTTAATACAAAGAGAAGAAAATAAGAAGAAAACAAATAGTTGAATTTAACCAGCTTTCTTCCCAACCTCTCAAAATTTGCTATTTTCCAGATACTCAGCAAAACAAATAAATAAATAAATAGATGGATGAATGAATGAATGAGTAAATGAATGAATGAATGAAAATCTGTTGATATTACTGACTTGCCATACTATTATTGCACAAGGAGAAAAGTTGCCCATAGAAACCTGTGGTGAGTGAAATGTTTCTGTAATAGAACTGGGGGTCCTCAGAATACTGTTACCTGCCAGACCCTCCTGAACATAGCTGGAGAGTGGAATGTATTGAAAAGAGAATACCTGCTGTGAAAGGACTTCTGTTTATAATAACTGCTTGTTTGTTACTTGTTGACTGATAGGTCAACAATGAATAATGTTAAAATTATGAGCAAAGAATTGGCTTCTAACAAGCATTTGGAGGGTAAATACAGATATGATTGAAAGTAGGACTACAGTAAATTCAAATTCTGACTTTCATTAATAAGTGTCAATCTTGAGGCTCTCTCTTAACCTTGTGGTACCTCAACTCCTTTTTTCTGCAAAATAAGGATATTCTATCTTGATGACACAGAGTGTCTGAACTATGAATGCAAGAATTAAGGAGGAAAACATAACTTCAGAAGCTTTCTAACCTAGAGGTCCTTAGCCTTTTTTGCGTGGTATACTCCCTTGTCAGGGTGGTAAATAAAGCCAACTGACCCCTTCTCAATCTTATTTGTTGGCTACGTTCATAATTAAAATAAATACTAAATATCAATTGGAGATGAGTAAATAGAAAGATATTTCCCCGCTTCTTAGTTAATAAAATCCCTGAAATCAATGCTAAGAACAAAAGAGCACATCTGCCTCAGTTTAAGAACACCTGGGCAAGCCCAACCTCCCATTTAGTCAAGAGATTACCTGGCAATATCTGCTCCAATACTTTTATTAACAAATAATTACTTTATGAGGCACCTTAAACCTTTTCTGGATGGCACCAAGTATTAGAAAGTTCTTATAATGAATATAAATCTATCTCTTTATAAATTCCATCATTGGTCTGAAATTCTGTCCTCTGATGCTAAATATAGAATATCTAATCAATCTTATATATACCAATCTTTCCCTACCGCTGCATATTGACTCAAGTATAAAATGTAAAGTTATATGTGTTTCATGATACTTTTATTAATTTTGTTAAATATTCCCCAATTACATTTTAATGTGCTACCAGCCACACTTGGAAGTATTTAAGTGCTTTTAAAATGTTTTAAATCATTAGAATGTGACCTCCTCAAAAACAGGGCCTGTTTAATTTTTGTATTTGTATCCCTAGTACTTAGCATAATTGTTTTCATATACTAAATACTTAATAAATATTTTTTTCCTCTCTTCAATTCCAGCCTCCTTTCCATCATGTCATATTAAGTCTCATTCTGGAATTATACTTTTATTAACATAATTTAGGATTATGTTAGCTTTTTTATTTCACATCATATTTTGTCTCATCGTAAGCTTTTGCTGTAGTAAAACCCTGAAGATTGTGAATTTTTTTAAATGAATTTCTATGAAGTCAGATTTCCTCCAAGTAGTAATTATGTAATCAGGCAAGTTTAAGTCCCAAGATAGATAGCATACTGGACTTAGAAGACAGAAAACTGATTTTGAATCTTTCTTCAAATCCTTATTAATTGTATATCTCAGTCAAATGACTTAACTTTTTTAAGCTTAGGTTTCCTCATCTATAAAATGAGGAAATATAAAAAATAAAATCATAGAACCTACATTGTAGTAATACCGTAGGAAAGAGGTAGATAAAACTTGTAAAGCATTTTGAAAAGTTTAAGAGTCATAGAAAGGCATCATCACCCAAAATGTGATGTATATTGTAAGTTAAAGGCCTAAATGACTTACTATGAGTTCCCAATGTGTCTAATTTCACAACTAGAGAGAAACTTGGCCAGTGTCAAGAGTGGCTCATTAGATTCTATTAATATAACATTCTGACTAGGCTTGCTCATTTTAAATCCCTTGCTTTTGACCTTGTCCCCTTTATTGAAAAGGGGCAGAGAAGGAATTAAAACAAAGACTAAGTTCCCTAGACTGATATTTATTTGTTTTGAACAGACTTGGTGCTTCTATCATTTTCTGCTTTCTTCTCATTTTCTTCTGTCTTTGTCTTATATAAGAAGTCAGGTAGAGAACAGGAAATTGATAGTTATTAAAACTAATAGAGAAGGACCTGGAAAATTTCTCTTTCAAGTCATCTATCTTAGAGGACACTTATTAGGAGAGTGAGTAGATAAAATTTTCTGTCTCTGTTCACAGTTATGGGTGACCTAACAAGAGCATCATGCTAGTTGCTATTAGTCAATAAGCATTTATTAGTAACTACATGCCAGGGATTGTATTTAGTGCTAGGGATACCAAAAAAAAAAAAAAAAAAAAAAAAAAAAAAAAGGATAGTCCCTGCTTTCAAAAAGCTGCCAGTTTTCCCCTGGATACCTTCCCCAAGAAAAAGCACTACAACATGGGAAAATATTTTACCTACATTAAGAAATAATTTAAATAGATTCTTGAGCTTCACATGCTGCTGTCTCTAAGGCAAAATTCATAAAAATCAGATTGATTTGTGTTAATAAAAAGTGGCCATATAATGCTATTTATTTTGAGTTAAGCACATCTGGGTTCAAATCAAGTTTAATTTAGATCACCTTCAGTGAAATTATTTGATATGGTTACAAATGACAATCCTGAGGTCACTTTGGCCTATATCTTTTCACACACACTATATATAAACACATATACAGGTATATATATATATATATATATATATATATATATACATATATATATATAAACTTAACATATGCATTTATTTTTATATGTATATATAGACACATATAGCTATATGTGCAGTAATTCTTATTTATATGCACATACATCTCTAATACACTCAAGGATTATATATATATATATATATATATATACATATATCCAGAAATGTATATACACATATATGCACACACATATATCCAGTAGATGTATGTGCAGTAGATGGGTGTGAAAAGCCATGGGCAAAAGTGATGATAAGATTGTGAATTTTCTCATAATATAATTTCAGTACTTTCAGAATTAGAGATGATCCATCTTCAAGTCTGTATGAATTCACACACACACACACACACACACATAATTTGAGATCATTCTCTGAAACACTTTTGGATAGAACATTTAATTTGGTCTCAATTAATGAATGTAATTATTAACCCAGTTGTATTATTTAATTGGATAGAATAAATAATTTTCTAACCTGTTCATGAGATCTTAAGCAAACAGATGACTTAGGAATCACAGAATCTAATATTACTTCTTATGGAAGAAGTTGAAGGTCAAAGACAATTTTGATTTCCTAACATAGCTAGTTATTGACAGGCCCTGAGCTAGAATGCTAGAATCCAAGTCCTTTTATTCACATACAATATGATATGTATATATGGGTACATATATGTACACATACATTAATTTATTTATTATACCACATCATATTAAAACAGAAAGACTGAGTAGTGTAATGATTAGAGAGCTTTCTCAGAGTCAAAAAGACTTGGATTCAAGTCTTATTTTTGACACATACTTTTTTTTTTTTTTATAACCCTGGGAAAGTTACTTCAACTTAGCCACTTACAGTTAATAAATGCTCGTAAATTTGATTTAACATCTCAATGCTCTCTAGAGGTGTCAAGCAGGCAACACTCCCAAGTGCAGCCCCAACCAGATAAAAAGATAATTTGGAAATATTTAACAAAATGAATAAAATTACAATAAAACATAGTTAATTTTAAGATGGTTTCCCAAGTCAAGATTCAATTGCAGGGATCCCTATGTATAGTTTGTACCTCCTATTCTAGGCAAATCTCTAAAACTTTAGTGCAAGAAAATGCTGATCAACAGCCATTGGTACAGAGAGTTTTCATATCTAGGAGTTCTCTATAGCAATGAAATCCACAGGTTCAGACTGTCTCCCTAACTCTTGATACTAATGTATCAATACTATAGTACTATAAATGTCAGAGCACTTTTCCCTCCCTCATCAATAAAACAATTTTCATTATCTAAAACTTCTCTATACTATTGAATGAAAGGTTTCAGACCATACTTTTACCAATATCCTATTAAAAGCAGCACAGTGGTTAGGGTCCAACAACTTGGAGTCAAGAAGAACTGAATTCAAATCCTGCCTTAGACATTTAAGAGCTATGAGATCCTGGGTAAGACACTTTGTCTTTCCCCTAGCCTTAGTTTTCTCATCTGTAGAATGGAAATAATAATAGCAACTTTTTACAGGGTTGTTGTGGGGATCAAATGAAATTATATGTATTGTTATGAGCCAGAACTATGTACTTAAAACAAGGATCCTTATAAGGTGCTAAGTCAGTGGAATTGATAAATACAATGGTTATCTAGTTTAGCATGATGCTTGATAGTTCTCTAGTTCAGTACATGTACTTAGTACTTAATATAGTTCTACAAGATTCACACCTATGATGTAATTAAAATAGGGCTTGAGACTCAGCAAGAGACATTCCATCGTCCACCTTTGTTCTGACTGGAGGCTGAAGCACAAGCCCTGGGACTCAGAGACAGATTCATTCACTCCATCTCGCACCACCGTGGTGGCTGGCCTCCTGCACTTCCCCCACTGAAACCAAGGCCAGTCTAAAAGGCTCTCAAGAAAGCTGCCCAGCCCCAGGCAAGGAGGCAATAAAGAATTTGGACTTTAACCCGGGCTATTCTCGTGGTGATTATTGAAACGAAGGCTGCTCCAAGACCTCCACAAAAATCAACCAAGAACATTACAAAGTATATAAAGTGTTTCACAAATCTGAAGCCCTAAATAAATGCTAGCTAAGATAAGGATGAGTTTTCCTTTAAAGATGATTACACTTGTTCAATTTCATAAACATTTGTAAAATGCCTACTGTGCATAAGGTAAGACTGAAATTAAAATTGTTCTTAGGATAGGATTTATAGAATGCACCTTCTTACAAATGGATTTTTAAAATACGCAATAATTTGGACAGATTTATGAAAGATGGTAGTAGGTCTACATCCCTCTATGGGGAAGTAAGAGAGGAAAATAAGAGAGCAAGAAGAAGAGAGAAAGGGAAAGAAAGAAATGGACCACAGACAATTATTTAGGTAGCTTATTGGAAGACCTGTTGCCAACATAAGTCCTGGAGGCAGAAGGAATAAATAGAATGGGTATTTTAACCTGAGTCATGAAAACATAAAAGAAACTAAATAGAGATCACCTTTTCCTGGAAGACATCGTACTAGTCATATATAACTATAGGAATGCCATGGAGGTGAAGATTTATTACATCAAGAGGCAGATTATCCCTACACATATGCCCAGAGGAGAGTATCTCCAAATTTTAAATTTAAGAAAATGTAGAAATTGACTTTTACATAGAATTTTTGCTTTCCTTACACTTTTCAGAAAATTATCTGTGTCAATCACATTTGGCTAGAGAGCTGACCTTTCTTGGCTACTTCCATCTGCACATGAGGAAGTTGCCTTAACCTAGTTATGTTTTTTTATTCTGCCCAAACATTCCACTAAATAGACAACTCCAAACAGTCAAGGCCAGATATCATCCACTGTGTCACTGTGTTTCTACCTGACAGGATATCCTTTCTTACTTTTAAATTAGGCATAAGGAGGAGAAAGAAATAGGCTGTTATAAGGAGAGGATAAAAATAATGCCTTTTGTAAATGAAGATGACACTCCTGACCCCATAGCACCTATTATGGTACATATTTCATAGGCAACCAGCCAGGGTAGGTGTGCAATCTCTGACCATGAAACACAGCAAAGCTGTATAAAAATTCAGTCTTCAAATTAAGTCTGCTTACTAACTTTTTCCCCCTTTAATCACTGGACTACTTCAGTAAGACAAATTGTCTAAATCTTCAAAATCCTAGTTAGGGTTTTTTGGACAAAGATACTAGAATGGTTTGCTGTTTCCTTCTCCAGATCATTTATTGATGAAGAAACTGAGGTAAACAAAGTTAACTGACTTGCCCAGGGTCACACAGCTAATAAATATCTAAAGCCAGATTTGAACTCAAGATGTCTTCCTGAATCCAGGCCCAGCATTCTATTCATTATACTACCTCACTCTCTTGTACAGTATAATAGAAAAATGAATCAACAAGCATTTCACCCATAAGCATTTTTATACACTTACAGTATGAAGTAGTAGAGATTAAAATACAAGCAAAAAGAAAATCCCTATTTTCAAGGACTTTATATTATAACATGGAAAGCAACACATAACATAGGAAGTAAAAAGAAGAAGAAGAAGAAGAAGAAGAAGAAGAAGATGAGGAAGTACCAAGGAGCAGCATGATGGCTAAGTCTGAAGACTGAAGGATGAGTGATCTGGGATCCTTCCCCAAAATGGAATCTTCTAAAAATATTCACAAATGAGACAAGAGGCCTATGGGAGCAGAATCAAGAGGCAACTGATAAATAGAAATGTGTGTTGGATTTGAAGTCTGCAGATCTGAATTCAAATACAATCCTCCTCCTCTTCTTCATCTTCTTCTTCGTCCTCCTCCTCCTTCTTCTCCTTCTCTTCCTCCTTTATCTTCCTCTTCTTCTCTTCTTTTTCTTTCTTTATTTTTCTTCTTTTTTTCTTCTTTTCTCTTTCCATCTCTGTCTAGCTCTGTCTCTCTTTTTCTCTTTCTGTCTGTCTGCACACACACTCTGTGTGTGAGTGTGAAATAAGGATAGGCTGGTCTATCCTGAGGACTAGTACAAAAAACATACAGATGTAGCTATTCCCCTTCTGATTCCAATATAAATATCTTTGAGGAAACTTGGATCAACATGTCTCCAGACAAAAATATCTGAGGGCCTCATACTATGTAATGATAAAAAGTCTAGTTGACTGTGAAGCTAGAAGCTCAGGATCGAAGACCCACTCATATCTCATTCTTCCCACTGGGCCTTCAAATGAGGAGGACAATTTTAAGTTGATCCCAAAAAGAAGTTTGGGGAGTCACATGAGCCTGCATGGTGGTAATAAGCAAATAATTGACTCTTTCTCATCATTTCTCCCTGATGTTGGGCAAATAAGTATTCTGATATGGAAGTACCCAGGATACCTTGTGAGTTCAAAAGATCCAGCGGAAACATCAGAAGTCTCATGGATGACTAAAACTGATTAGTATCAGTAGTATTGGTCACAAGAGCAATAGTTAACTGATAGAAATGAAAAAGTGTCTTGATTCAGCATCGAGTCAGTTCAGAGCAGCAGAGAACCACCTAGGATATTCTGCAAGGAGCCAATCTATCTGAATAGTAGACACCTCAACTTGTCATTAGCATCATGCTTTCCTGCGAACTCTATGAGGACTTCACAAAGAGAAAAAAAGGGAATTCCAGAACCCAGAGTTAAAAGACAGGTAGTATGGAATCCTTTTCCATCATGTGACTCCCCAAACTTCTTTTTGGGATCAACTTAAAATATGGAAGATTCAGAAAAAAAATTCAGAAAGAAGAAAAGGCCCACAGAGTAAAATCAGAAGGCAACCCTTTGTTACATGTATTCTCTATACATGTAATCCATGACTTCTGTCATTTAATTTGTTGCTCACTCTCTTCAGGAAGCTTAGATTTATAAGGGGAGATTATATTCCACTTGAGAGAAAATATTTTGTAAAACTATTCTTATTGTACATTCTTAGCAAATCCCTTAAGAAAAAAAAAAAAAAACTAATAAAACCACTGACTAATTGTTAATGGGAAACATTACTTGGAACTCTGAAGCAGTAGTACTAAAAAACTAGGCACTTAAGGTTACCCCAAAAACCTTGAGGGTAGAAGGAATCAGCTACATTTTGGTATGTTAATATGAGTTGGAATTGCTGAAATTGCCCTCCAAAGCATGTTACATACATATATGCCTGCATAAATGCATATGTATATTCATGTACATATATACACATACCAATTTAAACCGGGATTCATCATATAAATTATTTTAAGTCATCATGCAAACACATTAAGAATATAACATTATATATATAAAACACATAGAATAAGACAGTATACATATAAAATGTATAAATATATGCAGAAAGGAAAATATTCATCTTAAGATAAAAATAACATTATATGACTTCATACTTTTTAAGTAGATTAATTAGCTTGATTTTTAGCATATGATATACATGTTTACCTATGTTATATACACATATTTATGTATAGATGTTCATATGTATATGTGTACCCATGCAAAATGTGGACAAATATTTGGTCCAAAAATACTTTTAAAATATTGAGTAAAGATAGTATATAAAATGTGTGTATATTATATACATAAATGTGAATACATGCATATATTCTCATTATAAATATGGAAAATATTCTCTAATATACATAATAAGCCACTTTCCAAAAAATAAATAAGATTAGTACCATATCTGGAGGTATGTTACTTCATTTAATTCCTTTTAACCTCCTTTTAACTCCATACCTAGAGATTTATTTAACTCCTTGTTCTGAGTATCACATTGTAAATAATGGATGCCTCATATTTCTCAAAATCTATTTTTGTACCATGTGCTGCATAAATTACTTAATCTGCCATATGATCTGTGGTCACTTCTTGTGGCATATTATTTTGTTCACTTACCTGCTTCCTTTTCTATATTTCCTGTTCTCCTCCTACTCCCTCACATACTTCTTTTCCTCCTCTTATTTCTTTCCTTTATCCTAACCCTAGAACTCTTGATATTTTCAGCTATCCTTTATTATTGCCCTGGAGGAAAACAGACATAGAGATTTGTTGCCTTTCAAAATAAAAATATTATTGTACAATTCGAGAGACTGATTTTATTTAATCATCAATCAGAGAAAGCATAAAATTTATACTTATTTGGTGTCACCTGAACAGTTCAATCAAAGGTTGATGATCTGAGTAAGCTTTAAAAGCAATAAATAATAGCAATGATGTTTGTACCGACTGTAACCATCAGTCCCTGAGATAATCTTTGGCCTATGTGCCAAGAATCTCTGAGTCCCTGGAGACGCATGTCCCCTTGCTCTTCCAACTTCAAAGATGTGTTGTCCTTCCCTATATAGGCACAGAATGTTATAGATGTTGTAAGGTTGGAAAAGACTGAAAATGAAAAGAGTCAAAGTTTTCAGTGGCACGTGCTATATCAGTTCAGTGGGTATTTAATACAGCTAGGGTTATTATTTGATCTTAATGACTGTAGATTGTGATTCATGTGGTTGGACATATATTGATCATAGTTGTATCAAAGGAAATAGAAATAAACCATATTATTTGTTATGAGTGAGAGGGAAGGAGGGGTAAAGAAAAGAAGAAAAAAAGAGAAGGAATGGAGAAGGGGAAGGAGAGACAGAGACAGATAGACAGTCAGAGAGACACAGGAGAGACAGAGTGACAGAGAGAGAGAGAAAGAGAGAGGGAGAGAAATGGGGAGACAGAGAGAGAAGGAGAGACAGACAGAAAGAATTCACTGCCTGACATTTAATTTACTTAAAAATTGTTATAATAATATATGTAAAATAGATGTAAAAGACTTGTAAAATAATAATAATATATGTAAAGACTTGTAAAAGTAAGTTCCCTGGTCTTTTTGCAGAGAATCTCAAAGCAATTTGAAAACATAGACCAGTAATGAATCTCAGAGTTTTGCATGGGCAGCATTTACCTGGTAACTTTACTTTGTAGATCAGTCAGTCTAAAGTTTCCAAACTTTTGTGAAGTCTGCTAAGAACTATTGTACAAATAGCCTAGTAGGTAACAGGGAAACGAGTAAAAATCAAATCCTTCTTACATGAATTTATGCTAAGTGAAGTGAAAGAGAACAAAGAGAACAATGTTCACCGCAACAGCAAGATTATACAAATGATCAATTCTGATGGATGTGGCTCTTTTTAACTGCAAGATGATTCAGGCCAGTTCCAATGGTCTTGTGATGAAAAAAGCCATCTGAACCCTTAGAGAGGACTGTGGGAACTGAGTATGGATCACAACATAGTATTTTTACCTTTTTTATTGGTGTTTGATTGCATTTTGTTTCCTTTCTCATTTTTATCTTTTTTTATCTGATTTTTCTTGTGCACCATGATAATTGTGAAAATATGTACAGAAGAATCTCACATGTTTAACATTGCCATCTAGGGGAGGGGATGAAGGGAAGGGAAGGGGGAAAAACTGGAACACAAGATTTTGCAAAGATGAATGTTGAAAATTATCTATGAATATGTTTTAAAAATAAAAAGCTTTAATGTTAAAAAATTAAAAAAAGATGGAGTCTTGTCTTGGCATAACATTCATGGCAAGTAAGAAATGAAACACACATAATATTTCAAATATTGAGCACTTAAAAAAAAGTTTCTTCCCATGCCTTCATGGGTTTGTGACAAATAATAATAATTAAAATATTAAACACTTAGACATCTAAAAAAGTTGGAAAAACTAACATTTATGAAGCATTTTAAGATTCACAACTATATCTATGTGGATATATATGTTTAGACATATATGTATATATATGCATATAGACACTGTATATGTATGTTATTTATGTGGTATATGCATATCTTTGTGCTCACAACTCTGTGAGGTAGACGTTGTTTTTATATTGAGAGCTATTTCAGATGTCAGAAGACTTGGGTTTGAAACCTAACTATGATGTGAGCTGTTAACACTGGTTACTCAATGAACCCTTATGGCAATTTAACTAAACTAAAAATCTTTGGATCCTTGGGATTTTGAACTAAAATACTTTTGAGAAGTTACCTACTTTAATACTCTCATTTTACATAAAAGTAATCAGAAATGAAGAGAAACTAGATGACTTGCCCAATGTTACACTGGTAATAACAGCAGAATCAGATGTCATGTGATACCATATTGACTGTCATGATACAGTTTTCTTCATCTGAATGACTTTGTGATAGTCATTGCATAACTTCCAGGGCTGTCTCTAATCTATGAAACAAGGGAATTTAAATAGCTGTCCTCTTTAAATTCTAAATCCCATGGCTACTCTCTTGAAGTTGTAAATATATCATAAGTACACATGTCAGGCAATGATTACCATAATCCTATTTAGCTTTCCAGCGATAGGTTCCCATTTTAACATAGCAAGAAATTTAGGCACAAGAAAGTTTTCTGACTTGGTCAAGGTCATGGTATCTGTGTGGATGACTAGGGTAACTAACTCAGATGTTTGTGATTCATGTTTTATTTACCAGGTCCCATTTCCTTCTTGTTTGAGAATGTTCTACCTTCTTTGCCTTTTAACTCCTACTCATGCTGTTAATTTTATTACAGAAGAGAACTTAATAATGAATTCACTCAGCCAATCCCAATTCTATTCACTTGTGTTCCAATGAGACAGTGAAATATGTTTGTTTGCTTCATACAGTTGGTCACATGCTAGTTAACATTCACTTTCCATTATGAACAGCACTTTAAAAAAAAAAGTGTAGGTATAAACATACCATTTTCCACTACCTGATTTATTCACTTTCAGAACAGGTCATTGCTTTTAAACATTAGGAAATGCTGTAAGGAATTTTTGCCCATGGTGATTTCTGATTTAGTAGGGAGAAAGTTGCGTGACATATTTTAAGGGAAAAATGTTTCTATACCATCCCTGTCCTGCTATTGGAATCCTTTTTGAACAGCATCGCTACCGAAGTGATTTCCAGACCATCATATGGATTTTTCATTGAAACATCTGTGTTAACTTTTATTATCCCTGGTCTGCTTTGTAATTTTGGAAACAGATATAAGGAACGAGCAACCCAAAGCACAGTAATATAGTGGGAAGCATCCTTCATAAGTCAATTGAGGAATTTAATAATCTCTTTAGAAATAAGCTCTGCAGCTATGAGAAAAATGTGTGGGTTAAAGGCCTTCCAATTAAGAAAGGTTTCTCTGTGGATTTATAGGCTGGTGGTTCACTCTTCCTGTTCCTGTTTCCATAGCAACTGTCAGGTAGATTTTCTGCTACTTGCTAGGAAGTTGGAAATGTTGAGTCTGCTTGAGCCTTTTCAATTCACTGAGGCTTAAATGAAATTCATTGCAAGGAACTGGCATTTAGCCTGGGTCATTTATTCATATCTAGAAGAAAAAATCAATTATAGTAATCAAATGTGCAAATTTTTTATCAGGATTATTTTTGGTACACATTTTGTGCTGTAATCTATTTTTAATGCCAGGGTACTAAAGGTTTGAAATGCTGCAGCTGGCCCCTCTTCTATCTGATGGCTTATGGCTTTAATTACAGCCCAAGACATAGGAAGGCATGTCTTTTTCTGGTCTACTTTTTGCAAGCTATAATCACCCCTGGTGATATTCAAGAGGCACGCTGGAATCCAGAAGGCTCATTAGGTTGAGACACCTCTCCTGCAAGAAACACAGTGTACAACCTTTTCTCCTTTCATTTCCCCTGGCTTGGTGATTGCTTGAATTAAAGCTTGGGAAAGTAAATAATTTGTATGCCATTATTTAAACTTTCTGAGAACACCACGTCTTGCTTTCCCCTTCAGAACATAGCCACGTGTGAGTCTTTCTTTGTGGCTTAGATCATTTTGAACCCACGTTGACTGATGCTTGACAGCTCCTTGTAGGCTGGTTTCCTTTAATCCTCCATAAAAATCAAACATGTAGGCGTGTGCAGTGAGTACATGTGCCGTGGGTTAGCACATAATGCACAAGATGTGCCACATAAAGAGCAGGCATTTAAGGTGCATTACTTAACCCATTCTTTTGTTAGCAGAATGCAGGAGTCAGGAAAGCCCTAAACTTGAAGGCAAAAGGCTGAATTGAGAGTTTAAGCTTTACCATTTATCAATTTAGTTGACCTTAGGACCTTGAAAATGAATTACCATGGCAGAGACTAATAGATTTGGACTCAGAGGTCCTAAAATCAAGTCCCACCTCTGCTACTTATAACTGCTTGGGGTGTCATTTAGCCTCTTTTGGCTTCACTTAATTCAAATATAAAAGGAAAACTTTTATGGTCTTTATAATTTTTCCTGGTTCTACAACTATTATAGGATGCTAGGATCCTAGATATTGAATAGATATCTTAGAGGACATTATGCCCATATCTTTCATGTTACACATAAGGAAACTGAGGGCTAAAGGGACTAAATTCCTCATCCATGGACATTCAAAAAGTAAAGAGCAGAGATAGGAAGTGAATGCAGAACTTCTTTTTATTGGAATTTATCTAGGATAATAGATTTCTAGCTAGATAAAAACCTTAGAGACTATTTAACTTCAAACATTTATTCTACAGATATAGAAACTGAGGCACCAAAAAAGCCATATCTTACCTGAAAACCTTTAAATGCTAAGTAACAGATGTTGCTGAATCCTTTCATTCATGTCCAATTTTCTGTGACCTATTTGGCGTTTTCTTGGCAAAGACACTAGAGTGGTTTGTCATGTCCTTCTCCAGCTCATTTTATGTAAGAGGAAGTGAGGCATTCAGGGTCAAATGACTTGCCTAGGATCACACAACTATTAAAATGTATGAGCTGGTATTTGAACTCATGTCTCTGACCTCAGTTCTAGTGTTCTATCCACTTTACCACCTTGATGTTTGTTAAGTAATATTACTAGCTCTAAAATCCAGATCCCTTAGCTTTTAAATCCAGTGAAATTTCATTGTATCACATTGTCTTTGAAATAATTTGACTTTTTTGATTCTTACTTGGATCATCTGTAAAACAGGGATGATTATAATGCTTACATTAAAGATCTCTCAAGGATATTGTAAGGATCAAATGAGATAATGTAGGCAAAAATACATTGAAAAATCACATATATGTGTATATATAATGTGTGTATATATATGTATATATATATGTTTTCAAAGAACCTTTATATATACATAAATATATACATGCAAACAATTTCTGTTACTGTTGTCATCACTTTCAGTACACAATGACAATAGTTTATTAGTTCCAGAATATACAGTACAGATTTCATTCAACAGTGCTATTTTTTCCCCTCCAAACATTCTTATGGACAATATATTATTTACAATAATGGTTTGGACTGCATACTTCATTTCATCCTTTTTTTGTCTTTTCTTGAGATTGTATATATCATTTTTATATCTATTACACTGTTGCTCGTATCCCTCTTTATGATATATAATACAATTGAATGGTCAGTGAAAATACAAATTGAAAAGGAAAGAGCCTGGTTAAAATACCTTAAAAAAATCAAAACTAAAATGACTTTTCTTTACTTTTTTCTCTTTCTTCCTCCACCCTCCACTTTAGTCTAGAAAGTTGCTGCCACTTGTACTTTCTCCTATTCAGTTAAATGGAAAGGGGTGAAATAAAAGCTTCTAAGAAGAGTAATTGAAGTTGAAGGAAACTTGTCCTTCCATTTCCAAACTAGGCAGTGGAAATATAGTTGCACTGTTCTGAATTTTATTTACGATAAAAAGGTCAGATTTCTCTGAATGCTCACAGCATTGGGGGTTTCAAGGCTCAATTTCGCAGATGATGACTTACCTATATTTTCAGAACCACAGAGATTCAGAAAAGTAAAATTTTATAGACAGTCTGAGCATTCGGAGTAGTAAAGATAAGACCATTGTGCTTAGTCTGAGTACTGGGACTAAAATCAAACCACAACTCTGTTTCATACTAGTTCTGAGTCTTTAGGTGTGTCATTTAACTTCCTTGCCCCTTCTTTTCCTCCTCTGCAAAATGAAGGGGTGAGAACATGGGAAACAAGGACATAGATGCACTCCAGAAATGAGAAGTGAGAAGGGATCCTAATGATCATTTAACCCAATCCTTTCATTATTAATTATTGATTCAGGGAGTTTGAAATATTTACATGGTTATGCACATAATAAATATATCTCTATTGTTCAACTTTTCCATGGGAGACAGTACCAGCAGTGAAGCAGCTGCATTGTAGAGGGATATATTAGAATTCTTTATCGAACATCTTATATGTTGTATTAGTATTTCATAAGCATATTATTATAATTTTGTAATATGTATTTATATTTGTAAATTATATATTTATAATAATATATGTTACATTTGTGAGATATTTATATCATTATTGTCTTATAAGTAACAGCAGTAGCACATATAAATATATTAGTAATATATTATCATAGATTAAATAATATGTAAATTGAAAACAACATGACAACAATAATAAAAAAAATAGATGCAAGAGGAATTATTACATACAGAGGTAAGGGGGGAAAGCATTTATTTAGTTCTTTAGCAGGCATTGTGTTAAGTACTTTATAAATGTGTCATTTGACCCTCACAACAATCATACAAGATATATTCTGTCATTATCCTTATTTTACATTTGAGGAAACAAAATCAAACAGAGATTAAATGACTTGATCAGGTCCCATGGCTAGTAAGTATATGAGCAATGTTTGAACTCGGGATTTCCTGACTCCAAGTCTAGCATTCTCTATTCCATCTAATTCCATGAAGTGGGGAATAAAGTACTGGCCTTAAATAGAATTAATATTTGTTTTTTAAGGAACCCAATTTGAAGTCAAGAATTCCTGGATTTAGGTAAGGTCTGCTTTGGATGCATATTACTTAATCTCTCAGGGTAATATCCTGCAACTCTATAAATTGCAGACAATTATAACAATTTGAGTTGGAGGAAAAGGAACTTCATCATTGCAAGGATGATGAAATATGATGATGATGAAATATATGATGAAATCACAGCTCCAATTTAGTAATTATGATAATAGCTGACATAAAAGGAAGCCTGGTCTAATACATAGAAGGTAACCTTGAAGCCAGGTAGGCTTGGTCTGGAGGCCCAATTCTGACATAGCATGGCTGTGTGACCTCAGGACAATCACTGAATCTCTCAAGTGTTCTAGGGAACTTTCTATATTATCAGGCAAATTCTGATTTGCTTTGTTAAAGGCTGTTTTACCACCTGAGAGTTCTTTAACTTCATAAAACTACATATTCTGTCCCTATCCTTATTAACTGAAGGTCCTCTATGGTTGGTAAAGCACTTATCGTGCATATTAGTAGAGAAACAAAACAGAGGTAATTTCTCTCCTCCATCAGAAGAGGAAGAAAATAAAAGATCTCCATAGGACTGTGAAACACACCATAGGAAAATGGTAAGGATCAATGCTTGAACTAGCATTCTTTGTAAATGGGACAATAAAAGAGGAAAATAACATCTCATATGGCTGTTTTGAGGATCAAATGAGATAAAAAGCATGACTTAAATGTCAGCTGCTATAATTATTCAAAATGTGAGATTCTGTGATTCTATAACTATAACTTATTTCTCTAAGGTATAAGAGAAAATGTCTCATTATTTTAGTTATTCTGAATACCTAGACACAGATATTATTTTCATGCATTATATGCATATGTAGAGATAAGAAAAAGTATATTGTTAGGTCTTCTAATAATGTGTTTCAGAACATGTTTCTATAAGTCTTTGATGTCTTTCCTTGGAGCAACTGTTGGTTTCAATACTACATCTGGTAAATGGCTGGTGAAACTCAAAACTATACATTTTCAAAGAAAGAGCAAAAGGGTCATTCATCCATATGTGAAGATCTATGAGCCAATGCCTTTACATCCAGGGGCTGAAAGAAACAAGCCCAGACCTAAAAAAACTCGAGATAGATTTTGAAGGGGAACCAGAAGAAATATTTCTTCTTTGTTGTCTGGTAACTTAAATATTATTTTGTTCTAAACTCTGAAGGTTTTATGTAAGACTTTAAACTGCATATTGCATGATTATTATCTTAATTGTTTTGTTGATAATTATTAAATTTATAGGAAAAATGTTTAAAGAAATTGAATTGAATCATAGTGTTAGCAGTGATGGTGATAATTGTTTTTCTCTCAACACTCCTTCCCACTGGGTACAACATTGCATTTACAGAAGTGGTGAATAAAACTGGTACAAAGTAAAATTGGGAAATAGACTACATTAACTTTTGGTATTTTTCCTTCCTACATGTAAACAAGATACATACTGGATAAGTTGGAAGTAATCATGAAGGGAAAGAACTAGAATTAAAGGAGATTAGGAAAGGTTTCTTACAGAAGGAAGCCAAAGGGCATAAATGAAAAGGGATAGAATTACACTGATGGAGGTGGGACAGCAAAAATTCATGGAAGTGGGATATGGATTATAACATGCAAAAAAAAAAAAAAAAAACAGCAAGGTGGCCAAGGTTACAAGATTGAAGAGTACATATATAGGGAGTGGGGAATTGATAATGTATAAGAAAAACTGAAAAGCTTGTGAAGAAGCCAGATTGTCAAGGTCTTTAAAATATGAACAGAGGATTTTATAACTGATGTTAGAAGTGACCAGATTAAAGTGGAATTTATATATTAGTAGGGGGAGACATGACCAGGCATGAGATTTAGAGAGATTACTGTCATGAATGAACTAGAGTGGGGGGAAAGTTGAGGCAGAGAAACTAGCCAAACAGTATTGAAATAATGGCATGAGATATTCAGAGTTTGCAACAGGGTGGTAGAAGCTTCCAAGAGTAGAAGATATATATAAAAGACACTGTGAAAATATTGACAGTCTGGATATGGGAGGTCCTGGTGAAAATGGAGTTTATTTTGATGAGTGTCCAAGCAAAAAGAACAAAAATAAACCCCAAAAAAGCAAACAAAAAGTTCAAAATTGCTGTTTTAGTTCTATCTCAGCCAATAAATATTTAATAATTTTGTTTAATTTAATTTAATTTTCTGAGAATTTTAAAGCAGCCCTTAAATTCATTGCATAGGCAACTTCCTATTTTATTATGCATCATTATCACTCCATTGTTAAATATAAGAAGAGTTAGAACAATAATTTGTGTCCTAATAAGTTTAAGAAAATCTATATGCAAAATGAGAATAATTATACCACAAATGGCCAAAATCATCCATTTTCTACTGTAATTATTCCAACCTTGAACATAGATTCTCATTAATCTTGTGAGGTCCCAATTTTGTCTTAATTTGACTGTTATGCTTCTAGTTTCTGCAAGTGAAAAAGCTTAGATTATTATCATAATGTCTGACCATGCTACATTGTCCTACTCTAAGATCAGAGCTTTTTATACAAGAAAACACTATCTGACTCAATGTGTCAGTTCTTTTTCATGTATCTAGATATTTCAATTTGTAGCATAACCCCTGCAGTATTCCAGAGAATAGATGACACATCTGAAACCTTGAACTGTAGACATCTGCCTGTCATTAGGTTTCCACTGGGATTTCTCTTAAAAGGCAGAAACTTAGGGGGCCATAAATATAAGTTATCAAATGGAAAGAATCACCCCAAAGCACTTTCCCCCCAGTCTTTGCTCTCCAACCTTATCTGAAAATTCCTTCCACCATGTAGTCATGCTACTGTTAATTTAGGATCCTTGCTAAAGCATGTGCAAATGCTCAATACCCTTCATTTCTCTGACAGACAGATTCTATGTGTGTGATTACCATTATCACAGAATTATCTGTAACTCACTTCCAAGTAAAGAAAAAGGCAAATAGAGCATTTTACCGAGGAATCTATAAAAGAAGAAGTCAATCAGTAATAATTTATTAATCAACTACTTTATGTTAGATACACTAAGTAGTGGAGATACATTTTCTTAAAAAATATATTTGTTCCTAGAAATCATACACTGTATTGAAATAGAGATTTTTAACTTGGGGTCTATATTCTATTTCTGTGTGTTAGATTTCTTATCAGCATATAATCCTATGTATTTTATTTTATGCATTTAAACTCTGAAAATTGTTTGATAGGCTTCAACATTCTACCAAAAGGTAGAATGAAACAAACAAAACAATTAAAAATTGAAACAACACAAAAAAATTAAACAAACAAAAAAATTAAAGAAGATTTATATTTTCTGGGCAAAAAAAAAAAAAAAAAAATAGAAGTTTTCTCTGACCCTTACAACCGCTCAAGCTCACCAGAACCGAAATCGTATAGCAAATATAAAGCAACTTCAACTTTACTTCTCTCCAAGATGTAAAACATCCAGAATCCATTTTTTTAAAATAAACTGCTATATATTCTGAGTTTACTCAGCACCCCTCCGCCATGGTCACCACTTTAACCCACAGATTTGCCACAACACCCAAGTCCAAAACACCAGTGTTTTCCTCTTTCTTTCCAATACTTAGAAAGATCCTGGTTTCATAAACTTGGTGCCAGCTAGCATAATAATGGCAGCATTCTCTGATGCAAACAATTTGTTAGGGGTTAGGGAGGAAACAGAATGAAAAAAATAGGACACATATCTTGGCCTAAAATGGAACTCATTCCCACACTCACCATTTTCCTGCTCCTTTCAAAATCTCAGAAATCCAAACTACAGAAATCAACCATGTAGCACTCTGAACTCAGATTGCTTCCAAGAAGAAACTCAAAGCTACAAACTATAAGATATTTAGTGGTTAAATTTTTAAAATCAATTCACAAACAAGTCCTATAAGTGATTAGGAGAAATATTTTCAGGTACAAAAGAAAGGAAGTTCAAATGACACTAATCTATTTTGTAGCCACCAGAAGAGTTTCTCTATAACTCTAAAGCTGCTGAAAAAGTGAAAAATTTTCAACATGTAGCCAATCTTTGGCAGAATGCTAAGAATGTGATAGATATAGATTTACTTTGTGTAGACTTTTTCACAAACAACTCCTCTGTGTTTGAGCTCTTTCTGGATAAAATGAAGATATTAGACAAGATACTTTCTGAAATCCCTTCCAGTTCTAGTCTTTCCTCCTATAGTGTTACATTTATATTTCTAAGTAGGGTCAAGCCAATGTTGCAATTATGACAACTTAAAATATAATTTGACATATAATAACATTAGACATTCTTCATTTCTATTTTTCCGTTATAACCTTTGAATCCTCCATATGAATTTTTTTAACTTAATTCCATGAATTTGTAAGTGATTATATATGTCATAACTTTGTAGAGTAAGTGGTATCAAAATTTTAATACATTGGCAAGGTCTAACCAGGAACATTTAATACCTCTCTAATTATTTAGTGCTTCATTTCTAAAAACACTATTGTGTAGTTGAATTTCTATACATCTCATAAATGCCTCAGTTTTTAATATCCAGATATTTTCCATAGTTTTGTAGTTATTTTAATGAGACACTAATTAATATTCTTAGATTTTACTGGTTATACACAGAAACATTGATCAACTGTCTTGAGTTTATTCTTTCCAATCAGTAACTAAATATTGTAACTTGTATTTCTAAAACATCTCTGAACTCATGCCTACTATCCTGGTAGAATTCTTATTTCCTCACATCTCTAATACTGCAAAAGTCCTCATTATCTCCTTTCCTCAAGTATTTCCCTACTCTAGTCTGTGTTCTAAACACTCACCAAAATTCTTCCTTTAAGTCTTCCTATGTCATTCACCTATTCAATAAATTCCACATCTTTAACTCTAGAATTAAATGTTACTCTTCTGTCAAATATTTAAAGTTCTTTGAAAGTTGATTTTATCCTTTCCTTCCCTATTGTACATGTTACCACCATATATTCTATTGCTTGACATTTGACATTCTATGTTCTGTATGCTTGCCTTTGCATTCTCTTAGCTCTATGCTCCAAATTCAAATTCTATTTAACTCCACCATTTGGAATTTCTGATTTTCTTCAAGACTCAATATTTTGATTTTCAAAATATTGTTCCTAGCCCCCATAGAATTTATTAATGCTTTCTACCTTCAAGGATACCTTATATCTGATTTTATGTGTTGTGTATAAAAATATGCCAATTGTTTAACTTTTGATGCAAAAATCATAAAAAAAAATAAAGACCTTTCCTAATTTTTTTTTTCCTTGAGGCAATTGGGGTTAAGTGACTTGCCCACAATCACACAGCTAGGAAGTGTTAAGTATCTGAGGTCAGATTTGAACTCAGGTCTTCCTGATTTCCATGCTGGTCCATTGCACCACCTAGGTGCCCCCAAGACCTTTCCCATTAAGGAAATGATTAAATGCATTTATCTAAAACCAAGAGTTGTTATTTCTTTTAATAGATGAACAGTGGACATTTTCTCATGATCAGGGTATGATCAGGGTGAAATAATAACAATAATAGTTAACATTTATATAGCAGCTACTATTTGCCAGGTACTATAGTAATTGCTTTACAATTATTATCTCATTTGCTCCTTCCAACAACCCTGGGATATTTTCATCATTGTTTTATAGATGAGGAGACTGAGGAAACAGAAGTTAAATGACTTGCCTAGAGTACATATGTAATAAATGTCTAAGACCATATTTAAATTCAGATCATTTTAATTTCAGGCCCAGTATTCTTCCTGCTTAGCCATCTACCTGGATTTATCTCTATTCTTTTTGACATAATATTTGAAATATTAGTTGTAGCATAAGACAGGAAAGAAGAGATATAGGCAATAATTTTTGATCCTTATCTATATTCACTATTTTCTTTGCTTTTTAGATAATAGTAATATTTCATTGCATCTCTGTATTACAAGTAATTTAACCCTCCCTCAGTTGATGAGTACCTGCTTTCTTTCCAGTACAAAACATGACATAAATATTATTTTTGTTTATGAGACCATTATTTTGCTTCATTCTAATTAATGTTTATATATGTGAGTATTTTTTCAAAAAGAACTTTTTTCTAAATTTATTTACATACACATCTTTTTTTCTACTTTTGCTATTTATATGATTAATTTAGATAATTGCTTTTCAAATGTTAGATCTTTATTCTTTATTATTTCATCTTTATTATTGTTAATATTTTAAATATATTACTTAGTTTTTTTAATGGATAATATTGATCCATAGATATTTATTTCTACTTTATTCTTCTTCAGTTTTTTTTTCTCCTTAGGACTATATCTTTTTAATATTTTATTTTTTCTGAATATATGTAACATCATTTAAAAAATTTTTGATTTCCAAATTTTCTGAGTCCCTGCCTTCCCTACTACCTTATTTAAAAGGCAATCAATTTGATATAGTTTACATAGGCACAGTCATGCCAATCAATTCCATCAATAGGGCATTAGTATCCTCATTTTCTCATATATCCATCCAATATTTGATATTTTTTTCTTTTCTGTCACATTAACAAATCTGACAGGTATAAGGTGATACTTGAAAGATATTTTAATTTACATTTCTCTAATCACTAAAGATTTGACACTTTTTCTATATGAGTATAGATAGCTTTGATTTCCTTATCTAAAGCTGTCCTTTCATATGCTTTGAAAATTTATCATTTGGGAAATATAGCTTCATGAATTTGTCTTAGTTCACTAAATATGTGATAAATGAGGTCTTTATCAGAGGTCCTTGCTAGAAAAAATTTCCCCAGTTTTCTGCTTTTTTCTTAATTTTTACTGAATTGATTTCATTTTTGTGAAAACTTTTAAAGTAATCAGAATTATCTGTTTTATATCTCATACTGGTCTTTCTTATTTGGCCATAAATTCTTCCCTTATTCTTAGATCTGAGAAATAAACTATTCATTAATTTGCTTTATGTCTAAACTATGTTCATACTTTAACCTTCTTTCAGTATACAGTGTGAGATGTTGGTCTAAACCTAGTTTCTGCAAAACTCCTTCCCAATTTTCATAGAAAGTTTTGCCCCCAAAGTTGGATCATTTGGTTTATCAAATATGAGATTACTATGGTCATTTATCACTGTGTATCCTGTATCTAATGTAGACCACTCCTCTTACACTGTATTTTTTAGCAAATACCAAAATTCGGATGATTACTACTTTCTAATAGTTTGAGTTCTGGTATGACTAAGCCATCTTCACTTTTTCCCCCTCTTTGATTCCCATGCTGTTCTGCCCTTTTATTTTTCCAGATGAACTTTGTTATTATTATTTCTGGCTCAGCAAAATAATGGCCCTGAATAAATTAATTTCATAGAATTGTCATTTTGTTATATTAGTTTGGTCTACACATGAATGATTAATATTTTTCAATTGTTTAAATCTGATCTTATTTGTGTAAAAAATTTGTGTTTTATTACTGTGCTTATGTAATTCCTGAGTTTATCTTTGCTGATAGATTCTGAAGTGTTTTACATTGTCTATAGGTATTTTATATTCAATTTTTATTTCTATCTCATGCTACTGGGGAATTTGTTTGTTTGTAATATATAGAAATGTTGATGACTTAGGTAGGTTTAACTTGTATCCTGCAATTTTATTCAAGCTGTTAATTATTTCAATTAGATTTTTAGTTGATTCTCTAAGATTCTCCAAATATATCATCTTATCTTCTTTAGATAGTGATAGTTTTGTTTCTTCTTTTCCTATTGTAATCTCCCTATTTTTCTTCTCTTATTGCTATAGCTAACATTCATATTATAATAATGAATAATAGCAGTAATATTAGGCATCCTTGCTTCATTCTTGATCTTATTGAGAAGGCTTCTAGTTTATCCCCACCTACAGATAACACTTGCTAGTGGTTTTAGATAGATAATACTTATCATTTCAAGTAAAGCTACATCTATTATTCCTATGAACTTTAGTGTTCTTAAAGGGAATGGTGATGTATTTTGTCAAAAAAATTTCTGCATTTATTGAGTAACCATATGATTTCTGCTGGTTTCATTGTCAATTGTTCTGATAGTTTTCTTAATATTGAATCAGACCAACAGTCCTGGTATAAAACCCACTAATAATTTTTGTGACATATTACTATAATATTTTGGTAAAATTTTATATTTTTAAAGTGCATCAATATTTATTGGGGAAATTACAATTTTCTTTCTTTGGAGTTTTTCTGGTTTACGTATCAGCATCACATTTGTTTCATAAAAGGAATTTTGTAGGATTCCTTTCTTGCCCATTTTTCAAATAATTTATATAATATTATAATTAATTGTTCTTTAAATGTGTGGTAGAATACATTTGTGAACCTATCTGGTAAAGCATATTATTTTTTAAAGGAAGTTCATTAATGCTTTATTCAATTTTGTTTCCTCGGGATTAAAGTATTTTATTACCTCTTTTCTCAGTCAAAGAAATTTATAATTTTTTTTGGTAAATATTCATCTATTTTACTTACCTTATTAGAATTACTGACACATGATTTCACAAAATAGCTCCCAATAATTGCTTTAATTTCATCTTCATTGATGGTAAATTAATCCTTTTCATTTTTTCATACTGGTAATTTGATTTTATTTTTTTAAATAAAATTAAACAATAGATTGTCTATTTTGTTTGTTTTATCATAAAACCATCTTTATTTATTAGTTCAATGGTTTTCTTATTTCAATATTTATTATTCAATTTTCAATTTCAAATTTTATTCAATTTCCTTTGCTTTTCGTGATTTTCAATTTGATGTTTAATTGGGGATTTTTAATTTGTTCTTTTATTAGTCATATGCCCAAGTCATTTTTCTGTTCTTTTTCTATTTTATTGATGCAAGCATTTAGAGATATACATTTTCCCTTCAGTATTTCTTTTCTTATTCTCCATAATTTTTTTGTTAAATTTTCTCATTGTTGTCATTCTTTTACATGAAATTATTGTTTCTATGATTTGTCCTTTGATTCACTAATTTATTTTAGAATTTGAATGATTAGTTTCCAATTTTTAATCTATATTTAATGCAATTGTATTATCACATTATGATTTGGAATTGATATATTTAATATTTTTTTTGTTTTTCTGCATTTCATATGGAAATGTCCTCTCCCCACTTCCTACCCCAGCATCCCTTCACTAATACGCAGTCAGTTTTCATGTCAGTGCCATATGCCAACATTTATTTCCTCCTATAACTCTTTTAATTTTTTTCTTTCAGAATTTAGATGCTCTACCGCTTGGTTCACATACAGTTTAGTATTGATATGACTTCATTGTCTAGGCTATCTTTTATCAAATTTTTTTATTCTCTCTTTTGATTAGATCTACTTTTATTTTTGCTTTGTTTGAGATCATGATTGTTACTTGCTTTTGTGCTTTACTTAAGTTGAAGCATTAAAGCGTGTTCTAGTCCATTACTTGTTCTCTCTGTCTTTCTCTGTCTCTTTGTCTGTCTCTCTGACTCTGACTCCCTCTGTCTCTCTGTCTTTGTCTCTGTCTCTGTCTCTCTGTGTGTGTAAGTGTGTGTCACACTTTCTGTGTGCCTTTCTGTCCCAGTCTTAAGTTCACACCAACCCAACCCATACTTTATGTTTGCTCTGGAAGACTTAGAATTTGGTTATAATATTCCTGATTCTGTTTTGGAATCTTTTTCAGACAGTGATTGGTGGATTCATTCATTTTCTAGTTTGTTTTCTGATTCTAGGATATTAGGGCAGTTTTCCTTGATAATTTAATGAAAAATTATTTCTTTTTGTAACAAACCTACCTGAGTTCTCTCACAATAATACTGCAGAAAATACACTTAAGAAAACAGAATAAGTCAAATGATAAAAGAAGCATAAAGATTGACTGAAGAAAAGAACACCTTAAAAAACAGAATTGCATAAATGGAGAAAAGAAAATAAGTTAAGAAAATAGTTCCTTAAAATAGATTTGGGCAACAACAAGCTAATGTTGCCACGAGACATCAAAACTTTATAAGACAAATTAAAATGACTGGGGAAATAAAAGAAAATTTAAACTATCTCATTGGAAAAAAAATTTTCCCAGAAAAGAAATAATTTCATTTTGACATCTTAGCTCTGCAATTAAGACTATATTTGTAACATAAAATAAATTAGGTAGTATGCATTCATTCTAAATTATTTGGCATAATTTTTTGTTTCATAGATAACTAAATTATTTTATATTTTTTCTGAAAAATTAATAGTTCTCAGATTTTATCTATTTGCAATTTTATTACAGATTTGCTTTAGCTTAGAGAAATCTCATGAATTTGACCATGGTTTTCTTTAGCTTCTAGACTAATATTATTATTCTGTCTCAGCATTTTAAAATCTGAATATCCCATTCTTTTTTCCATTACCTACGGCTTTAGAGAATTTCTTTATAATTTCTTCAAAGCAATTTATTCTCTTGTCTTAAAAGTCTTATCAGTGGAATCTAATTCTGTTCCCATTTCTGCCTGTGATTATTTAACTGAACACTTAAACTGTTACAGAAATTTTGTGATAGTTTCATGATAATTTTCAATTTAGCAGTTTTATTTGTTTAAGGTTTTTTGAAGCATTATCTTCCAATTCTAGTTTTAACTTAACTTAATTTATTCTTTAGTATTTATCATTATATTGGGACCTATTTTCATTCTCTGTTGTATGTTCTTTGAGTTTTTTTTGTGACAAAATTCTTTTGTATCTCATTATTTTTATTTTTCTTCATTTGGCACTCTAATCTGTTGACATTAATTCTTCTAGTAGTCTCTTTGCCTCCAGGTCACCACTTTTGTTGAATGCAAATATTTGACTTGGAGAGTATTAGTCTATGAACCATGGTAATCAGGCCAAAGTTGGGTAAGCAGACAATTTTTAAGGGCACATTTTCTACCTCCTTCCTCACATATGAAGCTTAGCAGTATGATCCTTAAAAGGCTTCTCAGATACCCAGGAGGCTGCCAAATCCCACTGCTACATCCAGTGAGAAAATGACCTTATGGTTTCAGCCACTTGTGCCCAGAGTTATGGCTATAGTCATAGGCACAGTATCCACACTTACTGCTTCATGAACACTGTCCCATCACCACAGTACTGTGAGATAGGTAAAAATGGTAAAATTGTATGGGTGATGCCTTTTGTTTTATATATAAACTGGTTTTAAGTAAGACAGAGTTGCAGAAATCATCAGTGTCTCTTTTCCACTATAAATGTCCAGGATAATGTCAAGACAGATCATACTGGGGTTATATTATATACATAATGTACATAAGCATATATTAAATTATACATATGAACATAATTTCTTGAATATATTACATTATGCCAAAATACATCTTTCTAAATCTTGAATATGCTATCAAGTAGTGATTGAACTATACATAATGATAATGGCAAGAACTTGGCACTAATGCTAAAAAATTTTGTTTTCCTAATTAGTGAATTTGCCTATAAGTCACAAAAAATGCAACATAGATGATTTTTAAAAAAACATGCCTACATATGTACATACTTTCTCATCTCTGGGAAAAATATTTGAATGATGATATAGACTTCTTGAAGGTAGCATTGATAAAAATGTGGGAAGTAATAAGTAAGTTCATTTTTATAGTCACATATTGATTATGTTTACTGGTTTTGATCATGTCAAAGCCAATTTGATTTAGCAGAGCAAAAATATATTTTTCCCAACAAGGCAAATCCCTTGAAAAACAGGTACAAAACTGAAACAACTTCTATGATCTGTTGCTTACTAATATTAAATGAGAAATGTAACATCCTCAGAAAACATCATTGCTACTGTTCTGGAAAATATACAAGGCAACATCAAAATAGAAGAGGGGTTCTTCACAAATTACGAGCAACTATAGATATTCCAATTAGCAGATGAAATTAAGATGATGGTAATATAAACTGTTTCCCCTTAATCTTTGAGAGGGTGGACCTGGGAAAGGTCCACCCTGGGAAAGAGAAACCCTAAAATCTCAATCCCTTGGGACCTTTGGGAAGGGCCCCACCCTCCTGTTCCTAGGGGAAACTCCCATTGCAATCTCCACCTACAATTCAATTGGAGATCTTGGCTTGGGGCATAATCACAACTTTTTATTGAATTGAAAATTAGCCCCTAATTTCCCTAGCCTCAAACCATAGAAGGCTAATAAAAGACCTCCGAACCCCAAATCTTTGTTAAATCAGGATTTGGCCCACTGAGAAGTTGTTTCTCAGTGTAATAAACCCATTTTTTTTGCCAAAACCTCACCTGCACATGGGGATTGTGAATTCTTTTGCAAAAACCTGTTACACTAGCCTGGGGATCTCTTACCCCTCATTTCTCACACTTCAACAATGGCATTAAGGCCTAATGTCATAGAACCCACTAACTGATTCACAGTCACTTAACGGGGTCCAACAACAATAAAAAAGAAAAACTCAAACAGATAAAGAATATTTATTCCCTATGCTATATACTCCAAATCACACATAATAAAGAGAAATACAAATCAAGATAATCCTGTGATTTCAAGATACCCTTGACCAGTTTGTAAAAATGGCAAGAGATAGTAACAATCAAAGTTGGAGTCAGTGTTTGTGAAACTATGAATTACTATAACTACTTTAGAAAGCAATTTAGATTTTTGTAAATAAAGCAGCTAAAATGCTCATATGGTTTAAGACAAAAATTGCAATTAGATTTCTTTCTTCAGGACCATGTCTTGAATCTACATCACTCTAATTCTCTTTGATTATCTAACAATAGATCCCAGACTAAGCCTCACTTGGTTATTCTTTGGGCCCTGAATGGTTCACAATGAATATAAATAACAATTGTTTCTATTTTGATCAGAAATCCTGAGGGTTTTCCTCTCTCAGATTGAGTTTTTTTTTTTTTTTTTTTTTTTTAAACCGGATAAAATGAGTCATTCTCTGCCTCATTTCTCATCTAGCCCTAATCACTGATTGGGCATTTTGTATTCACTTGCATGTGACATCACTTCCATGAAGTCATGGTTTTCTTCAAGAACAGAGTTCAAACAAGAACCTCTAATCTATCTGCCAAGGGAAAATCAGAAACTTTATGAACAAAATTACAGACCACTTTTCACACAAATTAAGTCTGATCTAACCAATTGGAAAAATATTAAATGCTCTTGGATAGGGCAAGCAAATATAATAAAGATGACAATATTACCTAAACTAATCTATTTATTTAGCGCTATACCAATCAGATTCCCAAAAACTATTTTAATGACCTAGAAAAATAACAACAAAATTCATATGGAAAAACAAAAGGTCAAGAATTTCAAAGGAATTAATGAAAAAAAAATCAAATGAAGGTGGCTTAGCTGTACCAGATCTAAAATTATATTATAGAGCAGCAGTTACCAAAACTATTTGGTATTGGCTAAGGAATAGATTAGTTGATCAGCGGAATAGATTAGGTTCAAGGGATAAAACAGTCAACAAATATAGCAACCTAGTATTTGACAAACCCAAAGACCCCAGCTTTTGGGATAAGAACTTACCGTTTGATAAAAATTGCTGGGAAAATTGGAAACTAATATGGCAGAAACTAGGCATTGATCCATACTTAACACCGTACACCAAGATAAGGTCAAAATGGGTTCATGACCTAGGCATAAAGAATGAAATTATTAATAAATTAGAGGAACACAGGATAGTTTACCTCTCAGACCTGTGGAAGGGGAAGGTCTTTATGACCAAAGAAGAACTAGAGATCATTACTGATCACAAAATAGAAAATTTCGATTATACCAAACTGAAAAGTTTTTGTACAAACAAAACTAATGCAGACAAGATTAGAAGGGAAGCAATAAAGTGGGAAAATATTTTTACAGTCAAAGGTTCTGATAAAGGCCTCATTTCCAAAATATATAGAGAATTAACTCTAATTTATAAAAAATCAAGCCATTCTCCAACTGAAAAATGGTCAAAGGATATGAACAGACAATTCTCAGATGAAGAAATTGAAACTATTTCTAGTCATATGAAAAGATGCTCCAAGTCATTATTAATCAGAGAAATGCAAATTAAGACAACTCTAAGATACCACTACACACCTGTCAGATTGGCTAAGATGACAGGAAAAAATAATGATGATTGTTGGAGGGATGCGGAAAACTGGGACATTGATGCATTGTTGGTGGAGTTGTGAACGAATCCAACCATTTTGGAGAGTAGTTTGGAACTATGCTCAAAAAGTTATCAAACTGTGCATACCCTTTGATCCAGCAGTGTTACTACTGGGACTATATCCCAAAGAGATTATAAAGAAGGGAAAGGGACCTGTATGTGCACGAATGTTTGTGGCAGCCCTTTTTGTAGTGGCTAAAAACTGGAAACTGAATGGATGTCCATCAGTTGGAGAATGGTTGAATAAATTGTGGTATATGAAAATTATGGAATATTACTGTTCTGTAAGAAATGACCAACAGGATGATTTCAGAAAGGCCTGGAGAGACTTACACGAACTGATGCTGAGTGAAATGAGCAGGACCAGGAGATCATTATATACTTCAACAACAATACTATATGATGACCAGTTCTGATGGACCAGGCCATCCTCAGCAACGAGATCAACCAAATCATTTCCAATGGAGCGGTAATGAACTGAACCAGCGATGCCCAGAAAAAGAACTCTGGGAGATGACTAAAAACCATTACATTGAATTCCCAATCCCTATATTTATGCCCACATGCATTTTTGATTTCCTTCACAAGCTAATTGTACAATATTTCAAAGTCTCATTCTTTTTGTACAGCAAAATAACGTTTTGGTCATGTATACTTATTATGTATCTAATTTATATTTTAATGTATATAACATCTACTGGTCATCCTGCCATCTAGGGAGGGTGGGGGTAAGAGGTGAAAAATTGGAACAAGAGGTTTGGCAATTGTTAATGCTGTAAAGTTACCCATGCATATATCCTGTAAATAAAAGGCTATTAAATTAAAAAAAAGAAAAAAAAAACAAACAAACAAGAACCTCTAAGAGTAGTAATAGCAGCTGCCCCACTGGGGATCCACCTGGAACTAGGTTTCTTTCTTAAGGATCATTAACTTGAATCTTTATGGGATTTTTTGATTGACCAGCAATAGATCCCAGATCAAGCTGCAACTGATCATTGTTTGGGCCCTGATTGGCTCAGAATAAATGTAAACAATACATGTTTCTATTTTGACCAGAAATCTTTAGGTTTTCCTTCATAGATTTATTTTTTTAAACTAGGTAACAAAGGTCATTCTCTGCCTCATTTCTTGCCTAGCCTAAGTCACTGCATGGGCATTATTTCAGTCAAACTCATACCTATTAAAGACCTTACCTTAAAAAGGCCAAGGTCTTTCACTTTATTCAGGGCCATTTCTAGTAGTCCTGATCTATATCTGGTCACTGAATCCAAATGCCTCTGGAGGAAATATATTCCACACGCAGGAAAGTAACTTGCAGAAAGAAAGGCTTCCACTTACACCAAAATATAGCACCTCTTCTTTTATTTCTTAAATTTATTTATCTATTTAATAGCATTTTACTTTTCCCCAGTTACATGTCAAGAACATTTTTGCATTCATTTTAACAAGAATTTGAGTTTCAATTTTTTCTTCCTTCCTCTCTCCCCTCCCCTGTTCAGAATATAATAGACATTCTGATATAGTTTGAAATATGTGTTATCATGTAAAGCATATTTCCATATTATGTACCTTTAAAAGAAGAAACAGGTCAAAAGAAAAAAATACAAGAATGAATAAAGTAAGTGGAAAAATGCATCAATCTGTGTTCAGAATTCATCAGTTCTTTATCTGGTTATGGATAGGATTTTCTTTCCTTGAGTCCTTTGTAATTTTCTTGGTTCTTTATATTCCCAAGAAGAGTTGAGTCAATCACAATTGATCATCATACAATGTTGCTTATACTGTGTACAATCTTCTCCTGGTTCCATTAATTTCAGTTTCCATTAGTTCATTCAAATCTTTCCAGGATTTTTCTAAAATCTGCCTGTTAATCATTTCTCATTGCACAATAGTATTCCATGACATTCCTATATCACAGTTTCTTTAGCTATTCTCCAATTGATATGCATCCTCTCAATTTTCAGGCAATTTTCAATTGCCACCAATGAAAAGGGCTGCTAGTAATGTTTTTGCACATGTAGATCCTCTTGCCTTTTCTATGATCTCTTTGGGATACAAACTTAGTAGTGTTATTACTAGATCAATGAATATGCAAAGTTTGGTTGACCTTTGAGACATAATTCCAAGTTGCTCTTCAGAAGAGTTGGATCAATTAACAACTAGATCAACAATTCATTAGTGTCCCAATTTTCCCCTAGCCCTCCAACATTTATCACTTTTGTTTTTTTCATTCCACCAATTTTATAAATATGAAGTAGCACCTTTGAATGTTTAATTTACAGATGTTTTTAATCAAAAATGATCTAGAGCACTTCTACACATGTCTATAGCTTTAATTGTTTCATCTAAAAAGTGTTTATTCTTATCCTTTGATGCTTTATCAAATGGGGAATGCTTTGTGTTCTTATAAATTTGATTCCATTCTTTATATATTTGATGAATGAAGTCTTAGAGATATTTGTTATAAAGATTAATTCCTACCTTTCTTCTTTTTTCTAACTTTGGTTGTATTGGTTTTGTTTATACAAAAACTTTTTCAATTTAATATAATAAAAATTATCCATTTTGCATTTTGTAATGCTCTCTGTCTCTTGTCTGGTCATGAATTTTCCCCCTTCCCATAGATCTGACAGGTAGAGTATTCCTTGATCTTCCAATTTTCTTATGATATCTAATATTTTATCTCCTTAGTTTATTTCTTGTTTATTTTTTAATTGAATTTATCAAGTTCTGCAAGGGGACAGTTTAGGTATCCCACTAGTATAGTTTTGCTGCCTATTTCTTCCTGTAAGTAGAAACAAGGTAAAAATTCATTTTGGTTTTTTTATTACTGAGTAGTTTCAATCTTACTCCATATAGGATTTTCTTGGCAAAGATACTGGAATAATTTACCATTCCCTTTTCCACCTCATTTTGCAGATGAGCAAATGAAGACAAACAGTAAAGAGACCTGCATAACTGGTAAATGTCTAAGATTGGATTTGAATTTGTGTTCCTGACACTATGGTTGGCATTCCATCTACTGTGGTACATACTTATACCAATACAACAATCAAAAATGAATGTTGCAAAAGTACAAAGAACATGCTTGGCTCAAAAAGTGGCATGTGGAAGACAAACACCCCTTTTTCTTTGCAGAGGTACATGAGTGTGGAGCAAAACACATAACGGTATGTTTTCAGTGTTTAGTGTATTTTGGTGATTTTTCTCTACATTCTTTGTCTTTTTAAATTTTTTTTAAAAAAGCTTTTCTTATTAAGGATGGCTCTGTGGGAGGGCCGGGACAGGAATCTGTGGTGTGATCTAGATAATGTGCAAACAAAGAAATACCTTTTAAAAAGAGTTTCCTTTAAAATTATTAAACAAACAAATAAACAAACAACAACAACAAAAAAAAAGAAATGAAGTTCTATTATTTGACATGCTGTTTATGCTGTGCAGCTGTGTGGCCAGCTAAAGAAACTTGCCTTCATTCTCAACCTCATCTTTTCATAATCCTTCCATCTTCCTGTATTAAGAGAAATAGATTATATTTTGAAAACTTGATGCTTCATCAAATGTTTCAATACAAGTTTCATTGTTCTTTCATGACCTTTGATACAGTGGATGAGGAAGAAGAGTTTGCATACTACTTGATCCTCACTGATGTTAACAGATGTTCCTTCTTCATGAATTTCAATAACCTCTCCTCTTTTTAGATTCACTCAGTCCATCTATATCACACAATTTAAAATCACCCAACTTAGATATTTGTTGCTGTGATGAACTTGCCTTCGCTTTATTCTTCCTCTTTTCTCTTTCCTTCATTCAAGGGGTCTAATACTTGCCTTATAGCATGTCTACAACTACATCACTTTTAAGGAATATCACTTGTCTACCAAAATCCCTGCACTAAAACTTTCTAATTCATTTTTTACTCAAACATTCTGATTTCCAAGTTCACCAATCTCTACTACTATGACATATATCTTAGCTATCTCAATCACATATAGAAATGGTCATATTCAGCCATAACTATGGCACCTCTGTGATTGTGTATTATAGAATTCTCTTCTCTCATAATAATCTTTTGTTCTTTCATTCTACCTCATTTCTGAAAAACCCAATCTTTATCTACACACCAACACCTAATCTTTCCATTCTTCCCTGTTCTTCTAATCTACCACTTTTAGTCTGGTGTCATGTTCTTGACAACCTAATTAATAGAATCACCTACACATTGTCTTTTAGGATTTTTTCTCGTAGGTACCAAACAACAACAACAACAACAATAAAACATCATTATCCCTTAACTTGCATGTCTCCCACAACTCTGTATTAAGTTCTCTTCTCTTCATCTTTTACATTCTTTCCATTGTTGATCTCATTTTCTACCACTACTTTAGTTTTCTTGTCTACACATAAGAATTCCATATCTACATTTTTAGGCATATTATTTGCTCTTAAACCTCATGTGTCTTCATCAGAACTCATTTTCTTTCTATGTAAATATTCCTATTCCTTTCCATCATCCAGACAAAGACCTTGAGAGTACTCTTTGCCGTGTCATTTTCCCTTATCCCCAGATCCTCTTAGTGGCCAAATGTTACTCATGCAATCTCTGTAATATCTCTTACCTCTTTCCTCTTACTTCTACTCATAGATCTATCACCCTAATTCAGGTCCTAGTCACTTCTTCCCTGGATTATTGTAGGTCAGCAAATTGACCTTGTTTCCAGTTTCTTTCTTTTCTAATATGTTTTCTATTTTAGTTGTTCTTAATGGATATATCATGAGGCTCATTTGAAATAATGAATAGGCTTCCTAATTCTGCAGTACCCAAATTTCTTTGAAGTTTGCTTTTTGGTATCTGATATTTGTATGAAGAAGATCATATTCATAGCTCTGACTGAGTAATTGCAAAGCTGCTTCCTCTGCTAAAACTCCTTTGAAAATAAGGAAAGAAGAGAGGGACAGGGAAAGTAAGGGACAAATATAAGATCTCCAAAGCCTATATTATGAGTTTTCAGGCTCAACTTGTTAGAAACCTTCCTTTACTGGTAACTGAAACAGTCACTGTGTTAACATGTCTTCATGGCTAGTACTATGAGGGAAAGGGGGGGGGGGGGAGTTTGACAAGTTGATCAAAATAGTCTTCCCAATAATAGCATAAATTAATCATATCACTGTCATACTCAAAAGCATTTAGTGGTTCTTCAATGCCCAAAGGATAAAAGAAAAATTTCTCATTCGCAAATTAAATGCCTTCATAATTTGATTCCTACCCATATTTCCACTATATCTTTGCATGTCTTAATATTTTTCTGTATGGTGAATGTTTGAGATTAAGTTATTATTTTAACTTAAAAACAAGGGGAAAACACCATTATGTCTTGTACCTTAAATAAGAAAATTCAGGTTTAAATAAGAAAAATCAGGTTTAACTGAAGAGAAATCTCTAAGAGATTATCTACCAACATATTGTTAGAGCTGACAAACAACTGTTTATTATTGCTCAGAATTATAGCTGATGGGAAAAGAAGGATGGAATATCAATGATGGCTAATCCTTATAGAAAATTAGTCAGATGATTGGTCAGGAAGCCAGAGGTTAAAGGGAAAAGGCTATGTCAGAAAAGAAAATAAGAGATTATATCTTGGACCAAAAAAAAAAAAAAAAGTAAATCTAAGTTTTCTGCCTTAAGTATTTGATGAAGATTAGCACATTGAATTACTGTCAGATATGTCAACAATAACAATTTTATAATAATAACACAGAAAAGAGATAGTTGTGCTTATGAAATCCCTATGTGGAGAAAATTGATTTAATGAAGTGACTGAATATTCATCTGATCTAACCATCAAGGAATCCTGATCTGAGGTGTTTGAGACTATGATTTCAACTTCTTTGATCTAAGCATTTTCTGGATTATAAAAGAAGGGGTGTCTGCAAGGCTGAATAAAAAGTTCTGCCCACCTCTGATTTTACCTTCCTCTATTGTGCAATTCATTCTCTAGCAGACAATTGAGGAGAATGGGGAAGAGTCCTGAAAATTTATTTTTTGGTTGTCAGAGAAAGAGAATGGAACATCATATTCAAAAACTATACTTATAGTATATATTCAAATAATTCATTTGTTGTTGTTATTTCTCCCATTATCAAATTATCAATACCTAAAAATTAACAAAGCCCTATATTGGAAGTTTTGCTGTCATTTAAAATCATATAATACAAGAATGTTGGCTGTATGCAGTTCAGTGATTTCATTTTGAGAAAGGACCTTAATTTCCCTGTGTTATATACTCTTTTATATGAAAAAAAGATCATTATGTGATCATAAAAATGTTTTTCTAGACATCTATGAACAACTTTATTGTGAAATATTTCAGTGACTGCTTATTGTTCTTATAATAAAAAGAGAATAAACTACTCTATCTGTTGTTTCCATGGTAACTAATACATTTATATATTGAAAGGGGACAAAGAATCTTCTATATGCATTTCCTTCTTTTTGATATATGTCACTGTATGTGTACATATACATTCTTATATTGGAATAAGGGAAGTCAATGAGTACAAGGGCAATGTGCCTGAATTTATTTTATTTAGTTTTTCATACCTTATGTCCCTAACCAGACAGTTAGGGCCATGAAAATTGGGTCTATATCGCATTCTTCTCTAATTCTTACTGAGAACAAAGTAAATATTTCTTAACTATTTCTTGAATGAATGAACAAAAGAACAACAATAACAACAAAACTTTCACCTGTTCTTCTGGTTCCTGAAAATTAGTTAGATATTCATGTTTTTGTGGGATGGGTGTTTAAATTTTCTAATGAGTGCATTTAGTGGGCATCTATCTGCATGTGGTTAATCCTGTTCTGGGCTCAGTACCAAATGAATTAAGTTAACATGATTCATATCCTGTTAAGACCTTTGTGTCTAAGAGAATCCATCACTTACTCAATTGGGTACATAAGTTACACACGAACTGAACAAACATCAGACATCTAAAACATTTGCAAAATTTTATGTATTGAAAGTTATATAGAAGGGTTAATTGTTAGGGGTTGATTAGAGGGAAAATAAAAGGATTTGCATTTTAAAAGGAAGTAAGGTCAATTGCTAGAATAAGAGAAATCATTACTTTTTACAGATGTTTTGAGGACGGTTTGAGGAGTTGGTATTCTAGTAGCCATCTAATATCATCTCCAGACCTTGCTTTACTACAATCCCTAAGTAAATTTTTTTCTTAGAAATTTCATGTTCTCCATTTATGAGTTTCTTCATTCCTTCTTGTTTCTACTTCTACCCAGAGGATATTGTCCCATTTAAAAAAAAATAGTACCTACCTCAAGATATTTCTCTCATTCCTTTAAAGATTTTAGTATTTGTGTTGACACTCATCTAACAAACCATCCACCCAATTCTTAAATATTTCCATAGTAATCCTCTCCCTCCTTCCCATTCAAAATCATCATGGAACTGAAACATTTCCTGATCTTTAAAATTGCACTATTAACTACAACTTCTTATCCTTTCATATCTTTCTCTATTACTGAAGCTAATACTACTTTTGGGGGCAGCTAGAATAGAACATTGGATAGTGAACTGGACCTGGAGCCAGCTGTAAAATACAGGCTAGTATCATGGAAAGCCTCATGATCAGCCAGAGTCAGGATAAATCAAAGTCCTTGGTCTTTAGGGGGAGAAGTGAAGGAGGTAATCAAGCTGCCATGAGACTGGCCAAAAGATGTATCCTGGATTCTGAAATCTGGAGTCTCCAGCCTCTCTCCTCCTTGTCCTGCATCCAATTGACTCTAGTTTCTCTCCCCCTACCCTCCAACCCTTGCCTATGATTATTTCAACACCAAACATTCAGCAAGCACCAATGGTGAGGAAAGCCAGTACATCACCATCTCATCTAAATATGTATGAGAGCCATTGTCTCACATCGAATAGGTAATTAGCCTTAAGTGCTCTGTTGTCTGATTCAAGCATACCTTTTTGGAGTTTTAGCCCTCTACATCTCTGGTTTTCTTTTGTTTTAGTACATAGGTGATCACACTCTCCCTGACTTCTCAGGAAAAGGGGTGAAAACACCAAAAAGAAGGTGATCACGCCTCCCTGACTTCTCAGGAAGGAAGGTGAAAGTACTAAAGAGGAAACGATCATGTCCTCCCTGACATCTCAGGAAGAGAGATGAAAAACACCAAAGGAAGTGGGGAGTCAAGCCAGATATTGTTAGCAGGTTTCTGGGCTGAAAGGTCTTACTAGAAACAGGTATGTGCAAACTCATCAGTATAGGGGGTATTACACAAGCACATAGCAATAAAGCACAGGCTATTAGTGATGACACTCCCCAAAGCTGGTGCAGGCTCAATGTGGTGTAACAAGCATGAATTGTACATGCAAGTAGTGATATAACAAACAATATGAATCAACATAATGTTGTAAAAGATTTCCAGAAGTCCTGGAAGGAGAGTATTAAATAACAATCACATTTACGCCTCCTTCAGCAACCAAGAGATAGTCCAAAACCAATCTATTGTCCATTACTTCACATGTCAGGGAATCCAATGATCCCTGGAAGTTTTTGAAGTCCTGTGACAGTCTTTTTATGTGTTAGGGAATCCAATGACCTGTAGATTTTGAAGTCCTGCAACAGTCTCATCATGGCTCAGGGAATTCAGTGATTTCTGAGAGTTTCAAGTCCTACAACAATCTTATCATGTCTCAGGGAATTCAATGATTCCTTAGAGTTTTGAAGTCCTGCATCAGTCTCATTAACAATTTTTCACGTCCCTGTATGTGCACGAATGTTTGTGGCAGCCCTTTTTGTAGTGGCTAAAAACTGGAAACTGAATGGATGTCCATCAGTTGGAGAATGGTTGAATAAATTGTGGTATATGAAAATTATGGAATATTACTGTTCTGTAAGAAATGACCAACAGGATAATTTCAGAAAGGCCTGGAGAGACTTACATGAACTGATGCTGAGTGAAATGAGCAGGACCAGGAGATCATTATATACTTCAACAACAATACTATATGATGACCAGTTCTGATGGATCAGGCCATCCTCAGCAACGAGATCAACCAAATCATTTCTAATGGAGCAGTAATGAACTGAACTAGCTATGCCCAGAAAAAGAACTCTGGGAGATGACTAAAAACCATTACATTGAATTCCCAATCCCTATATTTATGCACACCTGCATTTTTGATTTCCTTCACAAGCTAATTGTACAATATTTCAGAGTCTGATTCTTTTTCTACAGCAAAATAACGTTTTGGTCAGGTATACTTATTGTGTATCTAATTTATATTTTAATATATTTAACATCTACTGGTCATCCTGCCATCTAGGGGAGGGGGTGGGGGGGGTAAGAGGTGAAAAATTGGAACAAGAGGTTTGGCAATTGTTAATGCTGTAAAGTTACCCATGTATATATCCTGTAAATAAAAGGCTATTAAATAAAAAAAAATAAAAATAAAAATAAAAATGAAAAAAAAAAATGTTCAGGTCCATGAGTCAATTGCCATAACTGCCATGCTCTTTCAATGGTGGGCACAATCAGTGATGGAACCACCCAATGTTTCTTGGGTCTTATCCTTCATTTCAAGGGTCTTCTCCATCTTTCTCTCTGATGCACAAGGCAAATATGGCTCATTGGCACCCACTTTATTCCTTCTCCATATGTAGAGACACAAGAAAACCCTTTCCCCCAAGCAGTTAACCTGTCTGGTCCCCTCCATTCAACACTTTCTGGATCTCTCCACATCACCCAGCAATTATCTAAAGATAGTGGAGCTGCTCACACTGGACACTGCCCTTCCTGGTGGGGTATAAAGGCTGTCTGCTGGAGCCAGTGCATCTTTGTCAAAAATCAAGAAGTTAATAGTATAAAGAAGTAAATTTAGAAATTATCTAGGATTACCCATGGCTCCCCCTTTCTTTTGTTTTTGGCAGAGCATCTTAATGTCTCTGTTTCCCCTCTCTACTATTGCCTGTCCTTGAGGATTAAAAGGTATGCCAGTGGTGTGTGAAATTTTATACTGTACACAGAAGTGTGCAGAAGGTTTAGAAGTATATGTAGGTCCATTATCTGTTTTTATTATTTGTGCCACACCCATAATTGCAAAAGCTTGTATAAGGAATTCAGTGACCACTCGGGCTGTCTCTTTTGCTGCTGGTATTGCAAAAGTAAATCCTGAAAAGGTGTCTTCTACAACATGGATAAAAGACAGGCGGCCAAAAGATTTATAATGGGTCATATCCATTTGCCAAATTTCATTAGGTCTCAAACCACAAGGGTTCTTCCCTGGAGGGAACATAGGAGCATGGAAAGTAAGGCAAGCTGTACAGCTTTTTACTATGCTCCTAGCTTCCTCTTTTGTTATCCCAAATTGCAAACATAAAGCTTGAACTCTCTAATGATATTTAGAATGTGTAATATTCTCTCTAAAATGTAATGTTCTCTTGTTGGGTTTTCTTGGGGTCTTTAGAGGCAGCCTTTGTTTCAGTTCAGTAATCACCACAAGAGTACAGCCAGAGGTTAAAGTCCAAATCCTTTATTATCTTTCCAAGTCCTATCTCCTTCACTTGGGGCTTGGCTAGTTTTCTGGAGGCCTTCTGGAGTTTTGGTTTCAGTGGAGAAGTGAAGGAGGAGAGCCTGCCACCAAGATGGTAAGAGATGGGATGAATCTGTCTGAGTCCAAGGGTTTGTGCTCCAGTCTTCAGCCTCCAGCCTTCTGTCCACTTGTCTCTCTGAATATTCCTGGCTGAGGATTCTAGCTTATATACCCTACACTCAGTGCAAACCAATCATTATAGCACTAGGAAACAATTATTTGGTGTAGGATTAAATCAATGCTACACTAGATTTAACCATTGTCTCCTCAATTCCACTTAGTATCTTTTTTCAAGTTCTGGCCCATAACATCTCCTTGTAGTATTAAATCAATAATACCGAACCATGCTAAATTAGATAACTATTGTCTCTATCAATTGTACTGACTTAATACTTTGTAAGAATACTTTGGTTCAAGTTCAGCATTCTGGCCCATAACAAGAATGAGATTCTTGGACTGCCTGAAATAAAGGAGTATTGCCAACATGGTTAGAAGGCTATCTGCCTTTCAATTACCATCAAAAATAGGATCTGGAAGTCCACTATGAGAGTGGACATGCAAGATATAAATCTTACCTGGATGCTTTTTCACTTGCTCTTGAAGTTCTTTAAAGAGCTGATATGTATTAGAAGCTACAAATTTTATTTGGGGTGTGGCAATTCTTTGTACCATGCCTACTGAATAGGCCGAATCAGATATTATATTTACATCTCCTGGATAATAAGTCAGAGGGTGCATGTTTGCATACAAATCTTTCTGCTGAGTAGACTGAAAAGGAGTTCTGACTATTCTCTTTATAGTTAAGTCACAAGAGTATACAGCACAAATGTTATGTTTGCATGCATCAGTAAAGATAGTTGGTCCTTTAAGAGAAACTTTAGAAACCTTTTCTTCAAGAATTCATTGCCAATTATGTAATAGTTGGTGTATCTTTAGTGGAGAACTGTGTTTAAAATTTGGAGCCATGGCTAATAAAATTTGCCACTTTGGAATGGTTTCACATCATATATTAATTTGTGCATTGGTATAAAAGGTTTATATCTTGTCAAGTCTTATCCCAGATAATTTTACTGCTTGCTTAATGGCCTTTAATAAAATTCTAGCCACAAGCACTGGGTAAAGAGGAAGGCTTTGTTCTGGTTGTTCACCCACTCTATGACACTGTCTCCTTGATGAAGGACTGCTGGGGTGCCTCTTTTGTAGCAAAAACTGATATTTCCAAGGGTTTTTGAGTGACTCTTTAAACCACATTGGATAAAACCAGTTCAACTTCTCTCAAAGCCTCTTGTGCTTCTTTTGTAAGCTGGCATGGTGAGTTTAAAGCACTGTCTCCCCTTAAAATGTCACATAATGTTTGCAATTGATAGGTAGTCAAGCCTAACACTGGACACATCCATTGGATATCTTCTATCAATTTCTAAAAGTCATTCAAGGTGTTTAGCTTCTCTGTTCTTAAGGAAAATTTTTGTACTGTAAGCACCTTATGATATACTTCGTGTCTTTGAATTTTTTTCTGGAGATATGTGCAATTTGTAGTTTCTTAGTGTTTCTGTGGTTTTTTGTAGACATGTTTCTAACATTTATTCCTCAGGTGCACATTCCAATATATCATCCATGTAATGTAATAACATTACTTTGGGAAATGCTTTTCTTACTGGAGTAAGAGCAGCAGCAACATACATTTGACACATAGTGGGGCTATTTTTCATTCCCTGTGGCAAAACTGTCCATTCATATCTTTTATAAGGCTCAGTTGAGTTAATGTTTGGCACTCAAAAGGCAAATCTTTTCATACCCTCCTTATCTAGAGGGATAGAATAGAATAGAAACAATCCTTAATGTCTATAATCCAAAGAGGCCATTCTCTAGGCAACTGAGTAGGAGATGGAAGTCCAGGCTGAAAAGTTCCCATAGTATCCATCTGTTCATTTATTTTTCTTAAATCAATCCACATCCTCCTTTTTCCAGATTTCTTTCTTACAACAAATACAGGGGGAATTCCAAGGACCTTGAAACGGTTGTAAGTGTTCTTGGTCAAGTTGCTCCTGTACTATATCTAATAAGGCCTGAATTTTATCTTTGGCTAAGGGTCACCGTCCTATCCATACTGCTATATCAGTTTTCCATTGAATAGAAACAGGTGAAAATGTTAACAGAACTTCAAAAGCAGCCCTGCCTAAAAAACCAAAGTACTCATTTTTAACCCTAATTGTTGTAAAATGTCTCTTTCCCACAGAATGATGGGGATTTTTCAACTATAAAAGGAATAAAAGCTCTTGTTTTGCGTTCAAAAGTCCATCTCAAAGGGGTAGCACTAACTTCAGCTGCTATTGATCCTCCTATGTCAGACATGTAGGTGTCTGCCTTAATCTTTGGCCAGTGACTGGACCAATTGGTACCTCCAAAAACTATGATCTACACCTGTGTCTACCAATCCTTCTAATGGTATGCCATTTATATAGATAGTGAGCACAGGATGGTCAACTGTCACAGATGCTATCCAGAATATTCCTGGATTTTGTTGCTGGGAGTCACAATCTGGACGACTATTACCAGATTGCTTATTAGGAGTCTGTATCAGTAAACCTGATGCTACTACTTCTCCCGGTTGGTAAGTCACACATTGTCTACCTGTATTAGTGATTGGGATATTATCTACAGATTCCCCAGTTTCCCACATCAGTGTATGGATGAACACTGTTTTGTAAGTACTCTCAAGAGGTGAAATGGTCAAGCCTACTGTGCCTGGAGGCAAGCAATCCATAGGCTGGAGAGGGACAGATTTCACCTCTCCAGGAGATATCTCAGTTGTCCTAGCTGCATATAACTCTATTTTCCCCAATTGTAATTCTTTTCTCCCATCAGATTGCTTCTTGGCTGATTGGTCATGTCTGAGTACTCTCTGGGTGTAGCATCAGCTGCCATCGTGCCCCAACTATTTTTTGCCTTGGGCCTTTTGCTTGGGGCTGTGCCCCCCATCCAATTTCCCTGAAAAAATCAACATTCTGATTCCCAATGGAAGCCTCTGTTGCATTTTGGACATGCGGTTTGGGGTCTTGTTCTCCCACCCTGTTTTTTCATTCTGTCTTTTGCCAATGTTGAGCTTCAAATGCCCAACTTTACCACATTGAAAGTATTGACAAGTCTCTCTGGAAGTCCCTTGCCAAAAGGAACCCTGTTTTCCCATGTTCAGATCTCAGGGAGTCTGCATCATAGCCTGAGTGTAACAGGTATTTATGAGGGGTGGAGCCAAGATAGAGGAGAAGGAAAATGTGATTTTCTGAGCTCTCTCATACCCTCATGACCAATTATTAAATTCAGCCTCAAAAATAGTGCTGGACTGGTGTAAAATTCATGAAGATTGGAAGTGCAACAACTCAAAGATAATCTGGAAGATTGCCAGGAAAGGTTTGTCTTGAGCCACTGGAGCAGATCAGCGGAAGCAGTGATAGAACCAGAGGCTAAGATATGGAGCAGACCAGAGGTGGGGGTGGCTTCTGTGGTTAGAAAAGTTATAGAGATGACTCTGCCATAGGCTGACTGCCTTGATTACAAAGCAGTAGACCAGCAGAGAAATTAAATCCAAAGGTGGAGGATACCTTAAAATGCCAGAACCTAACAAGATCTGGCTATACCCACCCAAACCAGAAGTGACTCATCACAGACCACAGCACAGTTGTGCAGCTGCATTCTGCAGCACAAGCAGGGGTAGTCACAAATCTACACAGCATGAGGGCACAGCCCAGAGCAGTCTATAATCTGCACAGTGGGGGTGCTCAGCAAAGGACAATAGAACTTCCACAGTGTGACTGTGCTTCCCTGGGCAGAGATACTTCCAGTTCCTGTGAGGCTATTTACTGGCCAGCTGCTAATACCCATGGCCCACAGAGGTCTTTGGCTTGGGGAAGTGACACTTTCATTGCTCAGCCTCTAGCCCCAGGGCACTCACTAATCTACATAGCAAGGTTCTTCACTTAGTACTTCTACAGCTCAGCCCCATGCTAGCTAGGTCTAGTCACTTCCAGTGGTAAACTTTTTGCCAGAGCACTCCTGCACCTCGCTCTTTGCAGCCCACTTGCAGGACAGCTACTGTCCATATATCTATTCCTGCTCTGAAGAGGAAGCTGGTAACCTCCTTGCCCTAAAGGCAGACCCTACAGGCTTTTAAAAAAAATGAGTAAAAAATCAAAAGGATGATTGATAGCTTCTATACAGAAAGAGATCAGGTTTTCAACCCTGAAGAGATTAATAGCAAACAGTCTCCAGACAATACCCCAAAGAGGAATACAACCTGGCCCCCAATAAAAAAAGGCTCTCCTAAAAGAGACTACTAAAAAATCTTAAAAGAAAGCTAGAAGAAAAATGGGAAAAGGAAAGAGAAGCTATGCAAGAGAGTAACAACTTCCTGAAATGTGAATTGGAAAAGGTAAAGAACTCCCAGGAAGGGCAAGGAAACAGAATTTGTGAATTGGAAAAGGTAAAGAAATCCCAGGAAAGTAGGATTTATGAATAGGAAAAGACAAAGAATTCCCAAGAAAGTAGCATTTGTGAATTGGAAAAAAAAAAAAAAAAAAAAAAAACTAGTGAAATGGGAAAAAATGCCATAGAGCAAAAGAAATCATTTAAAAACTCAATGGGACATATGCAAAAAGAAGTTTTTTAAAAAAGCTAATGAAGAAAATAACTCATTAAAAATCAGAACTGAACAAATAGAAATGAATGATTCATTGAGACATCAAGAATCAGTCAAGAAAAATCAAAAAAATGAAAAATTAGAGGAAAAACTACTATATACTTGGAAAAAAAAAACAGACCTGGAAAATAGATCTAAAAGAGATAATCAGAGGATTATTGGACTTCCCAAAAATTATGGTGAAAAAAAGAGCCTAGATACTATTTTACAGGAAATCATCAAAGAGAACTGCCCAGATGTAATAGAATCAGAAGGTAAAATAGGCATTGAAAAAATTCATTGAACACCTTCTGAAAAAGACCCTAAAATAAAAACTCCAAAAAATATTGTGGCCAAATTTCAGAACTATCAGACTAAGGAAAAAATATTACAAGCAGCCAGAAAAAAACAAAAACAAAAACAAAAACAATTCAAATACCAAGGTGCCACAATAAGGATCACTCAAGATCAGGCCCCCTCCACATTAAACGATCAAAGGGTCTGGAATCTGATATTCTGAAAATCAAAAGAACATGAATGTAACCAAGAATAAACTATCCAGCTAAGCTGAGCATTTTCTTCCTTGGAAGAAGATGCACATTTAATGAAGCAGATGAATTCCATTTGTTTCTAAGGAAAAAAAAAAACAGATCTAAACAAAAAAAAAAAATGATCTCCAACCATAGGACTCAAGAGAAGCAAAAAAGGTAAAAGGAACTCCTGAGCACTGTATTTCTGTTGTGGATATACATAAAGACCACATGTATAATTTGATTTTACTGATATAACATAAAAAATTGAAGTAGAAATGGAAAGAGGATAGTGTCAGAAAAAAGGAAAGGGGGAAATAAAAAGAGGGGAAACTAAATCCCATGAAGAGGAAAAGGAAATCTATCATATGTGAGGGAACATAGAGAGGGGGAGAAACATTGTGTGAATTTTACTCTCATCAGAGTTGGCTAAAAGAGAAAATAATTGACATATTTGTTTTACAGAGAATATTCTCTTACCTTGTTAAAGTGGAAGAGGAAAAGGAAAAGGAAAAGAGTAATAAGGAAAGGATACAAGAAAGGGGAAGGGATTCAAAGGGAGGAGGGAAGGATCCTAAAGAGGGAGAGCTGTGTGATGCAAGTGAGGCTCATAAGTTTAATACTGAGAAAGGAGGTAAGGGGGGGGGGGGGGCAAGAAAAAGAAAAGCATAATCTGGTGATAATAAGATGGCAGGATAAAAAGAATTAATAATTTTAACCATAAATGTGAATGGGATGAACTCTCCCATAAAGCAGAGGCAGATAGTAGACTGGATCAAAAGTCAGAAACCTACTATATGTTGTTTATAGGAAACACATTTAAAGCAGGGAAATACATACAGGATAAAGGTAAAAGGCTGGAGCACAATCTCTTATGCTTCAGGTGAAGTCAAAAAAGCAGGGGGTAGCTATCCTTATGTCAGATCAAGCAAAAGCAAAAATTGATCTAATTAAAAGAGATAAGGAAGGAAACTATATCTTGCTAAAGGGTAGCATAGACAATGAAGCAATATCAATACTTAACATATATGTACCAAGTGGCATAGCATCTAACTTCCTAAAGGAGAAGTTAAGAGAATTGCAAGAAGAAATAGACAGCAAAACTATAATAGTGAGAGATCTCAATCTTGCACTCTCAGAATTAGATAAATCAAACCACAAAACAAATAAGAAAGAAATTAAAGAGGTAAATAGAATATTAGAAAAAATAGGTATGATAGATCTTTGGAGAAAACTAAATGGTGACAGAAAGGATTATACTTACTTCTTAGCAGTTTATGGAACCTATATAAAAATTAACTATATATTAGGACATAAAGACCTCAAAAGTAAATGCAGGAAGGCAGAAAGAGTAAATGCTTTCACAATGCAATAAAAATTACATTCAACAAAAAGTTAGGGGTAAATAGACCAAAAAGTTATTGGAAATGAAATAATCTCATCTTAAAGAATGATTGAGTGAAACAGCAAATTATAGACACAATTAATAATTTCACTCCAGATAATGACAATGATGAGACATCATATCAAAATTTGTGGGATGCATCCAAAGCAGTAATAAGGGGAAATTTTTTATCTTTAGAGGCTTACTTGAACAAAATAGAGAAAGAAGAAATCAATGAATTGGACTTGCAACTTAAAAAGCTAGAATAAGACCAAATTAAACCCCCCCAATCAAATACTAAACTTGAAATTCTAAAATTAAAAGGAGAGATTAATAATATTGAAAGTAAAAAACAAACTATTGAATTAATAAATAAAACTAAGAGTTGGTTTTATGAAAAAAACAATAAAATTGATATACCTTTGGTAAATCTGATTTGAAAAAGGAAAGAAGAAAATCAAATTGTTAGTCATAAAAATGAAAAGGGAGCACTTTCAATAATCAGGAGTTATTTTGCCCAACTTTATGCCAATAAATTTGATCACCTAAGTGAAATGGAAGACTACCTCCAAAAATATAGGCTTCCCAGATTAACAGAGGAGGAAGTAAGTTACTTAAATAGTCCCATTTCAGAAAAAGAAATAGAACAAGCTATTAATCATCTCCCTAAGAAAAAATCCCAGGACCAGATGAATTTACATATGAATTCTACCAAATATTTAAAGAACAATTAGCCCCAATGCTATATAAACTATTTGAAAAAAATATGGATTGAAGGAGTCCTACCAAATTTCTTTTATGACACAGACATGGTACTGATACCTAAACAAGGTAGGTTGAAAACAGAGAAAGAAAATTATAGACCAGTCTCCCTAATGAATATTGATGCTAAAATCTTAAATAACATATTAGTAAAAAGACTACAGAAAATCATCTCCAGGATAATACAGCATGATCAAGTAGGATTTATACCAGAAATTCAGGGTTGGTTCAATATTAGGAAAACTATCAATATAATTGGCCATGTTAATAACCAAATTAACAAAAACCACATGATCATCTCAATAGATGCAGAAAAAGCATTTGATAAAATCCAACATCCATTCCTATTAAAAACACTTGAGAGTGTAGGAATAAAGGGACTTTTCCTTAAAATAATCAGTAACATCTATTTAAAACCATCACTAAGCATCATATATACTGGGGATAAACTGCAACCATTTCCAATAAGATCAGGAGTGAAACGAGGTTGCCCACAATCACCATTACTATTCAATATTGTATTAGACATGCTAGCTTTAACAATAAAAGTTGAGAAAGAGATTAAAGAAATTAGAGTAGGTAATGAGAAAACCAAATTATCACTCTTTGCTGATGATATGATGGTATACTTAGAGAACACCAGAGATTCTACTAAAAAGCTATTAATAATAATCCACACCTTTAGCAAAGTTGCAGGATACAAATAAACCCACATAAGTCATTAGCATTCTTATATATCACTAACAAAATCCAACAGTTACAGTTACAAAGAGAAATTCCATTTAAAGTAACTACTGATAGTATAAAATATTTGGGAATCTATCTGCCAAGGGAAAATCAGGAACTATATAAGCAAAACTACAAAACGCTTTCTACACAAATAAAGTCAGATCTAACCAATTGGAAAAATATTAAATGCTCTTGGATAGGGCGAGCAAATATAATAAAGATGACAATACTACCTAAACTAATCTATTTATTTAGCACTATACCAAGCAGACTTCCCAAAAACTATTTTAATGACCTAGAAAAAAATAACAATAATGATCATATGGAATAACAAATGGTCAAGAATTTCAAGGGAATTAATGAAAAAAAAATCAAATGAATGTGGCCTAGCTGTACCAGATCTAAAATTATAAAGCAGCAGTTACTAAAACCATCTGGTATTGGCTAAGAAATAGACTAGTTGATCCATGGAATAGGTTAGATTCAAAGGACAAAACAGTCAAAAACTTTAATAATCTAGTGTTTGACAAACTCCAAGACCCCAGATTTTGGGATAAGCACTTACTGTTTGACAAAAATTGCTGGGAAAATTGGAAATTAGTATGGCAGAAACTAGTCATTGACCTACACTTAACACCGTACACCAAGATAAGGTCAAAATGGATTCATAACCTAGGCATAAAGAATGAAATTATAAATAAATTAGAACAATATAGGATAGCTTATCTCTCAGACCTGTAGAAGAGGAAGGAATTTATGACCAAAAAGGAACTACAGATCATTATTGATCACAAAATAGAAATTTTTGATTATATCAAATTGAAAAGTTTTTGTACAAGCAAAACTAATGCAGACAAGATTAGAAAGGAAGCAATAAACTGCAAAAACATTTTCACAGTCAAAGGTTCTGATAAAGGCCTCATTTCCAAAATATATAGAGAATTGACTAATTTATAAGAAATCAAGCCATTCTCCAGTTGATAAATGGTCAAAGGATATGAACAGATGATTTTCAGATGAAGAAATTGAAATTATTTCTAACCATATGAAAGGATGTTCCAAGTCATTATTAATCAGAGAAATGCAAATTAAGACAACTCTGAGATACCACTACATACCTGTCAGATTGGGTAAAATGACAGGAAGAGATAATGTGAGATGTTAGAGGGAATGTGGGAAAACTGAGATACTGATACATTGGTGGTAGAATTGTGAATACATCCAGCCATTCTGGAGTGTAGTTTGGAACTATGCTCAAAAAGTTATCAAACTGTGCATACCTTTTAATCCAGCAGTGTTAGTACTGGGCCTATATTCCAAAGAAATCTTAAAGAGGGAAAGGGACCAGTATGTGCAAGAATGTTTGTGGCAGCCCTCTTTGTAGTGGCCAGAAACTGGAAACTGAGAGGAGAATGGCTGAATAAAGTGTGGTATATGAATATTATGGAATATTATTTTTCTGTAAGAAATGATCAGCAGGATGATTTCAGAAAGGCCTGGAGAGACTTACATGAACTGATGCTGAGTGAAATGAGCAGGACGAGGAGATCATTATATACTTCAACAACAATACTATATGATGATCAATTCTGATGGACATGGCCCCCTTCTACAATGAGATAAACCAAATCAGTTCCAACAGAGCAGTAATGAACTGAATCAGCAACACCCAGCAAAAAAACTCTGGGAGATGACTATGAAACACTACATAGAATTCCCAATCCTTCTATTTTTGTCCGCCTGCATTTTTTATTTCCTTCACAGGCTAATTGTACACTATTTCAAAATCCATTTCTTTTTGTACAGTAAAATAACTGTTTGGACATGTATACATACATTGTATCTAACTTATACTTCAAATATTTAACATATATTGGTCAACCTGCCATCTGGGGGAAGGGGTGGGGGGAAGAAGGGGAAAAGTTGGATTAAAAGGTTTTGCAATTATCAATGCTGAAAAAATTACTCATGCATATATCTTGTAAATAAAAAGCTACAATTTTTTTTTTTTAAAAAAGGTATTTGTGCCCACTGTGTCACAGTGTCTTATGATCTCCTCTAAAGGAGCGTCTTTGTATAGTCCTAATATAAATCTTCTGCAAACCTCATTGTTATTTTCTTTAGCAAGTTGCTTTATCATAATTTCTATTGCTTCATTTTCACCAATAGTTCGTATGACAGCTGTCTGCAGACATCCCACAAAATCAGCAAAAGATTCATTTGTACCTGCTCTATTTTAGTGAAGGCTTCCCCTCTATCTTATTTTCCTGGAAGGATTCCCCATGCTTTGATAGCAGCAGAAGCAATTTGCTTATATGCTGGTATGGGGTAAATATTCTGTCTTGAAGTTTCTGCATAACAGCCTACACCTTTTAGTTGGTCATAAATGATTTGTATATTAATTCCAGTTTGCTCCTCTCCTTGGGTTTCTATTCTACAGAGTTTGCTAGATTCTGAAAGCCACAACAAGTTTTGTCCAGGTTTTAAGCATGCCCTTGTTAGTTTTGTGTAGGTTCTAAGTGTGTTTTTGCTATAGATTTCCAATCACTGAGGGTTAAAATTTCATAAGCCAAATTCTATAATAACATCTTAATATAAGATGATATAGACCAATAAAGAGTGCAAGTCTTTTTCTGATCTTTGATAATTTCTAGAATAAAAGGAGTGTATCTTCGCCTTTCTTGACCTGAAGAGTTAAGCTGTTCAATCACAGGATACATTTCTATTATCAAATCAGCTGCATTCTGCCCTTCTACTTTGGATTTAAGTAGTGCCTTTTGCAATTGAATCATAAGAGTAGGTAGTTGCTGGGGGTGGGGAGGTGCTGGTGGTATCACTGCCCCTCCCACTACTTTTCCTCCCTTCATCCTGGAAGATAAAATCAATGGGGGAGGGCCAAGAGCCTGCTCAGGTGTAAGCAAAGATGAAGCTTGGCTATGAGAGTGAGAATCACATTCTTTAAGTTCACTTAACTCCCCATGACTTTCAGAGATATTTTCATTAATCTCTCCTTTCTCTTCTTCTTTCTCCTCATGTTTCCTTATCTGGCTGTTCTTAAAACTTTTCTTTTTTCTAGACCTTGTGGGATTCTTTAAGGCCAACTGTATTGTGTTGTATATTTCTTTAGAAATTGAATCAGGACCTTTATCATTGTAACATTCACATAGTTCATCTCCTACTAGTTTCCCATTATTTCTTCTTCATTGAAGAACCAAGGGGGCATGCATTCTAATGTATCCAAGAGTCCACCAATCTGCTCTCAAGTTACAAGCAAACTTAGTCTCTTTATGAATTGGAGTATGCTTTCTATAGAGCTCCCTTGGGGTGGGGATGGGAGTGGGGGAGAATCTTTTCCTAATATCTGCCCCATTTCAGCTAGAAAAAGAAAGTACAAGTTTAGCTCTTAACAAAGTAAGTTCCCTGTTTGTCTATTTTAATACTCACCCTATTTCCTGGTCATAGGGACTTCTTCAGTGACATCAGGATCCTTGGTCCACATTGGGTGCCAAAATGTAAAATATGGGCTAGCCCCCTGGAGGGCCTTTGGGTCAGGCAGAGTCAGGATAAATCAAAATCCTTGGTCTTTAGGAGAAGTGGGGAGAAGTGAAAGAAGCAGGCAAGCTGCCGTGAGGCTTGCCAGAAATGTATCCTGAATTCTGGAGTCCAGAATCTCCTGCCTCTCTCCTCCTTGTCCTGCCACCAAATAACTCTGGTTTCTCTCCCAGCACCCTCCAATCCTTGCCTACGATTATTTTAACACCAAACATTCAGCGAGCACCAATGGTGAGGAGAGCCAGTACATCACCATCTCATCTAAATATGTATGAGAGCCATTGTCTCACATCAAATAGGTAATTAGCCTTAAGTGCTTGGTTGTCTGATTCAAGCATACCTTTTTGGAGTTTCAGCCCTCTACAGCCAGCAAAACCTGAGTTTAAATCAGATCTCAGAAATTTACTTTCTGATACTAGGCAAGTCACATAACTGTACTTATCTTCATCTTCTCATCTGTAAAATGAGTTGGTAAAAGAAATAGCACTATCTTTGCCATGAAAACACCAAAAGGGATCATAATCATGTACAATTGAAAACAACTAAATAACAAAAAACCTTCACCTTTATAATCAACTGGACATTACATCAACTAATAAACAAGCATTTATTATGCATGTGCATATTATGTACTTGGCACTGTGCTAGGTACAGGGAATACAAATATAAGAATGAAACAATTCCCATTTTCAAGTAGTTCACATTTTAACAATGGGACAGAGGTGCAAATGTAAATCTATAAAGAATATATATCAAGAGAATAACTACAAAGTAAGCAAATAAAAGTATTCTTGTCTGGATCTGACTCAAGTCTGTCTTCTGCCACTTTTAGTTTGATATTGGAATAAAATGAAATACTTGCAGGTCATTCAACAATTATCAAAAGGAGATTTCCTTAGTTTTATTACAAGGATATTAAACAAGGAGAGGCATTGAGGACCTCTTGAGTTGATTCAGCTAATCAAACCTGCCATAGTGATTTACCAGCCAAGTATCTGAAAGCTCCATCAGCTCTTTGTGGCTGCTTAATACAGTCTGAGTCCTTAGTCTCCTGAGTCATCCATATTTCAAATAATGTCACAATATCTTTAAAGGAAAAATTAGCCTATTCTGAAGGAGCACCTATTTGGTACAGTTATACATAATGGTGGGACTAGAGTCATGAAGATTCCTCTTCCTGAGTTCAAATACAGCCTTAGACACTTACTAAATGTGTGACTGTAGGCATGTTACCTACCTCTGTTTGTCTCGTTTCTCTTCTGTAAAATGAGTTGGAGAAGGAAATGGCAAAACACTTTGGTATCTTTGCCAAGAAAACCCCAAATGGGATCATGAAGAGTTGGACAGAAATGAAATATGACTGAACAATGACAATCAGAACTCTTCCACTGTTAAATCACCTTTGTAGACTTCAGAGACACTATACTTTTCTGTTTTTATTTCTATCATTCAAATCATTAGGAAGTATTTCTTTACATGGAATTTAAATTGACTTAAAATGTAGTTAAGAAGCATAGTGGACATAGCAATAGGTACAGGATCAGGAAGACCAAGTTCACATATTACCTCAAAGATTTAATAATTGTTTGTGACCAAACAAACTGTCAAAAATATTTTACAGAACTACAAAAAAGAACAAAAAAATCCATCTGGAAGAACAAAAGGGTCCTAGCTCTGTTCTCAGGGACCAAGCTGAACAAATCTGACAAATTGTATATATTTAGATTATACTTCTGATCTATGATCTACCAGCTATGAGTTCTTTGATAAGTTGCAACCTGAGCTGTAGCTTCATTTTTATAATGATGGAATTGAACTATGTGGTACTATGGAAATCTTCTCTTCTCCAAGTTTGTTGTTGTTGTTCTTCAATCATGTCAGTCCTATCCAACTCTGTGTAACAATGTCTAAAGGAAAAGGTACTGGAGTAGTTTGCTTTTTCTTTCTTGAGCTTATTTTACAGATGAGAAAATTGAGGCAAATAAAGTTAAGTGACTTGCCTAAGGTCATACAGCTAGATTTGAACTGAGGAAGATATCTTTTTGACTCCTGGACCAGCACTCTATTTACTGTGCCACTTAGCTGCCAAGCCTATCTTGGCTAATATCTTCAATCACTTTATTTAGTTCAGTGTAGAGATGATCTGTAATACTGACTTACTAGTGACACTCTTCCAGGCTTCTTAGAACTTATCAATGTCCTATTCAATATGAATTACCCAGAATTGACTACAATATTTGAGGTGTACTTTTACCAGAACAAAAGGAAAACAAAAAACAAACAAAAAAAAACTAGCAGCACAATCTCCCTAGTACAGTCTAAGATTATATTGTTAATTCATATGAAGCTTATGGTTTGTTAAAACTTTCAAGTCTTTTCCAGACAAATAACTGTCTGGACACACTTCACCATGTTGTACTTCTCATGTTGATTACTTCAATTCAAATTAATGAGCTTGTATTTTTCTTCATCATCTCATTAAATGAGGGACCACAATTCCGTCATCTAATGTGTTACTTATCCCTTCCCTCTTTCCATCATTAGCAAATTTGATAAATGTATCATTTGTGCCTTCATTCAAGTCACAAACATTAACATTCAATGATGTGAGCACAAGAAAATATCCCTGGAATACTCACTGGACATTCACCTCCAATATTACATCAATCTGTTATTGACCACTTTTGGTCTGATTATTTAAATATTTCCAATCCTAACTAATTATACTATTGAGTATTTTGTATTTCCAATTTGTCTAACAAGACTACCACAAGAAACTTTGGGAAACAATTCACTAACATCTCAGTAAGTTGGATCCATGACATTTCCCTGTCAAAAACAGGAAATGAGATTAGTCTATCATGACCTATTCTTGATGAAATCTCCCTGGACTTCTATCATTTGTATATTATTGGTTCCCATTCCCCTCATTTAATTCTTCATGTTTCAAAGATAATCCAAGCCCAAAAAGGAGAAAAAAAAAGCTCCAGTTATCTTAGTAATTGAGGTTCTCCATCATTTCTACATTAGGCTTCTGGGCTAGACTCATGATTAGTTCATGAACTCTCCATCTATTTCCTCTTGCTATTTACTTTTCAGTAGTATAGTGCTATAGCAATGCCTCTTTTGCCTGCTTTGAGAATCATTATTGCTTTCACTTTATTCCAGCCCACTCACTTCTAAACTCAATTTACTCTAGCTTCTTTTACTGCCAGTCAAATCAAACTGTTCTTTCCAAAGTTACCAATCACATTTTTATTGCTGATGTTTGTTTCTTTTTATCATCATCATTATTGTTATAAACTTAACAATCATCAAGAAATATAAACATTCCAACATACAAAGTAGAAAAAGAGTGATTATATAAGAAACTGTGAGATTCTGTTAAGTATATTTAGATTTGAAATACATGTTAAATTTAACAAGGTAGTAACAAAATTACCTGATAAGTGTTCCTTGAATGTTTTCTCTTCTACACATTTTTATGTTTTTAATGCCTTTCTATCTTTTATTTCTCATCTCTCTTTCTCTTATTCCCCCAATAAAATCTCTTCCATGTAACAAATAAAGTCAAGCAAAACATATCAACACAATAACCATTTCTCATTTTTCACCTTTGTCCCTCACTTCTCTATCAAGAGGCAGAAAGCATGCTTCATCACCAATCCTTTAAAATTATAATTGGTTGCTGCACTTTTAAGGATCTGAAGTATTTCCAACTTGTTTTCTTATTTTAGTAGGGATGTGAGATGTAGGTCTATGCCAAGTTTCTGATATATTATTTTCCAGTTTTCCCAGCAATTTTTGTCAAATAGTGAGTTTTTAATCCCAGAGGCTGGAGTTTGGGGATTTATCAAATACAAGACTTCTATAGGCATTGATTATTTTGTCATGTGTATCTAATTTATTCCACTGATCCACCACTCCCTTTCTTAGCCAGTATCAAATGGTTTTGATTACTGCTGTTTTATAATGCAGTTTTAGTTTTAGTTTTTTTTTTTTTTTTGTATTTTTTTTTCTTTAATTCCTTTGATATTCTTGACCTTTTGTTCTTCTAGATGAATTTTGGGATTTTTTTTCCTAGTTCTATAAAATAATGTTTTGGTAGTGTGATTGGTATGGCACTGAACAAGTAAACCAATTTAGGCAGAATTGTCTATTTTATTATATTATCTTGGCCTGGCCATGAGCAATTGATATTTTTCCAGTTGTTTAGATCTGACTTCATTTGTGTGAGAAGTGTTTTGCAACTTTGTTCACATAGATCTTGTGTTTGTTTTGGCAGATTGACCCCTTATTATTGTATTTTGTCTACAATAATTTTAAATGGAATTTCTCTTTCTATATCTTGCTGATGGATTTTGTCAGTAATATCTAGAAATGCTGATGATTTGTGTGCATTTATTTTATATACTGCAACTTTGAAAAAAGAGTTGTTTCCAGTAGTTTTTAGATGATTTTCTAGGATTCTCTTAGTATCATATCATCTGCAAAGAGTAATAGTTTTATTTCTCATTGTCTATTCTAAATCCTTTTTTCATTTCTTATTGCTAAAGGCAAAATTTCTAGTGCAATGTTGAAGAATAGTGTTGATAATGGGTATCCTTGTTTCACTTGATCTTATTGGGAATGCATCCAGCTTTTCTTCATTACAAATAATCTTTGCTATTGGTTTTAGAAAAATAATGCTTATTATTTTAAGGAAAGCTCTCTTTATCCCGATGTTCTCTAGTGTTTTTAGTAGAATGGATACTGTATTTTATCAAAAGCTTTTTCTGCATCTATTGATATTATCATATGATTTCAGTTGATTTTTTTTATTGATATTGGTTAATTATAGTAATAATTTTCCTGATATTGTACCAGCCCTGCATTCTTGATACTAATCCCATTTGGGTATAGTGTATTATTCTTCTGATAAGTTGCTTTGCACTCCTTGCTAATATTTCACTCAAAATTTGTGCACAGATATTCAACAGGGAAATTGGTCTATAATTTTCTTTCTCTGTTTTGGCTCTTCCTGGTTTAAGTATCAGTACCATATTTGTGTCATAGACGGAATTTTGCAATACTCCTTCTTTACATATTTTTCCAAACAGTTTACATAGTATTTGGAGTTAATTGTTCTTTAAATGTTTTGTAGAATTCACTAGTGAATCCATCTGGCCCTGGAGGTTTTTTCTTCAGAAATTCATTAATACCTTATTCAATTTCTTTTTTTTTTTTTAATGGGATTATTTAAGTAATTTATTTCATCTTCTGTTAATCTGTCTTTCCCTCCATTGTATTTTCCCTCTTTCCACCCTGTCCTTAGTCATGTTTTTTATAACCTACCCCACCCATTAATTTATCTCCAGTTATCCTTTCCCATTCTTATAGTAGTGTGTTCTTTTTAACCTGCTCCACCCATTACCTTATCTTCTATCTCTTATTTTTCTGGGAACCCTTATGTTTCTGTCTTCCCTTCTAATCTGTCCCTTCCTTTTCTTTACTCTTCTTCTTCCTACTTCTTTATGGAGTTAGATAAACTTTTATTCACAACTGAATGATTAAAGTTATTCTCTCTTTGAGCCAAAACTGATGAGATCAAGCTTTAGACAATGCTCATGTTCCTCTCTTCTTTTCCTAGATTGTGATAAGTTTTTTTGGAATTCTGGGTGTGAATTAATTTTTCCATTATACCTCCCCTCTCCTCTTTTTTCCAGTACAGATCTTTTCCCACCCCTTTTTCTTTGATGTCATGACATCAGAGACCATTCACAATCACTCCCTTACTCCATGTAATGTGCCCCCCTAGTCTACTCAAGTGACAGATTCGCAGCTAATGATGTAAACAATTTAATCTTTAAATAATAAATAACCTTTAAATAATAAATAAATAAATAACCTTTAAATAAAATCTTAAAAAAAAATTTAAAAATTAAAAATTTATTTTCTTCATTTACCTTTCTATGCTTCTCTTGAGTACTGTGTTTGGGGCAGTTTTTCTTAATGATCTCTTGAAGAATGCTATTCAGGATCTTTTTCTGGTCATGGCCTTCAGGTATGCCAACTGTGAAGATCGTGTATTTTTAAATCAGCAGGAGTCTGGAATTCAGGTTAGGGGAAAATCGTCAGTCTTTATTCTCAGTGAAGAAGGATCGGAGGTGGAAGAGAATCGGTGATAGCAATGTGTGCAGCTGAGTCAAGAAGCTAGCTCGACCAGCAGCCACACAACCAGCAGCTCGAGTCTCTGAACCCAGGCCCAATCTCCCCAGCTTCTTTCTCTCTCTGCTCCACCACCAAAATCGTCATTTCCTATACAACACATCAGGACTTGCACAGAGAGTGGGCAGGGACCATTCTTTATCCAATCATGTATATTAATAGAGTATAGCCAATTACTATTTAGCCTCACGTACTTGGGACCTCAGTGCCATTACAACTCAAACCTCAGCCCATTACATCTCCGCTTTTTATTTTAGAACACAGGTGGTCATGCCATCCCTGACTACTCAGGGAGATCAGAGCCCCCAAGGGGAGGTGATCACAGCTTCCCTAACTTCTCATGGAAGGAGGTGAAAGCACCAAAAAGGAGGTGATCACAGCCTCCCTGACTTCTCAGGAAGGGAGATGAAAAGCACCAAAAGGGAAATGGGGGTTGCTAGCGGGTTTCTGGGCTGAAGGGTCTTTTTAAAAAACCCATCAGCATGGGAGGTATTACACAAGCATATAGCAATAACCAGAGGCTATTAGGGATGACACTCCCTTAGTCAGTGCAGGCTCGATGTGGTGTAACAAACATGAATTTACACCAAGTAAGAATAGCAAACAATATAAATCAACATGGTGTTGGGAAAAGATCACCAGAAATCTAGAAGGATATGTAAACAGCCACACATCACCTTCTTCAGCATCCAAGAATAATCAAAACCAATCTATTGTCCATTGTTCAATGTCAGGGAATCCAATGATCCCCTAGTTTTGAAGTCCTGCAAAAGTCTTTTTGGGTTTAGGAAAAATGATTCCAGCAGATTTTGAAGTGTTGTAAAGTCTTATCATTTCTCAGAGAATCCAATGATTCCTGAGAGTTTTCAATCCCATGTCTCAGAGAAACCAATGATTCCTGGGGTTTTCCAGTCCTATGGCTGAGAATCCAATGATTCCTAAGGAGTTTTCAGTCCTATGTCCGAGAACCAATGATTCCTGAAATTTTTCAATCCAAACTTTGATGTCCAGGTCAAAGCCATAACTGCCACGCTCTTTTCAATGGTGAGCAAATCACAACAGAACCACCCGATATTTCCCGGTCGCCCTTTGTTTCAAGGGTCTGCTCCATCTCTGCGATGGACAAGGAAATTCGTTGAACCCACTATTCCTTCTCCACCTGTAGAGTTCAAGCAAACCCTCTCCCCAAAGCAGAGCCTATCTGGTCCTTTCCATTCACCACTTTCTGGGTCTCCCACATCCCTGGCGATTATCTAAAGCTATGGGCCTACTGGACCGCCTTCCCGTGGGTTATAAAACCTGTCGCGGAGCCAATTGCATCTTTTCAAAAATCAAAGTTAATAGTATAAAGATCTAGATTTGATTCTCAGGGTTACCTGGCTCCCCCTTTCTTTTGTTTTGGAGGGCGCTTAATATCTCTTTTCTCCTCTCCACATTGCCTGTCCTTGAGGATTAAAAGATGCCCGTGGTGTGTAAAATCTTATACTGTCACAAAGTGTTTAAAATGTTTTGAAGATAAAGGACCATTGTCTTTTATTGCTTGTGGCACACCTAATGAAATGCTTGTATGAAAGTCAGTGACCACTCAGGGGCCTTTGCTGCTGGCATTGCAAAGTGAATCCCGGGTGTCTACCACAACGTGGATGAAAGAAGACGACCAAAAGATTTATAATGGGTCACTCAATTTGCCAGATTTCATTGGGTCTCAAACCCGAGGGTTTTTCCTGGAGGCAGTGTAGGGGCGTGGAAAGGAAAGGGCCACCTTTACTAATCTCCTAGTTCCTCTTTTTAAATTTAAACATAAAGCCGCGCCTGATGATAAGAATGAGATCCTAGCTTCTTGGAACAAAGGGGTATTACCAACATGTTAAAGGCTATCTGCCTTTGTTGCCATCAAATATGGGACCTGAAGTCCACTATGAGAATGGACATTAATACAAGATCTTACCTGGATGCTTTCCACTTGCTCTTGAAGTTTCTTAAAGAGCTGATAATATTAGAGGCTGCAAATTTTATTTGGGCTGGGTTTTTGTACCACACCTACTGAATAGGCCGAATCAGATATTATTTATGTCTCCTGGATAATAAGTAAGGGCAGAATGATGGCTTACAATTCATTCTGCTGAGTGGATGAAAAGACCTAACTACTCTCTTTATGTTAGATCATGAGAGACACAGCACAAATATTTGTTTGGATGCATCCCGGGAAGATAGTTGGTCCTTTTAGAGGCTTTAGAAACTTTTTTCTTCAGAATCCATCAAATTATTAATAGTCTAGTTATCTTTAATGGAACCCATGTGTAAAATTTGGAGCCATGGCTAATAAAATTTGCCACTCTGGGATGGTCTTACAACACACATTAATTTGTGTATTGGTATAAAAGGTGTATATTTTGTCAGGTTTTGTCCCAGATAATTGTACTGGTCGCTTAGTGGCCTTTAATAAAATTCTAGCCACAAGTACTGGGTAGAGTGTAAGGCTTTGTTCTGGTTTGTGCGGAGGTTCAAACTCTATCACACTGTGTCCTTGATGAAGGACTCTGGGGTGCCTCTTTTGGCAAAACTGAAATATCTCCAAGGGTTTTTGGGACCCTTTCAACCATTGGATAAACCAGTTCCTTCTCTCAAAACCTCTTGGCTTCTTTTTGTAAGCTGGCGTGGTGAATTTAAAGCACTGTCTCCTTAAATGTCATATAACGGTTTGTAACTGATAGGTAGTCAAACCCAACACTGGTCCATCCATTGGATATCTCCTATAATTTCAAAATCATTCAATGTTTCAGTTTTTTCTGTTCTTAAGGAAGTTTTTTGAATTAAGCACCAGGAATTTCATATCCTAAATATTGAAAAGGATCATGTCTTTGAATTTTTTTCTGGTTCTATTATAATTTATAATTCCTTATGTTTCTATGGTCTTTGTAGACATACCTCTAACATTTTTCCTCAATTTACATCCCAAAATTCATCCATGTAATGTAATACATAACTTTTGGGAATGCTTTTCTTACTGGAGCAAGAGCAGCAGCAACATACATTTGACACATAGTAGGGCTGTTTTTCATTCCCTGTGGCAAAATTGTCCATTCATATCTTTTATAAGGCTCAGCTAAGTTTTTTTTTTTTTTTTTTTAATTTAATAGCCTTTTATTTACAGGATATATACATAGGTAACTTTACAGCATTCTTGAAACCTCTTGTTCAATTTTTCCCTTTACCCCCCACCCCCCCTAAATGTGGATGACAGTAGATTTAAAATATATTAAAATATAACTTGATACACAATAAGTATACATAAAAAACATTATTTTGTGTACAAAAAAGAATCAGACTCTGAATTATTGTACAATTACTTTGAAGGAAATCAAAAATGCAGGTGTGCATAACTATAGGGATTGGGAATTCAATGTAATGGTTTTAGTCATCTCCCAGAGTTCTTTTTCTGATAGCAGTTCGTTATTACTGCTCCATTAGAAATGATTTGGTTGATCTCGTTGCTGAGGATGGCCTGATCCATCAGAACTGGTCATCATCTATATTGTTGTAGAGGTATTAAAATCTCCTGGTCCGCTCATTTCCTCAGCATCAGTTCTGTAAGTCTTCCAGGCCTTTCTGGAAATCATCCTGTTGGTCACTTACAGAACAGTAATATTCCATAATTTTTCATATAACAATTTATTCGCCATTCTCCAACGTGGACATCCATTCAGTTTCAGTTTCTACCACTACAAAAGGGCTACAAACATTCTTACATACAGGTCCCTTTTCCCTTCTTTATAATCTCTTTGGAATTCCAGTAGCACTCTGGATCAAATATGCACAGTTTGATAACTTTTGAAGGCTCAGCTAAGTTAACGAAGGCATAAAAAAATCTTTTTCATATCCTTCTTATCAGAGGGATAGAATAAAACAATCCTTAATATCTATGACCCAAAGAGGCCATTCTCTAGGCCACTGAGTAGGAGATGGAAGTCCAGGCTGAAGAGTTCCCATAGTTTCCATCTGTTCATTCCTTTTCTTAAATCTGTTAACATCCTCCATTTTCCAGATTTCTTTTCACAACAAACATGGGAATTCAAGGACTTAAAAGGTTTTAAGTGTCCTTGGTTTTGCTCCTTACTATATCTAATAAGGCCTGAATTTTATCTTTACTTAACCACTGCTCTATCAAACTGGTATATCAGTTTTCCATTGGATAAGAACAGGTGAAAGTGTTGGAGGCCTTCAACAACCCTCAAAAAACCAAGTACTCATTTTAACCCTAATTTGTAAAAACATCTCTTCCCCCACAGATTGATATGGATTTTTCTACTATAAAAAGGAGTAAAATTCCTTTTTCCTTCAAAAGTCCATCTCATAGGGGCAGGACTAACTTCAGCTTATTGATCCTCCCACACCAGACATGATGTCTGCTTTAATCTTTGGCCGAGGGGCCATGGCCCTCAATTCCTTCCGATCTACCAGTGTCTAAATTTCCAATGGAAGGCCATTTTATATAGATTGTGAGCATGGTCGGTCAGTTGTTACAGCTGCTGTCAGTAAATTGCTGGATTTTGTGATCTGGTGAATCTGGGTGATATCACCAGGCTGCTTATTAGGTTCTGTGAGTAAACCTGATGCTACTAGGGTGAGTCAATTGTCTGCCTGATTTACATTATCTCCCAATTCCCTTTCCCCATCAGTTGTTGGCCTGTTTTGTAAAACCCTTCATAAAATGAAACCTTTGGCCTGGAAAGGGGTCCATATGGGGGGAAAATTTACCCTTCCAGGGGACTCTTTCTGGTCAACCATTCTTAATTGTAATCCCCTTTTTCCCCTGGGCCCTGGGGCTGGGCCCCTTTCCATCTTTTTCCCTTTGGAAACTGTCTAATCTGGGGCCCATTGGGCCTCTGGTTTTTGGGGCCCTGGGGGCTGGGCCCCCATTTTTCCCCAACCGTTTTTCTAAATTGGGCCTCTTTTTTTACATTTGGGGCTTTTTCCCAGATTGCCTCTTACCAACTTGAAAGCCCTTTTAAACAAAATTGCACCTCTCTAGAGTCCCTTGCCAGAAGGGATCCTGTCCCATGTTGGGATCTTGGGAAGTGTGCATCATAGCTGGCTATAAAAATTTGTACCCCGGCCGCGCTTGTGAACTCCTCTAAAGGAGCATCCTTGTGCAGTCCTAGTATAATCCTTCTGCACACCTCATTAGCATTTTCCTTAGCAAGTTGCTTTATTAAAACATCTGTTGATGGATTTTCCCCATTAGTTCTTGTGATAGCAGTCCGCAAATGTCCCACAAAGTCAGCAAAGGGTTCATCTGGCCCTTGCGTTATTTTTGTGAAGGCCTCACCTTTGTCATTTTTATTGTGAATCGAAGCCCACGCTTTGATAGCATTAGCAGCAATTTGCTCATATGCTGCTACTGAATAATTAATCTGTGCTGTGACGTCTACATATGGACCTATACCTTGTAGTAGGTCATAGGTAATCGCAGCATGAACAGCATTTTGACTATTTTGTTGGGCTTGTATCCTACAGAACTCACTATATTCAGAAAGCCACATGTAATTTTGTCCAGGTTCTAGGCATACCCTTGCTATAGATTTCCAGTCATCAGGAGTCAAGATTTCAAAAGCCAAATTCTGTAACAGCATCTTAACATAAGCTGATGTAGCCCCATAAAGAGTGCAAGCCTTTTTAAGATCTTTAATGATATCTATGTTAAAAGTGGTGTATCTGCGACTTTGTTGACTGGAGACATTAAACTGGGAAATTACAGGACAGATAAGTGGCTGGAGCTCCTGGATGTCCCCACCCTTTTCTTTGTCCTGCATTAAGCCCTCTTGCAGTCTGCTCATGATTGGTGCTGTCACTGCCCCCCCACTGCCCCTCTTCCCTCCATCCCGGAGGTGGAGTTGAGTGGAGGAGAGTCAATCACTTGCTCCTGGGGTGGGGCTGAAGCTGCCTCCTGGGGGGGAAGGTCACCACACCCTTGCTCACTTAAATCTCCATGCCCTGTGGGGATATGGTCATTAATCTCTTCATTGTCTTCCTCCTTAATATCATGGCTAATTTGAGAAGGAGTAGAAGGAGCCAAGGGTTTTTTCTTTCTTCTAGGGATAGGGTTTCTTAGTGCTAACTGAATTATATTGTATAAATAAAATGCCTCGATGGAAATTGAATGAGGACCATATTCTCTGAAATGCATGGACATCTCTTGTCCAACCAGGGACCAGTTATCTTGAGAGATCTGCTCCTCCTCTACAAACCAAGGGGAGATGCAGTTTAATGTACCCACAAATCTTGCTACCTGTTCCCAAGTTATAAGTAACCCATGTATTTCTATCAGCTTAAGCATGCTTTCTATAGCACCACTCTTGGGTGAGGTTGGGGGCAGGAATGGAGAGTCTTTAGCTAGCATTTGTCCCATTTTAGCCAAAAAAAGATTATTGGTTTAGTTTTTAAGAAAATAAGTTCCTTATTTGTCTAATAACAATACTCACCCAAGTTCCTGGTCACCGGAGACTTCTTCAGTCCTTGGTTCCCACCAATGGGCGCCAAATGTGAAGATCGTGTATTTTTAAATCAGCAGGAGTCTGGAATTCAGGTTAGGGGAAAATCGTCAGTCTTTATTCTCAGTGAAGAAAGATCAGAGGTGGAAGAGAATCGGCGATAGCAATGTGTGCAGCTGAGTCAAGAAGCTAGCTTGACCAGCAGCCACACAACCAACAACTAGGAGTCTCAGAACCCAGGCCCAATCTCCCCCAGCTTCTCTTCCTCTCTCTCTCTCTGCCTCCACCCACCAAAATCATCATTTCCTATACAACACATCAGGACTTGCATGGAGAGTGGGCAGGGACCATTCTTTATCCAATCATGTATATTAATAGAGTATAGCCCAATTACTATTTAGCCTCACATACTTGGGACTTCAGTGCATCAACTCAAACCTCAGCCCATTACAGCCAACATTTTTAAATTGTGTCTTCTAGATCTATTTTGCGTGTCAACAGTTTTTCCAATGAGGCATTTCACATTTTCCACCATTTTTTTCATTCTTTTTAGTTTGTTTGACTGATTCTTTCTGTCTCACAGAGTCATTAGCATTCATTTGCCCTGTTCTAAATTTTAATGTGTGATTTTCTTCAGTTAGCTTTTGTAATTCTTTTTCCATTTGGCTAATTCTACTTTTTAAGGAGTTGTTTTTAAGCTATTTACTCTCTTATGCATACTTCTCATTTCATTTCTCATTTTTTCTTCTATCTCTCTTGTTTGACTTGTAAAGTCTTTTATAAGCATTCCCAAGAAGCTTCTTTGGGCTTCTGATCAATTCAAATCACTCTTTGAGATTTCTTCTGTAGACATTTTGCCCTCATCTGAGTTTGTATTTGGTCTGCCTTGTTCCCATAGTAGCTTTCTATGGTCAAGGTTCTTTCTGTTTCTTGCTTATTTTCTTTCCTTTTCTTCTGGTATTTCCTCTTTTTTTTTACTGTTATGGTTGAGCTCTGCTCCTGTGCTCAAGCTTCCTGTGCATCTCTGAGTCTTAGCTTTGAGCACAGGGTCCTCTTATGTTTAAATGGGGTAGTTTTGCCTGCTCTTTTCAGGAAACAACTTGATTTCTCAGAATTTATCTTCTAAGCTGGGACTGGAAACTGCCCCCCTGATGCCCTGATGAGTTCATCTACTGAGCCAGGACTGAGGGTGTTAATTATTGATTTGCTGTGATTAAGACCCTCTCACCAGCTTTCCTTGAGTCTGTCGGAGCTGGGATGAACAACCTTTTCATTCCAGGGAGACTACCCTTTTTTGAGGTTTTTTGGATCTATTTTGAGTAGTTTCATTCCATCACACTCTATTCAAAGACTTAGTTTCATGTAGTTTTTGAGGCGAACGGGGAGAGCTGGAGCAGCTTCCTGGCTTTATTTACTCGGCAGAGTTCTTGGTTCCACATGCAGAAGTCCATTTCAGTTATATTTTCTTAATTAAAAAAAAATGTAGATTCACAGAATACCTTGGGTCTAGGATACCTTCCGTGGGATTGCCATATGTGGGAGGAATGAGTTCTAGGTGCAATACACTCCAACATTGCAGTAGCTTTCTGGTTGATCTCACTAACTCATAACTGAGACCTTTCTGTCTTTCTAGTCTTCCTGTATCTTAGTAGTCTCTATGGTCCAGTGACACTGGCCTTCTTGCTGCTCCTCAGTCATGGTACTTCCCAGTCCTGTAATTTTTCATTGGCTATTCCTCATGCCTAGAATTTTTATGTCCTCATTTCTGCCTCTTCATTTCCTTGGAATTTTTTAAGTCCCAGTTAAAATTCTACCTTTTACAATAACATTTTCCCGATCTTCTTTAATATTATTGTCTTCCCTCTAAGCTTTTCTGTAAGTATCCTTTATATATCTTGCTTGTACATAGTTCTTGGTGTGTTATCTCCCCAATTAGCCTGTCAGTGCTTTTGAAAGTATGGAATATTTTGGGTGTCTTTTTTTATTAATTTTTGTCTTTCTTTATATGCCCTTTGCATATCATTTAGCACATAGTAGTCACTTAATAAATGCATTGTTGATTTGATTTCATATTCATTTATGTACTTATATAGTATGTATTTGTACATACTATTTCTTGAACTCTAGAGCATGAGCATGAGAAGTCTTGTGTCATAGAGGGCTTATTTGTCCCTCTATCCCATAACTCTCATTTTTCTTTATGTTTTCTTCCAATTAAGGAAAGTATAAGGTAGCTCATTTTATTTTCTCCTGACTAACATCTAACTGTTCCTCATAAACTCTCAGATTTATAGCATAACTAGTCAGCACAACAGTTTTACATGGGTGAAAAATAGGATGTCTCTTCTTGTTTCATTTTCCCACTCATGATGAGAATGATACACATACATGTTTGTATTTACACATAAATATACATGAATATATGCATTCTTGTTGGCTCTTTCTTTAGCCTTTTTTTTCATTTGCTTCCATTCCCTAGCGTATCAGACATGCCTTATTTTACCAACCTATTCAAATTGGAGGATAGAGGAAAATGCTAGAAAGTACCAGAAATATAACTTCTATTTTTTTTCTTTACTCCCCTTTCTGAACAAATTTTAGATTATCAATCTCTGTCTTGTCTTTTTCTCAATTTTGTCTTTCATTAGTGTCATGATAATAGAGCATAGTTAACAGACTTAGTTTTGCATCAGAAAAACCTGCTTTCAAATCCTACTTATGTTACTTACTGATAATTTACTTCTGATATTTACGTAGTAAAAAGTGATTAGTTCATCTCTCAGAGCCTCAGTTTCAGCATTTGTAGAAAGGGGATAGTACTTAGCTCAAAAACAAAATAATACTAAAGGTTATTGTAAGATCTCTTTTGAGATGTTGCATGCAAAGTACATGGAAAACTTTAAATAATTCTATAAATATCAGTTACATTTTTATATTATTTTTTGAAAAACTATAAAAAAAACAAAAAAGGAATGAAAAACAAAATAAAACAAAAGAGAACATTTTCATGTGCCCAGCAGAACATTAGGGAGAATTCAAAATATGTAACAATGAATTACCAGTTCAAGAAAGTTTATCTATCTATCTATATTTATATATTTCTATATATACAAGAAATTCTATTCATGAGTGTCAGTCTTTTCTTTACTTCCTTGTAAATTGTTCTTTTGTTCTCTGTTGCACACCTTGTTTTTACTTTATTCATTTTTCCCCCCTTCATCTCCCTCCACCTTCTCCCCAGCAGGCTGTAGTCAAGAAAGGAAATATTTGTGTGTACATATTTATACATATATATGTGTGTACATATATATATATATATATATATATATATATATACACATACACATATATACTCACCCCTTGACTCCCTTCTACACAGACATATCTTTCTTTCCTGTCCTTCTGACCCTTTGCTTTAATTCTGCTCCTTAACTTGCCTTACTGTTACTTAACCTCTCTCCACCAATGAACCCCAATCTTGTCTTTTTCCTGCATCCTTTGTAGTATGCAAATTCCTGTATAGATTTTCACAGGATGCTATACCTTTCATGACATATGTTGTGTTGCCTATTTAACCCATTTCTGATGTGAGTAGATTTATTGTGCCTATTGATAAGTCTTATACAATTTTAAATGTAGTTTCAATATATTTGAATTGGTTTATATACTTGTTTCTTGCAAATTTTTCTCTTTGATCTTGGGTTTCTGAAATTTAGCAATATTTCTATGTGTTTCCCATAAAGAATCTCATTAAGGTGGTGATCAGTGGATTTTTCTTTTTCTATTTCTACTTTCCCCTCATGTTCTATCACCCCAGGACAGTATTCTTGGATTATTTCTTACATTATTGTGTCAAAGTCTTTTTTGGGTCACAATTTTCAGGTTGTCCAATTTTTCTTATATTTTCTCTTCTTGATCTGTTCTCTAGATCTGTTGTTTTTCTTATAAAATGTTTCACTTTCTGTTCTATTTTAAAATTCTTTATAATCTGTTTTGTTACTTCTTGATCTCTCATAACTTTATTGGCTTTCCCTTGCTCAATTCTAATTTTCAAAGATTTATTTTCATCTTTGAGACTTTATATCTCCTTTGCTAGTAGTTGATTAATTTTTTTTCATGTTGATTTTCTTAGGTTTTTTGAAGTTTTTTTTTTTCAATGTCTCTCATTTGATTTTTAAATTCTTTTTTTAGTTCTTCTATAAATTCTCTTTTGGCAGGGACCCATTTAATGTTACTTTTTGAAGTACATTTTTTTTTTTAACTTCAGTGTCCATCTGTGAAGATAAACTCCAGGCTTCCTCTTCCCATAGTCAGTTCTGTGTTTTTTGCTGCTTTTAAAAAATAAGATATATTAATGAAAGCTCCTCTAATTGTAGTGTGGAGGAATGTTGCCTCTGCATTTACATTACATTTACTTTAGCTCTCTCCACTGACCTGGAACTCCAACCAAGAGATCCCCCTCTTGCAGTTTCTCTGCTCCACTGTTTCTGTACTCTTGGTATTCTGGTTCTATCTCACCAGGGTTCTTAGCAGTAGCACAGCAAGGCCCAGAGTTCCTAATCAGCTGAGGTTCCCTCACTCTTTCCAGACTTAGACCCTGACTTCTCACAATGTTAGGGAAGTGAAATTTTCTGTGGTTCCTGCTGATCTAGCCAAACCCTGCTCACCCAGGGGATTCTCCAATTAGTGTTTCTACGGAGTTAACCTGGAGGTGTTTGCACTTCACACTGGTTATTCCCCAGCCTGAGGTCTACCTTCAGATATTCTTGGTTTGCACTAGGAGGAGCCCTATTGTGTCCTAAGTCTTTTTGGTTTTTCAGTAGTCTGTGTTTGCTCTAAAGTACAAACTTGTTCTGTTTGTGGGGAAAGTCTGAAGAGCTTGAAATTTACCAACCTATGTCACCATCTTCCCAGAATCCTCCATGAGTTACCTTTTTTTGAAGGGGAATCAAGGAAATGGAAAGTTATAAATGAGGAAAAGAGAGATGTTAAAAAGGGAACCAGTGGGTTTAGTAAATTGGACAGAACAATATCTAGTTGGTAACAGTACAATTGATTCTGTGGCAGCTTTTTGGCCCAGTGGATAGATCCCTAGAGTCAGTAGGACCAGAGTTCAAATACAGCCTCGGATATTTAACATTTACCAGCTGTGTGACCCTGGGAAAATTTCTTGACCCCAATTGTTTTGCATAAAAGAAAAGACAGGAAAAAAAGAAATAAAAATTGACCCTGTGGAGAAAGACACTCATAATGTGGAAGATAATATCAGAAATAGTTTGTGGTCAGAAAAGGGAGGATTATAAGTAATATACCTCAAATTTCTTGTGAAATACTGTAGAACACTAGATTTTTAATCAGAAAAAGTGGATTCAAATCTTATCTTTCTGACTTACCATCTATATGAAATTAAATTCAGATGAACTGATTCACAAGGTCAGCTAAGTAATGCAGTAGAGAGAGCACCAGCCCTGAAGTCAGGAGGACCTGAGTTCAAATCTGACCTCAGACACTTAACACTTCCTAGCTGTGTGACCCTGGGCAAGTCACTTAACCCCAATTGCCTCAGCAAAAAAAAAAAAAAAAAAATTGATTCATAGGAAGCCTGATGAGAGTCAAGAAAGACCCAGCCTATAAATCAAGAAAATTTGGGTTTGAGTTCTACTTCAAACATAGGTCTTTCCTATATGATCCTTAATAAGTCAGTAATAACACTAACAGCTAGTATTTTAATTTGGCAAAGCACTTTATATGTTATCTCTATTCAATCCCCACAGCAATCCAACCCTGTTTTTATTAACCTTATTTTACAGCAGAACAAGTTGAGGTTGAATTGGGTGACTTGACCAGGAACACACAGCTAAGTGGAAATTGGACTCAAGTCTTCTGACTCCAAGTCCAACTCTCAATGCAATGTAACCCCAAAATGTCCTCCCAGCCAACACTGTAATTTGCAGCACTGGTATCCATCTGCATTAGTAAAGAAAGTATCCACATCAGTATTCAGAAGTTCCCTATATAATGAAGTCCTTACACATAGACATAAAATCTGAAGATTGCACATTATATACACACACACACACATATACATCTATATACACATATATGATATGCATTGTTGTATGTAGTATATGTGCATATATAGATTACATGTACATTATATATGTGTAATATATATAATATATGTACACAGGGTGGAACACACACATAGTCACAAGTAAATTAGCAAAAATGTACATAGAATTAACAAAAAAGTAATTTTAAGAGAGAAGTGCCACTAATTAAAAGGCAAGTAGGCATGTAGATGGTAGCCAAGTTAGCCCTCTACTCTAAGGTTTTCTACTAGTAGAAAATGCATAGGTAAGAGTTCCAGCTGCATATATCAGAAGTTGCTAGCTTACAGGCTTAGTTTTGTTATAGACATGTGCACCAGTTGAGACATTTTCAGAAATGTGTTGCCTGTCCTTACCAATAAAACAATGCATTATTCTGAAGGTTTTACAAATGGTTTCAACTGCAACCAGCTGGCTGCTACAGAATAGGATATGTTCCACCTGCTAGTAAACCTCAGGAGAAAGTGCTGATGAGGTGTTTTGTTTTCTTTTCTTTTTAACAGATTATCAGTCTGTTGTGCTACTATTAACATTGACAGGACCATTATACCACTGTGGGTATTTCCTCTGACCCCAAGAAGTTAAAAAATGAGATTCAGCATATTTAAGATGCTTAGAACATGCCTTCACTAATACAAGTCCTTTCCCCCAAGTTACAAAGTTGCACTTGAAAACGTTTTCCTAAGTCCACATCTCTGACAAAGCAATCTATTCAGGACTTACCTTCTCCAGCATCCTCTCCTGTTTAATGTTACAACTCTGTGATGGACTATTTCTCTATTTATAGCCCAGACAATTCAGCTGCCAGGCAGGTGGTTCTATTGAAAGATAAACAAACTTGTAACAAACCCCCACTGCTTCGTAAATGACCAACTGTGCTGACATGGCAGACTGCAGGAGACTTAACCTACCCTGGGATGTTGGTCATTTACTACAGAGTCAGGATCCCCACAGTTTCCTTGGCCAAGGAACAGCTGGGGCTCTCGGCTTTTTTGTCTTCTAACAAAAAAATCAGAATCAATAGCTATACAGTCTGTTTAAAAGGATCATGGTGGGTTTTTTTTTTTTTCGTTTAATATATGGGACACCAAAATAACAGCTTTACTTCCTTTGCCTAATGGGCTTATTGATCTCCAAGAAGCTTTTAGACTGCTTTGTGGAAATGCCTTCTCTTTGAAAATGTAATTTGGTGTGGCCAGAATGGCCCCAGGTGTCCTGAGATGTGTGTTTCTGCATCTTGATCTCCCATTGTTCCTTTGGCTGGCTGGGGCCCATCACTCTTGCTAAGATCTTATGGGCTCTTGTCTGAAAAGAGAGTAGGCAATGAAGGAAACTTTTTTTTTTCTGGCATGGTTTGTAGAGTCACTTTTCAAATCTTTATTCTTTCTTGGTCTATTGGCCTCCTTATTACATGACAGAAGAAATGTTACTCATTACTGTAAGGCTATGTTGTAGTCAGCAATCAGTTTGTCCCAAAGAGGGAGTTATATTATAGTGAAAAAAGAACAGAACGAGGAGACAGGAAGCCTGAGTTGTTTTAAATCTGACTTTACCCTTTTCAGTGTGTGATCTAAGAAAAGTTACTAGTCTGAGTTTATATCCTCATTCAATTAAATTCAATAATTCAATGCAATTAAATTCAGTAAGTTTTTATTAAATGTCTATTATATTCCAGAGGGATTGGAATAGAGAGATGACCTCAAAACCAGGAAGCTTTAGATTTAAGTCCCATCTCTTAAACATACTGTTTATGTTGATCCTAGGCAATCATTTAAGTGTTCAGTGCTATATGAATTGCAGAGGGAAGCAATGGGAGCACAGTCTAAATAGGAGGCCAGTTGTGTCAGCAGTCCAGATGAGTTTTGATGAGGGACTTTATAAGAGTGGAGGTAATATGGAAGTTGCAGGAGTTGAACTGAATTCTTATAAACAAACTTAAAGTTCATAAAGGATCATAAGAGCCTTCAAATTAAGGGAATCATAGGATTTTAAGCTGGAAGGGCATTTAAAAATCATCAAGGCTAAGTCCCTCATTTTACCTATGAGGAAAAGGAAACCTACAGAGATATAGTGGCTTGCTCAAACACCTACAGCTACTTAGTGGCAAAGTTGGGATTTGAATCAAGTCTTTTGACCCTAAATTCCATAATATTTATTCTACAATATGGCCAATTACTGGCTATAATTCAATAAAGACACATAAAGAGCCTCAAACTATATGGGGGAGGATTGAAATTGAAGACATAGCTTAAATTTGTCAGAACATTTAACATTTCCTGGCCAAGTTTTTAAACATGGGAAGGATGGCTTAGGTTCAGTCATGCTTCAATTCACAGGAATGGAATCTATGACCTCTCAATGTCCTTTCTAGTTTTAGAGTTCTTTGAAAGGCAAGATCAAAAATCACATGTTCTCTAAGAAGTGATTCAATAACATTATATTCGATGATTTCCAGATGTTAATATCATACACTGAATTATAGTCCCATGATTGCAATGAAACTCAATAACATAAGAATGAATAAACCATGACATCTCTTACCCTGCAAGGTCCAAATATGATCAACAGTTCTTTTCTCTTCAAAATAATCACACAAAATCTTCTATATCCCACTGTACTGTTAATAGGGTTTTTCAAGCATTTATACCCCACTCTTTTTTTTGCTATAATATGGTATAAAAATATTTGCAAGGGTCAATGATTTGATCCAAAGCTACATATGATTTAATAACTCATGGGGCATGGCAATAATCTTTTTAGCAAGTTTCTCCAGATAATGATATATACTGTTCAAAAAATAAAGAATTGGAACTCCTTCTCTTGCCTCCCCTCTTACCATTCTACCATCCTTAGTTGATATTTAGTTGATAATAAGAGTCATTATTTACAAGAATCAAACAAATATCACCATTTTTAAGAAAAATAATTTAATCTTAAAGGAAAAAGATTCATTCATAAATAAATGGACTACATTTCTATTAAGGAATAATATTTTATGGAGGAGAAATGTTATTCTTTTTTTCTATTCCTTTCCTCCTACAGAGGATCATGCCTCACACTTTCTTGAAAAAAAAAAAAAAGAAATCTTTCAGTATCAGTTCCCTCCCCTTCCCTTGACATAATTAGTATTCTCTCTTGTTCTATGAAATCTTCACAAGAGATTGTCTCTCTACTCATCAATGCCAACACTTCTTTCTTATACCCTTAATACTCCCATAATAATGGTTCCTCATTCTCTACTCTTCAAGATCTCTTTTTATACTAATTCCTATTCCATTGCTTAAAAACATTTTCCCTCCCTTCTCCCCAACCCTCTCCCCTAGATAGTAATAAATCCAATATATGTTAAACATGGAAAAATATACGTTAAATACAATATATGCATACATATTTATACAATTATCTTGCTGTACAAAAGAAACCAAATCAAAAAGGATAAAATGAAAGAGAAAATAAAATGCAAGCAAATAAAAATAAAAAGAGCGAAAATGCTATGTTGTGATCCACATTCAGTTCCCACAGTCTTCTCTCTGGTTATAGATGGCTCTCTTCATCTCATTGTTCAGAAGAGCCACATCCATAAGAATGGATCATCATATAATCTTGTTGTTGACATGTATAATGGTCTCCTGGTTCTGCTCATTTCACTCAGCATCAGTTTCATGTAAGTCTCTCCAGGACTCTGAAATCACCCTGCTGATCATTTCTTATAGAACAATAATATTCCATAGTATTCATATACCATAACTTATTCAGCCATTCTCTAATGGGCATCCATTCAGATTCCAAGAGGAGGCATAATAAGGACAGAGTGACTATGTCGTAGGGAGCTATCCCTAATATCCATGAAATATGTTTTCTCTCTCGAATTGTTTCTTTTTTGTGTGTATTTATCTATTGGCCTGTACCATCACCCTACTTCACTTCCCATCAATGTACTACCTGCCTCCTCATGAAATTTTATGAGGGTATATATTATAATTTGATGGAGAGATTGTCTCGACATCCAAAATGGCTCTACCTGTAGTAGACTGCCTTCTAGGTTTGATTTCTTATAAATTTGAGTCAATTCTCTATATATTTTAGAAATGAGGCATTAATCAGAACCCTTGAATGTAAAAATGTTTTCCCAGTTTATTGCTTCCTTTCTAATCTTGTCTGCATTAGTTTTGTTTGTGCAAAAACTTTTTAACTTAATACAATCACAATTATGTATTTTGTGATCAATAATGATCCCTAGTTATTCTTTGGCTATAAATTCCTTCCTTCTCCACAGATCTGAGAGGTAAACTATACTTCATTCATCAAATTTGCTTATAATATCACTCTTTATGTCTAGATCATGAACTAATTTTGACCTTATCTTGGTATGTGGTGTTAAGCATGGGTCAATACCTAGTTTCTGTGAGATTAGTTTCCAATTTTCCCAGCAGTTTTTGTCAAATAGTGAGTTCTTTTCCCAAAAGCTAGGGTTTTGGTGTTTGTCAAACACTAGATTACTATAGTCATCAACTATTTTGTCCTATGGACCAAACATATTCTACTGAATGACTACTCTTTCTTAGCCAGTAACAAATGGTTTTGATAACTGCTGCTTTGTAATATAGTTTTAGATCTGGCACAGCTAGGCCACCTTCATTTGTTTTGGCACTGAATAAGTAGATTGATTTAGATAATATTGTCATTTTTATTATATTAATTTGGCCTACCCATGAGTAATTGATATTTTCCCAATTTAATAGATATGACTTTATTTGTGTGGAAAGTGTTTTATAGTTGTGTTCATATAGTTCCTGACTTTGCCTTGGCAGGTAGACTCTCAAATATTTTATATTATCATCAGTTATTTTAAATGGAATTTCCCTTTGTATCTCTTGCTGCTGGACTTTCTTGGTAATATATAAAAAATACTGAAGATTTATGTGAATATTTTGCATGCTGCAACTTTGCCAAAGTTGTGAATTGTTTCTATTAGTTTTTTAGTTGATTCTCTAGGGTTCTTTAAATATACCATCATATCATCTGCAAAGAGTGATAATTTGGTTTCCTCATTACCTATTCTAATTCCTTTAATCTCTTTTTCTTATCTTATTGCTAAAGCTAACATTCCTAATATAATATTGAATAGTAATGGTGATAGTGGGGCAACCTTGTTTCTTACAGATCTTACTGGGAATGATTCTAGTTTGTCCCTTGTTCAAAGGATGCTTGCTGATGGCTTTAAATAGATGCTACTGATCATTTTAAGGAAAACTTCATTTATTCCTATACTCTGTAATGTTTTTAATAGGAATAGATATTGGATTTTATCAAATGCTTTTTCTGCATTTATTGAGATGATATATTATTTTTCAACTGTAACTATTCATTCCAAAATCTTGTTGGTGCTGAGTTGTTTCAGGAGTTCATATCCCCATTTAGGGTTTTCTTGGCAAAGGCACTGAAGTAGTTTGCCATTTTCTTCTCCAGCTCATTTTACAAAGGAGGAAACTCAGACAAACAAGATTGTGTCCAGAATCACTCAGCTAGTGAGTATCTGAAACCAGGATCAAACTCAGAAAATAAGACTTTCTGACGCCAAACCTCACATACTATTCACTGCATCAGCTAGCTGTCTTCTTTGAAGTCCACAAAAGCTGTACCAGATCTTTTCTTCACCTATAGTTTGTCTTATTCCTGCTCCTCATTGAGGGAAACATAGCCATAAGTAGGGATTTTTTTTTATCTTAGAGAAAAACAAATAAATGTAAAATAATTGAGCAGGAAGATATTAGCAGACTAGAGGACAGTCTAACTACAGGTTGAACCATTTTGGATGTTGAGACAATCTCTCTTCCTGAAATTGTGGCATATGCCCTCATAAAATTTCATGAAGAGGCAGATATCACAGTGATGGTAAGTGAGATAGAGTGATAGTACAGACCAGTAGATAAACAGACAAAAAATAAATAATTTGAGAGAGAAAACATATTTCGTGGATATTAGCACCTTATGACATAGCCACAGTCACTCTGTCCTTGTTATGCCTTCCTCTTGGAAGCTAGGTAATGATAAATTGGCTTTTGTCACTCACATTTATCAACTCATTTTAAAATCAGGAAGTAAATGAAGGATTTGAGGGTTTTCTAAATATGTAGTCTGAAAGCTAGAATTTTTTCTTGCTTTTTTTTATTATTTTAATAATGATTTTTTTTCACTTTTATAGCCCCTGGTTGAATTTTTTGAAGATAACACTTTTAAAAAATAACAAAATTAATCATGTGTGAAGTAACCAGTGATTCCTTGTTTGTAACTGATTATTATTTTTTTTTTTTAGCTCTATAAGTCATGAAAAATTACTCTTTTAACTGGGAGGGGGAAAAAAGGGAATCTAATACAAGGTATTGCCTAAAAAGTGTTTTATGATCCTCTAATTGTATAAAGTCATTCATTTGCCATCAGAATCAAATGAAAACCATAATTGCTTCCCTTTCAAATGTTACACAATGAAAAAATATTTACAATTTTCTTATTTCCTTGAAAACATAGATATTTTTATTACCTTGTTTTTTTTTTTATTTCTGAAATGAAGTCATTTTTTTTCCATGATGAACTTAATATATATTTGGTATATGTAGTGACTGAACTGGTAGAGGATAGAATGTCAATGTAATTTCACCCTTATTTGTTTAGGCCAGAACATCTCTTATTGTATGAGTAAGTGTAACTTAAACAAATCAATTCCATCTGATTAAACTCACTTTCCATGAGTAATGTACCATGGATATTCTCTTTCCTCTGGCATTTTTCCCAAAGATCACATGAAGAGCATTAGATGGTTGGTTTTGCATATCATCCTGACATTCGCACAATCAAAAAGAATCACTGTGCTAAATTGCCCAGTCTTCCAAATTGAAAGGCATATCATATATGCTAAACAAAACCAAAAGAAATGAAGACAGTGTCAGATAGGTCATTGATATCTAAATCCAACACACTACCAAAAGAACAATTTAGGAAGCTGATTTGAATTCTTATACTTTCGTTCTACTCACAGGGCTAAGATCCTCGGGGAAGAATGGAAGCTCTATGATCCTGTTAGTTGGTAAATGCAATTTGAAGTTACAAGTGGATTAGAAGAAGTCTAGTGATCCTTAGATAAGAAAAGTGAGGTTTGGGTGAGTTAGTATTTCATGAGACAGAATTTAAAAGGTCAGAGTATCCTCCCCAAATGATGCTCCAAATAAGAAACAGAAGGGAAGCATTAGCTCAGAGGAATTCTATAGGGAAGGTAGGATTCAACCTAAATAAATCAATGGACCAGTTTTAAGCAGTAGAAGTGCTATAGAAGACAAGAACAAAAGGTTTGGGAATTAGACATGGGAGATGGGGTTTTCTATGACAAATAAAGTTTTGATTATTTAGGAAAGGAAGAAACAAACCTCTTATTGGTTCAGCTAATGGGAAGGAAGGGATTATTTTATAGTCAGTTTGGGGATTTTGAATAGTTTCTTTTCATTAGTATGACTATCAAAAGAGTCAAGAATTCTTAAAAATTGCATTTTGATATATGCTGATATTTGTATTTTAATGTGGGTGCTTTCATTATTCTGGGAATTCATGACATCTAAAACCAAACAGTTAACCCACAGTAAAATAATCTGTTCTGATTTACATCCAATCCCTCTTTTCGATCATTTTTTGATTGTATATTTTAAAGCACATTGAAGATATTTGCATCTAATCCTTTAACTTTATAGATTAGGAAACTGAGACATTATAGTTTCATGAAAAGTACATTGCTCTAGAATCAAAAATACTGAGTTCAAATTTTGATTCTGTAACTTTTTACCTATTTAATTTGGGGAGTTTCCTCATCTGCATAATGAAGAAATAGTTCTAGACTTTATCTAAAATCCATTTTAGTTCTAAAACTTTGATCTTAGAAAGCCTAATGAAGTAAAGTAATATTGAATAAGCTAATGGTAGAGCCAGGATTTGAATCTAGATCTTCTGACTCCAAATCCATCACTCCTCCTTCTATAGTAGTGCTAATAAAATTCAACAAAATGCAAACAACAAACATTAATTTAGTACTTACTCTGGAGACTTTTAGATCACTGGACCAACAAGATGGAAGACTAGACATTTTCTTCAATTTCCATTACTTCCTCAACCTTTTGAAAATAGGAATGATATTCAAGAAATAAAGCAATTTCAGTTATCGCAATGCCAAGTATCTAGGATATCAAGAACCCTAAGAAAGTAAAATCTTAGTGAATTAATAGTTGGAAAAAAAATAATTCCTAATCCCTAGCACACTCATCCATCAACTGCTCTCTCCCAACTGCTCTCTTTTGTTCTGATTTTTCTTGTGTAGAATGATGAATTTGGAATTTTTTTAGAAGAATTGTATATGTTTAATCTATATCTAATTGCTTTCTGTTTTGGGGAGGAGGATGAGGGAAGAATGGAAGAAAAAACATGATATTCCAGACAGCAAATTTGTAGAACTGCAACTAAGAATCATTTACCAAGCAAAATTATGTATAATATACCAAGAGGAAGAAATGGTCATTCTATGAAATAGGATTAAAAACTTTCATAAGGAGAAGACTAGAACTAAATTAAAAAATTGACCTCAAATTTCAAACCACAAGAAGCATAAGCAGATAAAAGAGGGAAAGAAACTATGAAGTATTAAATAGAGCTAAACTGTTTACATTCCTACATGGAAAAATGTACTGGCAATTAATTCTTAGAAATTGTTCCCAATTAGTAGAAGGAATATACATGTAAAGAGGATATATATGTATATATAGTGATTTTTGGAATTATTTAAAAAATAATGAAGGAATGACAAGAGGAGTATACTGGGTACATAAAGAAGAAAGAGGTAAATTGCTGTAAATTATTTCACATGAAGAGTTGTGAAAGGTCTATTACAGTGGAAGGGAAGATGAGAGGGTGGAAAATTGTCATAGCTTCAAATGTACTCTCATCAGTATTGGTTAGAAGAGAATAATACATATGCTCAATGGAATATATGTGCATTCAGTATAACCTCTCAGACTGAGAAGCAACAGAATATAGATTAATTCTCTGACATTTGTGCTACTCTTGGTTTGACAATACCAAGAGAACTCCACTAGCCAGCATTGTGCCATCTATTCATGGAACCATTAGTTACAGCAAATGTTGAATGCTATGAATAAGTTCATTTACTTTTATAGTATATACATAGATGACAAGATTGATGCATGTATTTCCAGAACTTACTCAGTGTTTGGGAAAGTCCCAAAAGAAAGTGGGAGAGAAAAGTGATATCAGGCTGTCTACCAAACTGAAAGCAGTCATTTGTGCTGACCTTGTTGTTGTATGACTGTAAAACTTGAAAAGTCTGCCAGAACCATACTGGAACATTGAACTACTTCCATTGAATTGTCTTAGAAAGACTCTTAAGATAACTCGTCAAAATAAGGTACCAAACAGCAAGTTACTTTCTTGAATTGAATTGTCAAACATTCAAAACCTGCTGCAGAGAGTACAATTTTGATGGACTGGCCATGTTGTTGAAATGATAAACATGCATTTGCCTATTTCCTAAAGAATTCAATTAAACAAGTTTTCACAAGAAATTTAAAACAAGTGATACAAAGACACTCCCAAGTTCTTTCTGAAAAACTTTGGTATTGATTGTAAGAAATGTGAGACTGGCACTATCCAGCATGATATGCTTGCATTAAAGAAGATTCTATATTCTATGATCAAAGTAGTATTGTAGTCATTTATCAAACAAAAGAAACACAACATGCAGAAATCTGGAGACATCTCCATTCCAAATGTTCATATTATTTTTATCCAATCTGTCATATTATCAGATACCTTATATACTGACCCCATCATTGTAATGTCATTTTGGGTTTTTCAATTATAAAGAACAATGAATGCCTGTATCTAAAAATCAAAGACCATTCCTCAACAAAGAAGTGGTCAAATGTTATGAGCAAACAATTCTCAAAATAATTGCGAATTATTAATAATCATAAGAATGTTTCAAATTACTAATAATAAGAAAATGTAAATCAAAACAACCCTGAAATTTTCTATCATGTGTTGAAAGTTATGGAAAATGACAAAAAGACAAAAAGGAATAATTAACATTAGTGGGGCTATGTAAGATAGGCATGCTAATGCATGTACAACCATTTTGGAAAGAAATCTGGTATTATGTAAATAAAAGACTAAAATAAGAATTCATTGTTAAGAAGAAAATTCCCCTACACATAAAAATATTTAGTACCATTTTTTTTTGTGCAAGCAAAATTTTTAAACAAAGTAGATATTTATTAATTGAGGAATGACCAGGGAAAGTATGCTATATAAATATAATCAAGGTTGTGATGGAACCAGCTTATACCCACTCAAGAGATACTCTAAAATGTTGATTTTAATTTAACAATCAGATTTTTGTATGGTGTCCATGCATTTTTAATATATTGATTTAATTAATATTTTCCACCATTTACATTTTAATTTTTTTACATTTGTTTTTAAAACTTTTGAGTTCCAAATTCTCTTCCTAATTCCTCCCATCCCACCCCCCCATTAAGAAACCACATATGAAGTTATGCAAAACATTTCCATTAAAAGTCATATTGTAAAAAAAAAATAGCTCTTTCATTGTAAAAAAAAAAAAAAAAAAGGAAAAACTCAAGAACAATAAAGGCAGGGGTAGGGAGAGGGAAAGAATCTTTCAAACTGTAGTCAGACACAATCAATTCCTTCATAAGTCATAAGTCCTTCAGAGTAGTTGTAGGTCATTATACTGCTGAGAATAACAGTCATTTATATCCCAGATCATCCCAGAACATTAATATTATATTGAAAATAGTATATTTCACTTTGCTTGAATTCATGGAGAACTTTCTATGTTTTTCTGAGAGGATCCTGCTCATCATTTCCAATAAAACAATAATATTTCATCATAATTATATACCACAATTTATTCAGTCATTCCCCAATTCATGAGCATCCTCTCAATTTCCATTTTTTTTTTTTGCCCTGAGTGCTGCTATAAATAGTTTGTACATATACTTCTTTTTCTTTTTTTAATCTCTTTTGGGATTCATGCTAGTAGTGGTATTGTTATGTCAAAGTATATGGACAAAGAGTATATCAGTTGATCATTTATCAATTGGGGCATAGCTTCTATTTTTTTTTAATTAACTCAAGTTCTCTGTATGTTTGAGAAATGAGGCCTTATCACAGAAATTTGCTTCAAATTTCTTTATTTACAATTACTATTACTAATTTGGAACTATGCTCAAAAAGTTATCAAACTATGCATACCCATTGATCCAGCAGTGTTTCTACTGGGCTTATATCCCAAAGAAATCTTAAAGGAGGGAAAGGGACCCACATGTGAAAAAATGTTTGTAGCAGCCCTTTTTGTGGCAAAAAACTGGAAACTGAGTGGATGCCTATCAAGTGAAGAATGGCTGAATCAATTGCGGTATATGAATGTTATGGAATATTATTGTTCTGTAACAAATGACTAGCAGGAGGATTTCAGAAAAGCCTGGAGAGACTTACATGAACTGATGCTGAGTGAAAAGAGCAGGAACAGAAGATTATTATATATTCATCAACAATACCATATGAGGATTAATTCTGATGGATGTGACACTGTTCAACAATGAAATGATTCAAACCAGTTCCAATTGTTCAGTGATGAAGAGAGTCATCTACACCCAGAGAAAAGACTGTGGGAACTGAGTGTGGACCACAACCTAGCATTTTTACTCTTTTTGTTGTTTGGTTGTGTTTTGTTTTCTTTCCTTTTTTGTTTCTTCTTGATCAGTTTTTTTCTTGTGCAACAAGATAATTATATAAATATATATATACATATATTGGATTTAACATATATTTTAACATATTTAACTTGTATTGGACTACCTGCCATCTAGGGGAAGGGGTGAGGGGAAGGAGAGGAAATTTTGAAACAAAAGGGTTTGCAAGGGTCAGTGTTGAAAAATTACCCATGCATATGTCTTGTAAATAAAAAAAAACTTTAATAAAATTTTAAAAATTATTATTGCTAACTGTATCTTCCCCTAGTCATTCTGTTTCCTCTCTCTCCTTTTACTTTGCCATTCTTCAAAAATGATTTGTTACTGACCACTCACTCATAATATATGCCCTCTCCCCTTCCCATTTTCCATTATCCTCCTATTTTTCTGCAGAGTAAGATAGATTTCTATACCCCTTTTGAGTATGCATGTTATTGCCTCTTTGAGTGAATTCTAATGAGAATAAGGTTCACTCATTCATCTCCTAGTCTTTTTCTTCCCTTTCACTGTAAAACTTTTTCTTGCTTCATTTTATGACAGATAATTTATACCATTTCACCTCTCCCTTTCCCATTCTTCCAATACGTCCCTCTCTCACCCCTTAATTTCTTTTTTAAAAGATATTATCCCTTCATATTCAACTCACACCTGTGTCCTCTGCCTATATATACTCCTTCTAACTGCCATAATAATGAGAAAGTTCTAATGAGTTATAGTATCATGTTCCATGTAGGAATGTAAACAAATAAACCTTAAAAAGTACCTTCTGTTATCACTTTCCTGATTACCTCTTTATGCTTCTCCTGAGTCCTATATTTGAAAATCATATTTTCCTATTCAGCTCTGGTATTTTCATCACAAATGCTAGAAAATACTCTATTTCTCCTTTCCCCCTGGATGATTGCACTCAGTTTTGCTGGATAGATGATTCTTGCTTATAATGGTAGCTTCATTGCTTTCCAGGATATCATATTCCAAGCCCTCTGGTACTTTAATGTAGGTGCTGATAAATACTGTATTATCTTGACTGTGACACCACTATACTTAAATTGTTTTTTTTCTGGATGCTTGCAGTATTTTCTCCTTGACCTGGGAGTTCTGGAATTTGACTATAATATTTCTGGGAATTTTCATTTTGGGATCTCTTTTAGGAGATGATTGGTGCTTTCTTTCCATTTATATTTTGTACTCTGGTTCTAAAAAATCAGGACAGTTTTCCTTGATAATTTCTTGAAAAATGATGTCCAGGATTTTTTTTTGATCATGGCTTTCATGTAGACCAATAATTTTTAAAATTATCTCTCTTGGATCTATTTTCCAGGTCAGTTGCTTTTCCAATGAAATATTTTACATTTTTTTCTATTTTTTTTATTTGGAAGTTTTGCTTAATTGTATCTTGATTTATCATAAAGTCATTAGCTTCTATTTGCTCAGTTCTAATTTTTAAGGAATTATTTTCTTCACTGAGCTTTTATATGTCCTTTCCAATTTGACCAATTTTTTTAATGTAGGTGCTGCTAAATACTGTATTATCTTGACTGTAACACCACTATACTTAAATTGTTTTTCTTTCGGGATGCTTGCAGTATTTTCTCCTTGACCTAGGAGTTCTGGAATTTTGACTATAATATTTCTGGGAATTTTCATTTTGGGATCTCTTTTAGGAGATGATTGGTGCTTTCTTTCCATTTATATTTTGTACTCTGGTTCTAAAAAATCAGGACAGTTTTCCTTGATAATTTCTTGAAAAATGATGTCCAGGATCTTTTTTTGATCATGGCTTTCATGTAGACCAATAATTTTTAAAATTATCTCTCTTGGATCTATTTTCCAGGTCAGTTGCTTTTCCAATGAAATATTTTACATTTTTTCTATTTTTTTTATTTGGAAGTTTTGCTTTATTGTATCTTGATTTATCATAAAGTCATTAGCTTCTATTTGCTCAGTTCTAATTTTTAAGGAATTATTTTCTTCACTGAGCTTTTATATGTCCTTTCCAATTTGACCAATTTTTTTTACAAGGCATTCTTCTCATTAGTTTTTTTAAAATATTTCCTTATTTTTTCTTCTCTTTTACATAATTTTCAAAACATCATTTGAGCTCTTTTCTTGCCTGAGACCAATTCTTGTTTTTCTTCGAGGCTTCAGATGTAGGACCTTTGGCTTTATTTTCTTCTGAGTGTGTTTTGATCTTTCTTGTCACCATAGTAGTTTTCTGTAATCAGAAACTTTTTCTGTTGTCTGCTCATTTTCCTAAGCTGTTACTTAGCTTTTACAAAAGGCTCTGTTTCCAATGTGGAGGGTGCATTGTCCTAAGCTTCAGGGGTTTTGTGTATCTATTTTCAGAAATCCTTCTAGGAACCTCACTACAAGCTCCTTTTTCTTCCTTTGAGCTGTTAGCAGTGTCCCCATCCTTCTGCAGTTGTAAGATCTCGGCTGCTAAAGCATACATGTGGGAGACCTGAGCTGGGATTGTGTATTGTACTCCCATCCTGTTGCCACAGAACTTTTCTGCTAGCCTTCCAAGTTCTCTTTAGTGTCTGGGCTGAGAGGTCTGGAAGCCATCAGTACTATCACTGATTCAAAGGTCCCTAGACTAGTTATTGTTTTGTTTGCACTGAGGCAGGGAATGGGGTTATATATAAATATTCATTAGACATAGGATATATGTGTATAGTTCTTATATATGCCTATATGTATATAAAATAAGTATTAAGGATTAAACCTATAGAGAGAGTAATCATGTTCATTCTTTGAATAACTCAGAAAGTCTTTTAATCTCGTGATTTTACCCCTGAATTAAGAGATCTTAAACCAAGTTCTCCCTGTCCATTATCTGAACACTTTAGAGAGCCCGCAAGGTATAGTGCAAAGAACACTAGCCTTGAAATGTGAAAATTTTAGTTTGATCCTAGCTCTGATTTGTAAAAGCTGTCAGATGGTTAAATCATTTTACTTGAATTTCAATTTCATCATCTATAAAATGGAAATAGTACTTGTACTCTCTGTCTCATTGGATTATTTTATGGCAAAGACCATAACAATTATAAAATTTATATAAACTGATTTTGTGTTAATATTTGAAAAACTGATCTAATTTGGAGAAGTTATTTGCTTCTTTCTTAATTACAGAGTAAAATAACCAAAGATCTGTATGTTCCTTTAAAAAAAAAAAAACCAATTGAATCAGTTATGATAACTAAAGTAATTTCAAAAGTTCTAGCATAAAATTGAGTTTTTCTTTATAATTACCCAAAATATACAAACCCTTTTAAAAAAAAATCTACCTTCTTTCTAATACACTAAAAGAGAAAGTTAGACCACTTTTCTGAAGTTGTATTTCCAGTTGCAATGAATGATTAAAGCACAGTACTCAAACTTAGTTTCAGAGTACTTTTATATTCTTAAAATTACTTAGGGCCCCCAAAGATCTTCATTTATGTGGATAATATCTATTTGTATTTACCATATGAAAAAAAACTGATAAAATTTTAAGTATTTATTAATTCATTTAAAAATAATAAAATAAATAATTACATGCTTATATAAATAATAAATTTTATAGAAAATAACTATTACTATCAAACAAAAAAGTGAGAAAAAAAAGTTTTACATATTTTTTTATTTAACAGCATTTTATTTTTTCCCAATTACCTGCAAAGACAGTTTTTAACAATCATTTTGTAAAAAAAAATTTGAGTTCCAAATTTTTCTCTCTGCCCCACTTCATTCCCCCTTCCTCAAAACAGCAAGAAATCTGATACAGGCTAAATATGTGTAATCATGTCAAACATATTTCCACATTAGTCATGTTGTGAAAGGACAGTAAGAACAAAAAAATCAACAAGAAAGAAAAAACAAAAACCAAAATAATACAAAAGTGAAAATACTATGCTTCAATCTTACATTCAAACTCCATAGTTCCTTTTCTGACTATGAATAGCATTTTCCATTACAAGTCTCCTAGAATTTTCTTGGATAATTTTATTGCTGAGAAGAGCTAAGTCAATCATAGTTGATTGTCACAAAATTTTCCTGTTACTCTGTAAAATGTTCTCATTCTGGTCACTTCATTAAGTATCAGGTCTTGTAATTCAATATTTTTCTCAGTACATTTATATAACACAATTTGTTCAACCATTCCCCAAATGATGGATATCCTTTCAATTTCCAATTCATTGACAATACAAAAAATTGCCAAAATTATTTTTGTACATGCAGGTCTTTTCCCCTTTTTATGATCTCTTTGGAATAAAGATCTAATAGTGGTATCGCTAAATCAAAGGATATGCACAATTTTATAAGTCTTAGGGAATAGTTCCAAATTGTTCTTCACAATGTTTGGATCAGTTGACTACTCTACCAATGATACATTAGTGTTTCAATTTTCCCTCATGTTCTCCAACATTTATTATATTTCTTTCCTATCATCTTAGCCAATCTGTGAGATTGTATCAGAGTTGTTTCAATTTGTATTTCTGTAATCAATAGTGATTTGCAACATTTTTATATGACTATTGATAGCTTTAATGTTTTCATCTAAAAAGTATCTTTTCATATCAAATGCCTTCGGGCATTTAGCAATTGGGGAATGACTTGTATTCTTGCAAATTTGACTCAGTTCTCTGAATATTTGAGAAATGAGGCCTTTATCAGAAACACTAGCTTCTTTTACATACTTTTTTTTTAATCAAAACTCATTTATATTTGGCTAAATGAAATATAAGCAGAATGTTTCTGCATTCATTCTGATGTGATATGTTATTTTGAAGTACATGAATAAAATTAGACCTTACATAGATAAGTAAGTGGAAAATGGGAAAGTATTTTAATAAACAAATATGAAAATAGTTACAACTATTGTGCACACCTACATGTCTCATCTCATAGTCTCCTAGGAGGCAAACAGACCACATTTTGATAACCACTCAGTTAAGAGTAACTTCTAAAAAGCCACAGGGAGTTAATGTAACATGGAAAGTCCCAGGTCCCAGAGAAAGGGCATTTAATTAGTATTACTTTAAGAGTTACTTTCTCTGGCCTTAGGTTTTGTTTTGTTTTGGTTTGTTTTATTTTTTTTCTTATCCATTTGGGGCTTTCTTGAACAGCTATTACACCATCCTAACAAGAATGTACAGAAAATCAATAAACCGAAAAGTTCAATACAGTATAATATGACTTAACTTGAAAATATTGTGCAATGTGGTATAACAAGAGAAGCTAATCCTAGCAGTTTTTTTTTTCTTATTGTTATAATCTCTTTTAATACATTATAGTCCTGAGATAATGTACCTTTTGTTTTAAAGTAAAGTCATTTTTAAAGCAGAGAATGGTCCCAAGAGAGCATGATCTAAAGTCTTGTCATTTTTAAAAGCAAATTAAATGTCAGGTAAGGTGGGTGGTGTTTTTTTTTTCCCTTCCTCAGACGTAGCAAATGGTTTTTCACAGTGAATTCTCAATGTGTGAAATCAAGAATTAATGTCTAAATGGAACAATAAATACAAAGCAGGACTTTTTCTCATCAGGAAATGCTATATAGGTTATGTATTGTTAAGATCATTCTTAACTACTGCAATTTACAAATTCCATGTCTGGTTTTCTTTGAAAGGGATATTTTCCCTTCTGTAAACGATTTTTTTTTTTGGCATATATTAGAGAGTGCCATTGTTCATAACTTTTCTTCAAAGAGAGCATACTTGCCATTCTCTTAAGTGTTTACAGTACTCTGTGAATTATTACAAATCCAGGTAAGTTCAGAATTGCACATTCCTATCTCTTCTCCAGGAAGATAAACAGAATTCTGCACACATGTGCAGATGCAGCACATGCACATGAACACACACAATGTATATCAAATCTTGGATTATTTTTTTTATTTGTTGGTAACATATTTACAAATCCAAAGAGCTAAATAATAAATGTAATGGTTACTATATACCAAATAATGTGATAAATACTTCAAAATATTTCATTTGAGCTTCACAACCCTGTTAAGTAGCCAATATGATTATCCCTGTTTTATGGTTGTGGAAGCTGTTGCAAAGAGAAGTTAAGTCAATTGCCCTAATAATTATCTAAGGAATCTGAACTTGTTTTTCCCGACTCCAGGTGCATCACTCAATTCATACTACCAGCTAGCTACTTTTGTGCTCAGTTGTAGCTACATCAACCTGGTCTAAGAGTCACACATTTGTTGAAGACTGTCATAACCTGCTTGGGAAAAAATACTAACGGGGCAGCTACATTGTGTAGTGGGTAGAGCACCAGCCTTGAAGTGAGGAGGACTGAGTTCAAATGTGATCTCAGACACTTAACACTTCCTAGCTGTGTGACCCTGGGCAAGTCATTTAACCCCAATTTCCTCAAGGGAAAATAAAAGATATTAAAGTTTAATAACACGGCAATCTGGCTTATGAACATGAATGATAAATCTCATTTGGAGGACCTGGTCTAAAGATACATAGAGATAAGCATATTATGTGTGTATATGTCACTTTGGGGAGAGAGCTGTATCAAATCGAAAAGTAAGTTGACATATCTGAGGGAATTTAGAGAGGGGGAGGAACATTGTGTGAATCTTACTCTCATCAGAGTTGGCTCAAAGAAAAAATAATTGACATTTGTTTTAGAGAAAATTCTCTCTCGCCTCATTAAAAACGGGGAGAGGAAAAGGGAAAAGAAAAAGTAATAAGGGAAGGAAGAGGGAAAGACTCAAAGGGGGAGGGAGGGATTATAAAGAGGATAAGTATCATGATACAAGAGGGTACATAAGTTTAAAAGGGGAAAGAGGGTTGGGGAGGCAAGAATAAGTAAAGCACAATCTGGGGTTATTAGGATGGCAGGAAATACAGATTTAGTAATTCTAACCGTAAATGTGAATGGGATGAACTCCCCCATAAAGAGGGAGGCAGATAGCAGACTGGATCAAAAGTCAGAACCCTACAATATGTTGTTTACAAAAACACATTTAAAGCAGGGGATACATATAGAGTAAAGGTAAAAGGCTGGAGCAAAATCTATTATGCTTCAGGTGAAGTCAAAAAGAGGGTAGCCATCCTTATCTCAGATCAAGCAAAAGTTAAAATTGATCTAATTAAAAGAGATAAGGAAGGAAACTACATCCTGCTAAAGGGTAGCATAAACAACGAAGCAATATCAATATTAAACATATATGCACCAAGTGGTATGGCACTCAACTTCCTAAAGAAGAAGTTAAGAGAGTTGCAAGAAGAAATAGACAACAAAACTGTAATAGTAGGAGATCTCAACCTTGCACTCTCAGAATTAGACAAATCAAACCACAAAACAAATAAGAAAGAAATTAAGAAGTAAATAGAATATTAGAAAAATTAGGTATGTTGGATCTTTGGAGAAAATTGAATGGAGATAGAAGGAATATACTTTCTTCTCAGCAGTTCATGGAACCTATTCAAAATTGACCATATATTAGGACATAAAGACCTCAAAATTAAATGCAAGAAAGCAGAAATAGTAAATGCTTTCTTTTCAGATCATGATGCAATAAAACTACATTCAACAAAAAGTTAGGGAAATAGACCAAAAAGTAATTGGAAACTAAACAATCTCATCTTAAAGAATGATTGGTGAAGCAGCAAATTATTGATACAATTAATAATTTCACTCAAGATAATGACAATGATGAGACATCATACCAAAATTTGTGGGATGCAGCCAAAGCGTAATAAGAGGGAATTTTATATCCTTAGAGGCTTACTTGAATAAAACAGAGAAAGAAAAGATTAATGAATTGGCTTGCAACTAAAAAACTAAAAAGACCAAATTAAAACCCCAATCAAATACTAAATTGGAAATTCTAAAATTAAAAGGAGAAATTAAAAATATTGAAAGTAAAAAACTATTGAACTAATTAATAAAACTAAGAGTTGGTTCTATGAAAAAGCCAATAAAATAGATAAGCCTTTGGTAAATCTGATTAGAAAAAGGAGAGAGGAAAATGAAATTAGTAGTCTTAAAATGAAAAGGAGAACTTTCACACCAATGAAGAGGAAATTAGAGAAATAATAAGGAGTTACTTTGCTCAACTTTATGCCAATAAATTTGATAACCTAAGTGAAATGGATGACTACCTCCAAAAATACAGACTTCCCAGACTAACAGAGGAGGAAGTAAATTGCTTGAATAGTTCCATTTCAGAAAAAGAAATAGAACAGGCAATTAAACAACTCCCTAAGAAAAAATCCCCAGGACCAGATGGATTTACATGTGAATTTTACCAAACATTTAAAGAACAATTGGCCCCAATGCTATATAAATTATTTGATAAAATAGGGAATGAAGGAGTCCTACCAAATTCCTTCTATGACACAGACATGGTACTGATACCTAAACCAGGTAGGCTGAAAACAGAGAAAGAAAATTATAGACCAATCTCTCTAATGAATATTGATGCTAAAATCTTAAATAAGATATTAGCAAAAGACTACAAAAATCATCTCCAAGATAATACACTATGATCAAGTAGGATTTATACCAGGAATGCAGGGCTGGTTCAATATTAGGAAAACTATCAATATAATTGGCCATGTTAATAACCAAATTAACAAAAACCATATGATCATCTCAATAGATGCAGAAAAAGCATTTGATAAAATCCAACATCCATTCCTATTAAAAACACTTGAGAGTATAGGAATAAATGGACTTTTCCTTAAAATAATCAGCAGCATCTATTTAAAACCATCAGTAAACATCATATGTAATGGAGACAAACTGCAACCATTCCCAATAAGATCTGGAGTGAAACAAGGTTGCCCACTATCACCATTACTATTTAATATTGTATTAGAAACGCTAGCTATAGCAATAAGAGCTGAGAAAGAGATTAAAGGAATAAGAATAGGCAATGAGGAAGCCAAATTATCACTCTTTGCCGATGACATGATGGTATACTTAGAGAACCCCAGAGATTCTGCTAAAAAGTTATTAGAAATAATCCACAACTTTAGCAAAGTTGCTGGTTATAAAATAAACCCACATAAGTCATCAGCATTCTTATATATCACTAACAAAATCCAACAGTCAGAGTTACAAAGAGAAATTCCATTTAAAGTAACTACTGATAATATAAAATATTTAGGAATCTATCTGCCAAGGGAAAATCAGAAACTTTATGAGCAAAATTACAGACCACTTTTCACACAAATTAAGTCTGATCTAACCAATTGGAAAAATATTAAATGCTCTTGGATAGGGCGAGCAAATATAATAAAGATGACAATATTACCTAAACTAATCTATTTATTTAGCGCTATACCAATCAGACTCCCAAAAACAATTTTAATGACCTAGAAAAATAACAACAAAGTTCATATGGAAAAACAAAAGGTCAAGAATTTCAAGGGAATTAATGAAAAAAAAAATCAAATGATGGTGGCTTAGCTGTACCAGATCTAAAATTATATTATAGAGCAGCAGTTACCAAAACTATTTGGTATTGGCTAAGGAATAGATTAGTTGATCAGTGGAATAGATTAGGTTCAAGGGATAAAACAGTCAACAAATATAGTAACATAGTCTTTGACAAACCCAAAGATCCCAGCTTTTGGGATAAGAATTTACTGTTTGATAAAAATTGCTGGGAAAATTGGAAACTAATATGGCAGAAACTAGGCACTGATCCATACATACATACATACATACATACGCCGTACACCAAGATAAGGTCAAAATGGGTTCATGACCTAGGCATAAAGAATGAAATTATTAATAAATTACAGGAACATAGGATAGTTTACCTCTCAGACCTGTGGAAGGGGAAGGTCTTTATGACCAAAGCAGAACTAGAGATCATTACTGATCACAAAATAGAAAATTTCGATTATACCAAACTGAAAAGTTTTTGTACAAACAAAACTAATGCAGACAAGATTAGAAGGGAAGCAATAAACTGGGAAAATATTTTTACAGTCAAAGGTTCTGATAAAGACCTCATTTCCAAAATATATAGAGAATTAACTCTAATTTAAAAAATCAAGCCATTCTCCAATTGAAAAATGGTCAAAGGATATGAACAGACAATTCTCAGATGAAGAAATTGAAACTATTTCTAGTCATATGAAAAGATGCTCCAAGTCATTATTAATCAGAGAAATGCAAATTAAGACAACTCTAAGATACCACTACACACCTGTCAGATTGGCTAAGATGACAGGAAAAAATAATGATGATTGTTGGAGGGGATGCGGGAAAACTGGGACATTGATGCATTGTTGGTGGAGTTGTGAACGAATCCAACCATTTTGGAGAGTAGTTTGGAACTATGCTCAAAAGTTATCAAACTGTGCATACCCTTTGATCCAGCAGTGTTACTACTGGGATTATATCCCAAAGAGATTATAAAGAAGGGAAAGGGACCTGTATGTGCACGAATGTTTGTGGCAGCCCTTTTTGTAGTGGCTAAAACCTGGAAACTGAATGGATGTCCATCAGTTGGAGAATGGTTGAATAAATTGTGGTATATGAAAATTATGATATATTACTGTTCTGTAAGAAATGACCAACAGGATAATTTCAGAAAGGCCTGGAGAGACTTACATGAACTGATGCTGAGTGAAATGAGCAGGACCAGGAGATCATTATATACTTCAACAACAATACTATATGATGACCAGTTCTGATGGATCAGGCCATCCTCAGCAACGAGATCAACCAAATCATTTCTAATGGAGCAGTAATGAACTGAAATAGCTATGCCCAGTAAAAGAACTCTGGGAGATGACTAAAACCATTACATTGAATTCCCAATCCCTATATTTATGCCCACCTGCATTTTTGATTTCCTTCACAAGCTAATTGTACAATATTTCAGAGTCTGATTCTTTTCTACAGCAAAATAACGTTTTGGTCGGTATACTTATTGTGTATCTAATTTATATTTTAATATATTTAACATCTACTGGTCATCCTGCCATCTAGGGGAGGGGGGGGGGGTAAGAGGTGAAAAATTGGAACAAGAGGTTTGGCAATTGTCAATGCTGTAAAATTACCCATGTATATATCATGTAAATAAAAGGCTATTAAATAAAAAAAAAAAGTAAGTTGAGTGCCTGTGGCAAACTTAAGAGTGGGCCAACCTTGGAATGCAAAGGAATTGGATTTAAATCCTGTCTCTGACACATCCCTGTGACTATAGGTAAATCACTTAACATCTTGGTGTCCTTAGACAATGCTCTAAGATTATATTATTTCTAAAAGTTGAGGTAAGAATTTCCCCTTTTATATCAGATCTTCTGTTTGTTTTTCTTCAGATTCTGGAAACAATTTTTAAATCTTATAAGGGATGGATGGACTGATGACCTACATTAGTGTACTGTTGCAGTAGCTTTCTAAATGCTTTTTCTGCTTCAGGTTATTCCCTCACCAATTACTCAGGTGCCAAAGTGGAACTCCTAAAGCACACATCTATGCCATTTTTGTATTCACAAATTCCAATTATTCCCTGTAACTTCTAGGAGAATAAGTATAATTCTCTCTTTAGCATTTAAAGTCCCCTTCGTGCACTCTTTGGCTCAAATTAGACCCTTTTATTGTCTTCATACAGAAAGCTTTATCAATCTCCAGGGTTTTGCACAGGTTGGCCATTTTCCTAAAATTCACTCCCTTTTCACCTGTGCTTCATCAAATTCCTAGCTTCCTTCAAAGTTTAGCTCAAACACCACCTTTTATATTAAATTGCTTTGATGGGTGTGCATGTGCGTGTGTGTGCTATAGAATGAGAGACATCATGATGAAGAGCTAGCCTGAGAGCCAAGAAGATCTGAGTTCAAATCCCTTCATTGCCATTCATTCACTGGCTCTAAAAAGGACAATTCACCTAACATTTCAGGGAGCTAGCAACTCTTAAAATCTTTATGTTGCAAAGAAGGTGCTTACTTGAATTGTTGAGAGGAATTTTCCATTTGGGAGTTTAGTCTAAAAGTGAAATAAAAGACCCTGTTCTTATATTTTTAAAATACATACAAATACACAATTTATACATGAAAATATTGTCTTACTCATTAGAATATAATCTCCTTGAAGTTAACTACTATTTCATTTTGTCCTTGAATTCTCAGCTCCTATAACAGTGATTGGTATATAAAATATATACTTAATAAATGTTTGTTGATTTACTGTTGCATTTTCACAGAGTTTCCTCCTGATGAAATTGAAAGTTCAGATTTCCATCCACAACCCACCAAAAAAATTATCTCCAGTTATGAGACAGTAACAGCATTTTTTCTCAAAGAAGCATCCCTTATCTCTACACTTAAAGCAATTCTTCACTTATATCTAAGTGTGGTTACATCCAAAGGAATACCTAATCCCAGATACCAGGGGGGCAAAGGGAAAAAGTGAATCTTTGATATCAGGACCCAGCTTCCATCATGATACTGTACCCATTATTTGTTTTTAGGTTGGATATAATGCTGCACAATTGTTGGCCATTGAACTTATCCCCAATAATTTGGGGATGGGGATAGCAATTACCTGTTCATCCATTTATATTGTCCATAGGAGGTCCTATTATTCATATTGTGAATTATGAGGCATACAGACTAGCACCAAAAAGTAAATCAAGATAATAATTCAAATAGTCTTAGAAAAGACACTTTGCTAAGCCCTTAACAAATCTATTAAACCTAGATGCAACTATACCCTTTTGATTCTTTCAGTAAGATCAGACTTCCAATAGTCCTCAGTAGGAAATAATCATCACTAAAAACAATGCAACATTCATCACAGTCATTTCTAGTTAGGAAAGCATTTACAAGCCAGCTCCAATCCCTCCCATCTGCACACTCAATTGCAAAATATATATTTTCCTTTTTTTTTAATAGCCCTATCCCACTCTTACTTGCACCAAACTACTTTCTAGGAGCAGTGGGCAAATTGAGTTTGCCATGAAGTTGTCAAATGGCCAGGAAACTAGACATCTTGCTACAGCCAAACTTCCCAATTTCACAAGGCCAGGCTCCTAATCTTGGGTATGATTATCTTCATACCCATGGTAAATATATCAAATCAGAATCTTAAGGACAGGGCAAAGCTTTTGGAAACTGCTAACCAAATGTCTTATAGGGTTTCTGACTCATTTAAAAAAAATTCAAGATGCATCCTTTTCCCCAAGGTTAAATTTGGAAGGCACTAAGACAGCTTTGGTTATTGGAAAAGGTACTGGATTTGAAATCATGAGCAGCTGAGTTCATATCAAATTTCTGATACTGTCTGTGACCCTGAGTCACAGGATCTAGAAACCTCAGTTTCTCTATATGTAAAGTAGAGATGATAATAATAGCAACCTTACAACATTCTTGTCCAGATGTGCATTGAAAATTTTAAAATCTTAGATAAATGTTAACTATTATTATTATTTCTGATGGCCCCTCTTAAATATGTAGAGATAGTAGAGGAGATTCAAGGAAAACTTGATTGCAAAGGATTTGTAGTTAACAATCATAAAGCTAAATTTCCTCTGGTAGCCACCCATTTATTTGAGCTCAGGAAAGGTGCCATGATTTTCCCCTTCCTCATACTGGCTTAGAGAAATGGTAGGGATGCTTCGTTAATTTTGGTCAGCTTGGCCAAAGAACCCCAATTCTTGATTTCTGCTAGCCCTGCCTACAGTAATCCAAGTACTCACTAGAGGCAAAGGGACTCTAAAATAAAGTTATTAGTTAATGTTTTCTATTTCCTCTTATTCAACTAGGATATCTCCCCTTCCTCAACAATCCCTCACTTGATTCTTCTATCTGTGATATCATCCTATATCTCTGACCTTTGTCACTAACTTCCTTGAGAGGGCCCCTAAAATAGATTTCTTTATTTCCTGTCCTCTCACTTTATTCTTAGCTTTTTGCTTCCAGTATCATGATTCAATTAAGACCGCTTTATTAAAAATTACTAATGACCTCTTAATTTCTTAATTGACAAATCCAATAGACATTTCGCAATCCTCATTCTTCTTTACCTTTTTCCTGCCTTTGAAACTGTCTTTTGCCTTCTTCTTGACACTCTCTTCTCTCTAGGTTTTCAGCAAACCACTTTCTTTTTCCTCTGTTCCTACTCAGACTGCTCTTTCACTGTTTTCTTTGCTATTGTTTTTTATCCAGGTTATGTCCTGAGTCTTTTTTTTCCCTCAAAAATATTTTATTGTGATTTCATCAGTTCTCATGGATTTAATTATCATCTTTATACAATGATTGTTAAATCTACTTATCTAGTTATAACCTATTATCCTCTAGTTTGGAATCTCAATGCCAATCTGTGACTGTATACAAAGTAAGCATCTTAAACTCAACTAGTCCAAAACCATCCTAATTATCTATTCCCGTAATGCACCCCCTTCCAAATTTCTGCATTTCTGGGGAAGTACTACTATTCTTACACTCTCTTTAGTTTGTAATGTAGGGCATCATCTTTACTTCCTCACTGGCTCTCATCTTCCATATACAATCTTTTGCCAAGATTTGCCAATTTTGTGTTGATTTCCCTTTCACAACTTGTCTAGAATATGCCTTTTCAACTTCCCACTATCCCCCTAACTCGTCACCAGCATGGGTTAAACCCTAATCACCTTGTGCCTAGTCACAATTTTGTTCACATTCCAATCCATTCTTATTCAGTCATCAAAATAATTTTCCTAAGGCACTAGTCTATGTTACTCCCATATTCAACAAATTCCAGGGGTTCTTTATCAAATCCAAAATCAAACACACACAATCCTCTGTTTAGCAATCAAAGCCCTTTATAACATAATCCTCCCCTCATCCACTTTTGCAATCTCCTTATAATTTTCAGGTCTTCAATCCTATGAAACCAGCCTTTTTGCCATTCCACAGTCAAGACATTCAACCTCTAAAATGGGCATTTCTTTTTCTTTTTTCTGAATATCTCCCATTACTGATATGTTCTTCATCTTTGCCTCTTGACTTCCCTGACTTTCAAGTTCCAGGCAAAACCCCACCTTTTTATTTCTAATGCCTTCCCTTTGTTGATTATTTCTCATTTATTCTGTATGTAGTTAGTTTGTAAATATTTGCTTGCACATTGTTTCCCCCTTACATTATGAACTCCTTGAGGGCAGGGATTATCTTTTATTTATCCTCCTATTCTCATAGATAGTACAGTTCCTGGAATATAATGGCACCTAGTAAATGTTTATGAATTGATTGACTGTTTCAGCCTGAATAATGAAAAATAATTCCAATGAAAAACTACCATATATGTCCTCTCCCAACTGAGAAGTGGTTGAGGTCAACCAGAAGTTCTTAAAAAAAAAAAAAAAAAAGAACATAATTTAAATCTAAGGTGAGGGTAGGAGGTGGGAGGGGGTTATCTGATGCTTCTCAGATAATTGTGGAATTAGTTGAATAAATTATTGTATGTGAATCTAATGAAAAGTTATTTTACCATGAGAAATAATGAATGACAATTTCAGAGAATCTTGTGGTATGAACTGGCAGATTAAGTTGAACTTGAGATTTTTTTTTTTTTTTTTTTTTTTTTTTTTTTGCTTTTATCCACGTTCAGTCTCTCTGGATATGGATAAGATTTTCCATCCTAAATTTATTGGTATTGCCTTAGATCACTGAATTGCTGAGAAGAATTGTTTTCATAGTTGATCACTGACGCTTTTTTCCCCTAAGGCAATTGCGGGTAAATGACTTGCCCAGGGTCACACAGCTCTGAAATGTTAAGTATCTGATTTGAACTCAGATCCGATCCTCCTGACTTCATGGCTGGTGCTCTATCCACTGGGCTACCTAGCTGCCCCAATCTTGCTATTGCTATGTACAATCTTTTCCTGGTTATGCTCATTTCAGTATTAGTTCATGTAAGTGTGAGAACAATTTATAAAAGAAAATCAATGTTATAAAGAAGTCAACTTTGAGAGATGTAAGGAATCCTCATAAATATAATAATCAATCATGTCTCCAGTGCATCTATGATGAAGAAAGTTACCAACATTCTGGGAAAGAGGTGGTTGATGAATTTTATAGGAGGAAACATTGGAATGTATCCATTTGCTTGATCGTGTTTATCATAAGGTTTAGGTTTGTTTTGTTTTGTTTTTTTCTCTCTCTTCATTGATAGGAGGAGAGCCAGAATTAACAATAGCAATACCTCAAGAAGGGAAGGATAGATTGAAATGCAATTCGTTTTGTTTTATAATGTATAGGAGAAAATAGAAAGAAGCTCAAAAAGAAGCACAAGCAAACAGGATAGTTTTGAAAATAACATGTAGAATTGATATTATACCATTTAAAATCAAGTGGTATAAAATAGAGGTTCATAGAGAATCATCTTTTTTGTGTTCTCTTATGTATGCTGAAATGTTCTTTTCTGAATTTTAAATTCAAAACAAAAAAAATAAAATTTTAAACTAACAATTGTAGTTTTAATCTATAACCTCCTCAAGGAATAAGAATCTCACTGTTCCCACTATTCTAAAGAAATTTTCAGATACAATTATCTCTATAGGTAGCATAAGCAAAAGTAACATCTGGGAATTTGTCCTTAACTTGGTTTTGGTCCAGACTTATAACTTCACAAGTTTAGGGAATTCTTAATATAGACACTCACTCTGACAAAGCCAATCAACAATTGCTCTGTAATTTAGGCTGAGAGTTTGCTGGAAATATTTAGAGGTGAAGTGATTTGTATGTAGTCATATAACTGTCACAAATCAAATTCACTCATCTTCCTTATTCCTAAACTGGTCCTTTAACCATCAAGCCACACTAACTTCCATTTGATTTTTCTACTTGGTTTTAGACAAATAATTTAATATCCTGAGGACTCAATTTCCTCCTCTGTAAAATAAAAGGTTTAAACTGGAAGGGCTATAAGATCTATGATTCCATCATCTTTAACTTATCATAGCACATGAATTGCTGATTAATCAGTTCTTTTTCTTTCACTTGAAATCAGCAGGGCACCAGCTACACATACCCCTGAATACTGAAGGAGCAAGCATACATTGATCCACCCTTCACCTACATCATATTTCCTCTATCTTAGGTAACTCTAGCTAGAATAAATTCTCTTCACTGGGATCCTAATGTCAAATTCCTTTTCAGAGAAGCAATTTTCTGCCAGTTAGTATACATAACATATCAATGTGATCATCTCAAGGTCACATAAAAGAAATATATAATATAAGCATCCTGTAAACAGCAAATTCTCAGTTCATATCAATGACTCTATTGCCTTTATTCAACATTTCTCACTGAAAAATTCATGAGTGCCTCATATTTTTATTCATATCACAATATTCTCTCTGATTACAATTTTTCAATTTATTAAAATAAATCTTTACTTGTAGCCCAGCAACATATAGATTTGCATATATGCAAAGATATTCAAATAAATTTATTTTACACATTATATATTTTATTTGACTATTAAATAATTTCAAGAACAAATAGTTATTTGTAGCAAATATGTGGATACATATTTGGATTTGGTAGATTCTAGTATTTTTCTGAATATATCCACTATGGATTTTTGAACATATGGAAGATAGTAATTCCAATTAGTGATTTGAACAGGTAAATCCAATACAGTAGAACTTTGTCATGGATGGTGAAATATAGACAGGCAGACAGAGTGTACATACACATATATTTATTATATAAATGTACGAATATGTATATGTGTATTATGAATATAAGTTTGTCTATGATAATACTTCTAATATGCCTTTTGTTGGGGGGGAGGGGCAAGGCAATTGGAATTAAATATTAAATGACTTGCTTAGGGTCACCCAAGTAGGAAGTGGTAAATGCCTGAGGCCACATTTGAACTCAGGTCCTCATGATTCCAGGTCTGATATTTGATCCACTGTGCCATCTAGCTGCCCCAACTATTATGCCATTGAAAACTAATTTAATCCCTAAATGATAAAAGAGGTCAAAATAGAATTATATCACAAGCAAAATCAGCTATATTATTATAATTTATAACCCACAAATTCATTTCAACAGACACTTAAGTGCCTACTACGTGTATGGCATTATGCTAGTTGCTGAGTAAATGAAGACTAAAAAACTCAAGTATTGATTTTCTCAAAACATCTACATTCCCTAAAGATATATATGTACAGAAGTATGTAAAAACAACATATACAAAATGATAATATCAAATCTGTTTTCAACAAAATTATACATGAACAAATTAAATAAATAAACAGAATGCAAAACAAAAGCAGAAACAAAACAAACAAAAATCCAAAAATCACTCATATAGCTTTTATCATGATTTGTTTAGTGATACAATTTTATTATTTCACATAGCCAGGCAGGAGAAAATGTCAGCAGAAATTTTGCAGTTCCCAAACTAAAGTCCTCAGCACCTGATTCAAAAGATAAACATATTCCCAAACTAAATCTATAGTCATTCCTTTCTCCAGTTTTTCACTCTGGCCCACTGGGATTTCAGGGAGATCTCTCCCCAGTGCTTTCACTGAGTGAAACAGTCCCTTTCTCCTATAGACACATATGTCTAAAGACTCTAACTTCTGACATTCTCTTGTACTTTGCAATTACTTTTGAATGCTATAGGAAATCCTCAATGATCCCTCAGTGCCCCACCTTATGATGGCTAAATTATATGAGAAGACATTATACTAGATCAATATTCATCAGATAGAGAAATAGTGGATCCTTCTACGTACTTTTAAAAGGGAATGATTCCACCCTCTCTCTCTCTTTTTTCCTTCAATTGTCTAGGTAAATGAATGTAACCCTAGGACTTTCATGTGAGAACAGGGTCGAAGGATATCCTTATTCATTTTGGCAGGTTAGTGGCTGCTTCCATAAAGCAACTAGAGCTGAGACTCAACAAGACAACCATAAGCCTAAATGTCTCTATTGCTTTTTATTTCTTTACCTGATTGAAGGTGACTGAATAATGATCTTAAGATGGTCATGGTAGGCAAGATCCAGGTCTTTACTTGGCACTGGGTGAACTGTGAGAATTGCCTACAGTCATTACACAGCTTCTAATAGGAAATCATGATTATCTGCAGGAAGATAAGCTGAACTTTAAGCTTGACTTGCCAGAAGACATGGACCAAGAGGGAATAATTGTTTGGAAAGTACAGAGCCAAGTTAAAATATAAAATGTTGACTTAGCAGTCCTGTAAATTGATTTTTCTAATTGTCTTACTTCTCAACTTCCCAAGATAGTATAACATTAGTTATATATTATTGCTGCTGATTCTTTAAGGTTTTCTGTCAATGAGCACTTGGGAGTCTTTTGTGTTTGGCATTTCTTTTGTGTAGGGGAAATAAATTTTATACCAGATCTACATAATACACAGTGTTCCTTTTTCCTCACTATTGGACTTGCTTTCCTGATCCCAGTAGTTCTTTACCATAAATAAATCTAGTTCTTAAAAATAATCTAATTTCTAATATATGAAACTTAGATCTCATTTCTACCTTTCTCATTTCCCAGTTAAAGAATATTATCTTAGATAAGTACATAGTTAAGTCAAGTCAGCAATTAGTTGTTATTTACCATGTGCCAAAGATTTTGCTAAGAGCTAGGAAGATAAATATAAGGAGAAACAAAAATGGTCCCTGCCCTCAAATAATCTACATTTTTAAGATGAAAGACAGCATATAAAGGGAAGTTGCAGAGAAAAGGGAGAGGAGAAAATACCAACAAAGAAACTTGATGAGAAAGTCCAGAGAGTCAGGACAGAGGTCAGAAAGGAATGAGAACTTGCCTGGTCAGGATATCTCCATTAAAATGGAAGTTGTAAAAGAAAGTAACCAATTAGAGGAAGGGGCCCAGAGGCAATGTACTATTATTATGAGAAGTACAAAGTGAACTACCAGAATGAGGAGGCTGCTATGGAATTGAAGAGAGAGAGAAAGAGACACAAAGAGATAGAGACAGAGAAAGAAAGGGACAGAGAGAGACAGAGAAAGAGAGAAGGACAAAGAGATAAAGACAGAGACAGAGAGAAAGAGACAGACAGAGACAGAGACAGAAAGAAGGCCAGAAAGACAGAGAGAGAGAAGGACAAAGAAACAGAGAAGGACAGAGAGAGTCAGAGAGACAGAGACACACAGAGACAAGGACAAAGAGACAGACAGACAGACAGAGACAGAGAAAAGGACAGAGAGACAGACAGAGAATGAGACAGAGAGAGACTGAGGCAGAAACAGAGAGAGACTGGGACAGAGAGACAGAGAGAGACAGAGACAGAGACAGAGACAGATAAAGTATTTACTAAACATTTACTAATGCCAGGCTCTGGATTAAACCAAGGTAACATAAATGCAAAGATAGTCCCTATTCTCAGAAAATTTTCATTCTAATAGGAAAAGATAGCAGATAAAAGGAAGCTGGAAAGGGAGGGAATAATGTCCAGAATAAAGGATTATGGGCAAAAAGTGAAGAAACAGTATGCATGGTGAGCTGTGAAAAACAAAAGATAAAAGCTCATCTAAGCTCAGCAAGTCAAGTACAGGATCTGAGATTTCTATCTGAGGGGGAAAGCTGGAAGTAAGAATGGAAATGGTAACTGTGGAGAAGAAGCTGCTTACTTTTGGAATTATCTTTACTCCCATGGCATTAGCTCCAGTTTGACTATAGATTCAAAGAAAAGAGAAATGTTACTTATGATCAAGGAATCCACATAGCTACACTATATTGATGTTAAAAACAAATCTTAGAGCAAGACTACATAGGAGCATCAGCAAGCCTATCCATTCATGAACTATAGCTTATACTGATTTGAGGACATATTGTTTTATATATTAGAAACCTGGAGCCACATATCTAAGCTCTTATTGCTTCTAATTTGGGTTATGATTTTACAGAATTACCTTGTTTTATTGTGCTTCACGTTATTGCATTTTGCAAATATGGGGGAGGGTTGTTGTTTTGTTTCTCTTTGTATTTTTTTTTAATAAATTGAAGATTTGTAGCAACCCTACATTGAGAAAGTCTTATCAGCACCATTCTTCCAACAGCATGTACTCACATGATATCTATGTCACATCTTGGTAATTCTACAATATTTCAACATTTTTTATTTTACATATACATATATATATATATATACATGCATATATGTGTATATTAAAGAGTGATCTGTGGTCAGTGATCTTTGTTGTTATTATATATTGTAATTGTTTTGGTAGTCCATTAACCGTGCCCATATGAGATGGTAAATTTAATCAATAAATGTTTCATGTTTCCTTGAAACACAACAATGTTTAAATTAGGTCAACTATTGACCTCTAAATGTGAAAGTGAAAGAAAGTCAATTGATTTTGCAAACTTCATTGTTACTTTATTTTAAGAAATTCCTTCACCTTCAGCAACCCATTACCCTGATTAGTCAGCAGTCATCATCATCAAAATAAGACCTTCCACCAGCAAAAAGGATTATGACACTGAAAGTTTAGATAATGGTTAATAGTTTTTAGCAATAAAATATTTTCATAAAGGTATGTACATCTTTAAAGGTAAATACACAAAACTATTATATACTTAATATATTAATATATAAATATAACTTTTTAATACAAAGGGAAATAAAATTCAAGTGATCCCCTTTATTGAGAAATTGGTATTATTATAATGTTCTGAAATCAAACCCACACTTTCTCTAAGATATGATTGTATCTTCCTAATGGAATCATTTGTTCCCCAAAATTTTCTCCTTCACAAGCTACCCATTTGGTATTCCTAATGCATAAATCTGACCTTAGAACTCCAAAGCTGAAAAATCTTCAGGAGGCCCCTTTGCCAACAGGATAATGCTAATTACATGTTATTTTAGCAGGCTTTAAGGTTTTAAAAGTATTATTTTAATTTAGGTCCACAACAACCTTGTAAAATAGATTTTCCTGGTTTATTTGGCAGTGAGAGAGGGGAAGGTTGAATTACTGATAATTTTATTGATGTAAGGAATTCTCTCAAGAAAAATTCTCTTAACAAATACACATTGTTCTGAATTTCTTAGTCTCAGGATATGAACTAAGATTCAGAGAGAGAGAGAGAAATAGAGACAGAAAAAGAAAACTGCATTTGAATAACTACATTTCATATTATATATATATATATATATAGCCACTTGTCCCAGAAGTGAGTCAGGTGACCTTGCACAGCCCTCCCTCAATTAAATCTAATTTACTTGCATGTCATGGCATCATCTCCTTCATGTCATGATCCTCTTTGAGAGGACCTTTATTATTCTTTGAGAATAAAGGACAAACAACAACAATATCATATCAGAATAACGAGAAGCCTTCCCAAATTTGTTATGGTTTATCTTTGATTCTGAAACTGTGAATTAAGACTGGTATTGTAAAGGTATTTATTACTTTAATGTGTGAATGTTACTGCTGGCTGCTGCATCATGAAAAGAAGTTATAAAAAAGTTTTTATATCATGAAAAAATATCATTAGATATTATACAAATGAATGTTAAACAGAAAGTATACATCAGAGTTTATGCCACAGTGTAACAGGGACCCTCATCACAGTTTCAGGGAAGAAAAGGGTGCTTGTGGTCATTCATGGACCAGAACAGAAGCCAGAACAATAGTAAACATACTACTCCTTAGATCATACCACTGTGGAAGAACTGAAAACTTGTAGGATGCTTGAAGTATCTCTGAAAACAGCTGTACAAAATCCCTGAAGTTTGAGGCAGTGCTTCCACCTTAGGAGAAGAGCCCTACTTGGTGAGGAATAAATATACTAGGGAAATGAGCAAACAAAAGAAAAAAATCTGGCCAAAGAAAGTTAACATGGTAGCAAGGAAGATCAAAATACACAGTCAGTCAGAAGAAGACAACAAAGCCCAAAGTCTGACATCCAAAGACTCCAAAGAAAATATGAATTGGTCTCAGTCATAAAGAGCTCAAAAAGAGTTTTTTTTTTAATTAAATAATTATGACAGGGAAAAAAATTGGGAAGAAAAGTTGGAGTAATGCAAGAAAATCATGAAAAAAAGAAGTCAACAGTTTGATAAAGAAGGCACAAAAAATACCAAAGCAAATAACACTTTAAAAAACCAAATAGGTGAGTTGGAGCCAAGTCGGCAGAGTAAAGGCAGAAATTCACTCCTCTCCTCTGAGCAGCTACAAATTTCTTTAAATGATGACTCTAAACAAATTTTAGAGCATCAAAATATCCAAAAATTCGGAATAGAACATTTTTCAGTCAAAGGTAAATTAGAAGGCCAACAGAAAAGGTTTGTGATATCAGGGTGGGAGTCCAGCATGCAGTCCTGATGCTGGCTGGGCCAGCACTGCCAGTCCTGAGGCTTCAATCCTGGGGATCTCTGAATCAGTGGCAGTACTGGTGTCTTACATACTTCTCAGCCCAGAGATACCAAGGATGACATAGAAGATGAACAAGAAAAGGTCTATGGCAGCAGGATGGGAGTCCAGCCCATAATCCCAGGTTAGGCCCTGCCAGCATAGTCCCAATCCCAGCCCTAGCATCAGCAAAGTAGAATTCTGTGGCTTTAGCACACTAGATCTTACAGAGACAGTTGGGTGGGGAAACCCGTAACAGTTCCAGGGTAGAAAAAAAAAAAGTGCTTATGTTCAAGTTCCTAGAAAGAATTCAAATCTATAGAGAAATGAATTGAATTCATTTTTTAAATGTCATTCCCCAATTGACTAAAAATACATGAAATTGGTTTTCAGATAAAATAGTCAAAGCTATCTGCATACATAGCAGAAAAAAACTGCTCTAAATCTCTATTAATTGGAGAAGTACAAATTCAAACAAAACTGTGAGGTGCTACTTCACATTAGATTAATAGGACAAAAAAAAGGAAAATGATAAATTTTGGAGGAAATGTGGAAAAATTGAGACAATAATGAATTGTTAGTAAATTTGAACTAATTAAACCATTATGTAGAGCAATTTGGAACTATGCCCAAATATTTATAGCAGCTCTTTTCTGATCGCAAAGAATTGGACATTGAATGCATGTCCAACAATTGGGGAATGGCTGAATAATGTGTGATATGTGTGACATAAGAAATGATGAAATAAATACATTCAGAAAAACCTAGAGACGTACACGAATTGATGCAAAGTAAAATGAGTAGAACCAGATCATTTTCCACAGTAACAGCATGATCAATTATGAATGCCTCTTCTCAACAATACAATGATTCTTGGATATGAAGAACTCTAAGGGATTAACTATGAAAAATGCTATCCCTCCCCAGAGAAAAACACTGATGGAATCTGAATACCAACTGAAACATAATTTAAAAGAAACAAACAAACAAAACTTCCTTTGTGTTTTTTCAGGGTTTTATTTTGGTCTATATATATATATATATATTTTACAACTTGATTAATAAGGAAATATGTTTTGCATGATTACAACCTGAAAAAGGGGAGAAAATAAAGAACATCTTAAATACATGAATGAATATTCTTTTTTTTTTCCTTTTTTTTAATTAAAGCTTTTTATTTACAAAACATATGCATGGGTAATTTTTCAACATTGTCCCTTGCAAAGCCTTCTGTTGCAAATTTTCCTCTCCTTCCTCCTACCCCCTTCCCTAGATGGCAGATAGTCCAATATATGTTAAATATATTAAAATATATGTTAAATCCAATATATCAAATACACATATTAATATAATTATCTTGCTGCACAAGAAAAATCAGATCAAGAAGGAAAAAAAAAAAACTAGGAAGAAAACAAAATGCAAGCAAACAACAACAGAAAAAGTGAGAATGCTATGTTGTGGTCCACACTCTGTTCCCATGATCCTCTCTTTGGGTGTAGAGAGATGACTCACTTCATCACTGAACAATTGGAATTGATTTGAATAATTTCATTGTTGATGAGAGCCACATCCCTGAATGAATATTCAGTGTAATAATAATAAAAATGAAATACTGCCCAAGTTAAATTATTGTTTAAATGCTATAGTAATTACATTACTAAAGAGAAAAAAATGATAAAATAATGACAAAAAAACATTTTGAGAACCAAAATAAATAGAATATTAAGGGGATAATGAAAAAGAAAGCAATAAAAGGAGCTGAAACCTCCAGATCTTAAACTATATTACAAAGTAGTAATTTAAAAAAAAAATTTAAATGCCATTGTCATGGTCAAAGTAGATCAGTGGGATAGTCTAGACAAGAAAGAATCTAAAAACATGAATATCAAGAAACCAATAGTCAATAAACCTGATAACATAAATTACTTGGGAAAGAACTCCAAGTTTGATAAGGATTGCTTGACAAACTGGAAAGCAGGGTGACAGAAATTAGACTAAGATCAATATCTTGAATGATATTACATAAATTTGAAACTTGAAAATAGATACATGACTTAAAGAACATACCATTAAAATAATATTAGAAAAGAAGAAAATAATTTTATAACCATAAGAAGTGGATGAATTCTTATACAGAAATGAGGAATAATAAAAATAAAGTAAATGATTTTCTTTATTTGAAATTGAAAAACTTTTGCACATCTGCAAAAATAATGCATACAAAATAAGAAGAGGCCCAAAAAGGAAAAAAAAAATATTATTTTATACAGAAAACTATCAGAAGTATGTATAATACCAAAACACAATATCAAAAGTATAACACTAACACAGAAGTGGTCTATGCATACAATTCTGATCAAACAGTTTTCAAAAGAATTACAAGTCATCAACAGCAATATGAAATACTGCTCTAAATCATTAATAATAAGAGTAAAAATCACCCTGAGATTTCATGGCAAACTCAGCAAATTGACAAAAATGAAAAAAAAAATAGAACTAAATAGGTTGAAGAGCTTACTAGAAGATAGAGACATTAATCTGCTGTTGATGGAATTATGAATTAACACATCAATTTTAGAATGTATTTTGTAATTATGAAAATAAAGTTACAATAATGACCTTTGACCCATAGATTTCACTGCTAGACATACCCAAAGCAGAACAGAATAGAAAGAAAAAACTATCATTTCATATAAGTTTTTCCATGCTTTTGTATATTATTTATATTCATCATTTATTAAAGCATAGTAATAGTTTATTTGATAAGGCCTCATTTCTCAAACATAGAGGGAACTGAATGAAATCTATAAAAAACAAAAAATAAGAGTCATGCCCCAATTGATAAATGAACAAAATATATGATCTATGCTCAAAGAGCTATAAATTCATTCATTTCCTTTTTCCTAACATTTTCCTAATATTTTAAAAAAGGAAAAGGACCTGTTAAGTGGATGTCACAGAGGCTGGATGTCCTAGCAGTGGTGTCTGGTATGTGTTAAGTAAGGCCAGTGCAATGTTTCTGCATTTTCCAGGGCTACACTGAAGCACATGGCAGGGTAGCTCTCTGAAGGCTACCTGTTTGCCCAGGATAATTCTGAACTGTGGTGGAGTCCTAACACTGGTGGCTGCCTGTTTTCTGAAGTACTCAAAGGGTTGCCATCTCTTTATTTGCAGGGGGCTGTTCTGAAGCACTTGGAGGTCTGACTGCTAGAGGATGTCTGTTTGCCCAGGGCTTTGCTGAAGCATTTGAAGGTTCTTAGAGCTAGAGTCTACTTATTCCCCTGGCTATGTGGAAGTATATGGAAAGATGTAGTGTTGACATTTGCTTGCTCCACTATATTAGGACTCATGATCTACCAATGCTTTTCTGAGTTGGGGTTTACTGGGATGCTTCCTATCCTGAACTGCACTCCCCATTTACCCAAATAAGATAGACCTTTCTTGCAGATATTCCAAATTTGGGAGGCTAAGAAATTGTTCATTCTATCTTTTTGCAGGTTTTTTTGTTCTAGGATTTGTTTGGGGGACAATATTTTATGGCTTTTTGGAGGTGAATATGGGAGATGAATAAGAGAATTGGTGGACTTATTGCTTAATCTACATTTCTTTCTCAAATTTGCGTTAATTCACATCATCATCAACAATATTTCTCTTTGTCTGTTTCTCCACAAACTTCTAACATTAACTAATTCTATATTTTGATATCTTTGCCAATTCATTAACTATGTGGTGAAATTTTAGCGTTATTTTGAGTTGGCATTCTTAAGTTAGTGATGTGAAGTAATCTTTTGTATAGCTGTAAATAGTTTGTAATTTTTATTTTTAAACAATAAATTTATAAAGATGTTAAACATTCCATAGTTATAATCAGTAATATCTTTAAAATATCATAATATAAAAAAGCTTATACTTTCTTCACATATTCATCAAGAAAATGACAATTCATATATATATAGTATAACATGTATAATAATTTCATAAATATAAAACATATAGATTTCATGTGGCTAGTATCCTCTAAGTATTTTTAAGAATCATTTAAGATATTCAGTTTTGCCCTTGTTTTATATTTATGTATCTATTTATTGTAATGTTCTACTAGCTCTCTGGAGGTCCTCCTTAATAGTCTGTCTTCTTTATATGGGGCTGGGCTAGCTTTCTGGGGACCTTCAGATGGGCCTTGGTCTTAGTGGAGAAGTGAAGGAGATAGGATAGCCACCAAAAGGGTCTTTGTCTTCAAGTCTGTCCTTGAGTCTATGTCTGAGTGCAAGAGCTTGAGCTCCAGGCCTCTATCTCCTAGTCTGTCTCCAAGTGTATCTTCCCTCCCAGATCTCTTAGCTCTTATATATTCTAAGTACATCATCATAGGTATTTATCTTGTAGAATGGTGTCAACTTGTAGAACTATATATACTAAGTATTAAGTACATGTAAACTAGAGAATCATCATCTCAATTCCACTGAGTTAACACCTTGTTATAAGATTACTTGTTTCAAGTACAGTTGGCACTCTACATCTCCAGATTTCTTTTCTTTTAGAAGATAGGAGGTCATGCCCTCCCTAACTTCTCAGGAAGGGAGGTGAAAACACCAAAAAAGGAGGTGGTCACGGCCTCTCTGACTTCTCAGGGAGGTAGGTGAAAATCTCAAATCAGATATTGTTTGCAGGTTTCCTCTGGGCCTAAGAGTCTTACTTGAAACAGGTATAAACCAAATTGTAGATTAAATATATTTCATCTAATTAGGAGATACAAATATGTGATCTCTTTAGGTAAATTACCAGAGAACCAAAAATTTTAACTTCAAATTACATCAAATGCAGATTTAAATTTCTACTAATAATACTTAGATATCAATGCAAACATATTTCTAAAATCTTATACCAGAAAACAAATTCACAATGGTAGTATCCATTAGTTAATAGTAATTATCTTGTACAATTCCAGAATCAGAATTCCAATCTAAACACACATAGCCCCAAAATTTAAGATGGTAGAAAGCTGCTCTTTCAAGTCCATCCATAAGGTTTTAAGAAAATGATGGATTTTAGGACCTTGGAAGAAAAGGGGTTGAAATTTAGACCCAGATGTCCAGCTACATATTTGTCATTCAGTGACTATCGTATCCTTGCCAGAAAAGTGGGTGGGGAGAAGAAAGGACCATGTCAAAGATGATGGGACACTAGTAGAAGATGCCACAAGTCTGAGAAGCTTGGAAAATCCCAGAGAAGTCACTTTTCTGTTTTGTTTTGTTTGCTTTTGTTGTTGTTGTTGTTGTTTTGTTTTTCCTCTAAAGCTCAAATTCTGGCCCTTGGAAGGCTTTTAATCATGTAAATTAGAACTACTTAAAAATATAATAGACCAACTCAATTTAGGTGATAGTGCCAAGCAACTTAGAATTTAGTCTCAAAAACCCAAGAATCTGCAAAAATGTTTTAGCAGTTCTTTAACTTTAACTATTTCTACAGACAAATTAGTTGTAGGTCCACAGAAATAGGTGAAATTTTTTTTTTTTTTTTTTTGACGTGACAGTTAAAAAGTTTCCCTATTTCAGAACTGGTCCTTCCTCTTTCTACCTAAAAGCTATTTGCATAAATCCAGTTATATACAAAATAAGCACTTTTTAAATCCCAAATAGCCAGATCTTTCCCTTTGTAATTTGGTTGAGAAGAGAAACATAAAAGACAAACATAGACTCATGCGCACGCACACACACAAACACACACACACACACAATCTAAATTAATCAAGTTCCCATTCTTGGCCCCATCATGGAGTGGAAGCAAAGAGGGGAATTCTGAAGCCAAATCTTAGGAGCTGGCAGGCAAGCATTGAAGATTCCTTTGAATTTAAACCCAACTCTCAGGGGATGAACAGCTTCTCCTAGTGAGCTCAGCACCTGCCCAAACAAAGCAATTTTTCCTATACATTTTGGTACTTCATTCCAATTCTTAAAAAGCTACCTTCCTGGGACACTAGATAGGTTTAGAGTCAGCTACCTTCCTTTCCAAAGGTTCATAGTGTCTTATCCTCTTTTGATGGAGGACTCACCTGATTTTACTAAAGGAAAATAAGAGAGTCCTTAGGGACTCGAACCACATAGGATTTTCCCAACATCAAAAGAAAATGGGAACATTTTGCAAATTTTAATTGCCTAAATTCTCCTAATCCCAATCCCAGTTACCCAGGCAGCTCATCAATTGCTTGGCAGAGGAAAGTCCTTTTATGGATAGGATCTTTCCCACCCCACTCCCTCTCACCAATTCTTGCTCATATGGGCAGCACACAATTTACCTGACTGATTTCAAACTTTTCTCAGTTGGCTTATCTCCTGGGGCAAATTAATCCTCTATCTTTGCTAACCCAGTTTATATTTGCTTTCTCCAAGTGTCTCTCTTCAGGAGTTTACCCAATCAGAGTGGGAGTTCCTGAGCCAAGTCCAAGGATCAGTGGAGAACTCTCCAAAGGACAAGGTTTTGATACAGGAGAGACTTATCACAAATAGGAAATATCCTGGACAAGCCTCTAAACTGTGTGGAACAGTAATGACTTCAAAAACAACAAGAGACTCCCAGAGTGTAATGCCAACAAAACTAAGGGAAGATAGAGATTAGAGAGTTTTTAATATTTTATTTGGATTTCTGAGAGGGAGAGATTGTACTAGGGGCATGATGCCCCCAGGGCTGGTGTCCAAAACATCCAGCAGTGAATGTGAGTTTTCAATGACATATATACCCTTGGCTCCAAGCTCGAGTAGCTAAACAAAGGGGGATGGAATCCAAGCACTGGGGAGCAGAAATCTCCAAGCAGGGATCATCAACCTGGTTCTGACATGTTGGAGGATAGGATCATAAATTCTAACAAATTGAGAGTTAAGGAGGTGTCCAACTAGAGCCAGGAAGTCTGAAAACTTAAAGTTATAAACAATGCCAATTTGGTATCTGAGACTAGACATCTGGAGTTTTATCTTTTGGAATGCCAGATCTCCACAGCCCTAATTATCTCAGTTCTAATGAGCAGAAAAGGGGGATTGCAACCAGGGAAACTGAGGCAGAACAATTCAGGGAAACTGAGGCAGGACAATAAAAGGGAACTGTAGCACAACAAGAGTAAGAAAAAGCAAAAACAGTTTATTACAATCTTGTGAAAAAGAGCATCTTTTCTTTGTCAGTAAAAGGAGTACAAGGCATAAATTGCAAAACACAAGATTAAATAGAACAAAACACACACCTTTAACCTTTTCTCCCATTGTTTAGGAGAGAAATCTATCTCAGAAACAAAAGAATAAATTGCCTTTAAAAGAAATACTTAAATACTAATTAAGAATTGGTGGGAAGAATTCCCTGGTGGGAAACAGGAGAGGAATGTTCATTCGGGACAATTCAACACTTGCAGCTTTTTAGCTATACCTCGGCTTATTATTGCAAAAGTCTCAAGTCATACGTGAATAGTTTAAGACCATATTCTCAAGAAAGGGTCATCACTCAGTTAATCCCACACACGTATCCACTGAAATTAATTATAATAGCTTGTTTAGTAAACTTCAGAAAATGAAGAAAAAAATCATGGATACACTTAATTAAATAGCAAACTACAAAATAAACCCAAGATTATTATTACTCTTGAATGTCACTGGCAAAACCAAGGGAAAAAACTACAATAAGGAAATCCATTTGCATAATGAGGAAATGAATGAAAATCAAAGAATTGACCTATTAACACAAATACGCTTTATATAAATATAACCACAAAAAATTTATGTGAATTAAAAAAATAAGTAGTTGGATATATGTTCTATGATCATAATTGTGTCATGGCCATACAACAAAAAATGACTTTGCTGCCCAAATTATTCTGCAGATTGAGTATTCTACCAATCAAATTTAGACATCTAAGTGGCATAGTGGATAAGTGATGGACTTGGAGTCAAGAAGACACAGCTTCCTGAATTTAAATTTGGCCTAAGATACTTACTAGCTATGTGAACCTGAGAAAGTCATTTAACCCTCTTTGCTTCAATATCCTTATCTGTAAAAGGATCTGGAAGCAGAAATGAAAAATTATCCCAATATTTTTGCTAAAACACCCCAAAAGGGATCATGAAAAGTCATATATGACTGAACAACAACAACCAATCAAATTACCTAAGAAATATTTTACATCATTAGCTGAAATGATAAAATTCATTCAGGAACACTGACGTCTAAGAATATCAAGTTATATAATGAAAAAAAATGTAGGGAAGAGAAAATTTGCACACAATAAATTAACATATAGAGCTCAATTCTAAAAAGTGGACCAATTGAATAAAATAAATAAGATTTAGAAATAAATGCCCAGAGTTATTTACTGTTTGACCAGTAAAAAACCCACAAATTATTGGACATAACCTTCATATGAAAAGAACTGCAAAGAAAACTTAAAAGAAAATTGTCAGAAAAAAGGTGTAGATTAGCATAAAATACTTCAAATCACATTAAATAACAAATAGATAAATAATATGCCATGAAAATTAGCTGAAGATAGAAGGTTATAGATTCACCATTATAGATCAAAGAAAGGGAGAATTTAGCCAAAGAAACAAACAACAACAAAAAAAAAAAAATCTGGAAAAAATAAAATAGAAAAATCTCAATTATATAAGATGAAGAAGCTGTTGCAATTTTGAATGCTGGTAAAAAGATCCTGGATTGGGGGAGTGAGCCAAAAAGAACTTTTAATCTAATATGAATTCAATATGAATGAACCTGGAGCTTTGATTCTAGGTTATAGGTTATAGAAATCTGTGCAGATTACCACACAAATGTACCACTCTTTCTATAATAATATTTTAAGTATCTCAACATAAAAATGGAATGAGGGAAATAGGGCATAAAATTTAGATCATAATGGCATAATAATATACCATATTATGAGTATTTCTGTCATATTTGAAATTTGGAATTGGAATATTCCTGGCAGAATGGCCAGCTATAAGGATAAGCTAAATTCTGAACACACTTTATTTTATTTTGTAACTCAAGGAGAAAATAGTACAAAATGTAAGTCTGGTGCTAATCTTTGTGTAAGATTATTATTTCTCTTTGGCAAATCAAAGGCAGATGTTGCCATTGGTGTCTCTAGACACATGACTATGATTAATACATTTTCTTTTATTCAGTTATATTCCTGACATTTGCCAAATGATGTTGCTTGTATTTTTGGGGTAGTTTACTTACAAAAACAAGTTGTTGGCTCTCCAACAATGAAAACGAAAAAGATAAAATCAAAGCAGTTCCATTCTTATTTTGGGGTTTATTTTTCATTGCCTATTTGGACACCAAGAGATTTACATAGCAAAGTATTGGTGGGAACTATTCCATTTCAAAATCTTTGATAATAAACAATCTGTTTTTTTTAACTAATCAAGTTGACTCAATGAAAAAAATGGAATATTGCTTATTGTGAATTTTAAAGGACTAACAATAGCAAAGCTTAAAGCAGTAAAGTATTTTGGATCCTGTGCTTCTCAAAAAAATTTTCAGGGATATTTATCCTTGTTAATTAAGAAATTTACAAATCTCTGGAGGACTAGGGTAATAAAGAATTAATTTCCTGACTTGACTTCCTTGGTGCCTTAAAACAATATCATCTTTCCTCCCTAATGATCATAGCTCCCATATATTCTAACAAAGCTAGTTTAAATACTCAGTAAGTTCTTTTTGTCCCCCTTTAACTCTCAGTTGCACAAACTTGGAGTTTAAGTGACTTAGAGAATTGTATCTATTTAATCATTAGATTTTCTATAAGCATGAAATAGAATAATCCAAAGTAACACTTCCTTCAGTAATTGTTCTTAGTTACAAAAGAAATGTACTTCAACATTTTGAAGCACAGATAATGCTGGTATATCATGTTGATCACTCATATTGAGTTTGCAATCAAATAAAAAACACTTAGATTTTTTCAAATGAGTCTTTAAGCACTTCTCTCCTATATTGTACTTTGAGATCAATTGTCGCTATTAAATCCAGTCTTTAAGTTTCAGATTTCTTGAATTCTGGTCCTTCATCCAGTGGACTAACTATATTTTCTTGGGTTTTTTGGTCATCTACAAATTTAATATACCATTATTTAGCACACTACTATGATTTTATTTGTCATTGATTTTTTAAAGGGAATCAGAAAATTATACTTAGTTCCATCAAACTCATTATGTACCACAGAGTATCTACAATAAGGAAACCCAGTAATTTACAGAAGATGAAATTCAAGAAAAGAATCATGAATAAAGTCTATGGGTTCTGATGCCTCTGCACAAAATGTGGATAATAATCAAATGTAACTACTAGATCCTAATATAAGAAAATATATATATATATACATTCTTAAGATTCAGTGAGATGACACTTACATTTAAAATATGACTCTAGAAGAGTATCCTCTATTCAAAAATAACAGAATAGAAAGCTATTGAGAATTGAGAATAAGAGGATATTGTCAGGTAATCTAGGACAAAAATTTTGAGGACCCCCCATATAAATTAAAATTTCTTGATTTAGATGCTGTGTTCCGTTTGATATTATTTTCCTTCTCTGGGAATACCTATTTTCAATGGAATTTTCAAATCTATGATTTATTTAAAATTCCCAAGTCTGATCTAGATAAATCTACTAAACCTAAAACTGGCTACCTCAAATATCAATGATAGTTATTTAATGTCTAATCACCAACCAGATGAATAGTGCACTATGTCCATGGGTTATGATGTAACCCAAGTGGTAATGATAATGGCACAATATATGTCTCATTTCATTCCAGACACTCCTAGCAATGTTTATAATTTCAATTAATGTATTAAAAGACTTTAAGAGAATATTGTGTAAGTCATCGAGGCAAAAATAGAATATAGAAAAATTGAGAAAATGAAAGATAAGCTTAGAATGAAAGTGGGATATTATATGATGGAAGATTTCAGTTATCTGGGTGCTTTTTTTAATGGTCTTTGTGTCCAATGCAGAACAGCTAATAATATTTGCCTTAATGATAATTTCATCTTTTAAAAGGTGGGAAAAGTAATGAAGGATGGTCCTATTCCACACCTGATTTTCACACATTCAGTTGCAATGCTAGAAATGATGGAAAATAAAAGAAAGTACCAAATCCATCTTAGAATTTGTAATAGAGAAAGTTATGTACAAACTGACATGAAGGTTGCAATTTTGGAGGATAGATTTCAAAAAGATCAAAGAAGTAAACATAGGATGCCATGTACTAAAATTCTTTCAGAAAAGTTAACCAATGAGCATGTAAAAATCTCAGACAAATTGTCAGAATACAAAGGGACAATTTTTATGATGAGGCTATCAAGGAACTTAATGTACCTGCATAAGCAATGTACATAAAAAGTTTAGTTTTTTACAAAAGTACAGACTCCAAAAATGCAATAATGTAATGAAGTATGGATTTTTTTAAGGTATAGTGGAATCCTGTAAAAATAATATCAGAATTATGTGAAACTGGCTAGGTACAGCAAAAAGTGGTTAGGCATCTTTTTGTTTTAGCGTGGTGAAAACATGGTGGAAAAGGAAGGTTTAATACTAAGGCTAGAATTAGATTGAGAGGTTAGGGTAAAAAATTAATTCAATAAGATTAGGATTACATTTAAACTAGAGGGGTTTTTATTTATTTTTAACAAAGTTAGGTTTAATATTTTCAAGTACTATTAACCATGTGTCTCAGGAATATGGTTAGGGTCAGAGTTATGTTTAGAAAAAGAACTCATAAAACGACCTTTATAAAAGGATCATTAGACTGGCAAATAAGGGCAATGTTGCAGATATGGGTTGCATAAAGATCCAGGTATTCTCTCCCTTTGATTTAGCTAGTTCTCTGCTCTTCCCCAGTTATTTCAACTGATCCTCCTAAGTTATGATCTAGAGGAGTAAGGGGCTGAAAACAATGGTCTAATAATAAATGACATAACTAATCAGCCTTTATTTTGCTTATCTGATCTTTGCCAAGGAGAATTGCCTTTGATATGGTAATTCAAAATAGAAATACCCTATAAATAGAGAGACAATAAGAGAGCCTTTCACTTCTTAGGAGTACTCCAAGTTGATAGCCTAAAATAAACCATATCCCAGTGTGCTGAAGGTTGGGTAGATGTTATTTTTTAGTCGCCAGCAGTGTTTTGAAAGACCATAGACTATAAAAAAATATACATTGGTATTAAGATTCTCAGTTTTTAAAATGAAAAACAAATACAGAAATGTAAAAACAGTACAAGGGGATGAGTGGGGAAATAGGGTACCTCAAACCATCAAGCTTAAATTCAATTCTTTCAATTCATTCAATTTCAGAAGCAACTGGTAATACAGTGGATAGAGATCTAGTTCTAGAAAAAGGAAGATTTGAGTCCAATTCTGACCTCAGATACTTAATTGTAATGTCCGGACTAGCTTTCTGGAGATCTCTGGAAGAGTCTTGGTCTCAGGTAGAGGAATGATGAAGGCAAGCAAGACACCATGAGAATGGTCAAAAATATCCATTTATTTCAAGTCCTCTCAGTTCTTAATTACCTTAGTAGGATTATATCACTAGAGCACACTGAGCATGTGCCAATTGTAGAACCATTACATCACCACAGCACACTGGGCATGTGTTAACTAAAAGCATGCTGTTATTGATATGTAAATGCCTCTCTTTACTGCAAGTATCCTTTGCTTCAAGTATACCTTTCCCAGAGTTCTCCCAGTATCTTCAGAGCTCCACATCTCCCCCTTTCTTTTGTTTTAGAACACAGGTGGTCACACTCTCCCTGAATTCTCAGGAAGAGAGGTGAGCACGAAAGGGAAATGGGGAGCCAAACCAAATATTGTTAGCAGGGTTCCTCTGAGCTGAAGGATCTCACTTGAAATAGGTATACAAAAATCCATCAGGATGGGAGATATTAAACAAGCATATAGTAATATAACGCAGGCTAGTAGTGATGTAATAAACAATATGAATCAACATGAGGAATTATACATGTTCATAAGTTTTAGAAGAGGAGTATGTAAATAACAATCACACATACACTTCCTTCAACAGTCAAGAGGTACTCCAAAACCAGTCTATTGTCCATTACTTCATGTTTCAAGGAATCCAATGATTACTGCTGATTTTGAAGTCCTGCAGCAGTCTGATGAACAATTTTTGATGTTCATGAGTCAATTGCTATAACTGCCATGCTCTTTCAGTGGCATGTACAGACTGAGATGGAAACATTAAATTTTTCTTGGATCTTTTCCTTTGTTTCAAGGGCCATCTCCATCATGGAGCAGTGTCTCCTCTTAAAATGTCATATAATGGTTGTAATTAATAGGTAGTTAAGCTTAACACCAGATGCATCCATTGGATATGTCCTAACAATTTCTGAAAGTCATTTAAGGTGTTCATCTTTTCTGTTCTTAAAGAAAGCTTTTGTACTGTAAGCACTTTAAAATATACTTCATATTCTAAATATTGAAAAGGAGCATGCTTTTGAATTTTTTCTGGAGCTATGTGCAATTTGTAGTTCCTTAGTGTTTCCATGGTCTTTTGTAGACATGCTTCTAACATTTGCTCCTCAGCACCCCAAGATATCATCCATGTAATGTAACAACATAACTTTTGGAAATGTTTTTCTTACTGGAGTAAGAGCAGCAGCCACATGCATTTGACACATATCAGGGCTATTTTTCATTCCCTGGGGCAAATTCCCTGTTTAGTCATATCTTTTAAAAGGCTCAGCTAAATTAACACTGAGCACTGAAAAGGCAAATCTTTTCATTCCTTCTTATCTAGAGGGATAAAATAGAAACAATCCTTAATGTCTATAGCCCAAAAAGTCCATTCCCTAGGCAAGTGAGTAGGAAATAGAAGTCCAGACTGAAGAATTCCCATAGTTTCCATCTGTTCATTTACTTTTCTCAAATCGGTCCAACACCCTCCATTTTCCAGATTTTTGTAGCAAATACAGGGGAATTTCAAGGACTTAGAGAAGGTTGTAAGTGTCCTTGGTCAAGTTGCTTCTGTTCTATATCTAACAAGGCCTGAATTTTTTCACTTTGTAAGGGCCATTATTCTACCCATATTGGTGTAACAGTTTTCCATTGAATGGGAGTAGGTGAGATTGCAAGCAGGCCTTCAACAGCAGCCCTGCCTAAAAAAATGAAATACTCAATTATAATCCTAACTGTTGTAAGATGTCTCTTCCCCATAGTTTGATGGGGATTTTATTTACTACAAAAGGAGTGAAACCTCCTGTTTCCCTTCAAATATCCATTTCAAAGAGGGGGCACTAATTTTAGTTGCTATTGATCCTCCTATGCCAGTCATATAGGTGTCAGCTGTAATCTTTGGCCAATGACTGAGCCAACTAGCACCTCTAATGACTATACAATCTGCAACAGTGTCTACCAACCCTTTGAATGGTATGCCATTTATATAGATAGTGACCACAGGAAAGTTAGCTGTAACAGATTCTGTTGCCAGAAGTCAAAATCTGGATAAATATCACCAAATTGCCTATCAGGAGTGTGTATCAGTAAACCTGATGTTACTCCTCCTCCTGGGAGATAGATCACACATTGTCTACTTATATTAGTGACTGGGATATTAGCTACACATCCCCAGTTTCCCACATCAGTATATGGATAGACACTGTTTTGTAAGCACTTTCAGGAGGTGAAATGGTCAAGTCTATTGTGTGTAGAGGCAAGGGATCTATAGGCCAGACCAGGACAGATTTCACCTCTCCAGAAGATATTTCAGTTGTCCCAGCTGCATACAACTCTATTCGCCCTAATTGTAATCCCTTTCCCCTATCAGGTTGCTTCTCGGCTAATTGATCATGTTGGAGTACTGAACTTCTAAAGACTCTCTGGGTGTAACATCAGCTGCCATCATGCCCCAGGTGTTTTTTGCCTAGGGCCCTGGAGCCAAGTCCCACTTCCCATTTCCCTGAGGGAATCTACATTCTGATGCCCAATGGAAGCCTTTGTTGCATTTTGCTCATGGGATTTTGAGTCTTATTCTCCCACCCTGTTTTTCACTTTATCTTTATGCCAACACTGAGCTTTCAAATGTCTTACTTTACCACATTGAAAGCATTGACAAGTCTCTCTGGAAGTCCCTTGCCAAAAGGGACCCTGTCTTCACATGTTCCGCATCATACCCTGAGTATAAAATGTATGTGTGCCCACTGTGGCACAGCATCTTATGATCTCCTCTAAAGGAGCAGCCTTGTGTAGTCCTAGTATAACTCTTCTACACTCCTCATTAGCATTTTCTCTAGCAAGTTGTCTTATCATAATTTCTGTTACTTCATTTTCACCAATAGTTCATGTGACAGCTGTCTGCAGATGTCCCACGAAATCAGCAAAGGGTTCATTTGGACCTTGCTCTATTTTCATGAAGGCTTCCCCTCTATCTTGTCTTCCTGAGAGGGTGCCCAATGCTTTGATAGCAACAGACACAATTTGCTCATATGCTGCTATAAGGTAATTAATCTGCACTAAAGTATCTACATAAGGAGCTATACCTGCTAGTTGATCAAAGTGACTGGTATATTAACTCCAGGTTGCCTATTTCATTGAGCTTGTATTCTACAGAGTTCACTGTACTCAGAAAGCCAACAAGGTTTGTCCAGGTTCTAAACATGTCTTTACTATAGATTTCTAATTATTAGGGGTTAAAATTTCATAAGCCAAATTGTCTAATAGCATCTTAACATAAAATGATGTAGATACATAAAGAGTGCAAGCCTCTTTCAGATCTTTGATAATTTCCAGATTAAAAGGAGTGTATCTTCTCCTGGATTGACCTAAAGAGTCAAACTCTTTAATCACAGGGTATGCTTCTATTCTCAAATCAGATATATCCTACCCTTCCTCTTTAGCTTTAACAATGCCTTTTGTAATTGTGTCATAGGGGATGGACAAAGCTGAGGCATGGGTGGTATTGATGGTGTCACTGCCCTTTCCACTCCACCTCCTCCCTCCATCCATAAAGGAGACATTGAGGGAGGAGGGTCAGGAGATGGGGAATGGCCTAAGGGGGCCTGTTCAGGTGTAGGTGGAAGCGAAATTGAGCTCTGAAAGTAAGAAGCACCACCACACCTTTTAAGCACATCAGTACCGTCCTTAAGGTACTTAATTTGTTTCTTGTCCAACTCTCCATGCCTTTCAGCTGCTTTGTCAGTACTATCCCTCTCCTGCTTTTTCTCCTCACACTCCCTTGTCTGGCTGTCCACATTAAACTTTTTCCTTCTTTTAGAACTTGTAGGATTTAAAGTCAATTGTATTATATTGTATATAAGGAATGTTTCCTCAGAAATTGAATCAGGATACATAGCTTCTTAATATTCACTTAGTTACTCTCCTACTATTTCCCACATATCTGACTCTAATTTTTCTTCCTTAGAGAGCCAAGGACACATGCACTCTAATATATTTAAGATCCCAGTGATCTGTCTCTGAGTTAACAACAAACCTTGCTTCTCTATTAAGCTAACTATACATGCTACATACTTCCCTTGGGGTGGGGGAAGCTCTTTTCTTAGCATTTGCCCCATTTTAGCTGAAAAATGAAAGTGATTAGTTTAGCCCTTACCATTGTTTCCTGCTTGTCTATTTTTGTACTCACCCTATTTCTGGGTCACAAGGACTTCTCCACTGAGCCTATGATTGTGTCAGTCAAACTGCTGAGTGTAGGTCCTTATATCCAGAGCCTCACGTGTACAGCCCCATGTTGGGCACCAAAATATAATGTCCAGACTAACTCTCTGAAGGATCTCTGGATAAGTCTTGGTCTTAGGTGGAGGAGTGATAAAGGCATGAGAACCACTACAAGAATGGTCAAAGATGGAATCCATTTATTTCAAGTCCTCTCAGTCCTTAAATACCTTAGTAGGATTACATCACCACAGCACACTGTGCATGTAGCACTTTGCTATTGAAATGTAAATGTCTCTCTTTACTGTAAGTATCCCTTAATTCAAGTATACCTTTCCCAGAGTTCTTCCATTATCTGCAGTCCTCCACATTTAATAAATGTTAATCTGGGTGAGGCACTTAACTGTTGTTTGCCTCAGTTTCCTTAACTGGAAAATAGGGATAACACTAGCATCTCTCCAGAGTGGTTGTGAGGAGCAAATGAGATAATATTCACAGAAGTGCTATGTGTCTGGCACATAATAGATACTATATAAATGCTTTTTCACTTCCTCCTTCATGGAAATATTATATAATTTACCTAAATAAAGATATTTTGTTCACATGGCGTCAAGATTGTTTGAGCATGATCAGGTCATAAAAGACTATCCTCATTTCCTTCATGGAAAGGTTATAAGGCTGGTGAATTAAGATAGTGTTGCAAATATAGGTTTCCCAAATATCTAACTATTCTCCTTCCAGAATTCCAGTTCTTTCACCAGATCATCACAAGGCATGGACTAAGGTCCTTCACTAAACTAGTTGACATAAGTTTTAGACATTCTCCATATTACAAATGTATTTTCTAAAATATTTTACATGGCTCATATTACATTACATTATATTTCATTCAGAAAAAGACAAAATAGTTTCATGCAAATCCAAGCCCAAAAAGAGTTCTTGGAAGAGATTTTAAAAAGAACTTTAAAAATTAAATGATAGGTTTAAAAAAAAAAAGTAGAAAAAAAAATAATTCAAGAAAAGTAAGAAAATCATGAAAAGAAAGTCAATGAATTGGAAAAAGAAATTCAGAAATTAATCAAAAAAATAATTTCTTAAAAATTAGAATTGGGCAAAGGGAAGCTAATGACTACATAAAATGTCAAATAATAAAACAAAATTAATAGAATGAAAAAATAGAAGAAAATGTGAAATATCTCAGTAGAAAAACAAATGACCTGGAAAAAAAAATGAAGAAAGATAATATAAGAATTGTTTGATGACCTGAAAATCACAATTTTTTAAAAACATAAAAGTGTAGACATTATACTGCAATAAATTATTAAGAAAAATTACCTTGAAGTTCTTGAGCTAGAAATTGAAAAAAAAATCCACTGATTACTAATTGAAAAAGATCTCAAAATGAAAACTCCAAAGAATATCATAGATAAGTTTCAAAGCTCTCAGATCAAGTTATATATATATTACAAACAATATAAAAGAAACAATTTAAATATTGTGAATCATAACAACAACAAAAAAGATTTAGCAGTACCTAATTAAAAAAACAAATGTCATTGAAAATAATATTACAAAGAACAAAGTAGCTGAGTTTGCAACCAAGAATGACAAGAATGCCATAAAAAAACTGAGTGTAATACTGTGAGGAAAAAAATGCATATGTGATGAACTAAAGGACTTTCCAGTTTTCTTAAGAAAAAGACCACAATTGATTAAAAAAAAAAAAATTGACTTATAAGAATCGGGAGAAATACAATAAGGTAAATATGAAATAATAATTATAATAAATTTGATAAGATTAAACTTTATTTCTTATATGAGAAAATAATATTTGTAACTTCAGAGAATTATCATTCCTAAGGTAGTTTTTAAAAGTATATATAGATAAAAGTCTTAGGATTGAGTAGATAATGATAGTATTATCCTTTTAAAAAGGGATAGGGAGATAAAATGGAGCAAATTATCTCATATAAAAGAGATGTGAATGGAAGAACTTTTACAGTAGAGGGAAGGATAGGGTAGAGGGCAGGTAGTGTAGGAACCTTATTCTAATTGGAATTAAGATAAAGAGAGAATGATATATTCATTTAGTGAAGCATAAAAGTCTCTTAACTTCCAAAGAAATAACAGAACAAGGGGATAGAATGAAAGAAGAACTTTTAGAAGGGTATATAGATTAGGGAGTTAGTCATCAGAAATAAATTAATTTCTGAAAAACAGGGTAAAAAATAGAGAGAAAAGGATAAAAAGTAAGGGAAAATAGGATGCACAGAAATGCAGAAATTATATATATATAACTGTGATTATAATTTTGAATGAGAATGAAATTAGCTTCATTCATAAAATGGAAATGGATAGCAGAAATGATTGAAACCCAGAACCCAACTATATGTTGTTTACCAGTTACATATCTAAAAATGAGAGACACATACATGGTAAAAATAAAGGATTGGAATAGAAATTATTATGCTTCAACTGATTAAAAAAAAAACAGGGGTAGTATTCATGATCTCAAGCAAACTTAAACTTAAAATATATTTAATTAAGAGATAATCTGGGAGCTACATTATGTTAAAAGTTACTGTAGATTTTTAAGTAATAACAATAATATATATGCGAGAAATACTATAGCACTCACATTTTTAAAGAACAAGATAAATGAATTACAGACGGAAAGAGACAACAAAAATTTAATGAGGGATTTTTATATTCATCTCTCAGAACTATATAAATCTAACCCTAAAAACAAATACAAAAGAAGTCAAGGAAATTAATAAAATCTTAGATAAGCTAGATATGATGAACAAAAGGAGAACTGAAAGGGAATAGAAAGAAATATATCTTTTACTCCATGATACAACAATTTTGTTATATATTAGGACATAAAATAGTTAAATGGAAAAAAAACAGAAATATTAAATGCAACCTTTCAAGATCATGATGAAATAAAAATAATTGTAATAAGAAACTATGGAGACACAGATTAAAGCTTAATAGGAGATTAAATAATCTAATCTTAACAGCTGAGTGAGTCAAAGAATGTCATAGAAACAATGAATACATTTATTAAAAAATATGACACTAAGACACCATGTCAAAACTTATGATATTCAACTATATACTTACATCAGTAAACTAGAGAAAATTCAGATGAATGATTTGGGTGCACAATTAAAAAGATAGGAAAAGAATAAATTAAAAATCATCAATTAAACACCAATTTGGACATACAAAAAAATTAAAGGTGAAATGAATAAAATTGAATGTAAGAAAACTGTTGAATTGATAAATAAAATCAGGAGTTGTTTTTATGAAAAAAGTAACAAAACAGATAAGCCATTGGTTAAAATAGAGAGAAGAAAACTAAATCACTAGTATCAAAAATGAAAAGGGTGAATACATTGCAAATGAAGATAAAATTAAAACAATTATTAGGAGTTATTTTGCACAATTATATATCAATAAATGCAACAATTTAAATGAAATGGAAGTAACAAACTGCCAAGATTAATAAAAAAGCAAATAGCATTTTTCAAAAGAACTATTTAAGAAAAGAAATTGAACAAACTATATATGAGCTTCCAAAGGGTGAAAGTATCAGAATTTACAAGTGAATTCTACCAATATTTAAAAATCAACTAATTCCAATACTAAATAAATTATTTGGCACAATAGGCAAAGAAAGAGTTTAATAAACCAAGAATAGTAAAAACAGGGGAAGAAAATTATAGATGGACGATATTGAGAAGATGGTGGAGTAGGTCAGAAAATTCCAATCTCTCCAGCTATACCCCACAATCAAGACAAAATAATACCTTAGGGAAACTGTAGAGAAGTAAAAAATAAACAAGAATTGGGGCAGAACCATAGTCTTCCTAGGACAAGGGGGAGAAGATCTGGAGAAAGATACCAGGAAGCAGCAGGTGATGAGCCTCAATGCTGACAGGGTTGAGAGGTAGCCTTGATCCTAATCATAGAAATGTTTAACCTCTCAAACACTGTGGTGAGTTAGGAGTCTAAGTTGGGTAAAATTGAGGGAATTTCTATTAAAAAGTGATGCCAGACTTAGGTGTGCTGCTGAGATATGGCCTTGGGCAAGAAGAAATCATCACATGCCAGTGATCAGGGCACTTAGAAAGAGTGGAATTCTTGATTTTGATCCAGGTCAAAGTGAGAACTGAAGGAGGACCTCAGGCTAGAGGCACCATCGTATCATCTCCCACATCCCAAGACTAGAAGTGATTGCACTAACAAGCTGTTATATGTGTGTGTATGTTTACATATATACATACATATGAGAAAAAGAGACAGAGAGAAAGAGAGAAACAGAAAGACAGAGAGAGGGACAGAGACAAAGTGACAGAGAGAGAGAGAGAGAGAGACAGAGGCAGAGACAGAGAAAGACAGAGAGATCAGAAAGAAACAGAAACCCAGAGAGACAGAGAAAGAGAGAGCACAGGCAAAGGAGAAAGAACCTAATCATAGAAAATTACTATAGGAATAAAGAAGACTGTGGTTCATCTCTAGAGAATACTAAAGTAAAAAAAAAATCATAGAAGAACTCAAAATTGACTTTTTAAATGAACGAGATAGATGCATTAAATAAAATTCTCATAAAAAAAGAGAGAAAGAAAGAAAGAAAGAGAAAGAAAGAAAGAAAGAAAGAAAGAAAGAAAGAAAGAAAGAAAGAAAGAAAGAAAGAAAGAAAGAAAGAAAGAAAGAAGGAAGGAAGGAAGGAAGGAAGGAAGGAAGAAAGAAAGAAAGAAAGAAAGAAAGAAAGAAAGAAAGAAAGAAAGAAAGAAAGAAGGAAAGAAGGAAAAAGATTCCTTGAAACCTAGGATTGGAAAAGGGGAAGCCAGAAAAGTTGTAAAAGACCAAAAAATAATAAAACAAAATATGAAGAATGAAAAAAATAGAAAAGAATGTAAAACATCTCATAAGAAAATGAATTCATCTAGAAGACAGATCAAGATAAGAAAACATAAGAATAATTAGATTACCTGAAAGCTACAACAACAAAAAAGAATCTTTATACAAAAATAAAAGAAATAAATAAAGAAAACTGTCCAAAAAGTATTAGAACAAAGGGAAAAGTAAAAGTAGGGAAAAAAATGTGCTAATCACCACCTGAAAGAGATCCAATAAGGAAACCCTATGGGAACATCATAGCTAAATTCTGAGGTAAAGGAAAAAATATTATGAGCAGAAAGAAAAAAACAGTAAAAATATATGGAAGAGCAAAAGAACTGGGATTATGGCAAGAAAAATCATATCAAGCAATATTAACCATAATGCTGAAGGGAAAGAGGATTTTCAGTGAAATGCCCAACTTTCAGGATTTTGTTACAAAAATACCTGAACTTAATAGAAAATTTAACATACAATATCCAAAAGAAGTATAAGGTAAACATCAAAGACTAATTACAAATGACTCAATAATGACAAATTGTTTAATTTTTATATGTGAAAATATAAATCATGTGTCTAAGATTGTCATTAGTAAATGAGTATTCAAAAGAAACTTTGTGGTAAAGCTGAGTGCGGTATAATTCTAAAAAGCAAAACCATGTTGGAAAAAGGCAAAAAGTATACTTATACAAATGAGGTGCAAGAAGAACTGACACAAAAGAATTAGATGGGGAAGAAGGGCTGGTAGTTCTGGAGTCTTAATCTCATTAGAATAGTTTAAAGAGGGAACAATACATATACAGGAGTATCTCGGTACTTGGAGTTAATTGGTTCCAAAAGGCACAAGAAGAGGTGAAAACTACAGTTACCAAAGGAATTTTTCTCATAAAGAATGCATCTCCAGTGTGAAGCCTAACCATCCCTCCTCATCTAATTTCCCAAAGGGACAAGTAGGACTTCCAGGTGCAAAGAAACAAGCCAGCTCTACCTAGCATCTGGGCTTCTCCCTGCTTGTCCCAATTCACTTCCTGAGAGGAACTCAGTCCTTTATATTCTCCCCCTATATCATGCTATCCAAACTTCTTGTGATGGGGTGGTGTGAAGGAGGGCTGGATATGCAGATAGGAGTTATACTCCTGTGCTGTCCATCACCCAGGATGCTGGTTATCTATCTGGCTCCCGGATTGCCAGAAGTCCAACATCTTCCTTCACAGCCTTCACCTGGATTTCTATCACTGTTGCTTTTCTTCTTCCTGCTGTTTCTCCTCCTTCTGAGCATGTCAGTTGTTCCATGTGACTTCCAATACTACTGCTTTGGAAGTCAGAAGACTATATTATTGCAGCCACATCACCCTGTAGGAACTGTCCCACAACTGTTGATATGCATAACTTCAGTATCATGGGCTCCAGCCTGACAGTCTTGCACACTACAGCTTTCAACTTAGCTATAGAATAGCTGCTCATGGCTGAGGGCAAAAGCAGTAGCTACAGGGACAGGAAAGCACTCCTGGTCAATCTCACATCCCTACTGCTAAACCAAGACAACAAACTAAGCAAGTGTCTATTTAAGTATCGAATCATTTGTTCTAGTCAAAAAACATTGAATACTGAATTTAATGAGTTTCTAAACAGATGAGCATAGAGGTACCACTGTATATATCCACAAGAGTATAAGTCTTCTAAATTCAGAAAGAAATAAGAGGATAAGAGGATAGGTAGAGAGGATAAGGGAGAAGATAAGGGAGGGATTTTTATAGGGAACTCTACTCACATTAGATCATAGTTAAAGAGAGAATAACATTTACATTTAGAAGGGAATAAAAATTTTCTAAATATATAAAGAAATAAGGTAAGGGGATAGAATAGGAATATAGAAAGATATGTAAATTAATGGGAATATAACAAAGTGCAATAGGGTAGGGGGGAGAGGGGAAAAAGAAGGATTCTTGGAAGTTATGTTATAATAGGTTAAGTAATAAAAAGCCTAGATATAAGGTAAAAGAGTCTGGAGGGATAGCAAATAAGAGGTACACATAAACATAAAATAAAGATCAGGAATAGAATTAATGATATAAAAAATTCTGTATCGTAACTAGATTTCAGACAAAGTTGAAGCTAAAATAGATTTAAACAAAAGAAAGAAATAGGAAAAGTATAATATTTGTGAGACATAATCAATATTTAGAGTATTTTTTTGAATATTCTTCTGATATAGGAAATGTTGAGTTGGTGGAATTTAAAAAAATATGGAAAGACTTGAATTTATGAAGGAAGATGCTTTTTGTCTTTAGAGAAACAGAAGATAAAGCATAGTATGGCTTTACATAGATGCATAATGAATGTGTATATGTTATATATACATATGTGTGTGTGTGTGTGTGTGTGTGTGTGTACAACTCTATGTGTGTATATATACATTTATATATATATATATATATATATATATATGTGTGTGTGTGTGTGTGTGTGTGTATGGGTGTGTCCATGCTTGATTGTAGCCTTCCAAAGAGGGAGGGGGAAAGAAGGAAAAAGGGGAAAAAGAATAAATTAAAAAGTGCACAGCAGAGAACAAAGAAAAAAAAACTTACAATGAAGCAAAGAAAAGATAGACAGCTCTGAACAATATGTGTAGTATTTATTATATAGGCTTTCTTGAAATTGAAATTCATTGTTTTATATTTTGAATCTTCTCTTATGTTCTACACCTGGTTAATATTTTTTCCTAAAATAAAATTTAAATTAAAAAATTACAGATGAACTTCATTAATCAATATTGCTACAAAAATCCTAAATTAAATACTATGAAACTTCAACAATACATCACAAAAGTTATACATTATGACTTTGTGGGATTAATACCAGGAATACAAGATGAGTTTAATATATGAAAAGCTATTAACATTAGTGATTTTATCAATAACAAAAGCAACAAAAAATTACATGATTTTATCAATAGATGCAGAAAAAGCTTTTGAGAAAATGACACAATTTTAATAAAAACAAAAATTTGGTTACTCTAAGAATTTCATCAATTTTGTACAAGTTTCAAGGAAGCATGCTTTGAAGAGTGTTATAGGCAAATTAAAAGAACATAGGATAGTTTATGTCTCAGATCTGTGGAGAAGGCAGGAATCTGTAATCAAAAAAGAACTGAAGCTCATTACTGAACACAAAATTGATAATTTTGAATATATTAAGTTAAAAAGTTTTTGTACAAACAAAACTACTGCAGACAAGATTAGAAGGGACATTTTTTACATTGAAGGATTCTGATAAAGAACTCATTTCTAAAATATATAGAAAATTGACTCAAATTTATAAGAATCCAAGCCATTCTCCAATTGATAAATGGTCAAAGGATATGAACAATTTTCAGATGAAGAAATTGAAACCATCTCTAATAGCATGAAAAGGTGCTCTAAATTGATCAAAGAAATGCATTTGTGAGATATTATTACACACCTCTGAAATCGGCTAAGATGACAGGAAAAGATATTGACAAATTTTGGAGGGGATGTGGGAAAACTGGGACAATGATACATTGTTGGTGGAATTGTAAATGGGTCTAACCATTCAATTTTGAGATTATGGAGCAATTTGGAACTATGTTTAAAGAGTTATCAAACTGTGTGTACCCTTTGATTCAGCAGTGTTTCTACTGGGCTTGTATCTGAAAGAGATAATAAAGGAAGGAAAGGAACCCACATACACAAAAATGTTTGTGTTGGTCCTTTTTGTAATAGCAAGAAACTGGAAACTGAGTGGATGCCCATCAGTTGGAGAATGGCTGAATAAGTTATGGTATATGAATGTTATGGAATATTGTTGTTCTATAAGAAATGATCAGTAGGATGATTTTAGAGAGGCCTGGAGAGACTTACAGAAACTGATACTGAGTGAAGTGAACAGAACCAGGAAATCTTTGCACATGGCAACAGCAAGATTATACAATGATCAATTCTGATTGACGTGGCTCTTCTCAACAATGAGATGATTCAGTCCAGTTCCAGTGGTCTTGTGATAATGAGAGCTATCTATACCCAGAGAGAAGATTGTGGGAGCTGAGTGTGGATCACAACATAGCATTTTCACTTCTTTTGTGATTGTTTGCTTGAATTTTATTTTCTTTCTCATTTTATTTCCTTTTTGATCAACTTTTTTTTTGTACAGCAAAATAATTGTATAAATATTATTCCTATATTCAATTTACATATTTTTATCATGTCTAATATATATTAGATTACTTGCCATCTAGGGCAGGGGGTGGGGAGAAAGGGGGGAGGCAAATTGGAGCACAATGTTGAATAATTCTCCTCGCATATATTTTGAAAATTAAAAGCTTCAATTAAAAATTTTTTTCATGGCTAGTAGAGCAAGGTCCAGTTATACAAATGTCTTTTTTTTTCACAAGATGAAGAATTTGATTAAAAAGAGTCATGAAAACATTATTATAAGTAAAGTTTAATTGATCAAAATCAAAAAAGACAGCATGCTTGTCCAGGTTTTGGGTAATGAATGATGCTCTCATGCTTTCTCCGTCACCAGCAGAGTTAAAACAAGGCTGTGTACTTGCTCCCATGCTTTTTAGCATGGTGTTTTCAGCCATGTTGTCAAAAAACTTCAATGAGTACAAAAAAGGCATCAAGGTCAGCCACTGAACTAATGGTAAATTCTTCGATTTGAAAAGGCTATAAGCCAAAACTAAAGTGAAAGGAGTATTAGTACATGATTTTTTTTTTGTTTTGTTTCCAGTTGATCATGTACTTAGTGCAGCCTCTGAAGCTGAAATACAACAAAATATAGTGAATACAACAAAATATAGCTTAACTCTCTGCTGTTTGTGCTAATTTTAGTATAACAGTTAATATGAAGAAAACACAGATTTTCCATGAGCCAGCACCACACCATTCATATGTGGAACTAACAGTTACAGCAAATGGAGAAATTTTGAATACTGTGGATAAATAAGTTTATTTACCTTGGAAGTATACTTTTGATGGATATACACATTAATAATAAAGGTGACACGCACATCACCAGAAATAGCTCAGTATGTGAAAAGCTTTAAAGGAAATTATGGCAGAGAAGAGGTATTAGACTGAGGACCAAATGAAGGTCTACAGAGCCATTATACTGACTTCATTTTTCATTGCTAAAACCTAAAAATTATACCACTGCCGTGCCAGGAAACTGAATCATTTCTATTTGTATTGTCTTAGAAAGATTCTACAGGTCACTTGGCAGGATATGATACTAGACATTGAGGTTTTTTTCTTGAGCTAAACTGCCTCACATTCAAACTCTACTATACAGAGTGCTACTTCCATGGATTGGTCATGTTATTTGAATGTCAAACATATGCTTGTCAAAAAGATTGTTTTATTAAGAACTTACACAGGACAACAGGTCAAATGTTAGTCAGGAAAAGTGATAAAAAGAACATTTTCAGGATCTATCTGAAGAACTCTGAACATGAAAGAAACTGGCATAGAACTGCCCAGAATGACATGTCCTTATCAGAAAAGGTGCTGTGGTCTATGAACAAAGCAGAATTGAAGTAGCTCAAAAGAAACATGAAATGTAAATTTAGAAAATCCACTTAAGTATTTCATAAACCATTTGTGCCTGACCTGTGGTAGGGCATTCTGAGCTCATATACAGTCTGCTCAGCCACAGCTGGACACTTTATAATTTAACTCTAATATGGTGATGCTGTGTTGCTCTTCTTTGAGAATGAAGGACAATAATCAACCATAAATACTAGATGTAGCAATAGGAGAAAAAAATAAATTGGAGGAATCAGAATGTGCAATGAGATAATATATCTCTTTTTTTGCAGGTACCATGATATTATATTTGCAGAATTTTAAAGATTCAACTAATAAAATTGTTGAAACAAAATTTTACAAAGTAGCAGGAAATAAAGTAAACCTGAATAAATTATAAGTATTTCTATATATCACCTACAAACCCTGCAAAATGAGACAGTGAGAGAGATAGTTCATAGGATAGATCACAGAGAGATAAAAATTATGGGCAATATAAAATACCTGGGACTATACCTGTCAAGACACACCCAGGAATTATATGACCATAATTATAAAATATTCTTTATGCAAATAAAATGGGATTAAATAATTTGAAAAATATTAGTTGTCCATGGATAGGCTGAGCCAACATAAAAAACAACAACTAAATTAATTTACTTTATTTCAGAATTTGTATAATATAGCAAATTATTATACTAACCTTGTGTTTGATCAATGTAAAGATTTAAGCTTTCAGGATAAGATTTCACTAGTAAAAATCCTCAGGGAAATGGGAAAGCAGTCTGGCAGAAACTAGGTATAGACCAATTTTTATATCATTTACCAAGACAATATTCCACAGATACCATAATTAACCAACCTATTATGGATACCTGACATAGACATAAAAGGAGATATTATAAGTAAGCTAGAAGAAAATGAAACATATTATCTATCATATTTATAGATAAAAAAGGAATCTATTAATATGAAATAGAATTTAGAGAAAGAGAGCATGGTGAGTTGTAAAATGGATAACTTTGATTACATTATTTTTTTTTAAAAAAGGTTTTGTTCAAATAAAATCAATGAATCCAAGATTAGAAAGAAAGCAGAAAATTATGGGAAAAATTTATAGACAGTTTCTTGAATAAAAAGATTAAATTCAAATACATAACAATATGAATCATGTCCTAATTGATAAATGGCCAAAGGATATAAACAGGTATTTTTTTGAGAATTGAAACAAAGCTCTATATGGGATGGAGGAAGCTAACATGGTGGAGAGCAGACACCACTTTCTGTGACCTCTCTGACCGTCTCTCAAACCAACAGTAAATTAAGCTTCTAAACTAGTTTTAGGGTCAAAGAAGCCACACATATTTGAAGTAATATGCATTTCCAGAGAAGAAGATACTTTGGAAGAACTTCAGAACAGGTCTGTTTCAAATGAGCAGGGGGACAGTGTGCTGAACCCAGATCACAGCATAAAGAGACCAGGCAAGGAGCAAGGGTAGGGAGTCAGAGGGTTGCAGCTTCCACACACCTGGGAATCTTCTGTGAGCCTCTTAGGCTACTCTGTCCTAGTTGCAAGCAGATGGTATGGCAGATTTGCTACAAAAGGCAAATGGGAAAAGAGGTAAAAGGAGGTAAAATAAGGGAAATTACATCTCACAAAGAGGCAAAGAAGAACTATTATAATTGAGGGAAAGAAGGGAGGGGAGGAAGCATTGTGTAAATCTTACATTCATAAGATTTGGCTCAAACAGAGAATATCAGACATATTTGGTTTCACAGAGAAATTTGTCTCATTTTACTGGGAAGTGGGAGAGGAAAAGGGAAAAGAAAGGGAAAGACTAATAGGAGGGAAAACAGAAGTATTGAGGAAAAATGTAAAAAAAGAGGGAATTGTTCTAAAGGAGGAGGGCTGTTTGAGAGAGAGAGTCATCAGAAGTAATATACTGGGAAAAAGGCAAGGGGGAAAGAAAGAGAAAAGCATCATTTGAGGTAAATAAGATGGCAGGAAATACAGAATTAGTCATTTTAACTGTGAATGTGAATGGAATGAACTCTCCCATAAAATGGAAGCAGATAGCAGACTGGATTATAAGCCAGAATCCTACAATATGTTGTTTATTGTATTATTGTTGTATTGTTAATATGTATTGTAAATAACATATTGTTTACAAGAAACACATTTAAAGCAGAGTGACACATGCAGAGTGAAGGTAAAGGGATGAAGCAGAATTTATTATGCTTCAGGTGAAGTAAAAAAGCAGGGTTGCAATCCTAATCTCAGATCAAGTAAAAGCAATAATAGATCTATTTAAAAGAGATAAGGAAGGAAACTACATTTTACTAAAGAATGCCATAGATAATGAAGCAATATCAATACTAAACATATATGCATCAAGTGATATAGCATCCAAATTCCTAGAGGAGAAGTTAAGAGAGATGCAAGAAGAAATAAATAGAAAAAATAAACTAGTGGGGGATCTCAAACTTGCTCTCTCAGAACTAGATGATTTAAAACACAAAATAAACAAGAAAGAAGTTAAGAAGGTAAACAGAATGTAAGAAAGGTTAGGTATGATAGACTTTTGAATGGAGAGAAAAAGGTGTTTATTTTTTTTCTGAGCAATTAATGGAACCTATACAAAAATTGACCATGTATTAGGGCTTAAAAACCTCAAAATAAAATGCATAAGGGAAGAAATAATAAATCCATTTTTTCAGATCATGGTGCAATAAAAATAACATGCAATATAAGACCAGAAGAAAATAGACTAAAAATTAATTGGAAATTAAATAATTTTATCCTAAAGAATGAATGGGTGAAGCAACAAACCATAGATACAATCAACAACTTCATCCAAGAGAATGACAATAATGAAACAACATACTAAAATTTGTGGGATGCAGCCAAAACTGTTATTAGGGAAAATTTTATATCACTAGATGCTTACTTGCATAAAATAGAGAAAGAGAAGACCAATGAATTGGGCTTGCAACCAAAAAAGCTAGAAAAAGAATAAATAGAAAACCCCCAATCAAACACCAAATTTGAAATTCTGAAAATAAAAGGAGAAATTAATAAAATTTAAAATAAGAAAACCATTGAATTGATAAATAAAATTAATAGTTGCTTTTATGAAAAAAACAATAAAACTGATAAACCTTTAGTTACTTTCATTAGAAAAAGTAAAGAAGAAAATCAAATTGTTAGTCTCTAAACTGAAAAAAGAGAACTCTCCACCAATGAAGAGGAAATTAGAGCAATAATTAGGAGTTATTTGCCCAACTTTATGCCAATAAATTTGATAACCTAAATGAAATGGAATAATACCTACAAAAATATAGATTGCCCAGATTAACAGAAGAGGGAATAAATTATTTAAATAGTCCCACTTTAGAAAAAGAAATAAAACAAGCTATTACTCAATCCTCTAAAAAAAACCTCCAGGGCCAGGTGAATTCTACCAAACATTTAAAGAACAATTAATTCCAATACTAGGAATAAAATAGGGAAAGAAGGAGCCCTACCAATTTCCTTTTATGATACAGATATGGTGCTGATAACTAAACCAAGTAGGGTGAAAATAGAGAAAGAAAATTAAAATCCAATTTGCCTAATAAATATTGATATGAAATCTTAAAGTATTAGCCAAGAGATAACCGAACATCATCCCTAGGATATTACACTATGATGAAGTCGGATTCCCATTCCTATTAAAAACATTAGAGAGTATAGGAGTAAATGGACTTTACCTTAAAATGATCAGTAGCATCTATTTAAAACCATCCATAAGCATCATTTATAATTGGGACAAACTAGAATCATTCCTAATAAGATGAGGAATGGAAAAAAGTTGTCCATTATCACCATTACTATTCAATATTGTATTAGAAATGTTAGCTTTGGCAGAAAAAGAAGAAAAAGAGATTAAACGAATTAGAGTAGGTAATAAGGAAACCAAATTATTACTTTTTGCAGATGATATGATAGTATACTTAGAAAATCCTACAGAATCAACTAAAAAACTACTAGAAACAATTTACAACTTTAGCAAAGTTGCAGGATACAAAATAAGTCCTGATAAATCATCAGTATTTTTATACATTACCCACAACATCCAGCAGTAAGAGATACAAATAGAAATTCCATTCAAAATAACTGCCAATAGTATAAAATATTTGGAAATCTATCTGCCAAAGGAAAGTCAGGAATGATATAAATACAACAACAAAACACTTTCCACACAAATAAAGTCAGATCCAATCAGTTGGAAAATTATCAAGTCGTCATGGGTAGACTGAACAAATATAATAAAAATGACAATATTACCTAAATTTATCTACTTATTTAGTGCCATACCAATCAAACTCCCAAGAATTTATTTTGCAGACCTAGAAAAAAAACAATAATAAAGTTCATCTGAAAGAAAAAGAGATCAAGAATTTCAAAGGAATTAATGAAAAAAAAATGAAAATGAAGGTGGCTTAACTGTGCCCAACCTAAAACTATATTATAAGGCAGCAGTCATCAAAACCATTTGGTACTGGCTAAAAAATAGAGTAGCTGATCAGTGGAATAGGTCAGAATCACAGGACAAAATAGTTAATAACTACAGTAATCTAGTGTTTGACAAATCCAAAGACCCCAGTTTTGGGATAAGAACTCACTATTTCACAAAAACTGCTAAGAAAATTGGAAACTTGTATGGAAGAAACTAAGCATTGACATACGCTTAACACCACATACTAAGATAAGGTCAAAATGGGTTTGTGATCTAAACATAAAGAGTGATATTATAAGCATATTAGAAGAACATAGGATGGTTTACCTCTCAGATCTGTGGAGAAGGAAGGAATTTGTGTCCAAAGAAGAACTGGAACTTATAATTGAAAACAAAGTAGATAATTTTGATTATATTAAGTTAAAAATGTTTTTGTATAAACAAAACTGATACAAACAAGATTAGAAGGGAAGCAATAAATTGGGAAAACATTTTTTTTACATTTAAAGGTTCTGATAAAGGCTTCCTAAAATATATAGAGAATTGACTCAAATTTATAAGAATTCAAGCCATTTTCCAATTGGTCAAAGGATATGAACAGACAATTTTCAGATAAAGAAATTAAAAGCATTTCTAATCATATGAAAAGGTGCTCTAAATCACTACTGATCAAAGAAATGCATATTAAGACAACTCTGAGATATCACTATACACCTGTCAGATTGGCTAAGAAGACAGGAAAAGATAATGATGAATGTTGGAGGGGATGTGGGACAACTGAGACACTGATACATTATTGGTGGAACTGTGAACAGCTCCAGCCATTCTGGAGAGCAATTTGGAACTATGCTCAAAAAGTTACCAAACTATGCATACCCTTTGACCCATCAGTGTTTCTACTAGGCCTATATCCCAAAGAGATCTTAAAGGAAGGAAAGGGACCCATATATGCAAAAATGTTTGTGTCAGCCCTTTTTGTAGTGGCAAGAAAATGCAAACTGAGTGGATGCCCAATAGTTGGAGAATGACTGAATAAATTATGGTATATGAATGTTATGGAATATTATTGTTGTATAAGAAATGATCAGGAGGATGATTTCAAAGAGGCCTGGAGAGACTTACATGAACTGATGTTAAGTGAAAGGAGCAGAACCAGGAAATCATTGTACATGGCAATATCAATATCATAGGACAATCAATTCTGATGAACATGATTCTTTCCAACAATGAGATGATTGATGCTTCTTCCAATGGTGTTGTGATGAATTGAGCCATCTATACCCAAAGAAAGCACTGTGGAAACTGAATTTGGATCACAATATAAAATTCTCACTCTTTTTGTTGTTCTCTTGCATTTTGTTTTCTTACTAATTTTCTTTCCTTTTTTATCTGATTTTTCTTGTGCAGTAAGAGAATTTTATAAATATTTTTACACATATTGGATTTAACATGTATAGCATATATTGGATTACTTGACATCTGGGGAGGGGGTGGGGGGCAAGAAGGGGAAAATCTGAAACACAAGGCTCTGCAAGAGTCAATGTTGAAAATTTATCCATGCATATGTTTTGAAAATAAAAATCTTTAAAAATAAAAAAATTAAATGCTCTAAATTTTTATAGATTAGAAAATATAAATTAAAACAGCTTTGAAGTACCATATATCACCTATCAGATTGGCTAAAATGATAGAAAGAGAAAATGAGATATATTAGAAGGGCTGTAGAATAATTGGGAAACTAATACACTGTTAGTGGAACTGTGAACTGATTTAACCATTTTAGAGAGCAATCTGGAATTATGCCCAAAGTGTTACAAAACTGTGCATACTCCTTGGACTGGCAATACCACTATTAAGTTTATTTCCCAAGGTGAGCAAGGAAAAGGAAAAGAACATATATGTTCTAAAATATTTGTAGCAGTTCTGTGATAGAAACTGAGGAGATGACTATCTATTGGAAATTTGGTATGTTGTAGCATTTGATTTTAATGATATATTATAGTGTTGTACAGAATGATGAGCAAGTTGATTTTAAGATAACATGAAAAGACTTTCAAGAAATAATAAAGATTAAAACGAAGAGAACCAAGAAAATACAGCAGAAGCAATATTGCCCAAAAAGTAAATGTGAATGCTTGTTCCATGGTAAATTATATGAAAATTCAAATCAACTAAAAAAGGCCTAGAAAAGAAGCTGCTATCCTCCCTCAATGTGGAATTATGGATTATATAGTTTCACAAAATATGTGTGTTAAAAATCAGCAACCTCCATACTGTGGGGTTGTAAGAGAGGAGGGAAACAACTTGGAACTCAAATATATCAATAAAAAAGAAAAAATGAAAAAAGAAAAAAAAAAAGACAATAGGATATTAAAAGTAAAAGAGAGGAAAGTCAGGATTCTTAGCTTCCTTAAAATTATTTCTCAACTGGCTATAGAAAACATCCCTCCCTTCCTCTAGCCCTCATTATTAGTGCTCTCTCTACCCTGAATTTATTGTATTTACTTTTCATGTCTTTTCTAAATATTTACTGTATTACTACACATGATGTATTGCCATAGTAGAATGTAAGATCCTTAAAGGCAAGTTTCACTTTATATATAGGCCCCTAGATTTTATATGGTACTTGGTTTATGGTATACAATTAATAAAGACTTTTTATTTGAATTAGATTGGAATTAATAAATACCAAAATAATAGTGTTATGAGAAAATGAAATATTAACAGTCATCATCATCATAATCAAGTTTGTCTTCAGTGGCAGATATATTTGTGATAATCAGCCTTGTAATCTAGCATCTAGCAGGGAAGGTTAGAATACCATCAGGTCTATAGTCACATAGGGAAGACCTGTAGACCCTTTTCTCTACCATTGGATGAATCCTCTGGCTCTACCCTGGTCCTAACTATGGACTCTGAACGTTGATGTTTCCCTTCTGCTTTTGAGCTATTGTGTCTCAGTCAAGTTCAGGGTGCCCAGGTAAAGAATCCCTGCTCAAGACTATCTCTCCACTCTGATTAATTCAGTTCTAGAGACTTAGTAGAGATGCCTAAAACCATTTTCTTGATAGTTGAGTCATTCATGTTCATGGTCACTGTCAGTAATTGAGTTATAAAAGACTTGGCACAAATGGGGGGAGGGGGGAGGGAGGAAGGACAGGCAAAGGAGAAGGAAGTCAGCTAACAGGGAGTACTGACAGTCACTGCAGGTCATAAAATAGATATTCTCAGAAACTGGATCATGATACTGTTTCCTTTCACACATCTGCCTTTTTTAAAAAAAAAATCTTGGAAATCTTACTTTATAATTAATCATAAAGTAAAAACACAATGTGTGTGGAAAGGAGTACACATTGCACATACTAATTAGATATCCTCACTATCTCTTAGCCTGAACTCGAGAGTTCAGAAATAAAGATCAAGCAAAACCTATGATATTATGCAATGTTATTACGGTTTGTAATAACAAGCATCACTGGAGAATGGGTGGCCCTGGAGCAGGTAAGAGTCTCAGGAGATTATTATCTAGCTGGCAGTCCTTTAAGAAGAATATCAGTGGCAAAGATCTAACAAGACTGTAGAATTCAAAGCAAAGTGTTCAGAACATTCCTCGAAAAATTTTGACAAATGCTGCAAGGTGAAGAGGCAAGAATTACAAAGGTCCCATTTCTAGGCTTCTTCTGCTCCCCTGCAGAGTTCTTATTGATTGCAAAGAATGCTCCATGCTTGGATCAGCTCTGTGGGGCATGGAGCTAGGTAAGAAATGGGCCAAAGCAAGGAAGACAAAAAGGGTGAACAGGAAAATAAAAAGTTCTACAAGCAAAATTTCGTATAAGAGAATGTCCCTTGCTTTTGGCTTATGTTTATATGCATCTACACCACATGCATTTCTTATATTCATAATAGGTTTTATGCCCATATGTAATATAGCATGTTCTCTACATATATAACATGAACATATTTATTCCAGAATAAATTAGCTTTAAAAACTTTGAAGAAAAGTTGTTCAGGAACAGAACTACATGTCCTAGTTTTTAATGATCATGTTAGCCATTTGACAATCATAGGGCACTCTAAGGTTTATATGAGGGCTTGAATATGTAATATTATTATTATTATTGTTATTGTTATTACCCCTTTGGGGTAAACGATACAAGTATTATCATTCTCACTTCATAGATAAAGAAACTGATATTGTAATGGGCAAAGATATCTCTTCTTACTGGAGGACAAAAGTTCTGTACAACACTGCCTCTGTTTTATCAGAGGGGTCACAGACTTCATGGAATGTTTATTTGCAAAAAAAAAAAAAAAAAAAAAAACTTTCATATTTAGAGCTTATAGAAATGCCCATTTGTTCAGTCAATATTGCCCCCTTTGCCATTCTTTACAGTCTTCTCTAAGCTTAAATAAAAATTTCATAGGGTCTCTAGTGTTGATTTCTTCCATGTATCCTTATACATATTAACTCTAAACTATATTCTTCTGAAGATTATCATGGAATTTCAAATTCTATATCATTGGAAACAAACATACGCAAAATTATCATTTGATGCTCTCCCTCTGTCTTTTGTTCTCTCATTGTTGATCTTCCAGAACTGAATTTTTTTAATATTATCCCATCATATGTGAATATTATCACTATCCTGAATTTTCAGAGCTGATAATAGTAATTATTAATGCATCTAGGTGACACATTGTATAGAGCTCTGGAACTGGAATCAAGAACACCTGACTTCAAATCCAGTCTTAGACATTTATTGGGTGATTCTGGACAAGTTGCTTAACTTTTGCCTGCCTCAATTTCCTCACATGCAAAATAGGACAATCATATCACTTACCAACCAAGGTTTTTGTAAAGATAAAATATTTGTGAATAAAACTTTGTGAATCTTAAAGCACCATATAAGGTTAGTCGTTATTTTTTTTTATTTATAATCATGTGTACAAATGACTGGAAAGATCTATGTAAGACTAGCAGTACCTTTCACTTGTGTATAAGATTAGTTTCTCCATGTCTTTTGGCTTGTAATCACTTTTTGAAGATCCTATAAATGTCAGCTGAGCAGTCATTTAAAATGTCCATAGAATCCAAACTTTTGATCAAAAGTGTTTCCCCTATGGTTTATAAAGATAGAATGATGGAAAATAAGACATAATACTGTATATTGTTTATATTTTAATTAAGGTCTCATTCAGCTCAATAACTTATCAGGTTTATAACCCTGGAAAAATAATTTGATTTCTTTGTTCTTAAATTTCCTCATCTGTAAAATGGGAATGGTAATACTCAATACTATCAGGATTACTGAGAATGTCAAATATGAACATGGGATTTTAAAATGCATTATAAATATAAAAATTCCACCAAAATAAATTGTCATAAATAATAATAGAATTTCTGAATTCTGTTGGATTTCAAACATTGTAAAGTATAATATTTTCTATTGCATAAAAACTATCTACAATATTCCAAACAAGTCAGACAGCCTGTATCTAAAATTTTCCAATAATTAGATCCCCAAAATCTTAATTCATCCATTTCATTGTTAGGGTATTCTAATAATTAGAAGTTTTCCTTATATTGAATCCAAAATATCTTCCTGTAAATTCAACTCATTAAGTCTAGCTCTGAACAAGATGATGATAATCCATCAACCAACAAAGAAAAAGAATATTTGTTATGTTCCAATAACTATGCTAAGCTCTGGGGATAAAAATACAAGCAAAAACAAATAAATAAATAACTGTTCCTGCCCTCCAGAAGATTACATTCTAATGGGGCAAGACAACACGCAAAAAAGTACCTTTAAATGGAAAGAGTAAAATTTATCAGGCAGGAACAAGGTACTGGAATTTGGAAAGTCAAAAGCATAGTTAGGAAAAGAAGAGTGATTGACAGGCTAACACATTAACCAAATCCAATATTATAAACAAAGCTGCACTGGTGGGTTGATGGGATTCATATTTTTCAAAGGATATGAGGGGGGAAATCCTAAAAATTAGAACTTCCCAAACATGGAAAGGCAAATAGGTGGCACAGTGGATAGAACTCTTGTCCCAAAGTCAGGAAGACCTGAGCTCAAATCTGACCTTAGATACAAGGTGTCTGACCCTGGGAAAGTCACTTAACTTTGCATGTTTCCTCATCTATAAAATGAATTAGAGAAGGAAATGGCAAACTACTTTATGGTCTTCCCAATAAAACTCTAAATGGGGTCATCACACATCAGACACAACTGACAACAAATGCTTCATTAGTTAGGGAGGTCCCCCAACCAAAGATGAAATATTATTCTGGGATGTGGAAACTGGATGACTCCTAAGATACTTTCTAATTCTGAAAATCTATAAATCTATAATTTTACAGAAATATACAGGGCAATACTTGCTCTCTTGCTTTGCCTATAAGCATTAGAAACTTAGAAACTCTAAATTATCTAATAAACTTGATCATATACTGACCTCTGAACTTCTGCTCTGAGTATCGTGTCATTATTCCCTGCCTTCATCAAATAGCTTTGACTCAATTCATCAGTGAAAATTGCCAAACCCAAACCATTTTTCAATATTCTCCCAAAATAATACAAATAGGAGACTATCATTGTAACCCAGAACAAAAGGGTTTACCACCAGCAGTCTTGGGAAGGTTTCAAAGGCCTAAGAAATAATTATATTAGGACATATATTTGAAGGCCTTTTTTGGCTAAGATCAATGGGGACAGCATTCTGTATGCCAACTTTTCATTTGCAAAACAAACTGACAAAAGCAACTTCTTATATAATTACTTAGCAAAATATTCCTATTTCATTTTCCAAGGTCCATTTATTTTTTTACCAATATAAATACAGTCACAAAAAATTAGCTAAGATTCAGGGTGGCATAAATTATTTTTTCCCAAAATTTTCTGCTCCTGAATTGAAAATTTTTATTGTGCATGTAAGTGGCTGCATTATTGTAAGGTTTAAATAGTAAACTAGAGTATGTAGGCCACAAAGATGATGAATAAATGATTCAAAAATTTTGTTAAATGCTTAGGATATGCCAAGCATTGTACTGCCACATTGAGAATACTAATGAAAAAGTAAAACTAGTTCTTTCCCTTAAGGAGTTTACCTTCTTTTAAGAGGAGGCAAAGGATAGTGATCATAGATGGCCAAGAAGTGGTATTTTGTTGTTGTTGTTGTTACTACAGGAATAGTAAATAGATCCACAGAGGAGCAGAGAGCATCTTTTCTTGAGGCAGTACAAAATTATTTTGGTTTTTTTCAAGAATTGGAAAATAGGGATAGGAGAGTGATAGAGGACATTTTAGAGGTGGCAAAATAAATAAAGAGATTATTGCTAGGGAGTAAGTCTAGCCTACATGTAGTGGGTGACTAAGGCAATCAGGAATCAGAATGTCAGGGGCCTAGGATAAGAATGTCCAGGATGAAAGACTTTAAGAATTCTAAAGCATGGTTTCTAATGTGAGTGTCAAAGAACAAGACAAAAAAAGCTAAATGATGACTTTAGTTGATGATGTTAAAACATACAACTTTTTTTTTTTCTTAACCAACGAGAACACTCCTTTCTCTTTTCTAGAGACAGCTGTTTTATGTCTAGAACAGCTGGAGCTATACAACCCTGTAGGCAACAAATAAGATAGTTTCATGGGCCATGTGTTACCCATAAGAAGCAATAGTTAGAATACCCTCCCCCAAACAAAGAATATGTTGACAGCAAGAAAGAGAGGGAAAAGAATTAAGGAAGCCATGAAAATTGTTTCAGCCCTAGGTCTCAAATAAATTCAGTTACTTCTGAAATAAATCATCCTCTGATAAAATACACATTTTAGCAAAGGTTGATTATCATCAACAATGAAAATTAATGAATACATGCCATGTACAGGGCATTAAGCTAATTTTCCATTTTCTATCAATATCTCTGCTTGATTTCAGCTCCATATTACATTGTACCTCCCTCAAGATAACTTGATCACCTGTATCTTCTTCACCATGCTGATTGACTCCATTTTTAACACCTTCTCAACTCACATTTGAGTCTCCCCTCTGTTCGGAGGGCTGGAGGAGTAAACCATTAAATTTCCCCCAAAGTCTTGCTTTATATAGGGCTCAGAACTTTCCAAGTAACTCTCCATCAGCAGCACAGTTTGGTTTGGACTGTATAGAGCATCATGTCTTCAAGTGCAATAATCCTGAATGCCTCTCTGCACTCTGCTTTTGTAGGTTGTCTGCCGCCATTTGATTTTAAGTTCCTTGAGAATAAGCATGGTCTTTCTTCTTATTATTTGTATATCCAGTGTTCAGCAGAGTGCTTGTCACATAATAGGCTCTTAATAAATATTTATTAGATTTAATTATTACTCAAAGAACTGGCAATACAAAAATTGCAAGATGGGAATCAAACCCTTAAGTAGCTTGCAAAATATGTGAATATGTGAGCACATATTAATAAATTGATTATTAATAATAACATTGCAAAATTCATAGTTAAAATAAAAAGCCACAGAGTTCAAAGGTGGGAGGGATCACTAAGAATGACAGGAGTTTTCAATGCAGGAAAATATTACCCAATTAATATTCTTCTTTAGATTTTTATCAGTTACTACTACAAATGACTTACAGATTACTTAATGATCACTCACATTTATATAAATGAAAACCTGCAAGATGTAGTTAAAGCATCAGACCCATATTACAATGGCTTGTCCACAGTCTCACAGTTATTTAGAAATAGAGCAAAACCCAATTACTTCAATAAACACAGATTACCAGTTACTATGTGAGAAATTTTGCTAGGTTCTAGATTCAAATTCTAAACCCACGGCTAGTTTTATTTCTTCTGCTCACTTTCATTTTCACTGATACATGTATAAAAAGGTAATGTAAATTTCATGAACTAATAAACATTCTTGCTACCAATAACTTTAATCTTTCTAGGAACCATAAAAATTGTTCACGACTGTTCATCACTTCTTATCGCTCAATAGTATCCCATTACATTCATCATATACAACAATGTGTTCAGCCATTCACCAATTGATGGACAATATTCTCAGTTTCTAATATTTTATCATAAAAAGGGATATCTTAATAATTTTTATAAATATAAGTCATTTTCCCTTTTTTATGATCCTTTTAGGATATAGATCTTGTAGTGATATTGCTGGATTAGAGGATATGCAGAGTGTGGTTGCCCTTTCAGCATAGTTCTAAATTGCTCTCCAAATTGGTTAGATCACAACTACACCAACAATGTATTATTTTTCCATTTTTACCATCTCTTCTTTAACATTTATTGCTTTCCCCATTTTTACCATATTAGCCAATCTGATAGGTATGAAATGATATCTCAGAGTTGTTTTAATTTGCATTTCTCTAATCAAAAACTAAAGTACTCCTTCTTCTCATGCCTATAAATAGCTTTGGTTTCTTCACCTGAAAGCTATCTGTTCATAATTTTTCACATTTATCAATTAAGTAATGATATGTTCTTATAAATTTGATTCAGGTGTCTGTACATTTGAGAAATGAAGTTTTTATTCAGTGACATGGCTATAAAAATTGTTTCCCAGATTTCTGCTTTCCTCCTAATCTTTGTTGCTTTATTTTGCTTATATGAAAACCTTTAAATTTAATATAATCAATATCACTTACATTTTTACATTTTATAATGCTCTTTATCTCTTGTCAATGAATTTTTCCCTTTCCCATGGATATGACAGATGATTCCCTGCCCTTCTGATTTCCTCATGGTAGCACCCTTTATGTCTCAATTATGTACTCATTTTGACTTGATTTTAGTATACGGTGTGAGATGTTCATCTATACCTAATTTATGCCCTATTATTTTTCAGTTTTCCCTGAAGGTTTTGTCAGCTAGAGAATTCTTATCCCAAAGTCTAGGGTCTTTGGATTTATCAAACATTAGATTATTATGTTCATTGCCTATTCTGTTTTATGTAGCTAATCCATTACACTTCCACTCTATTTTATTTTTTGATTGGATTTATCAAATGATGAGAGAGTACATCTTAGTTGTCCTGATAGTTTTTCTGTCTATTTCTATGACTTATTTAACTTTTCCTTTAACAATTTGAATGCTATACTTGATACATATATGCTTAGTATTGATATGATTTATTGTAACTTTTAGGAAGGCAGAGTTTCCTTCCTTATCTCTTTTAATTAGGTCTATTTTTGGTTTTGCTTTGATATTAGGATTGCTACCCTATTAAAAAAAAAAAAAAACTTTTGCTGAAGCATAATATATCCTGTTCGAGCCCCTTACATTTACTTTATGTGTGTCTCTACTTCAAGTGTGTTGCTTGTAAACAACACACAGTAGAATTCTGGGGTTTGATCCACTCTACAATCCACTTCTGTTTTATGACAGTGTTTATCCTGTTCTTAGAGTTGAAGTCTGCCTTTCTCCTGGCTATGTTGAAGCACATAGG